>NC_134173.1:9638000-10920865 GCF_964188355.1 Buteo buteo | reverse complement strand
TTATGGATTGGTTCCATTGTTATTTAGGATGTGCCCTCTTAATCAAATTTCAATATTTTGCTTAAATGGGGGGGATTAAATTTATGGAGTGTGGAACTTGGATACACTGAGAAAGGGCTTTCATGAAAAGTGCTTTTTTTTTTTTTTTTTTTTCTTTCTTTTGTTGTATTTGTACTGAAGTAGTCCAGTCTCTGTCATCATCTTAATAGGTTTTTACTGTTTGTGATCGCAAGCAGTTGTAGCATTTCCAAGCCTGTGTCCTGGCTGGTAACCTGCAGGCTGCTGTAAGGGAATTAAGTGGCCATTACGACTTGGTGAAGGTTTCAGGCTCTTGGGGTTTATCTCAGGAAAAAAAGAGCAGTGTTAGCTAACGTGGGTGTCTCTCTTGCCTTGACAGCCCTTTGTTTTAAAAGAAAATAAAAATAGTTTGAAGTTTCATGTGAAGTACTATTGTTGTGTTTTATTTTGTGGTTCATTTTTTTTATGGGTGTGTTTTGGGGGGGATTTTGGGTTTGTTTGGTTGGGTTTTTTTTTGGCTGAAGCATAAAGCTTCCAGATTTCCAAAATGCTGACTGTTTGACATGTTTAATATCTTCCTTTGACTCCTCAAAAGTATGTGTGTATTACATAGTTTTTAAACTAATTAAGGTGGCTCGCTGATTGTTAACAGCAAAATTCCCTATCTGTTCAGTGGTTAGCAAAGAAGGGATCTCGACTACTTCAGTCATTTCAAAGATTTATGGTCCTAAAAAGACAGGGTCATTTTGGGCCCACCCCCACAGTGAGTGCAGTTCTTCCTGTAGTTCCACCAGTGCAGTTTGCCCCGGTCTGATTGTTGGGAAAACCTGAGATCACTCAGTTAACCTGAAAACATCTCTTTTCTCTTTGCTCCCTCAACAGGTGTGTCATCTTTGAGCATCCAGTTCGCCAAACTTCCAAAGGGACTGAAACATTTAAATTTATCTAAAACCTCCTTGTCACCTAAAGGTATGTTTTATACGTATGCCTCTATTTCTGTTCTAAAGTTTCAGGCTTCCATCCTAGTAATACTTTTTGTTACCAGATTCTAAAGTAATTAATTCTGTAAATTATTTACATGTGTATTCTCAACAGCGCAGCTGCTTTTTTGCAGTCCTAGGTTTCTGAACTGTGGGCGGGGTTCTGTGTCCCCTTTTGCACTTTGAAAAACTCTTACTTGCTTCTGTAAGTTTTGGGCTTGAACCTGTATTATAAAGAAAGATTGAATTTGGAATTGGCATAAATTATATGTTTCATGTATGCTTTAAAAAGGTGTCTGAAGCAAAAATGTGTAGGGAATTTTCTAAATGTTTTGCACACAATTATTTTATGAAACCAAGTGTTGTGGCAATGGCTGTTAAGTGGTTCGCTCTGAGTAAAGAGTTCTTTGTTTTACAATTTACAAATTTCCAGTTTGATATTGTAATTAGAAGTGTTTGTATATTTTAAAAGCAATAACATTGCTGAAACACAAGTCAGAAACTTTCAGGATATTTTGCATTACTGTTCTACAAATAATAGATGCAGTGACCTCTTAAACACACTCCACAAACCCAGGGTCTCCTGTATAGAACATGAGTGTTAAAAGTATAAAAAATGCACTGACATTAGTGCAGCTTTTTTGCAGATGTTGATGACCTGGAAAAGATGAGCGAGTTACAGTCTATGAAGGACATTAGTTGATAACAGATAGGAGCCGTGCTCTTTTATGCCTTCAATTATTGCTCTGTGAAGTGCAGATTCTGTGTTCTCCTAAGCTTTAAGGGTTGACCTGGGGGAACATGGTGGGGGGAGAAGTGGGTTTTGTTGTTTTTTATGAGTGTCTGTAGCTCTTGTTATGCTTAAGTAAATAGTAAATCCTAAACTGAGTTTATTCAATCATGATTTTCATTAAAAAGACTTTATTAAACTCTGGGGTTGGTTTTTTCCAGTGCTAACTCCATTTTTGGTGATGTGATTGATAAAGAATCTTGACTAACTTCACATGTACTCTTGAAATGAGATGTTCATGAATTTGACAGAAATTCCTGCAGTTCTGGTATGTTCATTCATCCTGTGATCTGAATGATTTCAGCAAGCGCTTGTGATCATTGAGTCAAGACAACACTCTAGCTACGCTTCTGTCTTTGTAAAGAGTAAATGCCAGCTTGATGAAGAAGTTCATCCACAAAACTCTTGTCAGTAAAAATGAATTCTGAGGTTATGAAAAGAATTCAGAAGGTTTTTAACACACTTTTTTAAGACAATTTTTAAACAAAAGCTAAAGATATTTTCCAGCATGTCTAATACTGGCCTCATGTGAATCCTAGTCCGGACTACATTGCAAAAACTATCTGTTCTCCAGAGACTAACATGTCACCATGAATATAGTCCCATGGCAGCTCCTCAGTATTCCTTAAAAAGTACATGCGATGCCCTAAAATGGGAATTCTTATAACTCTCTGGACCTGAAGAAACTCAGCTTCACCTCTTCAGTTGTCTGCAAAGCTGTCTGTCTTGGCCAGTTTTCCTTTAACTTAAGAAGACAGTACTGAATTGGTTTTAACTTGGGAGGCTATTTTTGAACTTGTAATGTGGGCAAAGTGTAAAGGAGACGTTGGATCTTGGATTCAGTAGACTCCAAGGTGCATGTATTTCCCCCCCCCCCCCCCCCCCAACATTTTTCTTTTTATTTTTTTTTATTTTGAGCTTTTCAATTTCAGAAATTCTGTACAGTTCCTCACTGGTTTTGACCTTATTTAAAAAGCACTTTCTATTCAAGATACGTTTCTAAGATTGAGAAGTGAAGTAAAGTTCAGGTAGTAACTTCCCAGCTGATCTTTCTTCAAATATTGTATCTCAAAGTTCCTGAGAGCTATTAACACTCTGAGCCTCCTGAGAGTGGTAAAAGAGCATGAAAGATTGTCTGCAAATGAAAGTGAGATTACTGTTAGAGTATAGCATGAGGTGGGTGAAGTTCAAACAGAAATTTATTGATTTGAAGATTCTGGTTAAATGGAAAATTCTAGAATACTCATTCAAGGCTAGGGCTTGCTTTTCCAAGCCCGAGCCAAAGGCTAATTAAAAAATCCCTCATTCACATTGTTTGCCTTCACCAATGTGGCTCAATTTGACCAGCTGGCCCTTTTTAAACATCAAACAAGCAGCAACATTATGGATTGTTTGATAGTTGTTCTTCTCCCTCAAACTCAGACACTGCTCCTGAATTCCCAGAATTGGTTCTTGATCGCATATGCTCAGTTGTTGACAGTACATTACATTCATTTCTACTTCTTGTTGTTGCTTATAAATGCTGTTGAGAAGACTCACTAAAGTGAATCCACAGCTATAAGCTCTGGTGGTTAAACAGAGCTTTTAGATCTTTCAAAGTTTCAAAAAAGTATTTGTTTGCAGTTGACCTTTGTAGGTAGGGTGTGGATTCAACAATGCAATATTAAGATAAAATTAAAATTACAACGACCGAAAAGTTTTGAGACTTGGAAAACATGTCACTGTGCTTTGATTCTTTTCAGCATCAAAAGCCTCCTGAAACCAAGAGCCATGCCACCAACACTGGAGACTTTCTTAGTATTTGGAAGCTTAGAAAACCAAAGCACTGACATAGGGTATTTTGGTCTCCAGTGGCTTGCTAGCTGCTTCCTCCACGCCCTTACTGGTAAATCTATTTCATAGTAGTTTTTAAGTGAAGAATGGACATGTTCCATCCAATGAATGCCAGTCCATTTTCACTGACCAGTAGCTTTGAGAAACTGCCCAATATTGTGTAGTAAATCAAAACATCTGCCTTCTTCATAACTTTAGCTGGGCACTTACAAAAAAACTACTGCACCTACTAAAGGACACGGTAATGCTTACGTATGTAAGAAACACACACATGTAGTGCTTGAAAGGCAGCAATAGCCATCTGCAATAAATTAAGAACTTAGTGATAAGCTACAGAGCCTTCAGGTGAACGTTAGATTTGAAGGAGTCAGAAGTAGCCAGGTCCTAGTTTATATTTGGAAAAGCTGAAGAATTTTGGAGGAAGAAAGCTCTGACTGGTTTGTTCCCAATGTGAGCTTTTTAATTTTAATGTGAAAAATATGTATTTGTTCTGATCAGGAGCTGCGAGTCTTTATGCATCTCTTGATATTTTAATTAACTAACTATTTTTCTGAAATTACAGGCAAATACATTAATTGAAATGTTCTTAATTTCTAGGTCTCATCAGTTGCTTTTGAAGTTCTGGCAATTATAATTGTTAATGTACTTGCTCTTCCACAGATACTTTCATCTACTTCCACAGATACTTTTATCTAATCGTTGTTTGCAGGAAGACACTGACTCAACAGTATGGAGTAAACTCTGTTTTAAAAATCTGTTTCAAAATGGGATTTCACTGTTAAAGCCTCTGTAGGCTTGGCAAAAAGACTTCTTCGCTGAATCTGGGACATCTAACATGCTGTGGCTCCATCAGGGCAGCTGGTGGAGCACGATCCAGGCAAAACCGGGCATTCTGTGGCAGGGAAGGGTCTCATATCTGCCTGGTGATCTGTATTCCTTTGCTGCAGTACAATGATGGTAACAGGAGGTCATTAAACATTTGTGTATGTCTGTGTTGACTGAAACTGTGCACTTGCAGGGTCTGGGCCAGTTTTGTCTAGGGTTGACTAAGTTGAGTGCCGACATTTTTTTTTGGCAGGGGTGAATAGCCTTTCCCAGTCACTGAGTGCCAACTCACTGATCGCAAACACGCTCGTCTATCTTGACCTCTCAGGGAACGCACTCCGCGGTGATGATCTCTCAGTAAGCACTTTCTTCTCATTTGGGAGTTAATGAATGGATGTTTTAATTAATTGTTAAGAGAAAAGCAAAGCCATTTTGTTTAGATCCTTCTTTGCATTTATTTCAGCACACTTCTAGTACTAGGATAGAAAATAACATTTTGATCTCTACTCCTCAGAATATAGTCAGAGAATTAAATTGCCCCACACGACTAAACAAATCCACATAATTTTAGTTTGTGCTTTTAGTCCTTGGCTTCTACTGATAAATGAGAAAACTGCAAGTGTGCCACTTGTTTCAGTGGACTTACCATGCTCCCCGAGTTCTGTTTGAAAGTGACCAAAACACAATTGAAAAAAATCATTATCTTTTTAGGGATGAAGTGTCGTACAAATTTTTCACTGGAAGGCTGGAAACAAATGATTTCTTTTGACTTGGAAAAAACTTAATTTCTAGTTTTCAATATTTTTGTTTGTATAAATGAATCTGTGTGCCTCCTTGACACATGCTGTTGAAGCTCATGATTCTTTGAAGAATGTAATTATTTTTTAAATTCCTTTGTTCAGTTTATCAATAACCATAGAAGTGCAGCTCTGTTTTCTCCATAACAAAATCCACTTAGTTCTCAATTTGTGTGTGTTCACTTTTTGACTGTTACATCTGTATTTCTCTCTCACATCAGAAGTTGTGTGCATGTGTCAAGTTTTGAATTCTTTAGGTATTGAGCATCTAAAATATGCAACACTAGAGTCACCCAATCTTATAATTTAAAGTGCAGTCAGACATGGCACTCTGACTTTTTCACAAATCTGACTAGTTTCACATTTATCAGCATATTCAAAGAACTAGTCTTTGCAGACATGAGAGGTGAAAGTTTTAGTGGGACAAGAGGATTTAAAAGGTAGCAAACAAATAGTTAAACGTAAATACACAGTGAGTTACTCTTAAATAGAGAATAACATAGCAAATAATGTAAAAACAAAAAGTAAAATAAAATGTACAGCTTTGATAGGCAATGCTTAAAGAAATTTGATGTCTACCTACGATATTTTAAGGGACATAAATACAAAAAGTTGGGCTTTTCTTAGCCTGTCAGAGAGAGAGATGGTTCAAAGAAAAAGATTACTAATACTGAGATCTCTTAATCTGTGGAACAGTTTTCAACAGGAGTAAGGAAATCCTGTTATTTAGCAATTAAAATAAACCCTAGCAAAGCACAGGGATTTTTAAAGCGGGGATCCTTCTTGCGCTGTAGGTATAGGGGCTAAATGACCTAATTTTTAGGAGGATGGATCTATTTTAGAAATGTTGAACACGCTCTATTCGGCTGAATTTCATGTGGAGTTGAGCATTCCACGTTTCTGTGAATTAGGTCATACTTTTGTCTTCTGTGTTGTTCTCTGAGACTAAAAAAAGCCCAAAATAAAACAGTGTTATAGTAGGAAGTTTTACATAAGCTAACATTTACATGGCATAGCCTATGCAGTACTGAAGCCATCAATGTTAAAATCTTGTTACCTGTTCTGTATTCTCCCGTAAGCCTTTAATGCACTGCTGATACTGAGAAATAACCATGGGCTTCAGAAGCAAACTAGTTGCTTCCATCATGCTTAAAGGGGCTGGCTTAAACTTACAAACCAATTAGACTTTCTGAAATGTAACAGCAATCTGAGTGACATTCCGAGGTATTTCTAAATAAATTAATCACCATTTGCTCTGAAAGTGAATTGCAAGGTAATTCAAGAGTTGTACGTGAAGAGTAATGTTTGGTAAATGTAGTCCAAGCACCATTTTTCCCCTGTTACTTTAAAAAATGATAGCCTCGAAAAGTAAAACAGGTTGTATTGATTAGGTGAAAAGAAGTTTCAGACACAACTCTTGCAGTGCAATTTTATAATAAAAGCCTAAAATGCAATGAGAAGTAGCTATCCAGTAATTGGTGTCATGATATCAAAATTAACATGGATCATTCTTTTTTTTTTCCTCCATTAATTATAGAGCCTGTACAATTTTTTGGCCCAGCCAAATGCCCTTGTTCATCTGGATTTATCCAACACGGAGTGCGCACTAGATATGGTAAAGATGGTTTTTGTGGAGATTCAAATACCAAGGACACATTCCCCACCTCCTATCCCTAGGTACTTTTCTGGGTTAATATGAAGTAAAATCAATCTTCTTTGTTTTAAACCAGGTGTGTGGAGCCCTCCTTCGTGGATGTCTTCAGCATCTAGCTGTCCTTAGCCTCTCTAGGACTCTCTTTTCTCACAGGTACAGTTTAAATGTCAGTACTGTCAACTCCTGCAGTATTTTGCTTTATAATTTCTTGCTCTCGTGTTACACCTTTCTTTTCAAGAAGAAATCTAAGACTTTATAAAAGTCTTGGAGGACTTAGTGCTCTATGAAATAGGTATTATTTCTTCCAAGCAAAATATTTTCTTTCCCTTTCTGCTCTTTGCTAGATGGCTGTAAAATAAGCTACCTTGTCTAATACTTTTTTGTGATACTGACGCAGTGGAAAGTATATATCCTTAGTCTCTAAGAGGCATAACATTAGGCTTTGAAGGCTGACTTGACTTGACTCCTCTTTAAATTTGGTTTTTAAAGTTTGTACTTTTCATGACTTCATGATGGTTACAAATGCTTTTTTTTTCCTTTTTTGTCCTTTTCTGGGAGGAGGTCCCTTTGAAAGTCTTTGAGACTGAACATTGACTTTGTAGAATACTTGCATTGTAGGAAATATTAACATTAGCTTCCATTTTCTTTAAATCAGTGTCTTGGGTCCATATCAGAGATGATACCTAATTGGGGGTAAGCCACTCCATCATCAAGTAATTCCTTCTAGTGGTGAAACGGCAATTTCAGGGTTTTTGTAATGTCCTGTTTGATCTTCTGCTCATAAGATATAAGTATGTTGACTATTATCCAGAGCTAAATGATCATTCTTTGTAGTTCACCAAGCAGAAGCTAGATAGTAATGTCGTCTTTGCAGCAGTGCAATGCTGAGGATTGTTTGTTGAATCAATATTTTGATGACATTATATTTCTAAGCTAATTGAGAGCTACTGATTACAGAGCTGTTGAAGGTAGAGCAAATTAAACATGTAAAAGATCATTACAGTTCTGATGGCTTGTCTTCACTATTTATTGGAATGAGGAGTGTCTAGATGCTACTTCTTAATGAATTTGTTTACTTACAGAAAAGGAAAAGAAGTCCCTCCCTCCTTCAAACAGTTTTTCAGCAGCTCACTTGCTTTGATGCAGATTAATCTTTCGGGAACTAAACTCCCTCCTGAGCCTCTAAAGTAAGAATTTCATTTCATTTTCTCCTGTTGCCTGAAACCTAGTTTGCATTGTTATTATGTGAGTGCCTCATATTAAAAATGAAGGGGAAAGGATTCTGCCTTTTTTTTTTCCCCATTGTACATTATTGATATTGCAAGAGTGTGTTTTATAATGACCACATATTCAAGAAATGTTATTTCCATCTCACAGTTGAGACTATTAATCATATTTTGTTCCGTGGGAATGTCACAGCTGTTTACCTTCCATCAACATGTTTTTTGTGATGTATTTCTTTGTGGCTTATGAACAAAACTGTTTGCTTCACAGTAAAATGGGATTATGTACTTTTGTGAGTGCCATTCCTTTGAGGCTGTGGTATTGCAACAGCCGTTATGAAACTGAACCTGTTGCAATGCTTGGGAGGAGAGACCTATTGCACAGAGCTATGCCCTTCTTTTGTGGGGAGAGACACTGGCAGCAACTTCTAGGAATGCTAAGTGTAATGCATCTCTTTGCTGTATGTCACCCATCCTGTGGCTAACAGGTTCTGGTGATGTGGATTGGGTACTGGAGAGAAACTCTTCCTACAACCTAATGCAGGCTGAGGGAAATGGTGGTGCACTGTGAAGTGTGCAGTTTCAAACTGTGTTGAACTTTTCAGATGTAAAATTTGAAGGTGTGTTTTAAAGTCAAGATAGGTCTCGATAGGTAGGTCTAATCTAGATAGGTCATTCTGTGATTATGGCAGAATCCTTGTGTTTATTGGGTTAAATTAAAGAAAGGGCTCTTTCCAGAGTGTCAACTTGCTAGCTAATATGCATTAAAACATACCTAACCCTATCCATAGTAGGCATCTAGACAAGTTCACTAACCATTTCAGGGGACACACCTCCAAAATCCTAATCTGGACACAGATACAGATATATATGTGTATGTATGTATACTTGTTTAGTTGGGAGCCTGCCTCCTGAAGGAGAACAGGGGAAGCGAAGCGGGCAATAGCTCTGCAAGGGAGTAGCTCATGAATGGGAGTAGGTGGCGAAAGTCAGAGATGTGGGATATAAAGAGTAGTTGGTGAGTACCAGATGGAAAGCTTTTGATACAATCTGGGGGAAGCTAAGGGAGAGAAAAGTAGCAAGTGCCACACAGGAAAGAGTAGTGTACATTGTTTTGGGATATTTTTTTCAATGTATTTTGACATTGGAGAGGACAGTACAATCTGATGCTTAAGTAAGATGCACTGGATTGAAATCAATATTCAACTGCAGGAGCCTATCATTTTAGCTCTGAGCTTTCACTCTGTTCTGTGTGATGCCCTTGCTTGCTGTCTTGCTTGCTTAGACTTTGCTAGGATTAGGAAGGTATGGTACTGATGTGTTTTCAAACAGAAGGTGATTATTGAGAAACATGTTGGGTGATTCTGATTAATTTAGAGCTGTTGATTCTGTGGTGGAGGGCAGCAGGGAGCTATGTTTAATGAAGCAAGAAGAACGGAGGATGTATGTGACTAATACACAAGATAATCTTATCAGTGCTACAGGAGAAAAAGAATGCTGTGAGACACTGAATATGTCTACACAGGTTAGGAAAGGTGAGAAGCCCCAAACACTAAGGTTCATATTTAGCGCTTCTCCTTGGCATGTTGAGTATCTCCTGGGGTGTGAGGATTTTTGGCAGATGAGTGCTCTACAATAGTCTGTGCTCATGGAAGATGTTACTGTATTCATTTATCCCAAATACTTGTGACCCCTTGATCTGCCAGCTGTGCAGGAAATGAGATCTTCCTAGTCCTTTTCAGCCAAAATGATTTGTATTAGTAAAAACCTACTCTGGTAATGTTTAAGCTAATCTGTCTCAATTTGACTGAATTGGGTTGAGCTCGCATGACTTCCATGTTGGTGGAAGTAGAGAGGCAGTGATGGTTAGTGTAGGATGAGCTGAGAGCAGAAACCTGTTTTGCCAGCACAGACAGCTCCAGAAAGGAGCATCTGTCTAAAGTCCAGCTGGACACGGATGGTCTCAAGAGCGTGCATGTCGCATGGGCTTCTTTTGTTTTGTTCTAATGACAGTGTCCACCTCTGCCTAGGAGGTAGAACAGAGCTCTTAATACTTTTTCTCTGACCTGAGTTTTTTCTTCAGTCTGAGCTGAGTGTATTTCACAACAGTACAGAGAAGTATGATCTGCAGTACACCTTGTTCTCCCTGTATGGCTTGACTAATACACTTCAAAAGCATCCTGTGGAAGTTAATCTGGTGTTAAAAGGACTGAGGATGTGCTATATCCTGGGGCAGCTGCTTAGCCTTTTGGTCTTAACTGTAAGAAATTTCAAAACTTCTACAGAACAATCAAGATCATAGGATTTGTTAAAGACAAGAAGATGGAAACACCTTTTTTTCAGACTTGTTTGTCATTGCTAAGATTACAATAGCACATGAGGTATGATTTCTAGAAGGAAAAATAAAAATGACATAGTGTACGATAATATTACTTCTCTGCCACCTTTCATCAATGCATGCCAAAAAGCTTTGGACAACATGGGCCTTGGAACTGTCCTGTGACAAAGGAGGAGTTCCTGGTTTGGGTCCATGAACCCAAGTCACCGAGTTGGATGTGTGATTCAAGGTCAAGCCTGCCTACAGAAAAAAATACAGATTAAAATGCAGATACCTGATACCCTGAGTCCCAAATTCCCCTGATAAATTGTTTGATTTCTTTCTTATCAACTTCCTTTAGATCAACAGTTGTGGTGTGTTTAATCGCAATATGCAGACTCAGTGAGTTTAAAGATATCGGTTAATAAGTGCAGTCAGCGAAGGAGATGAACTTGCTTGGACAGTGATGGACCTGTTAATATAAGTCAATCCTTTCAGGGAAGAGGTTTGCTAGTAAAGCTGTACTGCAAGGATGCCACGTAGTGGGTGGGGACAGGGTGCTTTTAGTTCTTGTACATAGTTAATACAGTTAACGTTCCATTGCAGCTTGCTGTGTGTTGTTTTGGTTTTTTGTTTTTTTTTTTTTAACTGAGTGGAGCAGTTTATACTCTCTGTTCCTTGTTTAAGTGTATGTTGGCGGTTTTGTTCGTTTACAGACATTGCCAGAAGTTGTATTTTGATCTGTCAGTGCTATAACAAGACAAGTTTCTGATATGCTTCTCATGCAAATGCTAATTACAAGGCCAATTCTTGCATTCTCCATCTAGCACAGTTGACAAGACCTTTCCATGTATTGCCATGTGTGTGATTTAAACATAGTGGCTAAGTATAGCTATAATATGTCTGCATTCAGTGCCTTGGAATGCTGGTGATTTTTCATGACAAAGAATTGAGAAATCATGAGATTTTCTTAGGATAAGTTTATAGGAAAGAGGTTAGGAAAAAAAACCCCACAACCTTTTTTTCCTGTGAAGAGAGTACATTTGAAGCAGCACTGTGTCTCCTTTTTAATCTGCATTTTTTAATGGTTGCACTGTATTTTTTATGTTACCTCAAAATGTTTAGGCAGTTCTTTGCAAAGTTATCATCAGCCAGACTAACTTTGAATAAAAGCATGTTTGGGAAGGAAATATACACAAGGATCATCTAAAAATTTGTAAAAACTGTTGCAGAGCTTTCACGTTTTTTCAAAGTCTGTATATTAATAGCTTAAGAAGTAAATAAGCACAAGATATTTGCCTTTGTTAACAACAAAGGTCTGATTAACATTTATACCGGGAGGGCAGATATAAATAGGTTTAAATGAAAAACCTTCCTGGGGTGCGCACATTTTAAATATGGCTTTTACACACTACTTGCACAGCAAGTGTGTAAGCAGATGACTCACCAAAATGGATTGGTTTTTATCTTTCTTTATGCATCAGTAGTTTGAATTCTGTTAGCTTGCTTTTGGCTGAAATGGAGTTTGGGAAGGAAGTCCTTCTGTTTTATCTGTTCAATTACTAATTCAAAGCAGCATCTATTCTAAAGATACTAGAAGGTATACACAGATTGTGTTTGCTCCTTCTCTAAGACAGATACTGTTGTGCTTTCTGATTCGACAATACTAATATATATGTGATATTAACACTAACTCTTATATGTCGAAACAAACTTCTGTAAGGGTTTAAAGGTGTATTTATGAAAATCATGATCAGTTGTTGCTACACTTGTCTGCCATTCTGCCTAAAGACAAAGGAGACCATTGTCTGGGAATATAATTTTGAAATCTGAAAATATTTATTGGGTTGCAGAAGTGGAGAATTGTGTGATACTTGAACATGATCCAGCATTTGAGTGCTACAGGCACTGTGCCTGGCTGAAATGGCTGGCTGCACTGTATCTTGTGTATATTAAAAATCCAGTTTTTTCCTGAATTTTTTGAAAATCGGAGCATTAGTGCAGTCATACAACAGAACACTCCTTTTGTAATCATTTGATGCTTTTTGAAAACAAATGTTGAAGAAAAGTCATCTCTGATGAATGTTATTGAATGTTGGTGTAGCATTAGCTTTACAGTTTCTTTATTAGGCTTGCATCCCTGCAGTTTTTGAAGCTGCTGGAATGTTCTAAGCATGGCAGGTTTATGCTGCCACTGTCATTTAAGAAATAACTGCTCAACTGGTGTGGTTTTGGTTTGAAATGGTTCTGTGTGTTATAGGTGTATTAACCTGTGATCACTTAGATGATGATGTAAAGCTGCCTTTTTTTTCTTTTCTTTTTTTTTTTTTTAAATGGTTCTAAAATTGATCTTTTTCAGAGCGCTTTTATTAGGCCTGGCTTGCAATCACAATCTGAAGGAGGTGTCTTTAGATCTCAGTAGCTGTGAGGTAAGGAATATTTACCAGGACGTGTTCAAAAGATGCAATGATGTGGAATTAGAGTTCCCCTGAAATCCACTGGGTGAGGTATTCTTCCTCTGTAGTCAAAAGTTGTGGGAAAGGTAGAACTCGGAGAAGCAGTTATGGTAAAAATCAGCTGCTGTGTGTTACGGCATCCTAAATAATCAGCACAGAGGTTGAAAGCAGCTGATTGGCAAAACCCTCCTTGCAGTGTAGCTGTTGTAGATACTGAAGCAGTGTGCTGTTTGCTGCTTGTCAGCTTCTGCCCTCTGGGGCTGGGATTACACAGGACCCTGCAGCAGGACTCTCCAAGGTGCCCAAATTCGGATGGGTTGCAGGAAGCTGCATGTCCTGAAGGCATGTCTGTGGTTTGATTGTCTTCCTTCAAAACCAGAGAGATGCTTCCTCTTCTGCAGGTTTGCTTTTTGACCTTGGGAGAAATTTTGCTTTCCTAATAATTAATCAATTCAGGCCAATAGAGAACTTTGATCAAAGTTGATTGAAGCATGCCATTAACATAAGAGGCACTGTGCCAATGGCTTTAAATATCTCAAGAATAAATAAAAACAATTGTGGCAGCTTGATTTGCTTTATCTTGTTTCCCCTTGCTTCTCTGTGCTTTGCTGTGCACTTCGTTTCTCAGGATTGTCCGTACTCTTGCAGGATGATACCTGCGTGGCTACAGCTTATGACAAAAGATCAGCCACGACCCTGGGGAGACAGCGAGGCAGTTACGTAGAGGACCATGTGGGCTCTTGCCAAAACCATCATGAACCCGCTTAGGCTCAGGCCTTCTCTAGCTGTTAGGCCACCTTTTCTTTTTTTTAAGCTGCAAAGAAAGCCTCTGACTTGTTAGGCAGATCTTTCCAACTCCATCACCTGAGTGTTAACTGTTCTGGAAGTGCCTTTCAAATGCAATGGTTTCCCTTTGAGTAGAAGACATGCAGTTTGACGAACTTGTTGAGGTGTAGTAATCCTTGCCTTAGGTTCATGGTCGATTGCTTTTGGAATGTGCACAGATTTCCTTATGAAGGACAAACCAAATCACTGTGAATGCATTTCATAGTTTGTTTTGATATTTTACACTTTAAAAAAAATGGTATTACTTTGAAGAGCAATACATGTAAATTCCAAATAGAAAAGCTTTCAAGTCAAGTACGCATGCTTCTGACTTCTGAGTAGAGAGATCAGACGGATGATAATTTTTCTTTCAGAGGGAGAAAGGAAAAGGGAGGAGTAATTAAAGTAACAAAAATGAAGTCCTGTAATCATAACCTTAAAAGAATAGATCAATAAAACACAAACATAAGTAATGAGAGTATAAATCAGCAGGTAAATCAACGAGGGCTGACAGGAGTGAAAACGTTATCCTTTCATTAAATAACCCCCAGGATGGGATATGGAGGAGCCCTTCGAGGGGCGTTTTAGCTTTATTGCACACCAAAGCATACGTGGTCATGGCTGACTCTCATGACACAAAGGAAGGAATCGTGCCCAACTCGCAGCGTTGCATTCCCGTAGCTGGTCCCTCCAAACTGACAGCACTTCCTTAGGTCCTTCCCTTAACATTGTTTTTTCACATCACTGAGCTTTATCCATTCTCATGTGCTTTGGAAAGAAGAAGTTATGCTTCCACCAGGAGGGGAGTCGATGTGCCAGGAGCTGGGAGTACTCTCAGTGGGCCCAGCACCACAGGGTTGTGTTGCACCTCTCCCTGACCCTCTGTGAGCTGGGCAGGGTAATCTGCACCCCGAAACAGAGCCATGGGAAGCTCGGAGCCGATGACCTGCACTACTCCCAGTTCCTGCAAGCACATGCTGGTAGGAGGCTAGAAAGCTGATGCTTCAGCTTTGCCCTCCTCTTTCCTACATCAGGCAAACAGTACTCAACTATGGAAGGATAAATCTCTCTGTTCCTTCCCTCTCCCACCATTTTTCATTTGCTCCCATAATTTTCTGGTATATTGACTCCAAGCTTAATCATTTTATATTGCTTGTTTGGTTTTTTTATTATTTTTACTATGAAAATTACATTTTTATTTCTACCTGCTCAGCACTGATGTATTTCACTCTTTTCCCTTCTGCTTCCCTTAGCTTGGTCACTGTGTAAGTACCCTCCATGCTTTACCTTAATTGTTAAATCAGTAAGCAGCTTTGTTTGCCCTTCCCATATTGGTACCTCCTAGCTTTGAACACGCTTGGCATTTTTAATTGTTGAAGGGTTGTTCTTCATTTTCTGAATAAGAGCTTGTATTTGTAGTCTCAGAAGTATGTCATATAGGAGATGATGCAGAGGGTTGGGTTTTTTATTTTTTCAGTATCATGGTCCACATTGACAAATAGTCCTTCAATTAATCTCTGCTTATATATAAATATAAAATTTTAATACAGCTGCAATAAATTTTGATCCTAAAAGTCAACTCGTTTTCATCACTCTTGGATTAAATAGATATCACCATTTGTGCACATGAAATGTTTGTGCATTGAAGATTTTCAATATAGAGTTATCTGTACAAGATTGAAAGCTGCTTCTGAAAAATTGTCCACTCCAACCCTCAAAGTATATATATCATAAGCATTTGGATTCTACTCTGAGTAAAATTTTAGCGTATAGAACTTCTACCATACCAACAACCAATCCAAGACTGCATATAATCTGCCAGTTCCATAGATTCTGTGGTAATAGATGTGACACTGTGTAAAATGGTTGCCTTGTGGTAGGCCATGCTGAGAGAGCAGCACGAAGCAAAACTGAATGATTTGGGCATTCGTAAGTGGAAACTACAAATGCTCTTACAAAAATAAAGTTGAGTTAAAATTGCACCACTTCTGGCCCAAATACAGACTTTAATCTGACCACTTCTTGAGAGGATAGGGTGAAGGATAGGTAGGCTTTGTTTTATGCAGAAGAGGAAAGGTGCCTTACATTCTGTATCTCTTACACTTCCAGATGTGACTTATGATTTAGACGTTGCCTTTGACCACCACTGTTCTTTAAATGCCCAGGCCAAGTTGTTGAGCTGCTTGTTAACCAATCGCATATCTCAAACTTTTGAAAGTGCCAGATCAAGTCTTTATTGAAAAATACTTCTGAAGGCATTTGTGGTTCCTTAATTATAGCATGGATTAAAGAGAGTATTCACAGAAATATCAGCAGGTTGATTCAGGATATTTAGCCAAGTAAGTCAACTAAGTAAAATATTACTCATTCATTTCTGCACAGGAGGTGAGAAGGCTATTTCATGTTTGAAAAAGCTTTCTGGTTTTTTTGAAACAAGGAAAGTGAAAACGGAAAATGCAGAAAGAGAATTTTTGTAGAACTTTTCCCCTCTTTTGCTTAAGTCTTTTTCTGGGGGATGTTCATAAAGTGAGATGCACTTTACATAGTTTGCCTAGCTGCAAGAAACAAGAAAATGCTTTTGCTTCTTCAGAAAAAAAAAAGTTGCGTTTTTAATTCAGTAGCGTTAGTAAATAAGTGTGTAAGTTTTAACAACTTTGATTCTTAATGTTGATGTTTTCCCCTAGGCCATTTCACTGGTTTTTTTCATTAAATCCTGACATTTCTTTTATATTAATTTAATATTTCAGATTAATATCATAATTGATACTTTCCAGTCAGGCATTTTTGTTATTGTTGCTGTTTTTCTCTTTTATGCCTATTTATAAATTAAGAATAAGGTAAATTACTGACTTCTCTTGTTTATGGTCTTTTGTGGCATTTTACAATTGGATTATTTAAATTTTCTTTTCAGTGACAGAGGAACAATTTTATTTTTTTTTTTTTAAATTTGCTACCCATCTTTGATCTGGGCACCCTAGCATTGTGCTAAGAGCTGAAAGAAAGAAGATGCTAACTATAAGCCTTGACTGTAGTGGAATTCAAGGGTGACAGTGTTGCACGCTTATAGGCTGGGCTAAGTTTATTTTTGTTCTCACTAGATGTTGGAAATGCCCTGGCCTCTTCATGTAGAGAACCCGCACCAAAGTCCTGCGGTCACTGCCTGGCACAAGCGCTAAAAGATTCATTGTGTCTGCACCATTTAAATCTTTCCCTGATTTAACTGCTGAGCAGTAGTTTTGAGAGAAAGGAAAGAGTCCCTTTTCTCATTTATACACAAATAGCGAGAGAGAAGGATGAGAATAGTAGGAATGTGTGCATAGGCTGTCATGTTGATGTGCGTAACTTCTGTTGCTGTTTTTGCCGCTGGTAGTGCCTTCTGTATTCACAACGCTTCTACCACTGTTTTCTGTGTGATCTTGAAACCATAACTAGTTTGCAAAATGGATCATGTTTTGTCTCTAGTTAAGATCGGGAGGTGCACAAGTCTTGGAAGGATGCATAGCAGAAATACACAATATCACCAGCCTAGATATTTCAGACAATGGTAAGTACACAGAACAGGAATGGAGGGTCATGCAAGTCCAGAATCTGAGAAATGCTTTTTCTTTCAGCTCATGGTGTAATCAAGAACGGTCACTCTTGCTTTATGATTGTTGGCCATATTGGCTATCGAAATCTCTCAGACCAAGAACTCTTATTGCTATAAAGTATATAAGAAATGTTTATAGACTAACTGTACCCTCAGAAGTTTATGTTTGAGATAAATGTAACACAGCAGAATAAATTGACAGCAGCAAGCGTCATATTAGATCTAGAGGAAAGTCGGTTTAAGTACAAGAGAATGAGAAGCTAAATGAGAAATCAAAGTGCAGTGAAAGAAGAAAGGGAAAGACAGATACAGAATGAAGCTGAGGTTGTGATACTGAAGAAGTGAGAGAGGGAAATTTGGAGTAAACAGTCAACCAGCTTCAGGTCAGAGAAGGCCTGTTTGAGTCTTTGGAAAAGTCTTGGAGTATTCCTGCTTTGGAGGCTCTCTGCATCCTAGCTGGGAATACCAGCTGGCTTCTTATCTTGCAAACTCAAATTGTAGATGTATGGGATGGAAGAATTCACCTGCTGTGTTTGCCCCTCTGACAGCCAGATGTGGAAATATTTCAGAAGGAGATTCCCAGTACAGTTGAATGCCCAAGAAAGGTGGCATGGATTGGCAAGCGGAAAGGTTTGGGAGCTACTGACTCAGCCCAATTATGTGAACAGATTGATTGTTATAAGTAAAGATATTTGACATCTAAATTGTCCTGCAGATCTGGATCCTAAGTCATTGTAATCTAACTGGTGGACTCTTCAAATACACCGCTAGTTTGGGAATACAATACTACAGCAAGTTATTTTTCTCACTCAGGAGTAGAATAAAATCTGGCTTGTTTTCAGGTCATTTTATTCATAGCCTGTTATGTTAGCCTTTTGCATTTGAAGGCTTTGAGACCTTGTTGGTACACAGCTCTACTAAGACCAAATAGCAACTAGCGTGGTCTCAAAATTCTCAAAGGAACTTTAAACTCTGCCTGACTATGCGAGGAACTACCCTCGGGTGGTTGGGCTATGGAGAAGGGACTACATTTCTCTTCTGTGTTTCTGAGAGGTGCCTTCAATGGCTGATTAGGATGGAGATTTAAAGGGCTGATTAAGATGGAGATTTAAAGGGTTTTAGAGGAAGCATTTATTGTCATAGAAAAACAGAGGCAAAAAAGAGAAAAAGATTTTGTAATAGAAGATGGGAAATTTTTCTAGAGCTCTTGGAAATTTGTACACCGATACAGTTAGTTGAATGAATATAGCGTTAATAATTGGACGCTGCCTGGGTCTTTTGTGAAAATGTGTTTTAATTCTTAATCTAATCTGATTCTTTACAGGCCTAGAATCTGACCTCTCAACCCTTGTAGTCTGGCTTAGTAAAAACCGATCGATAAGACACTTGGCGTTAGGCAAAAACTTTAACAACATGAAATCCAAGTAAGGTTTTTCTTTCTTTTAAATAACAAGAGAATGGATGAGGAGAAGCTGCTGATCTCATCATCTTCCTAACTTTTCTTCCCTCAGAAATCTCACTCCAGTACTTGATAATTTAGTTCAGATGATTCAAGACGAGGATTCAGTGAGTATCTTTCTGCTTATTATCATCGTGTGTATTTGTACCCCCACAGCCTATTTCTGATGATTTTCTTCACTGTGTTAATTTGCTGCATAAGATTTGATCATGGTACTGCACAGACACATCCAACATTTTGGGTTTTATTTTTTCAAATAGTAATTTGGATTATGTGTAGCATGTAGGTAAACGTTTCTTAGGATAGTCTTAGGATCTGTGCTTGTTGAAAAATATTCATTCTAAATAGTTGGATGTGCTTAACCTAGTTGATTTAGGTCTAAATTATAAAGCCCTGTAGGCACAAGTTTTCAAAACTTTTGTGTCCTGTTAGGAGATTACAATGGTAGTGTTCTCTGGGTGGTGATACTCCTTCAATAACAGAATTTCTATTTTTCATTTTTTTAATTAATAGAATGCACTATTTCTTGATAGCTGTTCTTGAGTATTAGCTTTTTTTTTTCTTGACAAAATGCAAAGTCACTGCAGTGATCTCCTAGAACTCCTTTCTCCTTCAAAAGATGCAAATAAACTGTTCACAGTGCTGTTCTTTACTTCTCCTAGTACATTCATCACAGGAGCAATTTCATAAAACCCTTTCAGAGTGCCTTGCTGGGATCCTTGCCCACTTTCTTCATTTCTACCCTCTCTCCTGATTCTGAAAGACTTTTGTGGTTGGATTTGTGTTCTTGCTTTATTTGGCATCCTGGTTTTGGCTATAAGGGAATCTTAAGATGCTCTGTTACTCGCATGCTTGTCAATCTTTATCCATCTCTTCTTAGTCCTTTCTTTCTCCTTCATTCCCCATACAAGTAACAAGCAAGCTCTGTTTTTCCCATTCTCCAGAAATCGCTGACTGTAGACTTCAGTTGTCTAAACACCTGCTATTCCTATTGTCTTTATTGTCTCACCTCCAAGTTCATGGTCTCCACACTAACTGCTTTTTTATTTTCTCCTCCCATCTGTGTCTGCACCCTGCAATTCAGTGGACCAGTTTTTACCAGGGTTTCCGATGTCTCCTTCCATACAAGGTCATTAGACCCATATTCTGTGTTTGTCTTTTCTTACTGCTCAGTTGTACTTGAAGTGATTTGTTAAACTAGTCCTTTCTCCTCTCTGTGTCGTCTTAATTGGGATTAGTGGTACTGTTTTTTTCTTGATTCTTTGCCTACCTCCTCACCTTATTCTTTAAAACATGGGATGTCAGTGTGACACAGTGAAGTGCTGCATATGGATACCAGAGCTGATTCTAATTGAGTTAACACCGGTAATGAAAGCAGTAAGTCCTTGTTTGCACAAGTTAGATGGAGCATCGTGCTAAGAAGTGTACTGGTCAATGTCTGTGTTACTTCTTGTACCAAACTAGTCTTTTCATTTTGTGGTGTGTGACCACCTCCTTCTACCCTGTCTCTAAAAGGAATGGTGCAGGGCTGTTTTCCCCTTCTCTCCTTTTCCTGTTGATACCATACTGAGGGTGCTATCACTTCATCAGGTAGCACCTCTTTCTTCCCTTTGGACATTTGTCTCTGTCCCGCATCTCGTGCTTAATCTTTCACAGCTATCCTGAAGACTGTTATGTCAAACCAGATTAATCACAAGCAAATGTAATTTAGTATGTTTTTCTTAATTGCCTTCATCCCTTTGCTCTGTTGCAGATGAACATTTTGTCCCACTCAGGCCATATCCTAAAACACCTTTTCAACATACTCTATGCATCTTTTCAGTATCCAGACTGTCTTCTCAAACATACTGTTGGTTTTTTTGGTTTTTTTTCCTATTTATATGACTATCCTGCTCATGTTATCTGTTCGCAAGGATAAAAATTCCAACTTTCGCCTTATTGTTTCTATTAAGTGTTACAACCTTCTGTTTATCTTTCCTGGCTTCTGTTCTTTAAGCTTCCAGGACAGAGAAAATGTAGCTGCTAAATCTTGGATGTATCATTCTCACAGCTCTCCCTCCCTTGCATCATCAGCTTTAACTTCTTGTACTCCTTTTCAGCCCATAGACAATGTCAGCTGTCATTCCACTTTCTGCCTTTGCCATAATCCAGTGGTCAGATGTGCTCCTGTAATTGTTACTCACTGTGTCTTTCCCGAGCTAACCTACAGAACATGCTCTGTAGTCTCTGTTTTCAGTGTTACAATGAAATAATCCAGCAAAAAGTTATTTTATTTAGGTACTTATAATAACTGTCTCTCCTTCATGTCATGCATTAACCTTTGGGATACAGCATGGGATCCTGTTGGTGTTAACCTGTCTCTTCTCTCCCCATGTTCTTTTCTCTTGTTAATCCTCTTCAGCAAAGGAATCTTGTTTGTTTCTGGTTCATCAGGTACTAAAATCAATCTGAAGCATTTCCTAGCAGCTAAAGAGTTGAGGATGTAGACCCTGTAGCACCATGGGAAAAGCATGTGTTGCAGATAGCTGGATGGTCCTCACTCTACCTTGAGATAGTGCAATGCTTAGAAAATTATTTTAAGTTTCTAGTTATTTTCATTTGGTTTTGAATTCTAAAGGGGGTGGTCCTTGTTCTGCTGTTACTATGCATTTACTGCCACAGGACATTAAAAAGTAAGGGTGGAATTGGAGAGACCAGGGTATGATGTTGCCCAGAGCGTACTGCTTGATCAGTATTGCCTGCAGGCTGCTACAGTTTGGGGACCATGCATTATATGCATCAAAAGCTGAAGCAAGAGCCTTTAATCTAAAATAGTCATCTGCCAAATACTTCTTCATGTATTTATACACGCTTTAAATAACATCCGTTGCTGTGTTAATATGAGTCACGAGTAAAATGATTTAAACAATCAATAGCTTGGTTTTATGACTGTAAAAATACAGCTAGATGCAAATGTAATTCTACACAATTTAAAAGCGGTAGTAACCTAAACAGTAACATTTCCTAAGAGTTTAATATCGACAAGAATGTAATATTTAGATTTGCTTTTTGGTTTTGTTTTGGTTTGGTTTTTTCTCTTTTTAAGTAGATGCTGTACTGTGCAGGCTAGAACAATGTATTCTTATTAGTGTTGCTGGAAGTGTCTGAAGCTGTGTGCTTACTGTGCCATTTCTTTTCTTGCAAAAATAGATGTTACACTGCAGGTACAGTGTACCATTACTCAGAGTGATAGTCAGTCCTGCATAGGTGCAGAGAATTACTACAGCACTGAATATCTTTAGTTATTAGTTCAGTGTTTGTTACAGAATTGGCCTTTTGAGGGTTTTTACAGCATTTTTGTTTGTAGGAGGACAAATTTACCTTGATTTAATTCTTAAATGTTTTCCAGCAGTATGAGAAAATCACTGAATACAATCATATAATTTCTAATTCTGTTCTTTACTTTAATAATTCCTCTTCCTTAATAAGATTGTGTTAAGACATCTTCACTGTATTGGCAAAGTATCTGTTTTCTGGAGCAGGGGCACCGAAGTGTTTGTCAGACTTTGGTTTTCTCACTACCCAGCTAAAACTATTAAGTTGTTAAAAGTAGTAAATGTTTGTAGGCTATGTAGAGTATTGCTCCTGTTTATGGGGGATTTGGTTTTCATGGGTTTTTCTGTTTGTTGTCATTTGGTTGTGTTTTTTAATGTAATGGTCAGATAATTTGATGAATATTTAGCAGCCTGTACATTTAATCCTACAGAGTTACATTCCAATTGTAGTTTGCATTCAGGGCACCAAGTGAGTCCAGAGGTTTTTGCTCCTTGCTCATTGAGTAAATGGTAAGGGTAGCTGTGCAAGAAAACTAGCAGTTCATCCACTTCAAAGACACTGCTAATACAGCAGGTGCTTTACTGTGCTATATGCATATTCTGTATGTGGTAGTAATGATGTATAGGTGTCAATCCTTGCAGAACAGAGTGCAGAAGTGTTTTCAGTCATATACTGTTTTGTCAGAGCGTTGGAATGTGAGAGGTGAGAAATCCTTTCCTGGGAGGATATTTGAGGTTCAGAAAAATTGGTATGCAGGAGGGAGCACCTCCAGCTAAGTTTCTCAAATGCCCCTTTTTAAAGCGACACATGAGAAACAGAAGAAACTTCACTTTCAAACTTATTGGCTATTTCTGTCCACGTGCTGCGTGGTGCTGCTTTTCTGTGAATCTGTCGCAGGAGGTCTTCTCGAATGTGTGCCAAGAGCTCTAAGTGCCATTCTAATGTGATGCTAATGTTCTTTAGGGTACGTAACGTAATAAAATGGGGAAACATAGACAGATTAAGGGCATTAACATAGTAATTTAATAACTTCCATTTAAAATAAAACCAGTATGTGGCTTGTGTTACTGTTAGACTTTTTAATTATAAACCTGCTGTGCCTCCAAATTTTTATGCATTTCCTCATTTATAAGTGCATTTCTTATTGTTGCAAGCTTTTTGGTTATCTCTGTAATCCAGTGGTGTCTGGAGGCTGGAGTCCCATTGTATAGCAGGTACCACGCAAGCATCTTGGACGCTGGAAGGTGTGCACAGTTCAGTTGATTAAGATTAAGTTGATTAGATTAATATAAGCTTTAGGCATCTAATGTGTGTGCCATGGTTCATCCTTATGAGATGTTGATTTTCCCATACTGGCAATTTGGAGATTTTGGGCTCCTAAAATTTATCCTCCAATACATGCCTAAGTGGGTGTATAATGATAATACGTTCCTCTGTATGAACTCACACTTGAGCAAGGGAAATGTTTTGTGGAGTTCTCATACATCAGCAAAGACAAATTACAATTTTAGCAGCTGTAATACCTCTGCAAGGCGTGGTGATGGATAGACTGTAGTTCTTGAGCTCCTGCCATTGAGTGGTGGGACGCTGAGAATGGAGGCAATACAGGCATTTTTAAAAGAGGTTTTCTTAAAGCTTAGAGTGTGACTTATCGGAGCCCAATAAAGTAGTTTCAGATTAACATTGTGTGTGTGTGTGTGTATGTGTGTGTGTATATATATATATAAAAAAAAAGTTACATAAAGATACTGCAATCACAGGTGTCAGAACACCACTGTGAATAATATCCATTGACTTACTCATTTTAATAGATACTCTTCTTACTGTTTTTAATTTCAGAACTGCTACAGTTTTCTGTCTCTTTCCCCCAAAATGTCCATGCCCTTAGTTGAAGGAACAGATATGCAAAATCACTCCTAAAGTGGAAGTAGTAATAATAAAACAGTTTAAAGGAATTTTTTGTTGTTTTAAAAATGTCTCAGCTCCTAATTTGTCCTTGGATAAAGCTCTCAGTCTGAGGGAGAGGAGGGGAATGCTAAATATTTTTTATTTCTCACTGACAGGGAAGCATCCTGGTTAAGCAAAACCCACTGGACACTCGAGGTTTTCTTGCGAAGCAGGTTGTGGCTATGTTGCCTCTTCAGGTTCCCGCTGTATTCTGTACTTAATAGGACCCAGGAAATTAGAGGCACTGTCACTTAAAAATCTTTTTTTCAGGGTGTTGCAGCTTAATCTGTGCGTGTGTATGTTTGACATCTGTGCTCTAAGTTGTTGAGTCCCAATTCATCATGTGTTGTAGGATCTGCAGCAAACACAGAAAAAACTGTTTGATGCTTACTGCTGTCTCCAGAAGTTTGGGGAACTTGTAACTTCTTTTGGTTGATCTTTGAGGAATGAGTGCACTATCAGTTGCTGTTATCAGTGCCTTTTCTATGCTCCACAGCCTCTGCAGTCGTTGTCCCTCGCAGATTCCAAGCTGAAGACAGAGGTTACCATCATTATTAATGCCTTGGGCAGCAATACTTCTCTTACGAAAGTGGATATTAGTGGAAATGCCATGGGAGATATGGGAGCAAAGATGCTGGCAAAAGCCCTGCAGATAAACACCAAGCTCAGGTAAGGGAAATGTATTTGCAGTAAAAGATAGAATGGCTTAATAATACTGAAATTGTTGGCTTATTCTTAAGCTATTTCTCTTCAGAACCCTTCTAGGTACAGCCACTTTATAGTGCCTCCATTTGGAAAGACTCTCATCTTTTTTTCTTAAAAAAACCCATAAAACAGAACAAAAACAAACAAAAGAAGCAAATTGTCTCTGCAAAAACATTCCATAACTGGAACTGGAGAAAATTACATTTTCTAAATTTAAACAGAAAAACCTCTTGTTGGAACAAGAGAGCTCTAAATGTCTAGAATCCTTGAAAAACTACCTTGTTCTAGAGCTCTGGATGTCATCTAATCCAATGTCCTTCTCAAAGCAGGGCTAACTTTAAAGCTATATGAGGTTGCTCAGGGCCTTGTCAAGTCAGGTTTTGAAGATCTCCAAGTACAGGGATTCCACAGTGTCTGTGGGACCCCTGTTCCAGTGCTTAGCCACTCTTCTGTCCTGCTCTCTCTTTTCTACTGGAGACCTTCCGTGCAGAGAAAATTCTAATACTGGGGTGGGAAACTAAATTATTCTTTGTCTTCTGGAGTAGCAGTCTGTAGGAGAACTAAGAGCATGTGGAATTCAGAATGGGTAGCAGCATGGACCATCCCTCCTTCCCCTCTCCCCTGCCTAGGATGCTGATGGACCTTGGCATCTCTTCTCTGCAACTTCATCTGCCCGACAACTTCACTGCTTTTTAGCACGTGTCTGGCACTGATGACTTGAAAGTATCACTTTCTTTCTATCCAGCATGTGATTAGCAAACAGTAAAACCTTCAATCAGCATGAATCTGGATGGGGACCTCTAAATGTGTCGCCATCATCAGGAAAGCTAATCCTCATTCCTCCTCTTGTCAGACTGTGCAGATGAACCTTCCTCAGTGTATTGTCTCTGTGAAGAGACTAGTTTGTGCTTGGTCTCGAAGCATTTGTTCCCTGGAGGATAAGAAATTCCCCAGAACAGTCCTGGCTATTTTGTTCAGAAGCAGGGATCCTGGTCTTTGAATTCCTATGCCCAAACTGAATATTGAAAATGTCAAGAAAACACTGGAGAGGTGGCTTAGGTTTATTGAATGTATTAACATGAAATGACCACAGTACCTTGATGGATTTCAGGATGGCAAACTGAAATGTTTCACAGTACACCGAATGTCACAGTTGACATAATGTCACCACAGTCTGTGGTGTGATTACAGACAGAATAATGCAATGGTAACTGGCTCTGCTTGAAATGTTATAAAATCACATCCAGGTAGAAATATAAACACACGTTCCAATGACAAAAATATCCAAGATTTGACCCTAAGCATATCTGGTCTTTGCAGAGTGAGTGTAGAATCTCTCTCCCTTACCTCCATCTTTCCATCTAAAAAACAAAGGGATAATTCTCCAACAGGACAAGGGTGTCAATACCTGTGAAACCCTGCCATCTGTCTTTTTTTTTTTTTTTTTTTTTTTAAACACCAGAAATCTTTGTTTGGTTTTTTTTGCCTTTTTCTTAAGAACAGCTACAACTAGTGCTCTTGCACAAGCAAGATTTATCTGCTTGACTGTCTCTTCTGACTACTAATGAGATCTGTGAACATGTGTTCGCAAATTGCCAGGCAGTTTGCTTGAGTGGTCTAAATTGGGGGAGGAGGGGGAAGGCTTGATCACTCTTATCACTATTGTATATTCAAAAGAGCTACAATTTATGCACCTAACCTAAAGGTTTCTATTGGCACCTAGTTATGTTGCATGTGGGATCATAGGAACTGTGTGATAAGCTAGTACAGGATTGAATATACAATAGCCTGCAAATTTTTACCAACAATCAGCATGGAATTTTAAACACCTTTTTTTATAACTGTAGCCATATAGCCTATGTAGAACAGAGATTGATCACTTACTGCAGTTTTCTTGTTTTTCAGTGTGGGCTTGCAAAGCAGACATTTGAACTTTATTTTTTTTTTAGACTATTCCTGGAAAAAGCTGGAATTTTATCTCCAAATCTTTCTATTAACTTGTATTAAAGTTATGTTTTTATGTTAATCATGGAAAATATAGTAGAGAGTCCCCTTTAAAGAAAGGGAAACTGAAATTTGTAGTATCTTTGTCCCTAACTTCTGTCACTTCAAGGTTTTAGCATATAACTAAAACCAGATTTTTAAAGTGCTGCCTTCCACTGTACAATTTTGAACATACAGTGCTGTGTTATTTCAATATAGATTTATTCAGTGGTTCTCGTTTAACTTTTTTTTCTTTCCTTTCCCCTCCACCCCTCAGAACTGTGATATGGGACAAGAATAACATCACTGCGCAGGGCTTCCAGGATATAGCTGTGGCACTGGAAAAGTAAGTTCTCAAGCAACTGAATGACTGATGAAGGGGCCAAAGACCTACATCCTGAATGATCTGAGCAGCTGCAGTTCTCACTGCAGTCAATATGATCTGAAGATGCTGAGTGTTCTCAATTTTAAGCATTGAGGTGCTTAATCTAAAGGAAAATTTATGATTTCACTTACTTCAAAAGGATGGGAAAAGGCTCTGTGGCTTTTTCATCCATACTCTGCTATCAGCATTAAGGCCATTGAGTTCTGCTGTTAGCATTAAAATTCTGAATTTGGGAATATTTTCCCTTTTCTTTATTCTCTTGTGTTGACAGCATGCAGAAATTCTATTCTAGTCAGTGAATGAAGCTGTATATAATGACAGAAAATTACTGAAGCATGCCTTTGTGGTCTGACTTTTTTTTCTTTAGCCCAGCAAGTTGAAACTAATAGTGATGATCTCAGGAACCGCAGTTGTTCATTGTAATCGCTGAGGTCTGGGTCATTTTGCTTGCCTGAGCTTATTCACAGTTGCAGCTATTACCAGTGATAGATGCTAAATGACTTTCATCTCTCTCCATCTCCATCTCATTTCTTTATATGTTATTATTACTTTTCTTAAGAGAGAAGAATTACAGATTTAAATTAAGCAGCAGTTGCAGTTGTTTCATGTCATTAAATCCCTCAGACAGGAACAAAGGCTCTCTTTAGAAGGTGAAGGTAATGTACAATTGCTAGTTTCTAGACAAGATGTCTTGCAAAACTGTAACTACTTAGGGGAGCATCTTAACCCTTGGAGGGGTCACGAGGCTAGACCTTATGAAGTTACTTGTTTTATGAAACTGTTGTAGTTTATATACTTGGTTTCAAAATGAATTCAGTTGCACTGATGGGGAAAATTATATAAATGATGCATAATTAAGCAAATCATCTTGGAGTGATTCCACTGATAGTAGTGAATAATAATTTGCAAAGGTTATTTGTCAACTTGCAGACATTTCTCTTTTAGAGAGCAATAGGATGTACATTTATGAGAAAGTCTGGTAGAAAAGAAAGTATGCTTATTTTCTGGTTAGCATCAACTTCTTTTCTGTTCTGAAGTGCTTGGATAAGTAAATAGAAAGGAGGGGGAAATCCAAAAGCAAAAGCAAATCATCTAAGCAGAAAAAGAAGAAATGCTGCAGATAATTCTGTGACACTGCACTTTGTTGAGGTGACATCTCATTTATTTAGCTTGGAAGCTGAGGTCATTTTGTGTCTACTCTAACATTTTAAAATTGTTAAAACCATTGATAATATCAGAAACTAAGCCACAAGCAACAAAGGTTTAAACTTGCAGGAGAGGGACTGTCAATACTGGCTGAAAACAACTAACCTTTAAACAATCCATCTTGAAGACATATTGAGAACATCCTCCACCATATGTTTCCTAAAAATACACGAAACGGTCAATATTCTGTAGGAAGGAATTGTTGTTCAAAACGGAATGAAATATACTGAAGATGCTTGGGGGTATGTGTGTTGTGTGTGTTGTTTTGATTTTGTTCTTAAGAAAAATAGTCATATACTAAACCACAAAAAAGAAGAAAGCTAGGCTTTTGTAGTATGATGAGGAGGCTGAGGAGAATTGTGAGGGATTGTAACAGATTTTAAAACAGGCTGGAATAATCTGAAGATTGTTTTTTCCCTTCCTCCCAGCTTTTCTGCATCTGTTTATAGTTGTGTGAAAATGTTCCTGCAAGGGAATTCCAGGAGCATGGCTGTTGGCAGAGTTGCCCCAAGGGTGTCCCAGCCAGCTGATGTGAGATGCTGCTATAGAGTCTGGTACAAATGTCAGTTCAGGAGAGCGTTTGAGAACAGTGGGCATTCTGTTCAGCCTGGCCATTAAACAGGGACTTGAATCTCTGTAATTTTAATACGAAAATAATAATGCGCTTGTGTGCTTTGCAGCTTGGAGCCCACTCTGTCATAGAACTGTACGGTATTGCCCCATACTAATTTCTAAAAGACGTTTTTTCTGTATAGATTGGCTGAAGAAATAGCTCAAGTTCTAAAATCTGATGGGAAATGCTGGGTTTTGTTAGAGGGCTATGAATTTTTCCCTTAGCAGTGACATGATATTCACATGCCCAAGCCTGCAAAACAGATGATCTTACTCTCTTTTTAAAAAAGACATAGGCAGTAAAATCATCACTCTGCAGCAGAGGGTGTATGTCATGAATGGAGCAGAAGTTACTACAAGGGAAATAACGTGTGATGAAATGTAGGACCGTTGTCACACATGCTGTAAGTAGAGGGAGAGACAGGAGGTTTTCTGAGACATCCTTTCCAGTCTCTGAGCATGTCTCTGAAATTTAACATCTTTTAAATATAGGTATTTTCCTGAGAGTATTAATGCGTTATGAAATAACTAGATTATTATGTTGGTAGAGAAATGTACTCCATTACAAGAGACAAGTGGAGTGTTAATAAAAAGAAGAATGGAGGAATATTTTAGACTTCAAAGGAAGCAGGGAAAAATGAAGTGTGAAGATAAATATTGCTCTGATGATCAAAGTTGAAAAGCGAGCTTTAAATTCCTGGTTTTTTTACCCCTAAGAGCTGGTTAATTCTTAGGTGAAAATAAAGTAGCATTCTAATACAATGCTGCCTGTCTGGAAGGAAACCAAGTACAGAGCCTTCCTCAGGGTAGTGGTCTTCTAAAGTTCTGCCTCTGTGATTATGTGTCCATGAAATCTCCTTGCCTTTCATTCCCCCTCTTCCTCTGTGTGTGCAAGAGAGAGTGCACTAAGTCTTTGACTAAATTGAATTTAGCATATAATTACTAGCATGAGAGCTGGCAATTACAGATTTCAATGAATGGCATGTATTAAATGTCAAACAGCTGCAGAGATCCTTGGAAATCTACCTTTGTTTCCTTTTAACTAAATAAATACCCCACCTGCCAGGTAGTAGTCAGGCAGTTGGCAAATTCTATAATTATTATCTGTCTTTGAGCTTGGTGTCTTTGACATTTTGAAATTTTCCCCATGCTGGTGGACAGCCAGTTATTTGCTGTTTAGTATTACATGAGGACACATAACAGGGTCTATAAAGTTTGTGTACTTCTTTTGAAGGACAAGACAACTAGAAAGAAAAGTTAATTTTCTGGCTGTGATGCAGTAGGCAGTTGGACACTGTGGAAGGACAGGGACCTTGCTGATTCCACGTGCGTAACTGCCTGCTACTGACAGCTACACGTCACCATGTTTACGTTGGGGAAGAAACGTAGAAGTCTTCCGTTATCATTTAAGGTAAAATGTTGGGTGGTATCAATGAGGAATCAGTGTGTTTGGCAGTTCAAAAGACTGCTGTCTTTCAGAGAGAGGTGTTTCACGTGGCTAAGCAACTGGTGAGAGAAGTGAAAGAACCTTGCAGTTTCACAGTAGTTAAGGTGTCTGCTGTTGGAGTTAGTGCATTTAGTGAAGGATGGGTCCGTTGAAGTCAATGGACTTGACTCAGTTGAAATTGTCATCTTTAAAGTGCTCAGAAATAGAGGGTTCCAACCATATTTATATAGCTCTGGATAGAATAGGAACAGACAGTTAGTGGGATGTTTGCAGACACCTGAAGAAGGACAAAGAGGTGTTTGCAGGAAATGAAGGCTAATTGAAAATAGGAAGAATAATTTCCTTTCCAGGTTTTAAGAACTTCCTGCTCTTTTTGTTTTCATTTAGCCAAATCTGAAGGTGTGTGGACATACCACTGCATGTGGCATTTTAGGTTTAACTATGTCATGCTAGCCAATTTATGCTGTCAGAGTTTAACCACAATTTTGACTCAAGACCAAAACCCTATCTTTATTCTCATATCACAGCAGATGGACAAAGCTACGGAAATATTTTGCAAACAAATAAAATGCAGGAAGCAATTGTTTGCGTAAAGGAATATGGAGATACTACGCTTGTTTTGTCACCTTTTATTAAAAATTCAGCAAGTGTTTTCAAATTGTTATAAACACAAGACGTTATTAAATAGTAAATTTTAAAAACTTGGTCTCTTAGTCGCTATCTATCTGTTACTGAATATTTCTACTTAGACTTAGATCTGTTAGAATTGCCAGAAGGCACTGACACTCCCTGTTCTGTTTTGATATAGGAAAAAGTAATCCAACCTTGTGCGCAAAGGTATAGAAGACAGCTAGGCCTTTAATTGACAGACACTGGGCCTTGGCCACTTAACTGCGTTTTTTACTTTTCAAAATCTCCACCTCTGTCTAGTGGCAAAGAAGAATTAGCAGCAAAAAGGAGCATGCATGCCTCCAGTTAGTCCACTTACAAATGTGAAAAATACATTCTTAGTACCCTCCATGGACAAGCTAGATGCATTTTATTTCTCCCTTCCAGTTTATCCTTCATAAAGAGATACAGTAATTAGGTTAACTTTTACTCTTAAAAAAATCTTTTATTTTTATTTAGGAATTATACTTTGAGATTCATGCCTATACCGATGAATGATGCTTCCCAAGCACTGAAAACAAACCCTGAGAAAACAGAAGAGGCACTACAAAAGGTATAGCATATACCACTGACATACAGAAATAAAACCACTAGAAATAAAGTAATAATTTTAAGTGGCTGTGTTTTCAAAGAGTGGTTGGAGTGAAGGCTGATGGAATGCAATGGTGTAGTATCAGAAAGTCGTAAGTAAGTAAGTGCAAGCTAGACCTTGTATTGCTGTATGCATAATTATGAAAGGGAGAGTTAGCAACTGGCATGTTTGTTACATATGTTCTTGTGTGTATTTCCATGTGTGTAGAATTACTGGTATGTGTTTTTCATTTTGGCATAAAAAGTGCAGTCAGCATTGTAGAAGACAAAGGATGCTCTTTAATTTGGAGGAGGATAAAAACATTTACTGCCTGCGTTTTATACTCTACATATAAAATTCACACACTATATTGCCCTAAATAAACAACTGTACCAACATGTTCTTTTGGATGAAGAGGTGTTGACAGTATCTGTAGCTGTTCCACTTGCATGAGTTATAAAACCCCCAGCTGAGCTTAAATACAGTAAATCCTGCGAGCTCAAAATGAGCCTCCTGCTCAATCAGAAAGCACACAGTTCACATCTCTTTAATCAGTAGTTTTCCTTCAGCCAGGGTAAGGTCATAAAAACCTTATAAATAGTTCTTACAGATAACTGTGATTAAAAAGCAAATCTCTTATGATCCTTATTAGTAAAGAAATTTTTGGTAAAGTGATTCTCACAGGGAAAAGTGCTGGTAGTTAGCGCCTTTTTCTTTGATGCAAGAAAATGATCTAAATTCTGCTTTAAAAAATCTGAGTCATGGGGGATGGACATATTTCTTGCATCTTGTTTAATGTAATTGTGGATAGGTTCATATCTAGAATGATAGATGCATCTCTGAAAAAAATATCATGAAGCTTCTGGCCCTGGGGATTTAAATTCTATGTGTTAATTAGGCATTATGTACAAAGAGCATTTTCTTTTCATTTCAAAGTTAAAACTGTTTGGCCCTGAGTTTGTTTTAACACATGTGGTTCAGGCTTTCTTTACACAACACAAAGTTCTCTCCAAAAAAAGGTCATAGTCTCAGGAGTGGTTCTGTGAGCGCAGCTAATTCCATGCACGTAGGAATGCCTGCCCGCATGGACTGAGCTGTCGTGCCCAGTGCAGGGACACCTGAACTGACTGACTGACATCTCGGGAGAGTCCGTAAGCTTCAGCACACCACAGCTTGAGTACAACGAGAGTGCTCCTGGCCTTGGTCCAGCACCAGATGGACATAGCAGCCAGCCTCCTGAGCTCCGGTATCTCTGCAGCACGCTTTACTCACAGTGTGGGCAAACTGGATAAACCCTGCATTACTGTGGGGCATGGTCAGACTGTTCCAGCTCTTGCTGCTGATGCAAATTTAGAGGTGACCATCTCTATTAGCCTCTGCCTCACAACCTGCTGGCCACTCCACCCAGCCTTTTCCACTCTCTTCCTTTCGGACCAGATCCATCACCTTTGATGAACCTTAAACAGTTTACTAGTAGGGTTTTTGGATGTGACTAAATTTGATAGAGCCAGGTTAGGGGGTTATTCTATGTGCTCTGGCTGATGGTAGGTGTTTACTGCTGGTGACAGTTGTGGTAGGCTGTGACCAGCAGCTGTGAGTAGGAATCACTTGTTTTGAAGAGTACTTACGTACTGCTTAGCCTTAAGTAGCTTTTGAACTGAGGCTCCTGTGTCAGTTAGGCACTTTTAGATATTTTATCTTCTCTTTAGACCATACTGCTATTTAAATATGTGTCTTTGCAGTGGGCCAAATGCATCTAAAAGAAATGAATCTACTATCTTGTGTCTTTATGGTCTCTACAGCAACGCTTTATGGACAGAGTCCCTTTAAATATTTCTCAAACCTGGTTCTACTCCCTTGTCAGCGTAACTTACTAAATTGTTCAAAATAGAAGACTAATTCAGAAAACAGTGGCAAAAGCACACTGTTTAATGATGTTTCACTAGTTCAGTGAGTGAATGAATATTGCCCACTGTGATTATTAAGCATTGAGACACACAGAATAAGGTTTGCAGATAACAAACAAATACTTAGGCGGTTTTTCCTGTCACTCCCTATTTCTGATATGGCAGCAAAATTGAAAGCAGATTACAATGTGGAGAGTGGAATCAATTTCCTAAACTGACTTTGTTTTTCAGATAGAAAACTACTTGCTTCGTAATCACGAGACCAGAAAGTACCTACAGGAGCAAGCGTACCGGCTGCAGCAAGGCATCGTCACTAGTACCACTCAGCAGGTGAGAACTTGTTATTTACTGGTACTTCTTGGTGTCTAAAATCTGCTTGGGGACAGAGTTCGCTCTCGTTCTGTCAGAGTAGCTTAAAGCAGGATGTGGCTCTTGGATAATACTTCATTTCCCAAGAAATAATAATGATGAATGATAATATTTTTGGAAGGAAAAAAAGCTTTTGTGAGAGGGAGGTCCTATGTATAGTAGTACTGTGTAGAGAAAGACCCGAGCTATTTCTGAGTGAACTGCTGTTGGAACCAGGAACGGTATAGTTCGTCCGTGCTCAGGAGTCTGACTTTTCAGCAGGCTCTCATCAGTGTGACAAGCATCATCATAAGGCTGTGCCAATTCTGGTGTCTGAGTCAGTTCCAGTCTCTCTGGCTGGTACTGAGCAACCATATAAACGTGCCCTTAGGTACCACCAGAGCAAATAGCCTTAGAGAGTAAGTTGTCATCTACCTTACACCTTCAGAACTGTAGGTATCATGGGAAGCTTTATTTAGAGGAAGGGAGCAAAGGAAGGTAGAAGTCTTTTGTGCTCTTTGTAGTCTGGACAGCTGAAAAGGCTTCCTGTCTAACACAGCCCAAAACGTTGCTTGAAGCTGGGAAGCTTTTGTGTTTTGTCAGCCACTGCCAGGTTTCCTAAATGCCACGTGTAGTTCTGTTTTGTTTTCCTTTCTCTTGAGAGGACTACAAGCGTTTTCTGTGGTAGCTTACCATTCTCTCTGTTCTAGTGCACTTCTTGCCAGTACGCCTCAGGGCTGTTTTCCGCTCCAGTACACCACTGAAGCAAGGTGGTGTAAGCAGAATAAAACTTGTCACAGCCTTTGTTTTAAATTTACTTCCGTGTTTGTTGGACCAGTTGTGTTCCCATGCAAATGGGAGACTCCAGCAAACAGGAGAGGAATATCTGTTTTGCTCTTCAGCTGAGTCAATGAAATTTCTCTCTGTTCTCTGCATATTTTTTTTGGTGAATCTTAATTCAAAGTGGCCTTTTTCTACCTGTGTTATTAACATTTAATGGGACAGAGTTTTATTACTAGAGCCTGAAATTATCCTCTAACCTCTCGACAGAGAAAATGGTACGTGGAGATGTACTGGCACTAAAAACTGCAAGAGCAGCATCACTTCATTTTATTTTAGTAATTTATCTGTTCCAATGCCACCTTTTTTACTCAAGTTAATAATCTCCATATGAATTAAGTTTAGATCTTTTTACAGTTTGGTGGTTTTAGTTGTGCTTTCCTCCAACAATCACACACACATCAGGTTTCAGTAAATGTCATTTATTGTTATTTTGAAAGTAGAGCAAAATTACTCATTTCTGTATTAAATTGTGTGCAATAGGGATGGATTTTAAAAACAGTTTTGAGAGAGAGCTGGAAAAGATTCTCTAGTTAGTATGGTGGAATTGCATTATTATTCCCAGAGTGTATTTTTTTTTTTTTTTAGTCCAGATGTCCCGATGAGACTTTCCACTGTCTAATAATTAATTAGCTTTTTGTACTTATACAAAAAAAAACCCAAAACCCTTTGAAGAGGAAGAGTCATGTGGAGCAGAAAAGGAGCATGCTGTGAAATTATTTCAGTTCTCGTTGCTAATGATATAAGATGTTAGAACTCTAGACTTTCTATGATGATGACACGTGCACTCAGATGTTGCTTCAAAACGTCAAATAGCCTGTTCTAATGAATGCGATGGGGGCTGATAAAGACTTTCAGCTATTATATCTCCCTGCCCTGTATATCTTAATCAAAACTGACTATATGTCAGGCATTCTTATTGGTTTGTCTTGTAAGGATACAGATATACCACCTGCCCTGTATTTGCAGCATACTGAATGAATTGTGTTGCAGATACAGATTAAGCTCAATTTATCCTACTGTGAAAGGTCTGGTGGAAACTTCTCCTTTGGTAGTTAGAGTTCACGTGCAACTAGGAATATTTACATTTTGAAATAATACCTCAGAAGCCTGTGCAATTGCATTTTGCTTAGACAGGAGAAATCTCTGTTGGTGTTTGAATGGATAGTGACAGAGCTTTCTTTTACTGTCTGAACTTCTTAATAATTCAGGGACCTTCAGAGCTAAGCGTTAGATATATCGACAACATCTTCAGCATTAAACTTGCTTGAAAAAACAGAACAACACTTGAACTGGATAACTTTTTGGTTATTTGCATTATCCTGGAGGTAACTGTGAGGGAAATATGCCAAAGCATTTGTTTTTTTTAATGGTAAAGTTTTATTTATTTTTTCGATGTTTAGGTATGTCTTTCTGAGATATAATGCTTTCTTGCAGTAGCATTGATATACCTCCAAGCTCTGATCATGCATTACCAGATTGGTATATTGTCACTACAAATCTCATCATGCTACTATTGATTTGCTATCTGGACTGAATTCAGTTTGTTTGACCAACATTCTGATGTTTTATGTTTTCTATTTCTTTTGTTCAAGTAGATGATTGACAGAATATGTGTAAAAGTGCAAGATCATCTCAACTCTTTAAGAAACTGTGGTGTGGATGCTGTACAGGAAGATGTCAAATCTGCAGAACGGCTTATGCGGGATGCTAAGAACTCCAAAACAGTAAGCCTTTCCCAGCATACTGGTAATACTGAGAGCAGTTCAGGGTGTGCTTGCTTTTGTCTTTTTGGGGAGTTAAAATAACAATGTGTCACAAAAGAGTATATGTTCAGATGATCAGCTGTAGGTAATATTTAAAGTGACAAAATAACTCTAATTTATAAAGACTTTGATTTGGCAGAGGGATTTCTGCCTATTCGTCCGGATTTGAAGACAAGTAGTGATGAGCCTACTTTCCGAAGATATTCATTCTGTCTTACAGCTCTTGCCAAATCTGTATCACCTTGGTGGAGCTTCTTGGGCAGGAGCGAACGGTTCACTCTCCAATCCAATCCAAGAGACACTTGAATCCATGGCTGGAGAAGTCACAAGGGTCGTGGATGAGCAACTTAAGGTCTGTGGATAGATGTGTTACCATCTCTCACTTGCAGAAAAAACTAAATCTGACATCTGTTGCTAACTACAAATGTGCCACACTTTTTTGTACTTCTCAATATAATTGTACATAAGCTATCTTTTCATTATTAGTTTCTTATAACTTTGTGCTTTATTATCTGGGTACTTGCCCAGTTGGAATGAAGAAAAATGCTTTAGAGTTTGCAGTGGGCAGAAGGAGCATATACTCTTTATTATCATCTCATTTTATTTTCTAGAAGGGGAAGACTTATTAATTGCTCCTTAGGCCCTTAATAAAGGCATCTCTCAAGCACCCTGAAAAGTCTCATACCCTGGAGAAAAGTACTCACTAGTTAAAGTATTCCACTGGAGTGAAAGCTGCTTTTCTGTAGACTCCATTGCAGAATTTTTTTTCCCAGTAACCACTTTTGAACCTGGTGCAGAATTTCCACTTTAACTGTTTGGTTTGGATAACTTGTATGTATTGAGAACACCCAAGAATTAGTACAGGCAACTTTACAGGAAATCTTTCCACAAGTTGCCTGTCAAACCTCAGTTCTTCAAATAGATGTCATTGATCTGTAAATATTCTGACCTGTGTGTTCAGTGAGCTTTTGCTCAGAAACTTCTACCTTCAATTCTGTTAGATCTTACTATATAATAAGCAAGGAAGAGTCATCCATACAGTATGTGCAAAGGTATTAGTCCAGGAAAAAGTCAAGGTGGGGAAACTTTGGCAACTGTATGGAAGCTGATGAATTTAAGAATATGGTTCTGAGGCAGTTCAGATCAACTTAAGTTTATGACTAAGATACCTTGCCTGTATTTTGCTATATTTAAACTTACCGAAGAATTTGAAAGTGAAGGTTGAACTTGGGTTGAAACAACATGAAAATGCTTCAGTCAGTGGGAATATAATGAAGAACAATAATAATACCACATTACTAATTACTTTTTTGAAATTAAAAAAGTTAATGAGGAGGAAAATGGTGCTGAATTTTTAGTATTTTTCTCCCTTTCCCCATTATATGAAATAAGGTGAAGATTCTTTATCACTTTTTTAATTTCTGCAGACATGAAAGTGATTTATTCACAAGATTCTTCCCAGTGGAGCTTTTAGGCTATTACTGTGACAGGAATAGTCAGGTCAACCGTTCACGCAGGGGTCATGCACTTAAATAAGTCCTGTGAATTTTGGAGAGTCTTATAGAAGGGAGGAAAAAAAAAAGCCTCTTCAGCATTTGGAATGTTATTTATAGTTCTTGGCATAAGATTGAGTTAATGGGCCTTCCATTTATGCTTTTACACATTTACAGCAAAAGGCACTTTAGCTCAACCATTCTAACTTTTACATTTACTTTCGATTTGTGTGGCGTTAAAGTTTAAGTGCCTGACAAGAAACTATAAAGTTATAATGCTCTTTGTATATTGTAACACTCATTTTTATTAATTTTATGCTCAAGGCTGAAAAGTTCTCCTTTAAGTTCTATGGTGTTGTACTTTGTGTGGAGGAGAAAATGTTGAACATGGATTAGGATTTTTTTTTTTTCCCCTTAGCTGTTTAGATCAATTCAAAACATCATATGCAGTTTATTATTTGTAAAGATAAGGGAGCTCACATAATTACAATTGTTTTTGTACTTGTTGGGGGAAAACATCATGAGTGTTGTAAGTGGAGTTTTGAATTTTAGCTTCCATAGCAACCAGAGCCTGATTCTAGAAAGAAGTGTTTGGAAATTGGGTGAAATCAATGAATGCTCTTCAGGCAAATAAGAGATTTTTTTATTTATTTTATTTTTTTTTTACCTCAAGGAAGGGAAGAGGGGGAAGAAAGAAGTTAGAATAAGGCAAAGCAACATCTTGCAGTGAGTTGAGTTGGCCAAAGGAGAAATTATAGGAAGGCCCTTCCTCGCATTTCTGTTCTCCTGCTGGTGTCACTGTGGACACACAGAACCCAGAGATGCTTTGTTCGGTTGGCAAAGGCTGGAGGGAGAATCGTAGGCAAGACGAATGGTGCTTAGGCAAGAGCAGATTGTTTTGTAAGGACAGGAGCACTTAACTTGGTCCTAAATTCTGTCCTAGTGCAAAGGATTTGTTGGCTTCATCACCGGTTCCATTTTTTTCTTTAGATATCATCATCCTCCAGTTCTTTTACTCACTGTGTCTTTCTCGTGAATGTTAATAGGCATTAATTGCGGGCAGGACATTGTTCTCTTCTTTCTGTACGCCTGCTGACTGGCACTTGTGGCCTTGTGACTGAAATGTTTGCCCCTCCACGGTCAATATTGGTAGCTGTGAGTTTCCGTCACTGAAAGGTTTTGGGTTGGAAGTAGGGGGTGGGGAAAGGTTTCTGTAGATATGATAATAGTCATGTGAAATCAACAGATGAAGTCCACTACTGAAGAAATTATGTTCAGTTGTGCACTTAAAGAAGAGATCCAAACTCCATTTAACTTTTAAGTTGCACATTCTCTGAGTATTTTGAGTAAAAGTAAATTTTGAAGTTTTCAGGTAGGGTCTTTAGTCTTTCCTCCTACTTCCCACTGACACCTTCACACAGCATTTTTTCACACGATCCATTTTGAAAGACCATGCTTAGACTGCAATTGTAATTCAACATAGCAAGTCTTTATAGCTTTTATGATTGTGATCCATCAGTAATTCTTGGGAGGCTGAGTGTGATTTTTCAAGGTAGACTACACAGTTGCACCAGTGAATGAATGCCATGGGAAAAAAATGCGTGTGTTGGAAATTCTCATTAGTAGTTTACCTGGCTCAGTTGTCTCTACCATTGAAGATCTTTGTCTTCCATGTGGATATGGCCGCAGGGGCTTGAAAGTCTCTTCATTAGTGTTATGGCCCCAGAATCTGCTTAAGGATTGAAGGAGGGAGTGTGGGAGGAGTCCTTAGAGTGCAGAGAGCTTGGGAACCCAGAAACAAACTCCATAATAGCTATATTGGCAGTTGTCCCTTATACCTGTAAATCAAAGGATATAAAGATCAGACTTCCCTGGATGTTGTGGCTGCTTCATGCTGCTGTGTTGTCCTTGTGTATCTACACTTAAAAATCAGTCAATTAGGAGCCACAGACTGAAAGATGCTGCTTTGAATCATTAAAATTATCACGCAGTAATGGCGTTTTTGTTTCTTACTCAGTATCTACATACACCATCAGCAGGGGAGACCTTATTTTAAGAAAAAGAAAGTTGAGGGAGTTGGAGGGTTACACGGTCCTGTTTCTGGAGTGTGTATGCTTTTCTTCTGTCCTGGTTTAGGGTTTTGATCAGTCGTTAAAAAAAAATAGAAATTGTTGACTGCACCTAAGGTTCACTGTGGGCTTCCATGTATGTAAATGAGATCCATATACTAAAGGTTTGTATGCCCACTGCAAATCATACTTGTAGCTACTTCTTAATATTTGGCTAGTATATACCAGCCCTGTACAGCATGCCAAGTTCTCATGAATCTCTTTTCTTCATATACTGATGCCTCTTACAAATTGGCAGGTCTGGAGCATTGATGAAAATTGCTGATTCAGGGTACAGTTTAGAGCAAAGGCAGCTGCAGCAGAGCATCCACTGCTTCTCCAGCATGCAGAGGCAGCAGTGGTGGGTGCACAAGGGAAGCTAATTTATTGTTCTGACAGTTAAACACAGAGATGTAAATGTTTCATATTTGAAAAGGCAAACAAGTACAGTTGTAGGTCATTTTCAAAACAAGTATGTTGCTCCTCCTTTATTTTGTAAAATGCCTTTTAGATTGCAGCTGAATTGCAAAATGGATTGGATCTTAGGAAGAAAAATTATAAAAAATTAGCAGTCTAAAAGTGTCATAGTGCTATGCACCAGAATAATGCTGCGATCTTCCAGCTAATGAAAATCTCAATACCTGATGTTAGCTTTTGCTTACTGTGCTGCAGACGCTCCTTGAGTCTATGGTGGATGCAGCAGAAAACCTTTGCCCAAATGTAATGAAGAAAGCTCGCATCCGTGAAGACCTGATTGACGCTAGCACTGAGAAGATTTCCATCCCACGCACTTTCGTGAAAAATGTCCTCTTGGAGCAATCTGGAATTGATATCCTCAATAAAATTAGGTACTTTAAAAGACTAAGCAAACAGAATTGGTTATAGAATTTGGATTTTGGGTTGCGTGTCTCTGTGTCTGTGTAGTGAAAGATTTTTTTTTTAATGCTTTCGTGACTCACAAGAAACTATATTAAGGCATTCAAAGAGCAGGAAATTGTCCTACAGGTCTGGTGAACTTAGTTCAGGAGATTCAAATATTTGGAATCTCCAGGGATGTTAACTTGATCATTAAGGCATATGCTTCTGTTTTATTTAGTAAGAGTTTTGGTTTATGGTACACAAATAACATTTTTATGACTTGATACTTTTTTTAAAACCTATTTATGTTCTCAGGTAACAGTGAATTACTGTAATAGAAGGAAATTGCACTTACTGGCTTTGAGTGTTAACAGTGCTTTGTCTGTTGCTGCATTTGGTCTTGTCCTGTAGCTGTAGCAATCACTTTAAAACTTTTTGTTTGCGTGGGAGTTGTGCACAGCAGACAGACATACTTAAAAAATGGAAACTTGGAAATTCAAACCACAAACCTGGAGTGGAAACAGTTACCTTAAACAACTCTTACTTCACCCTTTTAAAAAAGGGGGGGAAAAAAAGAGGCTTTTACCTGACCTTTTACTGCTTTTTTTTCTATTTATTTAAATTAAATATATACCAGGGAATATATTTATGCAGTATAATGCAGTTGACCTGTACTTAAACCTTTGCAGTTGCCATCATTTGGCTAAGGAATCCTTTCTGCTTGATGGAAAAGCATGTCATTTTGCATTGTGATGTTAATGTCTGTGCAGAAGAAGAAAATAGTAAGACTTAGAAATTAGTTTTGCAGAGTGCAGCAAAACTGGCAGAAAAAGGTGTTAAAGACTTTAGCTATGCCTTCGGAGTGTTTAAAATGGTTCAGGGAGTGAGTTTTCTTCACTCAGTCCGATCAAACAAATCTTGACCCTGAGACACTAATAGTGTTCCTTCCACCTGTAGAAGCTGCAACTGTCAGTGGGGTGAGGGTGCCACACTGTCACCTTTCCTGCCTTATATTATTTGAAATTAATGTATAGGTAACTGAGGGAAATCCTTCACTCTCACTATTTTCTCACCGTGGCTTGGCCACCATTCTACCTACGTCCCTATGAATTGCATTGCCTTTCCAAGGAGTTTCTTACCTTTATCCCCAGGCTTTCTGCAACAGTAGTGCTAGCCCCAGATAGAAATAGCTTTGTTAATCCAACACAACTCAGTCCAGACATAAAAACCTTAAAACAAAATCTTGATAGGAAGTTACCAGCGAAACCTCAATTCAGTGTACTGGGTGTGTTGGCGTTCCACGTACATCTGTGTAATGGGAATGGCTGAGGTGGAGTTCTTGAGACGGAAAGCGGTTACCTAGAGCAAAAAGAGGAAGCAAAGTTGTGATGGCAAAGACTGGAGAACCAGCATTGGACAGTTGTCTGTCAACTGGCAGACAAACACAAAAAGGAGTTGAGGAAGTAAGTGGATTGTAGTTGTTCAGTGTAGTAGTGCTAAACAGGCAGCACTGTCCCAATCCCATTCATCTGAGATTCGTGTTTCTCTGACTTCAGTGGCAGAGTGTTCCTTACTGAGTTTCACATGTGGTTTTTATTCAGCTCTCTTGCCCAGATGTTTTCATTTCAGCTCTTAGAAAAATGTTAGAAGCAGGTTAAGTATGGTACAGAGGGCTCTTGTGTTTATTGTGTGATTCATGAGTTTATTTCTGAAACCTGCAGTCATGTGTCCTGACACCCTCTAATGTTTTACTTCAAATAAAGTGACAGGACTGTGGATAATTGTCACACTGCTGAACAGTAATAAAGACAAAATTCTCCTGCATGAATTAAAAATCTCTCTGTCTCATTTTTAATCCTCACACAGTGAAGTAAAGCTGACAGTGGCTTCTTTCCTGTCTGACCGAGTTGTAGATGAAATCCTGGATGCACTTTCCCATTGCCATCACAAACTGGTGAGTATTTGCGTGGTTGATATCTGAATGTGCTGGGTATCTTAACAATGCCACTTACATTCATAAGTTGTTCAGTTTCTCCTTAGCACAGCTCTATTTTGAAATTGGTCTTACTTTCATTGGCATCACTGACATAATTTGAAATATGATGATGGGACTATTGCCTCTTTGCTTTAAGGAAGATACAGCCTTGGAAGAGGCTGCATTACATATTTATCCTATTATCTTTTCCACTACTGTCAGATCTAAAACTAAAAATGCCATCAGGATGCAAGAGTGAGTCATTAGTTAAGAACAGTGTCAGTGCTTGTCCTGGTGAGATGATAAGGGTTGGTTGCTCATGAAATGAGAGGTAAAATTTCATTCTTTAGAGGAGGGGCTGCTGAGACCTTGTTCCCAGAATGAGTACCTCTTTAGGCTACCTCAGAAACGTAGGTGTCAACTTTGAAGAAAAAGGGGTAGAAACGTAGGAAAGGAAAGAGTTTGTTATTTGAAGGTGCTGAGCTGTCAGGAGGCACAGTTATTTATTACGAAGGTACTTGCTTCATCAAGAGAAGGAGAAATAAACAACTGTGTATCCAGAGAAAAACATTTATTTCTAATGCAGTGGACCTCTGTAAGTCAAATCCAGTACTGTTTTTTTAAAGAAGCCAGAGGGTGGTCATTCTCCTGGTTGAAATTGCTCTTCATTTCTAGTGGAAATTTCTCTGGCTTCATCTTGCAGTCATGAATTTTTTCAGATGCTTTTCCCCACAAGATGAGGGAACCATATATATTTTTCTCTATTTCCTCTCCATGAAGTCCTCATACACAGAAAACAAACCACTCTTTCCCCCCTGCCCTTTTTTTTCCTTTTTTTCTTTTTTCTTTTTCTTTTTCTTTTTTCTTTTTTCTTTTTTCTTTTTTTTCCTCTTTTTTTTCTTTTTTTTTAAATAAATTAAAAGACTGGGTTATTTGAGGGTACATCTTCATGATAGAGAGCGGCATTGTGTAAAGATACAACCTCTGGTCTCAGGAGCTACGCAGCAGCATCAGTCTGCTGTGTGAGTGGCTACTTTAATTAGCTCCAGTTGGTCCTGGAGCAGGCTCAGCTGGCATGAGTAGTGGGCCGTTTCTCTCCAGTGGTATTGCACAACTTGGACATACTGACTCTTGCACAGTAAGTCATTTTCTCCAGCCTTTGAGTCACTTCAGTAACAGTTCTCTGCACTTTCTCCAGCTGTTTTAAAAGCCTCTTTCAAAATTATGGTCCCCAGAACCAGACAGACTATTCCAATGTTTTAAGCAACACCAGATATAGGAGTGAAATTGTTTTTCTCCTCACGTTCTTTACTCCTCGTATTTACATAGCCAAGGAGATAAGAATTCCTTCCTTTTGTCAGAGTTTCAGTGGTAGCTCATTTTCAGGACTGGCTTTGCTAGATCTCCCTCCCAGTAATCACTTCTGGATGCTTGACACTTCGTGCTTTTCAGGATTGTGTCCGTAGGTAACTGCCAGTGCTTTTAGTTCCTAGGAATGATTGCCTGTACATTTTCTTTGAGTTGATTTACTTTGTGATCCATTTTGGCCTGCATTAGTAACATGTCCCTTTCACTGTTTAACTCTCCTATGTTTCTGTTAGCTGCAGATTATTTCAGAGAGTATAGCACTGATGAAAACACTGAAGAATGGGGATCTCAAAAATGCTGGTAGAGGAACTCCTGTCTAATTTGTCAGTGTTATTCTTCAACTGACAGCTGCAATCTGAGAGCTGGCAGCTAGTTAATACAGCAAAGATTAAATGCACTGGTAGACTTCTGTGCCAGCTCCTTCAACTGGAGTGTCACATACTACTAATTCAGCCACCTACAAATGTCTGTGTATGTTGCACTGACATAGCAGTGTTTGAGGCAAATTTGAAAAATAAACGTTGTTCAACAAGACCTGAGTTTGCCTAATGTGATGATGATTAGCATTAATTATTATTCTAGCCATTTTAGTGTGATTAAAGATAAACCCATAACAGCTCTCCAGTTGTTTTTCCTGACTAGACACTATGCTAAGTGAGCTATAATTGACTGAGGTCATCTGTTTACCCTTTTGATGGTTAACAAAACTACAATCCACTGGTTGTCCAGAGTTGTGCTGATGTTAAGCGGTGGACTACAGCTCTCTGTAGCTGCCTCTTTGAAGGCTTCTGTGATTAACTGATTTGGGCCAGCTGATCTTCAAATACTTCCTTTTAGCAGATGTTACTGAATTTTCTCTTCAGTTACCAACAGAACTAGAAAATATTTCATCATTTTCCTGACAACATGAACCCACTCCATTCCAAGTACAATCTAGGGTGGTTTATATAACTTTCTCTGTGTACTTCTTAGTAACCGTTTTTGCTATGCAGGTCTAAAAATGGATTTTATTATTGTTAGAGTTTTTCCTCCTGATACTTTTAGAAATATATCTTATCCCATAGATCTATCAATGATGAATTTTTTTCTTTTTATGGTAACCCATACCTATTTCTTCAGTGAAACAGAGCTGAGGTATTTAACAAAGCTGTCCTGTTTTTTGAATAGCAGGTGTTAACATTTTGGCCATCTAATAAATATGAAAATTATATTAGCTGAAATGGTACATGTCTTTGTGTTATTTAACTTAAAACAAAAGGTACAGGACAAAGCTTCTCTTCCACCCTTTTATTTTCTTTATAATAAAGGTAGGACAAATGCTGAGGAAGCCCTATAATACCATTATAAGTCAAAAATGTGATGGCTTTTTATCTGACCTTTTTCCTTTTCTTTTTTCCTGTTAGACTTTCTCCCTTCCTTCTTCGAATGTGTGATGAAAGGGGTTTTCCATCCAAAAAACCTAAAAAATCAAACCCAAAACAAAACAAACCCTGTGCAACGATTAACACACACAACTGAGCTTGGTCTTCTAGGATCTGTGATCACTTAAGTTCTGTAAGCTTTCTGGTTGGGTTTGGTTTGCCTTTTTTAACAGTTTGGTTGACGTGCTCCTGTCTTTATACTTGCCACCAGGCTGACCATTTGACCAGACGTGGCAAACCGCTTCCACAGCAAGAATCACTGGAAATTGAGTTAGCTGAAGAAAAACCAGCTAAACGCTCTGTCATCACAGTTGAGGAGCTGACAGAGATAGAACGTTTGGAGGATCTGGACACTTGTATGGTAAGACACATTCCTCAGCCCATTTGGCTTAGCATGCAAGTAACTGGAAGAAAAATGTTTTTCAAAATGTCATTTGGCAATTTCATGGTATCAGGAAAATGAAATTAGGAATTGGCTTCTAGAGAAAATAGAAAAACTAAATGTTAGCTTGTTAACATTTTGTCTGTTGCATATTGCTGTTCAGCAAAGGAAAAGCTTTTCCCTTTTCTTCACTTATACTTTCCTAGTACCTATTCAAGGGCCCTCGCCTTGCATAGATTGCTACAATCAAGCTAATACAATAAACGTCTCTTCCACTGGCCACAGTTTCACAGAGATTCGGTTGCAGTCATAAATTTGACCATGCTATCCTTTGACAACGTGCTGCTTTCTGCCTTTGTCTTCGTTCTACTTGACATGGATTCCTCTGAACAAAAAATGCTTCTGTGTGGAAGTTATATTATTGACCATGAACAGAAGTTGATTTTTTTTTTTCTAATTAGCTTTTAAATGTATGGAAGAAGTCTTAAAACCTTGAGACTGGGCTGCAAGTGATCCTAGAGGGCAAGCTTTTCAAAAGTAATTGAGTTAGGAGTGTGAGATGCAGTTAAATGCTGAACATAAATCACTGAAGCACCTTATAAAATCCCATGTGTGACTTTTATTGTAAAGATGGTTCTGTGCCATTTCATGATTATTTGAGATGTAAATCCATAGAATTACAAATAAATGGGTTGCTAACTGTTTTCAACCTCAAATTCCCCTCCACCCAGCTCAGTCTGTTGAGGAACTCTCAGTGGACAGGAACTTCAGAGAGCACTTCTCTATTACAACTTAGTCTAATAGGTGGTCACTGCTGCAAGGGATGGGCTTTCTTCTCTGCCCTCCTACCTGGCTCATTGGCTATGTGCTTTCATGGGAAGCGAAACAGGCAGAAAAATTGATTGCATCTTTTTGTAGAAGAAGTTTTGTTGGTTCAGCTCCCTGAACAGACGTACTGCAGAGTCAGCCAAGTACAGCTCAAGAGAAGGAGCAGCAGGGTCGCTGCTTTCTGCAGCAGCTATCTGTTGGTCTCACTTAGCTATAAAACAAAAACACACCTTCATTGGAAATACCAGCTTAAAATAGTTCTCTCTCCCTTCCAAGTCTCCTTCTTCACCAAGATTTGATTAGATGCAACATTTGTCTGAACATCACAAATTTCTAAGGCATGTGGTTGTTGATGGCATCATCTGGCTCATCGCTGATACTGTCAAGTTCTAGAAGCTTTCTGTAGCCAACATTCAGTAATCATTTTGAGCCCTAAATCGTATGGGAGAGAGACGTGCCAGTTAAATATGTGGCATCTGAACACTGTACCTGTAAGTTAGTTTTTGTATGCTGGCTTCATATATAGAAAAAAAAGCTAAGTGCTCATTTTGACACCCCACCCTCCCCCTTTAAATTTATTCTTGCAGCCTGTTAAGAATAATAATACTGGAAATATAAAAAATAGCTCCTGTCTTTATCTCATATCACCATGGTTATATGAAAGGATCATATTGCTGTGCTGTTATCTTTCATTTTGGTCATACTAAAATAATGGAAATGTGATGATGCTTACACTCTTTAAAAGATGCATTAGATGCTAACTGTACTTACCTTCAGAAGTGTTTATATGTCTCTTCATTCTCTTCATTCCTCTCATTGCCTTCATCTTGCACACAGATTCAAATACCTTTGTGACCCAGATTCTCATCAACATCTAATTTCTGAAAAGAATGAAGCATCAAATAAACACAAGGCAGTAATCGTAGTCAGTGCTAAAGAATCCACTTACTAAAAACTGTAATCCATTTATAAGAACTGCTTTTTGCATCCTGGGTGCAAGTGATATTGGTTGCTGTTGTAAAAATATATAGATAAATAGATAGCTCCAAGAGGCTGAGTAATAAGGGGATTTTTACTGAGCTATTGTTCTTACCGTGTTTTTGCAACTAAAAGCATCTTAAGAATGGATTTCTTGCATCTTCTGGATGGAGTTAGTAACTTCAAAGGTAGTGCTTTCCAAGTGATGTATTTTAGCTGTGGAAAATCCTATGGATTTTCCATACTGTCTTGGAAAAATTAACCTGATTTGTGGCAGCTTTTGGGTGTCATACAGATATTTATGTGGAAATGAGGAACCTTCTGAAAGGGGCATCAGTGAATGCTTTGTGAGCTGGTCAGTGCAGGAAACGGTTATGTTGCTGAAAGATTTTACTAGATAGAGAAGCATATGGTTTTATGAACTATAGCTATGAACCTAATTTCCTTTGATTATTTTTAATCTTAAATGAGAAATAGCTCTTTAGATCCAACTTCCAAAATGGCATTAGTCCAGAACGATGCCTTGTTTAGCCATTGGAAATCCCCAAGCGTTATGAAACGTGATGATAAAACAGATGTGAGCCTTGTGAGTAGATGATGCACCTGGCTGTGTATTCTGCAAACTTTGAACCTGAAGCCTTGAATTGCAGCTTGGTGGTGTGCATGTTTGGGAGCCTAATCTCCTATTGCCAAAAGAATATGGAACGTGGGATGAGGCTGATCGTGTTGCTGGGATGCCAGGAAAAACTCGCCTTTTCTAAGTTCTGTCTATCAGTTTGCTCCAGCTAGTTGTCAAGATGCCTGGGGAAGAAGAGATTTTGGTCTTATAGAAGAGGCACTGAGCTTGGACCACTGTTTTGGGGAGAGCTGCTTTTTTTCCATTTGCAAAACTGGATTCATTTTGCAAACCCATTATTTCAGCAAGCCTGTTCTCTTCGCTCTTGTTTTCTCCAGTAAGCCTATCGAGGATCAATATTCTGGCTGAGGCAATGCGTACAACAATGTGTTGTTATTCACCAGCCTCCCTTGAAGCTATATTTGAACAACGTGGGGAAAAACTGGATCCAGGTTCAGTTTTGACTCTGCTTACAGATAGATTATATAGCACTGAAGCTAGGTGAATGACTATGAGTTGAGGTAAATGTATTTGTAATAAAATGCTTATGAGCTATTTGTTCTTATATGTGGATTGAAAGTGGAAGACAGGAAGGTTTGTTTGTACAAGTTGGACTGGCAGCACAGGGATCTGAAACCTCCAGTGATGGAGCGAACAAACGGGCACTGGTGTGTTTCACAGCCTGCCCACCTATTCTCAAGCAGGACGCAGACTGGCTGTGGCTGGGAGGCTTTTCCTGCCAGAGTAGAGAGTTGCCATCCATCCACTTCAAAGTTTGATATGTATAAACACCACAGACAAGACAGAATGAAATATCATGAATAGGCCCATGAAATGCACCGCTGAAAAACAGATTTTTAAATATCATTTCTGGTATTTTTTGTTGTCGGAATTAGGACTTAATAAATACCAAACTGTGCAGTTAAAGCTTATTAGCTTCAACTTAGGATATGATTCTCATCCCACCTTTAATGGTGGCCTGAGAGTCCATAATATGAAAAATTTGTCAATCATACCAGAATTTGCTGTCTGTTATATGAGTTCTGAAGAACGCTAGAAGCGATTGAGTGGTCCAGCATAGGACGTGATAGCTGGAACATTATGGGCCCGAGAGTTTCTGATCTCCCTGAGCTGCAGTACAGTAAATTAATGCTTCCCTAATCTACAGCTGTCTTAGTTGTCTACATTTAATTAGAGCTGCATTGATGGTAATAAGTCATTAGATAAAAGTTGCATGGGAGTAAGATGGAAAGAAAAATCTTTATGCAGAAAATCAGTTACTATTCTCAGATTAAAGGAAAAACCATGGCCTGCTTTTCAGCGCTTAGACTCAATCATGAATTAACTTCATAAAATAGTGTGGTTTCTCTAAATTTTTCTGTGCATATATGATGAGAGTCACATTTCAAACTAATGCATACATTTTAAAACTACGTAAAGCACCCTTTTTTACTGAGATTGAGTATCATGTATCTTGGTATGTGTAATTGTGTAGGTAGATACTAACTGGTTTAATTTTGCATAATGCTTTTAGTTGTACTTTATTCTTTCGTAGCCATTAGTTCTTTGCAGAAGTAAGAGAATTAAATAGTGCTCAACTCCCCACCAAAAGGTAAAGGATCATCTTTGTTAGATTATGTTTAAGAGTTCTGTTCTAAAGCTTTTTTTTTTTTTTAATCTATTTGAATGTTAGTTTGGCTTCCAGAATACTAAATGGAGATCACCAGAGTTGAGCCACTATTTAAATAAAAGTTTTGAGAGAAATAGCTTTTTTAATAGAAATCCGTGTACTCATCATCTTTAAAATATCCATTTCAGCAATAAAATTTTATTACTATAGGTAGTAACAAGCATACAGCCAGGATAAGTATTGTTTTTAGAGCACAGAAGAGGTTATTTACATTATGAAGGGGTATGGTAGGAAATAGTTTGAAACATGTAAAGGAATTGTAGGTTGTAATACACAAGTATGCTTGTAAATCTTCTTTAAAGCATGTCAGAGTAAGATTGAAATGCTTGGACGGTAAATTATGTGTTTGCAAAAATGCTTGTAGCTAATAGAAAAGGACTGCCTGTGATGAATATTGTATCTTGGCCATTTCTCATCTATTTCTGATTTTAACCATAGAGATGGTTCTATGACTTTAATGGAGGAAAGATTAAAAAAAAAACCCATGAGCAATATATTAATGTTTTAGTCTTTATTGAACAATAGATTTCACCTGTACAGTAGAGGAGAAGATTTGCAGAAGTAGCAGAACACTTGTAGATTGGTGGTGTATGTTTTTTCCTGGGAGTGTACTAACTAACTATTGTCAGAAAATTAGCAGATTACTCCAGTATCCAGGTGAAGACTTACGAACCTGTGGGTTCTGAAAGACAGGGAGTGTATGGACCTCGGGTTTTTTTCAGAGAAAAGGGAGAAATTGCACTCACCACACCAGGATTAAATTTATTTTTTTAAAAAAAGAAAACTCATAAAACACCACCTGAAAGTTTTTCTCTCCCCAGCCCCTCATCCAGGACAAATTAGAATTAAAACAACAGAAACCCCTTCAGTTGCTTTCACTGGAGGAAGGAGAAAATCATGGTACAGACTCATGTACATGTGCACTGATACTGTAGGGAGAAAAAATAAAGTAGAGATTCTTTGGTATGCCCTGACATACTACCGCATCTGATTCTTGTTGCTCTCTGTTTACCTGCAGCAGAATTGTCTCAGGTAGAGATAGCCAGCTTTTTGGATGAAAGACTGAACACCTACTGCAATAAAACCCCAGTTCTTGTTGGACTCTGTGTGTTCTCCTGTGCTATAAATAAAGCTCTAGCTCTGCGACTGGCTTAATCCAGCAAAAATCATTGGTCTTGCTGAAAAGAGCATTTCCACTTTCCCCTGTACACAGCGCATTCTTTCCTGCCCACACCCTCACACTTGTACTGGTGTTCACACAGCCTCACTACAAACTGGGTGTGGGAATTGATTCAGCTGAAAATTAAGCTTTTTACAGAGGATTTCTCTCCCAGGTTAGTTTACAGACTGACTAGTCCTCTGGTTGAGTTCACAAAACAAATCCTGAGCGGCAGGAACAAGCAGGCAGGGATGACAGCAAAGGCAGCAGCCTGGATGAATGCCGGATTAAATTGATTGTGACACTTGAGTTTCTCTCTTGTATGCATTAGCAGAAATAGGCCTTTGATGTGTAGTAAATACAGCACTCTGTGGGAAGCTAGGAATTGGCATTATGGTATGTGAGAGTATTCTTGGCTTCTGAAAAGGCTCCATCACAGGCATGTGAGCAAATCTACTTCAGTGGGAGTCCAGTAATATTTCTGGCTCACCCCGAATTAGGACAGTTTATGAAAACATCACCAGGAGGGGCAGAGCACAGTGCCCACATGCTCCCTAAGCCCTTCCCTACACATGCAGTGCTGTGCCTGAGAAAGTAGGATACAAAGGGAGACAGTATGATAATTTTGCAGAACCTGTGAATGTATTGTTTATTTACAAGTTGTGTGTTTCTGTGTTAGCCTCACCATTAGTATTGTGATTACATTAATTTTAATTGTGAATATTTGTTACCTAACTTTTCCTGGGTTCCTTTATATAGTTTTGCAGCATTCTCACTGCCCTTAGAGGTCCTTATCTGTGTTTGTTCAATGATTGTTACATGTATAGACTACAGGCTACAGTCTCTTTCAGGCTCATGAGGGGCTATGTGTTCACAGCTGAAACGCTTTAAAAGAAACCTGGCTTTCAATGTCTTTTCCTTGGTCTCCAAGTGGAAGGAGGTGATGGATAATTGATATGTAGTATGTCTTTCTTAAACCAACTGAGATTTCTTAGTCAGAGTTCAAAGCTGTTTCTCATAATCTAGGGTACATTATTGGCACAATATGAAGTAAACGAAGAACGTGATAAACTGCTTCTAGAAACAGCACTGCACGCTTGGTTAAGAAAAAAGTAGTGTAAAATTGGAGACTGTTTCTGCTTAGGTTAAAATGAGAATTGTGAAGTGCAGCTGCTGGGTATTCTGTTTGCATGGTGGCACTTCTGTATCAGGAGCTTGTCTTCGTATAATACTGATGATTTGTTTTACCTTGGTAGACCCAGACTTGTATTTGGGGTGGAGGGGAGGCTGTGTAGTTAAATCCTTTGTGGCAGTAGGTGTCTTACTGATACTGAGTTTCCATCATTTTACTTCACGTGTCGTGAAAAAGCCACGTTGAAAGGAGAGTTCAGTAACAAAGCACCCACTGAAATGCTGGTCTTGAGAGTTTAACTTCCCTGCAGTGGCTTTAAGAGGGAGTTCACTGCTGAGAAGTTAGTCTGTGGCAGACAGAAAGGTCTTGAATATGTAGCTGTGCGGTCTATAGGTAGCGTCAGCCCTGGCTGCTGAGTCCCACCATTTGCCACTCTGCTAGCAAGAATTCGAACGCCCAGGCTGAAGGCAGAGTCATCTCAGCAGGCACCAGCTGGCCGTTGCAGGCTCTAGCCTGCTGGTGGGCACCCGTCCACCACTTGGTGGGAGAGGTGACTATCTGGGTCACCTGGGTTTGCTTGCCCTGCCAGCCAGCAGCAGGGATCACCCAAGTGCTTGCTTACTTCAGAAAAAGTGGACAGGTTATGAGGACAAAGCCCCCGTGCACGGGCTGGATCAGGGGGCACGTGTGTGATCCCTTTTGCCAGCAGAGCTGTGGAGTCCGACGATGTTCAGCACAAATAGATACAGAATTCATCTTTCCACAGTCTCTGTTCATAAGAACCTGCTCATTATTTCCCATGACAAATTAGCAAGAGGAGTTCTTGCCAAAATCTAGACTCTGTAACCTTTGGCAGAGGGACAACAGCAAATACCATGAGAATAACCTCTAACAGTGCTGTTTCTGTAGCACACATCTGTCTGTAGCCATAATGCTTCTTGATTCAATTAATATCTGGCAAGTTGACCTTCTTAAGTGGTTGAGGAGTTTTCTCTCTAGGTTGCATGGTCCTTTCTGCTTCTTTTGATTCTTCCAGCATCTCAAATAAATAACCTGGCATGAGTTACTTATCTGTGTTATATGGGGGAGTCTTGTTTATTCTGAAATCTGGAAAGCCTACTGAAAATAGCACATGCAGAAGTCTGTCCCACTAGGAGTGCTTCATGGTTCTCGCTTCACCCAGAAGAACAGGAGGCTTGTGATTTTTTTGCTCTGCAAAATTGATACCTCATATTGCAGGGATAAAGAATAGCTGCTCACAGGAAGAGGGGAGAGGAGGTCTGTGCTAGGGCAGGCAGTTATAGAGTACCATTAGATTTTGCTATATTTTGTCAAGGAAAAGGAGGTTAGGATGAGCTGTGTTACTGGAATAGAAACTTTTAAATAAATAAATAAATGAAGTCAAGAGTACCTAGTGCCAAAAGGCTAGAAGACAGCTTTCAAGTCATCAAATGTAATCCCTGCTATCACTGACAACTGCATCACACAATCCTATTCATAAATTTATCAGGCTTCCTTTCAAAACATCTTTCTCAGACTAGAGGAGAACTTAGAGGTAAATAGATTCTTCTGATGTTATTCAGGTCAGCTAAAGCCTCATTGCAAAGTGGTGGGTATATCTCTGCAGTGAGATCTTTCTTCATGTGAGTAAAGATCAAATTACTGTGAATTTTCGAGGTCAGTAGTACAGGATTGGAATACTGATCTGAAACCAAAAGCATTTAAACTGGTGAAAAAAACCTTCAAGTAAGCACATGTTAAAACTAAAAGGAATGAGCAGGATAGAAAGACAAAGTGATTGAAAAGTCAGGGTAGTTTCATTCAAAGCTTATCAGAACCTCTTTTCATTCTGTACTTTTTAGCAGTGGGTCATTTCCAATATCATGGTATTTAGATACTCCAGGGGAAGTTTGTGTCCATACTCTCTGAGAAATTGCAGAATCCAGTGCCTTCTTACCAGTCAGCACTTAATTCCACACTTGCAGGTGAGCAGTCCTGCTTTGCAGGGTAGGCATCTTCCTCTTCTGTCATGGTATTTCTGTCCTTCCTAGGCTCATGTTCTGCCCCATGACAGTATGACCAAGCAGCGTTATTTGAATCATGTATCACACTTAGGTGCTGGCACTCCATAGACCTACCTTTGAGTTTTGCCATCCTCTCTTGGGTAATTATGATTGACCCTTTTGATCAGTTTGTTTGAGAGAAAAAAAATCAAAGATTCTACTCAAGAATTTCTGTTTCCTATGCAGGGTCTTAGACTATTTGCTAGTTGCCTATGAAGATACCTCCTGGTTTTAATAGGGAGATATCTTGATACAGTAGTTCCTGACAGGACTTAAAATTCAGAAGGTTGGGTTGTTGGGTTTTTTTTAAATGTTTGAGTTCACAAAGTATATCTCAAAGTGTCTGAGGGATATAAAGATTTACTGTGTGTGCTGGAAAGATGTCTGAAACAAACTTCAATGAGAAGAGAGCAGCAGCTCAAGTATGCCTGGGTTTTCAAGGTTTTCAAGTTCTAACTTCCCATCATAATTCTGAGCAGGGAGGCTACCAGTCCACTTCCCCATCCAGGGTGAACTGTATCTGATTCACTGTGGTGAGTCTCCCTGTAGCATTTCTCCTTTGAAATGTCAGTGCTTCAGTGCAAATGATGCATCACCTGCCCCCAAAGGGTTTAACGATGGTGGGAAGATGACTGGTGGTTTTTGCCTGAATGACTACTTACCCTTTTGGTAGCTGTTCACTTCAGGTTGTCAGAAGAAAGGAGAGATGCAGAAGTTGTTGCTTCTCAGTCCTGGGAGGCTGTAGGGCAGGCAGATACAACAGTTCCTGTTCATAAAATCATAGAAGGGTTTGGGTTGGAAGGGACCTTTAAAGATCATATACTCCCCCCCTGCCATGGGCAGGGACGTGTTTCAGTAGATCAGGTTGCTCAAAGCCCCTTCCCACCTGACTTGGAACACTTCCATTCAGGAGTACCTTGCCTCAAACTTGCTTTAGTGATGTTATTGCCCAGGGCACCTGATACATATGGTAGCTGTCTTTACAGAACTAAGAATATCTTAAATAGCTGTCCACCTCTCCGTATTTGCTGAGGTTAAGAGCTTTTTCTTCTTACTATATGGAAGTTTAGGTCATGGAACAAAGTAATGTTTACATCAGCGTTTGCCAGCTGAAAGTAATGAACAACCACAAGCAAGCGGGTTGTGGTGGCTGAAAGGGATAGTTCTGACTGCAGCTGCTCTCTGATGACCTGCAGCAGCTCTCTGTTCTACACTTAGTTTTTAACTAAAATAAATCAGTTGGAACTATCCTCTTTGTTCATCTTAAAGCCCAGCTGCTGTAGAAGATGCTGCTAGCCTCTTCCTGAGCAAGTAGAAAACGGAATTGATGATAGGGAGAATTGCTTTTTCTCTTGCAGGTGGTAGTTGCAGGCAGAGTTCCTTGCAGGATACTCATTCAGAACATGAAGTAAAAGATGCAGTTCAATAGTTTTAGGAACTGCTTAGTTTAATTCATGCATCTGTTTGTTTACTCTTCACAATAAAAGCTTTGGATATTTGTATGCAGGAATATTTATCAGCAGGAATTCTACATGACTTGAGAGACGCAAGTGCAGAATTATTAGTTGAAAGAATTTATTGAAATACTTGGTGAAATATCACAGAGTACATAAGCCACATCTCAGCAAGTAGAAAAGCAAAGGTTCCTTGGCTGGTAAAATGAAACAAGCTCAAGGGCAAATCTATTGAGCTTATCTTAGTGCAGCGCTACTCCTTTTCTTTCAGAAGATGTTGCTGTACAAAGTAATTCTAAAGGTCAGGCTGGTTTAGATGAAACTAATTGAATTAATTCTGAACCACAGCTCGTTTTCTAGAAATTCAACTCTTGAGGAAGGGAAGGAAATAAACATACACACCTTAAATTCACATATGGATTATTTGTATGCCATATTTATTTACAGTATCTAGATTTATATATAGTATTTCTATATAGAGGACAGAACTCTGAAATATAAGGTCAGGACTAGATCCTCTGCTGGTGTAAAAATGTGTAGCTGCCACATTCAGGACAGCTGGATCAACAAATAGCAGCCTATCACAGCTTGGCCTTGGTTTCTGAATGATGCGTTAGTGGCTTTGCTCTCCTGTCTCTTGTAAAATACTCCATTAGCTGTCATGGATTTTAGCATTGCATTTAACTTTTCAAGGACAATGGCACTCGAGGGGAAGATTCTAAGGATGGTGATTCAGGTTACCGTCGCTGCTAGTGGGAAGTACATAGCTAAATTTCTGCAAGCCCTGCTGAGGGTTTTACCCTGGAAATCATGTCATGAAATCTTCGTAGTTTAAGTAAGCAATAGGAAATTTCTCGTTTCAAAGGCTTTCTGTACAGATGGTGAGACACTTGTGTGTCCACAGATTCATCTGCAAAAAGGCAAAGTTGGTCAATTTACTGCTCTGATTTATAAAGAATACCTGAAGTTTGGGGGTTTTTTCTTTTTTTTTACTTTTCTTTTTAATGAGAAAACAGACATGTGACATCTCTGTCAAAGGTAAGTAGGAGACTAGAAGAAGCATGGGAAATGTCAATTGACTGAAATGGTGTCGTGGCAGCTTTACAGGTCAGGACTCCTTACAGCAAAAGAAAACAGCGGGACTTGTGATAAAATGCCTTGTTTTCTTATGCCTCTTTCTTAAAAGCATACCCCACAAAATACAGATAGGTGAAACAATTTAGCACTAGTTTAAAATGTTCTGGAAGAATCCCTGAAAATACTTTTTCTGACAGCTCCTTCCCAGTGGGCATGTTGTTATGATTCCCCGATCCAATTTCTGGTTTTATTTGGGTTGAATTTGGTTGGGATTTTTGGTTGTGGGTTGGTGTTTTGTCTTTAGCAATGACCTGTGTATGCTGGGAGGTGGACGACTTAATTTTGCAATTATGCTGAGAGCAAACGAAGGGAGGAATTGGGTGGCCTTGTGGTCTGTAGTACTTCAGGGGTGTGAAGACTGGCATTAGGTTCCCTGCAGAGCAGCCAGATTCCTTGGTGACTTCAGGCAAGTCCCTTAGTCTCTGCTTTGCTTAATGGTGCTTCCTCGTCTAACCTGTTGCCTGCTGTGTGCCTTCCTCTCCTCCTTCTCCCTCCTTACTCCCCACCCACAAGCTGTTTAGCAGCTTTTAACTTTTAAGAAGCTCAGTAGTCACGCTCACTTAGGTGAGATCACTGAAGTGTGGAAGGTAGGAGTTTCCATAAGCCCTTGCCGGATCCAGGACCATAGGCTGTAAACTCCCCCAAATCCTGGGATTGCTTCCTCTTATGTATGTGTTGCTTTGCGCTTTGGTCCTAATCATGTTTCTAGCTGCTTCTATAATATAAATGATTTTCCTGCATATGCATTAAATACACAGAATACACTGGAGTACTACCACAAATGCTGTCTGAAAGAGAAACTGTGCTGCAGATTGATTTTTGAAGTGTGCTGGAGATTTATTTTTAAGATGGTTTCAGTTTTCGAGGTGTTTCTCAATGGATTCTGCAGTCTGTCCAGCAATCTCAGAGCAGCCCTAGTGAATGGTACTATAGAAGATGGGCAAGAGAAGAGACAACATGGATTACGGCAGGGAAATGTAGTAAGAGCATATGTGTGTATGGATACCGTACAAAAATGAGAGTAGTGAGGAGGTTTGCCTGAATCACTGTTAGCTGAGAATTCCTGCATAAAGCCAAAGTTTCTGAAGGTAAAAGAAAATTAAACAAACAAACAAACAAAACCCACCAAACAAACAAAACCCCTGAGGACAGTAGGAAAATAAGGGAGTGGAGCTGTGTGCAAGAACACTTTTCTTGCTATTCAAAGATAGCCCATGATATCCTTAAAACTTTTAGCTACAGTTAAGCTTAGAAGTATGAACCGCGAGAAATGGATCGTTATTGTTGAAAATGTCAAAGCATTGAAAAACTGACCTTAATATCCTTTCAACAATTAAATAATGAACTTCATGTTATGTGCAGACTGTTTTCACTGCTGATAATTAAATGCCAGTGCAATATCCATTTAAAAATGCAGCAGTTTCTTGCCAAGAAGTTTAATCCAGACCATGACTATTGACTTCTGCTGCAAACACTCTGCTAATACCTGCAGTGTTGTTATAGCAGCAGTTCCTATTCAATTTAAAGACAAACTGCACTTCTAATAATTGTTTGTCCTTACTCTATATTAAAGAGGAGTGTGATTGATCATGTGCCACACAAGAGATGGGATATGGCATTGCTTTATTTCATATGATGGCTGTGCTGCTTCCTTTTTTTCTTTGATTTTTTTGAAAGAGAGAGGAAAGGTAGTGCTTTATTAATGGAATAGCATGCTTCTAATGTGCCAAAAGTGCTTGAAAGCCTGTGCCTCTAAACCTCCTTATGGGAAGGAGAAATACTGTTGCTTTGGATTAGGTTGGTTTAAACATCAGGAGAACAGACTTGCATCCCTTTTCATTCTTTCAAGAGAAGCGTTGTTTTGTTTTGCTTTCCTTACTCTCTGGCTTTCCGCAACAAACTGCTGATTTTTAATTCAGAAGCTTCCTTCAGACGAGGAAATAACAGAATTACATTTTTTTTCTCACTACTGGTGCCAGCAAAATGAAAAAACACAGTACATTGGGACAGCAGGTGGCAAGTTGGCACAATTGGTGAGTGCCATATATCGGAAACAAACACCTGAAAACCTGAATTTGTCCCAGCATACATAAAACAAGAGAGATCACATCCTTCTCTGGTTATCCTCTGGAAACACAAAGTGTATAGCACCTCCAAATGCGAGGGATTTTTATCTCATTCTTGCATGTCACCTTTCCTGCTAAGACTTCTAAGTGTTTTGGCTTTAGTTTTCTTTATTTTGGTGACTTCTGGTTTTGCCTCCTTTCCTGAGAACTGCTATTGCTTTGTCTTCCCCATTCATATTCTTTTTTCTTTCTTTTTTGCTGCATGGAGACTCTCTGCTGTACAAGTGTAAGTATTTTTTTAGCTCTGCTGTTTCTGGCCTAGTTGTTTACGTTTTTGTGCTCCATTTGCCTCTGTACTGCCTTGTGAGTCTCCTGGGAGACTGTAGTGCCATCCATCTGCACCTACAAATGAAATAGGCAGCAGTTCAGGGATGAGATTGGATTTTACAAAAAGGTTCAGCTAGTGTAGCATCTGAATGTAAAGCATCCTTTGGCTTTAAGACCAAACCAAAGCAGAGCGCTGATGTCAGAGGTATAAGCACAAACATTACTGCTCAGAAAGAAAATCTATTGATTTGGTTTTATATTCAAGTGTCATCCAGCTTAATGAAAGAATGGCTTAAAAATGGGCGTAAAATAGGGTTTTCTTGCCACTAGGGTGGACAAGATGTTGGGTTATCTCAGCTTGGTCAGTTGTGTTTTCTTTGTCTAGTTGAATCACCTTGAGTTTTTGACTGCTGTTCACACCTTTTGGTCCTGTTGCCCTTAATGCATTCTCAAAGCTGAAAACCCATACTTTATTTTGCAAGAAGGAGGGTTGAAGGGAGACTGGTTGGGGAGCTGAATTTCAAGAGGGAGGGGGAAGTTGTTCATTAGTTTGTTTGAAGTCTTTTGAAAGGGAAGTGACAGGAGGGTCACAAAGCTGCTTTGTATCTAATAGGATTGAATATAAATTACTTTGGAGGAGGAGGAGAAAAACATGGAAATGAGCATATCCCTCAGTACTGAGAGTAATTTCAATTAGCTGTATAATCAAGGAATGTAGAGTATCTCAGACCCTGTTGCTAAAAGCACTCAAAACAAAGTGATTTTAGTTGTTGTTTTTAATTCCCAGGATACTAGTGTTCTTCCACAGTTGGCAATATAATTTAAGGAAACTCAAGAGAGCTCAGATAGTTTTGTGAGGAAGGGAGTCAGAAGGGAGGAATCTGGAAAAGTGATCATGGGAAGAGGTCCTGGGAATTTAAAGTTAGCTTGGACACATGAAAGTGTCTAACTCTGAATAAGCCCTTATTTGGGAGTGTGGTGGAGATTTGCTGGCTCCCATCTACTGCAGAGGGGTACTTTCTTGGAGCCATCTTCGGAGATCTTGGTGGCATAGGTGCACGCGGACTTCCAAGAGGACCTCCCAAGACGCAGAGATGCAATTAATCTTCTTAGCTGTTCTGCCAGGCAGCCTACAGTGTGCTCACAGAAAAGTAGGCAGAACAAGAAAGGAGTTCAGGAGGTGGTCTGCTAGAATGGAAGGTCCCTGGAAGATATGGGAGAAGTGAAGGAGGGGAGGTTAGTACTAACAGCTATTCCCCTGTAAAAAAGCCACGAGTGAAACGTAAGGCAGGAGAGCTGCATTGTGCTTGTGTGGCCAGAGGTGGTGGGAAGGCAGAAGGTGCGCGTCTGCCAAACCTGAACTGCTTCCATGAACTATGGCAAATGGGGCTCAGGCTGGGGAGAGGCAGAGATCTTTCCCTAGGAGTTCAGATATCTCCTCTGGTAATGACATGTGCTCTGCTGTTGTAGCATACTGCATGGTGGCTGAGATATTAAGCTGAGATTAAGTCTAATATTTTGTAAAAAGAGCACACTGGCCTATTTAAATTAATGCTTTGACCCATTTTGTTCTGTGTGTGATGTAGAAAGTTCACTTGGCAAGAAGCCTTTCATCTGTGCACTTCCTAAACAGGCTAGAAAACAGAAGGTTTTCAAATAAAAGTGTATGTATAGCTGTTACTCATGCTGTTAAAGCAAATGGGAGGCATCTCTGTCCCTCTGCCTTTATCCCCAGCAACCAAGCTGCTGATGGATCATGCCAAGCTGACAGTAAGTTATAGCAATGATCCAGAGACTGGCTTGTGGTCATCAGCACAAGCTCTGCAGGGTCATCTGGGGGCACCTTCTTGCCTGGGAAAGAAGATGAAATCATTCTGTTCCTGGCTGTCAGGGATGTCTTGGAGCATTTAAGTCCCTGCACAGGAACCTCAAAACTTGCCCCGTACTGTTTTGCATTGGTGCCCTGGGCCGATGCAGCTCTCAGCTTGTCTGCGTTCATCCAGGAGCACTCTGAACACTGGCCGCGGCTGTGAAGTTACTGAGTGGTCGGAGGTCTCCCATCAGCTTTGTTTTCTGTCCTCCTTTCTGATCTTTAGCACATGAGTTACTGCATTATCCTACTAGCTGTAATTTCCAGTCACACAACCCAAAAAAGTGGCAAGCAGAACAAAATGCATGCAAATACACACTAACAAGAGAAATGAGATGCGGCTGGAAATAAAACCAGGGAACTACTGATAGTGACTCCTAATTGCTGAGCTGCTTCAGTTCTTCCTTACGTGAGGTGCGGATGCCCTTTGGTTGTTTCAGTTTTGGGTGATGGATTGGCAGCTGTCAAAGTGTGCAGCTCAAAGGCTGCCCAGCTGCCTACCTGTTGCACAATCCACTGCAATTTTGGCTGAAAAAGTTCAGCACCTCTCCAGCCTCTTGCCATCAAACCCATTGCATTTAATTTATTGGTAACCGAAAGTAATGTCTGACCTTTTGATGCCTGCTCATTAGTTTCAGGGTAAGTCTGCTCAGGTGGCAAGCTATTTCCTGGCTGGTTTTGAAACTATTGTCTCATTTACTGATGCTTGTTAAATGTGGAAGTGTGAACTTGCAACAGCTGAAGGTATCTTTTTTGCCCAGCGATGTGCAGGGCCATAAAAACAGCTCTGTTGCCCAGACAGCGCTATCACTGCCTGCTCTGTAGTCTGGAAGTCCTTTTCTGGTCTTGAGAAGATGGGCAATAACTTTCCTGTTATGAAAATCTGTCATAACCCTAGGCATGTGAATAGTGGCATAATAATCCCCTGACTACTTTGGATGGGAATATGAGCTCAGTGTCAGTCTGTGCACTGAACTTCCCATGCATAAAAACTAGCAAACGTTTACCTTAAACAATTCATGATTTGTCTGAAATGTCAATGCCAACTGTGTCTTTTCTGGCTTATAGAAAATTGATACTACTAAACTTGATTAACAATTCTTTTAACGAGTTGTGAGCCATAACAGCTTCCTGACACTCCAGATTTGACGCCACTAGGCTTCAAAACTAGCAGGTAAATGGAATTACATGGATGTCCCTAAAGCCAGCATGTGTGACTCTACCACAGAAGGAGTCCATCCTTGCAGAAGCTGAGTCATTTTAAATTAACTCTTTAGAAAACCTGCAGGTCATCTTTTTGTTTAAAAGTCTTACAATGCTGAGCTATGTTGAGAGGTTCTGAATTGGTGACACAGGCATTTCCTGTAGCAAAACTGTCTTTCTTGCCATGCAAACTTTCAGAAGAATTCAGGCAAGAAAATAAGGGCAATTTTATTCCAAAAATAACAACCTCAGGTCTCAAGTCTGGGTATTTGTGCTCTTAAGGCAATGTACTCCTTTTTTCTGGGAATGTGAAGATGAGAGAATAATAGTGCGTAACTTTCGCTAACTACGTTGAATGTATGCCAAGGTCACTTTCCACCTACTCTCAGCATACACAAAGTCTGGGGAAGTCATGTGTTTGCTGGACATACTGCTAACACTGACACGGTATTTTTGCTTTTTGAAGAAAGGCCCTGTGCTCCAAGACTGCATTTTCCTAGGGAAGTTTGGTGAGCTATGTGGTAGTGTCCAGAGGCACAGATACCTGAATTTTAATCATTCCCAGTAGCGTGTCACTAACAGATGAACTGAGGAAGTGTATTTTGTATCAAAAATAAAAGCCAGAACAAGGGGGAGACTATCCTTGGTATCGTCATTAACTCTGCAGTACTGGACGCAGCAATTAAGGTTTTTGTGCCTCATGATCTCAAATGCAGAGGTGAGGGTTTAGTAGTTCCCTTGTTTTACAGTTGGGGGTCAATGAGTTAATGCTTGGACAATTCAAATAATCATCCTGTGTACAGCCTATAGTTTTAATGGGAAGAATAAACTACCTCCCTGCTTCTGTTCAAAGTCAGTTGAACAAAATGTCAATTTAGAAAAAGTTCTGAATGTTTGAGAAGGGGAAGAAAAAAACCCATTCCCTTATGGTGTTAAACCCAATGAGGTCTTGAAACAATACATAGGCTTGAAGAACTGATTTGTTGGCTAGAAAGGAAAAGGTGTTCTTTGTCATTTCTTCTGTCTGCTAAAGTAATTTTTGTTTTGTTTTATGTTTATAGATGACTCCTAAATCAAAAAGGAAAAGCATCCACAGTAGAATGCTTCGGCCGGTGTCCAGAGCTTTTGGTAAGTGAGAATTTCTTAAAATCTTTTTGCTTCTTTGCTTGCCTAAGACTCTTCTAGGTAGTTCTTGATCAAAAAGCACAGGTGACTCTCCCTCCCTCTGGATTGCATTTGAGGCCCACACTGGTTGCTTTGTTTTGTGATGTTTCTAGCATGTTTGGTAGTAAATATTTCCTCACAGTGTTCTGTCTGCTCACACACATGTTGTGGCTGAGTTCTTGAAATGTGTTTATAAGTATTTACCACAAAAGAGAGGAATGGCATTTACTTTTGTTTTAAATAGCATGTTAAGTCTAATTAGAAAGTTTTGATTTCTCTTAGAAATGGAATTTGATCTAGATAAAGCACTGGAAGAAGTACCTATCCATATAGAAGACCCACCATTTCCTTCCAGCAGGCCGGACAAACGAACTTCTGGATTCATTTCAGAGCTGCCATCAGAAGAAGGGAGAAAACTGGAACACTTTACAAAATTAAGGCCCAAAAGGAATAAAAAGCAGCAGCCCAGCCAAGCAGCAGTGAGTCTACGTTAAAATATTGCTGGCGATGTCACCTGTTGATTGCTTTTTGCCATGAGTCAGGTCTTGCAATGTAATGGGGACAACTGTTAAAGTTTTAAAAGCCATAAGCAACTACTTAATTTTTCTGCTGGTATTCATGTCTTTCAGTGTGCAATCCCTATTACAAGCTTCTTATCCTCGTTTTAGGCTGTGTCAAACAAGACATGTTTTATCCTTTTTTTAATTTGCTTTTGTTTTTTCATGGCAGCAGTTTCTGGAGGTACTTGGTGCTTTCACAGGAAACACAGAAAATATCATGAGACTTGTCAATTATATTGCAAGGGTTTGTTAAGTCTTAATCCTTTTTTCTGCCTGCATTAAGATGTGGTAACTTGGCATGAGTTCTTATTTCTATCAGCTCTTAGAGGAGCTACTCTGTGACACCCAGCTTCCCACAGCTCCTTAACTAAAGATGGTGTTTGGGCCAGCGAATCTGCATAGTCACAGATCTGCTTTTCATGCTGGAGCCTGCCTTAGAAAAGCAAAACAGAAGAGCACTGTCTATCTACGAAAGGCATTGGTGTGAACCCGAGTACATGTGTGTGGAGTTCTCACAGTTCCATTTCCTTGGCATACCACATCAATAAAGATTTATTTCTGTGATGGTATGTCCTTGGGGTATGTAAGGACAGATCTGGAGGAGTTACAGAGCTATCTCAACAGCAACAGTGCACAGCTGATAAAAGTAACGTTTATCAAGGGGCAGCCATTGCTTCTCTGAGTTATGCTGCCTAGTAATGGATGCCTGTGGCCTCTTCTGCTCCCTGAGGACTGTCGGCAGAGAGGACCCTTGAAAATTTCCCTAATGCTGGGAAAGATCATATTGGGCAGTAGAGTGCTTTTGGCACCGCTTGGAAATGGAGAAACCTTCAAGCAGAGGGGATATTCAAGCCAGCTTTCCGTTCCCTTGCACTTTACAGGGGAGGAGAGAGGTAGCAGAAGGATGGACTGATCTCCACGTTGGAGTGAAAACACATCTGTGTTTACTTCTTCCAATTCCAGTTCTGCAGAATGCACATGTTTTCCCAGTTGCTAAACTTGCCTCTCTTCCAAACTTACTCAGCGCATCCTGTGCCATATGCACAGGGGTGTGGAAGGAGTGGGGGCATGGGAGGGCAAGTGCTTCGCTACCAGGCATGGAACTAGGCCATACAATATCTTGCTCAACAGATAGAAAAAGCTTACTTCTTGTAGAGCGTTACTTCCCATGATGGTGCAATGTTGGGGGAATGCTCATCCATATTGAATTCATTAGGAAATTAGGTGTTTATTTAGTTGCAGAAATTGAAAGGAACTTTTTTACTTAAACTCATTTGTCCCTGTCTTGTTTTTATGGATCGTTTAATTCCTTACTAGTTCTGACCTCATAGCAAGTCTAAACAAATTTTTGAAAGACTTGAGATGTTTGCTTTGATACTTCCAAAATGAAACAGCCAAATTTTGAAGGCCAGAATCATGAGTGGACTGTGGCATTGTTTGCAGAATTGATTTGCTGCTGGTTTTGCTACTTTGAGAATACAGAAAGCAGTGGTTAGGAAAAGCACTTGAAATGTGAGAGGCAAAATCTTGACCTTTTCTACCGCTCAAAGCAGGTCTGTTGGGTTGTTTGCTGTTCCCCTTATTTCCATTTAGTAATTTAAGGGATCTCACATGATCATAGCTGTACTTCTCTGGTCTTGCTGGAAAACAGGTTTGTTCTTTGTAAGCTGAAAAACATAAGAAACAAGAGAAAAATGAAGAAAAAAGGGAGAAATGTAAACTTTTAACTTGGGGTGGGTGAGCAGGCAGAAGAAAGATTTACAGTTTTGTCAGTTTCTACTGAAATGAGTGTTCGGGGGGGGGATAAAACCTCAGCACCACCCGAAGCCAAGTAGCTTTGAAGCAATATGATGAAACAGTTGTTTATCATTTAGATTTTTTTTGTGAGATCTTAATCTCATGAGTTCTTCCATCATATGTGAAGATTTAGTACAGCAAAGAGGTGAATCTTATTTATTTCTGCTTCCAAGCCTTTTTTTTCCTCAATAAAGAAATACAGAAAGCTAAAAAAAAAAAATAAAAAAATTGGCAAATGAAAACTTAACACATTTTTTTAGGAGTGTAAACCATGAAATAAACCAGGGCTCAGTCTTTTACATTAACGTTGGTCACTAAAAGGCATTACAGTAAACATCTATAAGGAAATCCTGTGCCTTGAGGACCTTATTAGGCCCTCAACATTTACATACGTCTTTAGGACATTTTTAGGAATTTGCTGCTTTTGCAGATGCAAACTGTTCTCTTTTTTGAGGTAGACCTTTGTAGATCATTGGATTCTTGCATTACTTCCCCTTCAGGAGATGCACTTGCCTTTGATACTTACATGTTTGTTCCTACTATCTGGAGGGCTCCCGTATCAATATTAAATAGTTTCTCATTTCTGTTGAAACGTGTCAGCCACTTTTGGTTGACGCGTTTTGGTTGAAACATCAGTGTCAACTGTTTTTTGACTGAGAAGGTAACTGTTTACATCGAGACAACCAGCACTGGTGTGACCAACCCAGATGTTAGTATATGCATTGCTGCCTAGTGTCAGGTGTTCCAGCTAAACAAGTTCTCTACAGAAAACCCCAAAGGTAGCAGAGTTGGAAGTCCAAGAAGTTGTTGTGCTGCTTAGAATAAAACTGTTTTTTATAGAAAATTATGCAGTTTGGCTGGCAACAAAGCAGTCGTTACCGGGTAGGCTCTTTTCTGATCAGTATTACATTGCTACAGCAGGTATCAATAAAATATTAACTATTATCTTTGAGAACAGAGTAAATACTAGACTTATAACATGGTTCAGCCATGGAAAGTGAAAAGTTTCCTGGATGTGTCAAAGCATTAGTTCATATGCAATCCGTTGTTCTGGCTTAATGAGACTGGGTTTGATGTTAACAGCAGCTTTTAAGAGTATTTATTTTTCTTTTTAGAGGCATAGAAAAGAGTGTGCATTCCAGCTGAAAAGGGAAGCTGGGATTACTCTGAGTTATCGTGGCACCTAGGAGATTCCTTGATTTAAATTGCTTCAAATTACAAACCCTGCTATTTTGTGGCAGACTGATTCCTGGTCAATAGTACTACCAAGAATACAACTGGGTTGAGTCTTGTGGAGTCCTCTGTAGTCACCTAAAAGGTTTCCATACAGCATTTAAATTGAAGGAAGTCTGTCTACTGGTAATAAGAGCTTTTCCACATCAAAGCCACATACGGGAGCTAGACCACATGAGAAATCCTCCCAGGATACTGTGTGTTTCATCTTCAGGAGGTTGCAGAGTCACCAGCTAATCTTCACAGGGCCTTTGTGGTTGGCAGGTGTTACTAAGTCAGCCTGGTTTAGATGCCTCCAGTCACCCACATTCAAAATGAGGGCATTGAAACCAAAGAAAGGGAGCAGGTTTTCCATTTTCAGACACTCCGTGAAAATCTGTGTTCGGTTCCTAAAGTGAAACATCTGATTCTGTATTTAGACTCTCTGCTTGTGGAAGTGCTGGACTGAATGTACTATAAAAGGCTCTGTTAGCCTGCTGGAGCTCTGTTTCTAAATCTCTAAATCCAAAATCCAGAACATATGGGGGTTTTCTGAATAGGGAAACAACTAGCTTTTGAAAATACTTTCTCTTCAGGTCACCACCTGATAAGGAATTAATTTTTCCTTAACTGCTTTTTTCCTTTCTAGCTGACCTAATGCTCTATTCTCACAAGCCCAAGGCATTTGATTCCTGGCCTCGTGCATTGCAGCATCCAATTTGTCACTGGTGTTTTGGGTTACTTTGTGTTTGATGTAGAGTGTCGTCTGGCCTGTCTAAAGGGGGGATTCCAGTGGTGATTTCATTGTCTGCAGTGGGGTTTGGTTGGCACATGCAATTTTTATAATGTCCGAACTCTTAATTATTATCATTGAAACAAATACGCTTAGATTACTGCATACCAGAGAGAGCTTTTTCTTCTGTCAGGTGTCTGCTGGAGTGCCTCCAGAAGGGGATCAGAATGGCCTCATGGGGAGAGTGGATGAAGGTGTGGATGAATTTTTCACGAAGAAAGTGACAAAAATGGATTCAAAGTAAGTTCAAATTTAATATTTTTAAAAATTGAATAAAAAAAAAACTCATCGTGATAGCTGGGCAAGTAGCACTTCCAAGTTCTATTTGACTTCTGTTCCCAATATCCAGGGTTGCTCTTGCCAAAGTCAGAAAATACCTTAGTAGTCAAGACATTGTGAATTCAATTACCCTCCCTTAACAATGACTACTTTGAAATAAATTGCTTTAATACATCATGGTGAGGAGGATTATTGACTAATGTGTATTTTTATAATTCAGTTGACTTCATTTTACCCTTCAGTAGAGCTCATTAGAGCTGAAGTAGAGCTGTGTGTTGGCTGAGGATCTCTTCTCCAGTGCTAGTAGTACACACAGGTGTTTCTGTCTAGTAAGGACTCCTGTTGAACATAGTGTTTTGATAGATGACAGTAGATTTATGTTGTTATAGAAATATGTTAAGGACATGTTTGACCAATTTGTCAATTGTGATACATTCATCTGAAAGATATGTCTCCTTCAGCTTTGTATAAAGGTTATACAGCTTATACAATTGCTTTGTAGCTGGTTGTATTCAGAACCATGCATCTAGATGTTCTTGTATTCATGCATGTTCGTGCACATACACACGCAGACACACAGACACACGCAAGTACTTACATAAATAAATGAGAAAGCTAGGGTGATTTCCAGACAACCTGGAATGACCCCTTCTGTCATGTGACATCTATTAAGGAAAATAGTAGGTGTTAAGCTGTGTCAGGAAAAGCAAATGTTTTAAGTCACCGTGAGTTATAAATATCTATAGTGGCATGTGAAGCCATGTGTGATATACTATGTATAGTGGTAAAATTATGGTAGCTTTGAAAAATGGATTAGCCAGGTTAAGTTCAGGGTGCTCACAGACTACTGCATCCTCCTGTGCTTCCCTTGGGTGTCTGCCAGCCGCTCGTTTCAGATGTCCCCATGAACTCGTGCCATCCCTGCATGCCCGTCCCTGGCCATGCCCATAGCTAGGGATCTTTGCTCCATTTGCTGCACTGGTGGCTCTCTCTCCGGTTGGGGTGCTCTTACGCAGATGTCTTACGTGCCCAGCTCTCCCCTCAAGTGTGAATACTCCGCTTGTAAGATGCCTGTAGGAAATCAGCAGGTGGGTCGTTTTGGGGTTGGTTATTTTTCTGAGGATGACCATTCCACACTATACAGGTGACCTCTCTGTGTTCCTTATTGAGAGAAGGTGGCTGTGCCAACTAGTTCCTATTTCAAGCAGGGTCCTTAAGGGATGAGATCCCCCAAAGTTGTGTGAATCATGTGCCTGGATCAGTTGTTCTCCTTTTACTAATGGGCAGATGCAAACCGGAGGTAGCGCACTCTGGAAACAGAGCAGAGTGAAATTTTATGTTGTGGTGGGTTGACCCTGGCTGGATGCAAGGTGCTACCAAACCTCCTCTATCATTTCCCTCCTCAGCTGGACAGGGGAGATAAAATATAATGAAAGGCTCATGGATTGAGATAAGGGTAGGGAGAGATCACTCACCAACTACCATCACAGGCAAAACAGGCTCAACTTGGGGAAATTAGCTTAAGTTATTACCAATAGAACCAGAGTAGGGCAATGAGAAATAAAACCAAACCTTAAAACACCTTCCCCCCCACACCTCCCTCCTTCCCAGCTCAACTCCACTCCCGGTTTTCTCTCCCTCTTCCCCTGCCAGCGGCGCAGGGAGACAGGGAATGGGGTTGGGGTCAGTTCCTCACACCTTGTCTCTGCCACTCCTTCCTCCTCAGGGGGAGGACTCCTCACTCTTCCCCTGCTCCAGTGTGGGGTCCCTCCCACAGGAGACAGTCCTCCACCAACTTCTCCAATGTGAGTCCTTCCCACGGGCTGCAGTTCTCCACAAACTGCTCCAGCATGGGTCTGTTCCACGGGCTGCAGTCCTTCAGGCACAGACTCCTCCAGTGTGGGTCCCCTGTGGGGTCACAAGTCCTCCCAGAAAACCTCCTCCAGCGTGGGCTCCTCTCTCCATGGGGCCGCAGGTCCTGCCAGGAGCCTGCTCCAGCATGGGGTCCTCCCCAGGCTGCGGGTGGAGATCTGCTCCACCGTGGACCTCCCTGGGCTGCAGGGGTACAGCCTGCCTCACTGTGGTCTTCCCCACGGGCTGCAGGGGAATCTCTGCTCCGGCGCCTGGAGCATCTCCTCCCCTCCTTCTTCACTGACCTGGGGGTCTGCAGGGCTGGTGCTCTCACATGTCCTCACTCCTCTCTCCAGCTGCCATTGTTGCACAGCAGTTTTTCCCCCTTAAATCTGTTCTCCCAGAGGCACTACCACTGTTGCTGATGGGCTTGGCCTTGGCCAGCAGCGGGTCCATCTTGGAGCTGGCTGGCATTGACTCTGTTGGACATAAGGGAACCTTCTAGCAGCTTCTCACAGAAGCCACCCCTGTAGCCCCCTGCTACCGAAACCTTGACATGCAAACCCTATACCTATGTGCATAGACAGCTTAGGCAGAGCTGTCTGGTGTTGGAAATAGCTGGGTGCCCAGTGCAGATGAAATGACTGCCTTTCTTCATTATGCCATGCACAAGGCCAGCACAGGAATCCTTAAGACAGTATGATTAATGTTAATTGTCCAGTTTTTAATTTAAAGACACCAGCTAATGACTGAGCCTAGGGCAAACATATGGATCATGCAAAAGATTGACTTTGCCCAGGAGAAGTCACTTGGTACTATTTAAAAGAGAGGGAGCAGGGGAGTGGAGGAGAGTTGAAATGTCTGTGTCTTTTTTTTTTTTTTTTTTTTAGGAGACCATCAACTAAAAGTTCAGACAGCAGTGAGCCCAGTGAAGCAGGTGATGAGAAGAAGAAAAGGGACTCAAGGAAGAGTGGCTTCCTGAACTTAATCAAATCAAGAGGCTCCAAATCTGAACGTCCCCAGACTGTGCTGGTGGCAGAGGAGCCCTCCTCGCCCAAGGTTGCTGCAAAAAGTCCAGCTGTGGACACGAGCAAGAAGGAGGTAAAGCTTGCAGAGCAGAACGGTGGTACTGAGCGATCTGAGGAATTAAAGACGCCAGACTCACTGGAGGAGGCACAGCCAGACGATGCGGCAAAAGCTGAGAGGGGTGACAGCAAAGGAAGCCCCCAAGGAGGCCGGAGGTATGGCGTGCAGGTGATGGGCAGCGGACTTCTCGCAGAAATGAAAGCCAAGCAGGAGAAGAGAGCAGCCTCTGCTCAGAAGGTGAAGGCAGTTTGATTTCTTTTGAGTTGTGGAAAAAATGTGCAGGAGCTAGGTGTCTTCAGGGGAGGTGGGTTGGTTCTATAAGGGTCGGTGGCTTAACACAACAGTGCTGCTTTCCACCAGGGATTATGGTGTTCCTGCAAGAGGATTGCTCTGTGCTGTGGTGGTTGAACACGAGTACCCTGGCCAGGGGTTAAGGCTGCACATGTGGAGCAGGAGATGCACCCTTAAGCCTGCGCTGTCTCTCCTCTTGTGGAGGAGGTGACACCAGCTCTTCTGCTCGATGTCAGGCCATCATAAGCACAGAAAAGGACATGTAATTGTTTGCATGTATTACAGAGTAATTTTGGGGTGACTAATAACGTCTCCACTCTATATGATGCGTGGTTTGTTCATGTGTAATGGAAGCATGCTTTACAACAGGTAAAGCTAGGACAGACTTCTTACTCTGTGCCCCCTGCACACTGGTACCTCAGGTGTTTGGCAGAGTTAACTACGGTGGTAGCTATCTGTACTCTTGTCTTTTGGAAGGTGGTGTAGAAAGATGGAGAGATGTACTGTATTCTAAATTGTATATTCCATGCAGAGAAGTAAATCTAGCTTCCAGACACTGTTTACAACTATTCAGCTTATACTTTTCTTGTTGCACTTTTTCATTTTCTTTTGTACCACACCTAATTATTTTTATGCCTTTGATTTCTGTATTTCAAATACTGACACTCAAAGAAAATAAGCATACATTAAAAAAAATTAATCTATTCCCAATTATCTGTCTGGATTCCCTTCACTCACTCTAATTTTTTTCCTCTGTGAAATGATGATGCTGGGCAGGAGCACTGCTTCACTTCGCACATGTGCAGAGTGGAATATCCTGGTGTTGCTCCAAAGCATTTTGTGCCGACCTATTTTGCCTAATGCCCATTTCCCACTAAACTTCCCCATTATCATCCCCTGTTTCCTTCCAGCTGCAGTTGGCATGTTCTAAAATTACCAAAGGATCAGCCTTTTTTCACTCCTCTCTTCCTCTTCCACATGCAGGGTACTCAGATGCTATCCATTCCCTGCCATTATCCCCTGTAATTTGGAAGGTGTAACCTTATGACAAAGCTTATCTGCAAAGCTTTGCTGTGTTTTCCTTCCTTTAACACATTGCAGAATTGTCTTGCTGTGACCAAGCAAGGCACCAAAAGTGCATTTTTACCTTTCTTCTTAGACTTAGAGTGCTTGCCCGATGTCTGAACCATTCCTGTAGACACTGGAGTCTTGTAATAAGCAGATTCAAATTAACACAGTAGTCTGTGGCTCATTAAAGGGATCCTCAGCATAAAACCAATTTTTCTAAAGAAATGACCAATTCCCACCTTTCTCATTGGTGCTGAGTAGTGCCCATGAATCTTATTTTGATTTCTAAAACACCAGGTTTTCAAATAAAATGCTGTATGATTTTAAATAAGTGTTATGCTCTGCCTGTAACTTTTAAAATACCAGGCTACTCCAGATTATATAAATTCTTATAACTCCATAAATTGTGTATGCTTGGTGCTCTTCAAGTTCTTAACACTCGTCATCTAAAGTTAATCAGATCTGGAATGATGTGACTGAGGTAGGATATAGCATGTGTAATTTCTTTTTAAGTGGGGAGAGTAAAAGTCCTCTTCGACTGATGAGCTTTTGTAGCATTGATTGAAAACTTGAATTTCATCTGTCAAAAGTTGTTGCCTTTTCCCAGTTTTTTTTTTTCCCCCACCCTTTGCTTTTTTACCGGTTGGGAAGGTTACTTCTCTTCTTTCAGGTTTAATTTTCAAGAAAATAATGTTATTGATCTTATTTCTTCGTTAGATTTTGTAAAAATTGATATTTATGGAATGCAAAAGTAGGTCTTTTTTATTTAAAGAGAGACAAGAAAACTGAATTGAAATAGCAATCTGTACACAGCAGGGCACCGAGTTATCCATTCTTAATGTTGCCCAGACCACACGAAATTGAACTGCTGTTCAAAAGAATTTTTCACATACTTCATCCTAGATCGCAATGTCGAATAATTTAGGTTTGCACTTTTATTCATGGTATTTATGAAGGTGAAAATCATACAGTATCCTGATGGTTGAGCTACAGAAGACAGCATCCCACTGCTGTTACATTGTTTAGGATGGGTATGACATCAACTTGCCTAACATCTTCAAATTTATCAGAATTCCAGTATGATAGAAAATTGTATTTTCCTTTAAGGTACATATGGCTGCTTATATTCTGAGCTATTTTACGTGAAAACAAAGCCAGAAGGAATTTACGATTTCATTCATACCCTACTGCAGTCTTGTTACAGATACAAGTGTGAGCAGGTGCACAGTAGATGGAAAGATATGCTTTTTTGTTTTCTTTTGCTTAGAATACAACGTGCAAATTGGCATTAATGGCAGAGACGAGTATTTGCAGCTTAGTGTTGCCTCTAGGCATACATAAGAAGATCTTTTAGCTCCATCTAGTGTTTACAACCTGAATTTTTAAATATCTTGAGCAGGACCTATGAGCAGACCAAGATCATCTGCAACCTGTTTGCTCGCTCTCGATGGCACAGCACCCAACTCTGCAGTATTTCCCAACCTTGCACAAATTCCTATTAAAAGTAGAGCCTGGTCATTATTTATCTACATGATAAATTCACCTGCAGTTATCTAACATGACTGACAGCTTCTCAGAGTAAACTTTTGCAGCTAGTGTTTAGTGTTCTCTTGGGACCGTAAGCAGTTTGTAATGTGTGTACAGTAGGTAGCCAAATATGCAAACAACCTAATTGCATTTTTAAGTACTACACTAATAGATAGCAGCACTGGCTTTTGTACTTGTCTCTGTATATGGTCATATTTCCCCAGTAGTCCCACAACTAGGGAGGGAGGAAGGAGTTATGGTGAAGTTAGTTTTCATAGTCATACAGCTCTCTTAAGTCATTTACTGTAGCTAAGTGTTATGCATATATCTTCAATATTTACATAGGAAAACGAGTGTTTTGGTGAAAGTTCATGAGAATTCACATTCCATGAAGAAATTAATGGTAAATTCAGTTCTCAAAAGTTTTTTTTCCAAGGTATGGAAGAAAAATCCAGAAAGTGGAGAGTGGTATTCCCTTCAAAAATATACAGCCAAGACAGTCTTACAAGGAAACATGTGACTTTAGGAGGTGGAGAGGTGAGAATTTAACCAAGTTATCAATGACAGTCAAGAAATGGGAATAAAAACTGAGTTTTCACCCAGTGGTACAAAGCATAATGTTCCTGCTAGCTTTGGAGGGGACTTTGTTTTGTCCGTACGGGCACCATAGCTTACCATTCCGGCCCTACAAGTCATGGCATTTCTAGAGTGCTTCTGACCAGAAGACTTGGTTGTTTGGCTTACACGTGGCTTTTAACACACAGATGGTTTTATACTTAAAATCTGTAGAAAATATAATCCCTTAGAGTGGATAGTTATATCTATATCAGGGTAGTTTTACAGTACAGGAAGTTTAATGACAAGTCTAATAGCATCCTCCTCAATGCAGTGTGCCATTTTAAGTGCACACGTGTACTTAGTGGAGAGGTTGGGAGATAGCATTGCCCTGCCAGGTCTTATACAGCAATAGCAGGCACTCAGCATCTCCATCCTTTTCTTTGTTGTATTGAAGAGAGTCTTTGTTTTAGGAGCCGTGAGATTACATGAGCAAAAGGAGGTATCAGGTACATGGAGGTATCAGTAAATCTGTAAGGTCAATCACAGTGTTTTCTGCATCGCTTCCCAAAATCTGCTTCTCTTGAAATGCCTGTGTTGATTTACCACCGTAGGGGAAAGATATGTGGCCAGTGTGGATATTTAGAGATCATTCCCTTTATGTTTATATTTAAAATACTATTTTCATTCTAAATCCATCAAGTTTTCTAGAATTAGTATGTGCTCCTGCTACTTGTAACCATTCTGTTCCTTCCTGCGTTTCCTGTTGTCCAATTTTTATCTACGTGCTATACCTAGCAGTCTTTCGTATTGTAAGCTCCGAAGAGCAGGGACCATATTTGACGTGCGCTGCATGGCATGTGGTGGAGGTTTCTGAACGCTATGGAACAGTCAGATCCTAGCATGAGTCGTGCAGAGTTGGTGTTGGAGCAGTGATGGCAGTGTCCTGAACATGTCAACGTGACTTACTTGTGGGTATATAACCAAATGCAATAGTCACCAGCACAAACCATTTGCTTTAAGTCATTTGCCACACTGTCTTGAAATAGCAGATCAAGATCAAGATTGAAGTTGCCTGCAAAAGTCTATCTGTACTTTTTTAGTTTCAAAAAAATCTCACTTTTTTGCCTAGCCTTATCTTTATAAGGCTTTCTGTCATACTATATCCTGCACTTATTTCTATGCACTTTTTGTATTCTCTCGTTTATCCCTCTGCTTAAGCTTTGGTAGTAGGTAAGACAGTAAAAGGAGGCTGGTTCCTTTTTACAAGCACATCGGCTGTATATCTAAGCTTCTCCTGGTGAATACATAGGTTTCAAGATCACTTTAGCTAGAGCTATGATATGACAAAAGTCTTTGCACCTTTTCTTTTGAGACCAGGATGTTAGGAAAGCTATTGTTGAGAACAGAAGACTTAGCCAGTATATCAGCACATAAACAAGAAGCCCCCTTTCTTTAGAGGTGCTGAGCATTCAGCAGTGCTTGTGATGGGTAGCTTTAAACACCTTTCAATAAGTAAGGTCTGTTTGTTTTTAGAGGAATCCTGGAAAATATGTGAGTGCTGCTAGTTCTGTAGTTGCAGGTTTGTCTAAAATCGGTTATTCTTGTATGTGGAAGAGCATAAGATCCGTTCAGCAGCCATATTAAAAGCCTGGATCTTCAGAAAAAGACTTTTTATTTTAAACCTAAACAAGGAATTTTTAAATTCTATCTTTGGAGAGAAGAGTGTTTCCAACTAGCACCTTCAGTTTCCAGTCCTGTACATTAGGAGACCTGTCGCTTAGGAGGCAGGGTGTCATTGCAGCTTTGCTTGACGTGTGGCAGTATTAGTTACAAATCAGCAAAGTTTTCTTCCCACTTAGATCTCCCAAGAACTGAAAGAGAAACAAGGAGAGAGAATCCACCATTTATTACTATCACTGCTTTCTCTGCCTTATGGCTTCCAAATCAGAGCTTTTTTTCCTAACAGAACCACTGAGTTGTATTAATTACAGATATATTATTAATATGAGAGCTTTTCTCACTCTTTCAGAAACTTGGGAATGACACAACTTCCAGAGAGTCTTTTGACACGGTGACAAGCTCAGAACGACTGGATGGAAGTGGTACAGGTACAGTTTGAGTTTCCTGGTATAAACTCTTTCTAGAAAATACAAAATACCTAACCTCAAAATCTCACTTCCCCCTCCAGATTGTGTACCTACAATTGCTTAGGCAAAAAATGAGCTTACGCTACATGAAAAGGATTAGAAACAAAAGCACACTTTTTTTGTGTTGTGTTGGAGAGCAGTTCTCATGAAGTCAGCTCTAGGGCTGAGTTGACAGGTCAACTTTGGTGTTCCACGTTGCACAGGAGGGAAAGTACTTGGTGCATGCACCTGGGGCGCCTTCGAAAGGATGATCGCTTGTAATGGGATCAGCAAAGCTGAAGCTGAACCCAAGAGCCAGCAGAAATGTCTGTGCACAAAGAAGTGAAACTCCTGAAGTTAGCTGACGACCTGAATATGACCAATTTACAAGGTAGTCTGTGCATGTACCAGCTTGAGTAGTCCCGGTTTTCAGCTGTTAGAACAGACATCTCGTATGCAATGGCAGCTGGCTCTTCCTAGAGTTTACCCAGCTTGGCTGAAGCTAGGGCTGTCCACAAAGCTGCGGAGGCCCCTGGACACTGCATACATGTGCAAAACAACTCTCCATCACGTACAAAGTGGAGTCCAGCCTTGGAGTGCTTACAGCACAGATTCCATCTGCACCTAGTCCTGCTGTGCCCCTGTCAAGCTTTAGTCCTGGGCCCTGACATGGCAGTGCCTACAATGCAGCCATCTCAGGACAAGATGAAATTCTGGTCTCTGCGCATACTTTTGGGACTGGCCAGTGAAGCGTTCAAAAGGGAATCAACTCCGATGGTTTGAGCGTACCGCGTTCACTGGACTGAAAGTAGTGGGCTGAACTAGGAAGTCCAGGTCTGATTTCTCAACAGCAGTGGTAGGTATCCGGCAAGCCCAGCACACAGGGTTGCCAAAACATACAGAAGCAAGGCTGAAAAAACAGGCTGAAATCAAAATCCAAATGTGGCCATCTTGGTTGAGCACTTCAGAAATTGATTTTGAAGTTTTGTACCTTTCTAAAGCTAGTTTGAAAGGACAGCATGTTCAGAGCATGCTGAACTTTATAAATCAGCGCTTTTAAAGCTTATCTTTTGAGGAGGACCTTGTGTAATATATGTGTCTCCTGATATCATCAAACTGAAGTCAGAGGAGCAAGAATAGTCTGTGCTTGGGGCATTAGAGTAGCTGGGGGTGTCTGACCCCAATTTTTCTCTGGTCCTTGTGTCTGTATATGACACGTTTCACCCCCACCTCACTGCACTGTGCATGCCCCTTCCTTTTGGCCTCCAGCTGTCAGTTCTTTCTTTACCGCTCTTGCTTGAGAGCTCCCTGAGGCTGCTCTTCACTGTTGTGACTGCAGTTTGTCTTTGTTTTGGGTTAATTTATTTTAACTTACTGGGTTCTAATAATATTAGGAGGCCTGAGGTTAGGAAGGCAAGAAAGAGAGTTAATGGAAAATTGCTGGATGGTGCTATAGGAAAAGTATAGATAGTGACGCAGAAGGAGAGTAAAGGGGTTTTTATTCCTTGCTTCATGGCTGGATGTTGCCTGGTTTTTTGTATGCACACACGCACAGGTGGAGAAGGTGTCCTGCTGTTTCGCTTGCGGCATGAAAGTCTATTGCATGCATGCAGACAAACTCTCCCTGTCACGCACTCACACAAATATATATGCGCCACACAACCCTCTATAGTTTGCCAGAGTTTAACTCCAGCTGAGCTGAAAAACAGCTACATAAGCTGGAAAAACATACTGGAGATTGGCTTGCAACAAACTATATCAACACTCCCCTCCCTCCCACTGCCATTAAAATGTCTGTGCTCAGCACTTTTGTAACAAGTAGGATTTCTGAATGGGAATAGCAGGTAGGTAGGTCAAGTCAGCATCTGTAAGCACATACTTGGCTTTGCCGAGTACCAAGGCTACCAGCGTGCATTTCAGTTAGTCCGTAATTCTCTTCTGAGAATAAAGATGTGACAATTACTGAAAGTCCCAAGCTAACATACAAGTTCCGAGATTATCGTAATATGTGCTACATACAAGCCTTCAACCTTCTGGAAGCGGCAGAGTAGGAAAGTAGGGCAGGCATTTTGCTTGTTTGAAGCCTACAGTCCAGCAGGCTTTCTACCAACGTGCACAGCTAGATAGGACTGATTTATTGCTTGGAAGTCAGTCTAGCTTTATCTGTAAATACCTTGGTCTTTGTTTGGGATGAATAATATGTTGATAAACTTGTGAATGTGTGGAAACCATAATCCATATACAGTGTTATTAGATAAATCAAAATATTATAAAAAGAATACTTTGATCTTGGCTAAGTTTCAAAATCTCCTCTAGAGCTTGCTAAAAGCAACAAATAAAAAGATGTAGCCTGCTGATCACACATTTGGGATTTATTTTCTGGGCCAGGATTTTTTTGTTGATCTTGGATACCCAGCCTTTTGTCTGTAGAGGCACAAAACAGCCAAAGGCTGCCTTTTCCACTGATCCATCGCAGTTTTCTCAGCAGGTAGGCTGTACCATCTGCTCCCAGAAATACGAAGGAACAATAAGGTCCAGCCAGCCATCACCCCAAATATATTAAAAAGAGGGAGATTCTGTCACCTCTGAAGCAATCAAATTATGAAGCTTAGCACGTGTAAGAACTAGCAGTTCTAGATGTTTTTCTTGCAGTGATTTTTGAATGAAGCGTTAGGGGTTCTCTTACACACTCGCACAGCAGTGCAGCAGTGAAATATGTGAGCTAATGATGGTATTTTCCACACAAGCATATCTGTGCACGGAGCCTTCTGTGTTGCAGGAGACTTTATTTTATGTGTCTGTTTATTTTAGTGCCTAAACTCCAGCAGACCCTTCCAGAGAGTCGGTTTGCCTCAAATAAAGGTGACTCCATCTCAGCATCATCAGAAAAAAATTCAAAAGCTGAACCAAAGGCAGAAGCTGGTGCAAAGGCAAGAAGTTCTTCCAATACACCGACCAGCCCAAAACCCCCACTGCAGTCAACGAAGCCCAGCCTGGCAGGACGACCCACAGTGCCACAGAAACCACGCTCTGCCTCTCGTACTGGTGAGGAGCACTTCTGGGCATTCGTTATCCCCAGCTGGGTACTTCTGAGCGGTGTTTGTGTGGGCTATGGAGGACATGCCCATGGCCATATCCTGAACAGAAGTTAAATGTAGAGGGACAGGTTCTTCAGTCACTTGCTCTTGACTCGCATCCTTCTTTTCCACCTCCCTTTGCCCTGATTCAAATAAACTTATTAAAATGGTTTAATCTGTGATCTGCAATGGTAAAGCCTGAGGAGAAGCAATAGCAGCAGCAACAGAGCTGTTTTGAATTAGCCTGTTTTCACAGAAGAGGTGAGCATAGAAAGCTACTTCAGCACAAAACCCTGTTGTAGTACCATTGACAAAAATGATTGTTATTTTCTCTGAACACCTGGCTCTAAATACTAAAGTCCTTGGGATTTTCCGGCAGGCAGCTCTTAGTCCCTCAAGCAAATGCCTGTTAGTCTTAATAACTTGCACAAACCGATTCTCTCACTCTCTTTTTCCTTGTTTTGCCTTTATTTCTTTCCTTATTGCTTTTGACTGGAAATAATTGTAATTGTGCTTTTATAACCCTGCAAGACTGCCAGCTGAATGACTATTAACTTCTGCTCTGTCCTAACCTCCAGTCCCAATATTATCTCAAGGTTTCCAATAGTGGGAAATATTTCAGCAGATCTCCCATACGTTTGTCTGTCCGCTGTTTAACAAGCCAATGTCACAACCCAGTCTTCTCAAAGTAAGCCACTGCAGTTAAGGGGAATTAAATGCTAGTTACTGACTCCCCTAGTAGCTATGGCAAATACATCTTATTAATTGCTAACGACTGAAAAATGTGAGCATAGCCACCTGTAAGAGCTTGCAGACCTCTAGGCTTTTTCCATACTTGCTGTTGACCTTAGAAAGATGTCATTTCTGGTGAGGATGAGGGGGCAGGGGGATATTACACCCTCCTCCCTGCCCTTGATGTGTAACCTGAGCGTTACTTAGTCTCTGCACTCCAGTGGGTAGAATGTTGTTCAAATACAGAATCACCTTCAGGTTTTAGATGGCTTTAAATTTATTTTATTGACCATTTTAGAAACGGTCATAAAAGTGAGTGGTGTCAGGTAAGATGCTCACAAAGATGAATACAATAGGAAGGCATGGCTTATTTGGTGATGCTTAATCTGTAAAATAGGCAGTGTATTACCTCAGAATCTTAGCTGTCAGAAAGACCTGAGCTATCTGTTTCTGCCAGCTCCTCTCTCCTGCAGAGAGCACGTACTGTGGGTTTAACACAGAGAATAATTAGTATTTACCTGTAATAGGTCAGCTCCTCAGGTGGCAGTAAAAGCAGCACCATCTCTGTTGCAGTCTAACTTCTGTCCTAGTACTTGTAGGAACTTACTGGCTAAGCACGCCCAGGCAACGTGATGAAGGAGCCAAGCAATAATCCTCTTTACGCTCTTGCTTCCCACGGTTGTTTCCAGCAGTGTGGCCAAACTAATGGTAGCAAATTTTTGCTAAGTAATCTGAGGGCAAAGGAACACAGCTTGGATGTCCACAAATCATCAAAGACTGAAAGTGGTTCCTCAATAAAGCACATAACAGCATCAGTTCAGAAATACATAGCATTGTTTGTCAAGCACTGTGCTCATCCGTATGTTGATATCGAGCTTCCCAAAGCAACTGGGCTCACAGGCACATCAAAAGCATGGAGAAGGTCCAAGTATTGGTGTACCTGTTTAGATCAAGTTACATTTGGAAGGTCATCAGTTTGCTGAAAGTAAGAAGATTGACTCCTTGGTGGTAGCTCCTCAACAGCGAGATAAATTCCTATTAGTTTCCAGTATGCAACTGAATTAACTCATTGTACAAATATGTAATACAGGTGATACTCTGAGTTCCTTTTTCCTTCTATCAATACTAATGTATCTTCCTAGTTCCTCTGTTGCGTACACATGCCATCAATTACTCCTTGGGAAGCAAACATACAAGCAGTTTAAGTAATCTATTGTAGCTGTACTTCCCTACTGTCCAAATGAAGGCTGTCTAGTGTAAGACTGAAAAGATCTTCCCAAAAGGACTGTAAAGATGGTAGTCAAATTGCCATACATAACGCATATCCAGTCTTTTAGACAAACAAGATATCCAGATGGTTTAAACTATGGATTTGAATTTAAGTTCCAGATTTCCTCACAGTCTAGAAGACAAAGTATTTTTTCTATTTAGAAAATATTTGCGGATGCTATCCTGTTATGTGCTGGCAATTTATTCCTGGAAGTACGGAGTTCTGCAGGCTATTTATGAAATCTGTTTCCCTGGTTCACTTCTATGCCTTATAACTGTGAAACAGGACATCTAAATTGATCAGTTCATTATGTTTCAGGACAATAAAAATATAAATAGAACAAATATTTCCAAAAATCCATCCCAAATAATTTTCAGCTGTTCTTTACAAATTGCATACTTATATCTTGCAGGAAATTCAGTTGGTCCCATCAGATTTCTATTTGTGCTACAATAGCAGTACATGTTAAAAATGCTGAAATTGAGATCTTTGCTTTAGCTGTTGAAATTCTTTCACCATTCTCTTGACGTAATGTAAATTCCTGAATCCTTCTTTTTCTCACACAGATTCTAGCTGTTTCTTGTTTGTGTATTGTGTTGAGGTTTGACCTATCATAACAGCACCGTTTCTGTGAGCTACAGCACAAATATAACTTCTCACCCTTTTGTTCCTGGTACTCCACAGAGGATGCTCCGGAGTCTCCCTCTGGCCCCAGTTCCCCCAAAGTTGCCCTGCTTCCACCTGTGCTGAAGAAAGTTCCTTCTGATAAAGAAAAGGATGGTCAGAGCAGCCCCTCAGTCAGATCATTTTCTCAAGAAGGTAGGAGTGTTGGTACTGTTGTTCCAGCATGCTTGTCTTCATTGCCCCCGATTTGTTTTCACGTAGAAGGGAAGGGGGTTATTTATTTGGTGGAAAAAGAGCAAGGGAAGTGTATCTGGTCACCTGTCCCTCATCTCCTCCACACGTGGGTTGGTGCTCTGTATTTTCTTCCTTTGATCAAACCAAGTGAAAGATGAATCCCTTGGTATTAATAATGTAGCTGAACAATTAAGGGACTCTAGTGTTGTGTATATTATGGTTTAGTTTGGTCTGAATCGAGATGCTGATTGGTGTTGGTCACACATAATAATGTGAAATGCAGCTCTCTGGTTCAGCACGTTTCCAGGGAGCAGCCATGACTTTGTTCCTTGCAGCCAGCCTGTTGCTTCGTTTGTATTTCTCCTTTCTGTGCTGCATGTGACTGAGTTCTCCTCCTCCTCGGGCAATGAGTCTCTGTGTGCCAGGGCAGGGCTTGGTACCTTTTATGCACAACAGTAGGCGGCTGCCTTGTCTTTGCTGCTTTTCATGTGTGCGCTGGATTTCTACTTTTGCTGATGCGTTTCCTTGCTCTTAGAAGAGCTAAGGCTTCCTCTGATAGCATAGGATATGTGGAGAAGTAGTTACAGAAATGTTGCTCAGCGTGGTGTTTGCTGGCACAAATGACAGTGTTTGAAATCTGGGGGTGAGACCTCTTCCTTCCTGGGGGTTTCCTCGTGAAAGACATCCAAGGTGATTCCCATCACTTCAGCTGTGAGACAAAGGGGTGTCCTTTCACACTCTGCCAGCAGTTTTTCATAGCGTAGGATGGCGGCAAGCGAGTCAGGGCAGGTACGTACCACTGGGTTGCGTAGACTGAGCAGTTGTGCTGCCCGCAGAGCCCACTGTTACCCTCTAGATGAAAGGAGGGGCAAAGCCATCCCCAAAGTGGGATGGTGCATTTTGAGAAGCTTCTCCCTTTCTCTCCTACAACTACCATTTCCTTTATGAAACAACTTACCTCGCAGTCTGGGTGTTGCTTTGCTTGGAAAGTTGTTGCTGTGGTGGCTACCGTTTGGTGACCGCATGTCAGCACATGTGAAGTGTTTGTCTACAGGTTTTGAGTCTCGCTTCAGCCACCTGTATGATGCCTTTGGGCTGCTCTTGTGCCATAAAGGTAGCCCAGCAGAACCCCCACAATCAGAGTGAATTATGTAGAGCTAGCAGGACACGACGCACCCCAGGACCTCTCCTGTGTCTGGAAAGGGCTGAGGGTTCAGACGGTCCATGTTGGCAAAAGCCACCACAGCCTGTGGCTCAGGGTCCAGAAAAGACAGCAGGGTGTCTGAAGTGCCTCCCGGTGGCTGTGGCATTATGAGGGCTGCAAAGCAGAATAGAGCCTGTTTATTCTCCTGCCCTTAGTCCCGTCAGAGCCGGTGTTGAGACAGGTGAACTGGGCTACAGCTTAGGGATCAGGCTGGCTACACTGGTGCCAGCATGTTGAGAATGGTTGCGGTCAAAGGCTGTTGCCACAACAGGCTTTCTCAGCTGCTGTCTGGTAACTGCATAGGCTGGAGTCCTTGTTTTCTCACCAGCTTTTCACGAGACTGTGAGAGAGCTTGTTGCTACATAACTAGAGAAACACGATGTAATGGGACTCGTTGCAGCTACATGTTAAGGTGAGGTTAACTTCACCATTTCTGTGCTATATGCCTTCTCCATCTCCCTGTCGTGTGAGGGGACATATTGGAGAAGCAGGGAATGTGGGATTGTAACTACAATCCTTCTGCGTTACAGCAATTTCTAACACAGCAGAGATTTGACAAGTTTTTGCAGTTTGTGTTGTCACATGAGAAGAGGGACAACTGCTTTATTTTTAAAATGTGTTTGCTGTTTCCAGATCCTTACACAAAAGCGGTCAGACACGGTGCTTTCCTCACTCTTTGCTCCCTTAGCCAGACCTCCACAGACAACTTGGCCAAACACAGGGTTTTCTAGTTGCCGCTACATTGCGCTGTATGAATTTTATCAGTAATAGTTCAAAATGGCTAAAATTGGGTTTCCAGGTCCTTACGGAGCTGCTATGCTTTGCATAAAATTGTTCGGGAAAGAGTAAATTCTGTTTCTTTCATGTTTTTTATTCTTTTTCATGTTTTCCTTTTTCTTTATTACTGTTCTACTTCCTCACTCAGTCATTCCTCTGTCCTGGCTTTCTGCCGCCTTTCAGGCTAACATGCTCAGTTTTTTTCTGCAACTGGTAAATCACTGCAAATCTGCCTAAGTTAGTAAACTAAATTATATCTCCTGCAAAAGCAAGCTGCAAATTAGGTGATACTTGATTTTAAAATTGCTTTATGTTAATGAGTTTAACTGTACTTTGTGGGACAATCTCGAAATACACCTCTTTACACAGCACACCTGTAAGATCAGGCTGCGGTTACCAACATACGCAAATATCTGGACTAAATTTAAGCAAGCATCTGACATTGATTACTACTCTTTGAACAATTGATTAAATGGGACGGATAAGTGAAATTATTTGTATTACTTTCCGTATGTGGGTCTACAGAACAGCTTAGGGGTATAAATGAATCCTTTTCCCTGCTAGAGCAAACAGGAGATTGTCAAAAAAGAGATACAGCTCATGACTGTGCCAAGCCATCTGGCAACGTGAAAACCACTTCGGGGCAGTATGCTACCAGTGCAGAAGAGGAAGCTAATGTGCTTGGGCAGAGGAAGGCACAGCCAACTTCTGGTTAGAAGTTTTCATTTTTTATCGAGGCAGTGCTTGATAACTGGCACTAACAATTGTTAAGAAATGATAATAGCAAAGAAACCACAAAAGGGTGTGGGTTTGTCATTGGATTAAGAGAAAGGTAAAAATGTCATGGGATGCTAATCATCTTTCTGTCCCTGTGGGAACTACGTGGCCTGAAAAAATTTCCAGATAAGAAATGTGTGTGCATTTTTCCTCTGTGGCAATGCCAGTGACCAGCACCATACAGCCCCTGCAGCCCCTCTGCAGAAGAGGGCTCATTACAGACCGTGACTGCGCATTGCAGTGATGCTGGCACGCTGCTGTGTAAGTACGCTGCAGGTAGACTATCCGCTGCTTTGTGTGCTTACATACCTTTCCTTTTCAAGATGTGTGCACTGAAGTATTTCAAAATACATTTCAGCCTGAATATTGTTAGTGCCAGTTTCAGTACGTCACTCACAAAACCATTTGAGAACTAGGTAAATCAGATTATTTTGACGTAGTACTTTGATTTTCAGCTGCGTAAACAAACAAAAAACCTCCAAAAGAACCCAAACTCAGCACTGTGCTGCACACTTAAGCCCCGCTTCCTGAAGGGCAGCTTTGACTTATAGTGAACTCATTCAGTAAGCTATAAAATGGTTTGGTTGATCTATGTATTTTTAAAATATAAAAGCTCCTGTTCTCAAATGGTACATGTTTACATGTTTCTCTTTACCTCTTAACTTCTTTGTTTAAACAATGATTCAAAATTACTTTTTTTCTGAAGTATTTTAATGGGGTATTTTAACATCTTATGCAATTACATTTACCTGCAATTTTTCTATTTATAAGACATCATGTATCCCTTTTCTAACATCCTCAGCCCAAAATGTATAAACTGATGTCCTTTTTATATTGTTGAATCAAACTTAGCCCACCTAAACTTGGATCTCTGCTCCCTTTCACAATCAAACTACTGTATTTTAGTTTGTTCTAAGGTATCTCTAAGAAAGTAAGTTTCAAAAGCCGAGGTGCTGCCGCAGATCTATACAGGTCACCTGTGTATGGTTTCATCAGGGCAAGAGTAAGCTCTTGTGGCAGAACCCTGCTTGCAGTATGTGGACTTAAATGCCTGATATATTTTTCAGGCATTTTTGGGGCAAGCTACCTGTCTTGATTTATCAGGCCATAAACTAAAATGACTGCTGCAGGATGTGTTCTGGGTTTTGTTTGAAGAGTGAATGGAGGCCAAACAAAGGCGATGTAATTACTCAGAGGTACAAGTATCAAGAATGACTCAAAAATTTCCAGGCACTGATTTCTTTGAAAAGCAGTGGTGTTTGGTAAGGTGGAAATGCCTAAATTTTTTTTACAGAATTTAGGTACCTTAGTCCTCTCCAATTCCATTAAATTGCTTTAAAAACCTTTCTCAAAATCCTTTCCTCTTCTTTCCCACCTTGCAAAGCCGGGATAAGAATGTAGTGAGCACGTAGCTGCTGGCTCTCATTTCGTCCCCTATTTTGGCTAGCACAAATAAGGAAACAGGTATTTTGGACTCAGGAGAACTACTTGGGTAGCAAATGGTGCCGCATGTGCGGAGGTAGGTCTCCGCAAGATGCGCGCTGGTTGTGTCCGTTCTGCTTTCATCACGGCAGAGATCCAGAACTGGACAGTGTCTGTGCCAAACGAAAACGGGCCAGAGCTTTCTGTCCCCTGTTTCACGGCCTGTTGGCACGCACCAGCGCTGCCTGGGGAGTCGTGCTGGCCCCCCAGGGATACAGGGAGCATCCCTGCCGAGGCTGCCCCGGCAGCATCGGCTCCCTCGGGATTCCTCCCTCCCGTTTTCCACATTCCTGGCAGACCCTAACACAGCCTGGCACAATTTGAAAGACCACGGAGATGAGTCAGCGACAACCTGCTGCTTGTCTGCCCCTGCTCCGGCTGGAGCCGCACGCTGGTGACAGGGCAGGCTGTCCCTTGTGGCGGAGAGGCTATGGGTGAGTGGTACTGCCGTGGTTTAACCCCAGCCAGCAACTAAGCACCACGCAGCCGCTCACTCACACCACACACACACCCCCCCCCCCCGCCATGGGATGGGGGAGAAAATTGGGAAAAGAAGTAAAACTCCTGGGTTGAGATAAGAACGGTTTAACAGAACAGAAAAGAAGAAACCGATAGTGATAACATTAATAAAATGACAACAGCAATAATAATAAAAGGATTGGAATGTACAAATTATGCACAATGCAATTGCTTGCCACCCGCCGATCAACACCCAGTTAATCCCCGAGCAGTGATCACTCTGCCCCCACTCCCCCCAGTTTATATACTGGGCATGACATCACACGGTATGGAATACCCCTTTGGCCAGTTTGGGTCAGCTGCCCTGGCTGTGTCCTGTGCCAACTTCTTGTGCCCCTCCAGCTTTCTCGCTGGCTGGGCATGAGAAGCTGAAAAATCCTTGACTTTGGTCTAAACACTACTGAGCAACAACTGAAAACATCAGTGTGTTATCAACATCCTTCTCATACTGAACTCAAAACACGGCACTGTACCAGCTACTAGGAAGACAATTAACTCTATCCCAGCTGAAACCAGGACAGGTCCGCAGGGAGGCAGAGGTGGTGCTTCATGGCCCCCGCGGCTGCTGGTGCCTTGTTAAGAGGGGTATGCGCAAATGTGAACAGGCACAAGGATCCCTGTGAACCAAAGCCTGACATCCTTATCTGAAATGGTGGAGCAAAGAAGGTCTACTAACTGTAACATTTAATTTTGCGGGGGCGGAGTGTGAGATGACTTGCAACAAAGTCACATTTAAGGGCCACTGTGTGTTTAAAGGTTCATTTTAATTGGAAGTATGAGATTTCTGAAGCTATCAATCCTTGCATAACGTCACCCCTGCTGATGTGTATAATAACTCTCGTTACCATAGCAATTGTAGACCACTGATTAGATCAGAAACCTTAACGAGGTTTTACAACCTTCTTTCCAATTTATTTCAAACCTTATAGGTTTGAGGAAAACCCTGGCCTTACCGAGATTTTAGAGTGCTGGGTGAACAGAATGGGTACTGTTTGCATTTAGGTGATGGGCAGTGGGTACGTCCTCCTTCTTTCTCGGCTGCTGAGCACAGCAAGGCGCAGAGGCCGTGGTCTCAGCTGGAAGAGATGCACGTTGGGCTCAGAGCCATGGGTGTCCCCTCCACCAGGGAACTGGGAAGGCGTTGGGACCTGGCAGTGCTGGGGGGGGCAGGGAGCAGCAGTTCAGGTAACTTGGATGCTGAGGTGAATGTCTGTCCTGATGAAGGCTGCTGAGTCAAAAGGGAGAATAGAGATGTGTCCTGCTAGGGAGACAGGCCTGCCTGGAACCTGTGCCACCGGTCTGAGGGGTGCCCAGCGAGGATGTCCGCCTGAGCAGTCAGGAGTGCATCGTCTGAGATCCAGCCCAGCTGGAAAAAAGAATGCTGTTCTGGTTTTCACGTGGTGCGATGAGAAGAAGGTCTCCAGGCCGTTTCTAACCGTAATGTTTATCCGTGTCACAGCGAAGTACTGAGTTTCATATTTAAAGTTTGCCTGCTTGCCAGCCAACAGCGGCATAAAGTTTGCTCAAGCTCTCTCTCTTTTCTCTGACCTTTTTCTGGGTTGAAGAATTAAGGGACCTATGCTACTCCCGCTAGTGCAAATGAATCCAGTGGGAGCAGGAGCAGGTCCTTTGTGCATGAATGACTTTGTTATTATTCTTTTTCTTCCTCTCTCTTCTACAATCATTATTAAGACCCATTTCTGTTTTATACAGCTGCAAAAAGAAGCCCTGGGCAGCAGTCTCATGAGTTCCAGGAACTGAAGCAGAGGTCCTTAAGTAAAGACGGCCATCAGGGAAGCAAGTCCAGTGACTCTGGCGAAGAAGCAGATAAAGATTTTATTTTTGTTTAGCAATCAGTACAAGTGCTTCATAGTGCAAGAGCTTTTTATAACAATCAGGGTACAGCAATCAACAGCCCTTCTAGCCAGCTGCTCTTTCACCGCAGGTACATTTCCATGCAGAAAACCTGATCTTCCAATCGTGATTTACAGTACACTCACGTGGCGTTGATTCGGTCCTTAATTTCTGTTCTGTACAAGGCAGACGTTCCTTTCCACGCCTTTGCTAAAGCCAGCGATTCCTTCATGTATTCTACTTGAATTTCTCTGAAGCAGCTACAAAGAGTGCCCTGCATTAGGGCATTTAGAAAGCAAAGCAAATTAACTGGACACTGTCTTACACTAATACACTGTACAGCAGGTAATGTGTTGTACTGCTGAATGTAAATGTGTCAAATCTGCACGTGACTTACCTATAAATATATTCTTGCGGTATGCAATTGCACATTGTAATTATATTAAAAGAGCACACTAATAAAATAATTTGTATAGATTATATATATTAAATGCTTGGGTATGGTTTTTACATTCTCCCATCGGGAGCTTCTTTCTTCCTGTTCTCGTACTGTACATAAAGCTCCAACGCTTACATTTGTGTACTGTCAAAAAGCACAACAGAGAAGGATTTGGATGACGTATAATCATGGTATGCTTCCACGTTCGTATATTAATGTATATAGTTGATTGGAATGAGGGCAATTGAAATTTTATTAATATTGGTGTTTTCTAGAGGCCTTCCTCAGTTCTGTCTGCATATTAGCTTCCTTTCAATGTGTAATTCTACGAGAAAAATAGCTCAACATCTGTAAAAACATTTCAGCTTTTGAGGGAGGGGGTGCAAATTTCACAGCTACCCACTTACATTACAGGTTGAGGGGATTTTATTCATATGTATATTTGTAACAATAAAAAATGATTTTACAACTGAAACATTAGTCTTTGTTTTTACGGCACTATTTGTGGTCTGGCGGTCTCTGCTCTTTGAATGATGACATTGTGCCAGGTAGAAAAAGCATGCAGTTAAGACAAAACCCATATAATCTTTTTCTGCTTCTAGTACAATGTCTGTTCCTGCTGAAAGGGACACATCCACATCATCTTTGTAAAACTGCTGAGAGAAGGACCTCTTTGCTAATCTCCCTTGGGATCTTCAGCAAAGCAGCCTTCACACGAGCCAGAAACACCTGCTATCTCAATTCTCTGTTTTGGTGCCATAGGACAGAACAAAATTGTTTTGATAACTTTCTCCCAAGAGCAATTTCCCTGGCCCTGCCATGGCTTCTTGCCTGGGTAGAAATGCTCAGATACCTGTCTCGTCAAATGACTTTCTGTCTGATCCTTGCACATGTGCCTGCTATTGCTGCTCCTCCTGTTGCAGTATGAAGGGCTGCCAAGACAAAACAGTAGCCTTTTATACCTGAACATCTTAGAAGCACTTTGTAGAGGTTCACATCTCAAAAGTAGGCTATGGGGCTGTGGAAAGAGGTCCTGAAGGCTGGGGGTTCATACCTGGGCTTTACCCTGTCTTGAAATTCTGCACTCATCTAAAATCATTAAGAGAAAGTTCTTCATATTCACATATATATATGTATACTTGATTTATTGGGTATCAGTGAGGACGAAAGACAAATGGCAAAGGAAAATTTGAGATGCTTGTATGAGAAAAGAAAAATAATCTAGTCATAAAATAAACTGCAATTTCTATTCCCATAGGATGTGGAAGAGACAACTGTCTGAGAAGTGTAAGTATACAAGAAGCGTTGCCTGATTTGTTGATTTTGTGAATTTAAGAAAATTAACAGCAAGATTTGTGGTATTAATTAGAAAAAAAATTAGACTCTAACTTTCAACCATTGAGAATTTCTCTTACTTGTGCTTGATGTTCTTCTCAGCAGGCGTGTGAGATACTGTACTGGTCCCACGGTGTGAAGTCATGTGTGTGCCCATCACCCTGGTATCAGTAAACCAGACAGGGATGTCTGAGATGCTGTAGAGAGAGTATGTGTTTGTGCTGATAAGAAGAAGAAAAGCTATGGTGCTGTAACTGTTGTTTGCTGGAGTGTAAAGGTTTCATTAGACAGCAATGTTTTTCCGTATTAGTTATGGAAAGCCTTTTTCCAGCCATCAGTGTGTTGTGGGCAGGCTGAGCGGTGGAGAAATGACTTTAGGGGAGTGCTGGTGTGAGCTCTTGGAGACCTGGGGTTGGGTTTTGTGTGCACTTGTGGTTTTGGATGTGGGGAGGAGTGATAATTTTCATTTTTTTTTAGTATTTTTCTGCCTCGCCAGCCCAGCACTGTCAGCCCAATTGCAGAGAATTCACGTTGCATCCAGAAGTACCCCTGTTGTACCTCTTCTCCATTTATGAAATAGTGACTTTTATTTTCAGTATCCTGAGAGCCCACGGAGGCCTCAGGTAAGCGCCAGTGTGTTTTGGGGAAGTAACAACCACTACGCCCTGGTGCAAAGCCAAGCTGGTTGGGAGGTTTGGGGAGGGGTCACGGCTCTGGGGTACAATGGAGGGGCTTCCTTTCCACGAGCTGTGGACCCTCCGAAGCGGACACGTGGCTGGGGGAACCCTCCTCATTTCTCTTGCTGCCTCCCCGCTGCCTGAGCCGCCCTGCGGATGCTCCGCGGTCGGTTCCCCCGTGCTCCCCACCTGACGTTCAGCTGCTTTGGTGGGACGCCAGCAGGAGACATCCCTGGAGCTCCTGGGAGGCAGAACAGAGAGATCAGCTAGTGGTACAGCTGAAGAAAAGCGTTGATGCTTGTTCTCCCGGGGCATCCATAGCATCTTTGAGTACCACCGATGCTCCGCGTTCCTCCCTGTCCCGCACCGGGCCCTGCCGCAGCACCGCTGGGAGGAGAGGTGGCTTGTTCTCCGCAATGCCGTGCTGCACGGTCTGGCCGCTCAGAAAGGGCTCACGGGGTCCAGCTGGGGTTACGTCCGACGCAACGGTTTGGTCCTCGGACTGTGGCTGGCCTCTGGCAAGACCGCAGCTGCGTGTTGCTTTTGCTGTGTTTGGAGGTGACGGCGAGGGGGTGGCAGCATCTGAGGTGCCGGCGAGGTCCTCTGCATCCCTCCATCTACCTAAGCACGTGTGCTGTACGACTAAATCGGAGCGAAGGACCCACCAGCCCTGGTCACCCGGTTAGAAATACTGCCCTGGAAGGGGTCCTACCACCAGCAGCTCTGGTCAGAGCTGCACCTGCCTGATCCAGCCTGGGGGAAAAAGGGGTGAGAGGGTCTCTTGGAGGGAGCTGCCCTGTCCTTTTCTGCTCCTAAATCTGGTTTTCAGGTTTTGCCGTTGAAGAATTTCATCTGTGATGTACGTAGCGGGAGCACCTCCCCATCCGAGGTGTGCCGGAGAAGGGCTGTGAACTCGGACAGCTCTATGCCACATCTGCAGGACCTATGTCCCGCTCCCTACTACAGAAGCTTAAAATCTGGCTGATGGATTTTGAGCGTTTTAAAGTATTCCCCGACGTGCAGTAACAACAGTAAATGGCTGCTTCCTAAGATGGGAACAGCAATTGTCTTAAATCTTCCCCCTCCACCAGAGCCATCCAGCTGGGCTGAGATGATTTGGGAATTAATGTGGCCCATTAGTCACAAATCGGCGCAACCCACCGCACTTAACTGAGAGCTACCATCGGCGCAAGCTCTTGCTGCCGCTGCTTATTAATTGATCAATGTGGAGATGATTTCTCTCTCCTGTTGCACAGAAAAAAAAAAAAGCTATTGAGAAACGTTTTCTAGGAAAAATACTAGGAAGCTCTGCTCCCATTTGCAACGCTGCTTTCTCGTGGTCGTGAGAGAGCCGTGCTGCTTTCCCCACGCCCAGGGATGCTCATGCTGGGTGGGCTGTGCCTGAATCCCCCCTCTGGAGATTATCCTCTGCTCGTGCTGAAACTGAGGGGAGGTTTCAGGTAGCGACACTGTCCTTCGCTTCTCCTGGAGCCCAGGGGATCTCTAACAAATACAGCACAGGTGAGTACCAGAGATTATCGTTTAATGCCAGACTCTTGCTGATCAGGCCCGGAAAGCAGAGCGGTCCTTCCCTGCCCTAAGAAAGAGTCTGTAAATGGGGAGGATGTGAATTGCTACATCAACACAGTGATGACCTTCTCTTTTCTTCAAATGTGGATGACAAAACCCAGCTGTCCAAATCGTTCCCTCAGCACCATCAGCCCCTTCCCTGTGAGCCCTTTCCATAGCTCCGGGCAGGCAGCTGGTGCCCAGGGCCTCGCTGCCCAGCCCGTGCCCAGCCAAAACCCTCCCAACTCCTTTGGACATCCCCATGGCATTGCCAGCAAGTCTCTCGACTGCTCGCTGGATAATTAAAACACCTTCAGCCTGTCGCATAAGCATTAAATTGCGTTCAGCTTAAAGAGAGAAAAGCGCTGCCTTGGGTTGGCCTCCACCTCCCCATCGTGGGTATAAAAGATCATAGGAAGGTTTGCCAGGCACCTTCCCAACTTTCCTCCTCATCCCCGTGCCCATCCTCCTGCCGTCCCTCGTGCCTCTTCCCAACGTCAGCGTCTCGCCAGCGCCACAGCGGGTGACTCTCCACCTCAGCCTCCACCAGTGTCCGACATTTCCAACACCACCATGGCCACAGGCAGGGCAGGACCCCACAGCGGCCGGGGTGACTTCCCTGGGGGGCAGAGAAGGGTACGTTCATTTTTCGTTGAGAGCAACCAGCTTCACCAAACAGCCAGGGCTCCCTGACCCTTGGGCCGCGTCTGCGCCTCACTTCAGCAGGCACTGCCGACGGCTGGCGGCTCAAAACGCTGCTCCCATCGTTGCACGTGGAAATCTTCTTTTCCCTTCATGAAAGTGAGGTTTCCCCAGCTCTGAAGGGTAGTTTTTCAGCCTTGAGGGTTCACTGGCAGTGTTGAGGCTTCAATGGATTTTGCTGTGGGACTCTTGCCACCTTGTGCTCCCCTCTCATGCCCCATCCTGATCCCTTGAGACACAGAAATGGGTGGAAAACTCTCCAGAGCACCTCGGCTGAAGGCACTGGGGCTGCAGGCTTGTCCTCATGGGGCTGCTCCTCGTCCTGGCCCGTGGCCGGGCTGTAACAAGGGCAGAAGGGCCGGAGGGTGTTGAAGGCAATACTTCATCTTGGGGGCAGTGGCTTCTTTAGTCATTTACTTTGGCTATTTATTTATTTGGGGTTATTCTGAGAATTGCTGAAAAGCTAAATGCTCCTGGATTGTCCGAGGCTCTGAGAAGGGGAGCTAAGCGGTGCCGGCTTCAGCCGGGTCTCCCGTGCTGGAACCCGGTGGTACCTGGTAAAGGACATGGACCCACGTGTGATGTGCCATCGGGAACTCCCCGGCCGGCGTTGTGTGTTCAGGGACCCGCGAATTTGCATCTGAACAGGGTGAAGACATGCAAAAGTGAGGTCTCACGGTGAGCTGCAGGGCAGTGAAACAAGTCAAGAAGTGTAAAAAACTGATGGCAAGTCCCTAGAAAGCAGCCTGGGGGGGTGCGTCCAAGTGCTCCTCGGGGATTAGAGATATCCCAGAGGGTCCGGGGTCATGCGTGGTGAGGGGAGGCAAAATCCCAGCTGGTGGAAAGAGGCCAAGGCTTGGAGGAAGAGAAAAGAGGGAAGGGATCAGCTTCTCTGTCTCTGCCAGCTTAAATGAAATCTCTTTAAAACAAGCGACTCTGTTTTCCTCTGTGTTCAGGGCAGAGCTGTCGGTTCTCCATCAGCACGCAGCCGGGGACAAGCTGGTCCTTGGCACGAGGCGCTTGCCTGGGTGGGAACCGGGATCGCCGTCCTTTCCCTGCCCTGGGCAGCAGTAAGTCCCTTTGCCTCGCCATACCTGGGCTCCCAGCTCACCCCCTCCCCGGGACATCCTACCCGTGGTTGCTCCTGCTGCATCGGAGAGACCCCGCAGGGGCAGGGGCTGCCGCTGCCCTGGGGGTGCAAATTCCCCCGGCGCCGAGTACCGAAGAGAAATCGCTGTAAGAGCATCGATGCTCATCAGCACCAAGAAGCGGAACAGTGAGACCCCATATTTTCAAAAAGAGAGAAAGCGTGAGTCTCCGCACGTCAGATGAAGGGGGAAGCGCATTTTTTAGAGGTGTCTTGGGCACAGCAAGGGCTGTGCTATCACAAAACTTAATTTCTTATGCCATATCCCACAGCAAACTGAAGAAGAGGCTTCTGCTGACTTGAGGAGTCTCTTCCTGACATGAACGCTACTCTGCCTTTGACACCCCTGCATCAGCTGTCCTCGGGCTTGGTCAGATGTGGGTTTCAAGCACCCGTGTTTGGGAAGCCTGCGTGGGAAAGCAGAGCTGCTGCCGTGGTCCCTCCCAGCCCCGTGGCGGGGTCCTCGCTCCGATGCCACTGTGCTGATGCTGCTTTGGCCATTTGCGATGAGCTCTGCCGGCTGACCCCAGCCTTGACCCTTCAGAGCCTGTTTTTTCTGCTTTTCCAGTAAGTTGAATTCAGGAGAAGAAAAGCTGCGTGGGAGTACGAGCATTTTAATTAGATTGATACCAGCCAGAGAAGGCAGGAGAGGGGCTGCTAGCTTGGCAAATCCAATTTAGTTTCACTGAATGGAGGAGTAAAGTTAACTCTGTAATCTCTGCTCAGCATCACCTGCCTCTTTCCCTTCCCATTTGCTTAGGTGGGTAAGACTCAGGCAGCGGTGGGTAGAGGAGAGCGCCGTGGAGGCTGTACAGTCCCCACTTTATTTGGACAACATTAAATTCTAGCAGAAGACTGAAATAATGAAAGTCGTTAACCGTAACTGAGACGGTAGCCCCTGGCTGGGTAGCATTGAGCAGCATATGGCTGGGGGAAACGTCGGCTTTTCCTTTGGGAAATCTCTTCTTAGATCCCATGCGATGGCCTGAGCCCTGACCCCTGCTTTCCAGCAGCATCCCGGTGGGAAGAGGTTGGCTGCTCCCCCCATAACATTCAAGGGATCCCCATTGCTGGTCCAAAACAGAGAAGAGGACAGAGGACGGGTGCCTCTCAGTTTGGGGAGCTGCACGGGGAAGGCTGGAAAAACCCAGCCTTGGTGGGAATTTGTGGATGAGAACATCTGTGGGATGCTTGTCCTCATGTCACATCCCATCCGCCGGTACCAGGACCTGAACTATCTGCGCACGTCTGTGCACCCCCGCACCCCCACACCCTGCACCAGCTGAGCCAGGAAGGATGAAGCCAGCATCCAGCCCGGCATGGGGACGTGGGATTTGCTGGGCAGCTTGTACCCCTCTGAGGGTGGGGCTGGAAAAAAGAAAAGCCTGTTTCTTTTCTGCAGCAGACAGCTTTATCTCTGACTTGATTTCCAGGCAAATGGTAGGGGGACTCACTGTTATTTCTATTTTGTTTCCCTTTTAGTTTGTCTTTTATCTGCTTCTCCAGCATTTTCCTTTGCTGGGATGCTCACAGACCTCGGCATCCCCAGCTGCACGCAGCACCTCATCTGGCACCCTCGCCTCCCACCATGCTCGGGAAAACGGGTTGCACCGAGGATCCAGGCTTGGGCTTCCTGCAGGATCCGTGCAGGACCCCAACTACCTGCGAAACACACACTGGGTGCAGGAGGAAACACTGATGGGTGCCGGCGGTGGCTTCCTTGGTGTCTCCGGTCAGTGCTAAGCTGAGGGTAGCTGAAGCCGTTTCATAAGGAAAATTATTTCCATTTATAAATCCATTTCTGCATCTATTGAAATCATCTTCTGAGAAAGTGAGGGACAAAGTCGTGCCACAAATCCAGATGCTGATTTTTATTTTTTTTTTTGGTTCCCTATTCTGGTCATGGAAACCCAAATATGTGTCATCAATACTTTGAGTCTGGACCGAAGAAAGAGGCATTTGTCGGCTGCCCCTCTTTCTGTTTCCAAATCAGCAATCTGCACTTTTATGCATGTTTTCCCAATTACAGTTGCTTGATTAAGCCTTTCTACAAAGCTAGCCCAGCCTGGGGTTTGGCCACGTGCTCCTTACTCTGGAAAAATTGCCATTTTTAAATTTATTACTAGCATCAGCTAAATAATATGGCGTTGCTGGTGTCCCCCAGCTGGGGGCCCCCCCGACCCACAGTGGGGCTGCATAATGGCCCTGCAAATGCTTCCAGCATCAAGGCACTTACTGAAAATCTGAAAATAAACCAATAAAAGAAATATCTGAACTAATGATCTGCCATCACAAAGCCTTTATGGAAAAAATCATCCTGTCAAGTATTATTACATTAAAGTCATTTCTGAACTTAAGAAAAAAATAATGGGACAGTGGTGTGGTTTTCAAAATATGTATCTTTAAAAATCTATAATGCTCTGAAGCAGAAGAATTCAACTGCCTTTTTTTTTTTTCATTTTCACCTTTTCAAAACATGGATTTGAGAACTTCTACCGTGAGTGTTACTGCACAGTGCAAAGCCAGAGCCAAAGGAGAAGTCCTTAATCAAAAGCATTCCGTACTTTTTAAAATACTGCCTACCTTTAATTTTTATTTATTCCTTTAAGAAAATAAGCCAAGGCAGAGTGGTTGCTGAGTTTGGTACGTGAGCTGCACACACAGCAGCTGCCTTCAGTTTGTTGCTTTAATACTAATGGCAATACATCCTCAGTTCAATACGCTCCTCAAATTTACGGTACCCTGCAGAAAGCCCTGCCAAAGCAGTAAAAGCTACTTTGAGCTGGTTTGGTTTTTTTTCATTCATGCTTTACTGAGTTACCTAAAGCAACTGGGGAAGCTGAACCATATTTTTGCCATGCAGTGGGGCAGCCAGATCCTCACCGCAGGCTGGGGTTTCTCTCAGCTTACCTGGTTCCAGTCACTTTAAGCTAAATTTCTGCAATTCCACCCCTTAGACCTCTAAATCCATCTGGTGCGATACGGGGGGGGAGCAGAGCGGTTAAGCTGTCTGTCTATGGGGTGACCCCTATATCTACAGGGTATGTTGGTGGAGGGTTTTGGGGGGGAGCAAAGGCAGAGCTGGTGCAAAGAGAAGAGGAGTCCATCATCTCTACTCCTTTTTTTCCCCTTTGCAAGCCTGCCCTGCTGCTGTGTGAAAGGAAAGCCCCTCTCTGCCGGGGCAGACAGCCGCCACTGGGGGTGCGTGGGAAGACAGGGATGCTCAGACGGACGGACACGTATCATCCACACCCTCGTGCACAGGTAACGATGAGTTTTTGTGAGAACCCATTAAGCTTCAAGGTCCTTTTCTGTCTCCACCCTGGACCTGGTTTCGCTGAGGTTGTGTGAGATGCTGAATAAATATTGGCAGTTTAAATAAGGCGATGCTTCTTGCCTGCTCTTCCTCCTGTGCGGGCATGGGGGAGAACCAGCTGTGACAAGCTCTTCTCAATGCCCTGGGGTTTGCATCAGTTCCCATAAAACCTCGCTGTCTCTGTCCCTGTCGAACGGCAGAGTGCTTCCCCTTGCAAGTATTTCAAAACATGGGTAGTATTTCCTCTTAAGTTAGTTTTGTTAAGAATATTTTTAGTAAGAAACTAGTTGTCATGCTCATACTACCAAGGACCCTTGTTGGTGTCAGCCGCGGTGATGCTTTCCAAAGCCAGGCTACAAACCTTGCTAGAAACCGATGGATAGCCCTTTGCTGAAAACCTGGATCGGGATGCTCCCTGGCTGGGCCAGATGGGCTCCTGGTCCTGGGAGGAGATCCGGGGCCAAAAAGTGGCCTTTGTGCCCCACCGTGCCGTGGAGCAGCACCTCATCCCATGCAGGAGCTCAGGCAGCTCCCGTGGGGCACACGAGGCCACCACTGCCAATGAGTCGTGGTGGGAATCGCTGGGGAGAAGAGGCTGTGGGAGAGGTTTCACGGGGGAGCCGTCAGCCTGGGGCCAGAAATTCAAAGGGAAACCTGTGGAGTGGCTGGTCATGCCAGCAAGGTGCTTATGCAGGTGTCCCCTAAAAATTTAGACTTGTGTTGTTACCTATGGAACATACACTCCTCTCCCGCGCGGGAGTCCCTTGCCTGAGCACGGTCATGAAACCCGGGAGTTGCTTTTAGCCTTGCCATTGTGTTAACTTCTTAAAAAAATGTTATTCTGGAGTCTGAAGGTGACCCCGGGCTGCCGGCTGGGGAACCCCCGTACCGAGCCGCTCACACGCTGCTGCTTAAAGGCATCAGCTCCGCAGCGTCTCCTTTTCCTTTGCACACTGGAAAAGCTGGACATCGCTGTTGTGATCTCTCTGAAAGAATTGAATTTGCAGACCTGTTATTTCCTGAGTAAAACACAACTTTTAGTTCTTCAGGTTTGGTTTGGGTTTTTTTTTCTCAAATCAAATAGGAGCCTGCTCAGGGCAAACATTAAATACTACTTTTTAAAAGCCTTTTCTGCGCTGCTTCTGAGAGCCTCTCTAAAGCAATCAGTACTTGTGTAAAATCAAAATACATGTATCGAATCAAAAGCAACCTGAAAAAAACTATCTGTAAGGGATCTCAAAGGAGATAATAAAGTTGCTAGAAACGATTCCGGGAGCACACACAAAGAAAGACACAGAGCCCGGTCCCAGGTACTGGAAATCACTGCAGATGAAAATATGGGTGACATTGAACTCACACATAGTGCCAAGCGGGACCAGCGTGAATATAAATATCAGCCTTTCTCTATCAGCACTGAGACCTCTGACCCCAGGGTTTCTCCTTTTGATTAGTATTACAGGAGGAAGGTGGTGTAGATTTCCATCCGTCTTCACTCCTGTGAGGGAAACCCTCCTGAGGGCTTGGGGGGGATGAGAAGGGGCGAGATCCCTGCCTGCTGCTGCTTCATTTTCATAAACCGAGGAGGAGGGTTACAAGTTGTAGCGAACTTTTTTTTAAAAAAAATTTTTTTTTCCTCCCCCCCACCCCCAAACACCACCTCATCTTTAAAGTCTCACGTTTCCCTCCAGCGCTCCTGCCTTCCTCCCAGGGGGGGAGTTTGAAAACTTTTAAGGCTGTCAGCAAACGGCGCACGGCTCTTTCGAAGCGCCGGCTGAGACGGTCCCCACGGGACCGACCCTCACGCGTGGCCAGGGAGTGGGGGGGGGGGGGGGGGGGGGGGGGTGTGTGTGCGTGTGTGTTTGTGCGTGTCTTCCCCACCCCTTCCTCTCCGCGCCCCCCCACGGGGCCGCCCCCGGGGCGGAGCCGCCGCCCTCAAAGGCCGGGGCCGCCGGCGGACGGCGGGCAGAGCCTGCGTGGGGTTTGCGCGGGTTTTGCGCGGGGTTTGCGCGGGCGCGGTGGGGGGGGGGGAGCGGGAGCCGCCGGCAGCACCATGGAGAGCGGCACCGACCGCCGCCTCGACGCCGCCGCCTTCCTCGGCGCCTGGCGGCGCTGCGACGCCGACGGCAAGTGGGAAGCACGCGTGGGGGGGGCGGGGGACACGCGTGGGGGACGGGACACCCACGCAGGGGGTGTCTGCTGGGTGGGTGCCCGGCTGGGTGGGTGCCGCTTAGAGGGTGGCCAGGCGGGTGGGTGCTGTGTGGGGGGGTGCTGGGGTGGGTGGGTGAAGCTGCGTGGGTGCTGGGGTGGGTGGGGGACACGCGAGGGGGGGGGAGACCGCCCGGGTGGGTGGCCGTCTGGGCGCGGGTGCAGCGTGGGGTGCCTGCCGATGCATCCAAGCTTCACTCCCACGGGGTCCTGCGGGTGTTTCGGAGCCCCACTCTTCCTCCTCGTCATGCCCTGGTACCGGGTCTGAAAAATCCCCCTTTTTGCTCCGGAATTGCGGCCTTTTCATCACCTCCCCACTCCTTCTGCCGGTCCCTCTCGTGGTCCCTGTTTGTGGGAATTTTTTCCTGAAAAGTTTTCTGGAAGGAAAACTCCTACGGTTGCTCTGCAACGCCGTGCCCAGCACCCACATCGACGTGAACTGATCAAATTGAATAGGAAACCCCCCGAGGGGGCAGGCAGGGCCCCCAGCTGAGACCCCTACCATGCAGCCCACGATATGGTTTCCCAGAGCTCAGGCAGTGCCACCTGACCGTTAATATATTTGACTTTTCTTTAGACAAGGGTTACATAGAAGGGAAGGAGCTCGACAGTTTTTTTCATCACCTCCTGGAAAAACTGGGACCAGAAGTAAGTACTGCACTGCTGCGTTAGTTGTGCACCAAGTCCAAGCAAAAGGGTCGTTATGCTGAGAGGTGATTTGTGTTTGTTGTTCTCTGGTTGCGAGCTTCCTTAGCAATCCCCGAGGCGAAGAGCTTTTCTCTTTGGCAACAAGGTGGCCTTTAAGCAGGTATGACAACAAGCGCAATCACCTGAGAAGTTTGATCAGTTGCTTTCAGTCCAACAACTGCTGTCACGGTGAGATTGCAGTGGGCACCAGCTGAAGGGGCTGGTAGGAAGCGCGGAGAGAAAGTCATTTACTGCCATTGAATAGAAACAAATGAAAAAGCACCATCACACAGTCTGGCAGGGCGAGCGGGAGGACAAGGGTCTTGACGTATTCAAGCAAGCGCTGATTAGTTTTGTTAATATGATAGGTTTCTTTCCAAGGTCAGTTTTAAACAAATATGCTGTCATTTATCTTAAACGGTGCTTAGGAAGAAGACGTATGTCTCTATTGCTGAAAACGGCTAGAAGCCAAGCAAGAATCTATTCTGTTGCTCGTAAGGTCAAGACCTGGCTCTCATGTGTTTCTGGGATTCTCCCCTGGTTTCCTCTCCTATTTTTGGCAGCATTTCCCCTCTCTCACTCTCTGCATCCCAGTTCTACCAGAAGTTGCACAACAACTTACAGGGGCTGGTTTCCTTAGCTCCAGGTCATGCGTTGCCTTTGACTGTCGCCATCAGTGAAGGAGAAATCCTACCACTCAGGTCAGCTGCTCAGAAGTATATTCTGAGAATATATTCTGATAATGGGCTTAATATTTTTGCTACACAGCGTGCGCCCAACTAGGAAGAGAAAATGAGTAAGCATCTTCCAAATGAAAGGGGAGGGTGTGCCAAAAAAACAGAGATGAAACAATTGCTTTAAGCAAAAAGTAATTAACAAAAAAGGGAAAAGGTAGCTGATAAAAGGCATAAATTCATGAGTATCAAGTGTAAAATCAGAATTATACTGACAAGCTAATTAGGATTCTTGGGTCTTTGGGGCTGCAATAAAAAAATAGAAGCTGTGAATAATTTTTCAAGCATGTTTTTGTTTAATTTGCAAGTAGATTTGGATAAAAATATCGACAGTTTCTGCAGAAATGTCTTTCTAGTGCATGGATGGTTAGATGAACAGATAGGCACGTAAAAAGACTTCAAAGCAAATAAAAAAAGATTCAACAATAAGCACTAAGAGTCATTAGGGACACAGAAAAACTGACTTGAAGAGAAATTGAAAAGCTCATGATCATTTACCCAGGAACAAAAGATGAAATTGGGAGCTGCTTGTTTTGGGGTATTGAAACACCAGCACAAAACATGCTCAAATGAACCCAGTGACAGCAAACGCGAGATCTTGAAGGGGAGGCTTAAAATGTGGCCGCAGAGCTCAACGCTGCAGGGGGTCACTGAAGCAAGGGACCCCCAAGGTGGGCTCTCTGGAGTGAGCTGTACCTGGCAATAAAACCGAGGTTTAGCCAGGGATCTCACGCTGCAGGCGGCTTCCTAATGATGAGAGGTCAAGAGGAAACTCCCAGCCCCACTCTCGCCCATAGCTGCCCTTACACGTCCCTCCCATGAGATTTTGGAGACAGTATCACACCAGCTGGGTTGCAAACCCGGTGTGTTATAGCAGGTTTTGTGGTCTTGCTGATATCGACGTGAACTCTGTTATACTGTGTTAGGTATCAGCACACAGAACACGCAGAATGAGGGTGTTGTAGCAATGAACGGTTCTGCTTCAAGAAATCAAGAACAGTTTCACTGATTGCCAAAAGTCGTTGCTCACATGGCTCCAGCTTAAACCAGCACCCTCATCTAGCTTCTATCTCCTTTGGTTCTGCTGTCTAGGTTTTGCCATTAAAAGAAAAAGCTTAACAAATTGAACAAAGAAAAGAACCAACTCCTCCTCTCCGTATTAAACAGAAGAAATAGGCTAATTCCAGAAGACAGCGCTCACTACCTGCCATGGTGCTCAAACAGGCTCTCAAGTGGTTTCAATCTTCTCCCCTGGTTTTCTTGCCTATTTTTGGCAGTATTTCTGCTCAAGTAGTATTACCCCGATGTGTTGCCTTGTTCCCCTTTGCCAGCAGTCTGGTTTTGGTTCTCATGGTCATGTAGGGACAAAACGGACTCCTATCCAGCAGGCAGAGCAGTCTGCCTCAGTGGCAGAAAACCCAAGGGGAGATTTGTCCTGGGGGGGCTGAGATCCTAGGTAGGGGGATCGCCTGGAGCACTGGATTAAAGAAAGGTCTCTACTACCTTTGTACAATGTGTTTGTCTAACAGTATTGAGCCATTTTTCTCCCTTTCCCATGATTTGTGTTATACAGGCTTGTTGTTATAGTGAGAGGGGTAAAGGATCCCCTTTGCATTGGTTTTCACCATCCTTCAGAAAGAAAGTGTCCTTCATGATACAAGCTGTGAGCTGGGACTGAGCTCGTTTTGACCTTTACTTCTTCTTTGGGCTCTTAACGCCTGTTTCCTTGCACAGTAAAAGAGGGAGACAGTAGTACACTGGCATAACTTCCAGATGTGTCACAAGGATTAATTAGTGACTGTGTCTGAAGTGCTATACAAATGATAAACAATGTTATCAGCACTGGAAGTTGTCTCTGCTTGAATAGCGAATGGCTTCATAATTATATTTTTTCAGCCTGCACTCTCTAAGCTGTTATTTTTCTTAATGACCACTGTACTCCTTCAGCTCTGTTTTCCTTCCCAGCTACTCTGCAGCATCCCCAGCTGACACTAAATGCCAGGGGATGGGAGCAGCTCGGAAAACAATGCAAAAGGGAGCCCGTCGGGAAGCTGAGAGGCACAGCTCTTCCTGACAGCTCCGACCGAGGAAGGAAACTTGAAATACCATCCAGGGAGGGAGGCTAATTCATCATCTTTTATTGAACCATCAAGAATTTGGAGGGGAGAAAGGGAAAACTTTGCAACAAAGGTAGACCTACAATAAACCGACCCAAATTCCAGATGCTGCTTTCTGTCTCTCCTCCTCCAGCAACGGGCAATTGCTGGAGGCATTGGACAATGTCCTTAATAACATGCTTTAACTTTTGGTCAGCCCTGAAGTGGTCAGGCAGTTGGACTAGATGATCGGTTTAGGTCCCTTCCAACTGAAATATTCTATTCCATTCCATTCCATTCTAAAGAAAATGCCTTCAATTTCCAGGTGCGTGTTACATATCCCTAACGCTTCAGCGATTTATAACACTAAAGTTTATATAAATTCTCCATCAGCTAGAAGGGCTTCTGTGATTTGGTTTGTTTGGGGGATATGAGGCAGAATCGAGGATAATTCAGCCATGCACCAGCACAGATTTGCGAACTGCTGGCATTACCCATCTGCTGCCATTATTACTCCTATGACTTCTCTCTAACCATTTGAGCCTCCAGCTTCCAACCTGTTGCTGCATGGCTGCTGTGAGCTGCCTGTGCTCTCTCCTGCTCACTCATAAACTTCTTTCTTCTACATTATGGCCACCTTTCTATGCATTTTCTAAAAGGTTTTATACTGAGGTGAAAACTTAGTGGAAAGGACAGTTTCTTTCAGCACTGAAGAAGTAATTTTATTGGAACAGGAACTACAGCCCCTGCCTTTCTCTCTTATATTGCTGTACATCTTTCTTTATCAGTATAGACATCATTCAGCATCTTCCTTGCTTGCTCTTTGCTATAGTTTTAATGAAGCTCTATGTATCGTCTCATAATAATTAGGCAAGAAGAGTTTTATAGATGAATGGCTATAAATTTGGGGTTTCGATTACTGAAAGTTTCCATAAAACCAATGATGTCTGGGCAGATACAGAAGGAAATGCACATTGCCCTTATGCTTGTAGGGCTTTCACAGAAAGGTACTTCACTTTGCTTAAATTGTACTAAAATTAGACAGAAGACTTTCAGATAACAGTCGGTTGCCCTCACCTAACTGTAAGTCTGTAAGTGACCACATGTAAAAATTTGTGAAGTGTAAATTTGATCAGGCAAGACAGGTATGAGCCTTGTTATAATGCCCCTGCCCCCAAACCATAGTTTTGATTTGGACAGTTATGACTGAAAGGGACTGAAGTTAATCTTCAGGAGCTCACCCTGAATAGCCTTAAAGGATTTGTCTTTGCTTTTTACTTCCAAAGAAGATGAGCAGCCTCCAGCTACTCTTGCACTTCATCCTTGCTTTGCACAATGTATTGTCTATGTAAATTAGGTGTTTAACTTAGTATGGTCAGGAATGCAGCAGCTAGTCATTCAAACAAAGTTTAATGGCCAAAATATCAGCCAGCCTCCAAGCTATCCAAAGCAGACTTCCTCTATTTTTAGGGGGGTTTTGCCACCCTAAGAGACCCAGGATCACAGACCAGGTGTCTGGTGACCAGCAGGTCAACAGCAAGAAGTCCCCTAGCAGAAAGCATTCATCTTGCATCCTCCTTCAGACTAATTCAGAAGTCTAAACGCTGAGTCGATCCTGATTGTTTAGACATGAGGAAGACATTCTTTTCACTGTGAGGGTGATGAGGCACTGGAACAGGTTGCCCAGAGAGGTTGTGGATGCCCCATCCCTGGCAGTGTCCAAGGCCAGGTTGGATGGGGCTTTGAGCAACCTGTTCTAGTGGAAGGTGTCCCTGCCCATGGCAGGGGGGGTGGAACTACATGATCTTTAAGGTGTCTTCCAACTCAAACCATTCTATGATTCTGCTTATTGCCAAATACAGCTATTTCTTTAGGTGTGCTTTTTGTCAGCCTTGATTAGCCTGACCAGGTCCTATTCCTGTTCCTGCACATTAAGGCAGGGCAATGCAAATGCCTGGAAGTATCTCTAAATGCAAACGCAACGTGCCTGTGAGAAAAAAACAGACATGATGTGTTTTCATTGCCCAAAGGCATGTCAAAAAACTTTCAGCCTAGCAGAAAGGGCAGAACAAAGAACCTATCCAAAGCCTAACCACAAAACCGTGATGGCACAGGGAAGGCTGTAATAGCCTTTGTTGGATGCTGATGTCTACTACGTGAAAAAATATTTCCCACATATGTGCTGATGAGAGCTAAAAAAAGAACCAAAACACAATACGGGATGACAGGATAAGCACTCATCTATTGTAGCATGCAGGATTACAGTAAATCCTAACCAAAATACAGGGCCAAATGCTCAAGTGATAGCACTGCAGTTAAGTAAGCAAGATTGGTCCAAATGAGAAGTTGGCCCAGGAACTGCAGGGTGAAATCCCACGCTAATGCAGGCAATCCAACGTGCAGCTGCATGGATGAAATGAAGTCATTCGTGTGATTCATGTTTTTTAATGCTACGGGATTTAAAGAAGAAATGTTTGGCCAAAAAAATGGTTCTTCTTCTAAGGTCAAAGTGTATGTTACTGATGTCTCATCTGGTCTTTGCTGGCCTCCTGTCTGTACTGTGTGGCTTTTGGCATGGTAATAGTTGTTGAGTTTGTTTTCCAACTAGCCTTCTTGGCAGACATAATTTATTTTCATAGATCTTGTAGGAACTTGATATCGCTGGAATCCTTTGCCCTTCTATCAAACTTGGCTGAAACGTTGTTAGGAGAAACATGTGCTCAAGCCAGCATTTTCAGATAAGCCTCATTTTTTTTTCAAGAAACAGGGTCACTTACATTTAGTTTCTTCTTGCCTTTTATACCCTTATCAATACTGTGGCTTGCTTCCAAAAATCATGTCAAGGAGGAAAAAAAAATAAATCAATTTATGACAAGACTGTCTTGATCAGCACGAATTAAATGAGATGTCCTCTTTCATCAAGTAGGAAAGGCTCCACACTGCTCCATACATTTGCTTTGTACCCCCCAAAACAAATGACTTATAGTAGTGTTTTCATCAAGACAAGCTGCTGCCAAGCACATGGATCCCTTAAGGAGCAAAAATTTAATTAGACAGCACAAGGCAAAGAGTACGACAATATAAAAGGAATGGGTTAACAAAGAAGACAGATTACAGCCAGGTTTCCAAAGCATCATAACCAACCATGACAAAGAAATTAAATGCTGTGGAGAACAGAAAAAAAAATGTGAGCATGCCCTTTCCATTATTACAAACAGTATTAAAACCAAGATTACCTTTGTGATGCTAAATACTGCTAAAGGGTTTTTGCAAAAGGGAAGATGAAGACTGGACATGGAAAGGCGAAAGCAGAAAATTAATTTGTTATGGCAACGTGAAACATAGAAGCTTTTCTCTGCAAAACTCTGTGGAAGACCATCCATAGTTAGGACATTTACTCCTTAACCCCAAGAAACGTATGAACAAAGCCATAGCAATATTTTAAACTGTGTGCTTTTATGAGGACAAAAAGGACATGGCCTTCTCCTCATGGTACGTAGTAAGGATTTCTTCCTTGACTGCACAGTGAGAATATGCAGCAGCTCTGGAAACCACGCAGCATCCGACCTGTGAGGGACCAGGGCAGCTGAAGCTTGACAACTCCTATGAAGCAACCTGAAAAGGGGTTAAAGCGTCTCTCCATTCCAGGCTAGCTCCCATCATCATTATAGTCCAATGAAGATCGTATTTCATGGAAATTAGCAGAGGGTTGGGGTGTATTTTTTCCCTTAAATGAGCATCAGGAAGATATTGCTGGGGGTTTACTTCTGCTGCAGGACCCTTTCTTGCCAAGTACTTGCTCTCCTAGGAACCACACTCTTCCTCAGTCCAACCCTGAGCAAAACTGGAGGCAGGTCCTAGTTCAGGTATGTTTCCCAGACTGTGGCAGGGAATCTTTTTCATTATAATGTTGACTGATGCTAAACATAAGCATCTCTATAGCTGTTTCTGCCTTAAGTAGGCAGCAGTTCAGGGGAAATTGTGCTCTTCTGTCAATTAGGGCTATTACTTCTTGATTGACTCAGAGAGGTGCATTGCAGCAGGGAAAACATGAGATGACAAAAAAGGCCTCCCCATACAGACAGCTACCAGAAAGGATGCAACAAGTCTGCAAAATTGTAGTCCAAGCAGTGAACACTTCAGAAAGCTTTGCAAACCTTTGAAACTGGGGAGGGATCTGCTGTTTGACACAGGCAACCCAGTCAAGACAGCATCAGCTCTGATAAAAAAAGCTGGGCTCAGCTACAGCCATTACTTGCTGCAAAGCCATTTCCCCTGTCCCAGATGATAGAGACAAGAGGCACGAATTTGTATTGTGCTATTTGTACAGTTGCTTTCCAGAGCAGAAAGGTGGTGTATTTTTTTTTTTTATTACCCCTCCCGTAATTCATAGCATTTGAACACACGAAGCGTGAGCCTGAGGCATTTGCAAGCAGAGCGTGTTTGGCTTCTAGGCTTTCCTGCTTGTTGCAATCTGTAGTTGAACAGTGAGTTAATAATTAAAGGGAAGGAGGGAAAAACAAACTTCCCCAGGAAGCTGGTGGCCATAGCCCTTGGCGCAGCACCTGTGTTTCCCTGTAAACACGGGGATGTCCCCCCCTTCTTGCTCTCCTGATCTTTCTGCCTCTACCGCAGGACTTGCCCCCATCTGGGACGCAAGGAAATATTTGTAGGAGCCCAAAGGCAGAGAATAAAAAAAGTCAGGCCTCTCTACCAGTGAGCTGCCAAGCTTTTACCTTCTGCCTCCCCTCAGCAACCTCATCGCAGGGTGGCCGAGGCAGCGAGGGGGTCCCCGTACCCCCAAACCAGCCTCGGCCCCAGCGTTGGGTGAGAGATGCCCTCTGACACCGCCGGCTGGTTGCTGGTTCCCTGCCCAGGCTGTGCCTGCAGAAACTGCTTCGACTGTAATTTCTTACCTGTGCATAGTTATTTTGTCCCTTTTAGGAATACCTGAATCTTGTCTGTACAAACCACCGATACTATTGGAAAAAAAAATCTGCTTAACATGTTTACATGACTGTAATTGGTTGCTATATCTACAAGGCTTTTAAAAAATGTAATAGTCTTCATATTGTCTCTCTTTAATTTCCCTGCTGACTGGCTTTGCCTGCTATTTGTCTCTGTCCATCTCCTTTCTTTGGAGCAGAGCTTGGAGCCCCAGCAGGGGTGTCCCCTCCTGAAGTCTTCCTAGGGCTGCTGGGACATTGCACCAGTACAAATAATACCAGGGACAACACGTTTGGCTAGTAAAACCCTGCCTCAGCTCCATAAATCCTGGACTATTGCATAGACAGTACTTTTGCCCAAATGCTCTTCTCCCCCTGTTTCTGGAGCATGCTCTTGTCTAGGCATGCTGAGCGCTAAACCACACACAAGCTTCCCAGTGCCTCTGCCTTGCTGTAGCAATGCTGCAGCCCTGATTTGGAGGCAAAACCATACACGAACAAGATCTAAGCAAGCCAGAGAATTGAACTTGCTCCCTAAGCCTTCAGGGAAGGATTGGCAACTCCGGCCATCTGCCCCACTGTCCTGGCTCTGCCCTGCAGCCTCCAAAATCGAATTACAGAGTCAGCAAATGCAGCAGGAGTCTGCAGTTCATGTCATTGCTTGGACAAAGGGAACAAATCATGCAGATTACGTGCGAGGTTTTTCCAACTATTTAAATGTTTTTGGAATGGAAAGGCAACCAGAGCAACCAAAGGCAACCCCTGCTGGGGCTCCAAGAGTCTGCACCAGGAGTAGGTTGATCTTGGAGACCGGGTCTCCCAACCTTGGTTTCTGCTTGGAAGTGGCATGGCTTATTTGATTTTTAATTTTTTTTAATCTTCTGGGAGTGGGGTTTTTTTTGGTAAACATCAAGGTGACCTTTGAAACCTAATGGTCATAAACCCAGTTGTATCATTCTCAGTGTAAAAATTTGTAATATACAAATAATTTTGCCTTGAACGCGCATCTTGGGAAAGCCAGTTTGGGCAGTACCTTTTAGTTTGCTTCTATTCTTTGGGACTAAAGGTTGGGTTTTAGTAGATCCATTACCACTTGTGTTTCATAAGTAGAATATTTATGAACAGAGAGAGATTGTCCAATTAAAAAAAGTCCACTGCAGTGTAACCCATTGGACTAAAAGCAGTTGGAGCTATGTAAATATTATAAGTATTTCAGGTATTTACTTGATGTATCCCATAGTTTAAATCAGTTAAAAATAAAAAAAAGAGGCAGTCCTATTTTTATGCAGATAACAATGTTCCTGCTACACAAAGCTCAATGAAGTGGTGGTTAATAGCTGACACGAAGTTAAGCAATAAGCTTTCTTAACAAATGACTAGTCTGAACTCCACAGCGCACTTTTCAAATATCATCTATGATTATCGTTTCAGAAATAACTTATCCTACTGGGCACGGAGGAGGATAATTTCAGAGTACTTTGCAAGCCTATTGAAGTCAGCAACTGATAGGCTTGCCTAACTCCTGGGAGGTGTCTCAAAGCGTCAAGGTGCCGTCAGAAGGCAATTTAAATAGCACGAGGGCGAGTTATAATGCCCAAGGGAAAGAAAACCGTATGTGTTCAGTGGTGTGCTGTGCCCCCGATGCCCGCACCTGGGGGGCCCAGCAGTGAGGACCACCCGGGGCAGTGGTGTGGGCACCCAGCCACGAAGCCCGCAGGGCTTGCTGGCCACCACCGCGGGGATGGAGCATCCTGCAGCCATGCCCTGGGACCTGCTCAGGTCCACCTCGGGCACATCCCTGGGGGATCGCTGCTGGGCGATTCATCCCCTAGCTGGGAGCTGCCAGCCCTCAGCTTTGTAACCCAAGGATGCGCCCCAGGGGATGCACTCAACCTACCCTGCAAAGATCCATGTGTCTGCCCCCGTCCTCCCCTTCCCACTCCCAGATTCCCAAACTTTCCATCATCTGGCACATCCTAGTCCTGTATTACCCCAGATAGTGGCGAGATCAAAGAGTTTTGCTTGTTCTAAGCAGAGCTCCCTCTAGGTTGTTTTGACTTGACATTTATAAATCAAAGCCAATTAACTCTTTCTCCCTGATTTCAGTGTAGGATCCTCTGTACTGGCAGTGCTATTAAAGATTTCTCTATAAGCTCAAAATGACTTTGTGCAGGTAAGTGCTCATGAGCTCTAAGGCTGCTCTGAAATAAGGTGAAGGGAAATTAAATTATATCATAAATTATCACTCACACTATCTGCCTATCCATCCACCTATAGAGATCTTTTTTTCTGTTATTCCTGGCAGCAAATTAAAGCTTTTGGGAAATAGCAGTCACATCTAAACACATGGGGAAAGGTGGTGACAAAGTGGGTGCAAAGGTAGACCTTACCTTAATGAACCTAAGCCAAAGAGATCTCATTTTCTTCTTGCTTCTAGTGTGTTTCTACACCTCTGACTGTGGCAGCTGCTGCTGAGCAAAGGCTCTGCAGCTGTACTGCTTGAGAGGAGCTAGAAATTGCTATCGTCAGCTGGCTACTACTGCATGTGTGTACTGCCAAGGAAGTTTTGGGGTGTGAGGCACGTTCAGTTTCCAGGGTGGTGGTTTCAAAGACCCATCCGAAGTGAGAATGTGAGCTGCAGTTGCTGAGCGTGAAGCCTGGCCATATTACTCTGCTCAGAGGTGACAAACCTTACAGAAAGATCTCCTTCTACCCCGTGCAACTTTTTGCAGAACAGCACAATTGCTGCTCCAGTTCATGCAGAATCACGGCCTAAAGGAGCACATAAGGCAGCGAATTATCTGAGGCTTGGACACGTAACATGCAGGGCATCGCGCAGGGTGTGCACACCCGCTGTTCACTCTGCCTGGGCAGGGCAACGAGGTCCTTTCCTAAGAGCGGGGTTTAGATTTGCTTAGCCTCTGAACAGCCAGGTAGGCTGCACCGAGCTACGCACTGAGTAAATTTGAGAAAGTCACTCATGGTCTTGCGTCACCGTATTAAGAAAGGGATTGTACAACCTGATGGGCCTGCGATAGTAGCTGAAAGGATGAGAAACTGGGTTAGAAGACCCAGAAGACACAGCTGTAGGGCTTTTCTTCAGGGGTTGGGAAGAACTTCATTTATTATCTTGTAAAAAATGCTGCAAGATGCCAAGAGCCTGTCTGGGTTCTCCTCCTCCCTCCCTCCTCTCCCGGAGAGGGACACCTCCCACGGGACTGGAAGAGGAGCCAGGACCTGCTCAGTGTGGGTGCAGAGGGTAACATTGGACTTCATTAATTGCTTGGGTGAGATTAACTCGGTGAGCTTCCCAGCCCAGCCACAAAGCTCATTTGACCAAAAGCTTTTCCCCAGGGTGGGGAAATTGTGCTTTGTGTAGCCCAGTCAGACCAGATACCCTAATGGTTACTGCTAAGAAAAAGAAATCATGCCTGATGAACCTAAGCGTTGTATTTCACCTGTCACAGCGATGCCTGTCGAAACATATAACCTGACAAGTCCTGAAAACTCCTCACTAGGTATAAATTGATTATGGGCTTGAGCAGATGCAAAGGGAATGTGAATTACTTGGAATTCCATGCTATTAACCCAGAAACATCAACAGGGCTTGGTGCCAAGTCTTGAACCAGTTGACAGGCAATAATAAGCAACAGTCTAACTCCACTGACACCTTTCAAGGCTGATGATCTAATGAACTACAGAGATGTAGTTCAAGGATAAGGACACCTTCCTGAAAAGCACAAGTGGAAAATTTGCTGAGTGGAAACTGCTGTAAGGCACACTCAGGCAAAACCAAACCCCAGTGATATTGTGGGAGCAGTTGGCTAAAGAAGCAGGTGTCACTGAAATATTTTGGGGTCTCCAAACTCAGTCTTCCAACCAAAAGCTATGCGTAGGACTTATTTCCAAAAATTCAGCCACAGTGGTGTGTTTGTGGGCTTTTAGAAGCATTATCCTCAATTGTAAGGATGCAGTGATCCTGCCGGTTATCTGTGAGTGAGGAGAGATTTCCTCCGGGAGACTCTTCTAGTGCCCTCAGCAATTTTCATGTGTGTGTTGTTTTCCCCGTGGCAGAACACCATCACAGAAGAAGAAGTTCAGAGGATGAAGGAGCAATTCGTGTCTGCCTACGATGTCACCACAGATGGACGCTTGCAAATCCAAGAGGTATCTCTTCCCAGCCCAGGATTTCTTTTGTAGAAAGACAGAGAATTAGGACAGACTTTTTCTTAGGGCCTGTAGCAATAGGACAAGGAGTAACAGTTTTAAACTAAAGGAGGGTAGATTCAGACTAGATAGAAGAAAGAAATTTTTTACGATGAGGGTGGTGAAACACTGGAACAGGTTGCCTAGGGAGGTGGTAGATGCATTCAACATCAGGTTGGACAGGGGTTTGAACAACCTGATCTAGTTGAAGATGTACCTGCTCATTGCAGGGATGAACTTTAAAGGTCCCTTCCAACCCAAGCCGTTCTATGATTCTATGTTTAGGGCCTATAGCAGACTTGGGAGATATGCAAGACAGAGCTTGGGTGGGAAGGAGGTGAATCATGGAGTACTACATTAGCCAGATCTGTTGGTCTGGGGTCTATTTCCAAGGCAGCAACATGCCCAGCTTATATTTTCCCATACGGGGTCAGCAGCCACCCAAGTGTTATCTTTACTTTCGTGGTTTGGATTTGCTTTGGGTTTTTTTTAATGTGTTTTTTTCCAGCTTGCAAATATGATCTTGCCGGATGATGAGAACTTTCTGCTGCTTTTCCGACGGGAAACTCCCTTGGACAACAGTGTGGAATTCATGCGGGTCTGTATCCCCGCATTGCCTCTTCCCCTTGCACACTAACAGTTTCTTCAATACATACACTTCCACCCTCGGTAGAGCATAGCATGGGAAATACATGGGTATTGTGGAAGCAAACCTCGTTCTGACCTGTTCAGGTAGAGAAGGTTGTACATTATTTATACCAGCGAAGCAGAGATGTGGTAGCTAGGACTGGACCAAGGGCACCCGGAGAGTTCATTAGATTTTGCAAGTGCTCTCAGCCACTTATCAGTCATGCCACCAGAGACAAAACCTTACGGTAGTACCTACCCACTGATAAATCCAGCCCTGTTGGGAGCTACAGCCAAAGCTGCAGTTCCTCACCTGCAGCATAGCACAGACCGAGAGGGCAGACCAGGCATGTTTTAAGCACCATTTTATCCTGAAGTATTAGCCTGGCAGGGTGTGGAGTGGAAATCTCCATAAGTTGGGCCAACTGAGGAGCACAAGCCTTGCCCAACCTCCCTCCAATGTCTGCCTCTAAGTATCCCAGCACAGAATTTCAATTTTTCCAAGGCTGCTTGCAGGAACTTTTATTTCACATCCAAACTAGGGACTTCTGCAGATCAATGGCCAGTTGGGTACAGCCTTGACTTTTACTCAGGGCAATGAAAGAAGCTGCATGTACAAATTAGGTAAGAAAGAGCGGTTTCTTAGTCTTTTCTTCCTTTTATAGACACTGTGTCTGCATTAAGTATGTGGTAGCAGCATGTCACATGTATAACATCCAAGTAAAAACTATTGTGTGGAAAGTTTATTTTATTTCATCTACATTTAATTAAATATTGGATAATGCAACAGCTTGCTCATTATGGAAGTCCTGATTTGAATCTTTACGATCTATCACCCGAGCAGATGATTAACTGCAATATTTATGTGATCGTATCACTCTATCCCCATTCAGATCTGGCGCAGTTACGATGCTGATAGCAGTGGATTTATTTCAGCTGGCGAGCTCAAAGTAAGTTACTCTAACGAGTCTCTTTGGGCTTGGTCTACAGCTCACTGATGTCAATGGGAGCCTTTCCATCGGCTTTACCAGTTTGCTGCCTTTTTTGTGCAGTTGCCAAGTGGCATTTCTAGGCTGTTCACAGTACGTTTTGCTGCCTTTTTTGTGCAGTTGCCAAGTGGCATTTGTAGGCTGTTCACAGTACGTTTAAGGACTGGGGACCCTCCAGCTTTCTGACACGGTTGCAGGGACCCTGCCAGGAGGGAGGATGCTCTGCTGTTGTCCTTGTTGTCATGCTTCCCTCTTGCCTTGTCCCACGACCTCACTTGTCTTGGTGACCCCCAAGCAGCCAAGGAGCCCCCCAAACGCTGCCTCACCTTGGCTTTGTGCATGTGCCTCTCTCCCAGCTAAACAGAGCCAAAGCTGTTGTGTTTTATTAATGGGACTTCTTCACAACCTCTCCCTGAGCCTGCAGATTTTCTGAACACTGATTTCTTTCTAAAGCTCAGGCTATTGAGGCAGAAGCCTGTTTGGAAACTGTAACTCAAACACTTTGAACCAGCCGGGCATAGAAGTCCATCTGCAGACCCTGCACTGACGTCTCAGTGTGTGGCTCCAGCCTGTGGCCCAGCGAAAACATAAGAGGATGTTTAAGCATTTTGCTGAATGGCAAATATTTTGATTTGAGATCAGTTAGCAAATATTGCAGGACTTATGTTATCTTTTGCTTATTTTGTGAGTTAATTATGACTCATTCCTGTATGCCTGCTCTGGGGAAATCTGGTTATTTTCTAATTTATTTGAAAAAATATGTTTCACCTAACAAAATGTGAAATTTATGTGACACTGACAACATTAATACTAATTAGGAATGTGAAATTAGATTCATGTAACCCTGCTGAATTTGGATTTAATTTCATACTCTTATTTCTTGAATTTACTCTAAGAGTAAAATTTGTCTCTTTCCTTACTACAGGATTTCCTGCGAGATCTCTTTTTGCAGCATAACAAGATGGTTGCTGAAGTAAAGCTGGAAGAATATACTGATACCATGGTAAGAAAAGATAGTGTCAGTATTGTTTGGATTATAGTACTGCCTCAAAATCTTCTTCAGGGTCAATGTCTATAAGGCCACAAATGCCCTCTTAAAAGGTGTATCGTCTCCAGGAGATCCCTGTGGAAATTTAGCACATGCTGCTGCTGTTTCTTTGCTCTGCATATCGGCTGTGAACAGCATTTCAAATATTGTGTTTTCAGTAGAACTGTTTCCTACGAGAAAACAGCTCGACTTTACACCAAAGCAAACTGAGCATTAAAACCCCTTTAAAAAATAGGTGAGGTGCACCCTTCTTCAGGGTATGTTCAGCCTCAACCGCATCCCCAGGTCCTTCCCTCCCTCCCTCCTAGTGAATCCTTTTGCTCCCAAGACACACAAGTATCCGGCTCTTCTGCTCTGCAAAGCTCAGCAAGCCTTGCTGGCTCCCTGCTTCTTCCCTGAAAGGCTGGGAGGTTGAAAGCTTCAACTCTTCTCCTGCCTTATCACACTATAGTTTTTGTACTGCAATGAACAATATAATATTTGGTGTAAAAGTTTAGCATCAGTCACCTGGATTTCAGAGCAACTTATTATATCTAACTGTTTAAAAACAAGAAAAGAAAAAAAAAAAAGCTCATTTCTGAAGTCATTTTCAAGGGTATTATTTGAGTTCCACTAGCAGACATCTACCATTGCAATTTTCTAAATGATTTTCAGATGGGACTGCCTTGATTCTTGGCACAAAGTCTGTGTTTGTACCTAAAAACCAGCTTGGTATGCAAGCAAACAAGGAGCTCTCCACATATTTTGCAATAGCATGTTATGTATGCATGATGCATCTGTGCCTAGAAATGTGACCCTTTAGAGCAAAGTGAAAAACTGTACCATTACAGAAGAGTGTAGATTCTTTTTCATATTTATAGGACAGTGACGGGAGAGGAATGCAAGCTACAGAAATTGTTTTCCAACTGGCAGAGCTTGAAAACAATAAAACGCCAGAAGCTACAGCTAGAACAAAAAATCTTTCTGGTAGTGTTTGCAGGTAGCAAATAGCTTTTATGCTGCTCCATTAAGGTTTCCATCCCCAGTGGCTAATCTCTGATCAGGTGCTGGGGAACAGGCGATCTGAAGCTTGTAGACATTGGGCGGTTCATTTCTTTCAACTTCTTTCCCTTTCCCATAATGTCCCAAGGAAGATCTGCGACTTCTGCTGCCCCAACACAGCTAGATATCAATGCAGCCCAGGGCAGACAGCCAGGAGGTCTGGTTTCTATTCCCATGGTTTTTTATAGATTGGCTTTGTATCTTTGGAAAGGTAGTTTAGTCTCTATGTTACAGGATAAGATTTGATCTGGGAAAAGGGATGCTTTGTATATCTGGGGAAATCTATGATCTGAAATGCAAACCTGGCTCGTGAGCACAAAAGTTTGCAAAGCTGCAATGCCAAAAGAATCAGGGATGTTAATGGTTATTAGAAAATAAGGATATGGAAGATGATTTTTTTTCCTTGTGATTCTTTGCTATAAACTGAAGATCAAGGATGTTTACAAACACACCTGATCCCAAGAGCTAAGGCAGGGTGGAATTACAACACACATAATCTTACCCTGTGATATGCTGTAGTAAAATAGAGGGTATGAATTCTGTACGTCTCAGCAAAGTATCCACATGAATGGCACCTCTACAGTAGCAGATACGCTGCATGAAGTGAGTGCATGGGAACTTATCTGAAGCAGGAGGGAAAAATTATAAGTAGGGAAGAAAGATTCAGTCCTACATCTGCAGGGCTGGATTAAAAAGCGAGAAGTGACTCAAGGAGCCAAGAGCAAAGGTATGATGTGACGGCCCAGGGCAATGACAGCTCTTTGCTTTCTCTCTACTTTCCGTGTGGAGCAGGGAGCTGCTGAAGTGCAGAATCCTGATGGGACTCTGCCACCATCACCACCATCTGGGAAAACAGGTGGACAGTGGCCCTTACATTTCATTCCTGAGGCTTTCGTGGACTTTCTGGTGTATCTTCAGCAACCAGCAGCACCAATTCCTTTACTGCAGAATGGAAACACTTGTATTTCTCTCCCTTATTACTTTTCTCCCATGCTTTTATCTGTTTAGAGCCCAAGGTCTTTGGGACAAGGACCTGTTTCTGCTGCACACAGCTACAGGGTCTCTCAGGGTGGCCTGTCTATCCAACTCAGGGCTTTCAAGTGCCACTGTAATAACATTCAGTTGAAATCAGCTGTGTCCTAAGGAGCTATAAACCCATCTGTCTCCAGAGGAATCTACAGATCTCTGCTCTCTTTTCTGTACATCTATAGCCGGCTGCACACATCTTATGCAGCTACTGATATACTGAGTGGACCCTAGAGCCTTCTGGACATAGGGATAAAGGGAAAAAGAAACTATCATTTTAAAGAAGCTAGCCCAGGCATGAGAAGAAAAAAAAAAAGAAAAAAGGCAATTTATGATTCTGTGTTGGGTATTTGCAGCTTTAGCTTGTGCGAGGTGTGAGCAGACATCATACCCACCAGGGCATGCTAAATACTTGCCACTTACCTATGCTGCTATGGATGATCTTACACCACATTAAAAAAAAAAAAGCTGGGAAGAGGGAGAAAGTATTTCTTTTGGAAGAGATTGGTTGTCTCTAGAAAGGAACATCATTTTATCAGGTTGCTTAGGAGACATTTCTTAAGAGGCTATTCTGTTTCCTTGTGACCTTGACATCCTCTCTTTGGAGAACACTGATACAGATCAGGGATTTGATGAACGAGTGATGAACCCCTGGAAAGAAAACAGGTAGTGAATGCATTGGCATTGCACAAGCCCTGTGAGTCTGCTAAATCAAACCTTAAAGAACACTAAAACCACTGGGGAAGGTCACGAAAGAAAAACATTCGAGTTCTCAAGACTCTTCATGGGGGAATTAAAGTAGCAACCCTGTGCTGAGGAAGCCCCTTTGCAGGCACAGTTCTTGTTAGTTTTCATGCCTATGTGTATATGTGTTTGTATTAATAGTCATTAAGTGTGTATTAATATTTATTTACATGCACCCACTTGCATGAGAAGATACAGAGTCACGTGCAGTTCTGAATCCTTGAAAAGATTCTGTAGGTTCGTCGCCTTCCCATGGGCATAGACTGAGCTGTTGGCAGGGAGCAGGTGCTCGGAGGCTGAAGCGAAGCCTTGTATTGCTCTGAGCCTCTCGGGGCCATGAGAAGATGCCCCAGGGGTCCTGCAATGTGTGCTCTGGGAGAAAGGGTGGGCATAGCTGAAAATGGAGGGCTTTAAGAGCATGGTGAGAATATTCTGCCTTCCTGAAGTAACACAAGCTGGAGAAATGAAGATTTGCCCCCTTGGTGCTTTATGATGAGGAGGCTGTGGAGGATGACAGTAGTACTAACAACCTTTCCCAATCCCTCCCAACATCCCCTCAGCCCCCAAAGTCAAGCTATTATTAGGCTTCTGGGTCCCGGTGAAGTTTCAGCCCATGACTACCCAGCTCACACGTGCGTTTGACAACATTTTGTCTTGAGTGACAGCTTCCATACCTGTGCATGCACGTAGCTGGGTACTCAAGCAGAATATTGTAAATGCCAGAACATGAACTAGAATTAAGACATAGTTTCCGATGAAATTAAGTATTCATCCTTTTTCGTTTGGTAAGAACAAAATTCTCACTCAGCTTTTGCATCTTGGCATATGCTATTACCTTGTTCATAGAAACACTGATAGCTCGTAGCTTCCCGGATAGCAGCATGCTTCTTCTAGTTTGTAATCCCAACGTCTACTAGCCACATGCAGGGCAAGGTCATTACTGAGGCAAACTTCAGCAAATTAAGTTATATATACTGCTGAAACTGTCACACCTGCAACACTGACATTCACTTTTTGTATTGCCTTATGTTGATAATGTCAGACTGAGCGTATGAAAGTCCTTTAGTTTGAGCATTATTATATTTTAGCAAAATGTATAGGATAAACCCCCTCAAGCCAGCATAACATCTTTGCCCACCACAAGCTAAAATTCTAGAGAGGCAATAACGTAAGTGAACTAATAATTCAACAAGCATTGGTCATGAACTACAGCATTTGAAAGTTTGGAGATGGAGGTAGCTGAGGATGAAATCTTAGCCCCAGAGAAGACAATATAGAAATCCTCCCAGCTGTAATGATGCCAGGGTTTTGCCGTGCTTATCTGCAAAGGTTCTCCTGAGGACTGAGCTACGTACCCCGAGCACACAAGCCTGCAGCTGACCAGCTGAGGGCTCCTCATCTTCTCAGTGCAATGGGGAACAGGTTGACTTCTCCCTGAAGATAGTCTGCGTCCTTGAGTGTGCATCGCAGACTACCTTTACGGTACCTTGGGGGGATTTCTGGCTGCTGCCTGTCCCCACGGCGAGGACAATGCTAGAGGCTCAGTGTGGTCACTTGTCTGGCTGTGAAAGTCTGTCTGTCTGTCTGTGGTCAGTGCCGAGGCCGGTGTGCTTATGTAGGGAAATAGAAGTCAGAGCACAGAAAATCCAGGTGATTTAGCCCCTTAACACCTTACTGGCCAAGCTAGCTTATCTGTGTTAATGAAGTCTCTTATGACCACCAAAGAAATGGTCTAATAAAGGAAAGACAAATATTTATTATATTGGCAAAAGCCTAAGCAGAGTTCGTTATGTTCGTTAACACACGGAGCACACTTCCCAAAGCTCTAGAAATAGGACAGGAGTGGAGTATAGCCTAAAAGACTGGTTGCCTAAAGGAGCAGTCTTTGTGCATCCCTTCTCCTGGTAGTGGTCCATGCTGGCCTCCCTCCCAGGTAGCTCCGTAAAGATGCCGTGGCCCCCAAGAGACTGCATCTCTAGCGAGGCACTGGCACTGCAACCATCACATCTCCTAACTCCAGCCACCGTCTATGGGAGCCCCCCCATCCTTGGAGAGCTTCCTCCTGGCTTTGGGGGGGGTGCAGTTCCTCTTGTTGCTTTGCCGTGTGCGATAAAGAGAGGACCCGCACAGCTGCTGAACGTGATGGAGGGAAATCTGCCTCCCACCTCCCTTCTAGACTTAATTCTGGCAGTGCTGTCGTCTCCAGGTTTGCGCCACCCTCGCTCCTGCATAAACCAGGGGAAGCAGAAAATCCCATTAAAGCTGAAACTTCATTTCTGAAGATCAAAACCAACAGAACTCAGGAGCCTGCAGGCTTTTGAAAACTCCAGCAGATAACGCCTTGGTCTTTTAGGAACCAAAACACTCTTAGAAATGCTGCACTAAACAACTCATCTAGATTCCACAGGCAATCTGGTCGGGCAGAGCACTGAGTTTTTGTCCTGAGGGTAACTTGCTGGCCATAGGGCCCTCCTGTCACTCTGCAAAACCTTTTATGCCCCTGTCCTTCCCTAAGGAAAGAAACCATAGGCAGTCCTGCAGCTCGAGCACGTGCCTGTCTTTATATACCCTTAATAACTTTTGTACTCACTGGCCAATTTTAGTCACAGCTGTCAGGTATAGGTGCCCCCAAGGTACATATCTGTGAGAGAAGAAGGTCAGGCAAGAGCCGACTCTTTCCGTGTCCCACCTGAGGGATAAAACACTTTATTATACACAGAGAACCAGAACCAGAGAAGGTTTAAAAGCAGGTTTTAGTGAGTCCAGTGATGGCAGAACTATTTATTTTAGTTGTTTACTTCCTTCCTTATCTCTGTCACGGAAAATAATTCAGATTTATAATCTTATATTGCTCTTCAAAGCATGCATGTGTTTGTCATATCATGGTGTTTCAGTGGCCTTCTTTACAACACTGGACTGGGAAAGCAGAGGTATTTCCTTTGCTGAATCCAAAGCCAATGGCAGTTTTGATTTTGTTCTTCAAAGCCCAAGATGTAACAACTTTTACTTTGCAAACCCAGCTTTTACTTATGCTCTGTCTGCCTCAGAGTGCATGGACTACATTCAAACAAATAGAACTAAGGCTTCCCTGGTGCACTGCCATTAAAATGTCAGTGAATTAATTTGTGCAAACACTTTAAAACATGGGGTAGCTTGACAGTAAAATAAATGCATCATTTTATAAAGTATACTGCTAGATGCAACAAAGCTTTTAGTAAAATGGAGTGCTATTTAAACATGCCAGACCTTATCCTTAACCACATGGAGATGTTTCATATCAGCCTGGCAGCATAAATATACCTTTCAAGAGTGTAAACTGAAAATCCATCAAGTTTAACATATCAAGATGGTGTGTAAAGGCAAAAGTTTAAATTAGAAACAATCTCATAACGTCTCCCATGATGTATGCTTTGTCACATGGGGTGGGTACCCTCTGTCATTCTTTGTGTGCTTACATACACAATTAGCAGATCAGATCAAACACTCGCGTGCTTGAAATTCGAAAGTTTAATTAATAAACATTTCCCCAGGCTTTTCCGGAGTAATGCAGCCCAAGATTGCCATGTGGTGGGCATGCATGAGCTCCAGTTGTCCAGCTAATAGGATTAGGTCTATCTTATTAGCTGTGGTACCTGAACTAATTCAGTCAACGCTAGTCCATCTTCCCTACATGTTTTCCATCTTTCATATGGAAGTTACTGGACAAGAATTAGCTCAGCCTAGCTCTTCCAACCAGACTTCTATTTTCTCTCTGTTGACTGGTATGGATAATCAAAATATTGCATATGTTTGAAAAATTTATTCAGGATACTTGTTGCAGAAAAAGGCCAAACAACTTGAAAACACAAAGTGCTTAGGATAGCTCAGCAGCTTTATTCATCTCTCCCGCTCTAGAGCAAGAGATTCAGAAGCCTTTCTTCTGTCATTTAGTGGCTCTGCACAGAGTGTGTGCTCGGCAGAGGCCAGTGAGACAGAAAAGTGGCTTTCCTTGTGCCACTGAACACCCGCATGGCTATCAGGGTGTCATTTTTTCCAAAGATCTCAATATGGAGCTTCAATCGTTTATAGGACTTTTATAGTGTCTTTCAATGGGAGGAAAAGTGAGCCCATACCGAGTGCTCTTCAAAAATCCCATCCAAACCTCAGGAGTGTAAAGCACTTAGAATAATGAATGGAATAAAATCCTGTCGCAGAATTTTAATCTAAACCCAGTCCAATAAAGGGTTACCAGAGACTCCCTGTCCTCAGCATAGCTGCCTGCCTTTGAGCAAGGGGCAGGGAGGAGGCAGCACTGACAAAATAGGCAAGGTCTCCCTGAGAAACGGCAGCTCTCCAGATACTATCTCTCCTGACGCAAGTCTCGGGCTCTGTCCTGATTTCACTGCTGGGAAGTGCTTGGGACCTGCTGCTGGCTCCCACGTGTTCGGGCTGTGTCATAGCGATGGTCCTCTCCCTCCAAGCCTCCTGAGATAGGGACTGGTATGGGCCTTCTCTAGCACGTGTGCAATTACACCAAAGATTTGTAGTGACCTGATTACTTATATCCACTAAATAAGCAAATGAGATTTATCAAGGTAAGATTAATGCATATTCCATTACTGAGTATCTGGCAAAGGATGGCAACCTGTGTTAGTAAAGTATTAATCTTCCCCCCCAGCTTCAATGTGGAATACAATTTTTTTCCAGAACTTTGAGCCATGAGTTATTCAGGTTTGCAACTCATTAAACTTCTCCCCCTCTTTCCCTGTAACAGACTCATTTTTGTGCCTTGCAGAGAAACACAGTACCAAATACAATAAATAAATACATAATTTCTGGTGGTGACTCATCAAAAAGATCATATTAAGGAAAAGGCACTATTAAGGAAAGGAGAAGTTTTATATTCATTTGCACAGATTAACCTCTTGACATTGGCAGCCTGAACCTTCTTCCCAGTCTTAGCACTTTCCGATGGCAGGCTTTGAGCCAAGCAAAGCCCACTGGCTTTAGCAGCGTAAAACCCTGACCTGAGTGTCTATCAGAAGGTGACATTTGCACCTCAGCCGCTCGGTAGCTGCAGCAACAGTCAAAGATAAGGATGGAGCTGAGCTGGAAGTGTTCGGAAGTTCCCCCCTTTTTTCGGCATTTTTTTTCAGGGGCCGTGGCAAGGCCAGTATTTGGTTTCTTAAGGTGTTTGCTGGAGACCTGCCTTTATCCCTGCGTAAGGAGGGAAGGCAGCGGTGCTGGTATTTGATTGCTTGGGTTTTTGCTGTCAGAAAGCAGGAGGGTTTTGCTGTGCTCTTGGGCCACCCTTGCCCCTGGTGATAGCAGAGGACGCCGTGCTGGCCGAGGCTCAGGCAAAGCACCCTGAGCAAGCAGAGGTGAGGGCACAGGGCAGAGCAAAATGTATGTTGGCTTTTTTTGTATGTGTGCTTTCCTCATGGCCTATCTATCTTATCTCTGCCTTCTTGATTTTTAGATGAAAATCTTTGACAAAAACAAAGATGGACGGCTGGACCTGAATGACCTGGCAAGGTAGGCTTTAATAATATTGGTGGGGTTTTTTAGGTCACAATGGCAGATCTGGGCAAGGGTGAAGATCTCCCTGTGGGCATTTGAATCCTACCTCCTTCCAAATTAAATCGGGTGCTCTAATGTAGGTATCCCAGGTCACTAACGTATGGTCCCCATCACAATAGCCTGAGAACCTAGAGCTGGTGACACTGAGCAATGCCAGAACCTGTTTGTGCATCACCAAAACCCTCTGGCATGACCCGTGCTACCTCTGCGATGCTCCTCAGGATGTGATGAAGCAGCCAGTGACACCATTTCTCCAAAAGAAGGATGACAATCCCCTTCAGCAGGGTCACAGATGTGCATTTATTTCACATCATTATGTGCAGCAGGGACTGCAAAGAATTTTTCTGCTTGTTTGAGGAATAAAAGTGGCACCACAAAGGAGTTTGCCAATGGCAGTAAGAAAGTATTTGGAAAGACAAGGTGAAGACGCTTGTGAATGAAGCTTGGAACTCAGTCACGGGCCTCTGTCTCTTTTCTGTCCTTGATACCTCAGAGGCTTTTATGGGATTTTTCACTGCATACAGATAGAGAGTATGCCTCTGTCTGTAAATGTACATGCAGTGACTGGATGGGACTTTAAACATGCAGGTACAGTCTTAAAACACTGGTTTGGGGGATGAGAGGAGACAGGCGCTGGTTTGCCACTGTTACTTTCTGCTTGGGATCACAGCGAATGCCAGCACAAATAACTGCAGTGCATGTGGCAGTTCCCTTTGACCACTGACTATATGAAGAGAGAGAGAAATAGAGGCAGAATGGAGAATAAAGGGGTTTGCCCTTGCATTTTCCTCTTAAATATGGTTCCCTACAGACCCATTACCCAGGGCAGCTGAGGCTCCCCTCTGGTCTGAGCGCATTTCTCATACCTGAAACCCTTCAGCATGTGGGACACAGCTCAGCATGCCCTGTGCCACAGGCTCTAAAACCCTTGGGGTCAGCAGAGCGGCTGGAGAGAAAAAAGATTTTATTGGTGCTATGAGGGGCTTTGGGAGGGAGGAGGGGAAAGGAGAGGAATTTGGCTGGTCTCAGTGCTCAGGCCAGTATTACTTTGTCCTTTACTTTTACAGCCACCAATTCTCCCTCCAACAGAGAGTGATAAATTACTCTTTCCTTTAGTGCAGCACAACAATCTAGTTACGAGCAATGATTGTCTGGTAGCTCTTGCTTTGGAGGCTGACCACCTCCACTGGGCTGGAGCACCAGAAATGCTCTGGGAGAAGCAATGGTGCTAAGAAACACATTTGCAGCGAGCCAAAGGGCGCTGCCATTCCCAGTCAGACAGGGAGGGAAGCGTGTGTACCTGTAACAGCCCTCCATAAATAACCCCGCAGGCGATTTTCTTTTTTAAAGGCCTATAATCTAAATTCCCTTTGCTTTACGAACCAAAAGAGTTCAGAATAGTTTGTGTGCAGATGATAAAGCGGAAAGATTGTAATTTAAATCTCTCCATTCAGGATTCTGGCTCTCCAGGAAAATTTCCTTCTTCAATTTAAAATGGATGTAAGTAGCTCAGTTTTATGATGCATTGTTCCCATCTCTCTCAGCTAAGATAACCTGGGCCCAGACTTGAATCTTTTTCTTTTTTCATTTGCTTGTCCTCTCCACATGCAGGCTTGCAGCACGGAAGAAAGGAGGAGAGATTTTGAGAAGATCTTTGCACACTACGATGTTGTGAGTTCCAGAGGTTGTTCCCTTGGGGTCTTTAAATGACACAGGTTTAGCACACGCTGCTCAGACTTCTTCCTCCCGTGGGGTGCTGTGGGGTCACTCAGGAGCCGCGGCTGTGCCCGAGCCCATGGACCAGGGGGGCCCAGGCACCAGACTGGGGGATAAGGTGGGGACAGAGGGGAGCGATGGTCAGAGACCTCCTGGCAAAGGACACGTTTTGACTTTCTCCATTGCCGTGGCCGACACTGCTGCATTAGCAGTATCTCTCTGCAGGAGACGCGAGGGCTGTAGAGGGGGTGGTGGCTTTAGCTCTAGCAGTCTCGGGCAGTTTGGGACCTGCATCACCACCACTTTGAGAAATAAAACCCCTTCCAGTACTGAACCGAGGGTTTTTTAGGGAGTCTGGCCCAGGACAGACATGACCACCCAGCTGCCTGTTAGAAAGCAGCGACCCGGTGCCGCTTCTGACAGTCGCGTAACTCCCTCAGGGTGGTGGTGATCAGCAAGCCTCACAAAATGGCGGGAGGTGTTTCTCCCGTTTGAGGGGAAGAGATGGTTGGGGAAAAAGGAAGGGATCTTAGTGGTATAGAGCTCAGTGACCAGGTGGACCTACTGAGCGGTAAACGTTGTGGTTTTGACTTACTGGAGTGTTTTGATGTTTATTCCATCTTTTAGAGTAAAACAGGAGCACTTGAAGGCCCAGAAGTGGATGGGTTTGTCAAAGACATGATGGAACTGGTCAAGGTAGCTTCCTGGCTCTTTCTATTTACTAATACCTTATATTTCCGAGACGAAGGTGGTTGTTTTGGTAAAGTTATGTAAATAGAGAGGCTAGTGAGAACACAGAGTCAAATTTCACTTGGATCAGCAGCAGAAATGAATGTCATGGTCTCAACATAAACACTATAGAGCATTTCACCATATCACAGAAATTCTGCCTGACAAACTAATACACCTTCACTCAGCAACTGTGTTTAAGAAAGGTCCATTCTAGCTCACACTATGAATTAGGCAGATGTTACAGCATCACAAACTGTGCCGACATGGATCAGCCATCAGAAGTCCTTTCTTCTGTTTTCACTGCAGATATGGTCCTCACCAGCATGACCTCATGGTTTATTAGGTCATCATAGAATCACAGAATCATAGAATTGTTTAGGTTGGAAAAAACCTTTAAGATTATTGAGTCCAACCATCAACCATGCCCACTAAACCATGTCCTGAAGTGCCTTGTCTACGCGGTTTTTGAACACCTCCAGGGATGGTGACTCAACCACTTCCCTGGGCAGCCTGTTCCAACGCCTCACAACCCTTTCAGTGAAGAAAGGGCTACACTTGAAAATGACTTGAGCTCTACCTCTAATCAAGAGCACCATGCCCTGTGTGTCACCAGTTTCTTAGAGACAGCAGAATCAGTCTGCATTGGATTACCTTGAGTTTCCAGATACAGTCTGAGATAGAGCTTTTGATGCAAATATAGTCTGGTCTTTGGCTCCCCCTGAGCCTGAGCTGGTGCATTTCTACATGATGTGACCCAACGCAGGGATGCCTGCGTTCCCATGTCCGTTTAGCGGAGAGCAGAGACTGCAGCTGTGTGCTGACGGCTGCGTGTGTATGTACATTATAGCCATGGGGTGTGTAGGGAAGGGTGTGAGGACAGGCAGGAGGTTGGATTTGTGCTCTATGCATGTGTGTTCAAAGGAGCAAAGGTTGTACTTCCCTTCATCGGCATCGTCCTTGGGCACTGCAAGCTGTGCATGGGAATTTGATCTCCTCCTGAGAAAGTGGGAAGCAGAGGAAGTGGTACAGCATTAGGAGCATACAGAGACAATATAGCCTGTAAAGTATGTCTTTAGCATTTGTTTGATCCACTAAAGGTATTTTTAAGTTGCTGGCTAGCCTGTGAAATAGGAGCCTGCTGACAGAAATGCCGCATCACTCCTCACGTAGCAGGTTTGAAAGAGGAAACCAGAGGAAAGCACAGGTCCAGTAGTGCAGGGATCTGTATTGAACAACTTTCTGCAGACTTTTGTTTGATACGGACCAGATGATACTGATGGCCTTGACTAAGCACAGAAATCACGTTGCATTTCCTTTCAGTTACTCACAGTCCCATACCTCTTCTGTTTTTGCAGCCCATTCTCTGTTCACTTCCCCACCTTGTATGAGCTAATGTGGGGGTCAGGCTGTTTGGTCACTCCTCCATGGGTGGATTTCCCAGCCGCTGCACAGCCTGCTGCTTTACAGGGCTGGGGAAATCCAGAGCTGTTTTCTCTCTGAGCCACGTTTTTCTCTTTTGCCTGCAGCCCAGCATTAGTGGGGTGGACCTGGACAAGTTCCGCCAGATCCTGCTCAACCACTGTGACGTGAACAAGGATGGGAAAATTCAGAAATCCGAACTGGCTTTGTGTCTCGGGCTTAAAATGAACCCGTAGCCAGGAGGGTGCTCGTGGTTGTGTTTCCCTTGTGAGATTTGCTTGCTGCTCCTCATAGAAGTGTGTCCGTGCAAGTGGGCTGGAGAGTGGCTGCACAAAGACATGTCAGATTGGGATTCGCACGGAGAGCATCCCCGCTCCACCAGTCCCTTTGTGGTGTTCGCTTGCTGCCGCTGCTTGTGGGTCCCCTTAGCAATGTCTCTGTCCACGAGCACACCAGCTGCTCAGAAAAAGGGTTGCTTTTATTCTCCTGCTCCCCACAAAATGCTTCCCTGCCCACCCCCTAGGATAGGGACAAGCATCTCCTTAAAAATGCTGTGTTGGTGCTGTCGGAGTGCAGCTGCTAGGTGTTTCTGATGGTCGCCCTACGTGTGAAGTCAGTCCTTTGGTGAGCATCGCGCTTTGTTTGTGCTTTTAAAATAGTGGATGGATGACAGTGTATATGTGCAGAAATAAAAAATGGCAATTACAGAAATTCATTAAGATTGGAGTTTATCTGTTATGTACGGAAAGCCATCTGCCACAGACTGGCAGACCATACATTGTAGCCATTTTATGTGAAACACATTAAATGGCACCAGGTTTTGTGATGCCTATCAGCCTTTCTTCCAACCCAAACTGAAACAGTATACAAGTTTTCCATAAGCTGAAAAACCGGAAGGACACAAGCCTAATTAGAGCAAAGCTCTTAAGCACATGCTTAGTTTTTTAAATCTTTAAGAGTTAGTAAAGACTTTTAACCTGTATTGAACTTAAAGCTACCCATCACTCCTGGGCCATGAGTGTGGTCCTGGAGCCTAATGGCAACAGCATCATTTGTGCCTGTATTTCCCTATTCCAAAGGCTTTGACTGTTTTTTTTTGGAAAGTGCCACACCTACACTATCATGCCCAAATGATCCTTTCTTCATTTCTGAAGAGAAAACTGTGGAGGAAGGGTTGTTGGCAAAATTCCCGCACATTTCAGCATTTATGTCTCCGACAGATGAGAGGCCCAGATTTGACACTACAAGTGTCCTTCTGGTTATGTTCTTTGCAGAAGATGGTACAATGAAACACTCCTTTTATACTCAGTTTTATAAAAATTAATCAGAAATTACCTTCTGTCGACACAAATAGAAGTGGAGACGTGAGTCAGTAAAATGCTTAAGAACATACACAACTTTAGAGATGTGCTTATTTTCTATTTACATTGATGATAAGAACAAGTGCTAAATGCATCACCAACCAACTTTACATCGTACCTGCAATATGATGTGACTTATGGGCCAAAATAATTATGCCTTTAAGTATATTCTTCTGTTTCTCTCTCTTTGTTCGGTCTTTATATCATTCTCATTGTTACTATTATTTTCTTAAACTACAGTTTCTGTTACTTTGGACACCATCCCCTACAATATATTTCCACTCATAGATGTATGATCTTTATGCTATTTGTATTTTTCAGTTAAAACACGTCCATTCTGTTTTACCCCTGTTTAATCCTACTGATATCAGTAGTACTTTTTCTCATTTATTAAAGTATAAATTCAAGAATATCCTGCCTTGCCTTGCCAAAAATACACGAACTTTTAACCTAAAATGAAAATAATCTTTTAAAGACTGTATACAACCGCAGCTCTCATTTCAAGAGTTATACAACGCTTCATCTTTATTGAAACCTTATGCTTTTCACATCCTCTACAGACAATAGTTTTTATTCAACAGACACTGAGCAGTAATGAATTTGATATGTCGGTGTCACAATGTATTTTGCTTCTTTTGTACAACTCTGGGATATTTTTTTTTTAATACTGAGTTTGCTGAAGCCTTCCTCTCTGCAAGTTCATGCAAATAGTTTTATTAGCTTTAAAAAAGTAAGTGCGTAGCCTTCAGTAAGTGAGTTTACAAGAACATTTTACAAAACATTAGCAAAAAATAATTGGGGGTCATAGATTAAAATTTTATATACAGAACTCAGAAGAGGGTTTTTTTATGATTTTAAAAGACTTAGTTTTGCATTCCCATGAGGATATTTTTTGTGTCCAGGGCAGAAACTAGAGAGCAGGAAAACAATCATGCATGCTGCCTTGCTTGTGGGGACCATAAGGGAGAGCCATATCCCAGTGGGACTCCAGCCCAAGTGAGCCGCAGGTCCTCTATAAGCAACACCAAATGTCAGGAGATGCAGTGGGATTTGAGTCCATGTTACAAAGGTCAGCAAGGCAATTATTAACGAGCCATGCTCTTATAACCCTCTAGCCTCTAAAAGTCAATGTTATTGCAGGAGATAGGCATTTTGAGACTTCCCGTAGAGAAGATGCGTTCCTTGCTTCCAGAGATTTTTTTTTTTAATTATTATTTTCACTTCAATAATGAATGATCTGTAAGGCCCTTTGGTGTCAGGCTCTGGTGATTTCATCCCTTTAAGCTGCTAGATATATAGATAGGCAATGCAATACATTTTGATAAAACATAGCTATTTGCCATTTTGCAAATTTGAAGGGTACTTTTATGTGCAGTGTGGATTATACACATTTGAATGGTTACGTGAAAATACCTGTTTTCCATTAATTATATGAAAACTTAGTGCCTACAAAAGCAAAAGCATTTACACACCATGATGCCTTCTGCACTGTAAATATGTTGAAGGTACACAAGGAAGGCTTGGGGCTGTCCGATCAGTGCATCCTCCGCCAACAAAATTTTGTGGATATCACAATATTTAGGAGCCTGCATCTTGGTAACTAGAATTTGAATGCAGAAAGTGAATGAAAATTTTTGCCAAGATATTTTCCCTTGGTATTATCATGTTTTTTCTCAAGAAAACTGGGATTAAGGGATTCACAGTTTCCTATTTCTTCACAATATGCAAATTTACTGAAATCAAATTTAACTGACTTATATCATCATATTTAACAGGTATATTTTCGAAAGACATTTAGCTACCCCGCGTGTAGTGGTCAATAATCACAGTGCTCCCAAATGTGTCATTTTAATGTTGGTTTCTTCCTTTCCTTGTTTAACTGGCAAACTGCTGGATCTGGAAATCAATGTGTGAAATTACTTGAAGCAAAGCTGTTCCTTTACCTCCCTTTTCACTGTGAGTTATTGGAGATTATGCCCTGCACTCCCATCATGCTCCCTGCTCGTCTTGGTCTTTCTCATTTTTGGCACTTGACATAGTTTTTTTTCTGGATGACTTGTCATGATAACTTTATTCAGGAGATGCTGCCTCTGACAGTTTCAGTTGACTGTGTAGAATCAATACCCATGAAAAATGAACATTTATGGGGCTTTTTAACTCAAATCCATCCCTCATTTATCTTCATTGGTTTCACTGGAAATGACGTTACAAAGACACAATCTTTTCTCCCATCATTTTGGACCTCAACAAGCTGCTTGCTTATCCTGCACCATCACCATGGAGATCTGCCACTGGAGACCCCCAATTTCCTGAGCCAGCCTCACAAAGCCAAATTGCTCACGTGCCATCTTGTCCCCTGGTCTGTGCAATTTTTTCCCCATAATAATGAACCCAAATGCACATGCTCTCACTTCATTCCCCAGTCTGAATACACTCCAGCAGTCTCACATCACTGACACCCAAACTGGAACCAGATGAGTTGTTTAGAAATCGTAACATTTGAGTTTCACCAGTGCTTTATTTTAAGATTTGCAGTAAAATAATTCTCTCCCTTTGTTCTCACAATATTGCTTTAAATAACATGGGTGAAGCTGCCTGCACATCTTACAGAAACTGCTTTTTATTCCTACTGAAAGCTGAGTTGAGCATCAGCCCCAAAGAAGGGCTCAGAGCATAGGAAACCAGCACAATATTTTGATTAATCTGCTTTTCTGTTTGTGTGGCAAGAGAATAGTGTCAATATTAATGAAAACAGTTGTGACTAATGCAGCCAACAAGACTATCAGAGAATCATCTGCCACAATATAATAGGAACCCATCATGAGAAACACCTTAATTACAGCTATTATCTCTTAAAATGGCTGGGTAACTCTTACATTAATCTGATTTGAAACAGAAAGTTGCTGTTATGTAGTGGATGTTAAATGGGGCTTTGCTGTGTAATTACATGGGGTAAAGTAATTGTGAAAGTCATTTTTGTATGAGGGCTACACTGACTGCTAATGAAAAGCTCTCATTTCGTGGCACCTGTATTTTCAGTAATTCCGTGGAGAATTGTGTCTCATTTTAAGCAACATTTGCACATGGGAGAAGGGGGAGAAAAGAGTGCCAGTTTCAACCATTATGAGAGAAAATAAGGGAACCATTTGCCTAATGCCAAGAGGCATCTACAGGGAGCTCCCACTGGGTCCCAGAGGTAGAACCACTTCCCTGCCCTCTCTCACTTAGCTGGGCAGCACTGATTTTCACGCGTTCATCCCATGGTGACGCATCCGCTGCCCACCTGCCCCACACTCAGCCTTTACGCCAGCTTCAGGCATTGCCCTTCCTCTTGGGTTTGTTCCTTCCCATTTGCTGTTCTCCAAAAAAAAAAAAAAAAGCTTTTCCCTGCCCTGCTGCTGTGCTGGAAACTTTGCAGAGGTGATGGGTGAACTGGAGCGGATGTCTCTGCCCAGGAAAAACAGCTGGCGCGACGGCACGCACGGTGCAGACAAATGCTCAGGCTGCATTTCTGGCATCTCTTTAGATTAGCTGTTTCAGGAAAAAATGAATTCGATAGGATGTGATGGAGTCATCACAGCCCACTAGAGCTACTGTTATTAGGCAACGCGTCTGGAGAACAGGCATCTGCCCCAGGCTCAAAGACACCTGGTTTGGGGTCCCTGCTCTGCCTGGCATCACGGCTGTGAGGCTCAAATGATTTCGACATGCTTGGTCTTACTGGGGGAAGGTTTCTGTTATGGATGAGGAGAGCACATAACCGCATGTTGAAAGCCAGACACTTTGGTTTGGAAGTGTACTTTTGAGGGGTATGTTTACAATAATGGCCACCATGTTCCCAAATAAAGGAGAGCTAGAGGTGTTGGTGACTTGAGGGACTGCATGGGCTGCGCTTTGGGGTGAACCTGGTTGCCTCTTTGAGGTCCTCCCTCACCAGACCCTGGTTACAAAGCCCAGGGAAGGACCTCCAGGCGTTATGGGGGAACACAAGGAATCTAAGCCCTAAATTAATTTTAAATGCAGCTGCAGACCATATCCCTGTACAGTAAGGTTTGTACCAACTCTTCACAGTTCTGCTTTGTAAAATAATCAATGCCGGAGTGTAAAGAGAGAAATAGGTCTCCACTGCTGATGGGGTCTGAAGAAATCGTCCTTCCCCCATTTCTCTGTGAGGTGGGAGAAGGGTTTTAATGGTGCTGGGCAGGCAGAAGTTGCACGAGGCCTAGTCCTCCATCCCCAGCTGAGTCCCCTTGGCTCTGGCGGAGCCGGACCAGCTCAGGGAGGACAGAGACGTGGCCACGGCTCCACTACCAGATGCATTTTAAAGCTTTTAAACCTGGGGGTTTCTAAATTAAGGACTGCCAGTGCTAAAAAGCGGCAGCATCAAGGCTCTTTCAAGCTGACACCACAGTCGAACACCTCTAGATCTGAGAGAAGCCGTTACTAGGCCGGTGTCTGCTTTATACGAATAAAGGGCTGTAACTCAGTTGTCAAGGGGTTTCTTGTGGTCGTTGGAGCTAAGGAGAACATGTCCTCATCTTCTGATTCCCTGCGAAGTCTCGTGTAAGACATCCCTCCCAGCACCTCATAGAGACAAAGATGGAGAAGAGAGATGCACCCAGAATTCCCGTTTGGGTGGCTGTTTGAACAGATTGTTGTCATCTGTCACTTTGGCTAACATGCCTCTAACGTTGATGGTGTGGCCAAACAGTTTTTATTTAACATTGTTAATCCTTAGGAAACGGGTTCATTTCTCCAGCACATAAAAATCAGGAGACAACAGACTGCCAGGGCTTTCCGTGCCAGCAGGATGTGCCTGGAAAAATCTTGTTTTGGGATGAAGATCCAGGCGGGAGCCGGGCAGCAGAGCCTGGAGGATGATAGCACCTGTGGTTTAGGGGAGCCTTGCTTCATCTGGCAGCCGGAGCGAGGGCAGCTGCTTGCCACAGCTTAGGGGAAGAGCAACCGCTTCAGACACGCTCACCGGATCGTTGGGAAACCCATGAACGCACGTGAAGCTCAGGCCAATCCATTTTTTCAGTTCTTCCTGCAAGCGGCGAGCACGCACGCGACGGCTCAGATGACACGTGGCGCTTGCCAAGGCACCACAATAACTTGATTGTTTGCCTAAGACCTAATTAATGAGATCGTCAAAGGCAACTGTTTCCTCCTTCCTGATGAGTAAATGTGCACAGGAGCACGGGCATGAGTCCGGGATGTTTCCTGGTTATTAAGCTGAGAATGATCTGCTTGGGTTTGGGCTATGTAGAAAATCAATAGATACTTCAACTTTTATCATAAGGCATAAAATGCTAATAAGCACGCCATATTACAAGGACCTTAAGTTTGATTGATACAATGACAGGATGGCATTTAGAGACTCATTCTAGAATTTCTTTAACCATCTCCATATAATAGAGTTGGTATTTTTTCAGCAAGGATTTCTTTCTACATCTAAAGAATGGAAGATCCTATGGGCTTACGATTAATGACATTCAGGACATTCAGATAGCTGTTTTAATTTTTAAGAGCTAGAAATTGCCTAGTTTTAAAAGTGTCTTGTAGGTGTTATTTTCAGGTTGCAATACATTATAGTGCATGTTCTGCCTCGTCCCTCTTGCTGACTATGAAATTTAGCATATGCTTTGCCTTGGCCACCATTTCCACTCTCTGGCTGTTGGGATCCAGAGGTGCTACTGCCAACACCTGGCATGCCGTGGTTATGAATCAGGCCACAAAAGATCAAGCAGTTAGCTTTAAAACCTCTGAAATCTCTCATTTCCCCTTCTCTTCTTGCCCTCCTTCATCTCTGCCTTGCTTTTCCTTTTTAAAGGAACCTGTGGGATTGTTTCTATCATGCCTTCTGGGTCTGAAGCTTCTTGGCCGCCACATCTGCAGGCTTTGCTCTTCCTTAATTCATTGCCCTGGGAGAGACAGAAATCCAGACTGGTAGGTGGAAAGAAGAAAGGAAAGGTAACAGCATGCCAGTCTAAGGCAGAGATATATGCCATGCCATCACCAAGAAAGCATCCTTGCCTAAATTCACACCTTTAGGTACCTCTGTCGACTCTGCTGGCAGCCCAGCTCTCCTTCCCCTGCACTTGGGTGATGTCTCTTCTTAGAGCTGCTGGAGTGCTGGTTAAAATCTCAGCAGGCCCCATTAGAGCTCAAGCTCAATGAAGCAAGGAGGTGTACGGGTTTTTGGTCCAACACGGAGAGGGGTGTAAGGGATGGCACAAGCACAGCTCTGAGGGATGCCTGAGGCTTTCCTCTCAACTTCTTTCCACTGCCTGTGAGGTTGCTGGTGCTGGGGGGTGTCCTCTGCTGCAACCTTAAATATAGAATTTGTTGGTTACACTCCTAGTTTTTAAGAGTCCTCATGATCCTGCTGGGTTTTTAGAGGCAGGGGCGGACACTGCTTGGGCTCCAGCAGAGGAAACCACATTGCTGAAGCTGTTCTTGACCACGAGACCCTCAAAAGCTGTGTGTGAGGGGCTGCAGCAGAGGAGCTGAGAAAATTCCTTGTACCTCTGGCATTTCAAAGCAACCCAGGCAAAGTGCCCCAAGAGCGGTGAGGACTTTGCCTCTCAGCTGGAAAGAATTTGGAAAGGAAGCTGCAAAATGCAAAATGCAAAATGCTCCATGCCAAGCATGGAGCCCCCCCCAGGGCTGCCTGGAGAGATGCTGTGGCCACAGTGGGAGCAGGTAGCTGAAGAGCCAAAAGTCCCTGGCATCTGCCACACAGCTTTTCCCTAATACATCTTCTATCAAGTACCTTACCGAGGAGCACCAGCAGTGCACAACTGATGGCTCAGCACCATAGCCGTCCCAAAGGAGGGGACGGCTTACACCAATGGAGTGATTTTTATGCTCTCGTGAACTTCAAGCTTTTTCCTGCAAATCATTTTTTCCATAAAAAATGCAACAAAAATTCATTCACAATGGGCCTATTTGTTGATGCTGATTTTTGCCACTTCATGATAGAATCATAGAAGCATGGACTCATTTAGATTGGAAAAGACCTTTAAGATCATCGAGTTCAACTGTAGCTTTTCATCAAAAAAAAAAAAAAAAATTCGGCTCTAATGCCATAATAAACATATAGAAATGTGTATCACTTCAGCATAGGACACTTATCAAATAGATAACAGCAATCTTCCTAAAGTGATAAATTTGGGCCACTGTGTTGGTTGGCCATCCCTTGGTCAGGGGCACCTGGCAGGGCTGACACCTTTGCGTCCAAGTAGTCACAAGCCCCAGAGTGTTTGCAGGTTCACAGCTCCTCTGCTCTTGGGACTTTGTTATCACTTTACCAGTCCTGTGCCTGTGCCTGGCAATTCCTCCAGTTCCCTCTCAGCTGTTGCTCTTCCCGTTCTAGCTATATGATGCCTTTCTTCAGCTTTGCAAATAGACTTTCCTCTGCTTTTTGATCTCTTGCTGCTCTGCTTAAGGAGTCTTAAATCACTCTGTGGCAACTACCGTCTCAGGGGGATTTGGGGTTCAGCCACGGGTTATGTGTGCTAACTGCTGCTCGTGCCAACCGCAGCTGGCTGACAGCAGCATCACAGAAAATAGAGATTGGTTCAGAAAACAGCTTGGGAAGAGGACATCTTGCTGTTTCTAGAGATGCTGGGTCTGTACAGGCTTTTTCAAAAAGTAGGATATGCTGTACGTATGTGCTCCATATGAAATGCCGTGGACAATCCCTGCCAGGTACAGCAGCTGTCAAGCAGGGACTGTTCCCAGATGTCACAGAAATATCTCAGGTTCATCTATCGCCAATGATGTGAGTAAGCTGGCTGATTTACCCACACTCGCATTCATCCTTTCAGGCTGCACAGTTGGACACTTCCCAGGTCAAATCCTGTCCTCATGTCAACCCATGCAAGCCCATTAACGTCAATTGAGGAGAAGTCCAACCTCGTATCTGTAAGGGGCACCACAGTTTGGTTAAACCTGATGATCTCATGGGTCTTTTCCAACCTAAAGGATTCTATGAAATGATTCTATGATTCCAGATGCAATAGGCTGGGCTATAAACTCCCCTGCTGAGTTGTTGAAAGCCAACCAGCAGTGCAGGTGCTATACCTGGCTTTGGGGAGCCCAATACCTGGCTGTGCAAGGTGAGAGAGCCAAGGGTCCCCACAGGGGGGACAAGCACCGAGGAGGGATGAGCTCCCTTCCCATTAACCGGGTGGGCACCGCTCTTCCTCAGCAGCAAAGAACTATTTGGCAAAAACACAGGAAAGCAGAAGTGCCCCAAATCATGTTGTGTTGGGGTAGAAATGGATGTGAAGAGAGTGATGGATTAGTTGGGGACAAAGGTGTTTTGTAATTTCCTGGAAGAATAACAAAAAGAAATGCCTTGTGTTAGCATCCCCTGCGTGTGTGTGTGTGTTATCTTCTGCCAGATAATAACATATTAGTATGCTAAAGTACAGTACATGGTCATCTTCTTCAGGAGATTGTCTATTTTTCTTTATTTTAAAGGCCAGCTCAGTAAGCAGCAGTTTCCTACCATACTGTTAACTTCTTTTGAGTTTTGGTAGGGCAGGAGCCATGCAGTAGCTGTCGGCTCCGAACTTCAGCAGGCTCCTCCATCTCTGTATTTGAATCATCACCACAGCTAATGGTGTCCACAGAAAAATGATAGAAAACTCAGCTTATTTTAACAGACACAGATATGCTTCTCAATCTCCTGCACATAAATGACTTCTCTCAAATAATTGGTGGTGAATAATTGATGCAATTAAAATATCCACTTTTCCTATTCATGGGAGCAGATCATTCATTCTGATTGCTTCAACACTTTCTGGGGGATCTTTGATCAGCTGTGTAAAACACACTGTACATTTCCATTTTCTGATTCAGATAAGTTTTGTCATTGGACAAAGGGCTTAAGGAATTAATTTAGCCCATGAATCTGCCAGGCTTAGATTTCAGTCTACGAAGAACTGGAAATTTTTTAAATGTCAAAGCCTTCCCTTTAAGGGTCATGTAAGCTTTCCATAGGTGCCGCCTTCAAGAAATGAGTGCGCTATAAAATGCAGTGCTTGGGTGCAGAGATTACGAAGCCCATCATGGGTGCAACTGCACCACTCGTCTGTTCTTGGTCCCATTTAATCGTCCTGTTTGAGGCTTTTAGGCTCAGCCACTAAACAAACAGGCATGTGTACATGCATTTTTATGAAGTATTATTACAGTAAAGGGAATTTTTTGAAACAAAGGGAAATTAGTGATTGGTTAGCTTAAATTGCTGCACATTTCATTTAAGAGTTGTTTTAAGGGTACTCAGAGCATCCAGATCTCAATTCTGCTAACGTTCCCGTAAACTGCAGTACTACATCCATATAAAATCATCACAGTGCATAACATCAGCTTTGAAAAATCTAATCTGGCTTTGAAAAATCATTTTTGCCTAGCTTATTTGAGTCCCCAGTGCAATTTTCCAGTGTGTACTATTTCACAGTCTTAAAATTCACCTACCACGAGCAAGTGTGAAAAGCAGACTTCAGCCAGTCATAAGCGTGCAAGAAAAGAACTGAGACCAGTGGCCAAAGCTCTTTTAAATTTCAGCCAGTACTTATGGAAGTATTTCCACTTCTTCATTTCTACAGAAAACTGTGCATGCGTCAATATTAAGATGAATTATAGCTCTGAGTAGCCTCTGTCTTGTGTATGTTGGAGCTGTTTCCTTCTTGTCAGCACAGAATCTATATGTCTCATAGCTGTACATTAAGCAACACAACCAGTGTCCGTCCCGCATAGCTCATTCTGTCCCTGCTTCTTTCCCAGGGGAACAATTAGATGTGTAGCATTACGGTGTGGTGGGATTTTGTAATTTATGTAAAGGAGTGCCAGGAAAAGCAGCCAAAGTTCACGGGTTAAATTGGTCCTGTGGATCTCTGCAACAGATGTTGCTAATTAAAATTAACATTAAATGAAATTAAATTTAAATGAACTACATTATATTTGAGAATCAACTCAAACTAAATGAGTCCCCATTTCCTTCCCTTTAAGTTTTCTATTGGTAATCCTGCCACTTAAAGGTCATGTTATTTTTTGAAGCCTTTTCATGAGGTTCGTTATTTTGCCGGTGGTCTTTAAATGCCACAGTCCAGATGCGTAGCGGTCTCTGCTTGCATGGTTGGGCCCCCTTGCCCGCAGACATGACTCCTTGTGTGAACAAGCATTTGAAACTACAAATTAGAAAATTAGATGCGATTGCCTTACGGCACTCAAGGAAATGGCCATTTCACGCACAAATTAGAGGTTTTGCAAAGGTGAACACATGGAGCAACACAGAGGGAGATGTGCTGAAAATGCCACCTGAAGAACATATGCCCACAGTGCCCAGGCTTGAGGGGGGGGGGGCAGATTTTGGGGCATTTGTTCCTTGCTGGAATATATTGCTGTACCTGCAGTGGGCTGCACAACCATCCCTTTATGATCTGCAATTGCAGTTAAATGCGGTATATTTAAATCACCATGGGCCATAGTCAGGCTTCTATGCTGGCCTGTGGGCTCATAGAGCATTTAGTAGCTTTGCAAGGATTTTTTCTGGGTTTCTCTTTGAATACAGAAAAATAGCATTATCGTGCTGCATTGGGTCAGCTAGAGCCACCTCCCTCAGAGTGCAGCTTTTTCCAAGGAGGATATGGCTGATAACACTTTTTAAGTATCAGCTTAAGCTTGTCTTAACCTTGATTTCACAAGCTATGCACTTGCTTGCTAAAAGCGGCCTAGGAAGATTTCTATCCAACACAGCAAAGCCAGGGGTGATGTTTGTATGATTTTGACTACAGCACAAGCTGCCACCTGTGCCTCCATCCAACAGCATGTGGCCGAAGCCTCCCGGGTGGATCCAGCAGTAGCACAGGGGTGGCATCCTGCAGTGCCGAGCCTGTGCCAAGCCGAGCTCTTCCTTTCATTTTAAGCCAACATGCCAGTCTCCCGCTGGTGCAGGACCCCCCCCATGCCATTCGCAGCTTCATTTTCCAGGAGGCAACTGGTGCCTTCACATCCCTCTTCATTTTATTCTGTGCTTTTCTCCTTTGAGAACAGGCAATTCGGTTCTTTTTTTTCCAATTTATAAATGATGCTGAAGGATAATAAAGCTGCATTTACAGCAGCTACGCTGAGCAGCCGTAGCGAGGGGCTGCTTTTTTCATAACTGGAGATGAAGGAGCAGTGAAAGCCAGGAGACTAGTTCAGGTAATTACAGCGGGTGAGGAATTGGCTCTTAACCATGAGGCTTTCACTGCTCTCATCCCACCTTGTATGAACACTGGGAGCCAGCGTTAAACCAGCAGAAGAGGTCATGCAGAATTAGCAAGGCTTATCCAGGCATTTCACCTGCTTTCCCCACTCTCCACAAAGCTCTTTTCCAGGGTGCTCCCAAACGACCCTTACCCGGCAGGGAAGGGAGATGCACAGGGGACTCGTGGGGGCTGCAGGTGGTGGGGAAGGAACCGGGCACGGCAGCAGCGTTAGTGCTGTGTCCCCAGCTCGGAGGCTGCTCAGCTGCTGTTTGGCACAACAGAAGTAAAAAATCTTTTTATCTTACTGGCCAGAGATAAAAAGATAGCTCAGTGGCACGAGCTTTAAGCTCTTTTCTGGACTGGGGGTAGAGTGTTCGGTTAATGCTACAAATGCCATGTTAACACTTTCCAGGTGCTCACAACTGATCAAACTTGGAGCAAATATTTTACAGAAGACACTTGAGCATCACTGTAAGTGAGCTCCTAATATGTAGTCTAGAAGCGTATGTGAAGTCAGGACAGAGGCTCTTAAAGGTTGATGGTTAGCAGTAACAAGATATGCTTTACTCCTACCCCGACATCAAAACAAATTATGCATTCCAGAATTTTTCCTGGTTTCTTATCTATCTTATTTAGCCTGGTTTGCTAAAACAGGTTAATACTTCTGCTTACGTCTGTATGAGGACAGAGCCACAACCTGCAGGTTTGCCAGACTTTCCTGGCTCAGGAACGCTTTCCAGTGGGTACAGTTTGGACTGAGAGCACCTGCCTCTGACTTTTGAAGTGTGCTCGGTACTCTGCGTACCAAGGAGGCATTAGTGCCAGTGACACCTGGGGCGTGCGACAGGGCTTCACGGGCAGGAATCCAAGATTCGGTTGTAACTTGAATTAGACAACCCCAAATTTCTGGGGGCAACTTACATCAGTCACACATTGCTACATATAGTGGCTGTGTATATGCAAATATATTAATACATGTGCACAGATTAAATGCCAGAATTTCTGTATAGTATCTACACATGTGCATATTTATTTTATTCTGAGGTTGCATGTACTCTTCAATCAAACAAAAACCAACAGGGATGTCTTATTGGGACAACCATAATGGAAGCACACTCAGGATGCCAGAGACACAGTAAAATTACCCTCTGAGCAATCCAAGTCTTCTGGAGGTTTGTTTTACGCTGTAATTTAGCATTTCTGGTGTAAGCAACTCAGTCAGACCGACATTTAATTTCGATGGTTTGGAACCGTGAAGCCACTGCAGAGCTGGGAATAGCTGGCTGCCTCCGAGTCTGGTCCAGCCCGCTCCAGCAGCCAATTTCTGCTGTTGGTGGGGGATGAAGGCTCTGACATCCCATCTTCCCATCTGCAGGACTGGGCAGGACGCATCCGACGGCCACGTGGCCAGGGAGCTCTGCAGCGCTGCCGGGTAGAGTCCCTTGTGTAAACAGGGTGCCTGGCTTTAACAGCACCTTTCAGACCAACCGATTGTTAAAGCTATCCTACAGGATTATTAGCACACAGGTGGTAATTATTATTAGCAAGTAATTATTATATTAGGCTGGAAAACCTTGTTGTGCCAGCTCCTGAATCAATATACCTGAGGAAAGACATCCTTGCCCCAAGTTCTTACAGCCTTGTTTGGTGACTGCTCCCAGGGTGTGGCCAGAAAAACACAAAATATGTTTCGAGCTTTATAGTTCACGGCAAATTCTGTAATAAGCACTTACAGATCCCACATGCCCCTCAGCCGCTGGGTACCATGACTCACAAAGGTGAGCTGGTGGAAAGGAAGTTTGCAAAAAGCCTTGCAAACAAATTTGGGGCGAGCATCCCACCTTATAACAGCCTTATAACAACAAGGGGTTCCACAAGCAACCTGACACGAATAATTTCGTCTCAGCTCTAGGCTCTTGCTGGCTCCCTGCAACCAGTAGATTGCTGAGCCAGCCTCCCTTACTGTCTCTCGAGAGGGATAAGCACATCCAACATTTTGCAAGGAAGTGTGTAAAGCATTAAATAACTGCAAAATATAGCGAGACTAGGTGATGACATATAGATGAAAAGCATCCTTTCACTGCGTTCGGCCTGATTGGAATTGTTTCTGTGCGGTCGCAGAGTGGATTAAGGACAGGGTTTGGATTACATAGCGTCATGGTCCTAGGGGACTACTTGTTCAAAGTTGTCTTCATATAATCATTGCAGTGTACAGTGTAAAACAAGAAAAGGATTTCAATCCATTTCTGTCTGGTTATGATTTCTCATCACAGAAATCACCACTAAATTTTTTAAGTAAAAAAAGTATCCCACCACCACTGGGATAGACGGCAGCTTTTTCTCAGGCTGTCATTACAGACTATTGACATGCTAAGAGGGGCTAAACCATCTTGCATGATGGCTTAGAATGACACATGTAAGGGCTCAGAAAGTCAGCCTGAGGGGATTAACCCCAGTTAGGATTCATTTTGGGGAGCTGGAGTGGTCCGCACTCTACTTGGGCTCCTGCACTGCTGGCCCTTTGCAGAGCGGGTGGCCCTTTCCTTTGGGGGTCAGGGTCTTCTCCTCTTCTCAGTCCTGCATTTCAAGTGAAGATCATAAAAAGGCAAATCCTTTTGAGGTGTGTGGTTTTTGGCCAGTTGTGAAAACCTGCCTGAGCAGAAGCAAACCAGACACATGGGGTCCCAGTATCAATCCCAGAAAGACGTTGTTGTGAGGTCATTTTGCAGGCCTGCTCAGTCAGAAAATCCATTTACCCTCTGCTCTGAAGAAATGCTTATGTCTGGCTTGTTCCCTTAAAGCTTTGCCTTAGTTTACGAAATCTACTATGTTATTGTGCCTGGGTTCATTTGTCCATTACACATCAACATCATTGCTGTTGAAGTAATGGCATTTAAAAGATATTGCCCCAGGGATGCCAAATTAGATCAGGGCCGCTGCCGTGCTAGGCACTGTCCATAAATAGCTGCCTGGCTGGGAGGATTTCAGACTCTTTTTCTCTTAACCTCTTCCTACCAGACCTTCAGACACTTGTTGAAGACTGATGATGACTATGGTTGGTACTGTCAGCATCTGGCTGAGCACAGAGAGGGGAAAATCGCATGCAGCTGTGAGGAGGTAGAAACTCCCTCGTAGCCACGTACGGCTCATCGCATGTTGCTTTGAACATTCAACCTCAGCCTGACCAGAGCTACGGCCAGGGAGGGCAAGTAAATGTGTTTCAAGGGCACAACCAAAGCACCGCGGAGAGCCCTGTCTGCTGGGGTGAGAAGACAGACCCGGAGTGAAGCTCTTAAGCTGTGACAGTGCCATGCCATAGCTTCAGCCACAGCACCTGAAATTCAGGCTGTTACGATGCAACTGCTCTTCATAAAATATAAAGGGGAAATGCACTTGGCCAGTGGAAGTATCCTCTGTCCCACTAACCAGAGAGCACTTTTCTCCTCTGAGCAAATGTCTTTTTTTACTCTTTTCTTATGCTGCTCTCCTTCACCCTAGCCAAATACATGAATGCACTGAGGTCCTTTGTCACAGTATTATGGAAGGCTGTTATTCCTGAATTGACAAGAAGAGATGCTGAGGACACAAGCAGGCATAATTTCTACAGCACCCACAGACTGGTCTATTATCTGTTACTGGTGATAGGGCTGGTGGAAACAAGATAACCTGCTTCCTTCACCTCGCACTGTGATGATCTTTCTCTGATATAAAGGCATACCCACTGCGGCACACCAATGCCAAAATATGAAATCTCTCCCACTTCATCTGAACCCTCTATGCACTAAGAGGTTTCCAAAGGCCACAGACTCACCACTAACTTTGAATACCCTTTGAGTGCTACTAATCCTCAGAGGGTAATGGTGGGGGAGAACACCTCACTGATCACACACAGCTGTGAAGTTAAATCCCTGCAGAGACCATCTAGGGGAAGGAGAGAGCTGGGCAGACAAAACCGTTCTGCTTCAAAATGGCCCCCAAAGGATGCCCTGGATCAAGGTACTCCGTGGCAGGTGAGTAAGTGGCCCTGAAGGGCCAAAGTTCAGTTGACAGAATTTGTTTCATCTCTTCAAAAAAGTTGCACTGAGAAGAAAGCTCAGAGGAGGAACATGTGTCAGACGTTAACAGCAATTACCATTTTTCCAGTTAACAGTCGTCACTGCTCCTAAGCCAGACTTCTAGACAGCGGGAGCTAGTCTTTTGTAATATTTGATAATATTAATACCCTATCTTAAATCCCAGGTTGTGGTAATGCTGTAAAATAATTTATTACTCATTTCCATTCTGTTACTTTTAATTAATTTGGGGATTCACAAATGTACCTTTTCTACATTCTTAGAGGAGCTGAGGTGCTCTTGCTGCTGTGTGGTGTTAGCTGAGAAGCCAGGATCATTTCAGGTTTCAGTTACTCACATCTCTGAGTTAATCTACCCTGTAAAACTGCCCTGCCATCAGTAACATGTACAAGATGTACAAAAGTAGGGGTGAAGGCATATGGGGAAATTCAGGCTCCTTCAAAGTCCTTGGCCATTGCCCTGTATTCAGGCCTCCTGCAAGAAGTGCCTCACCCCCATGTCCCAGCTCTGGCAATTAATGCCAAGGCTGTGATAAGCCGTTCAGACCGTCTGCTCTCAAATTGCCAGGCCAAGGCTACCTACAGTGTTCATAGCAAAAAGTTGGTATCCCAATAAAATGAAAACTATAATAGAAGGTCTCCATACTTGTCCATAGCTTTGCTCCTAGAGCGCGTAGTTGCACATGGACTTCTGCAGGGCAGGATTCCTGGGCCAAGGACATTGGCTTAGCTATGAATTCACAGAAAAGGCACTGCTTTTCTAACTATAAACTCCAACTGTTCAGGGCAAACATCGCTTAGCTGCAGTATCACGGGCTTACTTAATGTGCTAGTTCAGTTAGCTGAGTCCTCTCAAGGCAGAGCAACGAGAATGGCACTTAAAGGACACAATTTGCCCTCAGAGCTATTTAGATGCTTCTCAGCTGGGTAGCTGTCAAGAACAGCATACACGTGGCAAAATTCACGAAGCAAACCAGGAAAACTTATTGCAGCAACTGGGGCAGGTGCATGTGAGGCCTTTGCTTTCCCAAGGCCATTTGCCCTGGCACCTGAGCAGAGAAGCAAATGCATCCTTGCTGATAAGTGTATGCTTGCTGTGTAACCTACTTGTAGAGTAACTTGTAGAGTTACTCTACTCGGGCGCAGTGTGGCTTCTAGACAACTCCTGTCTCTGGTCCATATAAGCTCTCTCTGCTAGCATTAACGCATCTTATATTTAAATGACTGCAACATAGTCTTGGAAATAATTATCTGCTTACTTTTAATGAGACATACTGATAAATAAGCAGATGCTTGTGTTATTAACATAATGCCAATCTGAATGTTTAACTAACTCACCTAAGTGTAATTAACTGGTGACAGCTGGGTGAAGAAACTTCCAGCATCCCTTTTAAAGACAAAGATTTTAAAGCAGGTATGAGCAGTAAAGGCAGTAACAATCGAAGCTTGCTGACTGACTACTCACACTCACGGCCAGGAGAGCTGCTCAGAAAGGCAGCCTGGTCTCAAGGTGCTCCCAGGAAGGAGGGCAGCCTGGAGCCTGCCGCTTCCCAAGGAGCCCCTCGTGAGGCTGCTAACACCCCATGGGGATACCGGTTGAACATTGCTGGCCTAGAAGTCACTCAATGTCTTCATTTCATTTCTTGCCTGTAACCTAGAGATAAGGTTCTTGCTGTGACAAAGGCATAGGAGATGCATAATTAGGCTTCCAGTGGCACACGGATGATGCGGTTTTGCTTAGTATATAAGATTGAGGTTGACTGAACTCAGCCTTTGCCAACCACTGTCTTAGCCTAGGGGTATCCCTTAATCATGCCTTGGAGGCCGTAGTCAACTGCTGACGACATTATATTCGTGCTATTTGATTCTCATGGTGTGTACACTGAAAACAAGGCATTTCAAACCGCAAAGCACATGTGATGTAAATAAGAAAATATAGTTGCTACCAGGAAACAGCTGAACAATATGCAGTGCAATGGGAGCATATGGAGAGCAGAATAAACCCAGACTATAATAAAGGGCTAGCAGGAGCCATGCACAGGGTCCTCTGCACCTGAGGGATGGGGAAAAGATCCATAAAAGGAAAGAACAGTTATAGATAAGGGCTTTTTCTGCAAAATCAAGGCTTCTACTGGCCTACAAGGGATGAAGTTCAAAATGGGTTAACTGGACAACATGGGCCTCTCAAGGAGTTTGGAGATTAGCCCTCAGAACAGGTCTAGATGCAGCTGCTGATGATTAAAAGCTGGTGACCTCAAAGTAGCAGGAGGCTATCAGGTGTCCTCAGCTATATCACATGAAAAATTTGGGCAGCGATAGCAGCCGTCTTTGCCTGAAGATTTGATGAGATGGCAAAGCTTGCAGGAATGCCCCTCCCGATTATTCTTTTCTACTCTTGATTTACTGTCGCCAGGAGAGCAACAATTCTCCTGGGTTAAAGCAAAAGTGACCCTGTTCTGCTATCTTGTGAAAAATCTTTGCTGTCTTTACAACCCTCTCAAGGCTTGGTGAAGGCACTGAACAGGTGGAAGTTATGTTGTCTGTCTCCCTGGTGTTTTTTTGGCAGAGCTGCTCTTTACTATCTGGTATCATCTCCTTAGTGTTTCATGTGTTCATTGCAGGGCTGAGAAAAAGAATTTTGTTGCAGACCTTTTCCCTTTGCTTGGCTTTATATCTCCTTTACTAACTTGTCTCTCTTCCAGAAAACTAACTGGGGCCATCTAATTGAGTAAACAGTAGGTATTTGAAAGAAAGGAGGTTTGTATCACACATTATGAGCTTCTATCATCTTTTGTACTTCCTCTACACTGTGTACTAAGGTATTTTATGGAAGTATTAGGCCAGAGTTCTAGAGCAGGAAAGTTTCTCAAAAAATTCAGTTTGCAAAAGGTTGTGGTAGCTTATACAGACTGTGTTGGCACCAAAGTCTGTGCCAATCTTCAAACTCCAAACAGTGGGAGTATCCCTATGGGAAGTGAATCCGTTTGATTTTTTATTTATTTATTTATTTTAAACATATGTAAGTTTTCCCATGGTCCTTCCTTTAGGTTGTTTATATTGGAAAATCATTTTGATCAACCAGTGCTGGTGGGAATTCTTTCTATCCTTATATACTGTACCCCTTGCAGAGACTGGGAGAGAAGCAACCAGTGGAAGAGAAGAATCTGGAGGGCAAAATAAACCTAGATGATAATAAAAGGACTAACAGGACCCGTGCACAGGGCCCTCCACATCTGACAGACAGGAAAATGATCCAAAAGAGAAAGAATGAATTCCACTTCATTTATGAATGTCTTCATTTTATCAATAGTCTCTTGTTTGTGCAGACATCTTCACACTAATTAACCTGCCAAAAGGCTTGCTGTGCAGGATGTGTAGAAATGTAGTCAATCCTGAATCTTGAAAATCACTGTGATCTTTATCACTTTCCCAGTTAATTCTGTGCTGATAATGGCTTGTGTCTCACTGCACAAAAACTTTATCTTGTATTGAACCATTGCTCAATTCTGCCTGCTTTCCCTGAAAGACTAACACAAACAATTCCTTCTAGGTGGAACAACCCATTGCTTGCTTAAGGTCGAAGTCTTGCAAATATGTAAGCTTGTATTTAACTGTGCTCTGGTTTCCCATCCCATTGACATCAAGAGAGCTGTTCAGACAGGGAAAATGAAGTATTTCTGTGCACTGTAGCAACACAAAGTTTTGCCCTTGCTTTTGCTATCAGTCCTGGCTCTCCAGAGTGCCTGTGAAGGCAGGAGACTGTCCAAGCATAGATGAGCCATGAAATAAGCTCTGAACAATTAAGGGGAAGTCCAGCTGTGAATCCATGGCCTCTGCTTTCAAATGCCTCTTTTAACAGCGTAGCTAGAGCTGTTTAAAAAAGCAGAAGTTTTCTTTGCAAGAGGGAGGATTTGTGTCAGAAAGATTAAATCACTCATCAAAGAGGCAGAAGCAAGCTCGATTACGGGAGGTTTTCATTCCTCCTTTCCTCCTGGTGCACAATTGCCGCAGAGAGACAAACACTTTAATGCTGGCTGCTGATGGGAGAAGGTCAAAGCCTTTGGCTCCGGAGGGAACGCTCCCAGGCACACTGCCTGCAGCATAACAGGGAGGCAGAGGCTGCTCGAGTGGTTGTTTCTGGCATGATTTATTCGATGTAACAGAAACTTAGTTGGAAAACACATGACGCAGTCACGGGCCCTGTTAATACAAGTGGGGGGAAATAGAAAGACGTGGAGGCTGTCGACCGTCGGGGTATCGCTGCGCATGTCTGAAAGTGGATTGTGATGGAACTGGCTTTGCTTTGATTAGTCTCAGCCATATCAACAGGCTGCCAGAGGGTGAGGCCCAGGGATAAACTTGGAATCAGCCTTAATTCCTCTAGAGAGCCTGGTGTCCCTTAATCTTCGGGGACCTCTTGTTTTTGTCTTATATCAGCTGTTCTGCTAAATCGGGTAACACAGTGGGCTTCTCTCACCTGGAGGTTTTACTTATTCATTCAGCTTAAGTCTCCCTGGAGCAGAAGTCTTCCTCCTTGGGACAAGGGGGCTGAGTCGCTGCCCTTCTCTCCACCGCAAGCGACCGCACGCCGCGCTTTGTGCCGGGACGGGGAGCGGGTGTGAAGGGCTGGAGAGGAGCCGAGAGCTGCCTGCCTTCGCTTGGGAACCAGAGAGAACCTGCGGGCTGCGAGCCTGAAACCCGCGTCCTCCTGGTGAGGGTCAGGGGAAGGCGCAGAGAGGGATCTGGTGGCAGAAAGACACGAAACGTTAAAAGCTGGGGAGGGAAAGTTGATGTCTGGCTTTGCTCCCCTTGCTCAGTAGGAGGATGTAATGCCAGCTTCATCGGACTGCCAAAAAGAGGGTGTTGGGCTGATCTCCGGGCGGTGGTGGGGCTAGGGCTGCCCAAAAGAAAGGCACCTCATCCCTGGTGTGGGCACACAGTGCCACAGACCAAGCTCCTCCCGGGCTGCACCTTTTGCCCACGCAGACAGAGTACCTTCTAGGCATCAGGAGTCTCCTCCCCCGCAGGATTTGGCTTTTGTAAAGCACCAGAAGTATCATTAGCCAGCCACGGGGGCAAGTCCTGCAGAGCTTGGTCGCCTGTCAGCCTTGTCAGAAATGACGATACTCAGGACTGGGCAGATGTCAGCAGTATCGCTGTGAATATAGTGTGATGGGCATGTCCTGAACGTACCTTTATATGTCAGATGTAAGGATCCTTTGCAAAGTGGTACAGACCTCATCAACAAATTTAGACCCCAACATAACCTATCTTAATAAATTTGAAGCCATTAAGAGTGAAGCTGGTCCATGGTCTTAGCTTTTCTTAAAAATAAGTTATAGCTTTGTCATAAAGGCATTTACAAAAAATTTCTTTTGCTTAAAATATTCTACAGAAATGCAAGTTACTTAAACACAGTTCTAGGCTGCAAACAGTTTAGAAAGCTCTTCTCCTTCCCCTGCCCTGAACAAAGACTAAATTGGCAGGTGGAGCAACAAATTACTTTCTGAGCTTTTGGGACAATATTGCCTGACAGAACCAGGCTCTACATTTTTAACTTCATCATTTGCAATAGCTGGTCATTCACATCATTGTAAGAGAAGCAGTGTGCTACAAAACCATACCTGGAATATCTCGTATTTAACCTGCATCAGTGGAAATGACTCTAAAGTGGGCAAAATGGTAGAGAGCTGGACCTGTGAGTGCAAGAAAGAAGTTCCTTGGCACAGCCCCTCTACTCCGTTCATCCCGCCTCCGCAGCTCTGCCGTGCAGCATCTTCCAGCGGTGCAGCTGCACCACGCCAACATGCAAGTGCTGTACCAGGGACAAGCCTCACGCCAACTTCGTCGTGATGCTGAAGGGGAAGAGTGAGGTGAAGATGAAGAGCATGGGCTTGGAAACGTTGCCTGTTGCCCGTACTCCCCTTCCCCTCGGTGGTGCACGCGTGCTCGGGGAGCTCCCCGCTGCCAGGGAGGGACCTGCTGCTGAGCTCCAAGGTAGGCCAGTGCATGGTCCATCCTCAGAAACAATTACTCCGGCGGTTCAGCTCGGTTTAATCTCTTTAATCCTTCCCTCAGCTGCCTGTTGGAACCACAGAGAACAAAATACCTTTTATTTTTGCTAGGGACTGATGAGGAATCATATCTTAATTACAAACATCTACCCCAGAGGGAGACAGATTACCTCTCCAGCCCCACTTTGGCATGGAAGAACTAGCTCTGCTCCAACCACGTTGATCCCTGTATAGGAACCACATTCAGCTGTCTTGCCTTCTGTTTTCTGCTTGCCTTTTAAGCTGAAGAATACATAGATACAGATGTTCATTTTAAAAAAAACCCAACAACTCCAAAGCCCCTCAAAATCCCCACAACAGAACTGATTGTGTAAATGTTATTGAAAATCTATATATGATGTTTTTCCTGTGGCCATATCTTTTCTCTCATTTCCTTCAATACTCCATTGAATTATTTACATACTGTGTGTAAGTCTGTCAATCAGTATGATACCTGCTGATATGGATTATGTTTTAAACTGCTCATTCACAGTGAATGCAGCTTGCTTGAAAAACAGTTCCATTAAATTGCTTTTGGACTGAAGCTGTTAAGACAGTACTCTCCAGTACTCAGTTCAGGCTTGAGGACACCATGAACAGGGGCACCGTCTCTCAAAAATCTTATTTAGGAAGTTGAAGGCCTTCTAGGGCTTTTTTATACGCATTGTTGGGCAATTCAGTTCTTTACGCTGACTGTGTGACTCAAGACACAGTGGAGCACTGTGGTACCTGAGCCTGGGATCCGTTCTGAAGGGCAAGATGTAGAGGACGGCTTGCAGGCATCGGACCCAGGTCTCTGCAGTGACCTGCCTGTAACAGTGTAAAGTGCAATGCAGATATCTTTTTTAAGAATTAAAAAAAAAAAAAAAAAAAATGCAGACTGACCTAATAAGAAAATTCTAATTTTGCAATAAAGTTAAATGATCCCAAGTATTCCATGTACTAAATCAGTCAAAAGGGAAATAAGGCTCTAAGTTTACCTTTCTGTTTATTATAAGACCACAGGCAAAGATGAGTGACAGGCAGCGGCCTCATGCTGTCGGTTCAATAAACCAAGGCTTTGTGTGTCTTATCACGTTTAATTAAGGCCTGAAAAACTTGTGGCCAGCAACACTTGTCATGGCTGTGTTCATTTGTAATTAGCATGACAATCCTTTCTGCTTAACCGGCTGCCAGTCTGAAACTCTATAGCAAGCCACCATCCAAAACACAGATTTTTGGGTGCTGTTGGCTGTTAAGTCTTTTATGCCCCTGCTGAAAGAAGAGGCGCCCTCCCCAGCATTCTTCATAAATATTCCTGACTCTTCTTGCCTCTGCTTTTGTGTCTTGCTTGTGCAGGATTTGATTATTCATTTCTGAAGGTAATTTTAAAACATCTGGCAGCAATTACCTTGCTTTCAGGGTTTTTTTTTAATACCTGACTCTTTTTTTGCACTTCAGTCAAATTCATTCAGGCACTGGGGACTCCAAAGAACCCCTTTCTGCGTACGCCCCAGCACATGCGAAATAAAACCTCGGCCCTTGCTTGCTGCCTTGGGGCAAGTTTTATTTCAGCTTAAATCTTAACTGATGTTCTCAGGCCTAATCCTGCCTCCCTCGTGGGCTCCTCTACGGGCAGCATTGGCTGGGGCAGGCTCTGAAAGCCTGGTGGGCCTCTGTGCACTCATTCAACAAGACTCGTGGGTCCTGAACCAAAAAGGATTGTATTAATTCACTGTTTTCTTCAGACCTCCTGCCTAGTAGGTGGCTCTGGGGCTTCTGTGGGGACCTCTCCCACAGATCTACCAGGGACATCTCCATCACAGCCCCCTGTCCCAGCGTGACATCTCCCATTGAGTCAATAAGGGGGTCTTTTCAGCTGCAGATTCACCCATAGCTCCTCTCCCGGTTTCCAGGAGCTGGTGGTAATAACAGCCAAGGGAAGAAATGCCACCAGCCGCTCATGCCCTCGGAGAACCAGTTACTAAAACCCAGTTCTCTGGGGCTTTGGGGTTACCACCGCAGTGTAGCCAGTGCAAGGTCCCATGCTGCTTTTCCTGGCTGTAGCCACCATCAGTCGTTTCAGATGAAAGTGCAGGAGATGTCACCTCTCCCCATGAGAAGAAATTTCTGAAGGTGCTGAGCGCTTTGGGTTGTACGCTAATACAGGAGCGCTTGTAGCCCTTCTCGCACCACTCCTTGTCCCTGGTTGCTTGATTCATCAAACGTCCTCTTGTGTGAGCCCAGCCTGGCTAACAAACATATCTTGCTTGCAAAACCTCTGGTCCTGCATGACTTCTTGCACACCAGGGCTGGCACGGACAGGTAACAGCATGTTGTGCTGGAGCCCCGAATGCTGTAGGGAGCATTTTTGATAACTATATGTAGCCTCAGTAACTATTCTCATTCTTATTGTTCTCTTATGTTTTGATTTTTTATTTTAACTGTTACTTAACACATCCAATAGAAATGATTAAATCATGCAGAAAATTTACATAAAATTGCTGTATTGCTGGAACATGTAATTTCTTCCTATTGAACTGACTAGGCTGAAGAAAGGGAAGAGTATTTTCATTTAAAAGATTGCAAACACTTCTAACTTCCAACCATATAAATGGCAGAAAAGGAATAATGTATGATACACAGCTCATTCTCTGAAAAAGTCACTCCTGTTTGAAAAAAAAAACCCTGATGCTGCCTATTTTGGGATTCATTTTTAGTTTTTCTATTCATCTAATTCAATGGCACTTCTTTTCTCTTACTAAAAATTTTTGAAAGTTTTAAAATATACTCATTCTGACTCATGGAAAAAGGCATCTCAAAGCATCGTATCTTTACATATATGTGTATATGTACATACACTCCTATACCAAATAATTGCATGTGTTTTAACACATATATGTATACATTTCAATATACTTCTAGATGCAAAACCACAAGGAAAATCCTCTCATCTCCTTGTCAGCAATTTGTGTCTTTGACAGATGTTTCTAATAAAGCAGAACCATGCAAAGGGTTAAACACCAGCTCTGTTGGAGTCAGCGTAGCTTCTGCCATTAATTTCTTGTAAGGTCAGAATCACACTCCAATTTCTGCCCAGACTGAATTAACAGAAAGGTTAACATCACAGGCTTTCCACGTGGGTTTGGATTCAGTGCTGATACCAAATAATCTGTGGACATCCCCTCCCCCCATCCCTTTCTGAATACTGTTAACAGCTTGAAAGGATCATCTCTAATGTTATTAGAAGAAGAGAAAATATTTGAACTAATAATGTAATTTGCCATTGCTTATGCCCTTGTCTTTTATTTTCTGCTATTGCAATATATTAAAAAATAGATACATTTCCTGATTTGCATATTATGTCAATTGAACACTTTTATACAACACATTAAATATGACTTTCTAGCTTTATCGCTAGGAGACAGAGCAAATATCCCCAGATTGAGGGTAACATAGGGCACTTGGCAAAGTGTCTGAATCCAGAAGTCATTTGGAAAAGCACTGCTGTGTACCCGAGAGTGTAATTCTCTCTCTGCCTGCTTTTTCATCCCCTCCTTCAATGCGAAAAGTTTGGGGGGGCTTATTAGAAATGTTTCTGCTACCCATCCTAGTTTCTGAAACGGTTCTGTGTTAAAGCTAAAGGGAGACAGGAGACATTTCCCTCCTCATTGTTTTCGGAGCGGCCTCGGCATCGGTTTTGCCTGTGGAATGCAGGGGTACATCTGCTCCACATCAAAGTTCATTCCACATTTCTCTGCCCTCTGTCATCCCGTATTTGCAGTACATTCCCCTCTCTTCCCTTAATTTTCCTTTCCTTCTTCCCATTCTTGGCAGGCTGCAAGGGCACTGGAAAATTCACCATCGCATGTGTTACAAAAACAAAGAAGAATAAGTCTTTGTTATTTGAGGATCATCAGAACAATTTCTGATTCTCAGCACCCTTGCATGCAGCCTGCTTTGCTAATGCTGGTATTGATATAATTTCCAATATAAACTCTTTCCATCCACTGTTTATTTTATTAGGTTTGGGTGAGCTTTGCTGCAGTTCTCCAGTTGGATTGCAGTTTAGATTACAAAGGTACCTTTAACGCTGCAACGGCAAACTTTGCCCTATAAAACACAAGTTTTTCTTTTGTTTACAGTGCAGAAGGTGCCAAAATCCACAAAAAAGTGTGACAAACCTCAATAAAGGTTGACTCATCAGCATAGCACATGTTTACTAAAATGACATGCTGCTGAGCTCTCCAATGGCATAGTTTGTTCCTTGTAGGAGAAGCATATGGGCAGATCTCTGCAGTATTTACCTCACAAGGATGGAGCCAAAGAGTTATTTGACTCTGGCCTAGCTAACCTATGAACCAGCAAGTGGTCAGAATACATTTAAAATGCCAGATAAATTTGTCGCCTGGTCGGCTGCTGGGTTGTAGTCCTTTAATCATCCGCACTGCACAGGGGATACTGAGTCCCAAGGGTCCCCTTTGGAACAAGCTCTCTGATTTCCCCTAGGACAATGTCTGGAGCTCATCTGCTAAAGGACTAAAGGATTCCTGTTCTAAAGAACAACACTGGGACCGCACGGGGTTTCAGTCCCACTCGCCGCCACAGCGTTTTGTACGCTCAGGCTGTTCCTCATGCCACGTGTTAGAGCATACAATGCATTAACTTCAGCTATCCTGCTATTAAAACCCCCACTCTGGCTGCAATACATCCATTTCAGATGCGCTGAAATGAAAAATAAAGGTATTTTTGGGGTGCCACATCGGGCACAATACAGCCAGGCCACGTACTTTGCAGGGCAGGCGTCACCAGGCTGCACTGGGGGTGGCTACCATGAGCGGCATGGATGAGCCCTTCTTGGTGCCACTTGGCCTGGGCACTGGGGATCATGTCCTGCCATAGATGCTGTTGTGGCTACAGAGGTGTATCTGAAGACATTGAAAACTGCCCCACCAGTGATGTCAAGCAGCATTATTCCTTCTTATTGCACAGTGAAATATGTAACAGCCCTGAGCATCAATTTTGCTGGGCTAGGAGCGACCTTGGCTTCTGTGGTGGGCACATAGGGAATTGGAAAAGCTCTGAACATCCTCCCTGGGTTAGTTTGTTCCCTGGGTTTCCGTGTGAGCCTTTCAGTACCAGAACACAGCACTGATGGTCACAGCAGGCCAATAATTAGGTCTGCTTGTAAAACACTGAGAACATAAGAACTTTTTATTCTCTTCGCACAAACCAGCCTGCCCATCCATAGCTAATTCCCAAATTATTTCACTATTTGACCCCAGCTCCCTTACCCTTTATAGAGATTCTGCATGCATAATTTGTGTGAATTTGAGACTGGAGAGGAAAAATTTTAGTTTCACACAAACTCTTGGATTAGATTGCGGCATAGGAAGCTCAAGACCAAAGGCCCAGAAGGGCCAGCTGAGTCCTACTTTATCTTGCCCATCTTTTATCCTCTTCAGGCTTTTTAACTGTTATCTCTCTGAGAACAGACTTGAGCTCTGGCCCTTTTTCTTTCTGTTCTGTTGCCTTTCTTGCCAGGAAGGCCACTCACCGGTGTAACACTTGATTGGCCTTCAACAGCTTAGCCAGTGTGACGAGGACTGTTGTAGCACTGAGGCCACTGAAAAGCTAGCATGGAGGAGAGTCTGTGGTCCTTCCAGGATTCACCAGTGGTGTGCTTTTTTGTAATTCCCATCTGCATTACCTTTTGTGCCTCATTTTCCAGTCTGCTTTTGTTTTCAAGAAAACATAAATGTTTTGTGCCATCACATTGCTTTTTTTGTCTATTGTTAGACAAGGGGTAAGTGGTGACAATCCATTGTGGGCATTCACCAAGTCTCCTCTGAGCTCTTCACTTCTCTGCCTCTGAATTTCAGGAAAAAAACCTTCCCATTCCCTTGTGCCTGTGAAGAAACATTTCAGTTTTAGTCATGCTTTTTAGGTTGTTCTGCTCTCCATCCCACTACTGGTTTCAAAGAACACAGATAGTTGGAATATGCCATCTATGGGCCTGAGGAAGGCTTGCAAGCTTTAATAATTGGTTATAGAGGGCCATTCTGCTATTTAAAGAGGAAGGAAAGCTGTATATTCCATTAAGAAGTAATGACAATGTTTGCTGGCAACTCCCAGCCCTCATCTTAAACCACTCCCATTCTAAATATAAACCTGCCCGGCCACACAAGTGCTTCCTGCTAAGAAGCAAATACTGATTGTGTCCTATTTAATAGTGCTTTACAGTGGGGATAGAAAGGAGAAACAGAAGAAACAAAACTCTCCTGATGTTTCGGGGTTTTTTTGCTGAAGTATCAATGTGTTATTCATATGGATTAACAGCTGACTTCACACAGCTCTTACCAAAGTCCTGGTTGCTGAGCCAGCCGAAGCTTGCCTAAGACCAGAGCTGGACTTTCTGTTACTCCTCTCAGAGTCATGCTTGGGGATAAATAAGACTCATTTGGCTGCAGCACCTTTTTAAGTGAAACAGCATTTTGTCCAATAAAGACCTCAGATACAGCTAATGGGTCTGCGCAAAGAAAGCTTTTCCTGAAAGTGCACAGCACGACAAATAGTGAGAAATCTCAGTACTGTATGTAACCAAACCTCAGCAGCAGTAGAGGTATTTCAGAGGGGACAGACTAATTTTCTTATTCATGAGGCTGGATTCACTGCCTTTCACACTGGAGCTGCCCAAGGATCAGTAGAGCCAGAATCCGGCCTTGATCCATGGCGCGCACTTCAGCAACAGACCAGAGGAGAAGAGAGGATTTCAGGCATACGAAGTAATCAGTGCTCCACGTTATTCATGGTAATTACCCACGTGCATGCTTTTAGCCCAAGGTAATTTGAGTTAACCCTCAATGAGAGACGGTTAGCTGATCGACTCAAATCACTTGAAATTTGTCTTGAGCTTAGAGCATGCACAGGGACACTCATTATGGACAAGCATGATCCGTGGTCAGCTCTTAACATGTCTTGGCCTGCACTTCCCCACACCACCCCGTGGCTCAAATTCTGCTCTCAGTTACACGTGCCTATAAAAACAGACACATCATGGACTGAGATCAGAGGACAGTGGTTCATGTCCCAGTTTATGTCATGGCCACCAGGAACTGACCCAGTGAGACAGCAAGAATATCAGCCAGCGCTTTCAAATTTGGAGTCCTCGGTGCAGGCCCTGGGATCTATATTTAGCACCTTTTGACAAATGAAGGGACATTGTCTGTCCAGCACCTCTCAAGAGAAAGCAACTTACTTAGGTTTTTAAATATTCTAGGCATTCGAGTCAAAGAGGACAGCTGTTACTCTCTCCTCAGAGGTTGCCTATCAACAGTATGTCAAGCAAAGTCTTTCCTGGAATGAGCCTGTTGCTTTGCATTAGAGTTTGCCTTAAGCCTGTGCAGTTTGTTCACCGATGCCAGAAAGGTTGTTCCCAGAACAAAAACAAACATAAAAGTCCCCAAATCCTCACGGGGAACAATAACGCTCAGAATCTATTTCCTAAAAAAATATTACAAAGGCACGCAGTAGAAAATGCAACCTAGTCCAGAGATGGTCACCACCAGACACTTTACAGCGGACACAAGACACCAAGAATAAGCAAAGGAAGGGGCCCCGGGCCAGAGACGCTCAACCTGCTCATGCCACAGGCATAAGCAACCTCTGAATTAACATGGCTGCTGCCTTCTTGGCTAAGGCTCACTTTCACTGTCATGTTGGTGTGGCTCACTGGATGCTCCCTCAGAGCAGAGGTGATGCAAAGCCCAGATGTCCTCCTCAGCCAGCCTCCAGGTAGTTCTGGGTTATCCCCCCCAGTGATGCCTTCTTGGGGTTAGTGGCCTTGAGAAATACTGATCAAGTCAATTATACTCACTAAAGAGAAGGACAAGGCTGAAAGGAGAAAGTTTTAAAGGTGTGTGAGAGGTTTCTATAAACAGCAAGCTAATCTACAGGGGGCAGCTGCTCTGCACTCCCATTTAATTGTTTCTGAATAGACATGTTCCTCAGCAAAGTGTGATATCGATTCTCTTGAAGTTGCCCTTGGTACCTGCTCCCTTGCTTGCCACACACACCACCACCATTAGTCTTCTCTCATACACCTACAGCTTATCCATCATCTTTGACCTGCTACGCTCTCCCTTCACATCCTCAGAAGCTGACAGTGTCTAAATCATGCAGACTTTCTGCACAGCTTCTTACTCAGCTCGTACACATATCCAAATATTCAGCTTTCTCTAATCTCCTAGACAGCTGAAAGCTCTTCTCCAGGCTCATATTACTTTCTTTGCATCCCTACCATGGCTCCCACTTCTCAACAGCATCAAATACATGCATTTTCAAAGCCCTTTCATAAGTGAATTAAGGATCTGGTCTCCTTTTCTGGATATAGATAGTGATGGGCACAGCCGCTGAGAGAACTGTGGGTGTCCACCACTTGTAAATCAAAAACATAAAAGAGTAAAATGATAGTTACTAGCTGTACTAAAACGTACTAAAGCCAGCACTCGTCCTCATCACATAGCTCCACAAGGAGGTCCAGATATAACCACAGGGAGACTCTTCTGAGCAGCACAAGCTGCATATCTTCCCTCCCTCTTGTCTTTCCCCAAAGAGTGTAACTCATAAAAGAAGGAAAACGAGTGCAAGAAGGATGTCAGGATCTACCACAGCAGTTGCTAGTGCCCACTTGGTGGATCTCAGACCTGTGTCTCAAGAGCCATGCATTTGGCTTGAAACAACACGGACACACCACCACCAGCACAGCTGGAGGGATGAATGTTGTGCCGTCGCTGCATTACGAGATTCGTGCTATAGTGAAGCATCAGCCTGTGCTCCTGCAGAAGCCTAAAGTTAAGTGGGGAGAAGGGTTCCCCATGCGTCAGCTCCAGCTTCCCCTTTGTTATTCACAATTTGTTAGATGGGGCAGGTAGTTTACTGTAGAGCTCTGCTTTTCAAATCCGTTTAGTTACTGGAGGTGATGGTTACATTATTATGCCAGGTGCAGAGGGGTAAATAGGAGTACTTGGCTTTTTATCCACAAATAAACATTCTTCTGGCACATGTATTTGAAGTAGCCATCCCAGCATTCCAGTTTCCTTATGCTTAATTCTAGTATTATTCCTGTGGGTTGGTTTAGGACCACTGAAGAGAGAAGGTTCCTAATTTAGCAATTACTGTAACCTTTTCAGCAACAGAAATGAGGTGTGATCATTCATACATGCGTGCTTTTGAGGAACACAGGAAGACAAAAAAAATAAAGCATGTCATGGCATGGCATGGCACGAATAGAATAGAATAGAACAGAATAGAATAGAATAGAACAGAATAGAATAGAATAGAATAGAATAGAATAGAATAGAATAGAATAGAATAGAATAGAATAGAATAGAATAGAAGCGAAGCGAAGCGAAGCGAAGCAAAGCTCAGGTTTGAGACACCGAAGATTTTTCCACAATGGCCCACCTTTATCCACTATAAATGCAATCTTCCAGATGCATGCCCTGAGTCTGATACGCGTAAAACATAAATCTAAACCATATGCTGTGAACTGTTGAGCCTGACAGTCTAAAATATCCAAGAAACCACAGGATAGAAATCTCATTATGGCCTGATGGCTGTTGTGCAAATGCTTTAAGTTCATATTTTATTCTTACCCTAACAATTGCGGACGTTGGATGGAGAGCAGAATGCTAATGTTTCATTCACTTGGCAGGAGACGGCTGTATACCCCAGACCGTTCAGCGCTTACATGTTTTGCTGCTTGATTTGTGGCTGGCTCTCTTCTCCCACTGCATTGGCGCAAACACCAGTGAAACCCAGCGTTTCCAGCCGGCTGAGAGGATGAGGCCGCAGCTTATTAAAAGAGCAGGCCTTGGAAGCGGGAAGCGATTAACGCCTTTGGGAGGGCGATAAAAGGAATAACGGTGGTGGGGACGTGGAGGCTTCCCGAGGTTGCAGCAGGGCTTTCCCCTCCGAGGCTGGGCTCCGGGCACCTCTGCCCTGGCTCAGCGATGCACCACCCATCAATACTGTAAATAAGAGAGATGTGAAATTGTGGGGGCTTTAGGGTGCTACCGCAAATTATTATTTATTTTCCTTTATTTTGTGGTCTCACTAGCACGCTGCCTGTCTCATTTTACAGTTAAGAAATGTGGACCTCCATCACATGGTGCTTGTCACCTAACTCCGGACAAGCTCTGACACCTCTGCTTGTTATTTCTAGATTAATAAAACAGAAGAAACAGCTGGTGTATATGGAGGAATTACACACATCTTGTGATTTCAGAAGAGCTACATCTTCATCTGGTCTTTATGGAGAAGTTTTGCTGCTTCGGGAGTCCTTGGACTCCAGCTGAGGCTCAGTGGATCCAGGTGATATCCAGTGCCTCCCTGCACTTCTGTGCTGGGCTCTCTGTCTGCTCAGTAAGTTTTTCCAAGTGCAGGAACTCAGAAATTGTAATTTATGCTTACTCATGAGAACAAGCAGTGCCTGCAAAAAGAGCACCTCCTCCTAAGAAACTTTCCACTTTACAGTGTGATCAGTCCTGCCCAATCCTTCCTTCCTGCACTGTCCTACCTGATTTGGAGTTGCCCTGGAAAGCTTGGTTTAAAAGCTTGCACTGTGCTTGGTGACGGACCACCCCAAGCCCTTCAACACATCAGTACAAGTGCAGCCATAGGGAAAGGATTAAGGCTCGTGCTTCAGGTGTGCAATAATGTTCTACTCAGCGCAGGCTGTAAGTTCCAACAAAGTCAAGGAGAGACGTGCTAAAAGTTAGTTAGATGCTTCCATATGTTACAGAGCAAAATGCCAGTCTTCACCATCATGTAACGAAATGCAGCAAGCGCTTCATGGACATAACTTGGGGATTGGTGAGAACATGGATAGAAAGTACTGCAGTAGGCAAAACAGGGTAACGTCAGTCTTAGAGAACAAATCCTAAGGAAGAGGGAGTAGAACACTAGGTTGGTTTTTAAATTGTTATTTACCAGATAGGCCGCATGTCTGAAATTAACAGCAACATTGGTCACAAAATCTCCTTAAATGCACTGGAGTGAACAGAAAAGAGGGTCTGGCACTGAAATGTCTGCCAGGCCAGATTTCACGTCTGACTAGGAAGGTTGATTTGGGATTTAAAAGGATAGTCCATACCAAAACAGGGTAGCCCAAATGCCATGTTAAAACATAGAATTATTTTTTCCTCCCTGTTCCCACTCTTGCAAAGAATTGGTAGGTGGGGTAAATGGTGTATGGCTCTTTCCTCCCTTGGATGCCTCTGCTGCTGGCCGGAGACAGCGCAGCACTCCTCGGAGCTGGTAAAGGCAGGAGGAATTCCTTTCGTAACATCTGCCTACGTGAGGGTCCTGGAATTTGCATCTTCCCCGAGCCTGCTTTAGCTCACCTCCCTGCCTTCTTGGCATTCCCCTCTTGTACAGCAGATAAGAGCACATTTCCAGAACCAGTTTTGCAATTACCCATCTTCTCAGCTTTCTTTCCTGACCTTTAAAGGGGATGCACCGAATAAATGCCTTTGTAAGAGAGCCGGGTTTTCTGCTGGGTCGCTATTTCAAAGGAGCTAATATGATCTTTTCATAAATACCATGTCAGGCCCATGTAACTTGCAACTTATTTATAACAGCCCTAATGCACACCGTGGAAGCCAGGGCTAGTGTTGCACAAGAACATTCATCTAAAGCATTTCAGAACTGCGAAGCAAGGTAGATGGCTAAATTTTTGAGCAAGCTGCTTAACAGTTGTTGAGTTTAGCTTTTACTTGAGTTTCATGAAACATTTAAAACTATTCATAGTTCAGAAGAAAATGATAAAAATATTGCAGCCTGTGAAATATTTGTTAAGCACCTGGTGTTGGCTTTCAAAACCTAAACTGGTCACCTAGGTACGAGGACAGAAAACTCTTCTGTGATATTGAGTGTATCATTTGTCCCTATTGACCAAATATTTAAAGCCTCCTTCAAAGCCTTTTGGGGTTCACACATTCCCACAGCGCTCACCTGAACTGGACGGAAAACAGCTTTAATGAAAAGCTTCCCCAGCTTTCCCATACTTTGCTGGCCATCATGATATCCTCAGGAGGAAAAAATGGCCCCTTTCCTTTCTTTGGTGTGTATCGGCTCCGCGCTTGTATCACCAAACCTGGGCAGTGGGAGGCCAAAAAAAGCCCCTTGTTTTACCGAGCAGCTCGGCATGGACCTGTGGTGCCCTCACCTAGGTGGCAGGCAACAAGGAGTATTTGTTGGGAAGCATGGCAGGGTCACAAGCATCATCACTTCGGTTAACCCCTCCATTTCCCAAATACAGCAGTATATGGGAGGATTTTGCCCAGTGTGGGAGAGCCATGAATTCAGAGCATCATGCCCTGTAGCTGGCTTCCCAGCTATACACATGTAGCATAAACAGTTAAATGTTCCTCCACTGGTGTATCTCCTTCTGGTGTGCAAATGTGTGGTAGATGGTGAACCTTGAGGAGGTGGTGGGTCCCTGTGCTTCAATGAAGTTGTGTTCAATGCTTTTGCTCACAGTTTCTGCAACAAAAACTTAGTGTGTAGCTCTAACAGATTAGGGCCAAACATTATATACTTGGTAGAAGCAAAGAAACCAGCTCAGCTTTTTTTTAGACCCACTGAGTGTCCCTTGGCATTTTTACGGGGCTGGATGCTTCTTAAAAATGTGGCCGTAAGACCTTTGGTGGAAGCAATAGAGATTCCTGCTATTTGTCCTTAAGATGCGAATATGATCAAGGTCCCTTCTGTCTGCTGTCATCCCACACAAAATCGATAGCACTTGCTACATCCTGAGACAAAGGCTGGCATACCAATACTAAATGCATGAGGAAAAAATAGTTAATGAGCAAACCGCATAGCACTTGCTTCTCTCTGTGCTTTATGGATAAATGCACACAGAGAGATCTTAGTCTAGAAAGCTCTGATATAGCATCCACCGCTGCTGAGGCTGAAAACACTTGCGTGCTCTTCATCTCACACGGCCTGACTTTGTTTATTGAGACACAGTAGGTGCTGGCACTTGATGCTTAGCTTTCACCTTTAAATCTGACTTTCATAACTAGTGGCCAGGCTCCCTCCATTATTTTGCTTTGATTTAAACATCAATTCTTCTTGGTGGTGGAAGTGTTTTAAAAGCAGCAACTCCTCCAAGAGGCTTCAGGGGGCTAGAGAGCCAGCTTGCTTGAGAGCAAGTATAATAAAATTGCAAATAACCTCTTTTTTCCTGCAATTTTCAGAAGGGCAGAATCAATCAGAACCACAAAAGGGATGTTATAGAGTCAGCAGAGATGAAGCCATTTAGAGTTTAGCCTTCACTGAGCTGTTCCTTCTTTTCTCTTGCAAGACAAAGTATTTTGTGGCTCTATATCCACCCTCCCACAAATAATCCAGAAAGTTGTATTATCTGCTGAGCCTGGGGGTAACTTCATTAGTGCTCACCACATCTTATTTGAATTACACATACAGTTGGGTGTTTAAATTACAGGAAGACTTTGTGTTTAAGGGTTTCCGCATCATGCTGAGGCTTGGGAAAAAAAGTCAGGTTTGACACATAATAGGGATTGATGTGCTACTTCAAATGCTGGTGTTACTGGAAAGGAAGGAACTTCCACAGGAAGAGCAAGGGAAATTATACAGGAATCAATAAAGGATGCTAAAAATAGTGTTTGACTTATCTTCTATGTGAGTCAAAATACCCCACTTAAGGGATGTACACGCTATGTCTTGGCTGGTATATTCAGACTGCTCTTACTGGTGTACAGGCTGTCAGGATTTCCTCATAAGTCAATGGAGAGAGGCAAGCGTCTCTAGAGGACAGTTCATCCCACCTACCTAAGGAATTGCCAGCAAAAAAAGAGAATGCTGTAGAGCCTGCCCTTTTCCTAATTGCCATGAGCTTCACATGCTTAAAGTCAAGCATGTGCTTAATTACTTTCCCAGAGAGAGCTTGGAGAGCTGAGCACCTGGCAGGACTGAACTGCTAGCTTGGAGGAAAAGAAAGAAATTAGCAAATATTCTGGACGAACCTGATGAACAAAATTGGGAAACGAGGAGAGCTTGCCTGCAAGGATGACTAAGTTGCAGGCTCGGAAGCGTAATATGTCCCAGGAGAGAGAATATGATTAGTCAGGTAATTTACAGGTAATATGCTTTCATCATTTTCTACTTAGGATTAATTTTCTAAGACATCAGGCGGGAGCTTGCTCAGAGGGGAGGAGAGAGGCAGTGGCAGGGGCCAGGGCTGGGGTGGTGTGGCCCTGGGGGCTGCCATGCCTTGCCATGCCATGCCATGCCATGCCATGCCATGCCATGCCATGCCGTGCGGGGCAGGGAGCAGAGCTGTGCTCCCTGAGCCCCACCGCCCCCAGCCTCGTGCTGGCTGTGATTTTGCTTAGAAAGAAGCTCTCTGAGCTGCCCCCCTCTTCCCATCCACGAGGCCCCTCTGTCCACACCAGCGCAGGGTGGTCACGCTCGTGACTTTTGTGATTAGGGAAAGGGGAACCAGCACAGCCACAGACATTTGCCCACATGTTGGAAAAGACCCGATCCTTTGGGATTTGAAGCAGGAGCTTCAGCTCAGAAGTTCACGGGGATTTTGGATGAGCAAAACACAAGTAAAACTGAGCAACACGAGTTTGGAGCATGTGGCAGGGAAAATGACGGACCTATGGCTAATTCTGGGGGGAAGGAAGGGTGTCACTCAGCTTTCTTCACATTTGGGATGTTCTTAACGTGTCTACGCTGCAGTTGCTGTTATATCTGACTTGTCTACTGATCAGATCTATTAATTAGATCTGGTTTAAGCCCATATTTACATGAGCACTCTTAAAGAACAAAAGATTATATGATTGCAAAATACATTAGTACCCAAGGTCCTTCTGCAGAATGTGAGAAAAGATGGTTTGGGCACAATTAAGAAGGAGATTTTTGTTTCTTAGGCACTGTTAAAGCCTATTACACAAACTCCTCAGGGCTTTCTATGCCCCTTAATGGGGATTGTGTGACTAGGTTGAGAGCAGTACAAGGCCCTAAATTTGGAGATTATAGCCTGTAACAAGTCACAGAAAGTTTTTAACATTGTCCCTGTTAATCAGCACCAGGCAAACATGTGCAAGAAATAACCCCCTCCCTGCATGCCCCCCATCTCCAACCTCCCCATCTTGCAAACAAAAAACTGCAAGAGCCAACAGATCTGTTCTGGCTTGTTTTATTTCACTTTGTGTTTATTAAAACGCTGTGTTTGCAGTTTGTATTTCTTGGCACACTGTTATTTCAACGACATTTAAACAAGAACAGCATAAGCAACAGGCAGACTGAAAGAGTAGCTTGTTTCATTCTGCATTTTGGAAGGATCCTATGTAGTCTTATAATCATCAGTTATGTTATCTGTGCTATTTATTTGCTTGTGATTTACTTACTTTGGAGGGTGAACACAAGCTCAGCTGTTTCCCTTTGTTTTCTACTCGTTTCCGCTTTCAGTTTCTCAAGTACCAGCACGACAAATAGGGCAACAACCAAGTTAATCTACCAGAAGCAAATGTTTACAACCCGAAAGAATTGTCTGCGTGGATGTTTTAACTCAACAGCAAAAAAAAAAAAAAAATAATCTTTATTAAAAACAGGGTTTGTAATGTGTAATTTCACTCCCTTCTCCACAAAGCCAGCACTTGGTATCCAAACTCCCTGCCATGGAGCGAGTACCACTTCGGTGGCTGGCCGTCCCCCGGCTGCTAGCTGCTCTCTTATTCATGTGAGTTTTTGACAGGGCAGCAAGAAAGATTGCCTGCAGCCCTTCATGGCTTGGTATCATCCAGAGCATCGCTGCAGGCATTTATTTTGGCTTGGTAAAGCCCCTTTTTAAAAACATTGCTGGTTCCCATATAGGTTGTTCGGGAGCACTCAAATCAAGCTCTGCCACCTTCTCCTCTGTACAAGCTATAGTTATGTCTGTGCAAGTAAATTCATTGTGCCCAGCCCCACTCCCTGGCACTAAGTGCCCCATGACCGTCTATTTAACCTCCCCTACCCACCAAAGAGTGTGCCTATACCCAAGCTGCCTTCTGGGAACGGTCCCTGGGCCAGGAGCTCTTTGGAAGCTGCTCTTTAGCAGGAGCTATGCTAACGATTTAACAATACTTTGTAATTGTTCAGCAATTTGAACAAAATTGTTTAACAACAGACCAAGCAAGTTCTGTCTCCTAGGAACGGTCCCTGGCACTGTTGGTGGTGGTGTGCCTAGGCTCGAAAGCCAATGTCCATGTGTGACTCCTTTTCCTGCTGCTTGCTGAAGCTCAGCTTGCAAGTCCCACCTCAAATCCCAGCCCCATGCTCTTTGCTCACAGAGTTGGATGTTTGTAGCGAGGCAGCACAAATGTAGTGTCATCCACAAACTGCAAAAACTTCCCCCCCCTTGCTCTGTCTTTCAATCAGTCAGCCCATCATGGCACTCTTACTTTGAACGTCCTTAATAAATGAGCCCTTTTCATGAAGCACCAAGCATACGAACCAAAGTTCAGTTGACTTCAATGGTACACAGCTACCATCACAGCTCTGTGGATGCTCTGCTTCTCTGGATACACGGGTGCCTTCATATGGTCAGGATTCAGGCTCCAGTTGGAAAATGTCAGTTTTAAGATAAGCAAATTCATCTACTGTGAGCTGTGCAAGGCAGCTCTAGCTCTGCCTATCTGCTGAAACCAAGCTGAGATGAGAAGGCAAAATGCTTCCTTTCCCATAGCCCAGCAATGATAACATTTTTCATATCAGGTTCTTTTAGGAAAAATACACTATGCCTGTGTATTTTATTTGGATGGGAAACAAGTTTTGCTGACTACTTCATCTCCATAATTTCTTCCCTCCCTTGTCAGCTTCTTTTTTTTCCATAAGCTCTGAGAAATGAGGATTTCTTCCCTCTTTGCCACTGGAAATAAACAGCCATTCCGCATGAGCTTGTGCTTCAGGAAGCAAAGCTGACTCTACTATTCCCCTACATGCTGAATATTGAATGTTGGGCCTCTTGGGTGTAAGGGTGCTTCCTCTGCCTTGTCAAGGGTGGAATCGATGGTGAAATGTCTGACAAAGGTCAGTGAAAATTTTAATCCTGTTATATATAAAACCTGGCAGAATTCCAGAGCAGGCTTCACTGCCTACAAAGAGCTCCCTCATCCTCACGGGGAGCCCTGCATGACTTTCCTGTTCTCCACTGGGAAATACAGGCTAGCCATCTTCTGTTAGGGAAGCTGGAGTGAGAGTTAATCCTTAGGTGGACCTAATGTAGGTTAGTGTAGAAGTGCTAAAATAAGGCAACACGTTAACTGCGGGAGAGCTCTGCCTTCCTCTTAAAAACAGAACTGGGAATGCTTTATACCAGATTGCCCAGATAGGTAGGGAAATGGGAATAACAGTCAGAAATTATTAGGACTTGGTGAAATGAACACAGGGCATTTGGACAGTAAGTAGTCTATGGCATGAAGGAAAGAAAACCTTGTATCAGGCAAAGGCAAGATGATGCATAAATGCAGATGGAGACGGGATGATGAAGTTTGGGGTAGTACGGTCTTAAAGGCCAGAGGAAAATCTTATCATGGCATGGGGCCTGATATCAAAGGCTTAGTCTGAAATCTGAATGCAATCTGAAATCTGAATTCTGAGGTGAATACTGTCCAGTCTGATGTCCTACTGCTGATGCTGAGGAAGACATGAAAGAGCTGAACAACAGGTTGCAGTCATGAATAAAATACCAGCACAGACGTGCTACTAATAACAGAAAAGCTCAGTCCTAAGCTGGCAGTCAGATGCCATTAATCCAACAGTTGCGAACACACATTGTCAGTGAAAAGTGGAAAAAAAAAAATTACTATGGCTTTTTTTTCTTGGAGGAAGCATACTCATATCACAAAGACACTGGGTTATCCCCAGCTGGGGAAAAAAGGAGGTGAATTGAAATTGCCCAGGCTGCCATGCAGAGAACGACTGTGGGGAATGCCAAGGTAAAAGCAAGGAGCTGCGCCGTGCTGTGTCACACCATGCCCAGTCGTGGCAGTCACTTCAGTGGACAGCAGAGGAGGCAGAATGTGGGGCATCTGAAAGGTGCAGTTGTCTAAAGCTATCCATTTCCATTGGCAACAAATTTTAGGTCCTTTATTCAAGGGTGGGATGATGCTGGATGAAACCTGAAGGCGTCAGACAGCAGCGTACTAAGCAGCTTCAGACAAATTCCTACAGGAAGAAATAAACAAATGAGAAGGACTCCTGGCCCAGATTTGATGTTCTTTCATTCATACAGGTTCCTTAGCAGCCAAAATTGTCCTGCAGGCAGTGCAGGCTCTTCTTCCTCACACTGCTTTTTTCAGCTTCTCTGACAGGAGATAATGACTTGCCAATTGTCTTAGGCTCATTAGCAGCATAATTTCACACGTTTTAACTTTACTACACTATGTCTGAGGCCCAAACCCTGGCTTTCCAGTCCCTATGAACTAACTCTTCCTGTTGTAAGAAAACCCTTGGCAGTGTATTAAAGGGAAAAGATACCTTTGGAGATTTTTTTCTCTTTTTTTATTCCAGGAACATTCTTCACTCATCCACCTTGAAGCTGATTTAAGCTGGGAGACCTGCTCCTGCAATCTGGCGTCTGGCTTAAAAACTAACAGGTCGTAAGGTACTGCTTATCTTCTCAGGAGTATTCAAATCATGCATGACAAGCTCAGTGACACAGGGTTCCCTATTCTTGTTTTATATTTATGCCTGCCATCTACTCCATCACTTAATCTATTTCCAAAACACCTACAACTGGTAGCACATTTTCCAAAAATAATTTAAAATAGCAGAACTAGACATTTCCCGCGAGAAACACCAGGAAGAAAAATGTAGGTTTTATCAGTATTAATTCTTAGCTGGCACTTCTTCCCAAGAATTATTGTTCCCCTAAGAAGTGGGTTTAAGGCAACTTTACAACATAACTTAAAACATGCTGCACATTACTCCAATCTCATACTTTTTATGAAAAGAGAAGACTAGCATCCAGCCAAAGCATACTTTGTACTTGTCTTGCTTATGGCTATTTTATAGACTGTAACCTTTCTAAGGAAGCACAATCCACCAAACCTAGCTGGAAAGGACTAGTGTTCCAAGCAGTTATTTGTAGTTGAAAACGAACAGTAAAAATTGAACCCTGATGTAGCTCTGCTGGTGCTGTGTCAATGAACTTCCAGCCCAGAGAACTTTGTCTCAGCCACGTTGCTTTCCCAGTTGCCTCAAATGATAGATGGTCCACTTCCACAGTTGTTGCAGTGTAAGTAGAAGAACAACCATATGTGTAACGCCACTCAGCCTGTAGTTTCTGAAAAAGGTTAGGAATGAACACAAAAGGAACGAAACAAAAAAAAAAATCAAGGTCTAGGACCAGCATACAGTGCTGCTCCTCCTGGTGTGCTCTTCTGGCTTCTATCAGCACAGAGGTTTCTAGAGTCAAAGGATGTATCTGCAGCTCTGTGTTTATTAGCCCTGATAGTCTTTCTTGCATGACCCTAAAAGTGCTTTTGAACTAATTTAATCTTTCAGTCTTCACAGCATCCTACGGCATCCCACTGTTTAATGATGTGCTATGGGAGAGAAATACTTTCTCTTCTCTGCTTTAAACCTGCTATCTGATAACTCCATCTGAAGCTTCCTAATTGTTGTTTTATGATAAAGTGTTAATAATTACTCCTTATTCACCTTCTTCATTCACTTAATGATTTTATAACTTCTCCAGTTTCTCCTCTCAGTCCTCTTTTTTTCCAGACCGTGGAGTTTTAGTTCATCTTCTGTAGCAGAGAAGCTGGAGCACACCTCCAGCCAGCTTGTTGGCCCTTTCTGCACCTTTTCAAATTCTGCTCTGCCTTCTCTTTGAGAGATGGGACTAGAACCACCTACCAGGTATTCGAGAGAGATGCTCACTATGGGTTTATATAATGGCATTGCTGAAGCTTTGCCCTTCCCCTCCTAATAAACCCAGGAGTCGATTTGTCTTTTCAATTACTACTGAATCAATGTCCCAGGAGATTGTTGTTTTAGAAACTGGGTAGTAAATCTCTGCACAGTGATTATCCAAATGGCCTCACATAGTCGTATGCTTCACATACTTCATACTGCTTTGCATTAAAAAAAAAAAAAAGTCGCTGGAGCTGCTTTTCAGGTGCAAGCTTGCCAGCAGGAATTCGTAATAGAGACTATCTGCCGTATGCAGCCAACGCACCCAAAATGGGCTGTCGAGTGTCCAAGCCAGCTGTGTCGGGCACGACGGGCAGCCTGCCTTGGGTTCAGGTTGCCTGGCGTTTTCTGGCACGAGATCCTGCCTTCGCTTTCTTACGGCACCGCCAAAAGTGAGCAAGTTGAAATCTTCCCCGGGTGCCTACCCCAGGCTAGCTTAGTCTTGTTGGGAGTTGATTTCAGTTTGGGATTTTTGTGGTTTGGAGGGGGTTGTTTGGGATTATTTTGTATTGTTTCTATCAGGCAAAGCAGCTCCACCATTGCCAAGGAAAAGGCTAGGGAATGTACCTCTTATCCACGTTTGAAAGAAATAAATTGTGTGATCTTGGAAATCACTGTTAGGAGGATTTGAGAAAAAGATTGTCTTCACGCAGAAGATATTTGCGCAGCATTTTGTTGGGTAAGAAACTTCCAGCATCGCCACCAACATGCATCTAATTTTTTTCAAACCCTTAGCCTGTGAGGAGTCCTAGTTTGTACGACCTTCGGAGACCTGAATGGTTGAATTTGCAGAAAAACCCTCCCCAGGTTAGTCATGCTTAGCTCCTGCAGGTCACGCTGGGCCTGGACACCCAAAAGGGGGTAGGTAGGAGGCTCGTCACTCCTCTGAACAGCAGGAACCCCAGGCTTGGTGGGAGAGAGCTCCAGGCTGCACCAGGAGGAGCAAGCGTCAGGCTGAGGAGGAGGAATGCAGTGAAGCAAAGGAGGCAGAGGAACTTCAGGGAAGCAGCACGGGAAGAGCAGGAGAACCAGGATTCACCTTGATGCAAATCCCCGGCCTGATTTGGAGACGAAAGAGAGTAATGAGGGAAGTTGTTAGTTATAGGATCCTGTTTTATTTCTGTCCTCCAGCCTGACTCCAGTCCAGCGAGCTTCCAGCCCTTACCTAGAGTACCCGACTGTGGCTCCCTCCTGTCCGTGTGTGTCACCACCTCCAGCACCTCAAATGCCGACAAGCTGGATCCCTGCTCTGCAGGCAGGCATTTTCCTGACAAGTTACAAGTTTCCAACATGGAGCAGGACAAAACCAAATACCATCGCTCCCCCCCCGACAGACAAAAAAGCAACCAGGGCCCGTCAGCGTTTTGCTGACTCCTCCTGATCGCCCACTCCCCAGGGACTGCTTTCTCCTGGCACCCAGGAGGATAACGTCAGATCCCAGCCAGCCACAATGGCGCCAGTGCAAAGGGAACAAAAGCCAAGGCAGTTGTGGGAAAAAGGCCATTGTTCCAAAAAATTTAAATGATGTCACTCTACTCCTTCACGGCATCAATAAAACATCCTTTCCAATGGTAAGTGCCTCTCTCCGCAGTTGCCTCCAGTGAGGTAGAAGGCATGGAACGGATTAGTGTGCTTTTTAGAGGCTAGATGTTTGTCATAAAACACCATGTTTCGGCATAGATTCCCTTTCCCCCTGGACATGGAGCTGAGCGGCACCCGGGTGTAGGGCAGCCATGACTTGAGCGTGCCCGTTCTCAGAGAACGAAGAGCCGCGCGAGCTCCTCGTTACTGCACTCCCGCTTACTACTCGTCGCCATTTGCGTTGTGACATCTGCTAGAAATCTTAATCACGGGTTGCGGCCCCGGCGGAGTAGGCCTGAACAGATGTAAGCGTTACGTTTCTAATTATCTTAACACCTTTCCGGCAGGGTGTCATAAACACAAGTTAATTAAGCCTCGTGCTAAGCCTGTGACGCAGAGATACAGCTATATTGTTCATTGTGATTTACCAATTAAGAAGCTGAGGGACCAGCTTATACAGGGTATTCGGTCCCAAAGCCCAAGCCCTCCCTTGGCCTCTCCCCCTTAGCCACTAGCTGCCATCCCACCTGCCAGAAGATCGACACATTTTGACCTGTTGCTGATCAAATTAACAGGCCACGTCCTGTGCCCCTGCAAAATCCTGAGAAAGGTTTCTTACGAAGATGAAAATCACGAGGAGTTTCAACGTTCGTTACTTCTCCCTACCTTGGTGCCCTGGAAGCGCCTCCGGGCCAGGCTGCCCCCTTTCAAAAACCCGAGGACCAGCCATGGTCCTCACCATGGAAGCACTCACGAAGGCACCCGTACCCATATGAGCCATTAGTCAGGCAAGGGTTGACTCTTAATCATCCGTGGGTTGCATCTCTCTGTCCTTGCCCAGCACGTGGCCCTCGTGACGCTTGCGGCTATGGATAAACCCAAGGAGCGAAAGTCAGACCCGTCTCCTTTGCACCCTACAGGCCACCCACGCTGAACTGCCTGCATCGTGGTAGATCCCAGCCAGCATGAAAATCCAGGCAATGGAGGACACCTGTAATGCCTACGCCTTGTGAGAAACACCCTGGGAGATCAGGATGGTGATGCCCTCCAGTGAGGCATCCCAGAGCTATGTGTATGGGAGGGCGACAGGATCCTGCCCTCCCTCCAACCCTTCACAGGAAAGGAGAAAACATCATCAGCGCCTGTCTTGGAAGACATCTCCTTTCCACCCTCCTGCCACTACCCATGAGCTGGGTCCTTTCAGAGCCACACAAATATTCCCCGGCTCCTCTAGCCACAGCGAAGGGGATGGAAACAGGGAGGCTGGGGCAAACCGGGCTTGGTGGGCTTCGTTCCTTGCCCTCAGGCAAAGCAGGCGCACCGGCAAGGCTGACTTCCCAGCCGAACAATGATTTTTTTCCATGGGCAAACATCCCTGAAATTGCATTTTATTTTTTCAGATCAGTTTCTGAAAGGAAAAGCACAAGCAGAGCTTTCAGGGGAATCTCAAACAGTCAGATAGTGAGATCATTAAAAGTACTTTAAGGTGACTCAAAGCAGACACTTAGAAATTGAGATATGCAGAATTAAGCAACCATAGAACCCTCACCTAGAGTTTCCAGCAGTCCTTCATTGTACTTGCTAAGCAAAACTTGCTGATGTTCATGGTGATGATAAAAATCCCAGGCACCAGCCCTCAGTTGGAGGAATCTCATAAATTAAATCCTCTCTCTTTTATTTCATAATCTTTTTATTGCAGAATCACTCTGGTAAACTGGCCTAAACCTAGAGTGTTGCATTCAAGCACCCCTTGTTCAAAACTCTTCAAGCTGTCAGGGGAAAAAATAAGGAAGTCTATTTCAGCCCAATTTTAATCCATCAGTTTTGAGGTTAATGTTTTTATTATTTATTCATGCATTGCGGATTTAGAGGAATTGGCAAAACTGATCTCAGAGAAGGCTTAATTTAGGAGTGATTGCTGTAGCACTATACTACTCTGAAGTGGCCTTACCAGTCCAAACAGTATTTAAGAAAATACACCTTGACAAACGTGCAAACTATTATGAAGCCCTTTTTACTGGTGTCTTATATTTTGAAGAAAACCTGATCACTGAAAACTGAGGCTCCTTTGTTGAAGTGCTTATGCTGGTGAGCTACAGGCAGAACCGTACTTAGTGGGAATGCTGTCGAACAGATGGGATCCCTGTTTTGCACATGATTCTGGAATGCAATAAAATTGTTTGGTTCTGGGAAACAGTTTTGCCTCCCATGACACTATCAAAATGGCCAAAAGGCCTAACTCTGAAATCCATACTCCCACGAGTAATCCTCATTCATGCTTCAGGAAGACGCAAATTATGAAGGAAAAAAAAAAAGTACAGGAATATCACCCTTGCATAGAAGTATTCTCATTTCCTGATCCTAAGAGGGTGCAAAAGGGAACTTGCTTTGGGAGGAAACAGATATAAAGAACCTGCGTATGTTGCTAGCAGCAGAAACACAGAAAGGAAAATATGTAAATGCACCACAACCAAAAACCTGTGATGACTTCAGCAAACTGGCTTGGAGAAGCAGTGTCAGGAATATTCTGAGAGTTTTCTCTTTTCAGCACCTTGAGCCAGCAATCCTGAGCGCTCCCCATCCCTTCACACCTCCTGGAGGATGTCGGTGCGGGATGAAGGTTAGACCAGAGATTACAAAACCAGCCCCTTCAGCAGCAGAGGTCGGGAGAAGTCACTTGGCTGAAACGCTTAAGGCCAGATTCTTGGCTGGTATAAATCATCGTGGCCCCAAAAAAAGTCACACTGAGGCTCTGCCGCTTTACACCCACTGAACATCTGGCCCTCAGCCTGTGGGAAGAGGATATAATGTGCCTCATGCTTCATGCATTTCTAAACAGCTGCTTTGAAGGACTCCTTCAAGCCTTACACGAGACTGTTTGCCCTCGCTGAAAGCTCTGGAAAGGAGTGATTGTGCGCAAACCATTTAAAATTTCAGTGTTTGCTGGGTAAAAAGGCATGCCGAAAGACATCTCTAATGTAGTAAGCCGCTTCTTGGCAAATCTCTCTGCAAATCAGATGGGCGAGGAAGAGATTATGTCCAGTCCCAGACAATTAAGAGCTTCACAGTGCCTTTCCGTACAGGCGTTTGCTTCAGTAGTTCTGACAGGATCAGGTGATTTCAGCCTGGTACAGCTATGTGCAGGGGTTTGGCAAACATCGAGTGGATTTTGCTATGGGAATATATACGACCTTTCCCTCTAACCTTTTTTATTATTATTATTATTATTATTAATCAGGAACTACGTCTTTGAATCTATCTTTTTCTTAACACTGCCACTGGCCTAGCAGGTTTGCCAAAAAAATCTTGCAAAGAGCAGACTTAAAAAGTCACCTGACTTTTTTTTTTTTTTTACTAAGAAGCTTTCAGCTGCAGTGTGTTACATCTTTTAGGGATTCAAGTTAGTAAGTGAACAGTCAAGATTTGTGTGTTGTATGACGCACATCACTAGGACAGTTTCTTATTATTTTCCCGTATTAGCAGGTGAGACCACTAACCACCACTTCTGAGGGGGCTTGACTTAATAGCTAGACCTAGTACCTTACAAATTGCTTACAGCTGAAATTCAGGAATATTGGGGCCATTTATTTAAAGTGACCTTTAGTCACCTCCCAAACGGCAGTTCTCAATAAATTACATTTTCATTAAGATTCTGGTTGCCCCTTCCAGTTAATTGCATCCGTGCCAGGCTAAAAACCTCTATGTGTTTTTGATGAGAGACTCTGTTAGTCTGGGCAAAAGTCATATTCCCCTGCCTTGTTACCAAACCCCACGCTTCAGCTGCCAGGACTAACAAAGATGGTAGATGGCATTCATATGAGTTAAATGGTTACCCAAAAGAGATTAAACCCAGTTTGTGATTGAGAAGAATTGCAGAGGGGTACCACAGGCAAGGTTTCTCTGTTCACTAAGCAAGTTGGATAAGCAGTTAGACCATAAGCAGAAGGAAGGCATGATTACATCTTCATGATAGCAGCTGTCTTGTATAGACATTAACTTTGAAAATTAACAGTATTACTTTTCTTTCTTATTTTTTTATTAAGGAAGATCTCGTCAGCTTAACTCCATTAGAAAATTTGGTAACTACTGCAGTGTCATAGTTTGTGTTTTGATAGCCCTCTCAGTTTCACACAGAAAAAGGTGCTTGGGAAGATAAAGATGATGCCAACTGCATAAATTATTTGATAGCACTGGACTAATTAGAAGTTGTATCCTGCATTTGCCAACTTACAATTATGCTTCAATTTACTGTAGAAATAGGACCAACAATAAAGGGACAAAGTGAAGCACACTTTTCTCTTGGGGAAAGAGAACCAGGCAGATGCTCCCACACCCCAGGCCTGTGATCAGCAGCGCTGCCTTTAAATCAATTATATTTTAAAAGTATTTGCAGTTGTCATTCTAACATTGTAAGTAGCTGCTATCTGCTCAGCAGCTTTCATCTAGAGACTTAAAGAGCTTTCTAAAAATTAACTTGGTGTTTCTTGAACAGCCATCAAATGTCCCAAACCCATACCACCAACCAGTAAAACCATCTTTGCTAGAACCTCTGGTTTCTCCCTTTTTCTTCTCCCTACTTCTTTTTTAATTAACCTCTGTTACACTTACTATCAAGCCATAAAAGCATGCAGTGGACATGGAAACCTTGCTGTGCTCCGTAAGGTGTATGAGGTACCTTGTGTAAAGTTTGTGTTGATTCCAGTGCTCCATGGCAAGAAATCACATTGTAAACAACATTTTTACCTCACGTGGAAGTAGAATGACCTACTTCTGGACAACTGGTGGAGGATGAGATCTATTTTTCTGCTGAAATGAATGATATCCGGGAAATGTTAATGCTTTTTCATGTTTTCCTCCTCAGTTAAGACTGGAAAACCAAGAATCAAAGCAATTGAAAGGGAGAAAAAAAAGTCATGAAATTCAGCAAATACATGTGCAGAACAAATACAATTTGAATATTTCTCTATTTTGTGGGCAATGTCTTACTCTGGCAATTCATATAGCCAGAGCATATTTTGGGGGCAGAATAAGGAGCACAATCCTCTCCTCCCTCCTCCCCCCCCCCCAAACTCACTTCTGCAAATCAAACTCACCTTTGCCATCCTTGTAAAGCACTGTTGGTTTTAACCCCAGTTTAGGTGTAATTTGGAAAGAGGACAATCGGTCTGATAACCTACCCTACTCCCTATCTGGTGATGCTCAGAGTTTGGCTGCTGGGACTGTAGTATCCCATCAGCTTTGGTTCCCGAATTGTTTGCATGCCGATACATGCCAATATGTAACCAGTTATAGAATATCCACCAGTTAAGCCAAAGATGCAAATTTTTGTTGAGAAAACAAGAGCGCGTTGATCCGATCCACCGAAGCCAGGGCACCTGCGTGCAGACAGACCCCCGGCACGTCGGCAGCACTCACGCTGCTCCCTTCCCGACGTTGTTTCAAAACAGAGGAAAATCGAGCTCTATACTACAGTGCTCCTGGCATCCTCTCATGGCCAAGTTCCACCCCTTAATGCTTCACCTGGCCTTTTTGAGGATGCACGCCTGTTCGGAGGGGGAAGGTGAGCGTAGCTTTTCCCCCTGGATTTGGGCAGAGCTGCCACGTGCATCATCCTGAGACCTCTCGGGGCACGGCCAGCCACCAAGCAGTGACGGCAAAGCCCAGTGGTGGGGTGGGGAGTAGAATTCTGGAGAAACAAAAAAGGGAAAGCATGTCGGTAGTGGGGAGCAGTTCTCTGGAGAAATCCTGGGAGCTGCAATAGCCAAACGCCCATCTCCGTTCTTGCTTGTGAGCTCTGCAGTGCAGCTCAGCTGGTGCTGCTCCCTCAGCTACAGCTCTGGCCTCTCTTCTTGGAGTACTTTCTAGTAAAGTCATGCAAGAGGTTTCCACGATGCTTCATCATGCTGGTAGAAAAGAAGCATCGGGTTTCCCCACCCCTCGAGAACAAACACAAGTCTCTCTTTACTCTTTTTCCTATTGAATGCACATACATCTCTTGAGGGCCTGAAGGCGAAAGCTCTTAAAAGGAAAGGAAAAGAAGACGTTTCACCACCACGAGGGATGGGACAATGGAAAACCACTGAAGCGGCTGGTCTCCTGTGCTGGAGCATCCATTACTGCCGTGACTGGTGGCATTATTCTTCCTGCTCCCCTCTAGGTAGGCTCCTGCACTGGGGCAATTGATGTTCCCTGGTATTGTCCTCTGCGCTTGATGAAGTAGAAACGGTCCTTGCTGTGGCAGGAACACTGCTCGCTACAAGCAAAACAATAGTTGTCATCCCCCCTCTTCTCTCCCTCGCGCTATGTTTCATTTTGGTTTACATTTAAAGAAACCAAAACCAGCCTGACATTGCAGCAGCTCCCCCAAGCCCTTAGGACCTGCTATTTGTAACTCTTGCAAATTCAACATGGGGAGGGGGAGAGAAAAATTAATCCTTGGAGGTGAGTCTGGGGTATTTTTTCACCTCTCAGAGCATGTAGACGACTTGTTAATACTAATGAGGCATGCTGCTAGTCGGAGGGAAGCCCCTTGCATGCTAAAAACAAGCAGGAGTGCAAGTCACACACACGTTGCAGCACCTTTCATTGGTCGGGTAAATAAAAAGCTTTGAAAACAGGAATGTCTGAATATTTTTTAAATGGTCTGTTAGGATCCCCGGGCTGTGGCATCCCTGCCTGGTTTAGGGTGAGAAACGAGGGTATTTGGTGCAGTGCTGCATGCAAGAAGGGGCAAGAGCAAACGTGCCCCCACGCTCCAGATGCATTTAGGGACGAGGCTGCAAGGAAGGGCTGAGAGACGGGCACCCAGGAAGAAATGGTGATTTAAAAGCTCTGCAGGTCAGAAACAGGGTAAACTAACTACGGATTACTAAACCAGATGAAGATTTATAGAAATTGTCAAAGGAATGCGGTGCCCTTGGCAAGCGACGAGAAAAAAGAACCCTGAAAGGTGCCTGAGCAAAAGCAGTTAAATTAAAACCATCTTTGCGACTGGGTTTGAGGAGGAAAACAGCTGGTAGGGGCTGCAGCGCCCAGTGCAACCGGGGGCCTCGGCAGCCTGGGAGAACACACGGTGTTTTGGTTCCTGCTGGTATGTGGAGCTGAAGTTACTGCTCATTACAGCACAGCGCGGGCATGGGAAGGGGAGGCAAGAGAAGAAGGAGTTTTCTCAAGCTGTCTTAATCATGCCTCAGCTCTGCTCTGGGGGAAAGGGATTAAACCTGGAAGTAATTTGGAAATGGAAAAAAAAAAAAGTGTATCTTAGCAAATTTACAAAAATGGACTGAACTGGATTTCAGTGAAGCTTCATTGAGAAGCATTCACTTTTAATAAATTCTTGTATGATATGAATAAATAATTATATTATTGTATTTTTCTGCTAATTAAAGTATACAGCCAGTTTTTCATACTGTGACCCTCTACCCATGCATGCGCCTATTTTAGCCTAATCAATGAGCTATCCAGAAACTGATCATTCCCCGGATCAAAGTGGGTAAAAATTGTTTATATTAATTTACAAAAGAATGGATATTTAACTAACATTGGATTTCTTTTAAGTAAAACACTTGTATTTTAAAAGATTGTTCACCATTACATTTGAAATTATGGCAACATATATTAAAACCTGAACAAAAATGATTGAAATTAAAATATCATTTTCAGGTTCACCAATGGAATTTTTTAGAGGCAGACAGGTCAACTGAGAAAAAGCAGCAGAAACCAGATTTTGTTGAAGTAGTTTGAAAAGAATCTTTGCTAGCAATAGCCTCTTTGGAGGTATAAAGAGCATATTTCCTCATATTAGTGTTTTCACCTTGTTTACTGTGATAAGAGCTTAATGCAAGGTCAAAAAAGTGGCGAGGCAGTGATCTAGCACTTGTAAATCCTTGTAGGATAGCAGAAATAGAAACAACATTAGCTCCACTCCCCAAATACAGTAATTTCTGTCCTTAATACACCTGTTAGCTTCAAAGACAGGGTAGATGAGAAGAAGAGGTTTGCGTATTCATGTGGTGGTGGAAATATGAACAGGATCTTCAAGGGCTGCCGCTGACAGGGAAGGGAGAGTAGAAGTCCCCTTAGCCCTGCTGGTAAATCAACCCCTGCCTTACGCTTTGAAAAATGTATCTTTATGAATGCAGCATGGCTTACCAGCTTTTATCTCACCCAGAAATATACATCTGTTTTGTTCATTTTCATTGAATTCCCATTCTGGTTACACACAGCTTTGTAGGCATTATTAGTTTGAGGAGTCTTTATTAATATAAAAGAGATGGTAATGAAGCATATACACTCCCTGAAGGAAGCATAAAATAAAAAAAAAAAGACAAATTAATTTAATCTGTACTTCTCAAATGAATATCACAAATACAAGAAGTACCAAATTTAAAGTTAAGACTGAAATTAAATTGCTTATTGATTGCCAACTCTTGAGAACTTACTTTTTCTTAGACGAAAATACACAAACTAAAAATTTGAAACAAAAATGAATACAGATCTTTTCTTCTCTGTGGTTGCGATTCTGAATTGAACCACACCACCGCATGCCTGAAATGTGTAGGAGCAGTCCCGGGGCTCTTTCCTGACCCAGGAGGTAATGCAAACAGCAGGGTCCCTTTCCGAGGGTCAGCTGGAGGACAGGTGGGCTGGAAGAACATCCCACCTGAAGTCCCCGCTAATGCTCCCAGCGATGCGAGTTACTACCAGTATTTGCCCCGTTGGAGGTTACATGGCTAGACCGGTCCTTCAGCTACCGATTAACTTCACTCCAGTGAACTGGCCTTGTTGCTCCAGATGTTGAACCACTAAACCATACGGATCCAGCTGTTGGATTTCGAAGTCCATCTTTAAATGGAAACATCCCAAAAGGGATGCTCAGCCCCTGAGCACCCCGGGGATGCTGTATCTCCACAGCTCGGCCTTAGCCATCACAGCAGGAAAGCGAAGCTGCTGCATGGCTCACGCTAAGATAAAAAGAGGGAAAGATCAAGTTCATACAAACATTTCCTTCCTCAGCTCTCTAGACTTTATTTTTCCAGTTTAACTTACAGCAAGTCTTCCAAATACAGTGCAAGCCCAGAACACGTGGCAAATGTTCATTTCAGATCCATTTTCCAATAAGCTGGAGCTGGTTTGTAGCTGGGGCATATGCTTTGATCCTCCCACTCGGAGTCACATGAAAAGTCAACTCAGTTCTTTGTTTTTGTCCCTAAATTCTCGGGTATTCCCCGTCGCTGCCATTGACACCTGCCCAGCGGGCCTGGAGAAGGGGAGGTGGGTGCTTTGTCACGTCTGCTGGGACTTCACGCTCCTTCCTCAGATGGGGCAGACGATCCTAGGAGATGTCGAGCAGCAGGAAACTGGTTGCACGGGTCTGTGCCTTGTCCTCAGCTTCTTTACATCACGACTGATGTTTTGGGCAGGACCGTGTAGGAAAACATACCACTGGCAAAGGCTCTCAGTGACTAAAAGAAATTGACTGAAGGGACAAGGTCTGCTAGAATTATAAAGGTCCTTGGCAGAAGATGGAAGGAATTAAGTGCCTTCGAGATCCCCAAATTAATAACCTACCTAATTAATGAGGGCTGCTAGCAGAGGGAGGCAGCCCACTGATTTATTTCAAGGAGGGAGTGGTGCAAACTCTCCTCCCCAACCTGATGATCCGTGGGCTCAAATGACTGACTTGCAGCACTTTCCAGATCCCAACACCCTTATGAATAATCAGCGCTGTCTGGGCAGTTCGTGGGGGTCTCCGTGGCGCACAACGGGCACCTCCCAGCACCCCCGCTCTTGGGGGCACCCGGCTCCTCACGGTCCGGCGACCACTTTGGGCGAACTTTCTGCTTCGTGAGTGATTTCGGCAGCGGGACCGCTCGCCGCCCGTGAAACCGGGCAGGTGCACCGGGGCCTAACACCGCCCGGGAACAAAACCATTTTATTCGGGACCCGCACCCCTGCCGGCCTTTCGGGGCGATGGTTGAAAGCGGTGCCCCGGCAGCCCCTCCAGCTATCGCCCGTCCTCGGGGGGGGGGCGCGCACGGCAGGCCGATCCCTGCCTGCCCGCATTCGGTTTAAGCGCACCGGGGAGGCGGGGAGGGGTGGGGGCAATTCCCGCTGTAATATCTACGGCACGGCGTGTCCCCCGCCTCCGCGAACACGCGTGGGGCCGGAGCCCCTCGGCGGCCGAAGCCCCTCGGCGGCCGAGGGGCGGGGCGCCGCCGGGGGTGGGTGGGTGGGGTGTGGGGGAGTGGGCGTGGCCGTGGGCGTGGCCTGCCGGCCTAGGCGCCCGCCCGCGGGCTCGCGGCGGTCGGGAGCCGGGAGCGGCGCGGCCGGGCGGGAGCGGCGCGTTCCCATTGGCAGCGCCGGGACAAAAAGTGGCCGTGAGCGGGGGAGCGCGAGGCTGGGGCGCCGCGTGCCGCCGGGCCGCGCGGCGGGGCGGATCGGCTCAGCTCGGCTCGGCTCGGCTCGGCGGGGGCGTCCCGAGGGCGCGCGGCCCGCGGCGGGCGGGAGGCGGCGGCGGCGGCGGGGGGGAGAGAAGAGAAGAGAAGGCAGCGGGGCCGGGAAGATGAACCGGAGTTTCAACAAATCTCAGACTCTGCGGTATCTGGAGTGCAGCGCGGTGGAAGTGAAGAGTAAGGTGAGGAGAGGGCGGCGCGGCCTCGACCGGCGGGCGGGCGGGTGCGCCCCTGCCCGCCCCGCTCCCGGTGGTTCTCCCGAAAATGAATGGACCCCCCCCCTTCCCCACACACACACACACCTCCACCGCCTCCCCGCCCGGTCCGCAGCCCGGAGCAGCGGTGACGGGGCTGGCGGCAGTTGGCGGAGAAGCGGGTTCGCCGCTCCGGGCGCAGTTCCCGCCCTCGCCCCCCCCCCCCCCCCCGGCGAGCCGACCCTGCCCGGTGTGAGGCGGCGGCGGCGGCGGCGGCGGGGCGGGCGGGCGCCGGGGGCCCCGCGCCTGCCGCTCCCGCTCGATCTTTTGTTTCGCCGCGGGGACTTCGGCGCTAACTTTGTGGGGCAGCTCGGAAAGCGCCCGTCGCCTCGCCCGCCGGGAAAGGCTGGGGCTCGCACCGGGGGCGCCGGTGGGGGAGCGCGGAGGCGGTGCCGGCCCCGGGGTGCTCCTGCCCACCCACCCCACAGCCGCACGGGTGGGTGGCGTCCCCCGGTACGGTTTGGCCAGAGGACGGGGAGGGAGAAGGGCCGGGTCCCGTCCCCCCCCCCCCGCCCCCCCCAGCCCCGCACCGGTGCTGGCAGCGCCGAAATCTTCCCGTAGATGCGAATCGGAGAAGCCGGAGCGAGGCCTGCGGGGAGCTTCACCCTCCTGCGGCGGCTCGACCAGGTGTTGTTACCTGGGGGGGGCCGGCACCCGCCGTAAGGCAGCCAGCTCTTTATGGTCGGGGAAGGAATTGGGATGTGCGGGGCTGTCATGGGCAGAAACGGCTCTCTGCCGGAGCTCCGCTTCTCAAAACGATGGCACCGGTTGCCTGCGTCTGTGGTCGGTCTTGCTGGGCTCTCTTTGAGAGGCTCTGGTTGCTGGTGGTTGAACCAGCATATCAGAATCTTGCCTGCCACCTCAGTCTGCAAAAACGAGCAGCCTTTAAGCAAAACCGAGAAATCTCCCTGGAAGCCTGTGTTGTATACGCTTGTAACAGAAACGGTCTAGGCAATGCATAAGTTGGAAAGCGCACAGGGTAACTTTAGCACGTCCTGGAATTGTGCACAGCCCCGATCACCTGCTGAGATGGTACTGGAGGCGATGTCTTTGGGACTTTGTGCTCCGTGCTCCCCGCTTTTTGTCCCTTGCTGCTGTTAATATTTGCATTCAGATCAAACAGCCTTGAGCAACACATAGACCTGATGATGGTGGGATGGCTTCAGTGGGAGAACTACCTTATGTCTGAGGGACTCTCCAACCGTTTCTAAACGTGGCACCTAAAATGTAGGTTGAGGCCCTTATTTCCTAACCTCCTGTTGCCACTTGAAGGGGCTCAGCTGGCCTGGAAAGTTCCATCCTGCTTCCATTGCTGGAAAGTTTGTACTAGTTCTAAGATATGACCCACCCACAACATTCATTGTGGCCCCCAAATGCTGAGTTATATCCCATGCACTATATGAGCTTCAAACTAAAATCTTGACCACAGATAAGAATTTTTTTTAAGTTCATCCTCTCTCTTCTACCTTAATATTGCCATAGCTTGAGTTTGTTCTGTTAACAATTAAAAAGCAACCTTATAATGAACACCTCGTAGCCTTCGTTACAGCTGCAGGAATCCTCTAAGTGAATCCTACATAGCTGTATGGACACAGAGATTTAGGGAGACTGTAACTGTACAAATGACTGCAGATTTCTGGAGAGAAGGAAAATATGCTTGTGTGGGTGGGAGGGGTTTACGGGAGGTCTTCTGTAGCTCAGGATTGCCACTGCTGATGGCCCAGAAGTTACTTTAGAGAACTGTACTGCATTGGAAGGAAATTTAAAATAGAGGCTAAATTCAAAATATCCTGCTGAGGGCCTACACCCACTGATGAGCCATTAATGTGCAGCGTGGGTCAGTGGAGGCTGTGCTGTTGAATTTTCTGGTGCTGGTGGGGTTATGCTCTTAGCATGGCTTGTGTGCAATAACATCTACACTGTTTATGTAGCAGGCTGTTGCAGGTTGTTGGCAAACAGGTTGGTACTGACATTGCTTGCAAGGTGATTTTCATTTGTCTGTAAAGCTCGTAGGTTCCCTCTCACAGAGTTACTCTTCAATGGTTGGATGTAGATCCAGAGAAAAGCTCTGGCCAGTTGTACCAGGCAAGGTACTGTATATATACAGTATATATACCTCTTGTTAAAACATGGTAATCTTGTAGGGTTGGTTATGATGCTGTCTTGTCCCTGTGGATCACTGGGTTGTCCTCCTGCGATCACCTAGAAATATGAGTTGTTTGGTTTTTTTTTTTGATTGGGTGGACTTTCTAAGGCTGGGGAAACAAAAAGATTCAATAGTGCTGCTTTTGGTAGCCGTATGTAGGCAGCCTTTTAAACATTTAGTTGCCTGTGTTTTGTAAGTAAGAGGCCTGTCCAGACTTGCCTGAGAACTCGAAAGTTGAGTCTGAGAACTCATGATTTCGCAGCTATCGCCTGAGAGCGCAGGCTGCCAGGTGAGCGGAGGTGGGTGCAGCTCAGCCTCTGCGCCGGGGCATGCTGCTGGCCAGGGATCAAGGGATTCTCAGGTGGCTTTTCAAAGGCTGGGGAAGTGGCGGGCCGTGGGCAGGTGGAATCCCTTTTAGCAGAGGAGCCGGGTGTGAGAGAGCGCTGCTTTTACACAACGGCATGAAATAGCTTTTCTCCTTCTCTGAAGATCAGGTTGGACGTGGAAGAGCTCTGGAAAAAAATAGCTGTGGGGAAGTTGGATGGGCGATAGTCTGCAAACGTTGGGGTTTTGTTATCCCTGCCTCTGTTATGATAACCAGGTGGTTCCTTCCTTAAGGATAAACCACCATCCAGCTGGTGTGTTGCATTAGTCACGATTCAGAAATGGCTCCTGTGAAAACTGACCAAGATTTTCCTGGGTTTCCTGAGTTTCTTCCCTTTTCTCTAAAAGAAAGTTCTTGAAAGTTGTTTGTGCCCTTGATGATTGGAAGGGGAGAGTTTGTCAGATTCTTAGTACCATACAGGGTAAGACACTTCTCTGGCAGTCCCCAAGTATCCTTAAAAATTGAAGATTCCTGATGTGTGTCAGAGGATTACTTAAAAAAAAAAAAGTGGGGGTGGGGTGGGGGGAGAAGGAGGGAGGGAGCATCTTGGTGGCTGAAGTCAATCCAGTTTTTCAACATCCATTTTATGCTGAAGGGCCAAAAACGGTAGGTGGTATTCCTTTCCTTGTCCAGTAGACGTGTGAGCTTTGTGGATGATCGGATTTCAGCTGGTGTAAACCAGCCTGCACCTTCCCTGGACCTAGCCTGACCCATCACCCCCGCTGGGAACGTGACCCAGAAGCATGCTTCAGCTCCCAACGCTCGTGTGCGTGGATATTTTAATGCCTAGTGAATACCCGGTGGGAACATTTGCACTGATATGTTCTTGGCTACGTTGTCTTTGCAGAAGGATGAGCTTTGTGGTGCTGCGTAATACCTTTTGGCCTACGTCGGATCGGTTTTCCTGTGGGTGACTGTAAGGTGCTGCAGAAGCCTCTCGAATCACTGTGTTGCAGCAAATACTGAAGGGGAAAACAGAGCATCAGCCATCTGTGCGCACACCTCTGTTTTCAGACATGGCAGTGATGGGAATTGCTGTAGTCTTCTGCTTTAAGAAGTCTTCTTCCTTTGGACTCAGCGCTTCCTCCCTTCCTCAGTCTCCTCCCCTGAGAGCTGGCCTTATAATCAAAACACTTAAAAGCTTATTGCTAGATAGGAAAGCGGAAGGATAAAGAGAAACCTGCTTAGAAATTGGCACATGTTGTAGGAAAATATTAATTGAATTGTAATTACACCTTATCCCTCTTCTCCTGTCTTTCATGACAGAATACATTAGAAGCTCAGTTCTTACCTAGGTGTTGTCTGTGTAGTTCAGGATTAACGTTTCAGCCCTTTTAGACAGGATCTGAAAACACATTATCTTGCTGGCGTAAAACAACTGTGTATTCTCATGTGTCTAGTACTCACTGGCTCCTTTCCCTTGTCGGGTGACAAGTGAAGTATCTGTTCCCTCTGAATAAATTGCCTCTAATCTCTGAAAAAGGTTTCCAGATGACCCTTTCTCTCTCTCTTCTCCGTTATACCAAGAGCTCCAGCGCATGCGATGTGTGGGGCTTTTTTTTGTTTGTTTTGTTAAGAATCCTGCCTGTGGCCATGAGGTCCCAAACCTATTTTTCATTTTCTCTCCTTAGCTTTAAAGAGAGGTTGCAGGCCTCTTTCCCCATGAGAGTAGTCTACAGAAGAACAAATACATTTAAAATAGGAATTCCTACATTAATGGTGAGAATTCTCTTTAATTATAGCTCCATGTAGCCGGTCTCTCTTCCTGCTCTGAGTGAAAAGAGATTTTTTTTTTTTTTCTTGAATTGTATATACAGCTTTTCAAATAGGAGGGTAGCTATCAGCGCAAGTGTCTATTTCTTTTCCAGTCAGTTGGATATTCTGGAATAGTAGAGGTATAATATTGCCTCGGGCCTTTAAATGGTAGCCCTTTGAATTGTTTGTGAAAGTGTGGGGGTTTTGCATTTTGAAACTGACAATTTTATGGTTTTGGCTTAAAAGCAGCAGAAAAGTCTTTCTCTTACTATTACTATATTTCCTGCAAGCTGTATGTACGAGTAAGAATTCCTTTTAGTGTTTTCAAAAGTGGGTAAAAGCACTCGTTCCCTGAAAAATAGTCCTTTGGAAAAAAACCTTTTTGTTGCTGAACAATAGGAACTTTTGATGATGGCTGAGGATTATAAAAGCACAGCTACCTGACTCAAGTGCTGACTGTGACATTTCTGCCTTATTAATAGTGTCACGTTTTCTTGCATTACAAACTGATTTACAAATTAACAGTAATGTGACTAACACACTACTACTATAAACAAACCCATTAAGATAAATATATCCAGTTAACTATAACCATATTTTTTTTCCTCTTCTACCATCCTGTTTTGAGTTTGTTCCAGTAAATGTTGGTATTCAGATGGATGTCGCAAATGGATTTTAAAATAAATTTTCAATCATATTTTGATGTATTCAGAGTATAGACATGATACTGTTCTGGACCTTGAAGACTGAGAACGTGTTTGGGATCAGCTGTGCTCTTATGAAGCCTCTAGCAGATAAAATTATGTGTTTTGGTCTTGGGCAAGCGTAGAAGTCAGTGCTTCAGCAAGCCTGCCCAACTGCTAGATTGATGTAACATCCAAACAGCTTGTGGGTGGTTTGTCCTGCTCATGTGTCATCTCCTCTTCTTAGGAGGAGTGTACCTGTGCTTGTTACATTAAGATAGCTGTTTTAAACCTTTCATATCCTCCTCTCCTCACCCCCCGCAAAAAAAAGTTGCTGATACTGCTCAGACACCTTAGCAGTATTGCATGTCCACATGACCGTATAGCTATTACAGTATATATACACACATTGTGTATTTGAAATGTATAAAATATAACATCAAGCAGTGTTGTAACTGTAGCAATAGAGCAAACTTGCTTTTATCAGTCCCCTGTAAAGAGATTTTAAAGGTCTGGTTCTTCTCTGGTGTTAACTGAGAGAGGTCTACAAATTGTGTTTTCCAGCCTTTTGTACTTTGATTTCACTCTCACCCTGAAGCCTTACAGGCCTTCTGAAGTTTTAAGAAATGTTTTCCATCTGTAGCGTATTTCAAAATTGATCAAAAAAGCATCCCTCTTTTTAAACCTACAGAATGTTAAAACAGTCTTTAAGTCTGCTTTAAGTTTTTAAGCAGTACTTCAGATTTTTCCAAGTTAAGGTCATACTTGTCATACCTAGAATAAAATAAGTGCAGTGAAAAGCCCTGTAACCAGCTGATTTAACTTCTGGTTTTGAGCTTCAAAACATATTTGATTATATGCAAACCAAATGTGGCACGGACTCAGAAAACCGCAATGCTTCCCCCTCTCAAATGAAGACAGTATGGCACAGTAATAGCAACTTGAGATGGTCTGGATTGTTGCAAAATGTGTCAAGAGAAAGAGACTGTAAATGTTAATCTCTTAAGAAATCTTGTCTCCTTTCCCTCCCAGTTTGCTGACCTTCTGACAGCAGGTATTGTATTTATTCTGATGTGCTAAATAGCATATACTAAACTCCCAGTTCCTCTGTTACTAGAAATCTTTGTTTTTCATAGTAGGATGACTTTCTGAAGTGGCCATACATAGTAAACTTAGGTCTGTCTTTAAATGGTTAGGTGACTTGAGAGAAAGGGACCACGGTTTAAGAAGTTACCGTGCAGCAGCTGAGCCACAACAGCTGGTCCTGTGCGCGCTTGCTGCCCCTCACAGATCCAAACTTTTCAGCTGCAAAGGTGTTGCATAGACAAGTCATTTTGTGATAGTTCTGTTCACGTGACAGCTGCAATAAGCACCAGCACAGTGTAACTATTTTCTTTGACCTATGCTTTGGCACTATGTGAGCAGTAGTACCTGTAGGAGATGCAGGGAAGGCTGGGACACGTGCTTTGAGCTACCTGGCTTCACAGAGCATGGGATGGAGGAGGATATGCTCTGGTGTTAGGGTTATAGTCTCAGGTCCTGCATAACAAGAAAAAGTGAAAATCTGGTTACTGAAAGATAGTAGTTCCTCTGACAACGTTCCTGAGGTTAGTAATCTGTTACAGGCTTGGGTGCTAGCTGTGCTAACCGGGTGGTTATCAATGTCCCTGTGATGCATTGACCAGAAGGCTAGGGCTGCTACCTTGTATTTCAGCATCTCCTGTACTCTCCTATTCTTGATCCTGCCTCCAGGTTCTCACCTTTGCTTTTAATTGTAATAATTTTTAGCCTAGTAACTTGGGAATTTCTGATCTGCTTAAAACTTCGTCTAGCCAGTCCGTCTTATGTGAGTAGTCTTCTGAATTTTAGTCTCGCCACACTGAAAGAGTCCTAAAGGACACACTGAACAGTGGACCTTTAATTTGTCAAGGTGCTCTTTAAAGTTGAAAAGTTGTTTACAGCCAAGTCGGAAAGGAATGTCTCCCATGTGAGGTTAAAATACCTGTGGAGGCTCTGTCTGGCAGGCTGCAGGGCTAGCCACCTCCAAGGAGTTCTTTAGGGGTGCAATTAATAGTGCTTTCCTTAGTAGTCCCTTATCATTCCCTTTGTAAGAGACTTTGCGTGCACTTAATCTAAGCTTTTAGTAACCAAGAAACGCTCTTCCAAGGATTGATTGCTTGCCCCTAATTACCTTTACAACGCAGGCCAGAAGTTAAAGATGAACTGTATCTTTGGAGACATTCCCTCCCTCTAAGTGAAGGCAAAGTCTCCCAGTACAGAGGTAGTCCGTGCCCATTGGAAATTCCTGAAGTTAATTGAGACAGAAATGTCTGGGGCAGGGTGTGGTGCACCAGCCCCAGGGCCACCCGGCCTGGGGCCATCCCTCCTGCTCCTGCCCTGCACAGCGGTTCCCAGTCCCCCATCAGGTCTGGCTAGGTGTGTGCATCAAATTACTTCTCTGTAGCTGTTGTTGGCCCTGAGATCATGGGGAAACCTGTGACGAGAACTAACAGGGTCTTAAATAAGTTTGCAACAAGCCAGAGCCCTTACCGGTTACAGGTGTTTTGTAACCATGCAGATGTCTCTCTTAGTAAATGTTCAGAAAGTGGTTTGCTCTTGCTAGATACCTGCACTAATGCAGGGCTGCCTTTCTGCAGAAAGCGAGGCTCATGGGTTTGTTTCTCTGCTCTTGGCAGGGTTGACTAGACCTCCTGATTCAGTGGTCCTTTGTCCCTTTGGGTGGCAGGGTGCCAAATGTTCCTTTCCCCCTTGTGCTGATGGTGACATGCCATTGATGTATGCATCCTGTGCTGTATTTGTGCTAAAGCTGTGTGGTGAGATGGTGTGTGCGGTGCTCTGTGTTCTCTTGAAAATACAGGACCGGCTTGGTCTACATCCTTTGCAAACAGACTTTGGTTTTGTTCCCAGAGATTTAGCGGACGGGAAGAAAAAAGGAAGAGATTTGCTTTTGGAAAGGTAGACCAACCACTTAAGGTGAAGATTTATTTTGAAGGCTTTGCTGCGTACGACTGTTTCTTGAAGGAGAACAGCTCTGTGGGTTTAAATATCAAGAGGTGAGGCAGTGAGGAAGGCTGGCACTGTGTGCTGCTTGGAGGCAGTACTGACTGAGAGGGATGGTAGGGAGAAAGCAGCTACACGAGTGACCTGATAGGAGAGGAGCTGCTGGAGCAGGGGTGGCAAAGAAAGGGATGATGAGTTCAGAAGAACTGTCTGGGAAAATAGCTTCTGTGGGTAGCTGTTTTCACAAACTGCCACCAACTAATAGTTGGGTGGTGGTGAGGCAAAATAGTGTTTAGGAAGGCTAGGGAAAAGTACAGAGCAGCGGTCGAGGCTAAATCCAGCTGTGCAGATGAGTAGCTGAATGGTGTCCATGGATTTAAGATACTGGGCAGAAAAGATCTGGGTAATTAACATGTAGATATATGCAACTGCCTGGATGAAGGGTGGTACTGGGGTTACAGGTGCTGGGGAAGACTGTGTAATGGTCTTGTGCCCAATAATCATGAAAGAAGGTAGGTGAAGCAGGGAAAGGGGTAAGCTTAGCTTTAAGTTGCCCTTGAGCTGGCAGCTGAGCATCTGTGAAGAGATCAGTAAGAGATTATCAGTAAGAGATTGCATGGGATGTGCGTCTCATGAACCAAAGTTGATCTGAGAGTGATGGGGACAGAGGAAGAAACTGAATTTGTCTTCTGAGTAGATGCAGAAGAGAGAAGTGTTGTCACGATCTGAATATCACAGACTGCTGGAGAGGGTTGGAGGGGTTGCAAAGGCTGTTCTTCAAATGAAAAGCAGAGACGTGAAGCATTGTGTCCAACAAGCATGAAAAAGAAGGAGAACCACTGGGTTTCTTTGGGGAGAGAAACTAATCTAAGAATTGAGGATAGCAAAGCATGGCTGTATTTTTGGGGGGGAGTGAAAGGGGCGAATACAAGGGAGAAGGGTAGGAGTATGGCACGATGCCAAACAGGAAAAAAGTTTTGGGGAGAAGTTCGTGAAATTGTTTTTGTGATGGGGTTCCTGTGGAGTGCAAATAGAAGAGAGGTTGTGTTGCTCTTGTGACTGTCTGTTGGAAAAAAATAGCAAGAGGTGAGGAGGGGACTCAGCAGAACATGAAATCTCACATTTCCCACCAGCTTGATCATTGGGATGGAGCAGAGCTGCTTTGGGGCAAGTGGTTGAAAGGGAGAAGAGAGAACTTGTTGCAGAGAATATCTGCTTGGTTGGTGACTAGCGACAACTGCTATGAGACTGGGAGCAGAGCCAAGAGAGTGCTGGGTGAGCTGGGAAAGACGTCGCTGGGGGAGAAAGAGGGAGCAGAGAAACACCGACATGAACGTGACAGTGGACCTGTGAAGTCCCAGATGAGGTCAGCCAGCACAAAACCATCTACATTCAGTCTTCCCTCCTCCTCTTTCTTGCCCTCTGTTCCTTCTCGCTGATAAAGCAGCCCTGATCAGGTCTTCCCCATTTTGGAATTCTCGCAGGTAAGCAGAAAATACAGTCTATGCAAGGATGAGGGTGTTTGTTTTTCTTTCTGTTCCTGATTTTTGCTTCATGGGAGAAGTAGATGGCTAACGTAATTCATCTTTATTGCTAAATGTTGCTCTTTGATGTTTTCTTATTACAATAGCTTGAAGTCAGAGCCAGCAATAAACTAGAGGGATGGCACCTCATAAACATAGGGCTTCATTTTTGACCCTGTAAATTTTTTGAAACTTAAAATTTAAAGAGAAAAAAGTTGGTCTCTTTTGCTTGCAAGTAACTCTTCAATTTCATTTCACAAAATAACAGCCCTCCAAGTAAACAAACCTCAAAACCCTGCTCCCTCCTCTCCTCTGACCTCTTGTCCCCCCTGGCCAGGGAAAAAAAAAAAAGTGGTTGGTTGCTCTTGGTCAGCCTGTGTAAGTTTTGGTCAGCTAGCTGTGACTTTCTTCTTCTTTAACACAGCTTTTATCAGAACACTGCTGTTTGGGGTTTTTTTTCTGATTTTTCTTGGTGTCTGTTTTTGCTCAGGGCTCCTGCCTGATGTATAGTATTTTTTTGGGTGCTTTTTGTCATCTAGCTGCAGACAGCAACTATGGTGGCTGGCTGACACTTCAGAGGATCTTGGGATGGAGCTTATTCTTTGTGAAACAAAACATACAGTTCTTTCTAGGATTTTTTTCAGTCATAATTAGCTCTGTCAGACTAAATTCTTTTAAGTTCCCTTGGACCCTCCTGTCCTCTGCTTTCTGCAATAGTAGATGCAGCATTTGTGTTAGATAAATAGGTCAGAATCATTTACTTCATTATGGAAAACTAATCTGCTTGTTAAAACTGTTAGTTTATCAAACAGTGTAATACAGTATTGTTCTGGCAGAGACTCTGCTGGCAGACACCAGTCCTCATGTCTCTTTCTGTGGAGGGCTGTACTAAAGATGGATTTTGTGTGTAGTTTAGAAAAGCAGATAGTAATCTTGGCTATCTATGCAAAGCCCTCAGAATTTGTAGTTTCTGGAAGATACGTGGTGCATGTTATCTTGAAATCCTGGCTGAATACAATGCAGAGCACCCAGTCTCCAAGCTGTGCAGTACTGCAAAACCTATTATTACTGTGGTACTCTCTATCAGCCTCATTAGGGATGATGAATGAATGGTCACTGCTGAAGCATTTTTTTTTTCCCCTCTTCTGAAAAGACCTGCTGACAGTGGTTGCTGCCTGTGTATATGCACACGGTGAATTAATCAGCTAACCCACCACTACAGTGATACTAACCTTTAAAGAAAAAAACCATCATCCTCACTATCTGCTTAAATCTTTTTTGAAGAGACTCTTCCCTCCTCTTCCTCCACTCTGCAGAATCACCTTCTAGCTCCCTTGCCTTAAAGGGCTGCGTCATGCAAAAAGCACAGGTGAAATCGCTTGCATTTGTTTATCGTTGTCCTGTTCCGAGGCGAAGGATATTGTCTCTTGGGCTTTCCCGAGGCTGAACGCGTGAACGAGTTAATTTGACTCTACAGCAGCGTTTGCATCAGACCTCAGCGCCCTGAGTCCGCAATTGCATCCCTGTGGGTGGACTGTTACCCGCACGTCACCCTCCACCGATACAATCGTGCCTGGCTAGCGTGCCCATGGGGCTTAGGCTGGGACGCCTGGCCTTTTCACCAGCTGCCCTCCTCTCGTGCGGCAGCTTAAGCCGAACTTTGGGTCGTACCGATGCGTCAATAACCATCCTCGCTGCTTTCCCGTGTCGCTTTCCTGCCGAGCGCGAAGCCCCAGCACGGGGCAGGGGTCCGGCTGGTGGTGTGGGATGGGTGTTGTGCTGGCTGGGCTGAGACTGCACGGCATCCGCTTCCTTGCAAGTACCGTGCACGCTAATGGTCCTCAACAAGTTGTCTGTCCGGTAAAGAAGTGGTTACTGGGATTGGCATCCCAATACCCCCGCCCGGTGCTTTTTTGGCTAAAGGAATCCTGTGTTCCTCTTCAGGTGCGCGGAGCAGGAGGTGCAACGCTAAACAAAGCCTACAAAGATCTTGTTCCTGTCCCTTAAGTTTACCATGTAGATGTTAAACTTGTCACTTGAAGATGGTTGCTTCTTGTTTGAATCTAGGAAAAAGAAAACTTTAAGATACTTTTCAAATAAAAAGACTTAGGCTTTTTTTTTCAGTTTGAAATGTGCCAGCAGAAGTAAGTTGCCACTTGGATTTTTCTGGAAGGGAGCAGGGTGTGGAGGACAAAGGAAGGCTGGTTTTGCTCCATTGGAACCAGTTGTGGTTTGTTCGGCTTTTGTGCATTTGGATGGGCACTCGGAATTGAAATCCAAACTGGAACTAGCAGTTAATATTACAAACAAGCGGCATAATTTGACTAAACAAGCTTTCAGATGATCCCAACTAGGCTTTGATGCTGAAGAGTGGGATTTTCATAACTGCGGAAGTAATTTGAGAACATGCTTGCACCCAAAGCCAGTTGGGTTGTTTCTTTTTTACTTTTTTTTTCCTTGAGGATGATTATGGTGATGATTCATACTTTTGTTAGTCTCAGCAAAAGAGTGGCTTGCATGTATAGTTGATTTAGCATCTGAGAACCTCTAAGCAAGTCATTCTCCATTTTGAGGAAGAATTGATCTACAGAAAATTCTCCTTTTTTTTTTTTTCTTCTTTGCTTCTTAGTGTTTTTGTCTTTTGGTTTCTTGCTCTGGTATTGACTGACTTTGCAAATGAGAACCTCCATGAGATCCTAGTCACGGCCTTCCTTGTTCTTGGATTTGTGGATGTGGTTCCATGCTTTCAGGAGTGAGTTAGCATGGTTTTAGAGGTTCAGTTGATGAACAGTCAGTAGTTTACTAGTACTATACAATCTGAGTTATGAAATTAAATGTACCAGAAAGATGATTTAAGCTACTTAGTTTAACTAGATGTCTGTTTTCATTCCCTTCATTTCCTTGATTAGAGAATCTAATTTTTTTCCTCCTGTTCATAATAGCTTGTTTGGTTTCTAATGTCAGAACTAAGGTCCATTGAAATCTTTTCCTCAATCACTTCCTGACTTATTTAAAATAACTTCATGGATTTAAGACATTTTCAATTGTTTTGTGCCAAATCACCCCCCCCCGCCCCTTTTTTGTTGTTTTTTAAACAACCACTTACTCCTCTGTAAAGCTTCGAAAATAAAAACCAGTGGAGTGACAGAAAAATTAAACCATGAAAACTAGCTTAGAATAAGAACTTTCCTCCTCCTGAATGGCTTACCAGGAAATTCAAGGGACATGTAGAGTGAGTGTATTTCCTAATAACTAGCTGTGTGCTCGCATACCACACTTCTATAAAAGTCTTGTGGTTGGGATCCCAGTGGTATTGATGGGAAGCGTGCAAAGAATTTATATAAGGTGGTTTAAATAGCTGAGTAACTTCTTCTGAAAGCAGTAGAGTGAACACTTCTGCTTTGGAGAAGAATGGTTCTGTGGATGCCTGAGATGATGATAATGTATGATGGAGCTTCAAAGTTAAATCCTACAAATGCAATTATCCTATAGAGGACTTAATGAAAACTTAATATTTAAAAAAATAAACTTTCTTTTAACGTGCCACACTTGAGCATATCTATTGTCAAGCAGGGTGGTGTCTTGCTAGCCATGGTTATGTTCTAATGTGAGGACCTAAAAGGCCATTTGTAGACTTGAAAGCACCAATATGTGACTGTATTCATCATAAAAGAGCGAGGTGATGTACACCATGTTCAAATACCAAGCTAGAGCATTGGGTTGTGGTGACGTTTGACAGCAGATGCTCTCTGTTTGTTTTCTCTTGCAGTTTGGGGCAGAGTTCAGAAGGTTCTCCCTGGATCGCTACAAGCCAGGAAAGTTTGAAGACTTCTACAAACTGATTCTTCACATTCATCACATAGCCAACCTGGAAGTGATGATCGGATATGCTGATGTGCATGGAGACCTTCTCCCTATTAATAACGATGACAACTTCTTCAAGGCTGTTTCAAGTGCTCATCCACTGCTCAGGGTTTTTATACAAAGACAAGGTAAGATGCGGTTTCATTTCAGTGCCTTGAAATGTGCTGGGGCAAGGTGACGAGTGGATTTGTGGCCCCCATTTAAAGGCTGAAATGATGTAAGAGGGACCTAGGAGCCCTCTTACTCTTCCTCTCAGGCCCTTCATTACAGTTTGCAGGAATGGCATGAGTTCAGGGCAGGTAGAGGGACTGCATTGCTGCCTGTAAGGTGTTTGAAGGATAATGTGCTGAGAATCACCATGAGCCCCTTTTCCAAGGGGAGCATATCTTGGGCTGCTGGTACTGTGTCATCACTTGAGCACGCCAACTGTACCACTCTGCTTCTTTGAGGAAGCTGTGAGGAGGGAGGGGATCCTAGTACTACTACTTTACATTTAAAAATCTTATCTATCCATCTTGATAGTCAGTGTCATACCCAAATGATTCATGCCTGTATAGTGTATGAATGCACACAGATATGTAGCTACTAAAAAAAAAATAATTCTGTCACAAATGAGGTCTTGCTTGATTATGTTGACCTGGCAGACAGACAAATGATGATTGTCCCCTCTGTCCTTACGCTAAGGAGTGTTGAATCTTCCCATTTTGAATCATCAAGCAAACCTTGGGCAGAATTGCCCAAATGTCAAGATGACATCAGATTTAAGTGTTTGTGTGTTGTTCTTGTCACTCTTTTATTGCAGATATCTGAAACTTCTCCTTAAAGACCATGTTTGGCAGTTGCTTCAGATGAGGATTGGTTTTTATAACAAGGTGTCTTCCCCACAGAGCTCCTTAAATCCCAGGGGGACCTAACACTGTGTTAACACTACCTCCACAGTTTTTTCAGTCATGTAGTGATTTATAGCACAGGGCTTTTGGAATTAAAATCTTGTCAGTAGCAGAGTCAGAAATGAAGACTTGATCTGAGACTTCGAGCAGTCATGTAGCTTTTTTGGCCTGGACTCCCTGCTGTGTGGGCGTTTGTACTGATAAGGATTTAGCAGAAGGCTCCAGTCTGCTCATTGGTATGAACTGGTATATAGCATGTGGTTTGATTCGGTGTTGTCAGACATCCAGGACTGTGTGGCCCTGCCCATTCAGAGCATGTTGTTTGCCACCTTCTTTTAGATGGGAATAAGTGCTCAAGGAGGCAATGGAGGAGAGGGCCTAGAGCAGTTTGGTCTGTTTGTGTGTCTGTCAGATGAGTGGAAATGTCTGTGGGAGAGGACTTGTGTTGCTAGCTCTCCCTTCTTGTGCAGAAAATGCGAAGGTGGATGACAAGCCCTATTAAGTCTCCTTCCTGCAATGCATGTTAGGGCTTGTGAATGTTCATGGTGGGTCAGATCATGAGAAATCACTTGCATGACTTTGTCATGCCTGCATCAGTTCGAGTTTATTCATGTCTCTGGATCAATCCTGTTCAAAATGCAGCTGTCCTTGCTCTGCCTGGGCAGACTGCTGAACCCACCGAGTATCCCTAACTCTGCATTGGGAGGGGGGTTGCCACCGAAATGCTGGTTGCAGAAGTAGGCAAATGAGAGAAAACTGTTGACTACATGTGGAAAAAATGCTCACTCCTCTTCTCCGGTGGGAGAAGTGTGCTAGTTGGGGAGGTTTATAACTTGTAACCTTAATGGAAAAGTGCAGTATTTCCTTTTTTAAAAAGCTTTTCTTTTACCTGTTGCTCAGTGGAAAGAATCACGCTGACAAGTAAGGAAGCTCATACAGGAGGGAAGACAGGCCCATGCCTCCTCATGTGTGGCAAAGCCTGGAAGCTTTCCCAACACACATTCTTCCATGCTCCCTCTATAAAGCTGAAGGGAACAGTAAATTCTGGCTCGTCCCTTTGATTAATGGCACCTTTAATAAAGGACTCCTGAGGTTAACATTTGAGATTCATACTTGTGGATGCTCCAAAACAATCATGTCCATTTCCTTTTCTGAGAAAAAGCCTTTAGAAATTGTTCCCTTCAACAATAACAGGAGTTACTGAAATCTTGTTTGTCTCTTCTTCCTTTGCTCACCCGCTGTTTTCCCTGTCTTCAGACTGGGGTGATGGAGCAGTGCTGGTCCTTCTGTTGGAGACGTGCACTAAAGAACAAGGTGACTAGCACCAAGAAATCATTGTGCCATCCAGGAGAACGTGGTGTGCCTGCAGTGCTTCAGCTCACACCCTAAACTCTGACTTCAGAGGCAGGAAATTAAGCTGACAGGGATGCTAGTAAAGTATGAGGGCAGTCCTCCTCTGTGACTTTGAAGAAGACTGCAGAGTATGGGCTCTCTAGCCTGTTGGATCAGGGATCACTGCTCTTCAGTGGGAGAAGTCCTGGGAGGTGGCTGCCAAAGGTTGTTCTCGCAGTGTTGTAGAGTAGGGAGGGTTTGAGAGAACTGGGTTGGAAGTATGCAGGCATGGAAGGACTTAATAGTTGAAGTTCAGGTCTTTTTCTAGCAGAGCAAACTGTTTATCAACTGCATGATTAGTCATCTTGTCTGTTTTCCCAGTTTATAGCTGGGTTATCCTTTCTCTTGTCAAGTGAATTATACAGTCATGTTAAAACAGCTTAACTCTTTGTTCCCACAGTGGCAAAATAGGTAACTTACTCTTTGCACAATAATCAAGCAACAATTTGCTATTTTGATTTTTGTTTGTCTAGTTGTTTTTCATTTGAGCTTAGTCTTGCACTTTTTCAATTCAAAAGCACTTCCCTCACTTGTCCCCAGAGGCAAGCCATGTGCACGCTGCTTGGACTCTTACATGCCAGGTTGATGTCCAGGTATGGGATGGCTGGTTTACTGTTTTACTCCACTTCCTCCTTTTTGTTCAAGTCTCCTGAGCCCCAAATTTTTCAGGATCAGAGTAGCTGTTCCCTCCGCAGGCAGGGGATGTCAGGGCTTATTAGCCAGCCTTTTTACTAAGGACCTGAATTGCCATTCCCAGTGTGCTTGCAACAATCACTGTTCATAGTTTTGTGGGTCTTGAAGGCTCTGGGACGTTTGCAGGTTATATTTGAGTAAACTCAGCTATGGCAAGTTTTTATAGCTCATAGCGATCTATCTGCTGAAAGTACAAGGTTCTCTTTTCTTCTGTTTTTTTTCTTCCTCCAGTAGCAAATTATGGTGCAGGCAAAAATCCTAATTGAGAACCAGGCCATAAAAAGAAAAGGCAGTTTTCCTTTGACTTGCTTTCCCAGGCTGCAAGCATGGGTCACGTCCTGTGTTGTAAACTGATGTGACTCTTTTGACTTCATTAGCACAGTAGTGTTTTATATCAGCTGATACTTTGAGCCCAACAATTTATTCACTTGGCTGTAACTGATATTGGACGTATCCAGAACTCTTTATGGGAGGTGCCTGCCGCTGGGAAAGGGACGGATGTCCCAAAGGCCTTAGAACAATGCAAGGAATTATGGATGTGTTTGACTTGCTCCATAATAACTGAACTCTTGTACTCTAGCCAAGACCTGCATGAAGGAAGAGCTTATCCAATGATGCAGTTGGTCATCATTTTTTCAAGACTTTGTTCTGTGTCTGATTTAAACGACAGCACTTGAGACAGTCTCTTTAATACTGCAAAAATATTTGAGTGTGAGCTATGAGTTCAAGCAGAAACAAAGAACAGGAAAACTGAAAGGAGTTAGTATTGCATACTGTGAATGCATTACGTTTTTCCTTGTATGATTAAATGGAATGATATTATTATCAAATCTTGCTTTAATGCCTGTCTCCCAGAGGCAGAGTATGTGTCAAACTAGGCTGTGCTCGAGACTCTTAAATAGAATGGAGTAAACAGCAGAATTATAATGACTGCTTTACTGTAAACCTGCTGAAATGACTCCTTGAACTTTGCGAGTGGGATATAAGGATGTAAGTGGACGTCTACCAGGTAACAGAGATTTCAATATTTCTCCTCTTTTGCTTGGATTACCTACTATGCTGTGTTTAACCTAGGAAGTCCAGAAACTCAGGGCAGTGTTGCAAAATGAACATGCTGATCACACTGTAAGTACCCTGTGCAGCACTTTTTTTTCCAAGGAAAAGAGGTAGATCAGGACCAAGATGCTGAAGTACAGCAAGCATACTGAATGGAGTGATATTTGGCTCTAATTCTAACTGAGCACACCACTGTAAATTCAGACTAATGATTCTGATTCTGGGAGAATTGGTGGAGGCTGCTGCTGACCAGACCCTCAGTTCCTACGGCTCTTCAGGGTTTATAGAGTTTGCATGGGCAGTAACAGAAAATCTGCTGTAGCTCAAGTAGCAAAGGAGATGAGAGAGGTGGTGAGCAGCCTGTCAGGCCTCATCTTGATCTGAGGTCAAATGAACGCTTCTTCTGAGAAGCCTTTTTATTTTGTCCCCATCGCAACTGGAGGTGTGTCCTGATGGTGATTTGAGGTTTTGGACCTCTGCTTGCTTGGCCTGAGTTTCAGCAAGTGGCTTTGTTCCTATACATCTGTAGTGTTGCTGAAAACATATCCCTCAGCAGAAGAATTCTCAAGGAAAACTTGAAGGAGTTAGGGTTTAGAGAAATAACAAACTTACTTAAATATTCAGGCAGTCTTGACAAGACATAGAGTGTCAGTAGAGACTGTGATGGTGCATGTGGCTATTGTTTGAGTACAGCTGCTGTTGCTGTGAATCAGCAGGTATATTACTATTGCTCTTCCATATTGCAACTTCCATAAAAATAACAGTGAATTAATGAATGTGGGGGCACTTTGTCAATCCTAAAGCAGATTCTAGATCAAATTCACAATCTTTCCATCAATAAAATTAATTTTAAAGCTTTCTAAAGGTTTAAGTGGTAAGCATCCTACAAGTAGGAGATGGATGAAGTGATGGAGTGTCAGATGCTGGATCTGTATTTTGGTGTATCTTTGTCAAATATCACACTTCTTGCAGGAACATAAAAGGCAAAAAAACCTGAAGAAGCTGAACAGCATTCTAACAGCAAATAACCCTAAAACACTCTCTACAGCTGACTGGAGCAGGGCTTTACATAATAATTTAGTAAATGCCACAAATGAGCTGAGGTGGCCTGAAGTTGGAGAAGGCTGATGTCTTCTGACATGTGTATTGTCTTGCATTTTGCAGTCTGGAAAACTGATAGTGTGTAAAAAGCCATTAAGTACCATCTTCAGAAACTTGCTGTAAGTGTCTTTCCTTTTGTAGTTATATTTTAAAGGTCCATTAGTGTAACAGTAAACCAGTACCGAACACCAGTCGTTGCTTTTCTCCTTGAGTGGTTAGAGTTGCTCTCTACCATCAGTTCTCACTTAAAGCTTGATCCAAAATCAGCAGGGGAAAAATGTGCTTTTACCTGGTTGGGTTTTGGATTTGACTTGTTTTAATTTACGTTAAAGTAAAGATTGGAAGATGCTGGCTTTCTTCAACTGCATGCAGTGACTAACGTATTTAAACTGCTGTGCCATGGAACATATTTCTGTATGTTCAGAAGCAGTTCATAACTCTGCAATTTGTTATTTACCTGGCAAAGTTCTGATCTGCTTGAAGTACCAACATCTGCACTTAGCTTTCTTGTATTATAAAATCAGAGCAATCACATTCAGTTTTAAAATAAAAATGTGCTAATGGGAATCATGCCCAGGTCTGACTGAAAAACTGATGGTGGGTTGTTTTATTGTCTTTCATACTCTAAGCAGATAATCCCCAGGAATGGTGGTTGGCTGTCTAACCACATATGTTAAACACAAAAACTGGCTTTGAGGCAGCAACTGGAACGAAACCTATTTCCAGCTACCTAAAACATTTAACTCTCTGCTTGGCCGTCTAGAGTGGGTACAGTTGGAAAAGTTTGAGTTGAAGTCTTTCACGTCATCTTCTTGGTTCTTAAGTGATCTTCCTGTTTTACAGCACATTGACTTCACCTTCTCAAAATGTTGTATTTCTGAATAAGAACAATGTGATTTTACTGCTCTTGTTAAAGGCATCTGATATATTAAATAATAAAGCAGGTTGCAGCATGCGTTGAGGGAAAATACTGAACTGCTGCTGGTCTTGCTCTTGGTTGAGCTGTGCAGATTTTCACGGTAGTCTTACGTGAGTCTGAGGGAATGAAATAAGGTTAAGGGTGCAGAGAAGGTGACTTGAGGTCCTCAGTTTATCTGCTCCTGTATAAGAGGAGGCAGGGAGCAGGGAGAAGAAACTCTTCTGACACTCGGTGTAGCTCTTTGGCACGCTGGAGGATGCGTGTTGGTCAGACTGTCCCAGGGCTGCTACCCTGTCTCCTCTGCCCTGGCACGGGTGTGACCCAGTGGCTAAGCTCTCTGAGCCAGCTCTTTAGCAGAAAACCAGTTGTTTGAGTGAGGAGCTAGCATGGGGTGGGCAGGACCACAGAAGATTTAAAGCACCTTAACAGTGCCATGAAGCCTCTGCTTCCTGGGAGGAAGAACTTGTGTGCTTGTAGCCTTTGGAAATGTGCAACACCTCTGTATTTGGGAAGGAGGGAAAGCATCTTGTCTTAGCTTTGACAAGATTAGAGGTTGGTGGTGGATTTCGTGCTAGTATAATAGGAATTGCTGCTAGGCTTAAATTAAATCCTTTCATGACTTTTCTGAGAAACATCTCTGGTTTTGAGCTGGAAGGGTCTTTGAATACTTGACAAGCTAAGTAATCTTTGTCCCACTCAAGTCCTTTGATATCTGAAGATAAGTAAAATGCAGCTGTTTGTTCCAGTGAAGTCTGGCAACAAATTACTGTAACTTCTTGGCTCCGCCTTTCATGTGCAAATGATGAGACTGGGTAATCATTATCTTTCAACTACTTTATTAAGCATCTTTAAAAACATTATGTTTTATCTGGCTTGTCAGACACAAACACAAAACAGCCTTGGATTTTGTTGCTGGTGTGATTACTGATACCTGGTGGCTGAGCAGAGCCAGCATGAGGCTGCTTCTCTCCTTCTCCTTGAAAACTCCATTTTTAGAATATGAGGATATTTTATCTTCATCACCAGTCACCAGCTGTTCTGGTTGCAATGAAAGTAAGCCAAAATTTTCAGTGAAAGGAGGGGAAAGCGTGTGGAAATAGCATAGCCTACAGATAGGCTTTGTAGAGTCGGTTGATAACTGATAGTGGGAACTGTTGCAGAAATATGTGCTGCATAAATATTAGTAGTTGCAGTGTACAGTAAACATGGAACAGAAGCCTGGCAAAAATACTGCTGCTGTTCTGTCACTGGCAGCAAATGTTTGTTGCATTTCTGTTAAAGCTACATGGAATTTGGTTTCAGTTTCACAGTTTAATAACTTAGTAATAAATACACATAACCAAATATATTAATAATAAAAATAGACTTTCACAGTTGATGCTTCTCAAAAATTGCATCAATCTGGTAGCAGCACCACACCTTCTTCTGAATTTAGACTGAAGAAACTTTTTTACAGTGGGAACTCATGCAGCCTTTAACAGGAACCTCTACTCAACTCCATGCTTAGCTTTAGCTGGTAACCCACATAAGAACAAGCAAATAAACACTCTTCTCTGTCCCTCCAAACTCCTGTTTGTTGTCTTACAGTTGCAGATTGCTGCTCTGACAGTACTTAAAGCAAAATAGAAGAACCCCTCAATTATGTCTACTCAAAGACACTCTAAAGTGAAACTGTTTTCTTCCTTGGTCTGACCCTTTTTATTTAAGATTGTGAAGCTGCTCTAACAGGTGGCTTGACTGTATAAAAACAGTGGAGAGGAAGACCTGTCAAATGATCCACCTCTGTTAAAGGTCCCTGTGAGGGGAATTTTCCACTATTTATCTTTCCTTACCTTAGTAGTCAAAACAAGAGATTCTGTTTCCTGCTCATGGCTCAGGTTTTTTCCTGTTGTGCCTAGTTGTCATTTCCCTTCTGTAAGTGATGGAAACAAGTACAATGTGCAGATAATAATGAAATGCACTTGACAGTCTCTTCTTTGACACCGGATTTTACCTGAAGAGACCTCACAAATTTAAAGTAGCTTTCAGGTAGTGAGGAAGAGTACAATGCAAATACAAACATTAACTCAAAAGTCAGGCTTTCAGGAATAGGCTTTCTGCTAAATTTCTGAAGTACGCTAAACTTCTTAAGTGCACTAAAGGGCTTATGATAACTTAATTGGTACACTCTTGCACTGAAAGCAAGCATGCAGTGAGGGATGTTTCTGATAGGTGTTTGTAGCAGGCATTGAAAAATTAACTCAAAACATTTTTTTTAAAGTGACTGAAAGCTCCTCTTTTGTCTTCAGACTGCCTGTGTTGTTGGGATTGCACACTCCGAATTTAAATGTGAGTGTCAGCGTTAATACTGTGTAAGGACTCTGGATATTTTTCAACTTCAAGAGAGAAAGCGGTTTGGGGGAGGTTGAAAGAACTCTTTCTTGAACCTGCCCCTGATGATGATCTACTCGAATCTTATTTTTTCCTCCGTGCTATGTTTAGAGTAGCAAAGAATCCTGTGGGAATATTAAGGAAACTATTAACCTAGAAAACTTCACTGTTGTTCTTGCTCTTCAGTCCCCTGCCGTATGCTGACATTAAGTAACCTCTAAAAACTTCCTTATGAACAGCTTCTACACCACTCGTCCTTCCCCCCCCTCAATTTTCTTGTTCAGCTTCTTCCTCCCATTTATTGCTTTTTCTTCTTTCAGCTCTCAGCTTTCTAGTCCTTGTCTTAGCTTTTTAATTGCTCTCCAAGGCTGTCGCTCACCAGGCAGGAGAGCGTGTGTTGGGTAAAAGCGTGCAGGTGCTGGTGCCTGTTTTACTCCAAGTGCTAGCAGAAGGCTTGGAGAACACTGGCATCAGTGGGGTGGAGCGGCAGTGGCAGAGCAGGTATGGAAATAGCAATTAGTGAGGAAAAACTACCTGTTACCATGGGTCTTAGACCAAGTCGTTTCCTTCTCTGATTATCCCTTTGCATTAGAAATAGTAGAGGAGATGAATTTTAAAAAAAATAAACATTGTGAAATTCTGAAGGAGAACTTTTATTTAATTTGAATTTGTGTATGAATAAGAAATTGTCATGCCTGGTGTCCATGGAAGTTGGAGAGCTGCAATCCAGCAGACTTGGTGGAAAGCACTCTCTTTGCACAGCGAGGGCACTGCAAGGCTACCCAGCCACTGGTAGCAGCGAGTTCCGAGACGGCGTTTCTGCCTCTTCAGCCACAGTAGGTGAACACTACTGTTTCCTTTAAAGCTGAGGTACTAGCTGAGGATTTGAAAAGGCCTAAAGCTGTTTTCCTCATCCCTGAATGCCACTGAGGTGTGATAAGAGAAGATCTGCCAGTTACAACCTCAGGTTGGACAGCGATGGCAACTGGTTTGTCCGCTTTATTAGCCTGCTTTATTGCTGCTTCGTTTTCATTCTGCCAAGCAATTTGGTAGTTTTAGTAATTTTGTTTACAAAATAATGTAATCTTTACATTTTCTCTTTTGTGTACTTACTAAGGTCTAGTTTTAAATGCAGCTGGCATGAGTAAAGGGAAGGAAAAAACACATTGTGTTAACCTGAAAACCATGAAGTTTCAGAGAGAATTCCCCCCAAACTGCAAGAATCTGAATGAATGAATGCTTTGTAATAAAGCCCATAAATCAGTCCAGGGGTAGTGTCTTTGTGGCTAGCAACAAGAAAAAATGAGTTCCCTAAGCTTGCATTCCTTGAAGCTGCATAATTCTACCATGCCTTATCCTTTGTAGAGGGGGAAAAATAAAAGTATAGCACACTTGGAGTACAGTATGCAACGAGACATTTTAAAATTTTTGTTTTAGACCAATTCTTAGCTGAGACAGAGAGTATCAATAGCAGGAGGAGTGACAATATCTGCTGTGCCTGCATTACTCCTCAGTCACTTAAAAGTGCACTGGGCACTTGTGCAACGTACTTGTTGCTTTTAAAACTTCTACCTGAGTAGTATTAGAGAGAGGTGAGGGTAGCATACAGGGAGCAACTTAACATTGAAGCATCAAGCCCTGGTACAGGATCTCTCCTTAAGCCTGAATTGTCTTTAAAGCTACAGCTGACCTCTTCATGGTGGGTTTTATCTGTAGCTTTCACAGAATGCGAGATCCTTGTTTCCAGTGTTAAACTGAACTTGGGTCCTACAGTGCTATGGTTGCAAAGTCGCTTCTTCATCCGTTAGGTTCTTTCATGGGGGAGTTACTTTTCCATATGGGTTACCACATGATGTCTCCATTTATCAGCTTCTTGTACCTGAAAGGTTGTATCCGAAGGGTTTCCCCTGGACAGACAATAATTGAGTCCAAACAGTTCTGCTGCTCATTTGCTAGTGAGCTTAACATTTGCAAGGGTGACTGAAAATGCTAATTCTGGTCATGATTTTCACTAGATCTGGCTAACACCTCTTCTTGTGTAAATAAGCCAAGCCCAGAGGCACATCACATTCTTTTTTGTTTTAGTTGATTTCAGTAATTGTGTGGCTGGTGCCTTTCTGACCTCTTCAAGGTATCTGTGCTTGCACTGGGCCGTGACTAGGATAACGATGAAAAACAGGAAACTTTTTTGTTTAACTTCAGTCTTCTGCTCAGGTCTCTTGCCTTTTGCTTGTGGATGCAAAGGTGCTGGTGAGAGTATTGCGGAATTTCCCCTTCCCTGTTTTTTGGCTGACCTCAGAGACCGTGTGACAGCATTACCTGGCAGCTCTTGTCACAGTGTAGAGTTTGGTGCATTAACATTTCTTGCATTGAAAGAGAGGAATTGAATACCTGTCTGTAGGCTGCCCTGAGGGTCCCAGCCTGACCCTAGAAGAACACTGGCCTGTGCTGTATTTCACTTTAAGCGGGATTTAATTTCTCTTTCCTTGCTCTGTTCGGCTACCATACCATAGCACACCTCCCCCTGCCACAACGCACAGTTTCCCAGTCACCTTACAGGGGGCGTACAGTGGAATGAAGAAGTATGGTACCTGTGGGTTGTCATCCAGCTTGTGTTAGAGGTGGTTCGTTGCTGTACACCGATTTCTGCTGGACAAGCACTGCATGGAACTCTGGGGTAAGGGGACGTATTTAAGCTCATCTCAGACACTCCATGTCATCCAGAGGGGATGGACAGGAGAGGGGGAGCTCTGGGAGAAGCTGCGAACTGGATATCCATTGTGATTTAACATGTGCTGCTGTGGGCAAAGTGGCTTGGCAGTACCTCAAAACCCATCTTCCCTCCCTGAAACATTCCCAGAAGCAGCTGGCCGCAGGAGCCAGCTGATGGGTTGCAGATCACAGGAAACAGCTTGCCACAACAAACTTGGCTTCCTCTGCTCAGATGACCCTCAGCAAGGGTACGTGTCATCTGCATCAGCTCTGGGAAAGTGCATAGTGGTGGCAAACAAGAGGAAGGGTGTTGTTGGAGATATGCACAAAGCCCTGTCTTACAGTGGGCTTTACCAGTGTGGAACCCCAGACCATGTGGAGAGCATCTCTGTAACTAACTTGTCCTGCCTCTGGATGCCTGGACAAAGGCTAGACAACAGCAGTATTTCCCTCAGTGTTTTTCCTTTTTTTCAGCACTGTACCTCAGCTGGTCCCAGTTCAGTTGGTAAGTGGTGGCTATGTCCCACACCCTTCCTCTCACCAGTTGCATCCTGAGTTCCCAGAGCCATATTGCATCACGAGGAAGAACTGGAGCTGCACAGTGTGGTGCGGGTGCCTTTCTACCCTGACGGGTGTCATGCAGCGTGTGGGTAGTATGCTCTTGAGTCTTGATGGTCTGGTTTATGGGTGTGTTGTGCTTAACTTGGAAAATCGGAGTCACCAGCTCCATTTGTTGTCAGAAATGTTATTGCCTCTGTCTCAGAGTGGTTCCATGTGGATGTCCCAGGAGAGCTGAAAGAGAGAAGTGTGAAGAAGATACTTCTGTATGTGCATCAGCAGCAGCCATGAGAGGAAATTGTTTCCCTGCTAGTATAAACCTGGTGAGCTAGGTTGATTGCTAGCGCTTGCTGAATGGTACACTTCCATGGTGACTCTCTTGCCACTGGCATGGACAGAGCAATTCCAGCAAACCACGTCTCCCTACCTTAAAGACCTCCTGGCACTACAAGGCATGTCAGTGTCGGCAATATGTATTGCTGGATAGCTGCTTGCACATAGAAATAACAAGAAGTTGCATCCCTGCTGAGGAGGGATCACTGTGGAGGGAATGCTGCTAGATGTATTTTTGGGGTTGTGCTGAGGTCTGAAGGTTTGTAAAGGCAGCTTGCTACAGTCCCGTGTCTGTAAGGTGCACAAAGGCTTTGGCATAGCCTCGCACCCCTCTTCCATGATGGGGCTGTGTCAGCTCACGTGAACCGGTCTGGCTTACAGAGCAGAGCATGTTCACGCTGTGTGCCATGCAGTTGTGGGGTCTGTTACTCAGGTTTGGTTCCTGCTGTCTTGCTGAGACATGGTTCCTGGCTGTTAGTGTTTGTACTGTTTCAAGGAAAACATAAGATTTGCTTGTTTTTAGCTTTCCTGCAGCCTAAAATAAATCAGGAGTGCTTGTTATTCGATGCAGTGAATGAATCCCTCTCCTCTTGAATGTGGTGGTTGGCTACAGTGCATGCAGTTGGGCTTTGCGAGATGATCCAATGCATGAATACCAGAAGCGATGTCTTTGGTGCAGAGCACTCAGGCAGAGTTCAGGATCGAAGGGGAAGCCTTGTCCCTGTGCAGATGCAGTCTGGGTCTCTTTGGGCTCACGTTGCACATAACTTGCAGCTGTGCACTTGGCTGCTTTGTTAGCTTGCAGGAGGGGGTCTACTGGTTTTGAGATTGCAGTCTTCAGATCACTGAGGTTTCTTCCAGCATCTACCTACCCACAAACAGTAGGTTTTAGTACAATTCAAAAAGCAGAGGAAGAGAGAATGCCCAGAAAGTTATAAATTTCTATGGGAAAGATGGGGAAAGAACTGCAAAAAATGGCAAAATCTCACTGGTTTTGAAAAGGAACCCAGTAAGGACTTCGGTTACTCAGTCTGCAAAACCTCGCTTCCTAGATCTTTTGCCTCAAGACTTTTTTTATGTAGTTAAAACTTAAATCATTTTTAAAACAAATCATCAGCTTAACTATTTCTTTCTAGCACTTAGTGTTTGCAACCAGCTGGCTTGAAGATGCATGAGCAGAAACAGTAGCTGTTCTGCACACCAGTTTGAGAGGCCTAAGGAGCTGGTATCTCACTATTTGGCTAGAATGGCTTTTGGAGACACCTTACCAGGGAGAACATCACAAGGAGGCTGGATGTTGAATTCAGGTAGTAAAGTACAGAATATGGTTCAAGCTTTTTATATGTGTCAATGGCACTGAGAACATTGGCACTTGGAAGAAACAGAGTGGTTGCATGTAATATTTGTCTATACTTGATACGTTTATCTAAATCTCAACATCAGTTCTTGGCAGCTTGGATGTCAGTAAAATAAAACAAGTTCTGCTGTAAGGTGTGGAAGAAGAGAGCTACTGAAATACAGCCCCTGAATTTGCTTCAATTGTAGTGTTTCTATGGGGAGCTTTTCTTTTCACTGTTCAGAATGGTGTTTCTTTTGAAAACCGTTCAAAAGGGTGGGAGGCTGATGATTACCAAGCTGCTAGTTCACACAAGTGGTGTGTCTGCCAGGGTGGTGGCACAGTCACTGCCACTAACTACTCCTGAATAATGTAATCATTTCCATGATAAAACGTGAGCTTTTGCAACTTCCAGAATTCTCCTTTCCCAACAGCCAAAGGTGGTTAAGCTTTCATTTTTTCTTTTTTTTTTTTCTTTTGTGATGGGCAAGTCATATGCCTAACTTTTTACCATCCCACTAAGAGCTGTGTGAACAGCTTTTGCACTGGCCTAATAAGCTTTTCTTGATTGGAAAAAAAAAAATCATCAAGTGTTTTTAATTGGATCCCATGCCACTTAGATATTTTTAAGGATAAAATGAGGAAAAAAACCTGAAGAGTTCGGATGTGTTGTCTAGTGCACCTTCAACTGGGAATCTACATCAGCTGGGAAACAGTTGCCAGCTAATGGCTTTAAAATAGTTATGATGACTAATCTGCTCAGAACACATGTATACATTTCTGAGTGGTTTACTTTGATTAAAAAAACCTGTCAAATGCACAGTTCCACCATTTTTTTTAGAAGTTGTTTCCTGTCTGTCATTTTCTCTCTCTGTCTCTCCATGTACCAGCATGGTACAGCTGCTACACTCTGCTGCTTATTATTTCTACTCTGATTCCTAGCCCTGCCAAGGGGGCAACGACCAGTAACAGTCTGAATAGGCAACAGCCAAAAACCTTTGGAGGAGGATGAGATTCAAAGCCTAAGCTGCCAGGTTCAGTTCAAACCCTACAAAGACCCCAAGGAGCAGAATTGTTCCTCCAAATTGGTTTAGAAGATTCTGAGTCCTCGTACGTGAAGGCGGTTGTGTCTGACAGCTCAGAGGATCTGACATGACCATTGCAAGACAAAAATCCTCATGTCTGTGGTAGGTCACTTGCCCAATGGATGTGTAAATTGGGAGCTGGTAAATATCTTCCCTTCAGACATAGTGTGCTTGTCTGTTTTCAGAGCAAAAGAAGGTGTTTAAAAGGAAGTCTGTGAGCATGGCCATCTTCCTTGTGGTTATCTCTGTGTGCATCCCTCTGGAAATGCTAAATACGGTACCTTGTGCCTAAAGTTCAAGCACAAATTTATAGGAAGGGGGTTTATTTGGGGTGTTTTGAAACTGTGTGGCTTACAACCATTTTTTTATTGAGATATATTTACAAGAAGTCTAGGGCATATATTACTCCCTGCTGCTCTCTGTGTCGCAAAAACTGGAGAGAAATGTCACCTTGTGTAGCCATTCTGTAACTTTTTCAGCCAGGCCCTCTTTGAGATGAAGAATTTTGATTTTACATTATCTTCATTTATTTAACACCCCCGCCCCCCAACCTAACAAAACTAACAGCTTTTTTTGTACATTCACTAGCTTCTGCAACTGCTGGGAGGTGTTATATGTCCAGCTTTATTCTCTCAGCAGAAGTTGGGTAAACAACTCCTGTGCTAGCGTGACACATTTAAAACAGCCAAAGAAAAGCTGCTTCAGAGCATATCACTTCTGTAGGTTGAAAGAGGAGCTATGTTCTGGGTGTGTTGTCTCGTGCACCTCTATTATCTTTGTGAGGCAGGTGAGATACCGGCTCCTTAAATAACAACTCTGGTCTTAAGCAAGCATTTCATAACGAAGTTACTTGACTCATCAGCTGCTGGGAATGGCAGCCCAGGTCCATTTTGCTTGTGGAGAAAGGGCTCCCTGGGAGAGGCTTTGTGAAGGCTTAGCACAATGCTCTGTCTGCAACTGTATTAGTCTGTATTTTCTCTTGTGGTCGGGATGCAGCGTGGTGGTAAATTGGTTAAGCTTGGGGAATGAGGTCCTCTCCTGGGCTGCTCTGTGCAGCTTTGTGGTCCTTTAGCAGAAAAAGGAGAAAGAGACCTTATTTTGGAGTGTTGCCACCGTGTCTGCTGAATCATGACCATGAAAACTGCTGAAGGGGGTCTGTGCTAAATAACAAGTGTCGTATGCCAATGGTTATTTTTGGTGGTTTCAATTACAATCCTCCTTTCTCCAAGAACCGCACTGGTGTTTGTGCAAATGGATGCCAAATCGCAACAGCAAAGCCACTGAGTACCTAAGCCAAATCCAAAGAAGAGTGGACACGTTTGCTGCAATGTGCCTGCTCTTTGCAGCTGTTCCAGCCCATGACCCTCAGCCTCTTCCTTGTATAAACATGGATGGAAGCAGTCAGGGACATTTTTATTTAGGAGCAATATCAGGAGGCTTAACTGGGAAGAGGCAGCACAGAGGATGGAGCAGTGGTTAGGCTTTTCAGGCTTTGTCTCAGTGGGAAAGTATGAATGCATTTAATACTGTATTTGCACTCTTGGCTGGCTGGGACCCAGCCCTGACCACAGCGCCTGCTGATGCTGCAGGGATTGCTTTGGCTTTTAGCACATGGATGAAGGGAAAGCACTTTTGGGAGCTTATTACTAGGTTGAGAAGAGCAACCTTCTTTACCTCCTTTCACTTTTCTCTTTTTTTCTTATTCTTTAGCAAGACTCACTGTTTAGACATCTTGTGAATGAATGGCGGAAAGTCTTTGACTTCTGTTTTGAGGGGAAGCCAGGAGTGACTAACATTCCTTAATCTGATTTTATTGCACATTCTTGTCTTGGATATGTTTTCTCTTTTTTCCCCAACCAGAAGAAGAAAACAATCCCTGATGCAAGTGGCTTCTAAGCTCTGTCTTCCTGTAGCTCCACATGTAGTGCTCTGTGTCCGTTTGGGAACTGTCTTTGTGTATTGTTTTTTTTTTCATGCAAAAGATCTGTCTGCAAACTGTGACTTGAATAAAAGCAGGAGGGAGTTCAGATGCTGAGAGTCCCTGGTGTCAGCTGAGGCAGGCAGCAGATAATCCCTGCTCTGTTCTGTACATTCATTAGCATTCTAGAAATACCTGACCTGTCTGTTTCCTGATTAGGAGATCTCTAGTCAAATGCTCATTTTCTCACAGGAAACAAAGTATTCAGAACTTCTCTGGAAAAATTTAGGAATGCCTTTCCGGGTACATAACTGTGGCTTTTTTTCATTTGCACGTGTTGCTGGCCCCTGTTTGTTAGGGACCTCTCTGCATCCTGGTAAAGCTTTTGGCAGGGAAACAAAGCACACTAGCTCCCTCCCTGCACCCCCATTAATTCCAATTTCTTCTTCTTCCTTTAATTGGCAGATGTGGGAGATGGGCTTGACAGGAGCTGAGAGAGTTGAAAATGGTTTGAAGAGGAGGGTAGTTTAAAGAAATGTGATCAAAGCCAGCTATTATCACTGAAATATGAGTGTTGCTATTGATGCTTGTTTATAGCTTGTTAAGTCTTATGTGTCTGTACAGTTTCATTTTATAGGCAGATGGCTTTTAAGTAAAATAACGACTTCTCAGTATGCACTGCTAAAGTGAACCACTGCTTCCTTCCTTTCCCCTGCCCCCCCAAAGTAAAGTTTAAAGTCTACAGCTACCAGGAGTACTCCATTCTACCAAAGACAAAATGTATCCTGTTTGTTTAATAAATAATCAGCTGGCTTTGATTTTTGGCTTAATTTAGTCCAAGTGCTTGGGGGTGGATAGATGGGAATGCAGTGTTGGGGGTGGAGACTTTCAAGGAAAAACTCAAGGAGTAGAAAATTAAAATAGCAGAGGATATATCCTTCATCCAGGCTGGGGAGGCAGCACTGCAGTGCATGGTGCTGCTCATAGCTTCAAAGAATGAAACAGTGATTCCCGAGAAAGTATGTTATAGTAACATACTCCTAGTTAGGTAAACTTCAGCTGCTTTATTTAGCTCTGGCAATGCTGGGTGTTTTTGTTTGCAAAGCCCTTGCTTCTAGAGCCTGTGGTTGACTTCTGAGGCGCTTCTGCAAGTCATCTAGTTTTCCTAGTTACCAAGGAAAAAAACTTCCACCTGAAAACACAAGCAGAACAAGTATCTAAGGGCCTAGTTGCACAGACAGTGGTACAGACAGTTGCATTTTGGCTGCTTCTGTGCTCTTGGCTGGACATGAACTGGTTTTGCTCCAGAAGCCACATAGCTGGGTTAGCGTGGTGCCAAGCTCGGATTCCTGTGCCTGGTGTCCAGAGCGGGCTGGGAGAGCAGCTCTGCCGTGGACGGGAGAGCAGTGCCCTCGGCCTTGGTGCTCCAGGGGTAAACTAACAGAACTACGTGTGTGTGTGTGTGTGTATGTGTGTGTGTATATATATATATCCCCCGTGCTATGCCCTCTTTTTTGGGTGAGGAAGTGGAAGAGGGGAATTACAATGTATGGCCAGCACCAGGTATTCACTATACTATAAAGAGGTATTTGCTCTACTACACGACAGTTATTCTAGCATATGTGGTGCGAACAGTTCTTTACCAGTGTTAATACAAGTATCTATGCACCAAAAAGGGTCTCTGTGTGACGGTGAACAAATGCATGCCCTCCAGGGTCAGATTTTTCTTTAAAACTTCATATGGGCTCTATCACGGAGCATTACAGGAAGGAAGAAAATTGGTGGTTTCCAGAGGCTAACCTCAGACCTTCGATGATGACTCACAGCCATGGGGACTAAAAGGAAAGGTGGCCTCATTGAAAACTGAGTGGCTCTGTGAGGAGTGGGACTGAAGGAGGCTGCTGTTTGAGGGCAGAGAGGCAAACCCTGCTGAAAGCACAGGGGTCTGGCTTTGTTATGCTGTTTTCCTAGCTTGATTTCAATCCCCCTTTGCATGCACCGAGTTACCCTGGTCATTGCTTCCTAAACCAGCTGGGGAGAATGATGCAGGCAATTGCTGTCAGCCTTGAGAGCATCAGTGACTGGGGTGCTGGAGGGAGGAAATGAAATGCCAGTGTGTTGAGGTAAAACTCCTTCTGAAGAGGAGAACTTATTTACTGAAGTTTTTCCACTTATACCCAGTTTTCTGCAGTCCAGCAGTTCTTTGCTTGGCGATGTCTTTCATATTGCTATTGCACTGAGGCTCATACGGCTTTGAATTATAGTATGCATGCTAACAAGAATTTATTGTTTTTTGCCCTTGAAATGAACAAAAACACTCCCACTCAGTATCTTCAGTCTGGAGAAAAGCACACTGTTCCCCTTGTGTCTTCCTTTCCCCTTTCCCAAGCACTCTTTCGTGCTGTGAGGAGTTGCTGCAGATCTGCTGTGTAGTTTGTGCAGCCTGTTCCCCCTGCTGCCAGAAATGTAACCTGTGCCTGTTTTCATGCTGGCAAAGGTGGATCTTTGGAAAACTGAGGAGGACATGCATGTGGGAGAGGAAAAAGTATATGGTCCTGTATTAAGCTGAGACAGCAACTGAAAGTGTTGGGAGTGTTTTGACTATTGCTTGAAGCTCTTAGAGGCATATAAAGGGGGGGGAGGAGGAATTTACATTCTCTGCCAAAGCTTCCCACAAGTTACAATCTCTTTTTAAAAGGGAGTTTATTATATAGGGCCAAATTGTCCTTTCAGACTCTGCAGCCTAGCAAAGGATCCAGCTTTTCTTGTCCTATGGCCCTGCACAGCAATGTCCCAGAAGCCTGGGGCAAGCTGCTAGTAATGCCCATTTTTGGGGGGAGGTTCCTCAGGTGGGAAGCTCTTGAGTTAGCAGAGTGGCTGCTGCCACCGCCTCTCCTGCTCCACCAGTAAGTGGTCTCAGCTGGACCCTCTGTGCCAGCATCCTTGCCATGGCTGCTGCTTCCCAGCTCCCTCCCTGCTCCAGCAGCAGCCCAGCACCTAGCTCGTGTGATGGATGTCTCTGTGCAGCATCTTTCTCCTCCCATACCACTCTCAGGCTTGAGCCACTTTGTAAGCAATGCTGCAAGTGGGGCAGGCCACTTCAAAAGTAGCTGTAAAAGCTGCTCTTCAAGTCAATAGTTTAATCCAGCGTTGTCAATGGCAGAGAACACCACAGAGAAACATGGAGGGATGCATTCATCAATAAAACTAGCATACTGGCTTCTGAGAGGCAATTTGGCGCAGGGGGAGCGTCTATTTAATGTGCTGTGTCCTGTTTTCGCTGCTAACCCTTCATCTCGGGAAAGAAGGGTCCAGAGGTGAGCAGCGAGAAGGCAAAGAGGCTTAGGAAGCTTTTCCTTCTGTTTTTACCCAAATTAAGCAGATGAATTGAAGGAGGAGAAAATACCACTGGTGTGGGTAAAGGCATTGGAAGATAGGTATGCCTGCCTTTTATGTTTTGATTTGGATCAGGAGGGCACTTCTGAAGTAAACCTCTTGATTTCCCCCCCTCCCTGCCCTATGTGCTGGCTGGCATTGCAGAGCAGCATCAGGGTGTGCAAGGTGGGTTCCTCTTACCTAAAACAAAACCAGAGGCTGCATTCCCAAAGCCCACCCAGCTCACCTCATGTGCTGGGTGTTTGGTCTGTGGCAGAAGACCTGGTGTGAAGTAAAAGCCATGTAAGCCTTTAATCTACGTGTTGGGACCTTCTATATCATTGTTTTATAGATTGCTTCAAGTGGGCCAAACTACTTGGTCATGCAGAGCTAGCTCTAGTGTGGTGGTAAGGACAGACTGCCCAGATGGAAGGCTAGAAATGGTCAATCTCAGCCTTCTGTGGCTGCAGACCCCCATGTGCCAGTGGAGATGTGGCAGACTTTTACACTCCCTTTCAGTGGGTTTGGTTTTTTCTGTTTGTGTTGGTTTTTTTTCATAGCTACCTTTCACACAGTTACTGAAAGTTGCCAGGAGCCCTTTTTTCATCTCGATGCTCTCCATTCCTAAGAGATAATTGATTTTTGCCTTACTGTAGAGAACTGCACTAATGGTCTCTTGAAGTGCTTTCTCAGCCCCTGCGTATCAAACTTCTGTACAAGTCATACAGGGTAGGAGTTTTCTTTGGCTGCTGTGTGCTTCCGCAGAACTATTTAGAAATGCATATGTACCTTTCACCACAAGTGTATGCTTTTGTTGCAGTCTTAGAGTATTTTGCCTGGATTTAAATGGTTACGAAGGTAAGAGAAAATCAAGCATAAAGTGGGGGAAGAAGAGGCATGCTTTTCACTAGCACAGGATAAGAAAAGGTAGCATGAGAAAGGTTGGACTCACTAGAAGTGACGTACTAGCTTTCCTCGTGGGCACTGCTTATTGGAATTGGTGCTGTATGTCCTGTGTGTGCTAGAATTTGCCTGCCAGCCAGTGTCTGGTTGATCAAATTTCTTACCTGTGTGTGAGCAGGTAGTGCAAATAACAAGTCAGTTTCTCCTTTGTCTCCTCAATCCAACTGGTAGTTTTTGTTCCAAAAGACCATAGTTCAGATATACGCTAGAGATCCCATGGTGCAGTCTGCTGTAATCTTGGAGATGGATCTCCTCACCCTTTGCCCTCTATGTGTCTGGATGACTTCGTTTTCAAATGCGCTTCATCTAAAGAGGCATGTTATTCCGACCCTCTGAAGGCCAAGCCTACTACTTGCCTCATGTAATGAACAACTGGCAGATCGGAAAATGCAAGTAAACTTGTGCAATGCTGTTGTCCTTGGATTCTGATCTCACTGCTGCAATTCCCAACGCCATCTGTGTAACTGCTTGCGTACTGTTAAAACTGAAACCCCAAAGCTGCAAGTAGGTTTTTTAGGAGAATGGAGGAAAGAAGAGCATATTGCTTCCTCTTTCCTCTCCCCCCCAACCCCCAACATTTGAAATTGCTTAAGATGGGAGAGGAGGGAGCATTATTGATTGATGTGCAGAGTCAAGAAATAAAAACTAATATGAATTAAGGATGCTGTGTCCTAAATGGCACATGCCTCACATAAACTCATCATGCTGTATGTTTGTCTTTGGCCAGCTTGGGAAGCAATTCTGACCATTAACCAGCCATTAATTGCTCTATGTCTGTGTGGTTGGGATGCATTCCTGACACAGAAGACAGCGATGCATTAAAGGCTCACGAGTCCTCTTGTTTTGAAGCTCCAAGGCAGACATGTGTCAGTGTTCCTTAAACCCTCGGGTGTTGGTGGCATGATGTATTTGCACAACTCAGTGTCTCAGTCTTTTGCAGGGCTCTCCATTACTGAATTTGTAGCTTGCACTCTTTGTCTTGCCTCTTCTTGGGGAGCTTGCTGCTTGCAGTGGTTGTTGGCCATGCTCTGCTCTTTTCAGGTACACCAGATGTTTGCTGTGAAGTAGCTGAGTGTGAGAAAAGCCTCCATCTTTGGTGGCTAGACTGGTTTTTGCACTAATGATGACTTCATCTTTTGACTATGCAATGTGTCTGAGTCTAGGTCTGCTGGAGACACACCTGAGTAACTTCACTTGTGGAGATTATTAAAGAAAAATGCTCCCCCTCTAGTTACAATAAAACTTCTGCCATCCATTTCCTGAGTCTCAGCATAAAGGTAGTCTCTGAGTGAACTATTATGTTACTTTTTTTTTTCCTAATTTCTTTCTTGTTCGACCAGCACTCAGTGCCAACACTGCTGGATCAAGTTAAGTTCAGAAGACCTAGTTTTGCTGCCTTTATTTGAGGGAAGGAAATAGTATGCTACTCTGTCCTAGAAAAGGAAATCCTTTCTGGATTGAGGCATAAAAACTTGATTCCATTTAAACATGGCATGTTATAGCAGGAAAGGGCTGGAGTGCCTTGAACCTGCTTGGGTTTAGACTTTTTGTTGTTCAGCCCAGTTTCTGTTAATTCCTTAAAATGTTCTCTGCTGGAGTTCACTTATATTGGAAGCTGCTGTTCACCTCCTTGATCTTCATATCGAAGTCGGCGATTTTAAGGGGTAAGGAATTCACAGCAGACCCTTGACTGCTTAGTCTCTTCTACTTAGTAAGCAGAAGAGACCTCAACAACATACTATCTCTGGGTTTAGGATTAATTCAATATGAAATTAAGGTTGCTTTGCATTACAGCTTTGTGGCCACCTGCACTGGGTTCTACCTAATTTATAGTGTATGGTTCTACCCCCACTTTTAAAGAAGCATTTCCTTGCTGTCGCATCCATCTCAGTGCCTGTGGGATCTGGCATCAGACATTGATTGTGTCCATTTATGGGGATAGAAAGGAAAGGTGTGGAGCTCATCCTGCTTAACGGCATCTCTTTTTCTGCTCCTGAGCCAGATGCTTTTGCATGTGGCCTTGGGTGCAAAATCGTGTTTCAGCAGGTTGAATGGAAGGATTAGTAAGAGCTAGCTGTTGGCAGGAAGGCATCTTACTGTCAGTGTCATGGCGTGAAATCGATTGGATAAGTACAGTTCTTGTGTCTTACCGGGGAACCTTTTTTTTAACCACGTTAATCACTGTGGGAAATCTGGAAGCAAATACTTTAACTTTTTTTTTTTCCCCCCTAAATGGACACTAAAATCCTGGGGATTCTTGTTTTTTTCTTTTTTAATGACTGCTGTACAGGATAAATAAGGACCCTGCCTTTAAAAATGCAGTGGGCTTCTGTCCTGGTGTGTCTTGACTGGGGCTGCCCAAAATTTCCTCATTCAAACTCTGAAATAAAATTGCAATCTTGCTGCATAAAAATCAAGCACCTCATGGACAGTAAGATTTTCAGGAATCTGAGATGTCCCCAGGGAACTGCTTATGGTTAGAAAATTCATCCTCCTTGTTCACTCACTTAGTATACGCCAGTTTTCACTGCAAGTGTTGTGGGGTGACTGCTGGGACATGTGAGGAGTTCTGCATTTCTCATGCCTGATAAAATCGTACAGTAACATGTTGCAGAATTCTTGACCTTAGCTAGCAGGCAACATGACTACAATTCATTTGGTACTGGCAAGTTTTCTCAAGATAAAAGGTTAAAGGGCTTTAAGATGGCTCTTCAGATGCCATTTCAGTAGAGTTGGCAATGGTTGTTTGTCGTGGTGTTTTTAGACTATAAATCTGGCAGCATGCTTTCCAGGGTAACTTGTTCTTAGTCTGTGTATGCTCTGTAAGGCAAATATTTTTATGTTCTCCATAGGAGTAAAATGAGCTCAAATAGGCTGAATACTAAGCTATGACTATGGTAGAGGCAGTGACTAAGGTGGAAAAGGAACGGGTCATTAACGTGTGGGCTCTCTTTAAATGAGTGTATTGTTTTTCAGAGTTCTTCCATTGTGCACATTGGGGTGTTTATCTTGGTTTGCAGTCATCAGTGATTTTCTCCTTAGATAAGTGACCAGTAACTGAGCTGTCGGGCAAATGATTTCATGCCTGCACAGCCTGGGCTGGGCACCTAAAAGAGAACCAAAACCAAAAACCCAGGGCTGCGTATTTATTGTGTGGCTGCTGCATTTCATAACTGCTGTAAAACAATCACAGTGGGGCTTTTCCTTTCCAAAATGTCAAGACAATGGAAACATTTCTTCTGAAGAAAGAACAAATGGAGGAGGAAGGCTCTAATTGCCCTTTAAAAACAAAATCCCTATCTTGCTGTGCTGCTTCTGGTCTAAAATTAAAATGTTAGATTAATCTTTGAAGCAATGCAAGAATCTCCAAGTGGTTTTCCTCTCTCCACCCAGCACGTGCCTGGGTTTCCCACTTGCTTTAGGAGCAAACCTCTCTTAGGGATGAGCTGAATTTTGTTTGTTGTTGCCAGAAGCAATGAGATGGATTCAAAATTGGGGAGGCAAGGGGAGCAGCACAGTGATCTCCCTTCTCCTCCTCCAAAACAAATAAGGGTTGGATTTTTATTAAAACCACGACTAAGTTTTGTTTCGTAAATGAAAACACACGCTTTATTGACTTTTTAAATCAGGTCTAGCCCTTCCAGTCATGTTCTGTTATTAAGTGTGCCCTACTCCCAGTCTCCCTGAAATCACTTGCAAGTGGAGTTTAATAAAGAGTATGTTTTTATAGTAAAGAGGGAGGAGATCAGGCTCTAGTCGCTCTGCTAATGAGACTTTTCGAGGAAATCTATCCCCAGTGTTCATCTCTGTTCAGTTACTTCTACGATGGCTCACCTTCCCCTGTGCCTTGGCAGAAGGGCAGCTGCTTTGCCAGCAGGCAGGGGATGAGATGCTGAAGCTGTTCCCATGTTTGTGTTGCTGATTTTGGCAATACTGCTCCTTCCACTCCAGACAGCCCTCTGCCCTCCTTCAGCAGCTGCCTCTGCTGAACAAGGAAAGCAGCTTTCGCCTGTCCTGCTATGTATAAGAAGGGGAGAATTCACTGGCTTCACTGAAAATGCCTTTGCTGTCTGGTGGAGTCCAAAACGAATGGTTTCCTATCCTTGCTGTAGGACTTGGTTAAATCTTGTATATGCCTTTGAAAAGCTGTTGACTGGAACCTCGCTCGCTTGTAGGTCTGAGTTAGAGCAGCAGGTGTTAACCACTGGGTTCCCTCTGATGCTAATGCCACTTTGGTTTGCTGGTTTTGGCTGCTGTTTCTGCTTGCCAGCATTACGTAGGTCTCCTCAGCACACTGAGCCAAGCTGTGACTTCCACAGATGTGTAGGTGGCCATGCAGTGGGTTTCTCAAGCTGCTTTAATTTCTTCACAAATGTGTCTGTGCTGGCAAGATGCAAGCTGACTGTTGGAGTGGTCTCATGGGACCACAACTCTACGGGAGAGCTGACTTCTTGTCCCCTCAATCCTGTGAAGTAAGGGGCTTTCTGCTGACTAGAAAGGCTGTAATTGCTGGAGTCTGGAGGAGGCCAGTGGTGGATGTTGCAAAATGTCTTCTCCACACTACCTGTCGCAGAAGAAACATTGGGTTCTGCTGATATGAAGCCGTGACTTGTTTTTTTTGTTTGTTTGTTTTTTGTCTTATGCCTGGAGTCTCAGCAGACCATCCTTGCTGGGGATCCACAGGAGAGCGAGTAGCTTGAGGTGTCTCACTACCTTATGAAAACATGTCGGTTGTGTGAGCTCTACTCTTTTCAGCAGGTGGTGCTTATACAATGAATAGCTTTACCTGGGGTGTGGGAGGGCAGACTGGGTGAGGGGTGGTAGTGCTGATTTGACATACTTGAAAATGCTCGAGCAATTTGTTGGAGTCTTTCATGATCAGGTCTAGTCTGCCAAGGAATATCAGGGGAGCCGAGGGGAAAGAAACAGATGCCAAAGCCTGGATTTCCCCCCCCCCCCCCCCCAAGAAAAGGGCAATATAAGCAAATGCAATGAACAAAAGACTTAATTATCTGCTCTTAACTCCTGTGAAAGTGAAGGGTGAAGTTTCAAATATAGCCAGAAAAAATGAATGTTTTCTCAATAAGTTTCTGGTAAAAATCAGAGAACTGTACATTATTTTTTAACTTGCCATTGCCCTCCACTCACATTTTCAAGCCCCAACTTGTCAAAAGAAACATGCCCATTCTTATTCTGTTCCTATAAACTTCTGACTTTGTCATTCGTGAAATAATGGAACAGCAGCTCTGAAATGCATCTTCTTGCAGTCCAGGCCCTTGCAGGCAGATACCCTGAAGTCATCCAGAGACTGAAAGATAGAAACTGGGAGCTCGTTAGGTGGCAGAGGCCTGGCTGTACCTGTCCAAAGGTGACTGCTCCTGGTGAGAGAATCATGTAAAGAGGAGTTCTGCAGATGTCAACATGAGAAGCACTGACAGGTGAGGCTGTGGAAGGGGAAGGAGATGAAGAAGCTGAAGACTTGTTTTAGCATGAGAATAAATGCCTATGAACTGACCAGAAGTACACATGTGCTATAGCTCAGGTGGTCTCTAATCAATGGAGCATCAATGCTTTCACTGAGCGTCCCGGGATGCAAAGTTGGAAGAAGGTATCTAACTGGCTTCAGGAGACCTTCCTATGATATTGGGTGTGGTAGTAGGGGATTGGACACATGTACTCAGTGAAATTCCTTCTGAACCTCAAATCTTACAAATACATTACTCTGCCCTTCTAGTGCTGCTGCTTGAGTTGAGGAGGAGCTGTGTGAGAGAGGCTTGCGCTGCCTCTGGATGAGCTGTGCTTGTCTGGAGAGTTCTTGGAGAAATATATATATGCAAACAGGAATGAACTATAACAAGCACTAAATCAGTTTAGCACCTTGTCTGCTTTTTTCACTTCCTGCAGCGCTGAATACTGACGTACAGCTATAGCTACATCTTTACAGACATGTTCTATGCCATAGTGTTGGAGTTATAACACATGGGAAATCCTGCTTTGGTGAGGATAGAGCAGTTTTGCCAGAAATAAGAGCTGGAGTAATCGCAGGGTAATGTGGCCAGGCTTGGGCAGACAATCACTGCAGGGGGTGGGTCAGTCTGGTGGTGCTGACTCAGGAAAGGCTTGTTGGAGATCTTAAGTCATGACCATATTTATCATGTGACAAAGCTTTATACACTGAGTGACTTTTATAGTGAATGCTTTCAGCCCCTGGCTACAAGGACAGTGGGAGAGGAGTGAAATGGCTGATTAATGCTAAGCAACCAGCTGTTAATGAAGTATATTCTCAGTTTTTCAAATTATGCAGAAGAATTTTTAAGTGGGTTGAATCCAGTATCCAGACTTGAATGGGCATGTTCTGAGGCTAAGTGTTGGGTACAGTTGTACTGGAATACCTTATAGCAAAGGTAGGGTGGAAGATCTTTTGTCTTAATTACCTAAACAAGCTTAGGCTGGAATGTTTTCGCAAGGCGGTGTCGTTTTTTGCAGGATTAAGTCTGTAACTTAGTGTTAGCTGGCTTGCTTTTTCCCCTAGGAAGTAAGTTGACCACCTCTTCTGGATTGCTAGAGTTGTGGACAAAGCAGATCCAAACGTGCATAGTAAACTAACTAATGGTGGTAGTTCAGCATCTAATTCTCATTCTCCTGTTCCACAGAATGGCTCTGGGAATTACTCTCTTTTGACTGAGTTGCATGACTTGCAAGTCAACTGAAGACTCAGTGCATCCTTCCTTCAGCAGCTGCTTGTTTCATAGGTTGTAGCTTAGCAGTCACCACTCCTGAAGTAGAAAGGATGCTTTGGGAAAGTCTGTAAGTGGGAATATGAAGGGAGTCAGCATGTGGTGCTGGTTATTCAAAGGAATGGAAGATAAAAGAATAATTCCAGGCAGTGTATGGCATATGGGCATTGTGTATGTCTCGGCTTTTCCCAACCATAGTGTTTGCACTTCTTCCTATGCTGTCCCCTCTGCCCATATCTGCTCTCCTCTTTCTGTCTGTTGAGAGCCTGTTAGAGTCATCCTTTGATTCCTGTCTTTTAAATCAATTTCTTCAGGAGTTCAGTAAAGCGCACACACACACACAGTGATTGATAAGCCTTTAGTTGCAGAACTGCTTTTACTACCGCTGCACCCAAGAGACTGCAGTGTGGTTTGGGGCCAGCCCTGTTCTTGTTCAGACATCTCTTAACATGTCTGTCAGGTGTGCTTTCTTTCTTCTCCCTCCCTCCTGTTTTTCTTGATAGCTGTGTGAGATCATCTTTTACCAACACCCCCACCACCCTTATCCCTCCTCCCAACACCTAACATTACTGTGCAGACTTAGAGATTTTTCTCTGTTGTCTCGTCTTTGCAGGGAGCAAGAATTTTCTGCTGGGTGCAGTGCAGCTGCTAGCCCAACCTCTTGCCTCCTCTGCCTTCCGTGCTGTTTTTATGGTCTGCTGTAGAAGTGGAGCAGTACAACTCAGTGGCTTAAGTGGCTGAGAGGAGCAGCATGGGGAATAGGCATGAAATGGCTTTAGGGTAGGATCAAAGTTTATTTTGCGTAATGTGTTGCTGGGTTGGAGATGCCATGTCTTTTCCTGGTTTTAAGCAATGCTCCTGTCTTTCAGCAGCACCAAAGTGGGATGGTGTACCTCCTGGCCACTTGTAAGTTGTGCTTAATCTTCATAGAGAAGTCACCCAGACATGATGTGATAGATCTATCCCTGTAGGACTTACAAAGTGTTATTCCTTGAACAACTCTGCAGACTTTGGGCCATGCAATCCACCTGTCTGCATGTTGCCAGGAGTAAATCTTCATTGTGGGGACTGCTGCCTAGCTGATGCTGGGGATTGTTCAGAGAGGACATCTCAGCACTTGCTTCTGCAAAGGGTAGAAAGGGTAAAACACTGTAAGGTTGCAAGGGGTGGTTGGTGCCAAATTCTGAACAATTGAGGTGGGTGCCACCTTTGAAGGCTTCCAGATTGGCCAGAAGCAGCAGCATTGTGGTGCCCTGACTTACTTTGCTGAAAGATGAGAAGAAGAAAGGTGTCTTGAGCAGGAAGCGTTTTTGGGCCATCCTTGTTATCTCACACAACCCATCTTCATGGAGTGGGGAAGCCTGAAATAACTGCTATGTGGAAGTAATTGTCTCTACTGTTCAGGAAGCTGATGACTCCTGAGAGGTAGAAGAGATTGTGAAGTCCAGTGAGCTTCATGACGTTGTGGAGTTCCACCACATAATGTCTAACAAGTAGAATTTCATGATCAATCCAAGTGCTGTATTTCAAACCTGGCTTAGTGAAAGGCCTGCAACTCCCCTGATGCATGCTGAGAGACAAAGCAGGAAGAAAATCACAAAAGATTAGGCCCAGACCTTGAAGACTTGACCAAAAACAAAAGCCAGGATCCACTGTCTTGATAGAAAATAGCTAAATCTCTGAAAGATAGGTAATACTTTTTTCTGTAACTTGACAGCACATCACACTGCGATGTTTAAACTGAAGCTCATGAGGCAGATCCAGCTGCAGCTCGACTGGCTTCAGTGGAGTGATGATGGTATATGACAGCTGATGATGTGGCCCTGTAAATCTAGTCACAGCAGATGGATGCCTTACAAACTAGAGTTCTTAATGTATCATTTGAAGATAAAAGCTGAAGCTTTCTTTCTAGGGGAGAAAATAAAAGCTTTTGGTGTCAGGTTGGAATAGGGTTCTCTGCCTGAATATTGTCTTCAGTGGAAAGAGAGGAGGGTACAAATAAATTAGCAATTTATGTCTAGATGGTGTGAATTCTGAACTTTTTCTTCATCTACTTCCTGGAATCTGCATTAAGGAAAGCATATCTCAGACTGAAGTGAGATGACTGAGGAAATGTAGCTCTATTTACAGAGGTCCTCTCAGTCTTTAACAATGGTTTCTGTTCCTTCCATCTCCCAAATAATGAATTTCAGCTTTCCTCAGTGCTGCCCACAGTGCTCTTTCAACCTCATAATCTGAAGCCTGACCTTCTTGTGTTCTTATCTTCTTCCCCTGTGGCCAGCCTTCTAGGACTATACAGGCTTTGACTCTTCTAAATACTCTTAGTGCTTCTTTTTGTTAGTCAGTGCTCCTTGTAATGTAGTCATCAGCTCAGCACTACTTCTTCCCCCCCCCCCTTTTTTTTCCTCCCTCCTCTTTTCCTGCTCATTTTGATTCTTCCTCTTTTCCCCCTTTGTACTGCTTTAAAATATCTCTGTGACTGAGTGTCCATGACAGCCTTTGGCTCTCTGTGTGTACACTGGACTACTGCCTTGTATGCCTCTGCTGTGAAATCCAGATTCTTTGAGTAGATGTCTATAAGCTTGACAGTCTGAAGAACAAGCTGTTCTTGCTTCTGTTTTTCTGGAAGATTTTCTTTTACTTAACTAGCCATGGTTGTAGTGAGGTCAGCAGATGCTCAGATGCTTTCTGCTCCCTCCACAGTAGCACTTAACACTGCTTTCATCTGCTGGCACATCACCATGGCTCTGCTGGTCTCTGTCAGTGACGCTGGCCAGAACATAAGCATTGCTTTAAGCTCCTCTCAGAACCTTCTAGGACAAACAACACTGTCTTTTATCTGATCTTATTCCAGATCTCACTTGATGGCAGATGCAAACCTTTCCTTACTTTAGAAGATACCACTTCAAAATTTGACCAGATTGTGAAAGTGAGCTGTGGCACTGTCCCCTCTCCAGGTCCTTCTGCTCATACTGAAGTAACTTGCTGTCAGTTCTCTGCAGATTGGACTGGGAGAGTCATTTAGAGCAGAATCTGGGTTATAGCCCTGTATTTGGGGACTTGGGAGTTACATCCATAAGTGGTAAATCCACAGGCTGGCTTCCCTTTAACGGTAGAAGGCTATGAGCAGCCATACAGACAGCAGCCACCCTTTTGGAACAAGTTGCTGGCCAGTAATGGTAGGAGCAGTGCTTGTCATGCAGTCAGCAATCTTACTTTAAAGGCCTTTTTCTACGCAGATATATTCACACAGAGTTTACCGCTCCTCTGATGTTAGCCACATGGCCTAGCTTCAGGGAGTACTCTGCAGAGCTTTTCATTATCTGTCCCCCAGCGTGTGTGTGTACACGTACGTTTCTGTTCCCAGGAGGAGCTTGATGAGGGCAGAGGTTCTTCACTATCCTTCTGATCTGGAGCTCCTCAAGGACTGGTAGAGAAGTTTCAAAGATATATTCTGAAGCCAGGACAGATGGGCAGCCAATTACTAGCTCACTATCATTGGGATTTTTGTTAATGATCCTTCAAGTGTTATTCCTTAAGTCCCTTACCTCCAAAGCAAAAGTAATGACTTTATTTCTTCCCTGCTTTCCTCAGTAGCTCCTTTAGAGGTGGTGTCTGTATAGTCAGGTGATAATATCCGTAAGATTGCTGGTTACTGTAAAGGCATACAGAAATGGTTGATGCAGAGCTATCGTACGTATTTGACTTTATTTAACAGGCCTCTCTTGACTTGAAAAGAAACCTTTCCAAAGCAAAGTCTGCAAAATCAGACTTGGAGCAGGCTGGGCTTGGGCTTTTGAGCTAAGACAACATAGGAGAGAAATATTTACCTCTAAGGACCAATGTTTTCAACCTGCCCTATAACTTGTTGGTCCTGAAAAGGTAGCCTTCTGCTATAAACTTGCACATAAACTGCATGAAATAATCCTGTACTCCTGGAATATTTATGAGATTTTTTTTTTTAATTTTTTTTTTTTTTGGTCATCCCAGGAACTTCTCAGGAAGGGAGCAGGAGAACAATGAAGTGGGGACTTGATAATTATGGTAGTGATTTTTGAGAGAGGGCTGGCTGAATTGACATGGCCTGGAAACTTCTTGTTTAGCTAGAACTGAAAAAAAGAACCAGTTAATACATTTGATATCCCACAGTCAAGAAAAGGTTAAGGTGAAAATAATTTTTTTAATATTGGTCTGTGGAACTGCTGGCAGCATTACTGCTATTTCATTAACCTGATGAATCCCAATCTAGACTCCCACAGGGAGAGGCTAAAAGCCATAGTCAGTGACCTGCAGGGACCAGCAGTGACTTCCTCCTAATTGCTCAGAGGCTGTCAAGGAGTAAGCACTTTTATCTGGCCACAACAAAACACTGTCCTAACTGGAGAAAGATACAGCAGTGGGTTTGGCTTGCTGTAGCAATCCTGAGATGAAGCTAGGGTCGTGCTGTGGTGCAGCCTATGGCAGCCTGAGAAGATAGAATTAGCCACAAAAGGTAGATGGAAATGTGGACAAGAAGTCTGCCCAAATTCAAGCTTGGGTACAGCAGGTGTGTAAAGTTTTCAGTCTGAGACCTGAACTTGTAGCGTGAGGCTTGGAGATGCATGCTGGAATTGCTCATGGATAGAATCTGTCCTTCCAGCAAAACTATCAACAGGCTGGATGTGGTCCTCATAACTCATGTGTCTGTTTTTAGACCTTCTTCAGAACTGAACAGTGCTGCCTTTCAAGTTTTGTTTTCCATACTGCTTTTCTACCCTTGGTGGTGGATACGGAGCAAAGTATTTACACTGAAAGTCTCTGCGGCTAGTGTGGAATGTAAAGCTGAGGTGGGCCTTTCCTCCTCTTAGGTTGCCTCTTCGCAAGCAGAATCACCAATAAAGTTCAGTTGAGGCAAAGTTGCTTTTTGAATTAAATCCAGGTTGTCTTTAGGACTGTTCTGTCTAGATCTGGAAACTATGAAATGTTCAGTGCAGTGTGGCTGTCTTCCAGACAGCAGTGAGCCAAAGCAAATGAAAAGGTGTGACTGAAAATTGTGAAATGCATGTTCATATGTATGAACATGAAAATATGTATATTTCATATATATATGAAAAATATTGCATTCTTTTTACAGGAAAATTTTTCAGATTGTTTACAAACAAGTGCTTTCCTTGCAAGCATTCTCTCTTCCACAAGCTTGAACAATCTCTGTGTTGTGTTAGAATTTGAAGACGCTATGTACCAAAAAATGTGGATGCAGTCCCTGCCCCGAAGATATCTGTCGACAGAGACTAGGCAGAAAGGGTTGCTGCATGAGCAGAGTGAATCAGGCCAATAGCTGGCAAGTTATTTGCTTCTCCAGGTGGTTCACCTATCAATGGACCTGGTTTTTATTGGTGTGTTGTTTTTTTTTTTTTTTTCTTCTCAACCTTTTTGTGTGGTGTGGAGCCAGCTGCTGAAGTGCTGCTTGTATTAATACAATCAGCAGTAATCAAAAGGAGTTTGCTTATCAGCCCGGAGCATCCTGGACAGCCTAGTCGCTTGTCAGGATGAAAGAGCAGAGGGTGCTTAGTTAGCAAAGATCAGGTATGTCCATGGGAAGCTGGCAGCATTGGAGGGTTCAAACTGGGCCTGTTGGGTGGGTTTGGCAGAGGTGTGGTATCAGTACAAATTAGCCATCAGTGAATAACCAGAATTGAAATCTGTTCTGTGTGTATTACAGCTCTTTAATGAGCCAATTACTGTTCTGAGGGTCTCACTGCCCTTGCTCATGAGAGGTGTGATAACAGTCTGAGCAAGAGTGTTCATCTTTCCCAACACTGGGTAGGAATCTGGCTTTTGTTTGGGTGTAGGAGTGCTTGTGAGAAGACCCACAGTGTGTCTAATTCCCCTCTCCTCATTCTGCAGTCATTAATTAGCTGAGAGTGGGACAGAGCTGTGGTCAGCCCTGGCTGGAGCATGTGGCAGCCACTCGTGCAATGCTGCGGGATGTTAGGTATGTTCTCACGGTGGCGGTCCCAGCTTTGCCAACATTATTTGACTCTCGGACTTGAAAACTGTAGTGACTCTGCCTACATTTGTATATGGTCAGGTTTGAGTTGCAAGTCTGAGGTACCTCTTAGTGAGCCAACATCCAGCTAACAGCTCATGATTCACCTGGAAGGACAGGGGACCTGTAAGAGTAATATAGCATGTCTAAAACTAGAACATCACAAAATCAAGTGTCCTAAAATAAAATGACAGCTCATAGCTTTGGTAAGCTGAAGTCTCTGCATTCCTGGCAGCTCAGTATCAGAATCTGTATAGCAGTTTGAGCCCTGACAGTGACATTGGGGAGTGCAATGGTGTGACATAGCATACACGTTTCTGCACAGGTGTCCTCTGAGAGGACAGGACCACGTCTCTCCTCTGGTATCACTTCCTACCCTGAACAAGCATTAAGCAATGTTTTCCTGCATGTCCCATTCCTCTCACATTAGTTGCTGCTCACCTTCTGCAGTGATTCTTCATCAACAAACTTTAGGTTGGTCTTCTAGATAAACATATGGGTTAATGACACACAGATTAGTGTAGTATTTCATGTGTTAGCTTTTAATTGGAAGTCCCCTCCCAAGTAAGTTTTCGAGTCGAACCGTAAACAGGAATTCCTCCTTTTTCTGCACCCCACTGACAGCATGACTTCCTCTGATGGAAGTTGATTAAAGGATGAGATCCGGCATATTTTTTACATTAGAGGTGCTGACAGGTTATAACACAGTTTGTAAATTTTAAAGCTAGAATCTCTTGGCTGTGTTGCTGGCAGAGAGTGACAGTGGATGGGACAGAGCAACAGCTTTCATGCTCCATTAGACATGTGAAGAGGGGAAAATAAAAATGTTGGAGGAGGGAAGAAGCCTTGATACAGTCTTCTTTCTTCTTTTTTTTAAGTGGCCTTCCCTCTGTAGCAATTGAGAGAAATTATCACTATTGATCTTGTGTAAATTCATAGAAACAAAAGAACTTCTCCCTCATTCTGAATCATTGTGCTCCACAGTGCAAGAAGTCTAAACTTTTCTTACCGTACTTGTCTGCCTTACCTTGCCCCTAGACTGTGAGGCTTGATGCAGAAGTTGTATTTGGAAGTGGTTTGTCAGGTGGTGGTGGCTGCTGCTGAGCTGGTGAAAACTGGCAGTAGGCAGCAGAGCTGGCAAAGCCCCCTGCAAGAGGAATTGTGGTTCAAAGTTTCAGCCCGTTTCAGTGGCAGCTTACTCATCTAAAGAGAACTTGCTGTGCAAACGTTCTGCCTACACCAAGTTCTCAAACTTTACAAGTTACTCCTATTGTAAATGCTTTAGCAAGATGGTCACTTATATCCATTTATCTCCATTCTAATGCGAGTGATTTCTTAAAATGGGTACTGTGAGAACGCTATTGTACAAGGGCAGGCTTTTTTTGAAGAGTCTGCAAATAATTGCTGTTGGTGATATGAGTGTGCTGACAGCTGTAATATCTGCATGAGCAACTAATACAATCTGCAGTAACTGCAAATGCCAGTTAGGGACACTTTCTGTGTGCTGCCCTATGCACTGATACCTCAAAAATGGAAATCTTAAAGCAAATTTCAGAAAGCTGTTTCTTCACGAGAAGAAATGAACACCGGTCTTGTAATGATGCCCTGTGTTTGCAGAGACACAGTTTCTGTCTGCTTAGAAGATAAAGACGTTTAAAGTGCCCTCCTGAGCGGACAGCAGAGACCTAGTATTTTATTAAAAGAAAATAAGGTTCTTACAAGGCTTTTATCTTGTGTTTTTGGGGTTGCGGTGTTAAAAATGTACGCCACCTTTGTTTCTGCCTGTTAACCATTGGCAGCTGATAGAGCATTGACTGTACACAGTGAAGGAGATAAAACCTGAGGATTGAAGCATCTTAGTCGAACTGTTGTACCTTTTTTTAATGCTTACTTAAGGTATCTAAAAATTCCAGAGAAGAGGGGAGAGTCTGTGCTCACAGTTACTTTCTTCCATTTGAGGCCTTAAGGAAAGCATCCTAGAGACTTGCAATAATACACACAAATAAAAAGGCTAGAAAGAAAGGATGTTTATGTAGTCTGTTGTGAGTTTTAAAACTTCTTAGGATGGGGAGAAGGTGACAAGGCATTTCTCCTGCTTTCTGAATCAATGTAGTAACTTTCTGAATCAATGTAGTAGAAGGGGATTGCATCCTCATTTTTTGCAAATCACTTTAAAAATGTGCAGTTGTTGCATGTGATCCTTGCTGATACAAGTGTCCAGCTTTTACCATTTATAAAGTGTTTCTGGTAATGAAAGCAGTTGGCATGCTCTGGAAATAATAAATCCTCTGAGGATAACAGATCTGTTAGAAGTAGACAGAGGAAAACCAGCTTAAGGACCTTGCTCAATTAATACACTGTCTCTCGAGTGACTGCTTGGTGGTATTCTCATGGCTTCTTAGCTTTTGGTCTGGCATTCGTCCTAACTCTGCCATGCCGTAAGCCTGGCTCTGTGCTGGTCCCCTCACTGCTTCAAAAGTGAATTTGATGCATCTCCGTTAGTGCTTCTTGAAAGTAAACTTTTAGCTGAAAATGTAAGCCACATAAGGAGTTTATTTGGAGTGAAGTGAGGAAGACTTCCTCAAGTGCACTGCCATGTGCCTTCAGCATTGCTCATCAGGCAGGTAGCAAAGGTGTAAATTGCTAGAGGTTATGTGGTACACAGATGTGTTGAGAGCCCTTAATTCCTCAGTTTATTCTTAGCTTTAGCTAGTGAATAGTTGTACATCTTGTACAGTATAAAGCATGTCATTTGACACGTAAGCAGTCATCTTAATTATTCAGTGTCTCATTTATTGATACCTCCCTCAAAACTTAGTTTGACCAGTACAGAATGAGTTTGGGTGGTTTTATTCTTCAGGTTTGTTTTGTTTGGGGTTTTTTTCCCTTCTAACTAGCTTGCTCGTATGTAGCAAATTCTTGACTAACCTTCCTCAGGCTGTCAGAGTCGCTCAGGCTGGCAGCTCCACACCCTGTTCCTGTCTTTGCTGAGCTGCTCTGGTTACTGTCCCCATGGGTGCCCTGTGCCACCACGCCTGGATCCCGTTTGTGAAGGCTTTCTTTGGCTGGCTCTTCTCCATGTTTCTCCTGCTGCCCAGGGAGAGGGCAAGGTGGCAGCTGGTCTGGCATCACGCCGAATGCATCTTCAGCGTCTGAAACTCCCACTCTGCTGAACACCTTGCAGAGATCAGGCAAGGGCAATACAGGTATTCAAAAGAACACACTTGGTGTGATCCTAATAGTTAGTATTTTTCTTCAGCGATTGGGATTAACTTTTAAAGATCTCTAATTTTCAGGCATATTACGTTGAAAATTACTTCTGAATTGAAAGTTTTAATGACTTGTGAATTGGCAATTCGCTGTTAGCCATACTTAACTGGAAGTACAGAGACACAAACTTGTTTAAGCTGGTAAACATAGCTGCTGCCTCACCAATTGGTGACATTATTTCCTTCTGGATATTCCCTGTTGGCTTGCAAATCACTGCCAAGGTATATAGAGTGACTCACTTCTTGTAGCGCTTCCAAGATGGAAATTCTTAAGTCTAAGCTTGGAGGTGACAACAGTAATATTTTTTACTTACTTGTTAGGTTAGGGGTTGGGGTGAACCCAAAGGTGACACGTCCATATCCAGTAACTTGCCAGCTAGCAACTGCCTTTTGTTTATCAAGTGGATTTTTGTGGGGCTGGCTCTCTGGGAAATTTGCTCAGATGGTCCTGTAGTTTTAGGGAGGATTTTAGGTTGCGCTTCTGCAGAAAGCTCCCATTGTGAAGGAGCTCGGGCTGACTCTGCATAATGTGACGAGTCTCCTACACAGCATCCTCCCACAGCCTGTCAAACCGACAGCGCAATGCTGGCTCTGTGCGTAGCAGCAGTGAGAGCGCTGGGAGCTATTGACTAACATGAATATAAAGCTAGGAATCTCCTCCTCGCTTCCTGTGGGCCGTGTAACACAAGAGCAAGACTTTTTAATTAACACAACAATCTGAAGCGAGCAAAAGAGCAGAGCTCAGCTAAAACAGTTTCCCCAGCTGTTTGGGCAAGCAGGTGATGTGAAATCTGGCATGTTAACTTTACATTGGCCTTTGACTGATCTGACACAAGAGGCATAAAACCAAACAGGATGGTGGTGCTTTCCCAGGAGAAATATGTGTTACAAATGAGATTCTCCCTTCCATTGACTGGCTTTTTGGTATCTATCAAGTCTAGCTAGTCTTGAATGCCTCGCCACTCTTTCAGTACGCTTCAGGTACTCTTAGGATCAAGATTTTCCAGATTTCTTTCTTTCCCAGACAAGGAGTTGATTCATAGCCACAGCCTTTTTCTTTTTCCCCATTTTCTTTCTTAAACTTTCCGTACTGTATCTGTGTATTAGAAGTTGGAGACTAAGGGTTTGAGGTGTTTCCTTTCAACTAACCTATCGTGTGACTTGCCATGGCCATAGGCCTGACTGGTGTGAAGTGAACTGATACAAAGGCAAGATGAGCTATCTTGTGTAGAGTTTTAGCACGGTGATCTGGATATTAAATTGCATCCACCCTGGAGGAAAAACTGGAGCTGAGCAGATAAATACAATCTGGATGGGTAAAGGGAAAAGAAGCCTGGAAAAAAATTTCCCACCTTTCCCCCCCCCCCCAGGTTTGCAGCTCCCTGGATTACTGTGGTGGTAGCTGCTAAGCCAAGGGCAGGTGTTGTTAACTTCGAAACCTGTTTAACCTGTCTCCTTGATGCTCTATCTGTCCCTCAGCATGGAAGGAAGCACTTGGATCTTTTCAGTTTCTTCAGGAGGTGCCCTGTGTCGATGCTGTGCCTCCGAGTACTGAACACAAAGGTTCTGCACTTCCGTTCTTGGCCACCTTTAAACGGCTCTGTCGGGCTTAACATAAGCACAAAGCAAATTGCTTTTTTAACCCTGAGAGTGAGTTGTTGGTTCTTAACATTGATCTCTATGCTGCAGCCGCAAAACTTTGTGGAGTTGATAGACTTCAAATACGCTGTTTCCTTAGTTAGTGTGTTAATGACTACATGTTAAAATACAGCACAACTCAGTGCTGATTGTTTGTAACCCCCCCCTTAAGAACATCTTAGCAAGAAGACACATTGATCACATCAACCTGTGAGCCAGTGTTTTTGTTTTATATAAGTATTTGTCTTCACTTTTCATGTCCTTGGAACAGTTTTTTCTGAAGATAGAATGCATCATCAAATAAAAATTCTTGTTTTGGTCACCATTTGGCTGCTGTTGTGGGAATTTAGTATGGATTTAGTAATACTGCCTGATCTTATTATTAAAGATCTTGCCAATTCCTGATGCTGTCTAGCAATTTAAGAGAGTGAGGTGAGGAAAGACATGGAAGAGGAACACTGGGCTTTTGTCTAAAGAAAGCAGAAGTGGGTTGGTTTTTTGTGGTTTTTTTTTTAATTCATTCTTGTTTCATATGGAGGGGGTGAAGACATGAAGACATATGGGGGCTGCTCACAGTAGTACCCCAGGAGGGACTGAAAGTGGAGAAAGGTCTCGCAGCTAGAGGCGAGAAATAAGCAGTGAGCTGATGTTACTGGTAGCAGTTCACTGTCTCTGGGCTGGGACGCAGCTTGTATTGAAGCTTGTCCGAGTCAGCTTAGCAAGCGCTTGCCTTTTGTATTGGAGGATGCTTCTGTTTGAAAGCATTCTTGGAAACAAGCTATGCAGTGTAATGAAAATAAGTCCTAACCTACTGCATCTGTTCTTTCCTGCCTTTGAACCATGCAAATCCCTCCTCCTTCCTTTAAAGCTGCTGGGCTTTGCGTAACCTCTGATGTATTCTCCAGGTTTTTAGCTTAACCATTCTAATGGGAGCTTAGTCCCTCATGAACAGTAAATTTTTATTTTTAGCACTTCAGCATCCACAGATGAAAAGTGCTTTATGTAATTGGCCCTCTTGTGTGGGATGCTTTTCTTTCAGGTGACTTTTCTGGAACCTTACGATGGTAGTAAATAGCCAGTGCACACTAAGGAGTTGCATGGCTGTAGTCTGGCCACAACTTAAATTTTTTCAGGCACAGGAAAAGCCATGTCCCGGCATAGTCCATGCACTTCACTCAGAGCAGGGATCAGGCTGTGAATACTGTATGTTCTTTCGGGTATATGTCTGCCCCTGCACCCCCACAATGTCACTTAACAAGCAAATGTGTGTAATGACTCAGTGTTATCTTCTGTGTAACAAGAAAACTGAGATCATGAGGGAATTCCCAGTGGCAGGAATACCGGGCATACCCAAGCGTGGCACTGGGAACCTCCGCTCTCTTCATAGTGGCAGGAGATTGCTATTAGTGGGGACGAGAGCTGAACTTGAGCCGTGTCTGCGTTTAGCACCTCTGAGCAGCTGTGCCAGTCAAACTGTGACCAGCAGTGCCATCAGAGACTTGCTCCTACTACTGTCAGAGCTATGCTTTAATTCAAAAAAACTTGTCTGGGTAGAAGCTGGAGTTCTGTACTGCAGTGTTTGGTATAACTTTGCTGGTGAAATACATGGGCTAACTTGTCCTCCCCAGGGGGCATATAGATGCTCGCAGCTGCCAACACTGATGTGCATTAAGGAGACAAAATGCTTACATGAGCCCTGAATTAGATTTAGTATATAAAGAAAAAAATTTCTTACATTTGAGCCAGTAAATGTCAGCTTCGCTTGCCGTGTGTCATGTTTTGTTCTTGGTATCATGGAACCTGATCTAATTCTTTCATTTCTGAATAATCACTTCCTGTCTGCCACTCCCTTGTTTGTATCATGTGCTCATAGGAAGAAACACTTTTTTAAAGGAAAAAGTACACCAGCCACTAGCTTACCACACTCATATAATGATGGGGTATCTCAAAAATTGTTTAAAGAAAGAAGCCAGGTTTTTAAAGTGGTCTAAACATTGGCAGTGTATTTTGAGGTGTTTTGTCTTGTTTTTTCAATCTTGCAGATAAGTACTTGATATCCTAGGAAAAGAGAAGCTTCACAGTCCAGTTAGTGGTCATCTGAGGGCTGGACCCCTCAAGTACACGGGTTGTGCTAATGTCCACAGCTCTTGGAGAGTCCCCTCAGGTGCAAAGTTTACCCAGGCTGCAGCCTTTAATTACTTTGTGTACACAATTGGGCATGGAGCCCTAGCCAGTCATGAAGAAAGGAATACAGCATTATAAAAATAATGTTGGGGAAATCACTTGGCCAATAACTCTATACGGGTGATCCTTCTGCCAGAATTGCCATGGTCCTTTAAGCTGCTTTTAGGTAAAACATGCAGTTTTTACTGCCAGAGGAGGGATGGGAGTTAAATGACTCTTGCTTTCTGGTGATGGCCAGGGAAGGATATTGCTAGCCTAACATTAAAAGTAACTGATGTATTTTGTTCTCAGCTGGAGAAGCCATGGTAGTTGTATATTAGGCAAGGCTTTGTTTCTGTTTTTTGAGGAAGAGGGGTAGGGGCCTTGCTCTGACCCTCTTGCTTCATGCTGTTACGGCTGCTGAGGAAACAAGGTGGTAACATGTTTCTGTGGCCCAGGTAAGTGCTGCCATCACAGCAGAGGTTATGGGTACCACGTGGTAATGTGCCGTACAAGGGGGTGAAGACTGCAGGGATTATGATCAACTTCACGTTGAGAACTTGTGAGATACAATTTAAATCTTTAAATATCCACTGTTGTTGCTGCAAAAAAGGTGTATTGCAGAGCTTCTCCCTCCACTGAGATGACCAGCATGTGCTTGGCTCTGTAGGGGGATGTGCATGGGGCAAATCCCAGATAGGCAGCCCTCCTCGGACTGACTTTTTTCAGCCCTTCCTTAGCTTGGGGGCACAGGCTGGGGGTACACCAGTAGCAGGGTTCAGCCAGGGGCAGCTGTGCATTAGGGATGGGGTCGGCATTTTGTTCCCCAAGTGGGGAGTTCTTCCCAGCCACTCTCGGTGGGCTAGGTCAGCTCTGCGCTGCCTGGCACAGGGCTGGGGCTCTGCAGCAGCGATTGAGTACTCAGGAAAAGTAGCATTTGCTTGTGCCCTTGTGTTATATCAGGAAAAATCTTTATTTTACACTCTGCAGGCAGCTTTTACTACTTTGCAATCTGTCATCAGGAAAGGGCTTCCTGGCCTGCTTTGTTTATATCTAGAAGAAGCAATGATTTCCATTTGTGAAGTGGGCAGCCTTGTCCTCTGAAGGAGCAAGGGTGCCGGAGGGGCAACTTGGGGAAGTCAAGCATTACAGACGCAATTTGAATTGTGGTAGTTAGATTGGGATCTTGACCTTGCTTCTCCTCCACATCAGAAAACAGACCATGAAATAGATTTATATAAAACGTGCTTGCAACTCTTCTGCTTTGTACCAGCGGCGCTTTGAGGTTGCTCCTCCTTTCTCCCAGTGGGCCCTCGTTTTTGCTTCACTTCTTGGTGCTCCTTTTCCACCCTGTCATTCCCACGTCGGAAGCATGGTGTTGCGCCGACCATACTCCCTTGGTGCGGAGGATGACTGGCTCCGACTCGCTCCTGCCAGGGCTGGGTGCTGCTCCTTCTCCTCCCGCCTGCGGGCTTGCTTCTGCCCGCCCTGACCTGCTCCTTCCAGCCTGGGGAGCAGGGGACACGAAAACGTGCCTGCGCTGGGGGCAGTGCCGCCTGTTCCTGTCCCACCAGGATGCGGGAGATAAACCGGGTGGGATTCCCACAGCTTCCCCCGTCCCACCAAGCCAGGAGGGTGTCACGGCGCATCCGGGAGGCTGCAGGTGGAGGCGAGAGCTTGCCAGGGCCGTAAGGCTCCAGGGCATCGGGGGCAGCGGCTGCGTGGGGCTGCTGAGAAGAGGGTGCAGCTGCGCGGAGCCCTGCGCAGGGCTGGCCCGGGAGAGGTGTTTATCGTGTGACTAATCTGACTCCAGCCAGCAAAGTTTGGGAGGCTCCCAGAGGTCGCGACTTGAAAGACAAGTGTTGTAATTAATTTCTCATGCCACGCTTGTTTTGAAATCTTTTTAATTCCGTGATAAGAGGCAGAATCTGGACTTTGTTTACAATCTGCCGGCTTGGAGGCAGGAACCAGAAAAGTGCTTTGTAAAGCACTGTAAATGTTTTTCTCTCCCTTCCCCCCATTGCAGGATGTATGTGGTATTATCACACCACAACAGTGAAGCTATAAAAACATGATTGCGTCCTTTTTTTTTGAAGAGAGAAAATACATCCTAGAAGAATTTTGACTGCGTAAAACCACATCTTTCTTTGAGAAGATGTGGTAGCAACTTTTTAGAACAATCCAGGGTAAAGACCACTATTTATTTCTTTGAGACTTAAATCTTCATTAAATATTAATTTCTCCACAGTTTAGGGATTTCTTTTCTAGTTATTTTTACTGGGAACTTAGAAGTATAAACGAAAAGGCGCTTCCTAGCTTGCCTGTCTGAACTAGCTTGGGATGAATAAGGTGTTACTCAGCAAAAGAATGCATGAGAAAGAATTACTTCAGAACAGAAAACAGTCTGTCTCCGTAGTACCCTTGTATTTCTCAGATTTAATGTTTGCAACAATTCAATGTCCCCGTTGCCACCTTTGAATAAGCTACTAGTGCTCCCAGCTCTGGGATATCTTTTCCTTTCAAACAGAAAAACCACTTGCATGCTACAGAAATGTGATTAGCAGTTACCTGAACACAGGATAATAGACAATTCTTGATCGCCATCGGTTTTGCTTTTAGCTGGGAAGGGAGGATCACTTTGGGTTGGAGAGGAGGAGAGCACCTGGCAGAGAAGGTGAGGGTACTTGGCAGAAAGCAGCAGGAGGGAGTATGAAATACCAGGTTAGATTCAGTTTCCCTTGGGCGAGCTGCAAGCTGTGTTGGCTGGATAATACAGGTCCTGCCTTCCTGGTGTGGCTCACCTCTGCTAGCTGTTAAGCAGAGCCCTGAAATGGCCTTCGATGCTGATGAAGTTACTTCTGAAAGGAGGAAAAGGCTGTGTTTTAATATCAGGGTCTGTAGGATGATGGTTCTGATCAGGTTCAGTACTGCAGCTCTTTAAAACCTTTTCCTTTGACCTATGGCTATGTAAATACTCTAGTACAAATACACTACCTTTATTTTGTACTGCCTCATGTGCTGCCTTTCCAAGCTTCATTTGCAGCTTCTTCTGAGACTACTATGAGACAAAAACTTTTGTTTCCTGTCAGAGGTATAAAATTTATTTTTTGAGCGAATATGATTCTGAGGTGAATTTTTTTGGTTTTTTTTCATTACTTGCATTGTTTTTCCAAATATTGCAGCTGTAAAAAAGAGAATGGTATTCTCCTGAATTTCCTCTTTGGTTCAATGTGTCAGCGCTGTTTACCTTTCTTACCTTCCACATTTTAGACTTGTGCAAAAAGTAACTATTTTTCTACTAGCAGTTGGGAAACAGTTATATTCAATACTTGCAGAATACTCGATTAAATCCAGGGCTTTTTTGTGTCATTAACAAGATTTTTATTGTATCTGCAGTGCATAGTAAGAGTTATTATAGTTTAGTCTCTCATTTCACTTTGTTTTGCTTTGTGTAACATGTACACATTTTCTTTTGGAAAGAAGATACTCTCTTTGTGCCTGTATGGGGAGCAAATGGTGCTCCCCTCAATTGCCTGATCTTCTGAGTGCATATGAGAGTGTGTTTGTTGCAGGTCAAAAATTGAGTGGGTGAAATAAAATAATTAAAGGGTTGCTTTTTAATAACTTTAAACATTGAAGTTTATAATGATGACTTGCTGAAGAGATTGCATGTAATTATAGGTTGGAGAGTGGTGGTTTTGGGGGGTGATTTATTTTCCTTCCCCCCTTGCCCCCAGCATCTTTGAATAGGATTGATAGCCCTCCCATTTTGATACCATCAGCTGAGTGAATACAATTTTTGATGGCTGCTGGGAGCTGTTGGGTGCATGGTGTTAGGCTTTGTCAGGCTCTGACCTGCAGGAGAGCTGCGTACGGGTGATGCTATGACTCTCTGCATGTATCACCGACCCATTACTGGGTGTCTGCTCAGTGCTGACTGGCCTGGGAAACCGTCTCACCAATAAAGCCTCCATAGCAGCACCTGCGACCTTGGGATGAACATAATAATGATTGGTGGCTGAGATGTGCAAGAGAAACACGACTTCCCCTAACTTCCCACTGACCCCCTGCAGGAAGAGGGAAATATTAACTAATACTTTAAAAAAATAAAAACAACAGTGAAGCCAAAGCTCAAACCGCACAATTTTCTAATGCTGCAATAACATAACCTTGGCATAATGTGGTTTGTGGAAGGAAACAAGGGGAAAGGGCTGTTTCTGTCATGTTTTAGAGTAGAAGAGGAGTCATATATGAAACTTAGAGGAAGAAGACACTGACAATCCTAGTAAACACCATCCACAACATCACCTGTAAAATTTGAAGTCCCATAGCTGGCTTTTGGGCTAGTTTGGGGAGCTGGGTTTGGATGTTTCTGAGGGCAAGGACAACTTTAGGAGGTACAGGCCTCGGTGCTTGCTTACATTTGGTAGCACCCTTCTCCTCTGAAAACCTCCCTTGTTTCATGGGGCAAACCTGCAGGTCGAACAAGAACTCCTGTTCCTTTGGAGCAGTACAGCAAATCAAAAGTAAAGAGCCTTCTGCTGAGAAGGGAAGAGATTCAGCAAGGGAACAGTGGCCTCTGATGACAGGCAGTGAGAAGTGCACAGGCCACACCAGCAATGAAGGCTAAATTCCCAAAGGGTCGTCTCCATCCCCAAGGCAAGCGGCCTAAAAAAGTTTCTTATGCATGTCCGGCACCATAAAGAGAGCCTGAGCCTGATGCAATTATACTTTTGCTTGCTGTAACACGCTACACCAAGGAACAAAATAATGTTCACTTTCTTCAAAAAGGCTAGGATGTTTTAAATTTATAAACATGTTGGGAGTAGAGACACACATTGGTGTTTCTCAGATTTTAGTTCTAACCTACTAATGAACACTTCCAAAGTAGGAATGCAAATTTATCTTTTTAATACTGAACCACTATAGAAGGAACGTTGCCTTTTGCAAAACTGCAATTTACTACGTTTAGTAGGGGCTAGACTGGAGTAGGATGGTGTTCTCAAATCATCTTTCTAGTGCAGTTAGTTGGTGAAATTTCTTTTCAAAAATATGTCATTGAGTTCACAGTTTACAAACAAGATTTTAGCAAGCTTTCGTTTAGAAACTAAAGGATTGAGATTAAGGATATCAAGGATAATGTGCTTTCTTGTTAATTTGAATTTGTCCCTTTTGATCTTGTTTGTGCTTCAAAAGCCCTGTTGAATGTCATAGATAAACTGTAACGTTTAAGTAGTCTTCTAAACGTTGATGAGATTGTGTCCAGTTCCTTGTGATACAGTGATATGAAGGGGGAGAGAGGAGTGAGAGTGTGTGTGGCTGTGCACGTGTGGGATATATTACTTGACTTTTGATGGAATAGCAGCTACAACTACTTTACCTACTATGTATTTTTCAGATTGGTTCACCCAGAGGTTGCTGGCAGCAGCAATAGCTGGATTTTTTTAATATTCCTGTAACACACTGAATGCAATGTTAGCATTCAGATAACCTTATTTTTCCCCCCATTAAATACTCCTTGATGAGTGATATTGGCACTGGACCTCCCCCCAAGCCATAGTTCACTTCATATCTGTTTCCTTTTTAAATCCCTTTGCATGTGGTCAGTCTTACAGGTCACAAACGAGAGACTGCCAGCTTATTTGTTGTCTGATTGCTTTCACAAATGCTTCTGGTTTTGATCTTTCTGAGAAAATAGACACTGAATGCAACTTGTGTCAAACACAGACAGTGTTTTGTAGCTGGGACACAGAAAGGTAGAAGGGTTAAACATGACACGTTCCCTTGAAATGGTTTTGTGACTGCTGCTAATTTGAATGCTCAGTAATAGAGATTTGTTGGATGGAGGGGTTACCCTTCACTATTAATGACTCATTGGCCTCCTTCCCAAGCTGCCTGAAGTGCTGCTCTCCCTAGTGGAAGTAATTTGGTCTTTGAAGTACTTTCCAGACCTGTCAACTAATGTTCCACAGTTCCCAGAGGAAATAATAAGCCATGAGTGCATGTACACTGAAAACGTAGAGTCTGAAATGAACTGTTCCTATAGGAGCCTGGCAGTCTGCTTCTCTGTGGAATTCAGCTTGTTTATACAATCTTATCTGGCTAAGCTTTGGTATTTCATCTGGCAGGCAGTTCCTATGAAAAGCAGCTGTCCAAGCAGTGGGAGTGGTGCTCCTGGTGGTTTTTTCAGAAGGTCTGTAATTTCTTGTTTCATGTAAATTAAAGAAATACAATACTCTTTTGGCTACAACCAGATGCTTTAAGCAGTTTTCTTTCCCTTATAAATAGCCCTTTAAGTATGCTTTGCTGCTATGTACTGTATGACTTAATGATAGGATTCATGATGCCCACCAGGAAGGTATAATGTCCTCTGTAAAGTCACAGGTTAACTACAGGATTGTTAGAAGAGTACCTTGAAGATGTTGCCATCTATAACTTTCCAGATATGTTTAAAAAAAAAATATTCTGATAGTAAAACATCCATGCTTGGAAGTGAAAACCTACTTTAATGGGTTTTACTGTTGCTGGATAAGTGGAGGTAGGAAAAAAAAACAAAACCAAAAAACAAGCAAACAAAAAAAGGCAAACTCACCACCACCACTGTTGTCAAGAAAGTGAGCACAGGTATATCTGTGTGTGAAGAGATCTGTAGCATATATCTTCTCTAACAGGAAGGTCCTCATGGGTAAGTAGGTAGTGACAACTCTATTAAAAAAAAAAAGCACATATTAACAGAAAGGAGGCAGCCAAAATACTTAAGGTTTTATGTAACTCATTGCCAGATAACAAAATGTTTCTTAAAATGTACCAAAACCTGAAGCTTTTTGGGAAAACAGTTGCAATAATATTCAGTGCCTACAGAAGAGTTTGGGGTATTTTTTTGCATAGCTTTGGGTTGCAGTTTCAGGTAGGAGAGAACTGGAAAGCTGAGGAGTCCTTCTCCAACTGTGGTAAATGTTCTTCACCTCTTTTTACAGGAACAGTATTTTCAGTAGGAAGCAAATTATGGGCACAAGTAAAATTCAGGTCCAAGCCTTCCAAAGTTTAGTGGTCATCCAGGATTAGCAGTCCAGTTCATAGTATGTCTTTGTCTGAAAGCACTATCTCTTGTACATGAAAATGCTGCATGTAATCTGCCCCATTCTAAGAAATGGGGGTCATATTCAGCACCTAAAAGACTAATTCTCCCTCTGTTACCTGCATGTAACATTTCACTCCAGCCTCATTCAAGACATAGGAAAACATGACACCCTGTAAAATACGAGGCTTTAAGCACTGTTGAGATGTGCCACTTGATGGCACTTCTCCTGCCAGTATGCATGCAGATTTCTGTAAACTTTTTGCTCTGCAAAAGGAGAATTTGATATTGCAACAAATGAAACAGGAAAAATGAGCTCTGTCTGGTTCCATATGGTATATACTGGTCTTCACTGAGACCTGGCATCAAGCACAGTCTGTTTCATTAGCTGAAGTGGCATTCCTGCTTGAAATCCTATATGGTGAGAAACTCAAAACCTAACAAGAAGTTGCTGACCTTCATTAAAAGTGTGTCATTGTAAATTATGCAATGATACAGTTTTCATTTCAGTCCGACACATGCGCCTGAGCAGTTTATTACTGAAAATAGGTAATACACCACTGTGTGACCACCCTGTAGTTGATAAAAGTGAGTGATGTTGGCTGACTTCTCCCAGTTCCCTCATGAGGAAGGAAATTTTTTTTCCATTGTGCTAGGGATTGATGACTTTCTGCTGCCACAGCACCAGCTGATGTTAAACTTCAGGAGAAACTTTGCTTTATTCCTGCAGCAAGAGTAGTGGCTCTGACTAGCATCAGGGGGTAGCTGTTTTGTTCTGTTTTTATTTATTTATTTACTTATTCATTCATTCTAAGGTGATGTTCCAAGCGAGTGTAACTGCTAGTGAGCAGGTCATCTTGAATACAAGTAATGTAATAATCCCTGTATTGTCAAGGAACGTGTATTCTGTACTTGAACTTTTTCTAGAAAATAGAGTTAATTGGTATTTTTTTTTCATAAAAGATCTCCAAATTAGCTCTCATTTCTCCAACCTATAATATGTTTTAACAGTTTAACCTGTTAAAATTGGGACTTCATCTTTCTACTACATCATCCTTTTTAGGGTCAGAGTTGGAAACTAATGCCTGGCACTTTTAAAAACAAAAAATCCATTTATCAACAGGACATAGACTTCATTTTTTTAATGTGCTCCAGCCCTGAAATACAAAATCCAAGAATGGTCAGTGGTCCAACACTGAAAGTGGTCTGTATCAGTTGTAATGTAATCCATGCTTCTGCCTGGTTCATGTTTGGAGGAAAAAGATAGCATTTTTGTGGTAAGCTGGGCTTTTTGTTATTAAAGGAGGTGGTTGTTTTGAAGCTGCTCAGAGGTTAGGAATGCTGGCAATCATCTGGGGAGGCAGATTAGTGAGCTGTACACAGGTGAGGAGGTCACAGGCACAAAACAACCACTTCTTTTGTGCCATTGCTCTGGTGGTGGTTCAGCCAAAGGAAGCTGCTTCAGAAATGACCTATGTGTGTCAGGAGGACCATCATACTTCTGTGACATTACTACTTTATCATCACAAACTTGCGTGTTGTGAAGAGTTAACTCTCTGGGCTGTTAATTTAAGGGGAAGAAAACAGGGTTGTCAGATCTTCCCAGGTGAATTATTTGGTAAAGCTTTTGCAAGTCTGCCTTAAAGTAATTCAGTGTTAATATACTAACGTAGAGAGAAAGGGAGAGAGAGAACAGTTACCTGGCTGCTTTCAGGGAAGAGATGGGTAACTAGGGCATGTGTTTCATTTTACCTGCAGTGCAATGAACTGCACTCACCAACCTAATTTTCTGAGTATTTAAGGGATCCAGCTTTTGCTTTGAGTTTGGTTTGCCACTACTGCAAGAGACAGTCTTCAACGTATAAACCCATGTGTAACTTTAATTGCCATCTTAAGCCGAAATTTTGGGATAAAGGTTGTCTTGGGCTTTAAGGTACAGTGCCACTATTCTACAGTGGTATTTTTCAAGTGAGGAAGAATTTTGATTCTAAACCTGAATCCCCAAGTTGTTTTTATAGGACTGTCACAGAAATTTATCAGTGTATTGTGAGGGTGAGCAGGGCGCAGCATTTGAGACTGTGGTGATGAAAGACATCTCTTGTGGGGCCCATACTTTACAGGGAAAAAATATGTGTCGCCAACCTTCAAAATCATCCATCAAAACTTAAAGACTAGGTGAATGTAGATGGTGATCCTGTTGATGAAAGAAAAAGGATAATAGCTGGCTTTGGCTGCCACAGGTGGCTTGTGCATTCAAAAGAGTAGACACTGCACTGACTCTGTTCACCAGGCGGACTTGAGAAGGTGCCATCTCCACACAGTCACTGTCTTGGCTGTGAATACGCTTCCAGGAACCAGCTGGGAGCGTCTCGTGTTTGGGTGATTTTAAGGACTTCCAGTCTTGTGCCTCACCAGTCTAAATAACACAGTAGGGCCTGTGCGGTTGGTACAGCTCTGAAGGGCCTGGGAGGAGTGAGAAGAGGCAAGCGTGAAGTTAAACACGACAAACTTGTCCAAGGAGTATCTTTATTTCACAGAAGCTTTTCCTTCAGGATGACTTTCTAGGTGCCTTGTGATGCCCTCAGTGTTAGCATATCCGGTGGAAATAAGTCATAGAAGAACGCAGAAATAGTCTTTCTGAAGTCTTCAAATGTTTTTTTTTTTTCCAGCCCAAAGGACTGTGTAGGATCATAGAATAATTTAGGCTGGAAGGGACCTCTGAAGGCCAGCTAAACCAACACCCTGCTCCAAGCAGGCTCAGTTAGATCAGTTTGCTGCTTAGCACTTTTTTGTAGTGTCTTTGAGTTGTCTAACTTAATGTCATTTAATTGAAGCTTGTCAATAATATACCTTGAAAGCTGACTTGAAAATGAGACCTTGCAAGAAATAAAAGATGTAATTATAAGTTTGTTTTTACTAATACTTTTTTTGTCAACCTTTATCAGGTAGAGGTATTGTCTTACTTTCTCAAACATTACTATGCAAGGTTAATTTGTTGGAGAGAAGATTTTCTTAGTGGCAGTTCTGTAATTGTACTTTTGTGTTTTACTGATCATCTTCAATGGCAGAATAAACTGAAAGTCTGTTTATCTGAAAAGTGTTAGCATGCTTAAACTCCTGGTGAAAAAATTTTCCAGCTAGTGCGTGCTTCATGTTTAAAATATGCACAGTATTTTTAATGTGAAATGCAGTGACTCATTTTGTACACTAACTAAACTTCATGACTAAGTATTTGTTATGCAAAGCACATGAGCTTCTTATATGGAATAACTTGTCCTATTACTTGACTGATTTAAAGTTGATCACTTTGCACATGCCCTTGAGATACAACTACAGAGAAAGTGAAATGCTTAAATAATTCCTTAAAGAGCAGACCCTAGAAAGGCTGCTTTTCTGTGGATCTTCTTCTCAAGGGCAAGAGTGCATGTGTGAGTCTGTGTCTGTTCTGTGATCCTTTTTTAGCACTTCTTATTGCTGTCAAATTCAGCTGAAATGAAGTAAAATGTTCCAAAGAGAGAAGTGCTGTACTGAGAGATGCATAGTAACATAAATCTCTTACTAAAAAAGGCTAGGCTAAAAACATATATCCAACTACTCTCTCATGCCCTGCTTTCATGTTTGTACCTAAGGTCTGCTATCAGTTAAGGCTGTGTATTGGATATTAAAATACTCCCCGATTCAGCCTTTTAGGTTAGGAATGTGTATACACTCCTTGCCCACTCAAGATGTATGTGTAAAATTACAATCCAGCTCTGCAAATACAGTCTCACATCTAAGATGGTGTATCAGGCCTGCAGCTACAAGTAATTGCACAGCTGACAACAGGAGTTGAGAATCGGAAGTCTTTTTCCCTCAAAATATGGAAGAAATACGGGTAGTCATTGAAAAGAACTCGTTCATTCTGAATGATGTGCTGATGGACATAAAAAGAAACAAAGGTTAGAGTAAGTGGAAGAATTCATTTGATTTTTTTTTTCCATACTATGAGGAGTGTGGCTTCACTGAACCAGATTTAAGAGGAAAATGCCCTATAGATGGAATTATTCTGTTTCGTTGATACATTGGTACTGTTTCTCTTTCAGATGAAGTGGACTACAGTAATTTTGGGACCAACACACTATCAAGGAAGAAGAAGGCCCTGGTGACACTCCGCAATGACAACCTCCGCCGGCGTCCTCACATTAACATTAGCATGCCTCATGATTTTAGACCAGTGTCTTCCATAATCGATGTGGACATTCTTCCTGAAACACACAGGAGGGTGAGGCTGTATCGACATGGGTGTGAGAAACCCTTAGGATTTTACATTCGCGACGGCACCAGCGTAAGGGTTACTCCTCATGGACTCGAAAAAGTACCCGGTATCTTCATCTCTCGTATGGTTCCTGGAGGCTTAGCAGAAAGCACAGGCTTGCTGGCTGTGAATGATGAAGTCCTGGAAGTTAATGGCATTGAAGTAGCAGGAAAGACTCTTGACCAAGTCACAGACATGATGATTGCCAACAGCCATAATCTTATTATCACGGTGAAACCAGCAAACCAGAGGAACAATATTATTCGAAGCAGTAGGATGTCTGGTAGCTCTGGCCAGTCTACAGACAGCACTGCGAGTCACCATAGCTTGCCTACATCCCACGTGCTGCAGAACTTCCACCCTGATGAAATGGAGAGTGATGAAGAGGCTGACATTGTCATCGAGGGTGGTCTGGAGCCACAGCACATTCCTAAACTGCACAGCCTTACTTCCAGTAGCCTCTCTCGAATCAATGGCAGCAGCCTTAGCCACAGACTTCAAAGGGACCTGGTGCTCAACAACAACTCTGGCCGAGAAAGCAACGGCAACATCCACAAATTACTCAGTTCCTTAAAAACTGATCCCCGACACAGTCTGGTTATCCCTAGAGGAGGTATCGAGGAGGATGGAACAGTCATTACACTTTAGTAGCAATTCCTGCAACTCTCCTTTCAGTCTTAAGTGCCAATTGGGACAATTGACTCTTGCAACATGTTATGCACAAAACGGAGAGCTGATATCTTCATAGACCTCACGGGTGCAGAAAATTGTTGCTTTCTAGGAAATGTGACATCTGGAGTTAGACATAAAACTGTCATGCACTGCAAAATTTGTCAGGAGAAAGCCAGAGTGTAAAACCTGGTTTATGTCCCAGCCCTAAAGTGAGAAAACAAATTTGTTTTAGTTGGTATAAATCTAAGTAGTCTTGTAGGCTACCAATGGCAGTGCTACATACTTGGGTTTGAATGCATGGGTGGATGTATTTATACATGCATGTATATGAATTAGATTTTAATAGTAACAGATATGTCTATTTGAAGTGGAATCTGGTTTTCTTCTAATACCAGTTTAAAGAGAGTGCTTCTTAATAGCCATCCGATCTTCTACTGTTACATACAGACCTTCCACTAACTTGTTTACACCATATTTGCAACCTTATGTCTAATCCAGACAAGCTCTATAAAAGTAGCAGTTTCCTACTCTGGTAACAACGTTAGGGAGATGCTGCAAATGCATTTTCCAAATGAAACTCTCATATATATATATAGATGTTTTTAAAAGCCTAAGGAGTCGATGTTGGTGTTATTGCTGTGAGATCACCACCACCTGCTGGTCAGAGGCAGGCCTGTCTGCAGCATAGGCGTGTGCTGCGTGGGGAAAGAAAAACATGACAATAAGGGCTTAAAACTAGGTTCAGCACCATTATGTGTAAATGTATTCCTTTTCGATATTTATTAGATAATACCTCTTTTTTCCCATCATCTCTGTTTTTTCAGTATCATGGTTCATGTGAATTTTAGGGATGCAAGCGGGAAGGCAACAAAAGTGGAGGAGTGTCCTAGGACTGTCCCTTTCACCTCAGAGCTGACACGAGTCCTTGCTGTACCTTTGGGGCAACCTAAATCCACAAGGTCTTTCCTTACAAAAGGTCAGCTGATTGCTGTACAGAGGAGGGATGCTGACTGACTGCCAAACCTAACTTAGAATAGTTCTGTTATTTTGGGACTCTTCTAGTAATAAAGCTTAATGTCTACACAGGATTTCTAGAAACTTAAAATATACTGGATGTTTGCGATGGTCAGACATCTTTACTGGATGCTGGCTAGTGGGTAACCAGTGACTGTTGAGTCGATAACTGTCTGCTTCTGAAAATGCCATGAATTTATGAAAGTGGTCTAAAGTATTTTGTTATATCTTGATCAGTGTAAGGAACAAAAATTATAAATGTTTTACAATGTATTTTTCTACTTTTAGCTTGTGTCATTTTCTTTTTAACTTTGTAGTACATTAAAGCTTTTTTATATGGTGGAATAGACATTTCTTAAATATTGTATGGATATGAAAATTCAGAAGTCTTGGTTTGAAAAAAATTACATTCCATTCTGGAATCTGTAATGGCTGGACAAAGGATGTGCGGACTAATTCATTGTCGCCAATTTAGAATACCTGTGGAACAACCAGTCTTCTGCTCATTGTTAAATAAGTTTGGGACATTGAACTTAGTTTGTTTCTTTTAGATTTGCTTTAAAAGTTTATTTTAAAATTCTTTCACTTACTCTAATTAAACCTATTCTAGGTATCACAGCAGTTATAGAGCTGTACTTGTTTTTCCCAGCACAGTAAGAATGGAACATTGATCCTGTTCATCTTAAAACTGTGTTTGTACTTTACCAAAGGTTTTCATTTTTTAAAAAAATCTGATTATTGGTGCAGTAAAAAAAAAAAAAGGAATAGCTGGATATGCTTCAGTCAATCAGACCATCTCACCAGGAAAATCTTGTTACACCTTCAGTAAGACTACTTTTATGAATAAGTGGATTTGCCTGGCTGAAGTTACTCATTTTACCTTATTTAACTGATGAAAATGTGACCTGTCTGCAATAAAATGTGCACTGTCTTACTTCTATGCTCTATCCTTTCCCTGTCTTCAAGCACAGCTTGCTGGGGGACCCTCTCCCCTCCCTGTGGAAACAAGATACCCGATTTTGATGACTCTTCAAATACATAACCATTTTAATAATGCTTTTCTCAGTCTGATTCCCCCACTTGCTGTTAGCGAGACCAACTTTCATCCTGTCGTGCTTTTTCCCAGTACTGCTTCTGCTGGCTGGTGCTGCCCCCCTGATTCCTGTGGGCATCGAGCAGTTTGCTACGCTCCTCATGGCACGGCTTCCTTCAGACCTCGTCCCTTTGAGGCCCTGGGGTAGTCTTTTTAAGGCGAACTCCTTTCCCAGTTCAGCCGTTTACCGCCGGCACCACCCCCCCCCCCCCCCCCCCCCCCCCCCCGTGTGGAAACGCGGCCGAGCCGTTGGGGTTTCACGCATCCGGATCAGACTGTTGTTGAACGGGCCTTTAAAAACGCGGGTGGCGGAGGGAACGCGGGCACCGTAGCCGCCTTCAGAGGACAAATCCTCCGCCGGCCTTCCCGTGGAAGGAGCCGCGTTTCTCCCCCCTCAGCCCTCCCGCCTCACGGCGGCACCGGGGCCGGGGCCGCTCCTGTGGCGACGGCGACTGCGCATGCGCCGCCTCCCCTCAAGGGCGGCGGGCGGTGGGGCCCCGCCCCGCTCACGTGAGGGGCCCCGCCCCGCTCACGTGAGCGGCCCCGCCGCCTGACGCGCTGAGGGGAAGGTGCGCGAGGGGCGGGGGGAGCGGGGCAGGCTGTGGTACCATGGCGGCCGCCGCCGGAGCGGGCCGAGGGGCCGGGACCGACGCCGACTTGGCGGACGCCTGCCCCGGCGCGGACAGCGGGAACGTCTCCCAGAGCCACAGCAGCGCTTCCGGCCTCGGGGAACCGGAGGATGAGGACGCTTCGGAGGCGTCGCTCAGCGCCACCGCCGCCGCCTACTCCGCCTACCTGCTCGCCGACCGCAGCCTCTTCAGCGAGCAGGTGAGGGGGGCTGCGGGCCCTCGGCCGAGCGGCCGGTCTCCGTCCCGTCCCGTCCCTGCGGCCGGGCCTGCCGAGCTCCCCAGGGAGCGGGAGAGAACGGTGGGCCCTTCCCAGCTGCCCGGCGGACGGAGCGAGGTGTCGCCGGCCGTGCCGGCTTCGGGCCGTCCCGCTGCGCCGGTTACACGGCCTGGGGAGGGGGGGAGTTTCGTGCCGGAGGAGGTGCTGCCGGTGTGTCGAGTCCTTGAGTTTAACGTGGCCGGGAGATGGGAAAGCTGCGGGATTTCTGCGAAGCTGGCGTTAGCCTGGCTGAGGTCTGCTCGGAGGGTTTGTTTGGGAGGGTCTGCGGGTTTCTCGTGTTTTCACGTGCCCTTAAAGGATTTCTGTTTTGCAGATAGAAAGCCTAGACAAGAGTCTAGAAGATTTGCTGACCAGAGTGGATGAATTTGTGGGAATGCTGGACATGGTGTGTATAACCTGCACGTAGCTGTGGTTTTGAAGTCAGAATACAGTCTAGTGCGTGCTTGTGTTTTTAAATGAGGCGGAGATAGGAAGCAGCCTTTGGTCTAGGCAGGTTCCAGTATGAAAACACGTTTGATAATTAGATAAATCATGGTCAAAACTACCAAACTTTCACGTCGGAGCAAAACATGCCTATATAGCTATTTAACTGCATAGTTACATAATTGTATTTATACATTTGTCTGTATACATACGTGGAATCCCATTTTGACTGGTGCAATGACAGCTGTTCAAAAGAAGAGTGTGGTATTCTGTCGCTTCTTCAAAATACGTAAAGACGTCCTCCGTGGTTTCTGTAATCAAAGTATCTAATCGGATTTGCCAAACCTCCAAAGCTAGATTTGTCTTTAGGGGACCCTTTCTTACCCTTTCATCAGAAAGGCAGCTTTGTTTTCACTTTCACATGGCAGGGAGATGGGGGAACTGAATGGAAAGTTTCTATAAGCCGACTGGTATACAGTCTGTTTTTTAAAGCATAGCACATGTGGTTCTCCTGCACTACTCTAAGGGGAACTTTACTATATTTCTTTTTTTTTTTTTAATACCAATAAAACAAGATTTTGAGGCCTGACTTTTTCAGCAAAGTTGGGGAAACATAGAGGTAGTAAAATTGAAGTAAAAATTTTAGTTTACTATGTTTGATTCTTTAGTATGTCTTGGGAAATGTACCGTCTCTTAGTTCTGATAAGGCTGTAGCAGCCTATTTTTAATATAACCATAAAGGTAAATATTTGCCTATGCAAAATAAATTTTCTTCAAAGGCACTTACTAAACTGTACAAAGAAGCTAGCTTATTAGTTTTAATCTAGTATTTTTATTCTAATATTAATCTGATAATTTTAAACTATGACTTTTAATCTGTTAACTGGAGCAAGTTCTAGTTTCCAGAGTGAAATCTACTAAATGTTTTCTTTTATTCATTGATTATTTTTTTTATTATTTTTTGAATCATCTTAGATTCGAAGTGATTCCTCTCAAGTTGTCAATGAAAGCATACCTCAGATTTACACAAAAGCTACAGAAATGAGACAGATATACAGGAAGATTGACAAACTAGAGGTATGTATTTGATATCTTCTAGATGTATTCCATTTTTTAGCAGGGGGGAAGAATCAATGATATGCTATAATTGTGTGTGTGTATGCATGCATGCACGTGGAGTGCGCTCAGATCCGTTTTGCTCTCCATGTCCAATCTGGGTTCAATATTTCAGGGTTAATAAAGAGAGCACAATTTATTAAGAATTTCTGGAAACTGTGGGCATTGTAAAACAAAATGCCTTTTTCTAAAGAAATGCCTTTGTTGTTGTTGTTTCTTTCCTGCTTGAAGCAAGGCAGACATCTTTTTTCAGAAAGCAGTAGTACCACTTCTTCCTTTTTGGGTTTAGTTTGGGGTTTTTGGGTTTTTTTGATTTTTTTTTTTTAATAATGTCTTTCAAAGTTATTGTCTTGGGAGCTATTCAGAGACTAGTAGAATGAGACACCTGTTGATCCCTGGAAAAGCTTCAAATCTGTGATTCAGATCCTTGGTCCCACTTTTAGGAGAAAGGCAGATAGAAGTCTAGATTCTAAGAAGTCTAAATTAGTTATTTGAAAGGCAAGTAGGAAAAGGAGAACTGATTGTTTTATTAGATTTAAGCTGTTCTTGCAGCCTCTTAAGTATTTCAAGTAATTTTTAGGAATAAAATGGACTTGTAGGTGGAAGGGAAATAGAGCATGGAGTTTTTGACTCCTCATTTAAGCAATGGAACTTTCCCCACTGTTGTGCAATACATAATCCTGTTTTAATTTGTAAGTGAAAAAGTTGGATTTCTTTTGGTTTTTTCACACTAGGCTTTTGTGAAGATGATTGGAAATAGCGTAGCTGGACTGGAAGAACGCGTCATAAAGGCAGAAACAGACCTTGGAGCTTTTCCAAGCACATTCAAGAAAATCTTGCACACAATCAGCATGCCATCCTTCCTTAATGTAAGTAAACTTTTGTTACCGTATGACCAGCTTAGTTGCTCTGCTTACCAGAGTAGATGATTAAAATAATAGTTTGTTACACATATATCTGAATTCCACTGTAAAGCTTTTATGTACTTTATTAGGATTTTTGCAAAGTTCTTAGACTTAATACAAAAAATCCCAAACTTAAAAATCACAAATTCTTACAAGGATTTGTGTAACTTTCCAAAACAAGGCTGAATACATGAAGAAGGGAACATGAAGGGCATAAACAAGCATATAATGCACAAGTCTTTATACTGAAGTACCCCGATCTCTGATAGTATGTGAAGCAAGTAGTAGGAGCCTGTACAGACAACACTGTTAAAGGCTCATACTGCATTGATAATATCACTGCAGAAATGTTACCAAAAAAGGAAATGAAAGCTATGCAGCACAATATTTTTAAAATAAAGTTCTATTTATACTCAATCCTCACAGTTCAGTAATCATGTAAGTACCTTGTTACACTTTCTAAGGATGGGGTTTTCTCTGTCCTTCCTTGTTACTACATGTGGACTGTTTCTCTGCAGAAGACTTGAAGTGCTCTCTCTGGTATGTTTCAAAGAGATGCCTTAACCTAACCTTAAACTGGCACTATGCCCTAGTTTTAAAATAACCTTTCTGGTTTAAAAAAAAAAAAGAAAAAAAGTCTTCTGAACACCTGATGCTTCTTGGCATCACCTGCCAGTACACCATTTATAAATACTCCTCCTTGCATCTTGTCAGCTCCCAGATTCTTTTCTGTGTCTTTTCCTATATTCATCCTGTACTAACTCAGGATTCTGTGTTGTAATACTGGTGAGAGTGCTGAAATAAACTAAGTTTGCAGGGGAGGAGGAGAAGATGGTTGTGGGGTTTTGAGGAACTGGTGTTCCTACATATTGCAAGCCTGTGTGGCTTGTTAAGACGGTTCAGGAAAGCTATTCTTCACTGCTATTTTCTGCGCAATCTTTAAGTTAATTAACTTCTCATTCCTTCAGTTTCTTTGGTGTTTAAGTTTAGAGTGATGTCATTTTTTTCTTTAAAAAAAATAACACAAAGCTGCTATTTATGAGCCAATTAAAAAAAGAAACAACGGCAGCAGTTGCCTTGAATAATATTCAACAGTATTTTCCATTTTGTTGCTAAAAACAGTTGTTAACCATGGAATTATAATCTTCAATTAGAAAGTTTGAAAGTTCTAAGCAAGTGCTTTTTTAGTGTTGCATGGGAACACTTTGTCAGCTTAGCAGTTTTTCCACAATTAATAAGGTGAAAAGTGTCTTCGAAAGTGTCAGCAAGCTGAACTTGTCATGCCCAGTGGTTTCTTGGTTTGAGTATGGATAGCATTAAAATCAACACTTAGAACTTCCTGCCATTAATTGATTAACTAAAAGGCAGGTCACTGTTCTGCAGTGGTACTGAGTATTGCATGGTAAAGTATCTGTTTTCACTAGTAAATAAAAGCATGTCTCAATGAAAACGCCTATAGAGATTTCTCCTCATGCCTAACACTTAACTAGCTCGCTCAATATACAAACGCTTTGGAAAAGAAGGCTGTACTGGTGTCATGATTTTCATTGTAGCTGTAGTTCACATTTTCCTGCTACAATTTTAACCTAGTCAAGTCCCCTGACTCTCTTCCCATTTAAATGTAGCTGTTTCTTTACACAAAGGATATATTTTGTATTTCTCAAGCTGTGTATTTGTAATCTCACTTTCAGATTTTGCCCCAAGTTCTTCCCTTGTGAATACCAGGCAGTGTAAAGTACAGTACTGTAAGACCTCTAATATCACTAAGGATGTAGACTCTCTCAAAAGGTAAAAATGTCTGCTAAGCAGCTGCAAAAATAACTAATCATAAATGTGTACTTAGGCAACTGTGGGTACTGTGCCTACCCAGGAAATTTCTTCACTGGATTGAAATTACCCTTTTCTTGCGCATATGCAAATATAGCACCTCTTAAATTGGTGTCATGAGTTGCAAAATGCTTGTGACCTTGATTTCCCTTGCTTGCAAGGTGTTTTCTCATAGGGCAGTACAGGATAGGAAATAAATTTTAAAGGCAGAACTTTGATTTCAAAGATTGTTTTTACATTTGGCAAAATTTCTGATACATTGATAATATCCACTATTTATAGATCCGATCTTTGTTTATATTTTTTTATTTCCTTACAACTTGAATGGCAAAACAAACTTACTTCAGAGAAATTAATGGTCCTGTAAAGGTAAAGACAAATGTAATTTAAAAGACATAAATCAGCAATTTTTTATATAATGGTAGAATATGTACTTATTTCATACGGAGAGCAAGTATACAGCTCAACTGAATATTGGAAAAATTCCACTTAGCTCTTTTGTAGGTATGCTTAATTATATCCTCGTTTTGGTGCTGTAAAAGCATTCCAAACTCCAAGTATATTAATGATATTTAGTATGCTTTGAACTTTATTATCAGTGAAGACTAATTTTCTCATCCCAGACAGGCAAAAAAGTGCCTGAAGAACTCTGCACACAAACTGATTAAGAGCTCTGCAAAATGGTTCATCAAAATCTTTTCATGAGTCCAAAAGAATTTTTAATGAATGAAGTCTTGATTTCAAGCCTTCTATTTAAGACCATATGTTGAAAACATGCACTGGGTCTGGTTGCAGTGCAGTGTTATTTATGTGCAGGAAGGCTGACACGATAGTCGGTAGTGGTCCTTGCTGTTGTCTCTTTGAATGGGCCGTTTGGTATAACAAAACAATGTACAGGTAATATTTAAAAGAAACGTGCACTTTTCCTGAAAAACAGTGTAACAGCTCTTTTCCAGTCCGCTACTGTATTATTTCTGATGGTATGTCATAGTACATATATTCTAATATGTACTTGATAAAGAAGCTCAGCGGGAGCAGCAACCTTCTTGGAAGAAACATTTGCTAGGTGTGTTTCCATATGAAGACTTTTTTAACTAAGTAAATGAGCACACAGGCTAGGGTTAACTCCAAGGAAGCAGCTGAGGAGAACTCAAAGGCCGGAGCAGGAAGGGTAAAGGTATATGGCTTTGGAAGGATGAAGGTTACAATGATTATACCATAAGCTGGAAAAGATTGCCCATTTGGCTTCTGCAAAGCTGGCATATCGTACACCCTCCGGGACTGAGTCTGTTCAGGTGAAAGAATGGCAAAAGTCAAAGGCTGCTTTTCTTCACTAACATTAAGAATATGCCAGACCTATCTGACCTATGATTAAAAATTCACCTGACTAAGGAGATATGCCTTTAAAACTTTTCTTGTTTTGCATTTTAGGTCTGTAGGCTTTGTTTTAAAACTTACTTTTCTAAGAAGGCAAAAAATAAACTTATCTAATTTGCAGAAACCATCGTCTTCACGACAACAACAGACCCTCTATGAACCTCCAGTCCTCTTCAAGACTGAAGACTATTTTCCGTGTCTTAACGAAGCACCTTATTGATGATTTTTGCTTTGGGATTGATATGAATCAGCCAGAGTAGAGACTGCCAAGTGAACAAAAGAAATGCTAACCTCAAAAGAGCTGCATTTCTGAGCATTGTTGATGGCATATTGCCGTTCTGATTCTCATTGTCTTCCTTCAGGCAGTATTTTCAGGTAATCTTTGTTTGTGTACATTATTTCAAAAGTCTTCCTAAAACACAGTATAAATTTTCAGATTATATTTGGGAAAGAACTTAAGAATCCTTCTGTATTAAAATTTTTTTTTTTTAAGTAGGGACATAATAGGAAACATTCTTTTATATATAAATCTTTTAACACATAAATATCTGTGCTGTTACAAGTGTAAATACCTATACCACAAGGGTGTCTTTTTGGTTGTGGATTTTTTTTTTTCCTTCCTTCTAATGTACTGATTGAGGTGAAAAGAAAAACTATGCATAAAACCATCTACTTCAAGTTTTGGAACCTGGTCCCTGCAGTTTGGACAGAGCAATGTGCCGTGTTGGGATGTACAACTTGCAAGGGGAGAACTTGAAAGATCGGCGAGGAGTCAAGGACATGGCTTGATGCACGTGATCTAGTCCCAGTTCACAAAGCCAACATCCTGCCCCCACTGATGATCATCAGGTCACAGTGACCTCAGCTGCTAATTATTGCAGCATTGTATTGTTCAATGTGTAACCAGGTGGGCTTGATGTATATATAACCTGCTGTCAAAAAGGAAAAGTATCCAAGTTGAGGCAGGGACGTCCCTGGACTGAGTCTCTATCAGGTGCCTGACCACACTGCCCAGTTTTCCCTTGCAACCCTCCATGTGGTTACCGGGGCTTCCTGCGCTGATTGCAGTGTGAGTATATTATCAATAAACTAATAGCTCTCTAACCCCTGTTGTGGTCTTGCATTTCTCCTGACAGTATCGAACTGCACCACTGTTTCTGAGAACCTTTTTGCATACAGCCTTGTATAATACCTAGTGGGTGTTAATCATAAATTGTTGTATTCTTCTGAACAACAATTTTACCACTGCTGTTTTACTGCCAATATAGCTCACTACAAATACCTGAAATTCAAATTTCAGAGGAATAAGGTATGCCTTAGGGAAACAACATGTCTGCTGATTTTGTGTTGCAAGCACAGAAAAAGGTACGCAGTTGTAGAGCAAGGATTAGATATATATTAATAGATAAAGCTTTGAAAACCACATGGCTTTGTCTCCCAACAGCAGCAGGGACCAGGTTCTAAACAGTATCTGAAGCAACAGTTAGTAAAAATTAAAGATTGTGAAGTCAAAATTGGTAGGCTCCAAAAGCAGTTCTATGACATGAAGCAAAGATTTTAGTTATCCTAGCAAAGATAATGCTAAAAGTTTTTATATTCTTGTAGTTAGGTACATTTTAGGCAAGTGTCTAGTTGAAACTAATGCTGTGGCTTACTAAACCATACCTGTTTACTGTAAGATGTGTATGTATATATATATATATAGATATATAGATACACACACAACAAAAGCTTCCTTCACAAGATATGCAAGATGGACTGAATGTTAGAGGTCCACATTTTTTGTAGCAAAAATCAATGTGATCTGTCTTACCTAAGTAATTGGTTATGTGATAAACCATGCCTGAAGTAGGCACATAAAGATTGATATTTGTATTTAATTATTTTTGGACCTACACATCTTGTTCCACTCTTGAGCAATGATACTGCAGGTGCTATAAAGCCTAAAGAAATTGTAGAAGGATGCACGTTACTGATGTGAAAAGAAACAGATTTGCTGATTTATCTGACCAAATAATAATTTGTTTAAAGATGCACTGGATTACATTGACATTATCAAAACCCATAGTAGTTCATTACTTCAGTAGCAAGCTTACTTTGGATTCTGTCCTGCACAGGAACTGTTTCCAAATACTAACATCTTGAGCTCTAGAGTGATCCTGAGTGAAACACCTTCCAGAATGAGAAAGATAGCTTGCGTCTACATCTGTGAAGAGAACTTTACGTTTGAAAATGGTAAATATTTTAAGGTTCCCATACAAAAAAAACCCAGTGATGACACTTTCAAACTTCTTCAGTTTTTGTAGAAAAAAATTCTAGTCTTGGGCCAGCTACCAAGGAAACCCCATATGCCCAGACAGAAGCCCTACCCTGAAAAGACAAAATCCCTGTCAGATTTAGCTATGGTCAAAAAGGGCCATAATGAGGGTTGGTGATCTCTCTAGCCACTGCAGCTAAATCCATCAGGAATGAGGAGTCTTCAGCTGTTGGGATTCACAACCTTGTAGGGGCTAGGTTACTGTGGCAGGCTGTGCTGCAACAGCAGAGTAGAGGCTTTGTCCATTCCACTGCTTTTGTTGATTCTGCTTTAAACCGATGGGTGGTAGTACAGCCTAAAGGTGGTAGTACAGACTCCAGCTCCAGCTGATCTTAGAGATTTAGGGAATTTTCTTTACCTTTTTGCTTGAGGTTATCTACTCACAAACTTAATGCTGGTAATTTTTATGATTTTGTAAAACGGTATAAGTAGTATTCAAATTATGTGTGATGATCAATGTCTTAAAAGTGCTAAGTAACAAGCAAAGAAGAAAAAAGGCAAACGAAAGGTACTGCTCATGGGCAGTGCTGAATAATGCTGGTGAGACAGAATGCAGTCACGTGTAGATATGTAGTTTGAAAAAGAAAAATTGAAATATTGCCTTTAGAATTATATCAGACAAAAGGATAAGATAGGAAAACCAAAGTATCCTGTCTAAAATCCACATGAAAGACTCAAAACATTTAATTTTTGTCAACTTTAATATTGGCTGTACATTATTTGATGTACTATTAGTTTAAGTAATAGAAAAAAGACTTTAAAATTATATAAATAGTCATAAATATGATGTTTTGTCACGTGCTATCTGTACAGAATCTTGAATAGTTTTTTTTAAAAAAAAGGTATATTGAAAATACAGGTATGTAAATGAGCTGACAGAGCTAAGAAAGTGAACTGAATGTTAGCAAGGATTCCATTAGAAGGTTCTGAGTGAAAAGACAAAGGGACAGAATTGATGGGGAAAAAAACGCCAAACACTTGCTAAGCATCCGAAGACAAGTTTCCGATTTGATTTATCATCTCCCACTGTTCAGAAACTGTAGTTTTCTTGAGAATAGCTTGATGCCTACATTATTTAAAAATAAATTGCCATCTGTTTCTTACAGGTGACACTGTCAGGATTTTTTTTATGAGCAAGTGGTCTAGAAAACAACCTTTAAAAAAGAAAAAGCAATAGCTGAAATTCCCACAATCCTAGGACTTTAAAACTGAGAGCTGGCACTAAGTATGATAGGAGCATCTGAAATGTTTCTCTGAACATCAATCAATGTAAAAGGTTTGCAGAGAGCTGCAAACTGCCAGAAAAGCTGGTTCAGGTTGGTTCATACAAAAAACAGAAAAAAAGGAATGGTAAGAGTCTCATGCAGGAATGGAAGAGGTGGAAAATAGCATAGCCAGGAGATAAGCCAGGGCAAATGCTAGGGTGTAAACTTGTGGTGACAGAGCTTTCAGCAGCATGAGCAGATAAGGGCAAGATCCCTGAACTGGGAGGTATGAAAGAAGATCTACAACAGACATGACATACACGTGCAATTTTATTATTTCTTCACAGTTTAGGAGCTTTTTAATTTTTTTGCCTCAGGGTGCACTACTCCCAAAAACACAGTTTTAGCAGGGGCTTTAACTGTACTAGAAGAACTGTGAAAGGACGGTCTGGACCAGGTCACCGTTACTGCCTCTTTCATGAAAGCAGTAGGACTTGCAGGTAGAATTAGCCAGACCATTAGTCTGCTCTGGCTAAAAATCAGTCCAGCTCCATCATTGATGTCCTGGCACAGGGGTGAGGGGTGACACCCCGCTACTCCCAGCCGTCCCCCTGAGAAGGCAAGCAAAGCTGTCTGCTGGTGGGACTCACTTTCCCTGGCAGTATCACTGGGGAGGTGTGCAGCCCGGGAGATGCCTGCTATGGAATTAGCATCTGTTTTCCTTGTCCTTCTTTGATTAGCCCTTCCTTCTACAGAGGTGGCTTTGCAATTTGATTGGAAGCATAGAGGGAAAGAAGAACAAAAAAACTAAGCGTTGGGAGTAGCCTCGTCTTCACTGCAGAGGTGTCTGTGTGCTGTGTGTCCTGCTCAGATGCCTACTTCCAGCAACGTTTTAGCAACTCCAATACCAACTGCTAGTGATAAGCAGTGCCCTTGTTCTTGGTGTTAGTGGTTGCTGGGATTTTTTTTGAAAGTGTGCCTGTTGCATCTAAAATCCAGTGTATTGGAAGACTGCTAAGGGAAAAAGTATTTATTGAGGGGAAAAATACTAAACAATATAATTGAACAAAAATCGTGTTTTCTTTCTGGATTTATTAGCTTGACTTTTCCTGGATTTAATTGTGTTTCTGTAGTCAAAGGAAGGAAAACACAAAGCAGTAATGCCAGAGAAATCTTGCCTAAGGAAAATCAACTATGATGTTGTTAGCTAACAAGGTAGATGAACAGTGCCATTGCAAATTCATTGCATGTACCAGTGAGATAAGCCAAGACTCTGCCAGGTGAGTTGGATGAAATTATAAGGACACAGAATCAACAATAGAAAGAGATGAGCAAAACCAAGGCTAGATGATACTCCAGTGTCCATCTCAGTTAGCATTCCGGCACTCATTAGTTTGCACTATGGAACTGTCTCTGGGTGTGAAATGGATTATTTTTGGATTGAATGTAGCCAGAGATATGCTACAGCTGCTGTTGGGTATTCATTCCATGCTGCTGGCCTTGAGCTAGTCTTAGGTCAAGATGAAACTCAGTGAAATGTTTAGCTTTAACATCAGGTTTCTCCATACAAATCTGCCTCCACTGTGCTGAACTACTTGCTAGGACAGGCGTAGCCCCGGGGTGGTAAACAGCACTCTTTAGGAGTACAAAGTCTGAACCAAAGCTGTGTGATGAATGCAGATGTGATGGTGCTGGAGTTTATATTTGAGGACTTGAATAGGTCACTAATATGGAAATGAAAATCATGCAGGGGAATTGTGAAGAGAAGAGCCTGATATAAAGATCAGGTTGGAAAGCCGCTGGAGAGGAGATGATGGAGGAGTGACGTGGAGGAACAGATATAGACCTTCTAACTGAATTCAGACATAATAAGGAAGTGTACAGGAGATGGAAGCAGGGGCAGGTGACCCAGCAGGACAATGGAGCTGCTGTTTGGTCTTGCAGGGACAGGGTTAGGAAAGCCAAGGCCAACCTGGTCTTGAATCTGGTGAGGGATGTGAAGGGCAGCAGGAAAGGCTTCTACAAGTGCATAAACAGCACAAGGAAGACCAGGGAAAACGTGGCCCACTGCTGAATGCAGCAGGGGCCTGGTGATGCAGGACACAGAAAAGGCCGAAGTAGGTGATGCCTTCTGTGCCTCAGTCTTTACTGGGCAGTCTTTACTGGGCTTGCCAGTACAAGAAACATACAGACGTACTGGAGTGAGTCCAGTGGAGGGTCACAAAGACAATTGAGGAACTAGAACATCTCCTGTGAGGAGAGGCTGAGAGACCTGGGACTGTTCCGCCTGGAGAATAGAAGGCTGGGGGGGGGATCTCATCAGCATGTATAAATACCTGAAGGGAGGGAGTGAAAGAGAGGGAGACAGACACTTCTCAGTAGTGCCTGCTGGTAGGACAAGAGGCAATGTGCACAAAAATAAAAACTCCTTGCCAAAGCACCTTCTCTGTTGCATCCCACATCCATTTTTTTTAACATTGTTCCCACAAGCTTCTTTTAATGTACTCTCATTCCTGTATTGGAGGACACAGTCAACAGTCTTGCTCATCATCTTGTAGTAATGTCTGTAATTTCCTTTTCCATGATCTCTTCCCGTGGCTGAAGAATCACAGAATCATAGAATGGTTTGGGCTGGAAGGGACCTTAAAGATCATCTAGTTCCAACACCCCTGCCAGGGGCAGCGATACTTTCCTCTAGATTGGGTTGCTCAAAGCCCTGTTCTCTGTATGAAGCTTCCATGCCCTTGTTGCCTTTCTATGATCTTTTTCCACTTCTGCTGTATCCTTTTTAAGATCAGGAAACCAGGACTAGCCATGCAATTCAAGGCACAAGCAAATCAGAGGTTTAAACAGTACCACAATCTGCCACCACCTTTGTTTCTTCTCTAGTTACTCCCAATATCGGATGTGCTTTCTTGTCTTCTTCTGATCATTTAAACTGGTGTTTTCAGGACCTATCATAATTGTGTGATCTCATTCATGAGTAACTGCTCAAATTTACTTTCTGACTCATAAAGTGGTTCATATACAAGGATATTTTAATGTAATGGCTAAAAATGTGGCTGTTAAGCAGGAGGTGCTTCCAGTTAGTAGGATGAGGTTTTGCTAAAACAAAGGTTACTGCGTATGTGGATCTGATATAAAAAGTAGTAGATTGTGGGGATATGCACAAGGTGGCAAAACCACAGATGCTGTGAAGTCAGTATGTTTATGTATGGATATACCACTACTGGAGGTCAGCAGCTGGCCTAGTCATCTGAGTCCTTTGTGTATTTGTGCTCACCTGGGCTGTCATTGGACTTTTCTTACCATAGCCACGGAGCAGTGGTCCTGGAAAAATGGCATTTAACCTCAGCCTGAGGTACTGTGCTGAAGCAGAGAGCCCATAAAGTGTCCTAACACCATCCGCCAGGTACTGTTCAGCCCACTGCAGCCTTGGAGGAGAGAGGTCACACTTGGTAGCACTGACAGAAACTCTCTTCCTTTTGAATGCCCTCAAATCCTTTTTTGTGCCAGAAGTCCTTCCAGAGTACCCTCTCTTCCCCCTCTTTATCTTAGCTCCTCTGTACCCCGAGGCTGAGCTTGCCCCTGCCTCTCACAGAGCTATAGGGGCTTCATGTCCTTCTCCCTGGCAGGGTGCAGGGGAGGCACTCTGAGCATCTACAGAGGTGGGAAGTGACACTTCTTATGGAGGCTTCTGCTTGGAGCTAGTTGAGAGCAACCATGCTGAGGGTTTTCCTCTGGTTCTTTTCTGAAGCTACAAGCCCAGTAGTATGGCCCACGTTGAGGAACACCCTGAGGCTGAAGTGGGCATTTCACTGCCCGGCTCTGGTGAGATTTGTGTATTTGTGCTCTCAGACGTTTAGATGGCCGAGCACTGAGCCTGAAGAATGTCAGCTGGGGAGGGTGCTGGGCCTCTGGAGAGAAAGGCGGTGCTTGTGCCACACTCTCCTTTGGACAACAGTATTCTTGCATTTTGTCCCCCAAACCTTTGCTTTGAATCCAGCCCTTAAGACTGTTGGTGATTAATCATGCTCTGCTTTTATCTTTCAGTGTGTAGGAAGAAGTTAAAGTCAATGACTACTCTGCAGTGACAGTCTCCTGTTTTCAGTGTGAGGGCTTTGTGGATGTGGCCAGCTGATAGCAGCACAGTGCTGAGAAAAGAGGAATAGCCTTGCTTTTGTACTCTCGCTCTTTTCAGATCAGTTCTTTTCATTTTCTTCAGCATTTGAGAGTTATGGTCAAACTAGAAAGCAGAGATTAATATCTCCTCTTGCAAGAAAACTAACATCTGCAACTGTGTTGAAGTTGAATTTTTGTGACCTGCTGTGCAGCCTGGATTACTTTACAGGCGAAATGGCAATACCAGATTGGGTCCCACAAGCAAAGCCTGGCAAAACTGGAACAGGAAGAACATTCTCAAATATTCTACCATCATTTTTGCCCTGTTTTCCTTTTACCTCAATATGCAGCTTTTTAGTTGATTGATAGTCTGGTGCCTAATTTTATGGTTCTTGTCACCATATGTGATGTTATTCATGTGTGATGTATTTAAATTCATATGAATACTGTTGGTCCTTGGGGTCACTTGTTAAAAGTCTCTGGGGAGAACAGATTTGTTACATTTAGTATTGCTCACAAAGTTTTTGTATGCGTGGTTTGACTTGTGGAGAAACTTAGTGTTGTGTTTAAAACAAAGCTGGGAAGCATACAGACCTCCTTGGCAGGGCTTATGTATGACAGCGTTATCATATGTCTGTCCCAGTCTGTGTGGGTGCCTAATTGTACCTGATTCATACCACCTGATGGAATGAATTAACCATTCAAAACATTAATGATGACAGGCATTTGCATCAACTGGACCCATCAGAGCATGCACACGTGAAAAGGTTCATCTCAGGCCTTCTTAAATGCGTCTGAACCTGGCTGCAAGCAGTTGGGAATCTGCACAGGCAGCAGCTGGCCAGATGTTACTTCATCACTTGCACTGCTGCTGGAAAAGAAATCTGCAGGCTGAAATCCGTGATGCTGCTGGGGCCTTCACAACAGACACCCAGGTGGTGCAGAGTCCCGCTGAGGTGGGTTCTCTTGCCAGATGGAGATGGGTGCTCAGCTGCGTGGAGGCAGACCTCTGGGAAGACAACGGGTGACCTGGGGTCTGCCTGGGGTTTCTTGCTCTATCAGAAAGATGTCTGTTTAGTCCTGAGTTTCTACAGATTTAGCCATATATGGCTGGCTGGTGGAAGGTACTGGAGGAATAGAGGAGGCTGTCCGCACATGGCCGTGAAGACTAAGCTGTGTGAGACAACAGGCAGCAGCACAATCCCAGCTAGGCCTGGAAATTCACACTGCCAGTTCCATCACACTGGCCTTGCTGGGTCCACGTGCCCTGAGGCAATCTGTGGGGCACCACAGGAGTGCCTGTGGCTACCCAGGGTTGATCACAATGTGAACAGCAGGTCGCACAGGGCAGGCTGGGGACAGCAAAGAGAAATCGCTGGTGGAAAGAGGTGCAGGAAGCTTCCAGAAGAGACAGGAAAGCAACGGAGGGGAAGGATGTGGGTTTACATATGGTGGCACCAGAGGAGGTTATGAGACTGCGAGCATTAGGGTCAGTCACATCGAGGGAAAGAGAAGCGGTTGATGCAGATGGGTAAAATGGATTTTCTTTGTTGGGAGAAAAAGGAAGAGAGGGTAGAAGATGTTTTGTCATATGAATGCCACGTACTCAGTTTGACACCAAAATTTTAGCCACAGATTTTCAGGATGCAGATGAAAGCTCTGCTGCAGATGAATTATCTCTAACTCCCTGATTGTAATGATTCAAGCACTTCCTTTCAAATTGCATTTTTCCTTCTTATGTACTCTATAACCTATTTCCAGAAAGAATATTTATTATGCCAGTCTTTACTAGTTAAGTGTTATTTTTTCCAGCCAGCTGTTTTTGTTCTGTTTTCCTTTGAGCAGAAAAATGGAACAATTAAAAATGAGTCAATCCACATTGCACTTTTTTTGCATCTTTTCCAGAAATGTTTAGTAGGTGTTGCTATAGGAGGCAGAATGCTGGACTCAGATCTGATTGTGTCAGGGCATTTCTGTTTCTGTAAGATGTTTCCAATGCCCACTGTTGGATAATACCAGTGTCATCTCTGTGTAAAGGAATCATGCAGTAATTAAACAAGCGTGCATTTGGAGGTGCTCTGATACATCATAAAGCAAATGGGAAATCCCGTTTGTTTCCACTCAGGTTCCGGTATGTTTGATACTACCTGAAACTGGTAAAAGGATATTAGTGATTTACAGTATGCAATTTTCCCTAGCAGTGGCTTTTATTTAATTGCTTTCATTATTTTCAAAGACTCGATTACGTTCTTAATTGCTAGCGTACATACTTCCTCCAAATTTCCATCTGATAAGATCAGCAATATTTGTTAGGGTAGAAACTTCAGCAGGTAATGTTAACATGCTAAAAAAGCCCATCTCCCCCCTTCCTCTTTGTTTTTGTGTATCTCAGCTTACACTGCTTTCCAGTCTCTGATGAGTCATTGCATTTACTTTGCACTGATACTTTACACATTTCATGCCTGAGCAGTGAGTTTGATTTCCTTGTTTTCTGATCAGAAGAAGCACCATGTTTTTCCTGTAGGTTAACACTAGATTTTTGCCAGATGAGAGAAACCCTCTTTTCCAAGTTATGATTGCACAGGATGTTGTGAAAATGGCATGCAGGTGTCTCTGGTCACTTCTGAAGATCTTGATGCTGTTTTCTTAGTAGCAGTCCAGTTCCCGAGGGGATGTTGCTTTATAGTGCAGCTGAATTTTATAAAGATCTAAAACATAAACAGCATAAAATATAACATTAAACTATAAGGATATAAATGAACATTTCAAATACCAGACACTCCCAACTACGCAAATTTAAATTCCCTTCAACTCCTTGTCACAGCCATAGGGTGGCACAGGGTATTGCTGAGCACTGATGTATGTCCTCGGAGTAGTGCAACCCAGTATTTCAAGTTTAGCAGAGCATTTTTGGAGGCTAGGGTTCACAGACCGGTCCATGGTTTGTTCACTCCTGTAAGCAAATAAAACAGCGGCTTTCGCCTCCAGATAAAGGGCTCTGATAGTACCGTCTCCAGCTCTCCACCCTGCTCCTCAGCCAACTACTGCCACTCAGGGCAGAGGGAGTGGGAAGAGATTTCCTCCTGCATCTTCTCTGACCTCTTCTTGCTGCTCTGCTGCCTGCCTTGGTACCGGCGAAGGGAAGCGTCAGGCAGCTGTGAAGATGAGTGGGATCTCGCACCCTGCAGTTTCCTTTTCTGGGTGGTGATCAGTTGCCCCCATACCTCTTCTTAGTGATCCCATCAGCTATTAGATAGTGACACCCCCTCGGCCTCTGTTTTCAGCCTTGCTAGTGAAACAGCCTCAGGAGGAGCAGTGGATTGGTGAAGGGATGTTGGCTTTCCCCACCTGCTGCTGCTACTTGTTTAAAAAGGGGGAAAAAAAAAACCCTACATCTTTTTATTTCTGAGTTTTCTTTTCTTTTCTTGTCTTGGAGCTCAGCCTCCAGAGGTAGATAAAGGATAATTAAAACCCGCTGAGCCAGCAGACTTGGCACAAAACCAAATAGAATCTCAAAATTTTGAAAAGCGTTGTAAAAAAATGGGAAGCAGTAACCTCAGATGATTTTTTGTGATGATGAAAAGATGAAAGTTGGAAACACGTAACTGAATTAACATTTGGAGAGATGCAGCACTTCTGAAGTTAAATCAAAGTATTGTGTTTGCTGTAGTTGAAGTAGTTAATATTTGCCAGATTAGTTTGAGGTGTTTTGATCTAGTGAGAAGACAACAGTGGCACAGTGTGCTTGCACAGATAAAATGAGGCATACGTATATCCAACTGTTTTTACAGAAACACACCATCAGCACAGTTCCTCTGTAACCTGCAAAATCTTATGCTGCATTTTACTAATACCTTCTACAGATTATGTTGTAACAGTGCAGAAAGTGATTTATTTTAGACATAAAATATAGTTATACTTTGAACTGCCTTATCACTTGCCTGTTTCAACTTTATGTACAGTAACTAGGTAAAAATTTAACAAGTATTAAGCTGTATGAATTAACCTCATGGGCTATGCCCACTGTGGCAGCAGAATTATTTGTCAGCAGAATTTATTTTCACAGCCTACTCTTATCAGAAGACAGCCGCGATTACTAAGCTAAATTGGTATGTAAAACCATATGGTGTTTTGGAGCTGCTTGGTTACTGTGGAGGATAAATAGCTCCTGACCCTAAACAGGATCTTTTCAAGAAAAAAAAGCGGTGTCCCTATGCCTTATAAGGCATGGGCAGGCTTACTCCAGTGCTGAAGAAGGGGCGGTAACGGGTTCATGCTGCTGAGTTTTCTCCGGCAGCGGTCGCAGGCGACTGAAGAAGTTGAGCTGAAATTGCAAACGCTTCGTTCCCTGGCACTTAGCGGCAGAAATCAGTGAAGAGAGAAGGCAGCGGGTGAAATTAAAAAAAAAAAACCAAACCACTTGATCATGGGAAAATCAGGTGAGCAAATGCTTTTGTGCAGTTGGCTGTGTATTCTTACAATGTCCGTGCCTGGTTTTGTGCTCGCAAAGCATTGCTAAAGAGTTAGTGGCTTCCCACGGAGAAAGCTGCTTTCATTTGTGCATGGTACAGCCTGGGAGGAGCTTTCTCTGACACAGGGTCAGATTAAAAATACAAGAAAAATGCCCCCCCCCCCCCAACCTGCACAATGCAGAGATGGTTGTATTTTATATACGGCTTACATTTTGTAAGTTATAGTAGCTTTGCTTTGCTGTTTAAAATGATCTTGTGTCTAGCTGTCTGACAAAACTTACCTGCGGCAGGATGCTTTGAGGGGGGGGAAGCTTTTAATCACCCTTCCTGTCAGAAAGGATTTAGATTTAAGATTTGGTTACTGTTTAACTGAGAATAGCCTTGCTGGGCTCCGAAGTCTCTTCCCAGCGGTGCACATACTCGTGAAGCCTCTCCCTGCTGCTGGCTGCGTTGTTGGTCCTTTCCCCACCACCGCCAGCTGTCTGCGTGCCCTGCTTTGACGGTCTCGGCTGGGGGAGACTCCTCGGGAGCTGCCGAGGAGCCAGAGATCTTAAGAAGAGAGAGCTCGTGCTCGGGGCTTTCTCTGTCTCTGTCCTGTTCAGAGTCATGAGCGAAAATCTGTGCCGATCTTCTGAAACGGCTGCGAAACGGGATGGTTTATTTTTGCTCTTGTGGTTAGGACGTTATTTCTGTGACAAATCAGAGCCTGTCGGCATATTGTCTGTCTGTCCTGTGTGTAAACAGCCTGTATGGGACACGCTCAGCAAAACCTAGTACTTGATTGACTCAAAACCATCGGCCTCTTCCAGAGGAACTTGAGGAAAATCTTTGTGCGGGTAACACGTTCATGGGCCTCAGCATGGGTGTGTTGAGTTTTTTTCTTTTTTTTAAAGGTCAGCATCCTAGATGAGATCACAGCTGTCTGCAAATGTGGCTGTAAAAGGCTTACTGGTATGACACCCAGTCCAGGCGAAACACCATATAGCTGCCTGTGGGTGGTTTTGGCTCCGTGTCCTGGAAGCTGCATATGTTTTCAAGTGGATTGGGATTTAGTGAATAACCTTACAACAATTTAAATAACTGTAATTGCTGAGAAGTATCAAGTTCAGCACTTCCTTGCTAATAGTATAAAAAGTACAAATACCAGATAAGTCTAGTGGCTGTACGTTACATTAGCAAAGCATGTTGGGCAAAAGCAGTAGAGAGATTCCACTGTGCCCCTCGCAATCCCAAAATAATTAGAATCTCCTTTTGTTTTAATATATGCAAATTGCTAATACAGTCATAAGGCAATTGCCGCCTTTGTTATTTCCTGCACATTTATTACTGCACATTAGTTGGTTGTTCCACACTTAGCAGCAACGACAGACCAGAAACTCCTTTTGCAAGGCTTGGGTAATGTTTGCACCTCTAAGTAGTTACACAAATAGAGCTTGAGATCTAAGTACATGTTAAAAATATTTTGTCACTTGTGTCATGCTTTTCAAATCAATGGTAAACTGGGTCCAGGTTACTGTCTTTGAGCCATGTGTGGTATTTTTAGATTAATTATAAAACTGAGATCCTGTCCTGACAATTGGTTTATTGACTAAATCCCATCTGCCCTTTCCAGTGCATTGAAGTCTTCAAATTCCTGTCTGAGATCATTCAGTGTGGTTTGCCTTTGAATGGGCGAGAGCAGCTACTTTACAGAGTACTGCTTCCTCTGTGTTTTGGGTAAAATACCCCGTGTTCCTGCTCTACTACTCTTGAGGGCATGATGCGGGCAGGTTTCTCTATACTAGGATGTATGGAAAGGTAACAGTTTGGGAGCTGTCTGACCTTGAAACCTCGCTCCTCTCCTGGGTCTGAAGGATTAAGGCAGAGATTACCTGAAGGCATAAATTTAGGGACGCTCTAATTCATGTAAAGTGGGGCCACTGTTTTAGAATAAATGTCTTGAAAGCAGTTTCTTCAACTTTTTATCTTTGGTAAATCTATCTTGAAGTCTAAGTATCCCCAGGCAAAGAAATCCTGCTGTTGAAAATCTCAGTTCTTTGATAAAAACTCCCTAATAATGTGTTGTTACTAGCTGTTGGATTATATTTGAAGCAATGTTCTTTTCAAGTATCAGAGCTAGAGACTTAGCACTGGTTTTGCTTGACTGAATAGAGCTGAGTGTTGGAAGAGACTGGTACATCTGACTCAGCTTTCTTCCTTGGAAGCTGCAGGCTGCTAAAACCAAATTCATACTGAAACTCCCTCATCAGGTTTATAAAAACGCCTCCCATGGCCGTAACTCCTGCAAATACTTAAGCCAAACACGGGGACCCTCTCTGCCCTCCCCACGGTCTTCCCTTTTGGGACAGCGTTTGGATTAGCGTGCGGCGCAGGCTCCCCTCCCCGCGGATCCCGGAGAGCCCGAAACCAAAAGACTAAAGTATTTTCTGCAGGAAATGAGGTGATGGTGAGCTGGCTGCTCTTTGTTGCCCTGTTGCCAAGACTGCCGTGTCCGCTGGGCTCTGACCCCCCTGCAGCTGTGTGCGGTGGGAGGCTGGGGTCCTGCCGGCAGCCCTCGTCCCAAAAGGGATGGCCGCGCCAGCAGCTGCGGACGATGCTCGGGGGAAAGCAGCTGGCCGCCAGCTCCACTCCTCCGCTCTGGAGCGCGGGGATTTCTGCTGCGTGGTGGGAGTCTCCGAAAAGGCTGGGATGGTGGCAGAAAACAGGCTGCTAAAAGTCTCATTTCTTCCGCTTCCCCTCTGGCCCCGGCTTGGGGGGGGGAAGGGAGCTCGCCCCGCTCACTCCCTAAAAACCAGGCGGAGGTGAAGAGCAGGGGAATCGCTCTGCTGCTTCTGGCTGGTGGGTGCAGATGCTATCAGACGGAGACAAGGATGGGCTCAGTAAACACTGGCTATCTTTTTACAGTGTTTGGTTTTCTTTCCTTTTCTTTTTTTCCCCCTTCTGCAAATGTGGGTGGGACTCCAGAGAAAGGGCTGGGAGTGCTGCTTGTCGAGCCAGCACGAAAACAAGGGCCGAGAAAGGGTTTCGACAAAAAGAAAAGAGGCACAAACCAAACTCGGTGCAGTTTTCCACGCTGGTTTTAATCTTCCTCAGAAGCACGTGCTGGTTTTTAACTCTTAAGATGCACCTTCGGAGCACTGTAAAAAGGACTGTTGTGTTTTCTGCGGAGCGAGCTACACCTTCAGCTGATCTGAAGTGCGAACTTGTACTTGAGCATCTCGGTGGGAGGCAGCCGTAACAGGTTGTAACGAAAGTACAAGCATGCTAGAGAAGTGACCTGTTTGCTTTCTGAGAAATGCGATACTCGCAAGCTGCCAAAATGACAAGGCGTTTCACGCTGGCTGGTTTTACAGGACCGGTGAGGATAGAGGAAATGAATTAGTCTGAACTGCTAGCAAATGAGCATTCGCGTTTGGTAACAGCGGGGCGTTTTTAGAACTTGTCGTCAATGCAAGTTACACCAGAACTGAACTGGAGGTGTGGTGGGAAAGGGGCCTTTCAAAAAATCAAGTTAATTCAATTAAAACCCCCAGACTTTACCAGTTTTTGTGTGTAGAAGACATTGATTACTTGGTTCAAGTTCAATAAATGGCAAATAGAGAAAAGTGTGCCAGGAGGGCATCGGGCTTTGGCAAACAGTATTCTGGGCCCAATTTTTACCTGTCTGCCAAACCATCAGGGTTTCGGTGGGGGAAGGGAGGAGACCGCAGCAGCCATCCCGTGCAACAGCGGTTACTGCTGTTAACTGTTAGATCAGTGGCCTTCGCTCCTCATAGTCAAGACAGAAAAATACCAAAACAAGTCTGAAGGCCTCGCAAAGAATAAGATGGAATGCGATGGTCTGCAGTAACTGAGATACCCACCAAGGTTTCCCGTGCCACAGAGTTGCACATCAAAAAACATCAGCTCTCCTTTCTGAACCCTCCAAGAAATCTTTCTCAAAAAAAAAATAAATAAAAAATTAAGCATGAAGAAAGCTTTTATTACCGGAAACATTCAAACCCTTAGTTTTCTATCAGAGCAGCTGGTAGTGTCTATCTGGCCTGGATTTGAACTTGCCTCGGTTGCTGCTTTATGTGCAGGCACAAAAAACACAAGCAAATGAGTCTCTTGATTTTAACCGCTTTGTTGTTTATTACATATCTCAACAGGCCAGAAGGCTGTTTCAGATCACTGTTTTGGGAGAGGCCGTGTTGTTCTCCGAAAGATTAGCTGGAGCATATCTATGTTATGTTTTCACGGGCGGATGTGCGCAAGTTCTGCTCAGACTTTGAAGGTCTGAACAGCGGCTCTGCCAGAGCGGGGCCGGGTGGCCCTGCGAGAGGGGGGGACACGAGGCCAGGAGGGTGGCCGACCCCTCTGCTTCAGAACTGACCCCTCCGCGGGCAGGTACGAGGAGATGGGAGCAGCCTGGGGTGTTGTGGAGGAAGACAATATGGGCCTGTTTAAGGCCACCACAAACGTTATTTAATGTCATTTAAAGTTGACCGAACTGAGTTACCAGAGGGAATCGCAGCTTTGAACAGAAATCGTGTGGGCTTTGCCTGGTCTCAGCTTTAAGCGTGATCGTTGCAGAGCTGCATGAAATGGTAAGTTGACCGTCCTCCTGAAGCTTTGCCATGCCGCCATTGTAGGAGCGGTGTTTGGGAGCCATTTTCTGACATAGCTTGAGGGCTGTCCCTGCATATACACCTGTGTGTCACAAAGCTGAAATGGGGTTGCATGTGTTGCTGAAGTCTCCATGCCCTGTTGTAAATATAAGTATGGGGGACAGGGGGGCTGTTTTCCATGAGACAGGTCTGGTGACAGTTTGTGATAGGCAGATGTTAAGAAATTATTGAATACATGCTTACTTACACCCTACGTGTTTGTTTGTCACACTTGTAAATTCTGTGGGCCAGTGGCACAAGTTGGGCACTTAATAAATGATCCTCAGGGAGTGACTTGGGATGAATTGTGGTAGGGTATAACCTGTTCTTGAATTTTCCCTCACGAAGACCCATTACTAAAACAGACCTCTCAGTTTAGAATCACAGAAGGGTTGAGGTGGGAAGGGACCTCCAGAGGTCATCTGGTCCAACCCCCCTACTAAAGCAGGGCCACCTAGAGCTGGTTGCCCAGGACCATGTCCAGACGGCTTTTGATTATCTCCAAGGATGGAGACTCCACAACCTCTCTGGGCAACTTGTGTCAGTGCTCAGTCACCCTCAGCGGGAAAAAGTGTTTCCTGATGTTCAGACTTTGATAGCTCCTATAGTTTCTACAGCTCTACTGTATGAGGACTTATGACCATGAGGAGTATATTCCCCTGAACTACCCCCATGGCAGGTCACAGGAGGGGATGTCCATGACACAATGTTGTAGGTGTGGCACTGGCTTTCTGGAGAGATGCAAAGGTCTTCCCTTTGGAACTGCAGTCCCTGGCTGTAGGCATGCGTGTACATTCCTTGCATATACTGCAGTCTCTTTTTTTCTTTGGCTCTCAAGCGCTGAGCCAGTGCGTAAGCAACAGGAGCTGCAGAAGGAACATTGAAATCAAGAGGTTCAAAGATTCTGGGGTTTAGGTGGAATTTTACCTTTTTAGGGGGTGATGTGAGGGCAATATGCCTATTTGATCCTTTAACTACATTCTATTCAGACTAGATGTAAGGAAGAAATTTTTTATAATGAGGGTGGTGAGGCACTGGAACAGGTTGCCCAGAGAAGTGGTAGATGCCCCATCCCTGGAAACATTCAAGGCCAGGTTGGATGGGGCTCTGAGCAACCTGATCTGGTTGAAGATGTCCCTGCTTATTGCAGGGGGGTTGGACTGGATGACCTTTAAAGGTCCCCTCCAACCCAAACTATTCTATGATTCTACGAAATACAAAGACGATGTTTTTCAAGATTTTGAGTTATGAGTACTGGGATTTAGCCTGTTGAGCAGGGGGATGAGAATGAGATGATCTAATTGATAGTAAATATGGGTAAAGAAAGCTTCCTGTGTCTCCCTGCCTGGTCTGGGCTACTGGATAGGTGAGTTTACACATCAGTGATCAGAAGAAATGTGCATGGCCATATTTCCATGCCTCAGGGAGGTGCATAAATAAACATACTTTGAGCATTGCCCCAGCTAGCTTGGATGTCCTTGGCAGAAAAGCAAGGTGGGAGGGTATTGGAGCTAATGAGGTGAAAGCTAGTTCAGATAAGGCTACCCCAAGCAATTGTAGAACATAAACAGTAGAGGTATGAAATGGTGGAGCATATCCCAGGAGACATGGGATAGTTACTCTACCCTTATTCAGTTCTTCTTCTTGACAAAATTCTTCACTTTTTGCAAAGATTTTGGTTGCCACCAGGCAGCTAACAGTGCTATGTAAAATGGACTTGGCACTGGATACCAACAAGGTTCTCCCTATTGCTGCCCATCCACAGAGCACAAGAATATGCAGCATCCAAAATATGAATAAGTGACCCACAAAAACTGCTGAAGTTTGACATGCAAATGACTTACAAAAGGCTTAGAAGAGTTGTTACTTGCTGAAGAGTACAGTATCATACTGCTGTCATGCAAACATTGTTATAAGGTGGAATCACAGCCTAATAGCTGAAGCTCAGATTTGGTAGTAGGGAAATTCTGATTTCTGGTGTTACTGATTAGTGAATACAGTTGCACTTTATTTTCTTCATAAATTACTGTAATTAGAAACTCTAAGCAGATACAATGTTGGGGAGGGGGAAGAGAAGAAATGGAGAAGATTGTTTCCCTTTCTTCTCCTGCATAATGTGACCACGCAGGTCACTTGTGGCTTTGTATTTTGAAGTGTATGTACCCTAGGAATTGTGTGGCAATTAGATTTAAGAATACAAGGCCTTACTAATGATAGGGTCACCTTAACCTTTTTAAAAGGATTAGCAGCTAACACATTAACTGCCTACCAGGGTTGTCTGTGTCGGTGTGTGGCATGATTACAATATTTAGCCATCTCCCATGGCAGAATAGTAATAAAATTAATACTTTTGATTGTCTTCCATGCAAACCCAACACTGCCTTCTCTCGATATGATGAGCAGTCAGTTCCAACCTTATGCAGGATGGCCAGTCCATGGTAGTGACTACTTGTTGACAGCCTTGTTGGTCTGATTGTTTGGAGGAGAGAGGGGCTGCAAACAGAAGACTTCTCCCCCCACCCTTGTCTCCAATGAAAGTGAGAACTTGCTTCTGTCAGTGCTCAAGACTGCTGATTTGCTGATTAGTGTTGCTTTTTTTTAAAATGCTTATATCACAGAAGACTCTGCTGCCTCTCAGAGCTGTGCAGTTCCCAGTTTACCAGGTGTTCCTTTTTAATCAGGGCAGTCAATTGCCTAACAGTTTATAAAAGGCCTTAAGTGAGGAAGTCATCAACACTGTCTATTATAGCAAGAATAGGCTTTGCAATCAAATAGTGAGATGACTAATGTCATCGAAACATTATTACACCGGCAGCTTCATATTCTCAGGCAATAAGCCTCAAATTGGGTATGGGGGGAAATAGTGTGTTATGTCATATGGCACAGGTAATGCAAGGTTATTAAGTTGCCGGTTTGCGGTAGAGGAAACCCAGATAATAAAATGAGTGGGGACTTTGCCCATCAGATTCAATTAACTCAGATATCTTACTGTTGTCCTGAAGCTCACCCCAGCTATAAGCAGCTATGTAAGAAAAGTTCAGGCAAAACTGAATGCTGAAAGACATCAGAGAATCTCCTCCCTGAAGAGGGATCTCCTGAGCTGAAGGGAAAGCTATTTTGAGCAGCCTGATAAACACAAGAATGTTCCAGGAAACTACTCCCATTCAAACTCATGTCTAATTATAACCCCCAGTTCCTTTAATTCCCCAAAGCAATACTTTCTCTTCTAAGTTTTAGTAGGGTCATAGGATAATTCAGGTTGGAAGGGAAATAGCGTACCAACAATTATGAAGTGTCCCGTAAAAATGCGTATTGTATGGGATGGAGATGTTGCCCCTTTATTTAATTCTTGGTTCAAAGGTGTAAAAGAAGACAAAGAAACCCCACCCAGGATATAACACTTTCTGAATATAGTATCATTTTATCTTTCCTTCCATCCAGGATGTATACATGGTTTCATTTCTTCTGTATGTTTCGAAGCAATCAGCCAGTTTTGTTAGAGAACAGGGGAGTTTAGCACTGAAGGAGGTCAGTTTTTATGGCTGGAAGTGATTCACGAATTGGAGGGTCAGATCCATGCTCCTAAATGACATATTTAGGAATAGCATTAATGGCCAGTCTTTGAAGACGTTACTGTCCCAAATGGGGAGCAAGAAAGTGCAGTCAAATACATGGAGAAAGAAACATGGAATATTCACTCCCTGTGGCACTGCAGAGGCCAGCCAGTATAAGACCATCCTGGAGTGTTTGTGACTTCAAGCCAAAGTGCTGAGTCAAAATGCAGTAGAGGCATAACTGTCGTCTTAACATTTCTCCTATCAGTTAAATATATATCACTTGTCCCTTGAAGGAACATTGTTCTCAGAGTATGAAAGATTCAGCAAGGGCTAGTTTCCAGGGAATTACATTTCAAGTGAGGATAAAGATTATTAATGAAGATTATTAATAATAAATATGTCAGGTCTCCTCTTAGAAAGGCCTAGATGAAAATGTGGTCATTAGAAGCTGGGATGTGTTTTACTCAAGAATTTTGTTTGTTTCCAGTCTGTTAATATCCTTTGAGAAGTTTGTTGAAATAGAGGTATCTTCAGTTATCTGGGACAGTAACAAAGGACTTCCTGATATAATTACTTTACAGTTCCCTAAAGCCTCCAGTGAATTTTTTCACAAACCTGTTGGGCATATTAAAAGTTGTATTTGCTGCATTTTTATTCCACACCCCATTTCTGCTATTAGTGTAGAGCAATTCTGCAGTGTCAAGGGACACTGAAGGGATTTCAGTATTAAAGCAGGGCTATACTCAGTGTTTAAATGGTTACCCTTTTATGTGTTTCTGTCCAATTTACATTTGTGTCCTCTCCATGTAGTCTGGCGCTTGGATTCCTCCTGCCTGGGTTCTGGGCAGGAAAGAGTGTGGAAGTAACGTGCAGTGTCCTGGGTAACATGAGTCACGTTACCAAGGCTGTTGGTGTCAGGTTTTCACATTTACCTCTTTCCAAAAACGTGGGTCCTTTGAAGTATATTTTGCAGCTTTCTTCAGACACATTGCTCTAGCTGTTATACGAGCACATTTCTAATTATTTATTTTGTGGCAGAATTGAAAGGTGGTATCATTATCTCTGTTTACCTGTAATGCACACATTGGGTGAAGAGTTGAGGCCTATGTCATGGTTCAAAGAGGGATTGAGACAGACATAATGGTACACTTCTGTGTAGGATACTACATGGGGTCCATTTCATAGAATCATAGAATGGTTTGGGTTGGAAGGGACCTCTAAAGGTGATCCAGTCCAACCCCCCTGCAATAAGCAGGGACATCTTCCACTAGATCAGGTTGCTCAGAACCCCGTCCAACCTGACCCTGAACGTTTCCAGGGATGGGGCATCTACAACCTCTCTGGGCAACCCGTTCCAGTGTTTTACCACCCTCATCGTAAAAAATTTCTTCCTTGTGTCTAGTCTGAATCTACCTTCTTTTAGTTTAAAACCATTACCCCTTGTCCTATCACTACAGGCCCTACTAAAAAATCTGTCTCCATCTTTCTTATAAGCTCCCTTTAAGTACTGGCAGGCTGCTATAAGGTCTCCCCAGATCCTGCTCTTCTCCAGGCTAAACAACCCCAACTCTCTCTCATTGATTACATTATATGTTAATTATCTGAAGGCTAAATCAAAAAACTTAGTATGTATGGAAAGTACAAAATTACCATTGAAGTTTAATCCATTAAAAATAGGACAGAGAGCACTGAGAAGGCAATGATACTTCTAGAAATTGATACTGGGCTCTTTCTTGAATCACTGGGGTGGATACTTAGCAATAAAAAAGTATGCCTTTTTTTGCTAGTTAAGTGTATGCCTGGTATAATGTTGTGCATCTTGAGTGCTGACATAAGGGCTACCCCCAGCATTTCTGTTGTGTAGGTATTGGGTAGAGAGGTTTTATGTTTGTATTTTGTGGAATATTTTATTGTTAATCTTTCCTCACATCATCTTGCAGCTCTTCAAGACCAGCGGAGTAGGTCCAGTTGACAGCTGCAAAGGTGATGCAGAACAGCTAGTATTGTGGAAGACATGTTCAGATAACTTGTTTCTGTTTTGATGTCCAAACTAAGGGAAAAACAGAGCAGGAGAAGACAGGGTTCACAAAAAAGGCAGGAAGGGTTCAGGCATGAAGAGCTCTTCATATGAGAAAGACTGAGTAGATTGGCACTGTTTAGAGACCGTAAGAGACTGGAGACGTAGAATACTCAGAAAAACTAATCTGATGGGCAAAGGCAATCTAGATGTCTCTGCTTACTTTTCCGTGGTCACACAAAGTTGATCAATGAAACTGAAAGTCCAAAAACATAATAACTGTAAGGTGTGCTCTGTACCACATCATAGCCTGGAAGTTCGTTGTCACGTGCTGTCATTATCTTAGCCAATGTTCCAGAAGAATCCAAAATAGAGGTAAATAATTGAATAATGAGAAGCAAGCAACTGTATCTAATACCTTTAGTTGTTTTACTTATTAAGCTGTGTAATGATTCATGACCAAACCTAACTTCCTGGCAGTAGGAAATGATTTTTTCTAGCAGCTTACATGAAGGGAAAAAAGTACGTCTCCAAAGCTGTTTGGGAAGCTGTTCCCATTTGGGTGGGAGCCCAAAAACTCCCGTTAACTCTCACTTTTAATGTCTGGCTTCTCAGTGTATGGAACATTGGTAAAATGGAAAAACTTAACATGTCTTCCAAAACAAATCTGAAATACATTTGGCAGTTGGGTGTCCGTCTCCACACATCAGCATGCACGGGAGAAGCTGTGCATAGGGAGGCGGTTGGCCCATGAGCTTGAGTCACGATAGAGAAGTGTTTCTATAGCAGCCACCTTTGAGGGAAGGGGAGGATGGAGGTTGTCTAGGGACAGCGTAGCAGTGCCTGCCATGGCTAGAAGGAACTGTTTTGTCCATGACTTGTTGGTCTTTCTAAGTCAAAATGTTAGTACAGAGCTCGATTATGCAATACTTCAGTTAATGGATAGACTGACAGTTAACAAAGCCTGTATTGCAGTTGACTTCATTTTTTTTTCAGAATTTCAATTTGTCATTGTCATTGAGAGCAAATAATTTGAATAGAAACTTTCACACTTGCAGGTCGGATTGTTTATCTACTATTTAATGCTGAGTGGATGAGATAGTAAGTCTAGGTGGTAACAGCCACAAGGTTTAAGGTGGTCTTTTGCAGAAAAATGCAGCCTGGAGTGTGTGATGCAACTTCCAGAGCTGTGTATTTCAACTTCTCTGATTTGCAGGCTGTCTTAAAATTTCCCTGCTGGAAGCATGGACCCCTGCATCAGCAAAGTTAAGTGAACTGGCCATAGGCTTGGTTTCCTGAGTAACCTGTGATGGATGCCTTCGAAATAGGCCATGACCCCACATGATGCAGCAGATGAGAGGTTTAGAGCTCTGACCTGATAGAATCAGTCAGCTGTGAGCAGTGGTAATAAGAGTGATGGGACAGGTTTGTAAGCAAAAGGGTGTGTGGGTGCTTAACCACCAGAGTGGAGGTGCCTGTTTTGTTTGATGATATGCAACTTGTGACACCCAGACAAAATTGAAGGAAAACCTACGAGGAGGAAGGTGGCGCACAGATCTCATCTTACTCAACAGGGTTCCTGTTGCTGGTTTATGCCAACAATTTTATACCAAAAAAATCAAGCCTGAAAGCATGTTGATGGAGAATATATTAAATACATGTCCACAATGACACTTTGGTCTGGAAAAGGTCAACCCAACTTTAGACTTCAAAAGGTTTGAGGTACTGCATGAAACAGTAATGGCTTTCTATGCGCTTTGGATATTGAGATTATCTTAGGCTGCTGTTGGGGAAACTGGAGAGAACTCTGAGAACAGCTTAAAGCATGAATATGCGTTGGGTAATCACCTTAGGAAAAAGTTATGAGAGCAGTATGTGCAAACTGACAGCTCTGCTATGGGGAAAATGCATCACAGCATGCTAATAATAGTGTACATGCTAATAAAGGAGAGAATGATTGATTATAGTTGTTAGGATTGAGTAGTGAGAGGAAGTTGAGAAATCTAAGGTTAGTAGCAGGAAACACTTTCTAGTCATGAGGTCTATCTGAGCTTCAGAAGTGTCTCACAAGGAAAAGTATGGTAGTCATGCTAGTTAGGATATTCAGAAATGAAGCTGATGAATCATTAATAAATGTAGGAACCTGTGTCATGGTAGAAGTGGAGTAAATATTCAAAGATGTCTTGGCCTGTTCAGAAGCTTCAGCAAGACAGAGAAAGTGAAAACTGTCTCTATTTTAAAGATGCTATCCATACCTCTCTAACTGTCCCAATACCCTGTTTCAGGTTCCAGATTTCTCTTAAAGCAGCAAATTCCACAGGGTGACCAATGACAGAGAAATTTTTTTTTCTCTGAATCTTGGGGCAAAGTCATAAAAGGAGGTAACATGAAATTGCTATCAAAGTGAACTGCGCTGTGACTTGTTGCTTGTCCTCTGTCTTGCACTGCTGAAAGTCCCAAGTTTACCATGGCACAAACACGAGCTCTTTTAAAGCTTCGCAGTAACTTTGGAATTCAGATATTTACTGAATACACTCTAGCATGGGGGGCGGGAATCATCCCCGGCAGTCGTTTCTTTCCTTACCACTTGCTGTTTGTGAACAATTATTTTTCTTGAGCCAAATAAAGGTGCATTTTGACATCTCTATGAATTTGTACTATATAATGAATAAAAAGAATGGTGCATGTTTCAAAGTACTTTCATAGGTGGTGTCTTGACTAATACAGAAAATTCTTGCATACAGTGACAATAATTTGCATTTTTAGTGTACGTCCTCAAAGGGCCTATTTGTCGCTTACTCTGAGACTTGGCAATGTTGATGCAGTGCACTGAAATCTTAAAATGAAAGTCAGTCAAACTAACCTTAAATCACCTTGCTATTGAGGAAAGGAGTACGGTTCACATTTTTCTTCAACCTTTAGTGAGTCTGTACCATCCCAATGGGAGTGTCTCTTAGAGTTAGTTCCTGGATGGAAGTCATTAATGGTTCGTTTTGTCCTACTCCCAGGTAATGAGGGTGGTATTCTTCTGTTCTTCAGTCCAGCCTGCATCAACGTCTTAGCTACAGGGTATGCTTTTTCTGTCTTCGCTAATGTCTGTATTTGACAGACCTTTCCAATTTTTTTGATGTGATTTCAGCTTCCAAACAATTCGCTGAAGAAGTCTTGAAAGCACACAATGACTACAGGAAGAAACATGGAGTCCCCCCATTAAAACTCTGCAAGAAGCTAAACAGAGGAGCCCAACAGTGAGTTCAGTCCTTTCTTTTCTCTAATGAGATTCGTGACATTTTTATCTGTTAGGTTTGACCATGCATACTGCAAAAATATTTGCCCTTTGATGTGCTGATACTCAATGAAGATTTACTGGGTGGAAAGTGAGGGACTCTTTCTGTTTCCTTACCCAACTCTTGTCATGCCTTCTTTCTCCATCACATAGCACCAGCTGGTCACATGGATACTTCTGTGGTCACAACTGTATAAATCTTTCTTGCACCCTTTTCCAGACATGGGCTGCATCTGTCTACCCTGGTATGTCTCCTCTGCAGAGGGCAGTTGCCTAAAACATGCATCACCACCACCGGGGTCAGATGATGGATTGTCATCTGCAGGAGAATATCCACAGCTGCTGAAATAGTGAGAAAAGAACTTTTTCATGGTAGGAAGTGATGACTGGTCTAAGATCAATGGAATCAGAAGGAAGTAATCTCAGATCAAATTGTCTATCTCCCTGCCCCAAAAGCACAATCAGTGTATGTTGTTCTCTCGTCTGTCAGGGGGGACACATCTTACCTCTTCTGCAGTGCTGAAGGCCGCACAACTTCTTGTTAGTCTAACGTACAATGGATCCATCTTCCTGCTGTCTCACTTAAGTCCTCCTTACTGAAATTTGAGTCCAATATTGCTTGTTCTCTTTGCTGTACACATGACAACCAGATTACTTCCTTTCCCTTTACAGCAACCTTTTTCAAAGTAGATTTGAAAATCTTCAATTTTTTCAGGATGATCCTCACAGTACAAAGCAGATACCTGCAGGAGCAAATAAATGCTGATTAAACTATTCAGAAAATAAACGTCTTTCCATAATAGCTAAATAGTGGCCGGTTTGATCCCTGCAAACATGAGATCTCATCTCCCGTTAGGCTTTCTACCATAACCATGCAGCCTTCTCCACGCCAGCTGGCTGGGAGCCAGAGAGGCTTTGGCCTTTCCAGAACCTGATTTACTGTGCCAGCACGGTGCTGCACCGTCACACAGATACACCAGCTCCCACACTCCTAGACCAGGTGTTGTGCTGTACAATGCACCGTGTATGTGGCATGTGGACATGCACTCTGGCAGCAAGCAAAATCTGATTCTGTCTTTATTTTTTCACATTTCTTTTTTTTCTTGAGACAGCATGATAACTGGATACAGTATTTCTAAGAGATGGAATGCCAGTGACTCATCCACATACCTTTGTAATCATCTGGGGTTTTCCTTCTGTTCTTCAAAGTGTTGTTTTCATTTCTGTTTTACATGCTGCCTCACAACGAGGAAGAAATTTCGTTGACTTGTCAATAACACTTGTTGTGTCTCCAAAGTGCTACAGTTGGTTTGAACAAGTCAACTTGTATAAATAGTTCAGATTATTCTGTCAAATATGCATTGCTCCACATTTATCTCCAAGCGTGCTATTGCCCGTGCTGAGTATTTTTAGGCCCTTCTGGAATTCCTCACAGTCCTCTCTGGTCTCAGCTGACTTTCCCCACTGTGGTGAATAACAATAGGAAACCTTTGGTTGCGGTCTGTAACTTAACTTGTAAGAATTAAGAAACACATGTTCAGAGTCTGGTGAGACTGGTTGATAGCAAGAACCAGAAATGGTTTGATCTGAATAGAAGACATGAAATGTAAGAGATCTCTTATTTGTCAAGTCAGATTTTACATAATCTTAAATTCAAAGAAGGACTTCACCTTTTCTTTAGGTATATCTGATATCTTTGTTGATATGTATCTGGTGTATCTCTGGGTACTTTTCCGTGCTTCTCTATCTGTGCTGAAAATGGTCTGTTTCCTACTATTTTCAGTTCCAGTAATTGTGACAGGTTAGATGAACTGACTATTGGATCCCTGCTTTAGCATGAGATGAGTCACCCTCAGCAGGTGTCTGTTTATCTCTGACTGTAATGAAGCATAGGGTGATGATCTCAGATGCAAATCTCATGCTTTCAACTGCCTGAGCTAGAGTGAATTAATCACCCTTTGTCTCAAATCCTTGGCAACTTTATCCGTGTGTAATGTGTACTTTGTTCCAGTCTTGCCTCTTGCTTGGGATGTGGGAATCCTTGAAGAGAAAAATTACAGGACTGTAGTGATATAGGGCATGCAGGATCATCTAGAGATCCTCTAGTTCAGGATCTAGCAGACTGACAACTGACAAGTTTTCATTATTTCTGAACTGATGGATGTAGCTAAACAATTTTTATTATTATTTTTGTGGGAGGATTAGGACAGAAGGAAATGAGAACCTAACGAATGAAGTACTAACTTGGGCCAAAATGTTCAGCTGGACAAATTTCCTGTCTCTGGCAGATGCCGGTAATTCATGATTAGGGCAGGAGTAGCAGGACAAAACAAATGTGGTGATCCTTCCCCCATTATCTTCTCCCGGATATTACAGATTTCTCCTGGAAATTATGGTTTCCCTAAGCAGTAGGTTTGTTGCTGTTGTTTAATAAGTCCTGAAGATTCCCCCCGACATAACACACACTGTAAATTTGTCTAACTCATTTGCAAACCCACTTGTGCTTGGGTGTCTGCGTCGTCTGTAGCAATGACTTCTGCTGCAGTGTGGGAAAAGTGCTGTGTTTTACTTAACTTTTAAATCTACGACCTGATGATTCTGTGTGTTGCCTCCTATTTCTTGTGCCATGAGAAATAACAAATGGTCTTTCCAATTTCACTGTCTCTGTACTGAAGCCTTTCCAATGTTGAATAAAGAGAATAATTGTTTTACACATGATGTTATTCTTAACCTTATCGTCATAAGACAATAAAATACATCCCACGCTCTCACACATGTCAACTTCTATAGAAACAATGCTGCTTATCCCTGTGTTGGTGTACACAGTTGTTGCCTCAGGTTCTCCATGTGGTCCCCTTCTCTTCCGTACCGTCATTGCTCTTGTTTTGCATTTGACTTTTTTCCATTTGTAAATGTAGGGTTTTTTACACTTGCTTTGACTGAATCCCCACTCAGGTCTTTTTTTCGTCTCACTGAGAACATTTAAGTTACTCCTGTGAGGTGCCTAGAAATGTCAGGAGGTGACACCTGTAGCAATCACTGCAGGTACTTCTCTTCCCACCAGCAGCTGCAGCTAAGGATGGCCAGTGGATTTCCAGGTGCTGGGCAGAACATGGTGGGGGGAGATCTGCCCTTTGATTTCTTCTGGGACCTTCTCATCAGTGACACAGATGCTCATGAAAGACAGGGAAAATGGCCTCCAGGCCTTCCCTTTGCCTAACTCCTAGGTCTGTGTAAGCTTAAAGCATCCCCGGCTTCAGGGCTTTGCAGCTGAGTAACTTGACTTAAATCATCATCTTCCAGCAAAATTCCTTGCTTGCATCTCCCCCTCCTCTCTGCTCACTGTGGCTGTGGTCCGTAACTTGGCATGTGGATTCCTTTGCTAGGTATGCAGAAGAACTGGCTACCACGAGGGTCCTCAAACACAGCTCCGAGTCTGCTAACGGAAAATGTGGAGAAAACCTAGCATGGGCATCCTATGACCAACCAGGTAAGCTTTCTTCTCTCGCTGCCTCACAGACACTGGATAAATGGCTTGTCTCATGTACTTTGGGCTCCGAGCATCTGGTTACAAGAGTAGTGGCATTTCCTTCGCTTTGAAAATGCATCCACCGCAGCCCAGCCCAGCCCAGGCTCCGTGGGGACGGGATGGTGGTTTGCGGTCACCTGTGTGTACTGGGAGCAAGGACCACCCGTAGGCACGGAGGGGGTCAGGGACCGCGGTGGTGTGCTACGTCCCTTCGGAGGTAAAACTTGGCTCCCTGTGTCCCTGCTGTGCTCCTCGTATGTCCATGGGAGGAGAGAAGGAAGCCGTCAATGCCCTGCACTTCACCTTTATCCTTAGTTTGTCCCAGCCAAAGAGAGGGCTGACCACAGGCCAGCTGTGGTGAGGAAGGTGGAAAAATGCCCATCGCGTGTTACACAGCAGTTCCTCTTTGGGGGGGCAAACACGGGGCAGGGCGGACCCCGAAGTGACAGAGGCTAGTGTGTTAGACATCTAGTCTCTTCTGCTCTGGCAGCAAACAGGCTTTGAGCCTTTTTCCGTGCCTTCACTTTAGAAGACAAAACCTCTCCGTATATTTTCTGATCATAAAAGTAACACGTAACTGGCGGCCTTCGGTTTGGATGCCCAAGGAGCTGAGTTTTGGCCAGGCTGAGAGCCTGCGGTGAGCCCTCCGCTGGAGCGATGTTCAGGGCTCATGCCTTAGCCTGCTGAGACAGCAGGTGGGATGTATTAAAAGTGACCACTTGCTTGCTTTATTCCCATCTACCCCTGGAATTTCCAGCACAGGGAGACAGCGGATCATTTCTGCAGGCTGGAGGCCATGCTTGAAGGACCTGGAAATTTCAGTTGAGTTTTAGACCCAGGGACACTGCTCGGTTCCTCTGCAAGTGCCAACTCTAGTCCCTAATGGGTACTTTTTCATGTTGAAAAAGAAGCCCGGGGTGGAAAAATACAATTTGATCTACTCATATTTGGCATTCTGTCCATCGCAAGAGTCTGAGGCAAGGGTTCAGAGCAGCATGGGAAAACACAGATGTATGGCAAAGTTTGCATAGTGGCTATGACTCACAGACTGAGCTTACTTCTCCCTTCTTGTTTGTGTTAATGGCCTATGCTCCTTCCCCTGAGGTTAAAGTCACAGAATTGCCATTTAGAGAGCTGGAAACAAAACAGATGAATCCTTCCATAAATTATATAATGCCTGTCTTTTTCTGGATCCCATTTGTTTTCTTCAGTGCGCTATTTCCATACATAACTTGCCAGTTTTCAGCAATTTTGTTGCTATTTTTTTATGCACAGGATTGAATGTCTTGCTGAGAAAATTAAGCTGCATCCTCTTTTGTTCTGTAAAACGCTTCGACATTTCCTATGCAGCAGGATCATTCAAAATACCAGAATGAGAAAACTAGCTCTTCAAAGAAAGTTATTCTCTCCTCTGGGCTTAGTCTTCATCTCTGTGGAGTTGGTTCATTCTTCCTTTTTTTCTCATATAGTTCCTTTGGATAGTTAATTTGTATCCTGCTCAATGAGGCTGAAATTTGTATTAAGGCATCCATTCAAGGGCTTAACAAAGGCAGGCAGTGTCTTCCGGTTTCTTTCCCAGATAAAGCAAAACTCAATAAACCTCCAGCATACTCTGTATTCTCTCTAAAAAAAAGTGATGCTATTGTTTATTTTGGCTTTTATTGAGTTCTGTAATAGTGCCAGAAGATCCATTTCTTGTTTCAGAGAAGATTTAAGCTTTCAACTACAAAAGCCTTCTAGTTTGACTCCTCTCCTGGTACAAGAATACCTTGAATTGTATTCAGGATTTGAGAGTTACATAGCCTAAAGCTGTCGCTGGAAATATGTTTATCCCTGTAATCCAAGAAATAGTTGACAGCTGTTTCCTCCCTCCAGTCCTGCAGGAACTGCTCCGTGGCAGACTTCTCTTTGTCTGTGTTCAAATAAGTGAGCTGTCATCTGCCACTAATGCGAGAGACCGCAGCCTGCCTTGGCAGCTGTAGTATGTCAGGCTTCTCGGGATGCCTCATCTCATTTCTCATGTGTCCGGAGGCTGAAGGCAAGCGCTGGATGACTGAATTCTGGTTGGGACGGCTGGTGTGGTCGTGAAAACGTGCCGTGTCGCCTGTGAAAACACTGCAGCTTGTCAACTCGAGAGAGTTCGTAAGGGAAATTCACTCTATGTTATCACCCAAATCTGTTATGGGGGGAACCTGGGTCTACCTACAGATGGGGACTAGTGGGCAGAGCGGCACAGCCACCCTCTGCCCCAGCCCCGGAGGAGCACGCTCTGCCTTGATGCCTCCCTTGCTGTCTAACACCAGGCTTATACAGTACTGGTAAATAAAATAAAGTCAAATAAAATAAGGACCTATATGAGGAACACTGGAAGTAGAGGATTACTTCCTAAAACCTTTAGTACGACTTCAACCTAGGTAGATATTTTATTTCTGAGGCAAATTTAAATCTACCTCTATCCTCTTTCCCCTCAGACTGGTGGAAGGAAGGTTGTGACAACAAAAGCTAGATAAACATTTGAGGAAAGTTCTGAGGTTTGGGGTACTTAGTTTTTAAGTAGGTCGTCATGGTGCTGCCCATCCTTACACAGAAATATGTCCTGTGTGTTTTTATTAGAATGTTTTTAGAAACTTACTCAGTGGGATTACTTGAAGATTTAAGGATTCTTTGGTATGAGGAGAAACAGTAAGGCTGGGTCCAGAGAAATTAAATGCTGAGGGAGCTGAATACAGTAGTAGGGCTGCCATAGCCTTGTGTTGCCAGTAGTGAGGCTGAGAATGTATTCCCAGGCTTGTGCACACATACACAGCATGTACATGTGTATATGTGCAGGTGGCCACACAGATCAGCACAAACAGATGCCATCAACATTAAAATGAACAGCAACAGTGACCTCATCCTGTTCCCCTTTTTGGCTGATTGCAATGAAGTATGTTACTGGAATATATATATAAAAATAAAATAATACAACATAATATATGCATATAAAAATATATATTTCCCAGTAATGGATTTTTTAAAATAGATAAAATTTGTATTTTTATAGCATTAAATTTTATATATATATATATCAGTAATGGAAATAAAATTCCAGTGTGGGTCCCTCCAGCAGCTGAGCTCAGACACTCAGTCCGCCCAGTAGCTGCCGCTGGATGCCAGTCTCCCCGGTTGCTGGCACCTGGACGTACCAACCCCTGAGGCTGCAGTCCCACTCCAGCCGCCACTACAGTGCGTCTTGCACACAGGCACACGCAGCTCCCTGGCCGTCAGCCAGGACCCCCCCTTGTCTCTGGGGTGGCCGTACACTTCTGTAGCGATTCCTCCCAGACCACTTCGCCTGCTCGCCAGCTGGCCCAGCTTGCGTTTTGCTAGTACTCGCACCCACACTGGTCCTCCAGTTGCCGGCACCGCAGACACCCAGGTCCCTGCAACCCTTGGTGGGATACCCGTTGTTGGCACTCACCCCCCACTCCCCCACATCCACAGGGAACAGAGCTCCTCACCCAGGAAAACAGTTAGAAATGAAATTTAATGAGGCAACAGGACAACTGATGAGAGGCAGAGCATGGCCAGGCAAGAGCACCCACACCTGTTTACATGCAGTGGCCCCTTATTCTCTCTCTGTCCTTCAGAGAGTTGTGTCAGCAGAAGAACTTTACACCAGGACTGTTAGTCCTGTGTATGGACTGACCTCACACGGTCAAGCCTCTGACGATACGAGGCAGCTTGAGGCACAGCCAGCGTGGCCACGTTACTAGCTCATAGCTTCGGTAAATAAAATCAAATCAGTATGTTGATTCGGGACCTGGGCTTGGGCAGAACTATACTTGGACACTAATTCAAGGATTGTTGCACAAAATTTTTATGCGATGTAGATGTGTTCAGAGAGTCGTGGTACTGATGAAACTCATTAGAGCAACATTCAGCCTCTTCTGTCTGAAATGAACACCTAGTAAGTCCAACCGAGCACGTCATCAGTCAGCTATCGCTAGGAGGAGGGTGGAGTCAAACTATGTTTCCAAAGAGAAAGTGTTGAAATTAAGACTGTGGTTTACAGCGATGCAAAAAGGAAGGGTGTGTTCAGAAAACCAGCAGTATGCTAATTGGGTCTGCAAGTGGAGCGACAGAAGGGAAGCTGCAGCGCTGACTGTAGGACGGATCTGCATGCTTTTTGATAGACGTAAACTTCTATCATTTCTGCTATAATAGGGAATGAGGGGTGGGAGCGAGATTTCTTTTCTGTGTTCTTTCCTTCTGATTGAAACGCATTTTGAACAGCAACCAACCCCTGTTTTGGGGGAGCTTTGGGGGGAGTGGGAGCTGTTTTCAATGAAACAATGAAATGCAAGGGAAACAGATGCTAGATATAACTGCATCACTTGTTCCGTAATAATTTGAAATGGAAATACTGTGGTCAGTTCTCTGGACCAGCAAGTCTGAGGATGCAAGTTGCTGCTAAAGCAGGTAGGCTCGGTGCTCTGCTGACCCCTCTGCTGTTCTCTCTCTGGAAGCCCGGGGGTCACTGGGCTCAAACCAGAGTTTTTCCTTAGTCCCCTGTGTATCAGCTGTCGCTTTCAACACTGGTTTGGCTTGTGTCCCACCACTGCATTGTTTACTGCTCCCCAAGGGGCAAAGAATCAGAAGAAAAGTATTTCAGAGGAAAGAGAGGGTGTTTAATCACTAGGTACCCACCTGTCTTCTCACGTGGTAATAACTTCCACGTAGGACCCCCTCACCTTCTGCAGCATATGACAGATACAATTCATTCCCTTCACTTCCAGGACACTTCTTTAACATGAGTTCAAGACAGAGTCTGTCAAAAGTTGCCTAGTCCTTCGGTCACCTTCTCTTTTGCCGAGAACAAGTTAGTCTTTAATTTCTCACAGCCTATGATGCAATGGCTCTTTTAATTCAAGGAGGAAGACAGCAATGCCATATAATGATAGCCTGATCCTGCACATGAAAAATGGAGCATAGCTATCAGCTTCTAAGCTTTCACTGCCTGACTGCAATAAGTTGCAAGCTTTCATCCACGAAGGCTGGGAATTAACAAGTCATAGATTGTGCTACCCAGCTATGCTCGTTGTCTCTCATGTACAGGACTGAGGTATTCTTACCCAATGACATTGCCATCTCCCTTGAATTAAACAGTTACCAGATTTTCACATGACGGTATTCTTTAAATTAAAAAAAAAAAAAAATTATTAAGAGATACTGTGTTTGTCAAAACTTCCACGTGTCCTGCAATATTTCCATTATGGAGATTTTAGGTTCTTGTCACATGGAGCTTAGTTACACTTAGAGCTACAGTAAGCAGAGTGGGGATGAGTTTCTCTTGAGCTACTCTTTATGCTGTATCACACTGATAGGTTAACAGAGGGAATGAAGTGCTGGTAGCAGTGGGAATGCAGTCCTACATCTGTAAAAATGCTACTTACATACTATAGTCACTTAAGCACTTGTACACATAAAATACATGTGCTTCATAAGGCCTGATATGTCTGCAGTCACATTTTGTACTTCTGTTCCACCCAGCTTACCACAAACGTATCTAAATCATTCATAGCTTTCAAGTCTGGGGTGGGACAGGATGATCTTCTTGTTTGGGTTTTTGGGTTTTTTTTTTACTATGTGCTTTTTCTTTTCCATCAGTATTGCATAAAGATGTCTCTTTATGCTTTTTTCAGTCTTCATTTTAGCCTTAGTGTGAGTAACAAATGAGCAGATATTTACTTGTGTTACAGACTTCAGCCCTAAAAGAGGTCTACAGGGTTTTTTGTTTGGCGCAGGGACAGGAGGAACCTACTGTTATTCCTGAAACATTTACTTTGGGAAGCAAGAGAGGGTTTTCTACTTTTTTATGTAGAAAAGGTAAATTGACTCTACTAAGAGAGCACTATTCCTAACAAGCAGTGTGGCATAGATAAGTTCATAGTATTTTCGGTTCACAAACCTCTCAAGAGATGGCATTTCATTCAATATTTTCTTTTCGATGACAGCTCTGACAGCCAGCTTGCCAGGCTAATGCCATCCTTTTAGCAGACTGCACTCATAAGAAACTGAAGTTTAAAGAAGTTAACGCAGTGTCTGACTTCTACAGCAGTGCAAGTTTAAGACTTTTTGCTGCAAAATAGCAAAACATGAGTCATTGCTGTTCTGCAGCCAACAGTCCACCAGGGACCCGCGTTCTTCATGGCGGTAGGCTTAACAGCATTGGCAGCTTGCTATGAAATCAACCGGCTTTGCGTTATACATCCTGGAACGCTAAGCAGAAATTTCATTATTGATGTAGCTCAGGGAAAAACCTGCCCCTTTCCCCCCTCCCAGTGTTTGACACAAGAATTTCCTAACAACCAGTAATGGAGAGAAGTAACATTTGACTTTTGAGTGCAGAGCATCTGCAAGTTCTGGTCTGAACTTCTGCCCTCTGTGCTGCCTGTTCCACAGGACCCACTGCAGATTATCAGAATCTGCTCCTTTCTGTCAGGTTCCCTAACTGTTCAACAGGAAACAAGGAAGGATTATTTCTTTGGCAAATATCAACCTTGGAGACCCACAGACATCTAGTGCTACATCACTGGCCATAGTCATAGTCGTTATACAGCTGTGGTCAGTAAAAGCCTTTGATGAGACGAGACAGTGCTGGACACAAGGGTTTCCACGCAGCAGCTGCTCCTAGGAATGTATATTTGAGGTGTCTGACTGGAGTACCCCGAGTTAGAGTGCCTCAAAGTGGACATTCACAATGGCTCCAGTGCTAAGTAAGAACCAGTGAAAATAAATGCACTCAGAAATTTGAAGTATTAAATGCTGATGAGAACACGGAAAAGTAGAGGATGTCAGAAGTGTCATTTTTCTTTGGGTTGCTTGGAGCTGCAAGGGGATGTCTTCATATACCTGCATCCACACGTGGGAGGCCTCCCTGTAGAAAAGGTCCCTGTGCCCTTTTGCTCAGAAAAATCTGGCAAGGCTCACTTCAGTCTTTTCAAACCTGTTCCAAGAGGGAGGAGCTGGTGAAAGCTGTATGTAGCAGCCTAATGACAGGAGCACTCATCCAGGATGAGGGAGATGTGTCTTCACTACCTTCCAGGCTGAAAGTTACAGAAGGTTCTGGGCAGAAAAAAATGTAAGCTCAACGTGTTAAATTGCTAGATGGTTTCTTTGAGGACATTTCTTTGAGGACTAAAGGGATTTCTGCCCCCATCTCGATCCAAATGCTGTGCCACACAGATAGATCTCTCTTGTCCAAAGGTTTTTCTAACTTCAACCTTTTAAAGTTTTAACAGCAGACGAGAATTGGTGGATGGTCCTGTTCCCTGATCTGTTGGTGGTAGTATAGCACTCTTCGTCAGCTCTGTCCTACCAGGCGAGCACCCTGCTGCAGAGATCTTCCCTGAACGGGACGAACTCTGCTTGGTTCTACAGCTGTTTTGTGGGTTGCCTGTCCAGGCTTTGAGCCAGGCTGTGCTGGCCATGGCCCCGTACTCCAGTGGAGAAACCGATCCACTGTGTTTGCGTCGAGCAGAACTCAAGTCATTGATGGCATTGATGGCATGAGATGCTTAACAAAAAGCATTGGACTAATCAGTAAGTTAGTAAATTAGTAAGTTAGTAAATTAGGAAGAGAGGCTGGAAAGCTGCCCGGCGGAAAAGTACCTGGGGGTGTTGGTCAACAGCCGGCTGACTATGAGCCGGCAGTGTGCCCAGGTGGGCAAGAAGGTCAACGGCATCCTGGCTTGTAAAAGAAATAGTGTGGCCAGCAGGAGCAGGGAGGTGATTGTTCCGCTGTACTCAGCCCTGGTGAGGCTGTACCTCGAGTCCTGTGTTCAGTTTTGGCCCCTCACTCCAAGACAGACATTGAGTTGCTGGAGTGTGTCCAGAGAAGAGCAACCAAGCTGGTGAGGGGCCTGGAGCACAAGTCTGATGAGGAGCGGCTGAGGGAACTGGGGTTGTTTAGTCTGGAGAAAAGGAGGCTGAGGGGAGGGAGACCTTATCACTCTCTACAACTGCCTGAAAGGAGGGTGTAGTGAGGTGGGTGCTGGTCTCTTCTCCCACGTAGCAAATGATAGGACAAGAGGAAATGGCCTCAAGTTGCACCAGGGGAGGTTAGATTGGATATTACAGAAAATTTCTTCACCGAAAGGGCTGTCAAGCATTGGAACAGGCTGCCCAGGGAAGTGGTTGAGTCACCATCCCTGGAGGTATTTAAAAGACGTGTAGACGTGGTGCTTAGGGACATGGTTTAGTGGTGGACTTGGCAGTGTTAAGCTAACGGTTGGACTTGATGATCTTAAAGGTCATTTCCAACCTAAATGATTCTATGATTCTATGATAACTGAGTAGCAATAGCTATTGCAAAACCAAAAAGATTTGGTAAGTAACATGTACTACATTTCAAAAACTCTTTTCAGTAAAAAGGCTGTTTCTCCATGTTTCTAGATGTTCTTGCCAGCTGTTAACACAAGATCTTGCTGGCCAGGCTGTAAGTGAGCTACACTTCCATGTTTATGTCATGATTCCACAGCAGATTTCTTTTGTCTTTCAGGAAAGGATGTGGCTGACAGATGGTACAGTGAAATAAAAAATTACAGCTTTCAAAACCCAGGGTTTTCTTCTGGGACAGGTAAGTTCAGACTGGGCACTGTCTCTTCAAAATGGCAGCTTTTATTTTAAGAAATTGGCTAGCCAACTTGTTTGATATTTTTCAAAAATCTACCTTTTTTCTTAGAAAAAAATTTAGGAGGGAAAAAAATTCAGAATTTCCCCCAAGTTTTATGTTAGAAACTGACAGAAGGGTAAAAGGAAACTGAGAAATTAGGAAGTAAGCAAAATCTGTGGGGTTTCTTTATACTGTATTTTTCCTCCAACTACAAAGTTTTTAGAAGGCAACTTATTTTTAAGGCAAATTAACTTGTAGAAAATACTAAACTGGAATCATATAGGTGTCTTACTAAGTGTACTATCCTGTTGTTTACATTGACATGTGACTTCTACCAAATTATATCACTCCAATCAATCACAGAGATCACTTCAGATATAATTTGCAGATCAGGAACAGGCCATTGACTGCATATTGGCAATCCGGTGTTGAATGAACCTAAGAACATTGTTCCTTGAATAATGCTCAAGCAGGAGATATGCCTGAGCTTGTTTCAGATGAAGAAAATCACGTTTTTCTCCCGTGAGATTTGTCTATGCATAGAGGGAACAACTGACAGAGCAGCACAGTGCAGGGGTGGCTATTACAACTAGGCAGAAAAAGCCACAAAACCAGTATTAGTTTGAACAGTTGCACATGCAGACACATGGGGGAGTATGAGATGGTTAAAGCAACTAAATAATAGTCACTGTCAGGACTGCTGTTCATACTGCAGGGAGTAAAGACCGTGATGTCTTTGTCAAATTTTATATCAGATACTTATCAAACTACTTCTTTCATGATTCTTCTACTAGGTATTCTTATTTGGATATAGGACATGGAAATGGGAATAGTAATGCAGTACCAGATCAGATCAGGCTGTTTCAAGACAAGATGCTACATGTAGGGTTGGTTTTTTTTTCATGTCCTTAGCTTGTTCTCCTGTTAAAGAAACAGTTTTGTATTGTTCTTTCTTTCCCCGCCCCTCACGTGTTAAAGGGAATGTTACAGATTTAGTACCTAGAATGAATGCATATGTTTCTCTTTCTTCAGGTCACTTCACAGCAATGGTTTGGAAGAACACAAAAAAGATGGGAGTCGGAAAAGCATCTGCTAGTGATGGCTCAACATTTGTGGTGGCTAGATATGATCCAGCTGGAAATGTAGTAAATCCAGGCTATTATGAAGAAAATGTCCTTCCTCCAAGAAAATAACTTTTTTTTTTTTTTAAGGTAGCCTTATTGCCTAATGACAGGTGAACCTGGATTTGGACTTAACAGTGTTTGAAATGAAGTACAATTCAATGAAATTTCCTGTTTGATACTGCTGTTCACTTCTCATTACAGAGGAGGCAATTACATATTGCTTGAGTCGATCTGCACATTAGGTCCCTGTTATTTCTGAGGGGGGCTTCAGTTTATTTGAGGACAAAGTATATGCAGCATTTCTGAAGGGTAAAATTTATAAGGTTTTTTTTTAATAGTTTGCATGAACTCTGTGTCAGCATGTGACTAAGCACATGTTGGATGTCTTTTTTTAAACATGCAAATTTATGGCTTTCTGTAAACTGAAAATACCAGCTTGTAATTATATCATGTACTCCCAATTTTCCAGTATTTTTTAATAACTGTAACTTCTTTGCTCTATCTATATCTCCTACTACTGGGGCCTTCTCTCTGCAGATGGAACATATGCAAAACTGCCCATATGAAAGGTACATGTGTAAAATGTAGTGGCATTCAGACCTATGTGTTTTTATTAAGAGGATCTCACGGAACACTAAAACGTTGCTGGCAAAATTGTATCTGTCAAGCAAGCCATAACTAACGCATGACCTGAAAGCTACTAAAATTGTTTAAATCCCAGCGTTACATTTTAGGTGCTAATATTTAAAATCTCTTTGAGATGAGTGTATTTCAAGTTCAAACCCCATCTTACAGTTTACAGTATGTACATTGTCTTACAATCAATTGTTTACTTCTGTTACAGGAAAGTAAGATACTACTTTTCCTCTTAGATATTTATGCACAAAAATTTTCTTTGATGGAGCACGTTGGATTTTTTTTCTCAATAACTTATTTTTTTTTCCTAAGGACTATCTTCTGCAGGTGTCATGCTATACAATGACATTCCCAAATAATCTCTTGTCTCTAATAATGTCACAATAGGAGGTATTCACATGGTCATAATTAAAAGATGTTTAGTCTTTGTTCATATTATTCAATAACAGTAAAAGTATTTCACATGCTGGATTGATGCCTTGAAAAAACTCAGATTGAGTTTCCTTAAAAACAAGCAAGCAAAATTTCTGAGGACACTTTTTTCTCTTACGAAATGTGGATTGGGCCATTTTGGCCAGGTATACTGTGATTCAATTTGGGGTTTTCTTTTCTTTGTAAATGGGTTTTTTTGACTTCTGCTGAGATTCTCTATGCCAGAATTTGGTTCATGAAGAGTGCCATTACGGAAATACTTCTTGTTTACACAGTTGTAATAAACTACACTGTTATGGCTTGATTATATGTCGCTGTGATGCTGTATGTTAAAATCTTTTTTCTGTAACCAAGAATTTAACACATATAATGGATATCTGAAAATTAAATATTTTTGATTATGAATTACTCAAGCTTTTGCTGTTAACCTGTGTCTTTGTTGAATAATCTTCAAATTTTATTTCTAGGATATTAACATATGACATTATTACCTTTGCAACATGGACCAAATAAAAGCAGCAAGTATTCTAGTCCAGGAAAGGAAGACGAGACCTTCTAAGAAGCGATAAATCACACAGCAGATCGTTCGTCACCCCTTTATACAAAGGTTGAGGTAACACTTGAAGCCGAAGCTGAAGAGGCGTACCTCTTTCTCCCTTAAACTCCTGCTTTGTATCTCATTTCATTTTTGCTGCTCCCTCTCTCGGTTGACGTGTTCTCAGTAAAGATACCCACTCGACTCCCACTCAGACATGTGTGTTTCAGTAACTGCAGTCTTGGGGCCTTCCTCTCTTCAACCCTCAGCTGACAAATGTTGCAGCTCCAAACAGGCTGATGTTTTATGGGCAGCACATTATCATCCCTGAGAATGAAAACAGGACTTTCTAAAAAAAATAGACTTGCTGCAACTGACGTAAAGGTAAAAGCTGATGTTAAATAAATTAATGGTATTAAAATATTCTGCTTTATCTTAATGACGTTGCTGCTATTGGCTCTATAATTCCTTGAATGGTTGGTGTAAAACCATATATATCCTAGCTGAGTGAGTCGTCAGAATTTTTCTCTGCTGCCACCTAGGTTTTATTTTAATGTCAGAGAGAACTGGGAAGGTAGGTAAAGAGAGGACAAAACAAAGCAAAGCTTGTCATTATCTTTATTTAAAATGGTAGTGGCGAGTGAACTTCCAAAGCTATTTAGACAGAGCATTTTGAGGAGGCATCAGAGGTAATCAGACATGGAAGAAGCACAAAGCCACTCAAATAGACTCAGTGCATGCTTCATGCACCCCACAGAGAGTCCGTGCAAGTAAACACGATTTTAACAGTTAGAAAAAACCCTGTCAATTTAGTTCTTCGTGACCCAAGATCACGATGTTGATACCTTCTGCAAATGAACTCTGGCTGCACAGTAAACCATGGTGTACGTAGGAGTCCAAATGCAAAGGGAAGGGCAACATTGCTGATGTGACTCACTCAACAGCCATATGGTTTTGGGGAAGTGTACACTGGAACCTGACTTACCAGCCATCTATATTAAAAGACTCTGTGTAGGTGTATTGCTCCACTCTCTGCCACGTCTTTGAGAGTTGTGGAGATGGGGAGGTGGCACAGAAAGGTTATCTCTTGTCATGTTAGAGCAGAACAAGGTGTTTACGAGCTTCCTCAGCCAGGGTTGTACACATAGAAGTCACATTTACCCTGGGAATAAAGAAAAGGCTGATCTGACAGCTCTGATACCAGAGAAAAACACCTGTCTTTAGAGGCCTGCAGATGGTTTCTAAGGTCTTTTTGCAGCAGCAGGAGGAGGAGGAATTCTAGCTGGTCTAAGGTTTCATTTCCAGTCTTCTGGGTTAAATAATAACAAAGCACTTAGGGAAGAACTGGGACTGGTCTTTAAAAAGTGCTAAAAAGGGAAGGGAAGCCTGCATTACGCATTTTAATTTGCCAACTTCCTTCCTTTATCCTCCCAGAAGGACAAACCCCAGGCAATTCCTCCTCCAGAAAGTGGAAGGTGACATTGAGAAGTGGTAGAAGTACTGTTAGAAGAACACAGATCAGACAGAAAGCCACATCATCACATGAACAATAATAAGCCCAAGGGTGAAAAGATGCCAGCACTCAGTGGAAGTTTTGCAAATTGTACTTGGAAGTGCCATGCTTTTGGGTAGCTTAGCCACCTTACTTGTCTCCAGCTTTAATTTTTCAGGAGGATTTGCCTCCAACAAAGTGGTTCACTTGATTGGCTGGACTGCAGAGAAGTCATGTTAGGCTGGTGGACTGCTTGACCTGCAGGCTTTTGCAGTGTCATATGTGCCCTAAGAATGTTTTTAGCTTTTGTGGGTATCTCTGATTTGGATAACCTACTTTTTCTCTGTCTAATTCAGTACTTAAAGACCCCTTTCCATGTGACTAGTGTTAACACTAATTTGAGCTGTCTTTTCAGCATCTGTTTTCTTAAGTTCCTACAAAGTCCAAGCAGCCGATTGCAAAAAAGCCAGGTATGACTTCAGCTGAGGTAGCAGCTTAAGAAAACAAAGCTTTTAAGAAACTAAGTGCTCCCTGGCATTTAGCTTGCCCCTGTGGTGATGGTTGTTTTGATCTATATTAGGAAGCCCAGAACACAGTGATGTGAACAAAGCCACAGACCGTCCCGATCTGTTGATTACAAACACCGATAGCGCTGGTCTTGTGGTCGCGGTACACACCAGTGCCACATCTTCTCTCCCCCAGAGGCTTTGTGAGGGAAAGGCTATGTCTAAGGTGGCAACTGGAGGCTGTTTGATCCCAAGCAGAGTGGAAAAGGGGCTTGAGATGGCACAAAGCAGGCTGGTGAGCCAAAGCCACCTCCCTCCCTTTTTGAACCCAGCACTAAAAATCTCAGAAAACTGCATTTCTGGCGAGAACAGAGGAGGAAGGCAGGAATAGGGTGCTTCAGTTGTTACATGGTAGGAAAGTGAAATTTGAAAATGACCTCGATATTTCTGTCTCCTTTACACAACCTAAAGACCAAAAAATCCTCTCTGCACACCCAGCCACAGTGAGCTGTTGCATCCTTCTGCTGCCTTTCCCAAACCATACCATAAGGAGATGGTGAGACTGGGTTTTCATGCCTTTCAGCTCTCTGCCTCTCTGGGGGACATCACGGGTTAATTTCTGTACACCAGACTGTGGAATTTCACTTCTTGTGGCAGGAACACAAACCAGGATTTGCACTAGGCCTGGCCTTTCCTATATGATCAGCTTGAAGCAAGTCACAGTCCAGAAAATAATCTGCTTTTTCAAGCTGCTAAAGCAGCCCTTTGTGAAAGGTGCTAAATGCTGAAAGCCAAGGAGGGCCTGAAATTCTCTGGCAGTGCCCGGGTTCAGCCTTCTCTTCCCTGTCTTCTGGAGGCATGCTCTGATGGAGGGTGCCCCTGCACCTCTCCTGGGATGAGTGCCACCCCTGTGCTCCCATATGCCCCGAAGAGCAGTCTGGGGGCTGAGCGACCCCCTCTTTCCTGTGCTTTTCCCCATACACTTCATAGTTCCTCTGTTCCTTCATGGAGAGTAGAGCCTTCTAGCTGAGTTTACCCTTGCACGACCTAGCAGCCACTCTAAATCTGCCTTGCAAGGTTCCTCTTTTGAGCTGGTTTACTTTTACTTTCTTGAGCAGTGCTGTCAGGGCCCGACCTACCATATCCTCTGATAAGAAGTTTTACATTCTCTGCTTTTGCTCAAGCATTAATTCCTCTGTCCCTCCCAGCTTGTCTGCGAGGACGGTGAGCAAGACAGGATTGCAAGAGTCTTGTCATCGATGCAAGCAAAATGCTGTCGGCTTTCGGTTACGCCAGGTGAACTGGAAAGAAATAACACAGATAAAAGCACACATGGATTGCATGGACAACATGCAGACTAGGATCTGAGCAACCTAGGAAAAGCTGTAAGGAGGTTTGCAGAGAGCAAGAGGACATTAAAGCACGGCCAGGAGGCAGAGCCAGCTAATCTGCAATGCCCAGGGCAGCCTGCCTGGGCAAAGCTGTGCTGAGAGGTCATCAAAATCCAGAATCAGGGTTCATATCACGAAAGGCTGGGAACTTTCAGATCAACTGCTCCCCTACCCATCAGCTCTGGGGTGCTCACTGACATGTCAGGAGGGAAATCTAGCTGGTTGTCCCTTTTTTTGGAGATAGTCATGAAGGCCCCTTTCCCCTCAGCTGTGTCCGTAGGGCTCCAGTCTCCCCTTTCTCCCCTCCTGTGTCAAGTTAGCAGAGAGAGCTGGAGCACTTGGGAAACCCAGTCCCTGGTCCCACGCCTGATACTCCTGCTGCAAGGCCTGTAAAGCCCAAGGGCAGGATATCACAGGCTCACAGCAACAGATGCTGAGGCATTAAATATCCCCTTTTTTCCTTAAGGCAGGCGCAGCTGTAAAATACGGTTAATGCAGCGTGTGCTGGGAAAGAAGCAACAGCGGGGATTGCTCTGCCGTCACGCACACGGGGTCTCTGACAGGTTTCCGTCGGGGTCTTTCCTCCACTTCTGCTTCACCCCAGACACTTCCTCAGAGACATAATTTGTCTTTTATTTTGATGCTCGCCTGCCAAAACCTTTTGAAGGGATGACTGCTTACATTTTAACCCATACCCCCACCCCCAACCCCCCTAATTTGGCTTGAACACCAACCTCGGGCGTGCTGCCTGCTTGAGGGTTTTGCCCTTCCCGTGGATGATCCCAAAATCCCAGGGGAAAGCCGGATTTTTCCTGGGAATCCCGGTTGCCGCCAGCCCCTGGCCCGGCGTGCGGCAGGTGGCAGCGTCGCTCCGTGCTTCGGGCAGCGGGGCCGGCACCCCCACAGCTTCGGCTTCTGGGGGGGGGGATTTTGGGGGGGCCCCCCAGTTTCTGCCCTGCCCTGGCATCTATGCCACCTTAGGTTTGGGTCTCGGTGTGATTTTGAATGTTCTTCGTCCCGCGGCTCGATCATCGGATGCGTCAAAACCAATCACAGCATTCAGTGGAATAAAGACAGGCTGGGGTTGGGTTGGTTTTGGGTTTTTTTTCTGCATGAATTTGGCTGAAAATGTAATTTGGAAGGGGTTTAGCTAAGCCCATACAAATACAGAGTGAGGTAAAGTGATGGGAACAGTGAGTGGATCCATATTCTGTACCATCCTTTCCCGGTGAGCCCAGAGTTTTACACCTACAGCTGCCTCAAACACAGCAGCTTCGGGGCTGCTGCCCTACCCGTACCTGCATCCAAAGTTCACATTAAACACTGACTCCGGAAAACAAAATAATAACAAGGAAATTTGTGATGAGAAAAGATTGCATTTATTAAAGTGTCCTGACTGATACAGTTCTCAAAGTTGTTTTGTAGTGCTGACTCAATAATTAAATATCCTCACTGGTCTCGGGCACAGAGAGAAGGTGCTAGATACCTGTAAGTGTGCTGATCACTGCCTATAAATGTCTTGGGAGTGGAGGAAGACGGAGGAGGAGATCTGTGGCCACAGGTCCAGGGGAAATTGGGGCTGGAAGGCTGCTTCAGAGCGGCTTGGCTGCGTGCGCTCTGGATCTGTAGTGCTTGCTCCCATCTGAGAGGAAGCAATGTCTTGCCTGGCTGCATAGGGGATGTAGACGGCTTCCCCTCTCCTCCTGGTTCCACTTTTCTTCAATCCCCCACATTTACTTAGGATTTCTGAAAAATAGAGAAGACAACCCCTGCAATAGTGAATTGGCTACCGGTGGGGTATTGCCAAGAAGGGGTTCATGTACCTTAGGACTGTGGCAAATCACTGCAGACAGCTATCCATCCCATAAATTTCTTCCACAATACAAATGGCTTACAGTGCCTTGCCTTCTTTGTGTCCATGTTGTGCACAGGCTGACCCTCCGCTTAGAAGCGCCAATGCAAAAGCCATGCCAATGTAAGAAGCATGGGGGATTTCTCCCTGTCCTTCCATCACAGGTACATTACCAAATGCCTCAATCCAGAGTTACATTGTGGAAAATGTGCTTTTACTGAGCCCCACCAATGTTACAGCATCTATGCTAGAAAGTATAGAGAAAGCTTTATGTGAATTGTTTCTCCAACAAGCAGGCTATTTCTCTCCTATATTTGATAATTAGTGATATATTGTGTGCCTTCTGGCTGCTTGCCTGCTTCCCTTGGCAAGTGCAGAGCTTGCATATAAAGCTCAAAGAGTCTTATTCAATTATTTTGGTTTGTCCTCTGTCTCCCTTTCTTTGTTAGGAATTGCTAGTGAACACAGTGCCTTCAGGCTGTAATTTCCTGTTGCATATTTTCTGAAACTATGTGAGGGATTGTTCTTGATGAGCTTTCCAGGAGCCTGCTACAATTGAACTTGTCTCATTATCAGCCAGATATAGCCTTCAGCTTCTTGCCGTCCTTTTTCTTTTGCAGTTCTGGATTGGTTTATTTTCTCCTCCTGGGATTTGAATGCTAATATGGGTCATGTAGTCTCCGAAGGTAGGTGGCACAAGTTCATCTGGGCTAGCACAGAAAGAGGGCAGGAGGAGAGGGCTCTGAACACTACAGCTGTTTCATAAAGGCTTTATATGGTGCTTATATCCTAGACCAGGGCCTACCAAGCAACGGTCTAGGAGGCAGCGATGACTGTTCATGAGTGTGTATCACCCTTATGCTACCCTTCAGTAAAGAGATGACCTGGTGGACAGAAGTCATTGAGAAATTCCTCGGGTTGAAGGTGGCAGGTGGCTCAAAGAATATGGGAGGATTGAAAAAAAAACCATCAGCAAGACTGTAAAGGATCATTCCGTGCACATCTGGCTCATGCAGCGGAGCAGACTGAGGAAATGCCCCAACTATACCCAAACTGAGTCGAGACCTCTAACTCAGGGCCAGAAAGAGCATTCAGCAGCGTAAAGTTGATTTTGGCAGACCCGTGTGCTGATATGCCCTGCCTACCTGTAGACAGCTGAAAGGTGCGTTGTTTCAAGGAACGTGATCATAATTTCTGGAGGTTGCTTTACACCTGAACGAAGCAGCGTTCACTGCCGTGTATGCAGGTGTGTGTCTATGAACTTTTTTCTTAGCTCAGCTCCTTATTGTCCCACACGCCTAGGTGCGCTGCTTCAGGTGTTTTGGGGCCTGTAGAAGCCTCACTAGGAAGAGTCAGGCTGAAAGTGATGCTTTCCTTCTTTTTCTGAGGACTAGGTTAGAAAAAGGCAATTTCTGACCATGTTTGTGGAGTTGGCTATCTGAAGGCTGACGATGAGATCCTTGCCCTGGTTTTATGCCATGTAAATAGCCTGGGGAGGTCTGTAAGAGCTTTGAAATCCCCTCTTCTGACTGCTGAGAGATCCCCTCCCTGAAGCTGCAAGAGGCACTGTAGCACTGTCAGGGACTGCAGTCACTCCGGGTAAGAAAAGGTATTGCCATGAATTCCCACGAGCACCATGGTCTCCTGGATGCTCTGAGGGAGGCTATGGTATTCAGAGCTTTGAAAGATCAGAGGCAGCTTGAAAGCTCATCATTCTTTTCTTCAGCCCCTGGACCGCAAGCTTTGTACTGTTGCAAGGCACAGCTTAATATTGCTGTGCCTCTACGAGCTAAAACAGGGTCTGCTCACCAGCATGCTACCTTTCACTCAGCATCTCTGTCCCTCTCCTCTTTCAAATAATAGGAATAATGAGAAGAACTGAGTATGTGTGTTTATGTATAAAATCTCCCATGCATTTATCAAGGATGTGTCCAAAACCTTTAGAAAAAAAAGAAAAAAAAAAATTTCTTCCCTCTCTCTTTCTTGTAAACTTCTATAAAATAAAATGCAAGAAAAACTCAGTGATTGTTTCCGCCTCGCTGTAACTTGTGTTTCAGTATGCCACTGTACTCAGCAAAATGTATTATAAATGCTAGTAATTGTTTCTCCATGCCCATCACAATAGCTGAAGAGTTAAAATTGCTAATGATCTTTCCAGCAGCCTAGCTATTTTTCAGCTGCTCACTGAGGCCATTAATCAACATACCCAAGACTGCTTGAGCAACATTTACTAGCAATTAACCTATGGTTATGGGAATTTTTTTCCCTATTACGTTTCTATTCTAGTCTGCACATCAAATAAAAGACGTATCCTAACACTGCTTTTGCTAATTGAAAAGGCTAGAAAACAAAAGTTCTCAGACCTACATGGACCAGCTTGATATGAGAAAAGAGGGCGTCCAATCTACTGGAGATATGTTACATTAAATCCTTTCCCCGACTGCTGAACATTAACTGAGCTCTTCCTTTCCATTTGCTCTTCCTAACATTATATAAATGATAGAACAGACCTCTGAAGTGTGTTGCAGTTAGATAATACGTATTTTTACATATTACTTATTGAAAGACTCCCTTGGGAAGAAAAGGAAATGTGTATATGTTCTCCTGTCCTTTACACTGCCCCACTTTTTCTATGTTCTCGTTCATCAAGCGCTGAATAGTTGTATCATCACCTCCATTCTCACTAGCAAGATGCAGGACTGAAATATTTCTAATGTGACTTCAATGGTGTCAGCAAAGTTACATCTGGGGTAATCTTCGCCTCTAGTATTTTCTACTGTCTACAAAGTTTATTTGGCTGGTAAATGTTACTGTGTGGTTTAATAGAGTTTCCTTATGACACAGAAGAAAGGCATTCACACATAGGGGAATGCCAGGTCCTGCAACTGTGCTCAGAAGCAGCTCAGATAAAGTAGTACACGCACTGATGGCCAGTTTGCACCAGCACGCCTGCTGGTATTAGCCCTGGTGAAAAGTCAGAGGCTGGAGCAATGAAGAGAGAGTTGTCTATATGGAAAGGAGCTGTTTTCATGTGTACATCCTTCTGCTGGCTGTATTTCAGGAGTGCAAGAGGAAATAGTGCAGTCCTCTAGTACAGCCAGTTGTAGCTTTGGGATCCTACAAGCAGAGGAAGGGCTTGTAGAAGAAATTGATGACCTGCCATGCTGTTTTACAGCCTGTTTGCATCACTAATATCTACTTTTGGGGGGGTTGAAGATAGCAATAAACTTATTATTAAAGTATCAACAGCAAAATAACTTTCTTTTCTTGTGAACCCAATGTTTCATGTTTGCTGTCCATTTTCCTTCACCCCAGACCCCGCAGGGAATGCCTTCATGGTCTGTCTCAGGTTAGACCAAAATTCAGCATTGCTAATTTTTGCAGCGTTTGTCATTCAGCCATGCAATTCTAATAGGCAGGACTGTAAGAGAAGCCTAAATATAGTGATCGTCTTGGCCCTCATTTATGTCAGAGACAATGCCAGTTTCTAGCCCACGTTGTTGTGGGCGAAGGAGACTTCAACATGTGACACAAAAGCAAACAAAAAAAGATGTCTCCAAAGACACTTAACATAACTCTCTTGCTTTCTTTTAGGGTATGACTCATGAGTTTTAAGTGATAAGTAGAGCCTCAACTTCATTAAACCCCCACTCAAAATGCTCCTGTTACCTCTGGTAAGAGAGGAGGATGCTACTTTATCAAGCGTGGTAGCCCTTCTCGTCTACGTTGGACTGAAAAAGCAAAAAGCGGGCAGGCCCCGTGCATTGAAGAGGGGCAGTTTAGTTCCCCTGTTACATTTGCTGAGCTCATTTAATAACTCTAATTCTGGCAAGTGTGATCTTCAAAAGCATTTGTAACACGGTTGGAGATTTCGGGCTGAGGGGGCAGACCTTTCCGAGAGAGTGGTACAAGCTGAGTTACAGAAACAGAAGCTGACATCAGGTCTGAGTGTAATGCAACCTAATTATAATTAAGAATGGTTGGAAACGTGCTTGGTTCTGTTCTGCAGGCAATGAAAGGCTATTTTCCTAAAAACGCTATCTTGATGATTTGCCCCATTTATATTCTTGTCTTTTCATTTATTAGTTACCTAAACCTTATAAAGCAGAGCTTTCTCCAACCTCATGAGGCAGGTATGTATACAAATGGCAGGTACTGATGAAATGTTTACTGAAAAGATTAGCTTGTCAATGAGGCAAAGGATGGATATTGATCCCCCTTCTATGTTTGTCAACCTGTAACCTGTTTAAGAAATGGCCTACAGCAATGAAATCCAATCAAGCACTCTCTGCAGCTCCAGTTTTCTTGTAATATAGGGAGGGGATTCAATCACAATAAAGGAAATGAACCACTTATCATATAAATGAGGGTAAGGCAATTAACAGGTTACAGGTTCCAAGTGAGGAGAGTTCTGGCTGCAATACAGGATTAAAAGATGGATATTCTGTACACCTGAGCTTTTCTGTCGTCTTTCTACTGGGAGAGGTTGTTAAGTGGCAAAATATGTTGCAATGCTGAGTTAACAGGGTTAACAGAACCGAGCGCAGTATGTGCTTCCCTGAACTAAACCCTCGCTTGATAACTTTGTAATGGAAATGTTTTCAAAGAGGTGGCCAAAAGAGTTTTCTAAGCAATTAACACCACTTGTCAGTCCCCAGGGACACCTGAAAAACAATTTTTTGGTTTTATGAGAGATGTGAGAGATTGTAGAATTTTTATTTGATTCAACATCCGAAGAAAATTGAGCCTTTTCTAATATGATCCTCCTACCCTCACCTGCCCCCAGAAATATAAGTTTCAGGTCCAAATTGCGTTTAAGCAAGTGCTGCAACTGCCAGGCTGTAGTACAGTCTTCAATTGCTTGCCTTGAAACAGTTTTTATTTGCTTGAATGAGTAAGAGGGCAGCTCAATGTACAGATAGGCTGACAGAGACCCTCTTTTCTCTCAAGCAGAGTGGATACCCATGTACAACATCCAATTTCTAGGTTCAGATCCCTGCCCTGAAACAGAGAAAACAGCAGCTGATATTGAAGCATTTGCCATCTGAGACAAGTGATAAATCCATTTGCTTTCTTAGGTATGGGTTTCCTTCTCCAGAAATACAATCCTGGACCCTGTTGGGAAAATATGAAATCAAGTAAGTTTTTCATTAAAGGTTCAGGTCTTGGTACTTGCGGTGGGTTGACCTTGGCTGGCCGCCAGATGCCCACCCAGCCGCTCTCTCACTCCCCCTCCTCAGCAAGGCAGGGGGAGAAAATAGGATGAAAAGCTTATGGGTCAAGGTAAGGACGGGGATATCACTCACCAATTACTGTCACCGGCAGAACAGATTTGACTTGAGGAAATTAATTTAATTTATTGCCAATTAATAACAGAGAAGGATGGTGAGAGGTAAAAAAAAACTAAAAGCATCTTCTCCCCACCCTTCTTCCCAGGCTCAACTTCACTCCCAACCCCTCTACCTCTCCTCCCTGAGCAGTGCAGGGGGATGGGGAATGGGGCCTGTGGTCAGTCCATAACATTCCATCTCTGCCACTCCTTCCTCCTCACACTCTTCCCCTGCTCCAGCATGGGCCTTCCCAAGGGCTACAGTTCTTCACGAACTGCTCCAGCGTGGGTCCCTTCCCTGGGCTGCAGTCCTTCAGGCACAGACTGCTCCAGCGTGGGTCCCCCATGGGGTCACAAATCCTGCCAGAAAACCTCCTCCAGCATGGGGTCCTCCCCGGGCTGCAGGTGGAGATCTGCTCCACTGTGGACCTCCCTGGGCTGCAGGGGGACAGCCTGCCTCACCGTGGTCTTCATCACCACGGGCTGCAGGGGAATCTCTGCTCCAGCACCTGGAGCATCTCCTCCTCCTCCTTCTGCACTGACCTGAGGGTCTGCAGGGTTGTTTCTCTCCCATATTCTCACTCCCCTCTCACAGCTGCTGCCCAGCATTTTTTACCTTTTCTTAAATATGTTATCCCAGAGGCACTACCCACGTTGCTGATGGGCTCGGCCCTGCCCAGCATTGGTTCCATCTTGGAGCCAGCTGGCGTTGGCTCTGCCCGACATGGGGGCAGCTCCTGGTGACTTTGCACAGAAGCCACCCTGCAGCCCACCGCCCCTACCAGAACCTTGCCACATAAAGCCAATACAGTACTTCAGCGTTTTCCAGCTAAAAAAAGCATGTCACTGCCAGCATCCAATCAGTGCTTAACCCAAGGAAGGTAGTTTCCTTTTTAATCTTGCACCTCCGGTGCATTTTTTTTCCTTTTCTAAATATTGTTCTTCCTAATGGATGCCTTTACTGCTTCAAATGTGCATTGAAATAGACTTTATTAGATAGCAGCCTTCAGAGCAGAGACCAGTGAAAGATTATGCATAACACTCAGTAAAAAGTGAGAATTCGGTGAACTTAACTTGGGGTAGGCGAGGAGGTACATAGACCCCAATTCCTGCTCCCAGTGTGAGCTAGACCACCAGTGAACGCAGCAGCCTGTCCTGTCTGACGCCTGTCTCATGGATCCGACACGAGTCTCTTAAGTTCAACCCGACAGTCTGCACCCATGATCCGAACTCCCCTTTGGGGACGGTGATTTCCATGCTCAGCGGAGCACCCAAGAACCCAACGAACATGGAGGGTCCCCTTCGCCCTCAGCGGAAGGTGCAGGGAGACCACAGCTGATCTAAAAGTCTTTCTGAAAAATGTGGCTTGCATTGACCTGCCTGTGTGACCCCTGGCCAGGGGACAGAACACACTCTTGGGGTAGTCTACCAACAGTGGAGGGGTAGTTTAAATTCTGTAGCAATTTACCTTGCACAGGTAAATTGTATTTTAAATGTTAGGAGCTGTTGTAGGTGTACAGGTACTGCACCTCTTAGCTGCATCCACCCTTCCAGTGATGGCTACTGCCACGTTTACCCTCTTGCAGGTCCAACCTCAACAATCTCTTTCCAATGGAGTCAAGAGTCCTGGAACCTTGTCTCTTCTTTCAATGCTATTAAAAGCAAAATAATAATTTAATTATTAAAATGAGTAGAATAAATAACTGGAGGTATTTCTCATGAGCTTGACACCTTAGTTTTGTGACTCGGACTGACTCAGACAACAGGAATGGGATCTGAATTAAAAGTAACTTTGAAAACTTTGAAATAAAGGAAAGGGCTAAATCTTTCATATGCAATAATGCTAAATTTTTCATAAGCAATAAATTTCATGTGAAATAAAATGCTGAAATAAAGCTGTGACATGGTGGTTCATCTTCCAGGAACCCTAAGTACAATAACTATGCACAAAAATTAGTATAGACATTGAAATACTTGGGACAGAGTCGAACCCCTGAAGGGTTATGGCATTATCTTGCTGTGTAGATACCTTGCTGGTACCAGTACCATCTGGTCCAGTGTTCCCAGTTGGAGGTGCCTGCCACTCATTTGTAGGAGAGAGGAGAATCCTGCGCCTGATTCCTTCTCTTCTCCCGATACCATGTACCCCAGAGACTTACTGTCTGCTTTGTTAATGATTAAGAACTAACTACAGAAGGGCACGTATCAAGTATGGACATATTATATTGTGTCAGAATTGAGAAGGAAGCCTCAGGCTTGTGTCCCCTGTGCCTCTCTCCAGTATTAATCGTCTCAGTACATGAAATATTTTTCACCAATACATAACCTCACTTATTACTTCCTGCCATTAAGTGCAGCAAATACTCAGACAGTCTTCTGGAACATTTCCAAATGAAATCTCAGAGTCATTACATTAACCTTTTCCATTATAGAGCAGAAGGAAATTAGCTATTGGCACACACAGAAACACATAGAAAGTGGTACAATATTTCACATAATTGTATTTTTGTACTTTTCGACAATGCAAAGAGTTAAACAAAAATGTTAAAAATCCTGCATGCTTCATTAAAACCTCTCAATTTCTCTATTTTCAGCAAAATAAGCCATCAGTGTTAGATTCTATAATTGACACCATTGCTTAGGGAACAAACCTATGAATCTTATTAGAGACAAATTCATTACTTTAAGTCCACCCTTAGGATGCAGAGCTCATAAAAGAAACCTCTGGAGGGTTCAGCTTAGGGGATGAGATGATTTCAGGCTGCAAATCTACAGATTTGCTGTAATTAACCTGAACTAATTATTGTCAGGCGATGGGTCAGACATCCTGGATAAAAGCCCCTGACTGGTTTTGTGGTCTACTGGGTTTTCAGTAAGAGAGCTGCTTGTTAAACAAAGAAAAAGTACTGAAAGCACAGCCCTATATATTCTTAAAGTAAAATAAATCTTTCCACTGGGAGAGAATAGCAGAGTCTATTTAAAATGCATAGTCAATAGGCACGACTGAAATATATTAAAGTTTAATACTTTTGCTTGCTAGCTCGCTGCAGGTAATGATCAGTAGCAATGGTCAAAACCAACTCCTGGGTGGGCTAAGGTGGTCTCCGTACAAAGTGAACGACCGCTTGCCTGCTTTTCAAGATATCAGGAGAAGGGATCCATTTAAACACTTCTTTATGCACTGCAGATACACTGTTCTAGTCCTGCAATGGATGCTGTCCTGGCACTATTCTTCTACTGCTTACAAGGGATAAGACACATGCACGGGTGCACCTACAGGAGCTTCTATGGCTCACGTAGGGAAGAAGGCGTAAGCTAGCCTGTACAAGATATGCTGATAACCCTATAATACAGATTACATAAATTTAATTGTCACGAGTTCAAAAAGCAGTGACTTTTTTTACCAGTAGTGGAAGAACTGTTTAGCCTTATCGTTTTAAACACAAATTTTTGTGTGTGTTTTTAAATTTCTAAATTCTGTTGAAATCAGTGGTAATAACATGCGTGAAAATGTTTCAGGGTACCTCCACCCTTCGAACTTTTCAAGACTCAGCTGGACAAAGCTGACATGATCTAGCATGGGCAGTAGTCCCACTTTGAGTGGGAGATGACCTCCAGAGGTCCTTTCTGGCCAGCATTTCCATGACCCAGTGTTAAGAAGTGGTTACAAGGAGAACCAGGTGCTGTCCTTACCCTCTCAGCTCGAGATGCTTACGGCTGCTCCTTGCTTAGGAGTTTTTTTCCCTTCAGTCCAGAGGTTCGCTGCCATTGCTTTTTCCCTCGCAAACACACGTCCTACCTTCCCTTTCATCTCTGCTCCTCTTTATTCTGCTGGTGTTTCTTTGCAGATGGTCACATATTTTTACCGTATGTTTCACCGATATTGGGTAATTTGTTTTCCGTTTCCTCTGTGTGCCTCTGATTCTGTGGGACCGAGTTTCTAACAGAGGACTCTGTATGAGCACAGCACAGCTAGGGCTGGTCGTGGCAGGGATCACCTATGGACCCTGGAATACACCAGCGGGGGAGCAGAGGGTCAAGAAGTGGGGATAGGCAGTGGCTCTTGTCGTGTGAGTGACTTAAAATGTGCATTTGGAGCCTCTGTGACTCCCTAGTGGGGGGAAAAAAGGTCTGTATCAGTGCCATCTAAGAAATCCCAGATTCCCTCCTCTGCTGTGTGGCCACAGACAGCTTCTTCAGGTTCCTCGTGTGCTCAGTTGCTCCCAGATAAAATGTTCTGCCTCACAGGGGTACTGCAGGTGTAAAGTAGGCTCACATCTGCTAACATAATGGGGTTCATCGAACTTCAGAGGTCTTGCAATTGAGAGAAATTGTGACTAGACAGCAGTCCTTTTTTTCTATCTTCTATGTATTACACTGACGGGTTCGTTATTGGGTTTCACTCTTTGAGTCATTATCTTTTTTCCACCATTAACTGTTTTTCTACTGGTATAAAGACATCCCCTAGCAAGCAAAGGATAAAAAATTACTAGTAAAAATAGCTGGAAATCTGAACAGTTGATATAGAAGGGATCGATACTGAGCATAATGTTACTTTTAAGTGGAGGCACTACGTAAGATCCTCTGTGGATCTGAATTTTCTAGGTGAATGGAAACTTGTAATAAAAATTCAGCAGTTGTTCATTACCTGAAAAGTAGATTTTAAAATGCACAAGTAAGAGCATTTAAATCCTACCAACATTCTGCAGGAGGCAGTCCTTGAAGTACATCAAATCCTTAAGTTTTGTGTTTTGTGAGGTCATCCTGCAAACCAAGATTATTAAAATATCCCCCTTCAAATGATTATGAACATGTATAGGGGGTTTGGTTTTGGGTTGGATTTTTTTGCTAGCCCATTTTTCTGACTTAAATGCTTTCATTTTGCTACCGAATATACGCAGGTCTGCTAGATTTCGCTCGCTCCAGCCTGCATACAAGCAGCAAGAAGGAGGTGTCCACAGGGGGTGGGCAGAAGTCCCTTGGGGCTTCTAAGGATCCCTATTTAGTATGAGATAGCCTTCTGCTTCTGAATATTTCTTATTTAACCCTCTGACCTTGCAAATATTAAGCATAGTTTACTAGGCATTGTTTCCATTTCCCGATTCGGGCATCCTTCTGGTAACGTTGCGGGTTCCTTGTGGGAGAGCATGAGGAGCGATGGATACCGGGTAAAAAGTGCCTTTTTGCCATTTTTCCGTCTAGGTCCTCTGCTGACCTAGCTGTACTTTGGCCTTAGTGAAGCAGGGGCCTTTTGATTTGATGTAAACACCACCTTCTTCGATGTTTACCAGCTTCTCTGCTGTTGAGCGTGCCCTGGTAACACATAAAAGCTGGTCCTGTAGCCTTTGCTGTGCTGTGTCCTCGGGTCCTTTTCCGCTTGCACTTCAGTCATGGTATCTTAATTCTTGGGTTACAAACTCCTAGAAGAGGAGGAAAGTCTCCACCGCCCTGACAAGCTGTGACTGGTGTTTCAGGGGTGGCTTGGTCAGGCAGCCCTACGTGACGGCAGAACCGCATCTCCCCGTCATCCCAGATGGAACGTGGGATGGAGGAGGCCAACTCCTTTCACGTGGAGACATTTAATGAGCAAAACGAGGAGAAAAAATTTAGAAATTTAGACGACAGTACAGCGGGAGCTGCTGCTCCCTTTGTCCTTCTGTCCTGCAGCCAGAACAACATCCATTGCCTCTGGCCACCCGGGGCTACAGCAGACTCTCCTAAAGAGACTGTGCAACTTCACCAGGTCTGGAGCGTAGAAGAAGTGAGGGCAGATAACCTTTGCAATTCTGTTATATGGGAGAAAAGCAAGCAAATCTTTCCTCGTGCATTCGGATCAGCCTTTGAGAACCAGTCTCTCCCTGATCAGCACCAGGTTAAGGCAAGAGCGTTACAAGCTTGCTCTGTGCCTGTTTATGACAGGTATTACAAATAAAAACCAGTTACCGGTGAATGGAAAACCCCAACTGCAGCAGGAAAAAGCTGCAGTTATCATGCATCGCCACTGTATGCCACTACAGACTAATTACTCTAGCATATCCCAGAGCTGAGGCACTGCTCCAGCAGATCCCTAAGAAACACTTAGTTAATATTAAATTGTAATCTTATTACCTTTAGATGTTCTCAGTGCTATTAATCTCACAGTTTCCAAGTCAGCAGTTTAAAAACATTATCTGAAAATCATAATGCCATTAACCTCCTTATGTGTATACCATTTTTAAGCACAGGAGCCAACAGGAGTCAAAATAATAATAAATCTATATTTTCAGTATCTCTCTTCTTAAGAATATTCCACATGTAATTTAAAATTCATCAGAAAAGCACCAGCCGTGGAACAGATTATTTTCATAATCTATTTATGCTAAAGATAAAATAAACATGAATAATCAGAAATGAATTATCTCATCCACTGTCTTTTATAAGTCCTCTATTGGACTGGTACAAAATTACTGTCCGATTTATATCCTTGCATCAAAAGGAATAAATAAAATGCACTACAGAAGAATTATTGGGTTTATATCTTGAAATAAATTTCTAGAGTTAATTTACATCCTAATAAAATTTTTGTTGGAAACTCACTAGTGGTATTGCAAAAAAAAATCTTTGCAACACAAACTACCAGGCCCAAGTGAAAACTAACTTCACGCTGACAGAACATGAAGAATTTCTTAAGCATTTGTGTATAAATGCTTAAGTAAGCTTGTAAGTGCTTAAATAAGCATTTACATGCTTTTTGAATCATAACCTGAATTAGGTCTCCATTTCTATTGCTTTCCTCTACAGGGATGAAGTCTGCAAGAATATTTTCCTTTTTGGTCTCTTCAGTTTTCTGATCATTCTCATTCATTGTTTCTATATCTGGTTATTAACAGATTTAAGCAACTGCTCACTTCTGTCTCTTTATACTTCTGTTCTGCTTTCTTCAGTTTTTATTCTGTCTGCAGTCTAAACTATTATTTGCTCTAGAAAAATCCTTATAAGGTGGGTGGGAGAGGCAGGATGGCCAGGGCAAGAACTCCCAATGAGTAATTATAGAAATTATTACTCTGACAAAATCATTTATTCCTAGAATCTTTAGCAACTTTTATAGAAATTGTAGGGAATTTCTCCTCCATCTCAAGGGCGAAAGCCAAGTAACCTGGAATTGTAGTCTCACCAAGAGCTGGGATGTTTAAATTCAAAACTTCACAACAAATTACTCTTGTACAGGCTGCATCATCACTTACCCCAGGGAAATTACAGCCCCTCTTGGATCTCATCCCTCCCATTCCCCAGTTAGTGAGGAAGACGGGTGGTGCAACCCATGGAGCGTGTTTCTTTTTATTGCTGGGGTGCCTGCTCATCTCTGAGAAGCGGTAACAACGAGATAAAAAGAGAACAACCCAGAGCCACCTTTCCTTTTCCTCTGCAAAGGAGCTGTGTGACGTTAAATTACCTATTTACAAAATAGATTAATATAGAGAGCTGTATTAAAGAGGTGAAATGGCTGGAAAAAAGAAAATGAAATCACCCTTGAAAGTGTATTTTTACAAGGCTGAGAGCTGCACTTTGTCACTAAAGTAACATCTATGAATTGTTTCAGTGCTGGATGTATTTTCAGCTGATTTTAAAAGAGCTGCTGATAGAGCTTGATGATGCTACTTCTGCAGCAACGCAGTAGCAGTTGCTTGGAGATGGTGCAAATGGATGTATTTTTTCTAAGAACCCCTCCTTGTCCTCTGGGGTTTCTCTAAGCAATGTGACCCATGATTGCTACCAGCAAACTGGATGCAATCCAAATATTTAGATCTAGATGTGACTTCAGTCATCCACTGAGTTACGCCTGTCTAATAATTAGTAACTACTCGTATGTTTGACATTTGTATTTTACACTTCTGTAACAACTCCTGTTTCTGACTGCAGTGTGATGGTTGAGCTCTGTAAGGGGTTATTCCAACCCCACAAGTGAATGAATCCCTTCCACAGGAGTTACCCTCTTAAAATAATTACTGGGAAAAATGAAAGGGTAATCTTTAGTCCAATAATGGCTCTAGTGGAAGGAAACCTAAATTAAGTCATATTGGTTCTCTGAAACATTAGGTTAGGCAAATTAGGCATTTTACATTTCTTTCAAAACCAAAGTCTATAGTAGGACTAAAACAGTGTGGTGCTGGGTGTGAGAGGGAAATAACTACCAGTTGTGAAATATCTTTGGATTGTTTAGTAACATTACCATTCACAGCCACGGAATACATTATATTTTATTGTAAACTTCGTTCCTTAGAGAAGTATAAATCTTGAAAGTGTGTCAATACTTGGCAAAGTAAGTAGTCTCTGGAGGCAAAAAATATTTAAGACCATCTATCAAGTGTAAGAAGTTGATAGCAATTAAAATCAGAGCTGTTTATGTATAAACATAAATTGCAGAGGTAGCTTAAAACTGGCCAGTAAAAATCTTGGCTGGATGGAAATTCCAATTGCAAAAGGCTGCAAAAAGCAACATCTGAATTTTAAGAACTCTTTTTGTAGCATACATTTTTTTTCCTTAGGGACAATATTTTCTATGAAATTTTATTACATTAAGGGAAATCTATTTATTTATTTATTTTCACATTCAGGCATTCTTAAAAAAAAAACCCAAAGCAAAACCAAAACCCACCAAACAATGGGTAAAACAAGATAGCTTCTATAACATATTGCTTGTATTAGATGTTAGTTAAACCAGATCTAGTTAAACCAGATTATATTTCAATGCTGACTTTTCCCCCAAAGTGGTAGAGGGAAGGATGGGGAACTATTTTAATTACTGTAATCATTAATGATGAATATTTTTATGAGGGAATTTATGTACAATCTTTTTTATTATAGTGCATTGAAATGGAATTATTAATTGTGTCTCTTTAATATGTGAGGCCCTAAGGAAATGGACCGTTGTGGGCAGCCTGCATAATTTTGTTGTTTTTCAGTATGGTTACAACACTCAGAACTTCAGTGGAATGAAAGCCCAGAGGAAGAGTATTGGGGTGTTCTTCTTTCCAGAAGAGGAAAGGGGCTAACCTGCCTAACCCAGCCACTGGGTACCTAGTTGCTGGTTTGAAAGGAACGTGTTGGTCTTGTTCCAGGAAGACTGTCAGACCTTCTCAGATGTGGAGGTCTGCCTTGACTTATCCTTTTGCCCAACAGAATAGGTCCACCACTGGCTGTCCGGCGTAGTGCTCAGTGCAAGTACAAATAACCACTGTCCCAACAAGAAGATGTGCACGTTTCCTGGTTTTGGCCTAGCGGACAGTCTCGGGTCGTTGTGTTTGGGGCAGTCCTTGAGGAGATGCACGGAGCACAGCTAGAGCGTTGGTTGATGCGGTGGTGGTGAGGATGTGTTGGGCTGTAGGTGGACCCTGCCTCTTCTCCCAAGGCTTCCATGAGTTTAGGGATCTGTTTATAGGCACCCTGCAACACCACATCATACGGTGAATAGAGGCAGAGAGGCTACCTCCGTCCTTAAATATGGGGAGGTGTGAAGAGGACACCAACTTCAAATGTGGCAGTCCTGAAGAAGCTTGAAGTGGAGGGGTGCTCTGCCCACAGCGAGTTTTGCTGCAGCGGGCAACGAGGAGTGGCCTTCCAGCTGCTGCCACAGACACGGGGAACCTTCCTCGGAGCAGAAACGGTGCCAGGCTGTGGAAGGGAGAGGCTGTGGTTGGGGACCCTTGAAAAGAATGATTCAAAAGCTGTGCTTGAAAGTGGAAGAAAGCGACAAAAAGTGAGACTGAATGCTGTTAAACAGAGCATAAGGTACAGTGTTTATTTGAAATTAATGATGCTTGCATGCCTTCAAACTGCATTTTAATATTTAAATTGCTGCAAATGTAAATTATTGAAATAAAGTGTCCATGAATTATCACCCCCAATCTTCCAAGTTACAGTGCTAGAAAACAAGAGGGAAAGAGCGCCTAGGTCAGCTAAGTCTAAAGAAAGACTGTCCCCTTCTCATGTTGAATTTCTTCCACTGCAAGAGAACCTCTTTTCCCTCCTGTTCAGCTGTGGGAAAGAAATCTCAGGGAAGGAAATCTTGGAATGAGATCCAGATGAGGAGCTGGTATATAACAGCTGAGAGATTTTGGTATTCCGGACACCAATATCCATCACTGAGGGGACTGAGTGAATCCACCCACACAAGTGGATTAATTCTGGCATTAGACAGGGACGTAACACCCATGCTGGGAGCTTCCTCTCATCTTCCTTACTTCCAGAGGAAGATCAGTCCAGCAACTTTTTCTACACCTCCTCCAGAATGGTGAAAGAAAAGGGGGCTTTGTTAAGTGCTCCCAGCTTTCCAAAGGAAAAGAGAGACTGGGACTTCTCCCAGAGTCACGGTGCCCCTGCTGTGTGCACACGTTGTGTTGAAACCATAGCACAAGTAAGATGGTGAGACACCATTTCACTGCAGATGGCTGCTATAGCTTGGATCTCTCCTCTCCTTTGTTGGAGGAGTCCTTGGGCAAGGGAGCAGTCTTCATTCTTTGGCTTCCAAGGGCAGGGCTGCTGATGGGTCCCTTAGGAACACAAGGGGTGAAGGAAATAGCAAAAGTATTCTGGCATTTTTAAACTTGGACTTTGTCTTACAGTCTCTCCCCCAAGAATTTGTGAGAATTTCACAAAATAAGACATGAACAAATCAATAGAGGAAACAGCATCCGAACCACAATGCAGGCATTTATTGTCTCCTTGTGCATTAAATTACCCAATTAATGTTTCCTATTGCCTTAGCCTGTTCTAATAAGGCTTGACTGTCGCTTATCAGCCCCTAATCTTCTAAATGATGAGCAAGAACTGCAGCTGGATTTACAAGAGCCTTTGGGGCACAATACCAAACTCCCAGAGCGCCAAAGATCCATCCTTGGAATTATGCTTATTATGGGTTCTCATTCATTACCATTTACTTCACACAGATCTCCACTAATAAGATCAGCTTGGCTTTATTATTTATCAGTTATTAAGTACTATTAAAATAGATACACTGGACAACCAATCTCTGTGTATAATGCATTCCTCAAAAAAAAAAAAAAAAAAAAAAAAGCTTTTTCTTGCATAAAAATGTTATTTCAGATACCAATGCTCTTCTGAGTCAACTGAGTTTGCCTGCTTTGTGGGCTTATTTTTCCTGAAAGAATGATCTATAGCTTAAAACGTTTTGGGGTAAGAAAAATGTTTCCAGAGTAACTGAAAGTCATTTTTATGGGCTGTGTGCATGACTTAACTAATTAGAATGACAATGTTGGGAAAGAGTTGTGGGTAATGAGTAACTTAACAGGGATAAATGATTTTTAATAGACAATGGTAGTGTCTTCAGAATGATAAATACTTTCCTGTTGTATGATAAAAAATAAATAAATCTATTTTACAAAGAGAGCCTTCTTATGAACTGTGAGGCTGGGGGGGGGGGAGAGGAATAGATTCATTTAGATAAAATGCTATTAAATTGCCTGTATACTGTCCTGTCAGACAACTATCGACCCCATCCCATGGGAGAAATTGATTTCCGTGCAGAGAGCTATGTGCTTTCTGCAGTGTATTGCTTCAGTGCTATTGCTCTGGTAATCACACACTGCTGCCTCTTTTCCTTTCTCTCTCTCTCTGTCTATTTGTTGTGGAAAGATTGATTGAGAGACATGAGGGATTTTAGATTGCCATATTTGTTGTTATTTGACCTTTTCCATTAAAATCTGTTAAAAATGTAAATACTTCATTTGTAGTAATGTACATATGAATTTGCTTAAGTGGTCTGCGAGTAAGGCTTTCAGGAGGAAGCATTTACCTTTGTTCTCCTGTAGACCTATTAGAGCTGATGCAGTTAAGTGAATTCAAATGCAGCTGAGGATGCTCCCTGCTTCCGTAAAGCTATCTAGGCTAGTTCTCAACACAACAAGATCTAAAGATGGGAAAAGTAATCCAAACTGCCAGCATCACGTAAGCGCTGAAAAGTGAAATGATATGTGTGTAAGGATCCTTGCTTTGGTTTGGATTGGTTTTCCTTCTTTTAGGCATAGATACCTTTTGTCAGGTCTCACTAATGATAGTCATTTTTTAACAAGACAAAAACACTTGAGGTCAAGAAATGCCAACATTCAAGTTGAAACCCAGTTTTAAATCTTCCCCCTCTGCAGGTAAATAAGAAACAGGGTCTTTAATTGTCATTAAATGGTCACATGTTGTTTCTCGCATAATACAGCTTCAGTTTACAAAACTGTTTGTCTGACATTTTATGTATGTGCTTGACTTTTCTACTCTTTCTTGTCATTTTTACATTAGTCTCATTGTTATGACTCACTTCAGCATCATCGGTGCTAAAGCCGGTGTTTGAATGTCTGCTTGTGGGAATGTCTCCTTGCTGTTCTCTGAGAGCACTTGCACACGGGGGGAATCTCTGAATGGGAAAAAGCCAGGTTAGACCTTCTTGCTCCACCTCATGCCAGCGCTGAGGGCATAGAAGGGAATAAAGATCTGCCGATAGATCACAGCTATATTTTAGCAGTCACGGGCTGTTGCATTAGGCCTTGGGAGGAAAGTGTAGGATGGCTTAATTAGAGTCACGTTCTAGCCCAGACTTAAAGAGCAGTGAACTGCTGAGTCCATGTTTGCACGTATGCATCCCGGCTACGCCAAATATCCGGAGTTTCAATGCTTTTATTTTTATTCTGCTGGGTGGACAAAGCTGCAAAAGCAGAATCACTGGTGATCTGTAAAAATCAATAAAGACAGGATGCAGCTTCTCCTTTGCCTTTTACTTGCCCACCTCCTTTAATCTGTAGTAAATAGATATAAAATGCTTTATTGCCTTACACTGACCTTATGCTCCCTCCCCGCTGTGTAAAGTCATGGCAGAACCGCGATGAAGCCGCCACGAGTGAGGAACGTTAAGCGCCTTAGAAAAATTGAGCTGTGCTCTTGGTTACGTAGCCAGCTTTCTCCACCTATACCCCAGCAGCTGTTTGACAAAGCTGCCGCAGCCTTTTTTTTTTGGAGGTGACGTGAGGTCATGGGACAGAACCCAAGCCAGCAAAGTGCTCTGACAGAGGGTGAGCCGCGGGGGGAGAGGAAAGTCACAGCACCCTGCTGATGTCCCGCAGCGGTTGTGAGGCTGCCGCCGCCGTAAAAGGGATCAAGGATGGCTATGGAGCAGGTTTGAAAGCGAGAAGGAAAGGGGATTTCTTAATTGGAGGCTGTTTTGGTGGGGACAGTGGGAAAGGCAGGCCTGTTATAAGCAGGGACAACCACAACCGAAGAACCAGACAGAAAGTTCCTCAGAGTAAAACCAGCAGCATCCCCCTCCCTTCCCTCTTCACAGGTTGGTGACACCGGTTTCCAGATCCTACCGTTTGTGTTCGGCCAAATCTTTTGCCTCGTGCTTAATGGTGACTGGGGCACGTGGGAAAATCATTGTTGCAGAGAGGTGGCTAAGATCTGAAGAGATGCGGGAGGAGAATAGAGAAGGGCTAGAACAAAGGCTGAAAATTACATCTAAAATACCATTTCAGAGAGCATGCCTCACATTTCTCAGTCAGATTCACAGACCCTTGAGTCTGGTGAGTTGTCTGTGAGTCCTGAATACTTAAGTTTTGTACTGCATAACAGCTTAATTTTTTTTTTTTTTTTTCACTTCACCTGGACAAGGTGTTCTTCATTCCTCTTCTTTCTTTATTTGTTGCAGACTACAACAGCAATATTACAATTAGATATTTATGGCAGTGGTGACAATTTAGCAGATAGCCAGCACACAGGCATGAGCAGGGAAGCTTTCACACACATGCGAGTATGTAAACTACCACTCAAGTCAAGTTAAAATGTGTCTGACCTTAAAAAAAAAAAAAAAAAAAAAGGCATGGGATTATGTTGCTGCATTTCCTTTGCAGTGAACAAAACAGTTCAGGGTCCTTAAGTATGAAAGCTAACATACAAATATAAGCTACTACTATTGTGTGAAGAAATCTCTAAAACTGTAATTGTACAGAAAGTATGGGGAGAGAGAAAGCATTCAGTCCTGTTGATGTGACAGTGCGTGATTTGTAAATAGCGTGTCTGTTCTCAGCAGAGGCACTGAGCTCTGCAAAGGATGTTCCTAGTCCCATCTTCATGACTTTTAGGCCTAGGTGCCAGTTCAGGAAAGTGTATTTATTGGTGAATCTCTAAAGTGGAAAACTCTAAAATACATCATTATTAAGTATGTACTTCACGATCCATCGGAGTAAGTGCGACTTTGCAACAAAGGGAATTCTGTTTCAATATATGGAAAAAAATCTCAACTGTGAGAGCGGTGAAACTGTTGAACAGGTTGCCTAGAGAAGTTGTGATATCTGCCTCCTTGAAGATTTTCAGAACCTGACCAGACAAAGCCCTGAGCAAACAAGTCTAACATTAAGGTTAACACTGCTTCGAGCGGAAGGTTGGACTAGAGAACTGCCCCCATTCTTCTCACACCAAGGTCCCTTTGAGAGTAAATCTTCCTATGATTTTATGACTTCAACTCCTGGTTACATTTAAGCATTTGCCTAAGATAGCGCCTTGCTAGGAGAGCACCTCCATCCCATGAAATGGAGAATTTGTTTTTCAATTGCCTTTTAATCCTCCGCGTAGCACAGCAAGTGCAGATACCCTTCTTCCCCTCTTCATCAGCCTCTCCTCCATACTAGCACTCCTCTCCTCATCAAATAATTCAATTTAACTGGAGGCAAATGCTGACTGCTCATGCCCATTCAGGAAGGTGTCTAGGTAGGAGGGAGAAGATCGTATTTGAGAGCATGAGGTGTATGGGTACAAACATATCTCACAGCCGTGTAGAGATGCACCCGAGGTGGGAATGCTCGAGCTGGGTGATAGAAGCCATTGGAGAAAATCACTGAGTACAGCACCACAAACCCAGCACCTCTTAACTTCTGGCCTGAAGGTGGGAGATTTTCTTCCTCCCTCTTTGGGTGGGAAATGGGAAGGAGAAGTTGCATTGTGTGGTTTTATTAGAAATACAGAGGGAGGGAGGTTATAGGGGAGGGAGGATGAGGAGCCAGAAAGTCAGGAGGAAGATGGAAGTGTGGGGGAGTATGTGTGTGGGAATTTCTATGGGGAATAGGCAATGTTATGTGTATTTGGGGAAATGTCATCGGATGAGTATATATGAAGGAAATGAGTGAGGCGTGTGGCGAACAGCAAGAGGCCCCAGTAGTGAGACCTATACCAGAGAAGATGGGCTCTCTTCCGTATCTGTTCTCAGGTATCATAAGAAGTTTACAGGAGTAGGTTTGGTCCAATTGTGGCAAAGCTGACACCTCTCAATAAAGAAAGAGGGACTTGAAATTAAATTAATGTGAAAGGGATTTTAGAAATAGTAGAGGGATATAAATATCAGTTGCGTCTCTGAGGTATGAAATTTCTTGGGACCTGTTCTCATTTGCTTATGTGTATTTTTAATGCAGTAGAATTTAATTTGGTAGTCTATTAGAAGTACATCCAAAGGGAACTGCTGGATGCTTCTTATCAAGTGTTTCTATGCTCCTCTCTCACAACAGGGTGACTTTTGCACTGTGATAACTTTTTGTAAAATAAACAAAGCAAGTTACCTGTAAATGGAGAATGTAGTGTTGCTAAACCCAGGGTTTTGGCAAGACACCCTTGCAGTCCAAAGTACCTTAGCTTCCATTTATCAGCTTGTGTTTGTACATGCCTGTGCTTCAGAGAATGTTTAATCAAGGAAGAAACTGCCCCTCATCCCCCATCCCCACTAATTTAATGCAAGAATCCATCGTTTTCAGAGAAATTTTATTTGTGCATGTCAAAAAGGCTTCGCCTTTCACATCAGTGACAGGGAGAGCAAAGGGGAGAAGTTGTCAAATGACTCTGTTAGTAAAGGATGAACCACTTGCGGAGCTTATTTCCATATGGACTGATGTTTTTCTTCTATTCAGTGTCTTCCTCCTTTGCCACCCATTGCTAAGGACAAATACAAAGAAACTTGTGAGAACAACCTAAAGCAAAGTTGCAGTACAGGGAAACATACAGAATATCTGAGCATTGGTTACAGATGTTCCCAGGTCAGAAACCAAAGGTCTTTGTTACACTGTGAAAGACACTTTTTGAATGAAGAACTTCAATCCTGTCTCCAATTCTCTTCCAAACCCTGTAGGATCCCACTACAATAATTAGCATCCTTACTGATGTTTTCAGGTATAGACTAGGCTTCCTCATACCTTGGTTTGATTTATCTAGGTGTGGGTTGCATTAACTTGGCAGGGTGATGAGGAAAACTTGTGTTCTCTGCTTTGAGCTGGTAAGTGCAGGTAGATCCCTCTGCTTTTGACCCAATGAACTTCCTTTAAAGGAAAGAAAGCTAAGATTTTTCTAAAAGGCCACAAGAAGTGGAGTAATGATTCCTATCTGTCAGTCTGATAACTCCATTCTCATGTTTCACTGTTTCCTCCCACTTAATCTGTTCTGCATGTTCAAATGTGAAGCTCTTGGTTTAGTCCTGAATTTGTGTTTGAAAAAAATTAATGAACTTCCACTGTGGTGATGATGAAAGCATAACCTAAACTTCCACTGGCCTTTTTTCTGTCACTATGTGTTTCAGATTTCTGTCTCTGCTAGCCACCCATATCTCTGCGACTTCGTGGCATAGTTATTTCCACTAATTCCCTAGTTTCAGCTTCCCACCAAGTATAAAGCAACAAACAGGAGAAACGTTGCTTCAGGTGCAATGCAGCCACTTCTTTTATTTACATCCCTTCGTCTAGTAAATGTACACTTGAGCTGAAATACTGCTGACTTCTTGGAAGTCATCTGTTAATTCTTCTTTATCTATCTGGAGGACTCTCACTTACAGATGGACTGGACGGTGGAAGTTGTACCACCCCTGGGAGTTCCACCTCCGTGAGACCTGGCCTCCTGGGACATCATCTGGGAAGCCTTGGATCCACCAGAGATCCCGCTGCTGGTAAAACCTGATGAATGGGTCGAGCCTCTGGCACCTAGAACATTTACAAGGGAGATGTTACTGACTGGAAGGAACCTTACAGGGTAATTATAAACTACTGTGTTTTAAAAAAAATTCTAGGCTAGCAAATGTATCAAAAGACAAGAAGACTGCTGATTACTTGACTTGTTCCATCAATATACTGCTTTTATCTGCCACCTTGGGGAAAGGACATTTGCAGTGTTTTGTGGATGTTCCCAGAACTCAAAGAAAATCTACAACTCTCACACAGAATGTTTTCAATAAATTTGGATCTCCAAAACAGCTTCAGCACAGTTTGTCTCTGCTGAAATTGTAATTTTCTGAGGAGTTGCCTGAGGAACAAATGTGGACTGTGGAACAAATTCCTACAGGAATTAAGGGTTGCCGCAGACCTCACCACTTACTGTTCCATGTGACGGATATGTTCCTTTCACTTCACTTTCCATAGCATAAACTTATACATAATAGATACCTGTAAAATTCAAACACAGCAAGCTGTGGTAGCCAGTGGCCAATTTATATGTATATCTCCATCTCAGTATAAATAAGCCTCAAGCAAAGTATTCCGTTGCAAACTCTTCTTCTCCTGGGAGAGGAGTAAAGCATTAAAGATGACAAATGTTAGTGATAATGCTTAAAGCGTTCCTGGAGGATGCTCAAATATTTTGGTGATGAGCTTGTTATAACATCTTCTGTAAAGTGATACTGAACAATACTCATGCCCTGCTGCAGAATCAGCCGTTCCTTCGAGCGTGTTTGTTCTGGGGGGAGGAAGGGTTACAGTCTGAATGAAAAGGTTAAGAAGATGTATTTGAAGAGTGAGAGATTTCAGTGAGCACCTGCGGAAATGAAATCAGGCCCTTTTAGCTCTCAATCAGGCAAAGAATGTGTGGCAAGCTCTCCTGCTGCAGGGAGCCAAAGCTCACACCTGTCTTGGCAATGTTACAGAGTTAGCATTTTTCACACGGATAAAAGCTCTTTTGGAGTATCTCCTGTAGGCATGGCTAAGGTTTCCTTGAGTCATGAAGATTTCTCTTCACCAAAATAATGAAGTCCATAGCTGATATAGACATTGCAAGAATAAAACCAGGCGTCGTTAAATGTTTACGTTGCTTGTCTCTCCTAAAGTTTCTCAGCACATGGAAAGATACAATTCTTCAGTCTTTTAGTTTAGAAACTGCAACTTCATGCTCTCTATAGGGCATGACCACTGAAGAGTTTGCCACTGGTTATGGACGTGCTGAGTACTGCTGTACCATCCTTACCGTAACAGAAGGCAAGATTGTGCAGCTAACTCTGCTCTGGTGTATGATTAGATTAAGTAACTGGCATCCCCCGTGTACCAGGATTTCTGCTGCTAATGCAGCGTGGTGCCTGACAGCAGCTCTTCCTGCTCTTCATTCTCTCGGTCCTCCTCCTCTCCTGACTCTCTCCCATATTCAGTCCCTCTGCTGCTACCATCCCTTAAGCTCTTTCCTATTGAATATTCAGAACCACCGTATTCAGTAACCTAAACTCACTGATCAAATCATACTGAGTAAAAATTTAAAAATGCCTCAGAGGAGTCACATGCAGTATCTCTTTAAATGACCCTTATGTCACTTATTTGCTCACTGTCTGGAGAGCCTCACGCTATGAATAATATTGGCAGCAATGTGAATCATATCTTAGAAAAATAACTTACTTTCTCTCAACCAAGCTTATCTCATTTTTTACTATTAAAAGATGCCTCAAATCTGGACCGTGGCCAGCTCACCTGGCCAACCATTCTTTTTATGGCTGGAAGAGCCAGGCTCAGCTCCATCCTTCAGTAGACTCCTAGAAGCTTACTACAAAAGCAGCAGTCAGCAGTTGACCAATACGGCAGAGATCCCCACCGATAACCAGGCTACTGGCTAGCATACTCCTGATACGTGGGAGATGTGGGTCCAAGATCTCTAAAGCAAAAAGAGTTTTGAAGCTTTTATCCAAGGTCAGCGAGCTAACTACTGTGCTGCTGGGTAAAGCAGGATTACACGGGGCACTCTCTTCTGTGGAGTTCTGCTTGTTTAGAGGATGCCTGCTGAATCAGGTCACACAGGCAGGACTGGCAGGGAGAATAACTTGTGCGTGAATCCCACGGGATCTGGGGTTAAACAAGTGCCAAGCTGCTTGGAGTCATCGGGTCAGGGTTTGCTCTGTGCATGCAACAGAAAAGCAAGCACCTGCAGGGTTAGCTCACGTGAAAGCCAGCTATGCCTGATTTTAGTACTTAGATAGGTGCTGTCAAGGATGTGTATATATTCCCTTCGTGAATTCAGCTCTTGGACTGCAGCTAATTTCCCTCTGCACTAGCCTTTGCATGAGGTTTTATGAGTTCTCCCTATATGGATGTGTGTGAGTAAAAAGCAAGGGAAATCTGATAATTTATATGAAATGTAGGTACACAGATCATGTTCTTGCATAAGTGTATTGTTGCTTATTGCTACCACGACTTTCCATATTATTGATGATTCCTAGCAGAATGGAGAGATAGCACAAACTTCAAATAAACACTGAAACTCATGAATACCACATATGTATGTGTACATTCATGCATATGTGCATACACAGAAAACACCCTTAATAGCATCCCACTCATAACATGCAGTTAAATATAGGAATCTTTTGTCTTTAGTGCAATACAGGAATGTAGGAGAGAAGACATTACTTGACGAGTTTATTTTCAAGGAAAAAGAAATTGTTTGGACCTATGCACTAAAGCACAAAACCACACACACACAAAATTGCTCATACCCATTTCTTGGAGAGTTGCAGTAGGGCCTCCAGAATGGACACCTCCCCCAGATGCTCTTGCTTCCTGGGACATCATCGATGAAGCAAGTGATCCTCCTGTGATACCGGAGGAAGTGAAACCAGCATTGCGGACATTTTGGTCGGCCATTTCTCTTTCCGATGGTGTGGAATCCACTGAAGCACTGCGAGGCTCAACCAGTCTTCTTATATGTTGCCTAGCTAACAGCAGAGAAATGAAACTGGTACCAGGATAAGAAAGAAAAGAAACCAAAACTTATCCTCAGCCAGGAAATGAAACTGAACTTTATGACCATGCCCTTTATTGCTGTTATCAGAGTGAAGCTTAGGCAAACCAACTAATTTCCCCTTATGATATTAAAAAGAATTAGTAGCATATGAATCACTGATTGGCAGCTGACGTGGCTGAGAACTTTACTTGTTCATTCTTCTGCACTGCACTCTATTGTACTGAGTTGCACCTGTAGAAGATAGTGCCTCATTTTAAGAATTAACACAACTCTGAGTAAAGATGATAGACAAAAAAGCAGCAAAGTAGTGGTCATGCAGAAACTGCAACTTGATTTGGTTATAGCACCCAGAGTTCAGCTGCGGTACAGCTACCCCCCCAAAAAAATTGGTTTACAGAGAGCTGGAAATGAGAACTCAATTAACAATGGATGGTTGAAATTAATTTCTTTATGGAAGGAACTGTTAGGGGACCTTGCCTCATATGAACAGATTGACACAGATGTTTTGTTCTTCCTCATGCAAATCCTGCTAAAGCAGAGCCTCCATCTTTAATGAACAGGCCTTTGCAACTGGCACACACTCCTTTATTGCAGTTTTTCTTAGCCAGTAGTTTAAATAAGGTTGTTTAAAAATCCATGGGCCTCCTCCCTTAGGTAAAGAGGAATATCTGGTTTAGTGACACTACCGCAGGGATGGCTCTCAAAGTCGAAATATACAGAATAAAAATACAGCATTTTCGTGGTCATATAATACCTGTATCTTGTACATGGTGGGTTATAGAACAAAGGATACAAAGTCCATTCCTCTCTTTTATACGTGTTATTTATCTGAGCAGTGGGATATCTGGTCTATGTACGCGTAAGCAGCACTGCTCTTTTAACTCTTTTTTTTCCTTCCATTTTTCTTTAATTCATATATGTTAGTTTTCTTTAATTCAAATGTTTGTTATTTTTATTTTCTACTCTGCTTGCATTAGAGATTCTGTAATTATGATGCATCTTTATCCCCATAATTTCTCAGGTCTCTCATTCATCATTTTGAACTACTTAATGTTATAAAATATCTAAAGTTGCAGCTTAAATGCAAGTAAAATTCCATGTAAGAATAGGACAATTAATGCTATAGGCCCTCTTCAAAGTGACAATAAACCCCAAAATGTCACTTTCTTTGTACATATTGCTACAGATCTTTCCTTCAAAACTGCTAAAATCTTTCGGTGCTTTGTTAATATCATTTATTTAATATTCCAAACAGCCCATCAGGAAATGATGATAAAGTCTGGCAAAGCCATGAGGAATGAAGGCTTCACAAAGTTGCAGAGACTCTGTATGTGATGACCTTTTACTCAGTCCTAAAACACAATTCATAATGGATACACACAAAGTTGTTTAACTAAAAATAGTTAAAATTAGATAAAATAAATGTTTTATTGCAAGCAAAGTGCCTCAAGGCAATTCATGATTAGCAGAGGCATCAGTGAGTAAGCAGGGAAAGGAGAAATTAATAGTAGTCTCATGAAAATACAGTGAAGAAACTCAGTGTATTAAGGAGAGGGAAGCCACCGAAGGGATTCAAGAGAGGCCTCCATTTACAAGTGTGCCATGGACCTAGTCAGCAAGGAGGTGGCTCTAAAATCTGCTATGTGGTTGCAACGAGTTGGATGAGGAACGTGTGAGTCGGCACCGGTAACCGACCCTGGCTACCATCACCAGACCTGAACCTGATTTGGTGACTCATGTTTCTGGTTTGACCTTGGACTTGCCTCATCACTACAAACGTGCCTGACGATTTGGACTCTTGGTTCAACCTGCCTATCATCTCTGGGTCTGCTGTGCTCACCTTGCTTGGGGTGGTGGGGTAGGGCCTCGCTGTGCCCTAGCAACATGTGACGAGACTAAAATCACAGCGTCCAGTTTAAAAAGACCCCGTGTCATTGCTGAAGTGGGATTGGGAACAAGAACTTGGCCTCAGAGCCTGCAGCTTCCAGAGCTCCTCTCCCTCCACCAATTCATCCAGAAAGACATGCTTCTCCCCTCACCTGCTGGCTTTGTGTGAGACATTTTCCTTAATGGTCCCTTACCTTTTTTTTGCTTTGTTTTACTGGTATTTCTGGTTAGAAAGTGTGACTTCCAAGATGTTAGGCAAGTGTAGTTGATGTCCAGCTGAGTTTGCAGGGAGCCTGGTGCAGAAGCACTAAGGCAGTTGTAAGTCTTTGTGGACTGTTTGCCAAAAATCCAGGCAGTGATAAATTAAGAGCCAAACCGATGCAACCTCTAGTTAAAGCATGGAAGGAAAGAGAAAATAACTCATTTGTATCACCAAGCCTGACATTATAACACTAAATTGGGTCTAGGAGACTATCTGAGTAATTTCCCTGCTCCAGAAGCTAAAAATTTGAGGAGAAGAGATGGGTGGTGTGAGCTGACCTGAAAATCATCCAGTGGCACTTCTAAGCCTCAGAGAACAGAGAGTCAAAGCCATGAATACCAAGAGTACGACTGCCTTTATTTTCAGTGTCACTACAGTTTCAGTAGCCTTAGGTGCTGAAGCATTTATACATGTAGCTAACATAGTTTGAGGTTTAACTCTCTGAGTTTCAGGTTCAAATTAAATCCTTAAGTGTCAAAAATCATGCACTGTCTAGACTGTGTGCTCTTTGAAAGGAACTGGAAAACCAGAGGCTTGATTGGAAGTACTCTGAAAATTTGAGTCGTGGGCATCCTTCTTTTCTTCAATTTTAAAAAAAAAAAAAAAAAGGAAGTAAAAAAGCGTACTAAGCTGAAAACACCAAACCAACCAACAACCAGATGTGCATGAAACTGTTATACATTTTGGTCAGGAATGACCTTACTCCCTTGTGTCTGTGGATACGAACTGCTGTGTCTCTTCGGTATGTTTTCCTTGAAGTCCTCACTAGTGTGCCACTTAGAGATATTTTCCTCAGAGTGAAGCTGGGCAGCTGATCATGGACATTAATCTCTGCGTAGCCTGTTTTTGGTAGTCACCTTTTTCATTCCAATAACATGTTCATTGAAGTCACTTTTTCATAAACATTTTCCCATAAACCTCCGTTTCAAAAGAGATTATTCAAACAGCTTTTAAACAATTACTCTTTTGAAGGGTCTAATTGAAGAAAATAAACCTGTAGAGAATCTGACTGAACCAAAGATCTTCAGCATCCAAGATTATCTATCTGTCACCCTGTGACCTATTTCCTTCACACTACTTTTTAATTTTTGTAGCAATTATAGTGTATATGGATAATACCTATTAGCATATTTATGGTCATTGCTTCATATTTATTGTCTGCACAACTCATTAATCTTCATCTAGTGTGTGAGGCTGACAGCTCAATCTATTTTGCAATCTCTGGGCAGCAGCCATATCCAAAAAGCTTTTGTTTCCCTGTAAATAAACTGTGTTCAAGACCAGAGGACAATGGTACATCATGCAGTGATTGACACAAGCCATGGCTGCTAATCAAAAGTAGATTTTATTACCAGCTGAGTCAAGTGCATTATGGGGCCATTGTTCTAGTGCTGTCAGGGCAAGAGCATACGTAGTCAGTCACCTTCTCAAGATGGGTTGATTGTTCTCCAAGATTAGACAGAGTTGCCTTATTATCCATCCCAGACAACAAGGCATCTCACCCAAACAGACGCCTTTACAGAAACTGCCTGTACATTGAATTGATTTGAATTGCTAATGCATAATCTGTCCAGCACAGATGTGCAATGAATATTTGGATGTTGTTTTGCATGTCAGTTGAGAAGGCTGAATGATGAGGTGATGATCGTTCAGTGATGGGTACTGGACATTTGCCAACAATTGAGTTTGAGCACTTTCCCTGACAGTAATCAGATCAGCTTCCAAAACGTCTTTTCTTCAATTCACTGACAATTTATGTTAGAAGATAATGCAACTCTCTAACAGTTAACACAGTTGGCAGCAATTTGCATTTTTTTCATATAATTAAATTTTTCATTTCACCCAAGAAGAAATACATATAAGCTGCATATAACTGATACACATATTCCAAGACACTTCCAAAGTAACTCCACTTGAATAACAGGCCATCTAGATAAGTCAAAAACATTGAAACTCTTCATAATACAGGTAGCACTAGTTTTATTAGTTATAAAACTACATTTGCTGTGAAAAATTAGGAACCTTGTTATCAAGCTGTATTAGGTAAGCTTTCCCAAAAAAGCAATTAACGTAATAAGCATTTAACCTATGACCATGGTCATGCTTGAAGTAGATCAGAAAACACAATGTTCTGATTTAAAAATTTTCAATCTCTGTCAGGATTGACATAGTATAAAATAGGAACAGAAATGAACACCACAAGACCAATATTATGACATCAAGGGACTGATATGAGCTCACAAAGTGACATCACATGATTCACGTGAATGTGAAAGAGGTCTTTATGCAGTCATAATCATAGAATCATACAAAAATTTAGGTTGGAAAGAAACTCTGGAGATCATCCGGTCCTGCCAGGGACTTAGCTCAGAGACACACTTGGTTGAGTTCCAAGTACCTCCAATGATGGAGATTAAACATCCTGGAGATTGTCAAATACTGGGCAGAATTCTGCAACTTATGTTTGTTGTCTGTTGTCCTTTCTCTGTGCACCTCTGAGGTGATTCTCCGTCTTCTTTATATCCCTCATTATTTCAGATCTAAAAAGCACAGTTAAAACCGTACCTTTAGGATGTAAGTAGCCAAAGAACTACTGATAGCTTAGAAAATCACAGGCTTGTGGGGACACTTCTGATACCTAAAAAATTTTACCTTCTAACTTTATTTAGGTATGTGTCTAGTGTATCTCTATTCATATAGCAAAACACTTTCCCTCCAAAATAAATAATAATGCTTCTCAAGAACTTCTAGAGCTCTTTTTAGAACACACTTTAACTAATGCAGGTTTGTTATCTGTCTTTACAAGGTAAAGATGAGTACTCATGAATGTGTGGTAGAGGGAAGAACCACTTCCTTAACTTGCCAGTTTTCCTACGAGTGAAATTTACTATAGCTAGGAAAAGAGTGGGAAGTGTTTGAGCCAGAAATTTTACAACCAAGGTCAGAAAGGCGTTTACAGGTAAGTCTGATTTTTCCATATGTCAGCCTTGTTCAGGGTTAGGCTAAGTGAGTCTCATTTGGATTTTTATTATCATTTTCATCTGTCAAAAGCAAGACCTCATTATCCCTGCTTTACAGATGAAACAAATCACAAAGTTGCACTGGCGGCTTTTGGGGGGGAGAAAATTCCAATTTTGGATGCTTTAATTTTGTGTGCTATTAAAAAGAGAACTATAGACATGTGTAACATCTGTATGCACCGCATACTCATAATATCGGCTAAAATTCCATGGATTTTCCAGCTAGAAATCCAGAAACAAAGCCTTTGAATAAGTGGCCTGAGAAGGCTAAGTTTAGACCTCGAATGGAGATAGATGGCAAAATCTTACCAGATGTCCACTTCACACACCTGAACTCCAGCCTGTACTCCTCAGAGCTCCCCCCCAGCTGGATCCTACCCCACACTGCCACCTCTGCTTTCGACCTTAATATTACATTGGTGAGCATAGTCAGTCTTGATGTTGTAGGCTACGCCAGGACTTTGCTCCACAGTCCAAACATATCAGATGAGGCCCTGCTCAAAACAGACTCTGCAAGAGAGGGAGCAGTGCTGCCCTGAATGCTCAAGCTCAGAGGATTCACCCAGACCAGGATTCAGCCCTTTGAGAGCAGCACCGTAGGAACCAGGAGTAGAAGCACCACTCAGCCATGGAGTCATGTTCCCATTTGTTCTCTGTCTCCAACGAAGTCTTCAATATTTCATCGGGCTTCCTGCTGATCCTCTAATTTCCCATCCTGAGCTATCACATGCTTTTGAGACACTGAAATGGAAGCCTGGGCATCATTCTCAAGGCTGTTTTTTAGTTTCTGCTGCAAGAAGAGTGGTACTTGAAAGATGTCATGGAATAGTCAGTGCTTAATGTGCTTCGTGAAGTAATTTTTTATCCCAAAGACATTTAACACAAGCCATTATTCCTGCACTGAAGGATCCTTTCCTTAGGGCTAAAAGTCTTATTTTCCAAAGCATGGAAAGGTACTTCAGCTGACAAATAAATGTCAGCAGCGTGGTCTTTTATTTTTTTAAGCCTGAAAATGGAGATAAAGATAAAGACAAATTGTTCCCTTACATATTATTCTGTAAAAGAAACACATAGATGAGTGGTAAAACTGTGTCATCTGCTGAGTAAAGGTTCTGTTTGATCTTGAGGTTGCAGTCTTCCCATGTACGGTTATGTGAAAAAAACCTCAGAATACAGGAATACAGACTATTCTAGACTGTAGGAAGGAAAAGAGTATTAGTCAGTTCATGCAGTCTTCAAGATGTATAGACATGAGGGAAAATTCTAAGTCTTTCTGGAACCTAGGTAGCAGATTCATGAGGGCAATAGTCCAAGTATATAAGCCACTAATTGGTTGTACCACACCTTTAAGAGAATATAAGGTGCTTTTTTTCTGAAAGAAATGTGGTGAAAACAAAAATAAAATGTGAAGAAATGCAAATAATAGTCAAAGTGCTAATTTTACCAACGCTGAGCTCCCACTGCTATTCAAATGTAATCACAATTGCTGGCTTAATAAAGCCATTTCAAAATACACCATCTACAAACATTAAGTAAGCATATATAAGCATAGGAACCTTTTCTAGTTCCTAGGCGCCTCGTGGATAAGCCCATGGCACAGTATGTGCTCCAGGGTGAGTGCTGAGCAGTTCTGAATGGCTCAGGTCCCTCAGGGGTCCTGCTCCTTCAGCCAGGGAACCTGATCCAGCAGATGCTTCTAGGGCAGACCTGGTGGGTCCAGTTCCAGGTAGAAGCAGCTGGCAGAAAAGGAGGCTGTGATGCCCATCCTCTATAGTCTGAGGCAGAGGACGTGAGTTCAGTGGTGGTCTCTGCTGTGTGGGTCGTAAGCTCTCTTCCTTATCTCCCATACTGCAGCTGCTGCACCCAAGCAGCGCACTCTAATCGTGTGTCTGTGGTCAGCATTGCAGGGTCCAAGGGACCGAAACAAAGTCCTGTTTTCAGAAAGGAAAGGGCAAGTCTTGTCAGAAGACAAAAGCTGAGCAGAGAGAGCTTAAAACATATGGACCTCTCCTTGCCTATAAGTTGAAGGTAATACTATTTTCCTGTTCCCAGGAGATTTCTGAGGCCACATATATTATGCTACTCAGGCACTATGGTAATAAGCATAGTATAAACATTTAATGTAGATAAAGAGGTTTCAAATGCTAATACAAGTGAGTATCTATGAAAGCATAAGTGCTGGAAGTGCTTTTATGGGTGCTTTGAAAAGCAATTAATGACAAAGTGGCCAATCTGTTACATGGGCAAGGGGTCTGAAGACCAGATGGCCTGATTTACTTCTCAGCTCCAGCTGCAAGATACGTGCATAGTTTCATGCCATGCTTACAAAGGACCGAGAGGTTTCCTTGGAAGAGCAGTAAGAGTGGCTGGTTCTTTTAGGCTCTTCTAGGCCCTAACAGCCTGTTTCGTGAGGAGGAACTTGGTAAGTTTTTGCATCTGAAGGATGTTTGGATTTGGCATTAGTCTTTTCTGTTTTGAGAATGCAGGCTATGTTTTTATATGGCTTACACTGTTGTGCTGGAGCCTGAGTGCTATTTGATTGAAGCTGGTGAGTCTGCTTACTGTCATTATTACAAATAAATGTAATACAGCATCTGAAATATTGTAAAGGGTAGACAATTACAGCAGCATGAGTAAGGAGGAAGTACAGTGAGAAAAGCACACGGTGAAAGCCCTCCCTTGAAAGATCATGGAGCATGTCCTCTTGGCATCCGTACCTAAGAATGAGAAGGACAAGAAAGCAATCGGTAATACTCAACACAGATTTGCCAAGGGCATATTGTCTGTGGCCAACCTGACTGCCCTCTGTGTCAAAATGCCTGGTATTCCAAGTGCTGTGGAAGCTTTCGTAACAGAAGGAAAATAAATTTTCTCAAAAAAAGCTGTTTGTAAAGAAGTTTCCAACTGTAAACAAAAGAAATTACTTCCTCTTCTCTACAGTATTTAGGGAAACATGTCTGCCCATGAAGGCTGGACATGGATAGATGCCTTGAAGCAATGGTGCCTTCAGCAGTTAGGTAGCTCTCCTCATCACAGAGGTGCCTGTGAGCTTCTGAACATCACCCATTTACGACACCATAATGCAAGTGTGACGGTCTGACAAATCATAGTCAATTTTTCAAACATTCGTTGAAGAACTTTGGTGGGGAAGATGGCCTCTGTAAAAGCACTGGAGTTGTGTCAACAGGAAAATGTGTCTGGAGGAGAGGCCCCCAAGGAGGATGGGACTGCAATTCTATCTTAAGCAGTCATGCCAGAAGGGAAAGAGAGGCAACTCCTCAGTGACTGCCCCCAAGCCCACTGACCGATTCCAGAGAACCCTGGGAATGTGAACCGAGCATGTCAAGACCACTGACTAACACACCTGAGCTATAAAAGAAGGGAGGATGAGTTCCTGGTGTTTGCCCTCCAGAACTGGATCTCTAGGCTGGCTGGACCAATGCTGGACCCAGGACTGGTGAAACCCTTTTCTTCTCTCTTTCTTTCTCTCTTTTTCTTCTCTCTTTTCCACAGTCCCTACGCCTCATCCTTTTAAACATAAACCGTTGACCAAGTCTGGGACTAGGAGTAGGTCCAGCCGCCCCTGGGCTCCTCTTTGAGAAGGAGTCCAGAAAGCAAGGAGGTCCGCTCTGAACCTTGTGACTCAATGGGAGGGCTCTCCTTCTGACACAGTGTCATGTTCCTTTTTCCATTTATTTTTCTACACCACCCTTTTCTTTTCAAACAGCGGCTTAATGACATAATGCAAGGTTCATATTGATAAGTTCACTTATACTTGGGCAAAGTTAGCTTGGTTGAATAAATGTTGATTGTTGTTTGAACTTCCCTGGTGTCATTTCACCTTAATTCTGACAAAGGAAACCCAGGAACCTGAGTCGCTCCAACTTTGGGACGCGACAGCAAGCCTTGCAAAAAGGTTTATCAAGCAGATCTGAATCCTTGTGGCTAGTTCTTAAATGGGAAAGAAAGTGCTTCCCTATTTATAACGCTAAAGCTGATGGGCAAGACACACTGGAAGACTTAAATTAAATGTCAAATCATGCGGTGCTAACAATAAATAATGGAGAGATTTCTGTTGCCTTTGGTGGCTGCGGATAAGCCACTGGATAAACTATTTACTGCAGGTAGGTTGAGCAGCCCTAGATGGATCATTCTGTCCTAGATGGATCATCTATGTGTTTTGTTACTTGGATGAGTGAGCAGACTGGTGTGAGCCTGTGCTGCCCACATCTCGGGGCCTTTATGATCCCAGGCCCTGTCTGTACTGTAAAGTAGGTGGGAACATACCAAAACTTCAAGAGCAATCCTCTCTCATCACTTCTCCTTATGCGATATAGACCTATCTAGTGTACTAGCCTTCCTTACTTGCCTTCATCACGTGCAAGCTGTGGCGGTGGCAGCATGCTCTGCAGATGGATGTGCTCTTTGCAGGACGTCTAGTAGGAAAGAATGCTGATACATGATCCAGCAGGGCAGTAGCAGACAGAGAGGGGATATGAGATGACTTAGAGGCAGTGATGTGACCCATTCACAGTGCCCATGATGTCTTCCTGCAGGAGCTAACTGCTATTCTGTCCCTTGGGGGACACTGACACTTTCAATATTTGACTACCATTTTGCATCATGGCACTGAGGTTGCCTGACCCCCTGGGATGTGTAGCCACAGTCAGAGGGTGTTCAGGGGTCTCAGTGAGGCCCTGAACTCCTGCCTGGCAGAACCTAAGACTTACCTTCAGCTTGTTGACTGCAAGGACAAGCTAATTGCCAACAAGCCTTACCACGTCCTTACACGTGCAATCTGTTGTGCCCTCTGTAGTTTCTGCAAAGCCTTGGGGAAACTCCTTCACCAGGCAGGAAGATAACATGACTATCATTTTTCAGGGTGCTGCACATGTGCAGATGGCACTAGTGTGTGAAAAAGCATTAATATGGGGTTTATGGAGCTGTGAATTCCTTTATCAGGTCTCTCAAATGCTCTCCCTCCTTTGCCACCATGCCTTATTGATTCAGAACTCATTTACTTCAGCCTTATGATATTCCCTCTTTCCTCCACCATTTCTCCTCCTCTTCAAAAGTCCCCAGACACATGTGAGGCAGTCATAGGCTGGAGAACTTTTTTTTCCTCAGTTAGGCCTGCTCCGTAGAACACTCCATCAACCCTACAAGCAAATTTTCCCCTCAGGAAGATATTTGCTGTGTGTTGCAGAGCCCTCCCTTGCCAGGGAGGCTTCCTCTGTACTGTCCCTGCTCGCTGTATATTGCACGTCTTTCTGCACTGTGGACCTTGGCTTGACTCCTCAAGGGAGTACCTGCTCTATCAGGTAGCTGGAGGGTGAAGAGGAATTACCAAGAAAAAGTACTGCAGCACAAACAATGTAAGCAGAAGGGGACAATCATCTTACTTTTGCTGTGTAAGGGACCCAGTACTAATGGCCCCTTGATCTTAGTTCATTGCCTTACTTTGAGGAGAAACGTGAAATGCATTAGCATCCACTCTAAAGGTGTGTGTGAATTTTGAGACTGGCAGTGGATTATCCACTCCGTTGAGCCGATGATGTAGTACAGATCCAGAAAAGGAACAGCCTGTTATTCTACCATGGTGTTCTGGTTTTGGCTGGAAGAAAATTAACTCTATCCCATCCAAAACCAGGACACATGGCCAGTGTGCGTTATCTCCCCCCCCCCACCAAGCCTGGAAATAGCAGCAGAGGGCTGCTGTGGGTACAGCTCACCCATATGTACAATCCCAAGGGGTCATACATCTGGAAAGAGGCAAGTGAGAGAGTTCCAGGAGGAAATCCATGCAGGAGCAAAGGGAGATTCATTAGCAAAAAAGTTCCCCAACTTCTGTCCCGTTTGCCATTTGTGGACGTCTCCTGAGCCTGCTCTGACAGAGCAAATGGACAGGCCCTCCTCATCTCATTCTGTGGTCCTAAGATGCTCCACTCCTTGGTAAGTCTGACAATCCATGCTGGAGCCTGTCCTGAGGAAGGCTGTGCCTGGTTTGGGGTAGCTGTCAGACCATGGTTAGACATGTGGAGAAACCTTTCTTGGAAAAGGGTGACTGAGCAGAAGGCAACTTTCACCTTCACATGAGGAACAGGGCATGGACAGAGGAAAAGGCACGACGTGGATGCGTGTGTAACACTTGTTACCTCACGAGAAATAATGACCGCAGTCCTTCCAGGTCATGGTGGTTCTGCTTTCTGAGACTGTCTCCCCCACTCCCTCAGCCACACTAAGTTTGCAGACCTAGTGCCTGTCGTAGCATCTGGTCAGCGTGGGGGATGAGAGCTGTCAGGAGACACTAGCCATGGCCACAGCTGCAGGCACAGAGAGTGGCTACGAGGAAGCCACCCTGTGGTGTGGTTTGTCTCTATGCAGCAGCATCAGGTAGACACTATTCTGGAAAAAAAATAGCCTGGAGGACCTGATTAGGTGCAAGAGGTCACAATATTCCCCAGTGTATGCTTATTATGTGACGTGTATGCTTACTATGTGACTGCAAGGGGGAAGAAGCTGCTGGAAATTATCCCCCTCTTTGCACCTGGACACCATGATCTAGTGATACCTAAAGCTATGTTTCTTACCAGTATCTGTCCTTAGTGCCCAGGTCCACACTTGTTGGTCTGTTCATTAAGACACTGGTGTGTGATGAGAGCATTGGAAAAAGGGAATGAGAGATGTTCTGGCCTGTGAAGGCCCAGTCCTGATGGCAGAGCATCCAGTAACTCTTTATTCCCCACAGTAGAGTGATATTTAGAAAGGTGTCCCCATGGGAAAGCCATGAAAAGTTCAGTTTAAGTAACAGCAGCTATTCTAAGTGAAAGCATGAATTGGACATGCTTACAGAGCACCAATAAAGCTGCTGAGAGGAGTTAGAGCCATGGGAAAAAACAGTATAAAAGTGTAATATTTGCTGGCTCTTCTTTGGTACGGAGGGATAGGACTTGAAATCTTACTTGTTCAGCAAGATTTTGACACTTGTCAGCTTCTGCCATGGTTATGTCACAACTCATGTGAAAGTGAGTTTCATCAGCTCAAATGAGATGTCATCTGAAAGTCTATGGATAACTTTCTGGCTGTAGTCCCACCTCTATCCATCTCTCCTGCTCTTTCCCTCTGTAGGGGTTGGAATATTCTTTGCAATTAGCAAAGGGATTCTGTTACTGGGGGAATGCAAACAACATTGAAAAAGGGAAAAACTGTTTTTATCCTTCCTGTCCCTGTCCACCAAGACCAGCACCAAGCACAGTCTAATGGGCAATTTGAATATTTTGAGGAGGTGAGAGTTTCAAATCTGAACTTAGTTACTTTGCTCAGCTTGTAAAGGCCTGGCGTGAGCATGGTGTAGCCTGCCATTTTGCAAGAACCTTAGGAATCAATTGCTTGGCCTTTTGTGCATTAATTCTTAACAGCACAGTTCTAGGGTGAACTTTGAGCCTAGAATCACTATGGTGGAGGAAACATGTAGAAGAGGAAACACTTGTCTTGAAACCCACTGTGGGAGTCTATCAGACTCGGATCCTGCCTGAGTTTTGTCTGTTCGATGCTCTTAAAGTTTTTTTAACTCACTGAAGCTACAGCCTTTGTTATTTGTTCTAATCAACTTTCTATTGCCATTGTAAATGACCTTGCTCTTTGCCTGGGTGAGAGAATCTGATATAAAAGGGTTCTAAAGAAGGAAGGTGAAAGCTAGATGAATCCTGCAGGCAAGAGAGAGGAGATTTGAATTAAGTTGTAAAAGGAGTTGATCTTCCTGCCTGTTTGTCATCTGCTTATTATCCAGAGGAGCCTCCATCCAAGCAGCTGCAATATTGCAGTGACTGTGTACTGGTATCTGAGCACCAGGGATCTTTTTTCCACATTCATACCACGGTCATTGGAAGAAGTCTCACAGATCCCAGTGTGTTGTAGATTTAATCTTTCTTTCACTCTTCTATATGGCTTTCACATGCTCGTAAGAGAATAGCATCTCAATGCCACATACAATTACATGAAGCATTAATCACAACAGGCAGCAGCTTCTGCTCCTTTCTTCTTGCACATGGTGAGCATGCAAGCCATTCCAAGGTGAAACTGTCTGAGATGAGGAGAACACCTTCCTGAGTATTTTGTAATAAGAAGGTGCCTCTTGTACCATAAGGAAATAAAGAGATGGAGGAAAGAAATTTGATAAAAGCAAACTGTAAGTGTATTGCACGGGGGGAGAGAGAAAGCAAGAAAGAGCAAACTCAAGGTATGGATGCCAATATAACCACTAACTTATCACAGTGTGACTCTGGACTTGAGGTACGGCTACTTGCAGCACAATACAGCTTGGTTTTAGTGTTTCTTCCTCTCTTCTGGACCACTCTTCAGCAACCACAAAGCACTTAGAGTGTTTCTCGCACATGAAAATGATTTCATGGTTGGCAACCCAAAGTGATGTTGTATCAGGTTCTAGATGAAGATATGAACGATATTACTGTATCCAGCTGAGTTCATACGAAGATCTTCTGTTAAATCAGAATATATTTAACTATTTGGAATTTAGGTGAAGAGGCTGTGCCTTCCTCCAGTTCATTAAAGTAAGTCAAATGTATGTATACACATGTATATAAATTCTGATTCCTATTACTGTGAAGAAAATTATGTGTAATTTCTTATATATCTATACTCACTGCTGTCACTCCAAGTTAGTTCTTTAAGAAATGAATGTGGTTAGGGTCTTTTTTAAGTCTGATTGAGAAAAATGCCTTTTAGGAGACTGGTTCAAGGAGGAAGCCACCTACTCTGGAGAAAAGCACATTTCTTGCTGAAAATCCTGCCTTTGTTATTATCACCCACGGAAGTCTTGGTTTCTCCTGAGTCTCAATTTGAAGAAGATCCTGGCAAGAGTGTTTTATTTCAGGCCTTTGCATATCTTTCTAATCCTTTTTATTAGCCATTTATTTTAATATTTTTTGTGATTGATTTGCGCCCAGTGGATGTGCTTCTTCAAAATGGATCTTTCTTCTTCAAACTGGATCTTTCTTCTTCAAAATTCGTGGCTCTTCTGTGTACAGTGGTCTCAGGATTCACTTTCTCCTGACCTTTTATAAGGATTGGCAGAACAATGAATCATTTCTTGGTAACTGCAAGATTTGGAGCATATGAAACAGTCTCCTTTGCTCAGCTACAGAATTTTGCTTTAAGTTACTTTTGGGGACAATATTCAATGCTTGGAACCAAACAAAAATCAAGGAATCTTCTACAAATGTAGGTACTGGCTTCTTTGCACCTTAAAGGAAGGAAAGTTAATGCTTAATCATTCCTACCAGGTTGATGCATGTCCTCTAATCCTTCTGGACTGCCGTCCATTAATTTTTTAAAAATCTGCTTCTACAATCCTTGTTGAGGTGCTTTGTTTGGGATGACCACAGTTGATACTTTTTCAAATTATATTTTAGAGAACCTGTTCACCTGCAGGAGTCAGAGTTTGTTTTGCCTAATATTAGTTAAACGGGTACATAATCCAAATCTCTTTCCCTTGTCAAATACAGAAGTTTGTTAGAGCTGCAGGGTTAGACTCCCGTGTTAGATTAATAGCAAGTGCTCTGATTCACTGCAGAGAACATTCTAAATTTAATTCTAACTAATCTGCTTCAGTGTCTAGAAATGTAGTCTCACTAATAACCCCATAACCCCCAAGTTCTAGGAACTGACTTCCCTTTAAAAATACATAGGCAGAAAGTAAACTTATGTGAGCATTTTTATCACTATGGGGGACAGCCTGGACTGGGCCTCTCTCACTCAAAAGGTCAGATCTCTACAGGGGGTTGGTATATAAAGAAAGTATCTTGAGATTTGAGCATCCCAGATTATTTATGAAATATAGCAGGAACGCAAGCTGGGCGTTTTGCCCCGTCACCTATCATGAACTTTCATACAGTTTTAGTGATCAAAAATTCATAGATGATGTTTTGCAATACTATTCACTTTATTCACAGTAAATCACAGATTGGTAGCTTAATTTAAAAGTGTCAATTTCTGTCTTGAATACACACTGAAGTGTTAGAAGAATACTTCTGTGCAGAAAATTAGATGCTGCTGGAATAGGTGACAAAGCATTCTCTCCTTTAAGTATTATTAAAGCAGACACTAGCACTGGATGAATTAAACATCCCATCTCAGCAGATTTCTCTTGGTGTATTGCTGTTTATGACGATGCATAGATTTTTCCTGGGACAGGAACAGTCTCAGGAAGGAGCTGTCTATTTTCATGTTCTTTAAGCACTGCTTGTGTTCTTTGAGTGTCTTCTTGATCCATTTTTCCATGGTTTGGGATACATAGGAGTAGAGAGGTTCTGCCTAAGAACAGAAGAGGTCCGAATACAGATCAAAGATTAGATTGGATTTATATTCTGTTTTCAGCAGTGCCTGAAAGCAGATGTTTATGTCTAGTATTATTTTTGTGTTATCTAATACAGTTTCCAGCTCCTAATCACCAGTTATTGATGGACTTTCTGAGCAATGACTGCATTTGGACCACCACTTTTTAAATTGACCTATTTGCCTAACCCTTTTTTGAATCTATTTTTGACTTTTAGTGTTATTTTAGCACTAAGGAAAAGAGTTCCCACAATGTAACTGTGCTGCGAGGAAAAACCACTTTTACGTTTTTGTCTTTACCCTGCAGTAAGCCTGTAGAACCTGAAGTCTAGTGGTCATGTTAAACTAGTGTTATCATGCAGAGGAGAAAGCAGCATAATAACCAGAAACAGAAAAAAAAAATTGTATTTTCCTATTTAGTGTTTCTTTTTTTGCTGGTAGGTATCTGCACAAGCACAAGTTTAACATAGAAGCCTGACACTGGGTTTGCTACATCTAAAGGTGAGGAACAGATTGAAACCTGGGAAGCAGTAGCAAATAATTTCCATTCATGCAATGACATTCAGTGGGTCCCTCCAGAGGCTTTCTTCACATTTTGTTCCCATCCTTTGAGCAGGAATAAATAGTCCCGTTAGTATCACTTTCAGATCACGATTTCGGACTTCTCAGAGTGTCAGAATATAGCCCTCACAGATAAATAGAATTAACTGATTGTTCAATAGCTGTGGACAGTGCACATGGAAGAGGCTGTTTAGGTTTTTTTTTAATTCACTAGACAGCTCCTCACAATGCAGTCAGACCCCAGCCTTGGGCTTCTTCTGTCCCAAGTGTGGGGCTTTACATTTATATTTGGTGTTTTCAGTTCTTGGCTCAGTCTTCCAGATTGTCCAGACTTCTGTGTATGCTGGCTTTACTTTGTGGCATATATATCTCTCCTCCCAGCCTGGTGTCACATGCAAATTTGGTGATGGCACTTTCAATACCATCAACCAGACTGCTCACAAAGATGTTGAATACTGTTACACCCAGTAGTGACTTCTGAGGTACTCCACTCATACTCTCTGGCCAGAGTCCAACCTCCTGCTCAAAGCAGGGTCAGCTACGAGATCAGACCAGGCTGCTCAAGGCTTCATTGAGTCGGGTCAAGAAAATCTCCAAAGATGGAGACTGTGCTACTCATCTGGGCAGCTGGTTTCATGGCTTGTCTGTTTTCACGGTGACCAGAAGTTTTTCCTTATACCCAGTTGGAACATTCCTTGATGTGATATGTACCTTTGGTCTCTGGTCATCCTACTAGGCACCAGGGTGGAGAGCCTTGCTCTTTCTTTTCAGTAACCCCTTACAAAACCTGGAAGGCTGCTATTAACAAGCCTGCTTCCCTCAGCCTCTCCTCACAAGGCACATGCTACTCTCTGATCAGGTTCTTTTACATATTCATTGCATGAAGGATTTAATATTTAACACCAAGCCTATTGGTTTTTTAAGTTATCTTATGCTACATCAGACTTTGATCGATCAGAGTCACACAGCAATGTACTTAAGTCACAACACAGGTACAAATCATACTTAGGAGAGCATCACAACTGTAATATGCAGTTGAATCACAATACAGATGTGATTTCCATTACTAATCTCTATAATATATTCACCATCATGATGCTGGGTGTTCCTAGCATCTGGGAAGGAATATGTGGGTTGAAAGCCACTCAAGCCCATAGATCTTTTCAGAATTCTTCCTATTCGTTGTTTTTATTTTATAATTTACATTGGGCTGAGCTGCGCTGGTATATTTGCATTCTTTTTATTAACTTGGGTACCAACAGCTACACAGCCGGTTCATTCACCCAGCTGATACAGCCATTTGCCTAGAGCTCGGTAGGTCACGCATCCTGCCATCTCCAGGTCTGCTCTGCTCACCTCCCCTGGATACTGTGGGATGCCCACCTTGTTATTGCATGCTGCTCCTGGCTCCCTGCCCCTCAGTGACCAAATGGTCCTTGCTGCTCCCTGGCAGTCTAACTCTATCCTGACCGGATCAGGACAGGTGGTGAGAGGTAAGAGAAAGGATTGACTGGAGGGAAACTGAGATAGCTGGGGATTGAGTTGCACCTGGATTTCTTCCTGGCGTATTTGAGTGCTGCTTCCTTCATTAGCACCAAAGATGGCTTCATTCTCCCTGACCACTGATGAGCCCCCACTGGAACAGGAGGCATCTTCATTCAGCTGCTCTGCTCCTGCAGGAGCTCACTGGGACATCTCTCACCTTGGTGGAGGGCCAAATGCCCTGCTAGGCTCCAGTCACTAGGTTCCTCCGAGCAGTCCTTTGCCACGTTAGTCTTCTTGGGTTTCACCTTGTTAAGAAAAGTTTTTTTAAAAGGGAGATGAAAGAGGAAAATGGTCTGCCTCACGTGCCCAGTGCTAGAAGAGGCGTGCCAATGACAGATACATTCCTACTAGGTTTTATGCTTCCATATTTCTCTGTCCTCTTGTCCTGTGTTCCTAGAGGAGGTGATGGTCAGGATCTCTTCCTGCAATCAATCATTACAAGGTTGGTTTGTTACTACACATAGCACCTTGCTCAGCTGTAGGTTTGTTTACAGGGCTAATCCTAGGCCAGAATCAAGATTAAAAAAGAGTAAATCAGACAAGGTGTGATGCTCCTGTGATTTGTTTTACACATTTGTAAATACTTAGAGACACAACCAAGAATTATGCTTTTTTTTTTTTTACATTTGCCTGGGAATAGCTGAAGAGAGCTTCTCAATTTTTGTCTTTTACAAATCTTGCTGTACAGTGCAGTTCTGTGTATAATTGTGAGGGGAAAAGTTCATTAAGTTAAAATATGGTATGTGCCTATAGTTGTAGTGTGGGTTGTTTGAAGGCTAATTTCCCAGTGATTGATTATCTTATGTAAGGGTTTTAAAACTGAGCACTTCTTGTTCCCTTTCTCCATGTAAAACAACTCCAAATGATTTCTATTTTCTTTTTCTCAATCATTATATTTTCCTTCTCTTTCAGTGCACAGGAATTAGACTCATAAAGATACCATAATGTTAATAGGTTTGTCTCGGAGTTCATGAGGTCAAACTTGTTGGTCTTCCCATGTGACTAAGTGCAAAAACCTGGAATCAACTCAGTTAATCTTAGCCATAAAACAATCCAGCACTGAAGAACTGCACATCCATAAATCAATAGAGACTAACCTCTGATTTATTTCTTTTTGGGTCACATGTGCTACTTTCACCATAAAAGCAGATAAAGGTAACTATAATTAAAGTGTCTATTTCCTTCTCTACTATTTGTGTTAACATTCATGCTATTGAATATACCCCTTTCATAATACTATATTTTTTCAGTATTCTACAGTTATTGTTTCATTAAAAATACCCCTGTGATATTAACTGTATAATAAATTACAATTCAAAATAAAATATCAGCCATTTCATCCATGAGAGAGAATAATAAAGCCATAATAAAAAAGAATAAAGTTTAGCAGTGTGATAATGTAGCATGAGGTTTTTATAGACTCCATGTAAATGTTAAAATCTATAAATTTTTTATGTTGTGTAAAATTGTAAAAAAAATAGTAATGAAGGGGGTGGGGAGAGAAAAAAAAGCAGCATTAGCAGGCTGGTTTAATCCTGAAAATGCTGGTTTCCAATTTCTTTTTGTAATTTGAAAAAGAGTGTATAAAAATTATGCATATGAAATTATTTGTTTGTGGCTTATCTTATTAACTACAGGTATTAAATTGAAAAAGGGAAACTGTGGGTTTCCACTTTACAGCCCATAGTATTGGTAAGTGAGGAACCTTTAAAGCCTAATCATCTCTCTCCTTGCCTGCCTGCCTTTGTTCACACCTAGTATCCCTGTACATACTCTGCCCTTATTTTTCTAATTATGCTTTAAACAACTTCTTTATTTGGCTTCTTTTTATATATCTGGGTTGTAACTGAAGGTAAAAGGATGTGCAAATATGGGAAGGAGAGGACAGGACATGAATTCCTCTTTGCAATCATTTTCTTCTTGTGGCATCATCCTTCACACCACACTGGTGGGATATGAATTTAAAACCTTCATTTCTTGTAGGCTAACGACCATGTATTTAATTGTACTAGTCCAATACTTAATATTTCTTCTGACAGCAGATTGCACAAGGCATTTGCAATTTGATTTAAATAAAACTCTCTTAGATAATTTTTTATTTAAATAAAGGAGAAAGGAGGAAAGATATACCCACACAGAGTATGGAATTCTAAAACAGGTTCAAAACAGGTACAAGTAATTCTTGCTTTAAAACCCTGCCATTTTGGAAACTCAACACTGGTCAGCCTTGTTTTCTTGTATTGTGTTGATCTAGAGACAGCACAACAAAACGTACTTGATATCCCCTAGAACATGCTGACTTATAAAATATGGGGGTCACTTCTTGTCTTCTCATGATGGAGCTGCTTCCATTTCATTGACGGGTGGCTCGTCACTAACAAGGACACCGTGCATTCTCCTTGCATAATCAAGGTTCTTGTTGGATTTCCAAAAAGGAGGAGAGGAAGTAGGGAGGAGATAAAGCTACACTGGCGTAAAACAAGGAACTGACTGAGTGCTTGCACTTCTGAAACAAAATGTTTCTTTCTTCTGTAAACCTAAAACCTTGTTTTCATGTCTGGGTCTTAAAACAGCTGAGGGACTACACCTTCTCAGTGAGATCACTGCCCAGCCTTCGTTGTGGGCATCCTTGGCTCCTGGCTTGTTCTCTGTTGTGGAAGAATCTTGCTCTTGCTGCTCCCTGGCAGTTAGCTCAGACCTTCTCAGGCCCCGAGCTCAGTACCACGGAGCCTGGCCCTCAGACTAAGCCAGGGCTTGTCCCCACAGCCTCCCTGCAGCTACGTGTCATAAGGCTTGACCCCATGGCTACCCTGCAGTTTCTGTTTCGACCCCAAACCCTGTAGGGAGCCGTGATCAGTATGCAGAGGCAGATCCGTAGGCTTCTCTAATCTCCTCTGCGCCCAGACTTACACCCCCTGCCCACCAACTCCTTTCGTCCCTTTTGGGAGCATCTAGGCTTTGTTATGCTCCAGATCAGCAGCCCTCAAGGTGCATCTCAAGGACAATCTGGTACGTGGGTTGATCTGCCCCTCTACCTCCACTGCCAGCGCTCCATATTTTTTGTTAAAAAGAAGGATGGGGGTGTCTGGCCCTTCACAGGAGCCTGCCAGCTTAGGGTGGCTTCAACCCACCTGAGATCCACATGCCAGCGGCTGGGGTCCACCAGGTACCCCAGGAACTCCACCCTGTGCTGTTGAAAAGAGCAAATCTCTGGGGTTTGACATGGAGCCACCGCTGCTGCAAGCGATTCAGGACTTCCCTGGCATAGTCTGTGTGCCTGTTGAGCACTGGAGAACATGAAGATGCCAAGAATACCACTACACAGTTATCAAGCAGGCCGTGCAGCACATCATTTACAAAACGATGGAAGGCTGTCAGAGCACAGAAGAGACCAAATGGTATCACAAGACCCTCACAGTGACTGCATCTGGTTCAGAAAGCAGTTTTCTGCTCATTCCCTTCTAGGGAGTGCAGAGTTTCTTAGAATTTGCCAGCTTCTTCCGATGATTCATGACAGGGTTTTCCAGTATCATCGCTCCTATAACAGCACCTACTTGGAAGGGGCCTCACTTTCTGTGGGCATAAGAAGCACAGGCAGCTTCTGAGGAGCTGAAACAGGCATTGACAACACCCTGCCTCACAGTCCTGCCCAGGCCTTGGCTGGCATTTCGTTGTGGAAGCAGATGGCTCTGGGCCATAAGGGCCGTATTCTGGGAGAACCTGGCCCAAAGCAGGAGCCATGGCCCTAGGTCTTTTTCTCTAGGCAGCTCACTCCCACTGAGAGGAATTATGATATCTGGGACAAGGAGCACCTGAAAATCAAAGCTGCCTCTGAGGAGAGGTAGCACATTCTTGAGGTAGCAGAAGAACCAACAGTGGTGCTGACCTACCACCAGAACTGGGAATACAACTGAGGGATGAGTTGCTTCTCTCCCCACCTTGTCTGCCAGACTGCCCTCTCTCCATACTTTAACTGTCCATTCATTACTAACTTTAATTTCCAACCCAAAGGTCTGCCAGCCACACCAGCTGCCTCACACGTCCCTGCACCAAATGACTGTCAGAGCAGGCGGTTTGTTGTGCAGCTACAACACAGTTGCCGTTTCTACCACAATAAAGCGCTCCCCTTTTCTCCGTCTGTGTTCTCATTCTTGGGATGAGGAGTGAGGCGGATGGTGCCTGTGTCCATGGGCTCCTCCTCTGAGGATAGTAAGGAAGGTGGAGCAAAGCACAGCAGCGCTCCTCCAGAGGTCTGCATATGCTCTTCCTGGTAGGCCAGTCCTAGCCATGTCATCTTGAGGGCCACAGACAGCCCTAAGACTTTAGAGGGCCATAATGGCTCGCTCTTCACGCGAAGTTTCCAGAGTCAACTCCACGAAATGAATTGTGTAGTTAGTGGTCAACTAATTCCTCTGCTGGAGCTCCAGCAAGACAGCCTTGGCCACTGCACAGCCGTGGTACCCCCCCAAACTGCTCCAAATCAGTAACTCATCAGGTTTTGGAGTACAGGGCCATTGTCTTCTACGTGGTCATAAGCCACTCAGGTTGCCCTGAGAGCTGGGAGATTATTACTGCTGAGCTTCTAATGATGCCCCTTGGGACATACAGCCCCTGGATAGGCTGTGAAGGTTAGCCACATCTAACTAACAAATCCTGATACTGTTGCCCAGTCCCCACTGAATGGTTCTGGAAGATCATAGTACCATAGAATAATTTGGGATGGAAGGGACCTTTAAATATCATCTAGTCCAACTCTCCTGCTGTGGGCAGGGACATCTTCCGCTAGATCAGGTTGCTCAAGATGGGGAGCAAGAGATCTTGAAGCAGCCTGAAGTGCTGTGCCATGCCTCTACGTGCTGACTATAGCTTCCTGCAGGAATTTGAGGTTAACCTGCAGCTGATGGGGAGCCTGAAGGCCAGGCTCCATGACAGTCAGCTCAGGGCTTGAGGTGGCCAAAGCTACCTGTCAGGAAGCAGCAAGACTGGGGCTGCTCTGCAAGGCACAGCAGTCAAAAGCTGAAAGAGATCACATAAGAGGACAGTGATCTCGCCCACCAGGGCACAGCACCCAAGCAGGGCAGCCTGGTGACAGTTACAGATTCTGTTGGCAGTCCCAGCGATCACCAGGTAAATGTGAGATGGCAGGTCAAGTCCAAGTGCAATCCACAAAATCCAGTCAACAGGAGCTGCAGGGCTAGGCACGCACCTGCCAGCGACACAGCTCAGGAAAGGGCTGCAGACCTACCCTTGCAGCTACGCTGGCAAGTGTGCACTGGCATGTACCTTAGGCTCCAGGTTAACTCCAGTGCGACCTGGGGAGGAGAATGTAACATAAACTAAGCAACCACAGGAATTGGCTCCAACCATCTTGCACCTTCTAACTGGAGCTTAAAACCCAGGCCAAACACGTCTTGAAGGTGTTAATGTCAACGACCACAGATTATTTTCACACTCTCCTTCCAGTCCCTTCTGTCACTCGTTGCTATCCCTGTCCTGAAAAAGTTGCACAAAGATTTAGGAAAACTTTTAAGGGGTGGGGAAGGAGCACAAATGCAGGAACAGGCAAGAGAGATGATAGATTCAGGCTTGCCGGTTCATCTGACATGAACAGAAACGTTGGAAAAAGGGACTGTGAGACCACCTGCTCCCAATCCGTAACAAATAAGCATTATAGCATCCCAGCCTCCTGATTAAAGACAAGAACAGAGTTTGTTCATGGATTTTTGTTTGTTTTACTTTAAATAAAAGCTTTATACTGGGTTGCAGTCCTAAGCAATAGAAAGACTGGTGTCTCTATTGTGAAGTACTAAATGTGAAAATGCCTGAAACTATCTTAAACACAATTTGCAAAATTCAGACTACAAAATAATATTTCGTAGATAAAAAAGGATTTCAAAAATTGAGGAAATGGTATAGTTACTCAATCCAGTTTCAGACTTAAAATTCAACTTTATGGATTGTGTGTGCTATTAGAAACCAAATAGAACAATGAACTAATAAAGATGCGCTAAAAAGAGAGGTAGGTAAAAAACCCCAGATATACCTTGCCCAAAACCACGTATTACACTTGAAAAATAAGTCAAATTACTGTCACACGTGCAGTCACCATACTAGGAGAAACGTATCCCCCAGCTACACTATTCAGAAAAGTTTACTGAAAAGTTACCACTAAAACAAGCAAAATAAAATGTCTTTATTGCCTGCTCCAGATTAACACATTTTTTAAAAGTGTGCCGTCATTTAGAATGAAATGTTAAGTGAAAGGGATATCATTTAAGTCTCTACAAACCAGAAACTCTCAAAGTAAAATTACATCCTTATGCACTGCAGCTATCTGCATAGACATAGAATTTCATCACTAATGTTTTTGCCTGAGGTAGTCTGGTGTCCTTGGTTTTATTCTAGTCTCAGCTACCTCCTGCTCACACACCTGTACACTTCTTTATGACACCCAATGTGACAACATAACACAATTTAAGAAGTAGTGTAAAAGGTCAATCATTTATATCCCTAATGGTGTTGGTCCTTTTAAACACGCGGTTGGTTGGACTGCGCAATTCTCTCCATACTTCAGCTGAGATAGCTCTTTCACTTAAGTTACTGATGAACATTTGAAACACCTAAAAAATAAAGCTGCGCTTGTCTTATCTGTACAAATCCACATTTTGTAAACTGAAATCAGTCATATCGTATACAGTATTAAAGTAAAATGTGCAATGATTTTCTAGTAAGTTACTGCCATTTAACGATACATTTTTCCAAGGCACAGTACACAAAAGAACTCCTACAATGGCAGATCAGCCTACCACATAAAAATTTTAAACTTCTAATAAGACAGTGGGACATGTTTTGCTCGTTCTTTGTATCAAGCAACATAAGGCAGCACAAGAAGCATAACAAGGAACTTCAGATGTCCCAGGTTCTTCATCATAGTCACAATGAATACTGGTCTCCCATACAAATTAGAGATACAAAGCTGTAAAATATAATACGGGAATATAATTTTATTGTATTAATCTGCATATGTATTGGTACAGCTGTTCTGTGAATGCTTCTGAGGAAAATTTTTCCATAACTCTGGCTCTCCCAGCTGCTCCCATTGTGTCCTTTAAGAGAGGATCTCTCACAATTTTTTCCATGGCCTCAGAGAATTGCGTTGGCAGAGGATCACACAAAAATCCTGTAACATTATGCAAGATTGATTCTAAAGGACCGCCTGAATTAACTGCTATAACTGGACATCTCATATACATTGCCTCCAGAGGAACAATGCCAAAATGTTCATTGCTTGGCGTATAAAGCACACATACAGAGTTACTAAAAAGTGAGATCTTCTGTTCATCTGAGAATGATCTCAGAAAAGTGACATGGTCATTAACACTAAGCTTGGCTGCAAGTCTCCTCAGCTCTTCATAGTGCTCCACATTCTCCAGGACTCTTTTATCATAACCACCTGCCATAACCAGATGAACTTCATTCCACTCATGAGAATCAAGCCTTCCTCGAAGCTCACACAAAGCTTCAAGTGCCAACGCTAGATTCTTTTTTCTCTCATACCTATTAATGGAAAGAAACAAGAACTTTTTCTTTTTTGGTATCAGGTCAGCTATATCCGCAGGAACTACTGTTTCAAAGCTACTGATGTTGAGCGATGGGTAGAGGACGTCTGGGTTTATGTGAGATAAAGACTTAAACGTGTCCTTGAACACACTGGCAGTATACTTGCTGTTCACGACAATACAGTCTGCCATGCCAGTCGTGTACTCTTCCAGCCAGTCCAGCGGTAATCTGTAGATGCGCTTTAGGAGAGACTCTCTCTTGGTCAGAAGCTGATCAGGAAAGTGACAGTAGAACAAAACCTTCTTACGGGTTCTGGCCAGTCTAAGTACAGGAATGCAAGCAGACACCTAGGGCAACCAGGAGAGACAGGACAAGAAGAGACGTTTATTATTTGTGTTTAGTGTCACTGGCCCATACATGGGATTTCAAAGCCATGCCCCTTGAGCCAGTCCTTTGCAAACCAAATGCCTTCTCCCTCTCCCCTCCTCAAGCGCATCAAGCTGCACTCCCCCATCCAGGACCTCTTGCTGCGGCTCTAGATTTCCTCCCTCACCTCGGCCTGCCAGGCCGCCAAGACCCCCCACCCCCACCCCTCGCCCCCCCAGACCCCCCCAAGCCCTGGGAGCTCCCCACGCACCTCCTCCCACCAAGACCCATCACCAGAGAAGACCTGCGCGGGAAACCCAAGCGGCGGCCGCTTCCTCTCCCTCCCCCCGGCCAGCAACCCCCTCCCCACCAAACGACGGCCGCCCCCTCCCCACCAAATGGCGTCCACCCCCCCTCCGGGCCCCGCACCTGGTCGCAGACGAAGGCGTCCACCGGCTCGCCGCTGAGCAGCAGGACGTACAGCGCCACAAAAACCATGCGCAGGGCGGCGCACAGCGCCTGTCCCCGGCCCCACAGGCTGCGGGGCAGCCACCCGCCGGCCCGCCGCACCGACAGGCCCCGCGTCTCCGCGAAGCAGCGCTCGGCGTCGTAGTGCGCCGTCCAGATCTGCACCCGGCAGCCCCGCGCCCGCAGCGCCAGGGCCGCGTCCACTACCAGCCGCTCCGCCCCGCCTAGCCCCAGGTCCGGGTGCAGGAACAGGACGGACGGGCCTTCCCCTTCCCCCTCCGCCTCCACCGCCATTGCTGCCGCGGGGCTGGACCGGGAGCCCGGCCGCCACGTACCGGGCAGCGACGCGCATGCGCAGCCCTACGGCCACCGCGGGACACGTCAGCCTTCCTACCGGGCCTTCCCTCCGGCCGGGCGGCCCGGGCGCTGCCTGGCGCCTCGTCCCACGTCTTCCCCGCTCGGCCGCCCCGGCCCTGCCACCGGTGAGGGAACGAGAGCGGCCGAGGCGTCGAGCGGAGTCGGCTCGCTCGGATAAGCGGCCGCTGAGGCGGGTGGGGAAGGGAAAAGAAGGCGGTGCTGCTCAGGCACTATCCCGGGCAGCCGGGAGGGCCCTCGGGAGGCGCGGCGCGGGGGCGGGGCCTGCTGCGGGCAGGGACGTGGCCGGAGCGGCCGTGGAGGAGCGTGTGTGGGGCCGTGCCGACCCCCCGTTGCCGCCGCCATGGTGAGGTTCTGCCCGGGGCGGGGGGGTGGCTGAGGCGTCCTCTCTCCCCCGGCTGTGTCCGCCGGCCCTCACCCGGTTCTCTCCTCTCTCCGCAGCCCGGGCCCAACCCCAGCGCTACGAGCGTCGGCTCCTCCGGCCGCTCCCCCAGCAAGGCCGTGGCTCCACGCGCGGCGGGCTCCACCGTCCGGCAGAGGTAGGTGCCCGCGGCGGCTCCGGAGGGCGTGGGGGCAACCCTTTCCCTTCCCTGTCCTTTGTATTTTTTTGGGGGGGGGGGGGGGAGAGACGGTGCAAAGGGGCTGAGCTGTGCGCTTCCCCGGGGGGTGCGGGCAGGGCTGCTGAGGGTCGAATTCGGCGGTCCTCGGCGGTCCTGGCTGTATCCCCAGGCGGTGCTGCCCCCAGCCATCGTGCCCTCTGCTTGCCTGGCTGCGGAGGCTGATGCGGGTGTCTTCTGCCGAGTCTCTTGGGGTGCTTCGTGTTAGAAGCTGGCAGGCTGCTGACGTGTTTTGGGTTTTGTTTCGTTCTGTTACCCCCTGAAGGAAGAATGCCAGCTGCGGGACAAGAAGTGCGGGCCGTGCCACTTCCACGGGTACTGGTGGGATGTGGCGATTCTACACTGAGGACTCCCCAGGGCTCAAAGTGTAAGTTGGATATATGGGTGGTGGCAGCCGTGAGAACTATATATTTCACCTGCTTATGTAATCTTTCACTCTTTGGACTGAGAGGTCAATGTCTGCACTGGAAAACATGCTGAGTTGATGGGTGCTTAGACAGAGCTGGGACAAAATATTTTATTTAGTCTGTAAAGCTGGAGAGGTAGTTTATAGAGTTATAGCAGCTTTAAAAAGGTAGGTACAAGTTATAGTTTGTAGTTGCCTAGGCTTATCTTAAGTGGTCTTTGAAGACTGCAAGCAATTCCTTTGAAGTTGGGAAACATTACTTGTCACAGTGAATTTAGGCATCCTTGTGCATGCTTTTGTTCCCTTTTAATTAACCTTTTGGTTTTGCTTTGTTAATAGATATGTTGTGATTCTGCACTCCCCCTTGAAAACATAATGTAACTGATAAGCCACATGCTTGCAGAATCTCAGGTGCTTTTTAATAAAAGCTGAAGATAAATTATTTTAGCTAAGCTTGCAAAGCAGATAGCATTCCGATAATTTGTATATCCCTGTTTTTACAAGGTGAATGTTCAAACATTATGGTCAAATGTCTGGTGGTAGTATCCCTTAAGCTGTAAAGAGAGCCTAGGTTTTTAGTTTTTGGCCAGTTTAAGTCATTCAGATCTGTTTTCCAGACAAGCTTTGCAGCCTAATACTTGGCTAACAAAGGTGGAAGGTGTATTTCAGCTGATGGGTGTGTGCCAAGTCATACCCTGAGTGGAAGTTTGTGCTTCTTGTAGAGTTACACATCATGGCCTTTTGTTCTTATGGGGTTGAAGAGACTCAAGATGCTCAGGGATGACCCTATGGCTTCTTTTTTCTAGAATCCATTACTATTTTATTTTGGAGCCCTTTAAGAGGGCTGCTGCTGGCTGCATGAACAGAATATTTGGGGAAGGGCTGGTGGTAGTCTAGTTAGTGATTGTTCCATGAGTAATCCTTCCTCTGAAGTTGTCTGACGTGTTTTCATTTTCATATGTGCTTGACACTTTAAAAATCAAAAACTGTACAGCAAACCGTCAAAGTAGTGGTGATCTGCTACTACAGGTCTTGCTTTCTCCATTCTGAATCCAGAGAGGAGACAAGGCAGGGAAAAGAAAAGGACAATGAGCAACAATAGTGTTCTAAAGCAAATCTATGCAGATAGCCAAGGCAACTATTTTCTGTATTGTTTGGTCTGCTAAAGCTCAATTAAAAAAAAAAAAAAAAAAACCAAACTGAGAAAAACTAAAGTGTTCTACCCTTAGGTAGATTTTAATTTTTTTTCAGTAGATTTGTAAGACAAGCAGTCAAAGCAGCTTTACCAATTTCAGTAAGTTTCCTTTTGAATCCTTTGGTTTCACTTTGATGCTGAATGGCCGCTCAGTTGTTCTGATCTTCAATACTAGCAGGTCAGCAGGTAGATTTTCCCTTCTATTTATGTTGTAACACAGTGGTTCCCAGTTTTAAGGTTTGGAATACTGGGAGTGGTTTTTTTGCAAGCTGCCATGGGTAGCTGTATGGTCAGGCTTTTCACGGAAGAAACAAATCTGTTAAAATGAGTTGGTTTTATAAATCAACTGCACACTAGATGTAATGTTTTCTGAACCACGGCTTGGGAGCAACTTTCTTGCTTACAGCTTTCTGTGTATTTTTCTAAGTATGTTTTTTTTTTCCGTAGCAACCAATTGTTATGATCTCTGTCCTATTCAGTAGGCTTAAAAATGAAGAGGGGTTATAGAGGGGTGTGGTGGCCTCAGTAAAGTGCTTCAGCCAAAGTTGTTTTTAAAAATGGTTGTGATCACTACTGCATAAAGCAGTGTAAAAGCTTAGCCTGGTGGGTTGGGGTTTTTGTGTGTTTTCTCATGTTGTTTAAAATACGAGCTCTTAAAATTACTATGAAAAAATACATAAAACCATCAGAGAACAGGTTATTTCATGCTAGCCATGATCAGGAGAATTCCACTCTAGATCAGAAGTTTTATATTTTATATTATACATAATTATACCTCTGATGCTTCAGGTATTTAGTATCTGTGCTCAACATCAGAAATAATAAATATTTTGAATAAGCAAGTTTGGTTTGCCTCAGAGAAGTACATTTATCTGTGGTACAGGATGCTACAAAATATATATGTCTCTAAAAACAATATTAGCAAAAGGAATCTGTGGGGGAAAGAATTGAGAGTGGGATGTGGTATTTTTCTCCTTAAAACTCGGATCAAGCATTGCATACTTTGAAAAGAAGACTAAACCCAAACTTGTTCCTCTTTCTGTGGTACTTGGTACCTGTGGTTCCTGTATCTTGTCTTGAGCTTTCTTGCTTAAAGAGCTATAGGTGGTGTTTCCTGTAGAGCTGTGATAGAGAATCAAATTGGGCTTGTGGTGTAATAGGCAGCCTTATGAAAGACATTCTGAGAACGCACAGTACTAAATCTTTAGAGGTGCCTGAATTTTTTGTTTTTTTAATTACTATTTATTTAAACTGCGTGGTGGGCCGAGAAGATTCAGGTGTATGGAGGAGAATTGCAGGGTTTCAGCAGGTTGTCTTTGGGACTGGAGGAAATTAGATACACATGTTAGTATTGGAAAGTTGATTATTCTGTAGGGGGGATCAATGTCATCTGCATGTTTAAAAAAACCTCCAAACAATCCACCCTTTTTATTTCCATGTTGCTCTGTTCTGGTTAGTGGTGCTCCTCTATTCCTCTGTGCCCTTCAGCAAAGAGTAGCTCACGTATTACTACTACTAAAGGCTTAAATGAATTAAATAGTAATTCAGATACAGCGTAAGGACTTTGCGCGCCTGATAGCATTACGGTTTATATTATGTAGGACATAAACTTCAAATATGTATAAAACACTGGGGGTTGAGAGGTACACTCTGTTGCTTAGTGAAAGATAGCCCTTGATAGGGGTTGCTTACATAGTTACTGTGTGTGTGGACTTTTTTTAGTTTGCATGTTTTGTCAATGATTTATTTGCTAAATGCTTTATGTCTGTGTTTAGGGTTCTCCATACCCAAATAAGTCTGTTAGATAATAATTGAGTTTTAAAACTCAATGTAAGATTACAGTTAATGAACATTTGAATTACATGGACTATGATCTCCTAGAAAAATACGTTAGTAAATTGTTTCAATCAATTTTCAGTTTCTTTTTTAATTTGTATTCAAGTAACACTTACCTGCTTACAAACAGTAACCTGGAGGGAAATACAGGCTGGATAACAGAATTCATGGTGTTTCTACCAACAGCAAGTTGAAAATCAGAAACAAGATTGTATGAAGCGAGTAGTATGATGCAGTGTTGAGTGTGTGTAATTGTGTAATAGGGTGCGTAATTGTTGTGTCTCAGAACAGTGTGAAACAGCTGATACAGTCTCTCAACATGCACCCTATGATTAAACTGTTTTTTTTAAAAACATCACTATACCATATCTAGACAATGTATAAAAGTGAGAAGGAAAAAAGTTAAGAAATTTGTTAATATATACATTTTAGGTAATGATTTAATCATAGAGTTAACTGACATTCTGTGTATCTCTTTCAAGAAAACAGAAGTTCCCATCTCTCATCCACTGCTGCCATTATTTTCAAACGAAGTAAAACCTCTTAAAAAACAGCTAATGCGAATTTTATGCCAAAATTTCACTAGCCGCTAGAGGACTCTGTTGGTTTTTGTATCTGACTACATCTCTGTTCAGGTGGCTATCTGAGTAGTAAATACAGATGATAATTTTCTGGAGATTGTTTTCACAATGATGAGTAATAATGAACCATTAATTATTTTTTAAATAAGTTAGGTTTTTTGTTATTATATTTTACTTTATAGTCACGTAACGTTTAGGGTGTGTAAAACTGTACCTTTAAAAACATAGGGGCAGCAGCAGTTTTTGATAGAGATGGCTATCTCATTTCTGTGTACTTCAAGGTGTTTCTGTGGGAATGGAGTAAGAGTTTTCTAGTACAATTGCTTATGAATCGATGAGTTCGCTTGGCTGATAATGACCAGCCTTTGGACAAAGCAGACTTTTTTTTTTATGTTAATGCCTTTTTTTTTTCTTTATTTTTAGTGGGCCTGTTCCAGTTTTGGTCATGAGTCTTCTTTTTATTGCTTCTGTGTTTATGCTGCACATCTGGGGTAAATACACTCGTTCATAGACTCAGCTGCCAACTTAAAGCATACATCTTGGACCAAAAATATGGTGGATCCTGGTTGTTCTTGGAGAGAGACTGGGGAAGCTTCCTATCACCTGTTGAAGTTCTGTCAACTTTGGCTCTAATACCGAATGAGTTTCTCAGTTCGCTATTTGGGCAGGTTTAAAGTCTGTCATGGGTCATTTTGTATTTGTATCTGTACACTTAGAATACAGGTATTGCAATAAAAGTTGTATATGGAAATAGAAACAGTCTTAACTGTATTTTTTCTTCCTATTCCAATATACCACAACTGAAACTATACTTGTGGTTTTCATATATAACCATATTTCTGAGTCAGTGCCATTTGACAATTCAAACCAGATTCTTCTATACTGTACCTTGCTATATAATTTTATGCCAGAAGGTCTTTCCTTCTGAATGGGAGAGGCAAAATCAGGCGCACAAACATGTGAAGGCAAGTTAAACTTTACTCAGTGCTCCACTTGAGGAAAAACGTGAACTGGTACCTAACTGATTTTAAAGAGAATAATTGCATGGCTGTCAAAGACATGTTTCTTCTGTAGGTTCAGACTCTTTCAAGGAGACTTAGGCAGGAAAATGGAATGGGAGGACTGGAAAAGCAATGGCTGCATTTTAAATAACAGGACACGCAAAAAGCCTGAGATACATCTAAGTGACTCTTCAGATAATCAGTCCAGTTTCCTTCTGGGTGTTGTTCTTTATTTTCCTTTTGAAAGGTCAGGCAGCTCTTACTTCTCTTTTTAAAGGTACATATATATTGGTACATTAGTGTTTCAGTTGTTTCTCACTGCTGATATGGTCTTGAGATTCAGGTAACCAAATCAGGCCTTTCCATGCAGTTGGATAGAATTATTTTAGCCTGTTGTTCATGTTACAATTCCTGTTTGATTATCAGCTTGTAATGGGAAAACAATATTCTTGGTTATGCAGCCAAGTGTTGGCTGCTGACATGTTGTAGAAGCAGCCTCTCTTACGTACCACCTTCCTTTAAAGCAATTCTTAAAGTAGCATTACTTCTGAAAAGAAGAAACTGTTCAGAACAGAAACAAGAATGAGTATGGCATCAGGGCTATGAAGATAATTGCTTTTAGCTGTGCTTATGCCATAATACCTAGTGTAAATGTAGAGGGAAAGATAGAAGCTTGAAGCAGAAACTGAAAATTGTCTTACCAAATGTAATGGTAGGAGGGTTGTGTTTTCAGAGGATTGAAAGTTGAGGAACAGGGAATTCTGGTGACTCAAAGGCAGTGGGGTAGCAGGATACACTAAAGCGGTAGAAACTGAGCCAAATAAATCATGTATCAAAGGGAAAATGATCCACAAATCACTTGCAGCTATGCATATGGGAGGGAAGTAAAAACACAAGGGAAAATGACACAAACAGGGGGATTAGCTCACCACTTCAAAAGGCAGAACTAAGGATCTCTTATTTAAATGCTGTGCCTAGCAAGAAACGAAGGTCTGTACAGTCAGTGACTTTGTTTTAAGGCAAGAAAGAAAATGCTAAGAAAAGACCAAATGCAAGTCAGTTGTTCTACTGACCACGCAGACAGACTGTGCTGCTGACTTAATTTGTGGTACTCAAAGGGAAAGGAATAACGTACTCTAAGATAGCGTAAGGGAAAGGAATAATGGATAACAGTAATACCCATTTAGGTAAACTTTCTTTACTCTTGATGTTTTCTAAAACAGGGGGAAAGAATTTTCTTTTAAACACTTCTGGTCCCTAAAAGCTGTTTTGCCACATCAAATAATTCCATTTAAATTCTCCCATATTTTTGCTTGTCTGGTATCTTGCTGCTTCTAAAGACCAAATCAGCTACAAACTCAGAAAAAGAAGAGGGGCGGGGGGAAAGCTTACTGCTGTACAGCCTACATTTAATTCAGCTGAGTATAAAAATGTTGACTGTTTTGACAGTGCTGTCCTTGATTAAATATTTTGTTTTCTAGAATGGCCTGTATCATAGATTTTTGCATATACTGTCAAAGAGTTTAATGTCTATAATTTTGCACAAATTACTTGCCACTCCTTCTTGGCTTTATATTTTGGAAGTGTGAGCTTTCCTATGGTTTAAAAAATCTTGCTGCTTTAATTCATGAAAGAAGTGATGCTTCAGTTGCATGCAGCTAGCTGAAACATCCATAGCTTTGTTTGATGTTCCTTGTACGTAATGAAAAGACAGATTTCTCTATCTAGCACTTTTATGCTAATCATTAAAATGATCACAAATTGAAAACATACGATATTCACACTCTTATTTTTAGCATTGCATGTACATGAGCTGTAGTGGATTCTTGCAGTCGGTGTTTATCAAAACTTCAGCTCCGCAGGTACAGGTAAAGAAATGCAGGTTGCAGAGACTTAGTGGAAGTTGGCTAATAATGAATGTGAAATTCTGTTTCACCTGGGTGAATAAATTATGGTCATGCTGATAAACAGTAGCTAATCTGTAATACAAAAACCTAGTCTTTCAGTAATAAGTGGAAAAGAAGAAAGTATGGTCATTTGCAAAGCTTTATGTCAGACAGCTAGGAATTAGTAAGACTTTGGCTTTTTATGCTTATTTGGGTGTAACTGAAGCAAAAGCTTGGCTGAGCTGACTTAGAAGTGGTAAGTATCTTTATAGTTTACTTGAGTGCCACAGAAGGCTCTAGGTCCACAAAGATCTTTACTTGGTCTCCTTAACAATAAAGGTTCAGGAAATCTGGAAGAACTTACATTTCCGTAGAAGATGCGATAAAGTACTAGAGTGTTTTATTCTTGACTTTAAAAAAAAAAATAAAATGTTTGCAACCTCAGGCTCAAGTGAAGAAGGGGTTTTATAAGGAAATGGTCCTGTTATACATGAGTATGTCTATGCCACTTAAGTTTTCCCTCTCTCCCCCAGCAATAGATCTGAGTGTGAGCCAACTTCAGTCTGACTTAACAGGAATAGACGCTGAAAGATGCTATTCTTGAGGGAATAGGTAGCTGGTGGAGGAGACGACTGTGGAAGTTCTCTCTGAGCAAGAGACTGTCACTTTTAACTTGTTACCGAGGGAGAATAAGGGGAGAGCTAAACTTCTTAAATGCCTTTATGATAGGAAAAGCTTTAATCTTTGCGGTTGCACCTTCTTGTACACTGAAGTCAATCACTTACAAGCTATGGATCTGTAGGGATGGGGGGGCTTCATTAGTGCTGATGTTTCAGAGCTACATTTTACTTCTGCTGTCTGCGTATAAGCCAGCTCTACTGCACAAAACCAATCTGTTTGTTTTCCTTCTAGGCTTCACTATTTACTGGTATCCAGTTGGTTACCTCCAGGCCAACATTTCTTGTAGCGTGCATATAGCATGCGAACTCCTCCCATCTTTTGTCATCATGTCACGATAAATACTGTGCCTCTGATAATCACTCGTAATGTTTGTCGTTCTTGAAGGGACCAAGGGGGAGGGCAGTTGTTCAACTGTCCCATACATACACAGCTCTTCTGCAGCAGAAGGATTTTTTTTTTTGCTTTTATCACATCAGACTCTGAATTTACCCTCCAAGAAGAAACTGTCAGTTCCTCCCAATGTCTCATTTATCTCCAGCTGCTTCTTAAGCTCTCTGAGCCTATCAGACATAACATAAACTAGTGTAAGCTCTCTTCAGTACTGTTCATAGTGAGTTATAATGCCTTTATTACAGGCATTTATGTATCTGTAAAGATCTGCGCATGCACGTATGTATGGTCGCTTTATCAGTTTAGAAATGCAAAAGGATGTGTCTCTGAAAATGTAAGATGGTATGCCCTTATTAGACTGCACCGTGACAGCAGTGCAAAGAAGCAAACAGAACAGCTTGTGTTCTCTTCCTCAGCTGTGTTAGCTAGAGATGAGTGGATGCTATACTGAGATCATGTGGTGAGAGCTAAATGATTTTATAAATATATTCATGGATTCTGTGAGGGGCTTGGTAGAAAAATTTATCTTTTTTTTTGGTCTGGAAAAAGAGATGCCTCTTGTTTCTCCAGAGGCTAACTTGCTATGTATTTCCAGCTTTGATAATAAGGCTGCACTGACATCCTCGTGTTAGCTGTTCATGTAAATGTGTTTCATAGAAGGCTATGTTTTGTAGACTTGACATTGTTAGTAATATGTTAAGAGTATTAATGAATCTTAATTTGGGATGCAAGCTATAAGAGGGGACTGTCTGCCTTTTGGCTTTTTTTTTTTATTGAGGGGAAAATTGTATAGCATTTGTGATTTCTGCTTTGATTTCAGAAGTTGGTGAAAAGAAAGGTAGGCAGAGCAAGAGCAGGTGTGACATTACTGAGTACACCTCATCCCTGACATATGTTGTGACCTTCTCTTCTTCCTTCTATATTCTAGTTGTTTCTTCTTCTCTGGAGGCTGCCGATTATACTGAATTGTGCCATGTAGTAGGATAGTGCTCTGATGCAGAGATGTGGCAGGTAGTAACAACAGTGAACAGAACAGACCCATTTTACTTATGATAAAATCCAAGTTCAGATGTGGATCACCACAGATTTGACACCTTTACCTCACATTCGGCTGCAAGTTGCAAATAATTATCCTTGTGTCTTATTTTGAAGTATTTTTCACACAGCTGCCTTCTAGAATAGTGTGTGTGATCTTTTGACCGACCAGAAATGGAGGAATTCTTTGAAGTTACAGTATCATTTCGTAAAACAGAACTAAGCAGAACTTCATGCACTGCCTCCTCCAAAGAGCTGTTTGTCTTAATATTAACAAAGTGAATTTCTAGCTCATTTAGTGTGGGGGTTTTTGGTTTTTTAGTTCAAGCATTTATGACTGAGTGAATACACTGACCTGTTTTGCTCCTCTGATACTACAGAGAGATATCAAATATATTTACAAATGCTGCAGAGGTAAGACATTATCTCAGTGAAATGCTTCCAAAATAAAATTAGAACTAAATTTATAGTCAGTATGCTCCAGTTTCAGAGGGGCTGCATCCCCAACATCTATTATCAAACAGCATTCTGTGAGACCTTCTTCCATGTTTGTTAGCTGCTGTTCTGAGTGTTTTTCTGGTAACGTAGTATGAAAAGAACCTAAAGCAATGTTGCCTTACGTTCCCAAGATTGGCTGATAAGTAATGTTACTCCTTTCTTACATAAAAGTACCATGCAGTTACAAGTATGGTATATGTTGTAATCAGTGGAGGAGAGCATATGTGTTCCTTGCCTCAGGAAGACATCTGTGAAGGAAAAAACATAACAGCATGATACAAACTGCTGAGAAGTTTGCAAAAGACTACACTATCCTAATTGAGTGTGAATCTGAACCTGATGCAGTTGTGGGGCTTGGTAGACCCAGCTTTCTAATTTTATTCCATTGTTGGCTTCATGTTCCATGCTGAAAAGCTTTTTTTATCACGTTTTATGGTGTGGGGGCATGTTTTACAAAACAAACAAACAAAAAATTTATGGAAGGCTGAAAACTCATGCATGGAGGAACTCACCGTGGTGGATAATAGAATTAGAGCCTTTCTCTCCTCTGTTCCAGGTGGAATGAAATAATACTAATCTCCCTGCTGTCTGCATGCAAAATTACCTAATGATAGAATTGCCTTAATTGAATGACAGAGTTTGTGGAGTGTGATTATCTCCCTGTCTCTGAGCAGAGAAAGAACCTCAAAACACCTTTGGGAAGAAGAAAATGCTTTTGCTAGTTCTGCTTCCAAGAATATTTTCCACCTCTAAGCTGAAATTATTTCAAACCACTTTCTGCCCCATGGCAAACTCAGGAACAGAAGGGCATCAGATAGGGCCTCTTGGACCACTGCATGAAGATTGACCACTTTGAGGGGAAAATTTTTCAGTAAAATGACTTCTTGCAGCAAACTTTGTATCTCGGTTGTTTAGGCTGTTGTGGCTGTGGCAGTGTAGCTTCTCTGAAAAAGCATCTATGTTCTGCAGAGAGCACAGAGGTCTTTCCTTTGTCATGGTGTCGGAGCAAGGTAGTTCCCCTGCAGCTATTCCTTCCTGATGTTTAAGGAATGCCACTACTTCATCCAGTGATAGCCCTTTCTCCCCACTTTTTCTGGCTTTTCTTGAGGATGGGTAACTTGATGAGTTCCTTTTCTCTGCATGAACAACACAGAAATCTCACCTCTAAGATGAGATTTAACTTTAGATGAGGTAACTTTAGATTTCCACAATGTAGCTGCTAATAGCTCTGCACCTTTTGTAGTCACTGGTGACAAACCTGCATTTCTAGGGCTTAGTTCTGCCAACCTGTTTTAGTGTCAGGGGAAAAGGTGCTGTGTAGCTGCCTTTTGCTCCAGGCAGCTGAAGAACTGTGGACAGCAACTCAGAGTAGTCAGAGCATTTGTCAACATTATAGGTGCCAGACTGAGGTGAAATCCAACCCTGCATCCCAGCTGCTGCTGAGAGAGCCACTGATCTTTAACTTCATTATGGTGATGAAATAATGTGAGAGTGTACAGTGGTGATGAAACCCAAAAAATCTCATGAAGTCATATTTGGCAGGTCACAGTCGTCAACAAAGACTTTCCAAAGAGCAAAAAGTTTAGCAGCACCATGATCCTTGAAGAAAAAATAATTGGCGATTCAGGAAAGCACTTAAAAAACCCAATAAGTCGGTAAATGCTGCTGGAGCATGTTTGTTCCACATGGGTATTACTTTCATTTTAACTTGCTTCATGTTGGTTGTGCCAACACAGAGTTAAGAGTCTATCTGCTAGTGCCTTGGCATCACTAGGCAGCGTTTTGTGCTATGTATGGCAACTGAGTCACCCCTATGCAGTGGGAAAAAAACCAAATTGAATGGATGTAAGTTTTGACTAGTCTTAGTCTTGTATCAAAATAATTCTGTAACCAATGAGGAATAAAAAGAAAACCTCTTAGAGAAATGTTAGCAAACTGTTACTGTGTGTGTGATGGGCTTGACTGTCTCATAGTGAAGCTAATGGGAAACCTGCTAAGCATCTGTGTGAGGAGGACGAAGCAGTTGTGGGTTTGTGTCAGAAAGGAAATTTAATGCTTTTACTGTTCATTTTCTAAGCTCGCTCTTTACTGTAAACCTGAAATGAATACCCAGGAGCTATACTGATGATTAAATTCAGCTTGATCAGAAAAATAGGCCTTCCTTGTACTTAAGGGAAGGAATGAGCTGTAAAACAATGTGCTTCCTCCAAAAGATTGCCTTTTTAATTATTTTTTTCTGAGGTCTGCCAGCAAGGCAACAGAATAAGCTCTGCAGACCTCAAGAACTGTTTTGATGAAACCAGGCAGCCTTCGAAAGTGACTTGGCAGGAAAAGAAAGATGGCAGTAGATGTCCCTTTCTGCTTTCTGAAGGTATAAGTAAAGACTGAAAGTTGTCTTTTTTTTTTATCCTCCTCCCACCCCTTTCAAACTCTGGCATCTGCTTTTCTTCTGCATTAGGTATTAAGGCCTCTTTAGCCAGGCCTTTTCACTGGAGAAGTAGAGAAATTATGAAATCATGAAGTGTTAAGGGAAAATGGAGCAGTTCTGTCCAAAAGGATGACTAGAAGATGTTTTCTTCCTTAAAAAAAAAAGCTATTTAAATCAACAGCTAATTAACATCTTGATGAAGGATGTTTTCATGTTCAATAGCTTCAGCTTTTCACTATCGCTACTACATTCTCAATAAATAGCCATGAAAAGATAGAAGGTAGCTTGCTGCAACTTACAATATATGGTAGATTGAAATAAAATAAGCCACATCTTACCCCAGACCATGTTCACATACAAAAAAAAAAAAAGTATTCCTCCTAAACAACAAAGTTAGCATTTATGAGGATCTGATGCTATCATAAATTCATGATCTTTTCAAAAAGTAATGTGTGAATAAAAATCATTAAATTAAATATTAAAAATATTTTTAAATCTATATGCTTAACTTTCTATAATCTCAAAACAATTATTTTTTAAAACTTATTAATTAAAAAAATATTTTTGTTTTGGTCAAAATTCAAATGAAAAGTAGTTGCCAAATGTCAACATTTTCCATGAACTGGAAATTCAAATTGAAACCAGCACTTAACACTAGCTAGCTATGACAATGTGAAATAATATTGAAAATATAGGTATAGGTCATAACGAAATGTACTTTGGAAGGGACTCCTGGACTTCTTTGGTCCAGCTCCCTGCTAATAGCAGGGCAAGCATCGAAGCTCGACCAGGTTGCTGAGGGCCTTGTCCAATTGCATTTTGAAAATCTCCAAGGAGGGAGATTTCAGAGTTTCTCTGGGTACCTGTCCCTGTGCTTAACCACTCTCTGGTGAAGATTTTTTTCTTATATCCAATTAGAAGTTCCTTTGTTTGACCTTGCAGTGATTGCCTCTCATCCTTTTGCTGTGCATTGCTGAGAGCACTCTGGCTCCATCTGCTCTCTAACCTTAGATAGGTGAGGACAGCAGCTAACATTTCCCCCTTAGCCCCCTTGAGCTAAACAAACCGGTTGCTTCTGTCCCTGTATGTCATGTGCTCCAGCCCCCGAACATCTAAGTGGCTCTCTCCTAGATTCTCCAGTTTATCATTGTTTCTTTTGTACTGGGGGCACAAAAGTAGACACGGTATTCTAAATGAGTGTCAAATAAAGGAGTATCTTTAGGATTACTTCCCTTGACATGGTCTTTGTGCCTTTTTCTGTATGGTTAGTCTTCATCGCTGCAAGGGCATGCTGCTTGGTCATGTTCCACTTGTCCACTGGGACACCCAGGTCCTTTTCGGCAGAGTTGCTCTCTGGTGAGTCAGGACATGTCTTCTTGTTGCACGGTGTTGCTCTATCCAAGATGCAGGATTTAACATTTGTCCTTCCTGAACTTCAAGAGGTTTTTATTACCTCATTTTTCCATACTCCTAAGGTCCTTCAGATTGGTGTGCTATTCTTCAGCCTAGCTACCACTTCCTTGAATTTGGTGTCCTCACAAACTTGCTGAAGATGCAGGTAATGATACCAATTGCCTTCCTGCCAGGAGCACGAGAATGAGTCTGCATCACTGCAGGTTTACTCTAAGTTCCTGTCCCTGTTTTTGACCATCCGCACAAAAAAACCTGGTATGTCTGGGCTTGTGTGCAAGGCTGGCATTGAGATACTGGATTTCACATAAGAGGAGGCTCTAGCCCCATGCTCTACTTTGCCTGGAGCATGCGAGTGAAAACTCAGACGTGCTTGAGAGTGCCTTCCCAAAATTCACTAGGCACTGTTCCCAGGCCTTCTGCTTGTTCATTTCTCACTCACCACCTGTGCATTCAGATCTATCTGCTGGCTCATAAACCGGTTTATATAAAGTTCTTTCTTCTCAGTAGCCTACACCATTTCTGTTATGTGTAGGTCTCATACAGACCATCCTAGGAGATGCCTACAATATGCACTGGGTGGCCAGAGCAACACATAAAAGTTAATTTCGGGTATGATTTCAGTTAGAAGGTGTGCTTTTCTGAATTTCCTCTCAGCATTCCCAGTGATCCCAGTAGAAGGAAGAAAACTTCTAAATAAATACTCACCCTTTATTCTTTCTTCCCTTGAACTAATTCTCTGAAAGGAAGAGGGGCTCTAGGAGTACAACTGTAACCATTCTGCCAGGCGCTTCTTTGCCAATAAAAAAGGGTTCAGTCTCTAGGATCTCTCCTTAAAATGAGTTAAAGCCACAACAAGCTTGTATCTGTGTGTCCAAGTGCTCTGGTGGACAGCTTTGTCTCCACAGGCACAAGTTTTAAGATAACTTTACCCGTGGCTCTGTCCCACATCCCTCTTGCCTGCTCTCTGTCTTAAGAGCCTCTGGCAGGCGCATTGTTTGTTGGCATGAAAATCCTGGTTCTTTCTCTTGGGAGCATTTGTCCATCCAGGGTCTCAGGGCTGGGAGGTCTTCTCCCCGTTCTCAAGCAGACAAGATGCTAAAAGTTTTGAGGAAGAACCCTATTCACGTAATCCCAGTCACTTGGCAGGGCTCACCAGCCAGGTCCCACGTAGTGGCTGAAGTATGGATGTTTTCCAGAAAGTTTGGGTACCAATGTCTGATGTTTATACCTGGCTCATCTTTGCCATATAGACATCAAAGCCTAGAGGGAGAAAATAACACCGATGCCATGAAGTTCACTTTCCCTGCTCTTGCAGGCAGTGCAACATAGAAGCATTTTATAAACTGATCAAACTCTATAATTTAAGATATACAAACTTCCTATGTCTTGTCGGAGAAGTTACACTGGGATAAGTGCAGCAGTTAGCTATCTCCCTATGTTAAAAGACACCTTTTAGCGGTGAGGTTGTAGGCGTAGTCATGCCAGGCTTAGTAAAATCTGTAGCTGATTCACAGGCTGTGTAAAAATGCCTGTACTTTAGGAAGATGGTATTGATATAGGGAGGTGTATTGCCTTGCCCCTAAAATGCATGAGCATCAGGTAATGAACAGCTGATATCTTAAAAAGCCATCTAATCACTATGTTTAGTAGAAAAGTGCTGTGAGACAATTGTATTAATGCTCCAGAACCTGTTTCCCCACCATCTACTATAAGACAGTGGCTTTCAGATAATGCTAAAGTTGGGAACAATACTGCTATTGATAATACATGGATAAGATGACAGGGAACCTTGTCATAAAAACTGGCATACATTCCCAACACAGCATCCTATCTACTGTAAGTGTCTTTGTGAAGTATCCGGCTGTGAAAAAGCTGTAAAGGCAGATTAAAGTGGTAGAGTGATGGCACCACAAGTTCTGGCATTCCAGGTGTAACTTGATTGTTGTATTGTAAACTGGCAAATATACGGAGTCAAAGCAATACTTTCACATACAAAGTCTCATTTTTTCACTGTGCATTTAACACCATCAGATCCCAGACTTGAAAGTGTTACCGTAATGCCTAATTAGTATGCCCATGCTAAATATTTTCAGCACCTGCCGTGACAGAAGAGCTTTCATGCAGTGCTTCCCTTCTTACTTTTTATTTCTCACTCTCACTTGATGCTGCCGGGTAAAACCCCTGTAACACAGTCTCCCTGGAAGATCGTTAAGGTGCATCAGAAGACAACAGTCTCTCATTCAGAACTGGAAGTAAATTTAAAATAAAAGCAGAGCTATGTTTTGTCTTGAAATAAGATAGTAAAGAAAACACAATACTCTGAGATATTTTTAATTCCTAAGAACCACTAATACTTACTAGGTATTCGTAATAAGCACTACCACCATCATTTCTTTATTCTCCTAGTATGCTGCCTTCAAGTTTTGGCCAGACTAATCCCTCAACTTCTTTTCTGCTTTAAACAATCGTACGGCTTCTGCTCATCCCCCTGATATCCTGACTAGTTGCAGTTGCTACTTTGTAGGAGATATATCATTCATATGTAGCTCAAGTTCATATATGGGATATGGTTCATTGCAGAACTGACTTGGTCTGTGTCTTGGTCTTGGTTGTGGTTGGTCTTGCACAGGCTCTGTCTCCTTTTGCTTGCTGAGAAGGGCAGTAATCACAGGTACTGAGCTTTGTCGCTGTGTGTGGGATAAAGCCATTTGCATCTGAGCAAAGCCAGAGCTTTGACCCTGCTTTCATTTCTGCACTTCTTCGATGCCAACTCCCAATTTCTTTGTTTATGTGCCCACCTTTGTTCGTTGCCAGAAAACACTGCTTGGGTTTCTGCTAAGGGGATCTAGCATCATCCCGCTTTTTCGAGGAAAAATACAGCTTGAGATGAAAGCATTGGGTAGGTCCCACCCTATCACACCTGCTTCTGAAACTGATCCCAAGGCTTCAGGGGATGTGTTCTTTTGTCACATTAATGAAGAAAGAATAGTGTTTGTCTCAAGTAAGATTTGCCGAGTTGGGCTGAACTTTGTACGTATGTTTCCTGTGAGATGTATGCTGTCCTTGCATGAAAGCAGTGTGGAAACTGAAGAATTTAATCCTTTCCTCGCAGCAATTCAGTGACACAGGCTAGGCTAGAATTCAGGATTTCTGAAGTCCTTAAGTTAAAAATATTCCCCTATGTAATGCTGTGCACTTGACTTAAAAGTATAAAGTCTATCTAATGTGAGTTAGCCCGTGCATGAGCTGTTGCTATTAGGAAATACAGGAGAGTGGCGGCACAACACCTCAGTTTACAGCAGAGATTGGCCGTGTCCAGTTTTGAGTACCCTCAATATAGGAAAGAGAGTGATAACCTAGCACAAATTCAGCAGAGGTGGTCAGGGGCTGGAGTACTTGCTCTGTAAGGGGAGGCTGAGGGAACTGGACCTGTGTCGCCTGGAGAAGGGGAAGCTTAGTAGCAGCCTTCCTATACCTACACAGAGGTCATGAAGAAGTTGAAGGCAGGCTTTTCACAGCAGTACATGGCAGGAGGATGAGAAACAATGGGCATGAGTTGAAGTGAGAGAGGCTGGATATAAGGAGAAACCTTTTCACCACGAAGACAGCCAAGTATTGGAGCAGGTTGCTCAGGGTGATTGTGTAGTCTCCTCCCTTGGATGTTTTCAAGACCCAATGGATAAAGCCCTGGGAAGCCTGGTCTGATCTCATAGGTGACCCACCTTTGAGTTGTAGCTAACAGGGGGTTGCACTAGATGACCTTTCAAGGTCTCTTCCAACCTGAATTATCCTACAACCATATGATTCTTGTGGAGCCTTTCTGATGCTGACTTGAATGTGTGCTTCCTCTGAAACAGGATATTTCTGCTGGATAGCAGTTGAGGTAAAGAGCTGAGGTTGAGCAGAACCTCAGTAAAAGCCTACTTCAGATTATCAAAGGTCTTGGAGAGTTGTGGAGAGAAAGAAGATTCTTAGTTTTATCTGTGATTTTATTCAGTCTTTGGAACTTGAATTTTTGATTTACGGGACCAAGTAGAGATAGTTCCATGAAATTAGCTAAGAGTACAGTATGCACTCCAAATAAATAAGTCATGTCTGCAAGAGTCATCAAAACTGTACATGCTACTCCATCTGGTGGGGAAATCAATAACAACTTCCAGTGTTTAAAAGGTGGAGACGTTCCTCAATCACAAAGGCAGGGTTTTTCCAATCTGTTTTGTATCTGCAAGCAAGTGTCCTTGCTTTTGTAATACTTACACTACACGGGACAGACAGGAAATCTTAACTTGTTTGGGGAATTTTGTTTTTTTTAAAAAATTCTGCAGGTATAATTACTATTTTTTGTCCTGTTCCCTTTCTTTCAAGATGAGTAGCTCAAATCGATGTGGTTGATGGGTTGCAAACAAAAGACAGAGTCCTGAAAAATTGGCCCTCCTCTTTTCTACATGTTGTAGACTCAGAACGTGAGAATGTTTGCTAAAATATCCAGAGCAGATCTCGGAAATCAGTCTTTGTGGTCCAGGATTGCATTCTGTCTGTTTGTAGAGGGCCTAGCTCAGTGGTCCCTGATTAATGCCTCTCCACACAATCATCATCATAGTAATTTCAGTCATCACCTGGAAGTTTCTTCACCAAATTCCGGAATTACTCTACATAGAGGTAAACGAGAATGATGATGTTGATGGTGCCTGGAAGTAACATGAAGCATGTTAGGATGGAATTAAAATCTCATCTATTTTTGGAGGATAATAGGAGTAAAGGTCATGTTGCCTCTTCCATGAGCTATGAGATTCCAAGTCTGATAGTAATTTCTCTCTTGAAATAAGAGAACCTCACCAGAAAAACACATGAAAGAGTAAAGGCTAAGCTAAGAGTTGCATGGATTTCATAGGTGTCTTTTTATTATCATTACATAATCAGTAACAACCATTTTTTTCAAAGTAACACACACATTGAAATGGAGAGAGGTCAGAGACAGTGAGCCTCAGTCTAAATCTGCATTTGTGTTTGGATATGCAGGCAGAGACTGAGGATTATGATGACTATCCTGGAGACGCACACATGCTGTTTATTCCTGTATTTTGAGCTAGAGAGGGAGCAGTGAGCACCTTTCAGGAGTACGATCGCTTCATTGTGGTGAGAAGTAAGCTTTCATTTGGACCAAAGAGGGTGTTACAGTGCTCTTCACAGCCATGAAATCTTCAGCTTTGCTCTTCTTTTGCAATGAATAAAAATGCCTGTTTGTTTCCTGTATGATGGCAAATTTGTAATTCAGACATTTGTCGTAGAGACTGACTGATGAGTAGTGAAATCTAGTCCCTTCTAATCTAGTCTGAATTGAATATCTGATCTTGAAGAGAAAGGGTTTGCATTACAGTCCCCACCACTTGCCAGAGGTCCACTTCTGATGTGAAGACATACATTCTTGAGAGGTTTTTTCAAACTCAGAATTTGGCGAGAGTCTTTTCCACTGTAGACTTTCAGAGCTCTATCATAAGGCCAGTGTTCGAGGAAAAGCTGTAGCCTTGTAGCCCAGTAGATATGGTGTTGCCATTTATTGTAAGAGGCCATAGGCTTTGTTGGAAGTTAATAACAGAGGCCTCTGGACCTGTTGGGGTTTGCGTGGACTTGTCTTGGCCTGCCTGCAGATTTCTTTTAGTTTGTTTACCTGTAATAGTGATTGTCTAATGACCAGGTTACTATTTCTTACTTTATTTTAGCTTTTGATCAGCTTTTTACAACTGTGTGGTGTAACACGTATTCTTACATATTTTTTGTAACCAGAAGATATTAGTAACAATACCTATTCTCTGTAGAATGATCTGTGTATGACTGATTCAAGAACACCTTGAGAGTACAGGGACAGGATGATACCAGAGGCCCCAGGGCAATGAACAGCTCACAGAGGTCACTTACTAGTGATCGAAGGAAGACAACCTTTAGAGCTGGTTAAAACCAGTTAGGGATAACAAAGAGAACAAATATTAAGTATCCAACGTATGTAATACACACCACATGTAGTAAGTACATGTGTAACGTAGAGTTGGAGATGATTGAAGAAAGACCAAGGTGCAGAGAGTGTTAGAAAACGTGTAAAAAGGACTCCAAGCAGATCCTAAGTTGAGGAGGAAGAAACCATCAACATCATATTGGCGAAAGACTTGAATACTGATATCTCACTGTTCCCCTCCCCCTGCCCTGAAGCTATCGTTGTTAAGACCCAGGGGGGCAGTGGAAAGGAAAACACATTGCCAAAAAAAATGGGTAGGTATTAAAACATTTTTGTATATACAATTTTAACTGAATATAATTTGAACTGTGAAGTGTTGGCGTCAATGTAACCGATGGATAATTCTTTCATTAGACTGTTAAGACTTCAGGTAGACTCACAGTAAGTTCACGGCTTTGCGTATATGGTGTGTTCCTTTTGCCCTTAACATTTCAAGTCTGTCAGACTGATGGGAATTCAGACAGTCTATAGTGTAACCTGAATGCAACGATTTGGTAGCAAAGGTTAGGAAACAGTCATGAATGGTTTTGTATCCGTGACTGATACAGCAAAAGTATCTTGGGATGATCTGTCATGAAGGGGTACATAGCTACCTTTTGTCATGCTTAGCTGGAGCAAATGAATCTGTTTCCAGAGACCTTTTTCAGAAGAGAGTAAAGGGGAAAGCTCTGTTCAAGGAAAGTGTGTGATTATGTCATGAGTTGCTCTCATCCTAGAGAGACAAGATGTATGACTTTTCTGAGTCTTTAGGAAAAGACAGGTTGCATGCTGCTGAAGATGACACTACTGGATTTGGCCTTCATGCACTTGACCCAAATATAGTGAATATGTTGTTTACTTTATGAGGTATTATTTGGGGATGATTCAAACAGTCATCATCCTCTGATCTGCCATCTTTCAAGAAAATTTTTAAATGCTTCTAGAGTCAACCTAGTTAGATCTTGTGAGATGTTGTGCTGTTGAGACTTCTCAGGAAGCAGGAGGAAACCCACCACATTTAGAGCTTATTTACTTCTGTCTAACAGCGGGTACAGTGATTTGGGTAGAATACTCATGACATTTCAGAAGCTGTAGCGAGAGAGCTTAGCTTGGGAGCAGGTCTGTGAAGGAGAAGGGTCTGTGATGGTGTTTAAAGGAGACCATCAAAGACAGAGAAAATGAAGCTTCTACTGTGTTGTTTTAAAAGACTGGAGAACAAACCACACCAGTATTAAAAGGAAATATTGTAAGCCATAGGCTGTTTCCTGTGAGGCCAAAATGCAATCCCTATAATTCAAACTGCTCTTCATATGTGTGAAGGACAGATTTAGACCCACGAGGGAGAGAAAAGCTGTGAAGAAGAGGAGGAGGGCTAACAGCTTACTTCTTGGCTGTTAACATTGAATAATTAAACACTAACAGCCAAAAGGAAAGCTGTTGTTTTCCTAGTCCAAATACCCAGCCAGGAATAAAACATTAAGCAGCTATACAAATGATGTCTTTCATTTTCTTTTCATAAAACAAACCACTAAGTTAAACAACATATACTTTGGATGCATGGAATATAAGTGCATTTCATATAACCAGAAGTGTAATTTCTGGAATTTGTGCTTTGCATGTCACGGGTAAACTGAACATTACTTAGTGTGCTGAGTTTTTTCCCTCAAAATTCATTGTGCATCTGTGGAAACTAAGGCTAATATCTAGAATACTAAAGCTTTAAAGCATGACTACCTTATGGTAAAGAACACCCTAAAGGGCTTGTGTGTCCAAAATCTTACCTGTTTTTTTTTCCAGCTATGTTATTTGGTCCAAAATTTTTATTATTTACCAACCCTGTCCTGCTTCTGGAAAGTGAGTCATTAGTCTGTGCTTTTATTGATGGAGGGTCTTAAGGTGTGGCATTAGACTCTGGCCCCTGCTCCTTTTGTAGTCTTTTCACAAAGGCTGAACTTCTGAGAAGTTCTCAACCTGCAGCTTAAGCTTACCAGAGAGGAGAATAAAACAAGTTGTTTTACTGGTAGTTTTTATTGTGTGTAAAGGAAGGATTGTAAAAATTAGAGTGAAACAGAGACACCACATTCATGATTTCAGATTACAACCCATACCCATTCACATGTTTTATACTGTAAGAAAACTCAGAGGAGAAGAAAAAAACCAACAAACCCTAAGAGAAAAAAAAGACATATGAAATGAAGGAGAGATGGCACTTAGAATCCAGTATGTCTGACAGAAGAAATACCCCCCAGAGCCAGAAAATTGTCATCAGGTAGCAATGATATCAGTCTAGAGCTCCTTCCAGCTTATGATCACGAGGCCCATCAGCAGAGCTCCCCGTACACAGCACCCCTTCACAGTCACTCGTCAATCAAACAACTCTGAAAATAAAGACCACATGTCATCAAATTTATGGAATTCTTCCCTTCCTGTTTATGCAAGAACTGCCAGATCACTTATGTTGCTGCACCAGCTTTCTGTCCTCGGAGATGTGGGTAATTTTCTTTTCCTAGTGTCAGAGTAGATAAGTCCTTTTGCTTCTGGTGTGAAACTTAAATGTTGTTGTTATAAGACAATTTCACACTGCACAGGACACTGGGGACCTTTGTAGGAATGCAAAGGTAATAGCTTTGAAAGGCTATTTATTCACCTCCATAAAGCTCCTCTGCCACCTTGGGTGGGGAGGCATAGAAGGATGGATCCAATACACCATGTTTGCCTATGCAAAAGCCTTCATACTGGTTGGATTCAAGCGCTGGAACTGGCAAATTGCTCCAAAGACGGCAGTGTGTGATTGTGTGAAGGCCATAGGAGCAAAGTATAGAGGCACATATGAATGGAATGAGTTGGGGCTCAAAGGCTGTATCTGCATTGCTAAATAAAGTGGGCTAGGGGCTGCTCTGTGATCCTGGGTCCAACAGGCATGGCTGAGGTCATGTTCATACAGCTCAACTCTCTTAACCCATCCTCCCCATCAGAGAGGCTGGGTGCGTCTGGCACGGCTGTTGACCTGCATTAGCTCTTGAAGCTTTGCTAGAGATCAGCAATGTCATTTGGCCTCGGCCAAAGCTGTGCTAGAAACTGTGCTAACACTTTCATGGCAAGGTTTGATTGCTTGTCAGTGCTCAGGCCTATGCCCACACCCTGTTCAGTTTACTTGGATGGGTGCAGTCAGAGATTCCCATGCCCATGTCATGCTGAAATACCAAGTATGGGACAAAACAGTCCTATTTCAGTGAAATGTCACCTGTATGTAGCTCACTCCTACTCAACTTGCATCTTCAGAGGTGCCATAAGGCGCAGAGATCACTCCTTATAGTAACCAGCACTCCTTTCTCTAGTAGAGCTGCATAGATAAGGAAAAGGTTGAAATTTATATTAAAAACCTTCAAAAAATAGCAGTAGTTCTGCTGGAAGTGTTCCCAGTACACCATATGTCAACCTTTTCTGGTCAATCTAAAAACCACAATCAACTGTTACGGGATTAGTGTTTCACCTCAGATGGATCACCCCACGCTTTGCTTTCTCACTGATGCCACCCTGCCACCCTTTCCGAGTGACTTCAGACTCCCTTTGTGTCACCTTTTGCTCGAGGCTGTTTCCAATGTGTGTCCCCAGAGAAGCCATCACGGTCTCACAAAGCATAGCCTGCATGTTCCCCAAAGCCAGGACGTCATTCGTTCCTATACATGCCTAGGCCTGGGCCCTGTTTCTCCGGTTGCTTGTCCAACCTTAAAATGTTCTTTGCAAAGCTTTTCTTGTTGACTTCCAGGTTTCTTTCTTTGTTTATCAGAGGAATGTCCCCTTCCTCTTCCACACCTGTCTGTGTTTTCATTCTCTTTTACCCATGAGATGAATTTCTGAGGGTTCTCCACCCTCCTGGCCCATGAGGGACAACCTGATGCCTGTTCTTTGCTGGTCTTTGCTCCATATGCTGAAGATGAAGGCTTTGTATATTTTTAACGTTCTCCCATAGCATTAATTCTTTATATCCAATATGAATTATTGGCAGATTAACAGCAATCTGGAAAAGCAGATGGTGCTTTCCAGACCTCCCTCCTCCTTCCCTGTCATGGTTGAAAGGAAACTAACATTAATGCAGCCCCAGCCTTCAGTGAGAGCACAGGCCTACTCAGTGTGTCACGTACAGCTTTATCTCATGTACGTACTTCCTATTTCTTCTGGATATAGAAAGAAACCTCCAATATATATCAGTATTTTTATACTGTGCCAAATTTTATCTATAGTTAAAGATGCAAACATGAAACCACCATATAACTGCATCCATGTATAATCACATAAATAGATATTGGTGGCCCTGCATTTGTACTCCTAAAGATATGGATGTGTGTTCACAGAAATACATATGTATATATGTGCATACGTGACACATCAGGTATTTATGTGTACTTCCTGAATCCACTGGGCATCAATATTGACATGTTTCTCTGTGGAAACTCTGAAATTTAGGTCTGACTGAAAGTTGTTAGCATGGCTTGGAATGGCAAATGTCCACCAACTACTGATTAATCACAGACATCTCCCCTGGCTAGAAACAGACCCTTGTATCACTGCACAGTTGCGGTATGTCCTGCTTTTATGCTTGCATCATGTTTGGCACCTTTTCAGTCTTTCTCTGCTGGACAACTTTCTTCAAAGATTTCATGTCAAGAAAATTCATCATGCTAGTTGTACGTGTGCCTTTTCCCTGTACTGGCAGTATTATTTGTCACCAATTATACTCTTAACGACGGATAAGAACTAGTTTGGATGTGCATCAATACACCTCAAGCTCGCTCTTAGAGCTTCTTCCAGGAAAACATTCATTTTTTAACAATTCTTTCCATTCACAGGAGATAAGATTAGCATGAAATTCACTGAAAACAGCAGAAACTGGTAGCAAATAATATACGCACATGTATATACACACCAACACACAGAGGTTTCAGTCTGAGACATAAAACCTCCTTTTGGCAGATGCTTTCCCTTTGTCTTCAGTAGTCTATTTTTGACCGTCTTTCCTCCCAGCCTACAATTAATAAAGTCAGTCACCAGAGGCAGTGAAATTGTTTCTTCTTTATCCTTCTGTATACTAATAACCTGTGCTGTTCCTTACTGTGTTACCTACAAGAAGGGTTTTTATGGAAACCTTTTCAAGACAGGAAGGATCCCACAGCACTGGGGGTTAATGAAGCCTGTGGTGCCCTCTTAAATTCTGCACTTCTGCATGACCTACAATATTTATTTTTTCAGGTTTTTTTTAAGAATAGTGTTTAGTTGCTTGGTCACAGCTTCCCTACATCAATTGGCAAGAGGCCACCTTGCTAATGAATATAACATCAATGAGTATGGCATCTTTGGTGGTAAGCACTGCAAGGAGAGAACATCAGCTGGGACATGATGGAATTTTGTGAGGTTTTGGTGTGTTTTACTTTGATTTCATTTCTCTGTTTGTTTTGTTTGTGACATTTTGGATGTTTGGGAAGTAACAAGCGTACTCCGGGCAAACCTTGAAAAATAACTGTGTTTCCCCTCATCCATGCCGAAGTGCCATCTCATTTAAGATCAAGCGGATTAATGTAAAGTTTACCAAGAGAATTTTGAGCCCCATGATGCAAAGCAAAATTTATTTATTACTACTGGCTTGTGGTGTCATTTCAGACTGTTTCATGCTCGTCATATAAACATCCCCTTGCATTTACTCAGCTATATACTTATACTCCAAAAGGAGTAGCATATGGTGCGAAAACCAGATGCCCCTGCCCACATAAAAGTTCTATACATTTGGTTGAATGTAGTCAGGAAACAGTCACGATCTTCTTCCCACTCTCAGACGAGTCAGCTGAATGCAGCCGAGCCCCTGTTCAGCTCTCAGAGACTGCTGGGGTTGCCTGGGCTCTCCTGGGGTTGGAATGGGACAGACTGTCTCGTCTCACAGGAAGGTTTCACCATGCTCCTCTGAACTTCCCGTGCTTTGTGCGTTAATTCTCTCTACTGCCATAGTCTTTCTTTTCCCCTCAAAGGCTGTCTGGGTTCCTCCACAGAATCTCTCTACTTCATTCCTCTCCAGCATCTGGCTCGAAATCTCATTCTTTGCATCTGTGGAGCGGTTGACATCATCAGGGACCTCTCTCCCAATTGCACCCTATAGGCAGTTTTGGCCTCTGCTTCCAGAGGCCGAGTTTGCAGCCTGTCTAAAAGCTGCCTTTAATTCCTCATCTTTTTAAATCAGTACTCCAAATGAGAACCCGTCACTCAGCCTGTAATAAGTCACAACTTTCTCTTCTGTTGCATCTTCACTTCTGACCATTCTTTTGTTTGGAGGTCGATATTTATGTCAGCCATTCATTTTTTTATAGACTCCCTTCAGCTGCCGTGCTCCTGCAATTTTCTGGCCCGTGCAGCTGTAACAGAATACGATGCTCTGAACACCAACACAGGTCGGTTCCATGTGGCGTAAAACACTTGGCGTGCTTTGCGATGAGCTGATGGGTTTGTCTGTGTGAAGCAGAGGTCTGGTTCCATGCTCTGCCAGTGACCTGCCATGCGGGGGCAGAACAGCTCCACCTAGGAACGTGAAATGAGTTCCACAGCTCATCTCTCCACAGGAGCAGATATTCCACTGAGGAAACCTGCAGGATAAACTGAGTTCCCTAGAAGCGCCTTGGGTTCAGGAGAGTCTCATCAGTCTTGGGTTGTCCTTCTGCACGCTTGCAATAGCTGATTTGGCTGCTCTTCCTATAGCCCCAAGAACATAGGAAGCCCACAGTCATGAGAAATTTCATACCTTCTGCTGCACCTGAGATGTCAAACAAGCCAAATTCAGCTCCAAATAGCGAAGATCAGAATGATCCAACAGTACACATGACTACTGTGTGCTGGAAGTGTCATTGTGTAGCCTGGGTCAAGTGTAGCACCAATGGGAATTGCATATGCAGAGGAACTGCATGGCATGCAGAAGGGGTCTCCAGTGTGTAGACCTCTGCGTCTCCCATGTACTCGTCAGTTGTAAGATGTGCGGAGGCATGGCTTTCTGGTAGGATCTATATTATTTTAATATTCCACTTTTTTCAAAAATTCTGGGCATGGACAGTAAATCTTTAAAGGCATTGGGGTATTTTTAGTGATGCTATTCTGAAAGTCTTCCCTGCAGAAATTGCAAATACTATTTTAAAAAGTCTCTACAGCTCTAAGTCATATGAGTCACTAAAAAGGGGTTATATCTTCCTTTTTAGATTTAAAAAGAGTTTCTTTCTCCAGTAGATTCTTACTTTGCTCTCCTGGAAAAACTGGTGGGTTCGTTCTTTCAGTCAGGCTAAAAGGCGTTATTGAAGGCCCTTTGATATGTTTTTCTCATGTACATCAGATGATGCAGGTAATGAATGGAGATCACTGTGGCTGATGTTTTACTTCAAAATACCATTTTATACTGGGCTTGGACTGTCGTTTCTGTCCTGATGGCAAAGCTGCGCTTATTTCATGCCACTTGATTCTTCTTTGTTGCATGGGACATGCCATTAAAGGCCACAATTCAAGCAAAGAATCTTTACATTTTTGATCTTTTATAAAAAATGAACAAATAAGCAAAAAGGCTTATATGGAGGTGGAGGCAAGGACCCCTGCTTTCCCCTCCACTTCCACCTATAAAGGAGCTTCCTTTCTGAACTGAGTAACAGTATATTTCTGGTAACACCTGAATTTCAGTACTCTGTATCCTGGTCTGGAAAAACTTCCCACTGAAACTGGTGAAAACTGCTAAAAACCTATTTTTTCGAAAACCTGCAAGAAATAGTGCAAAGCCTTTAAAAAAAATCTGAGTTAAATCCAATTCCTTAAATCCCTGATGGAAGAAATCTTATTACCTTCAACACTATTATATACAGGACAAAGCCTGTAAGGCTTTGCCGAGTGATTGAAAAAGGCAAATTAATGACAGCACTTGAAATTACCTGTAATTATCAGTGACACCGGGTCAGCATCATTGCAATGACAGTCTCACAGAGTGGTGACTCTGACTGGTTCGGAATTTATACAAAACTGCAAAACAAAACGTGACCTCCACAATCAGTATTAAGGTATCTCTGGAGCATTTACGCATCTGAATTCACAATCTACTGTGTAGCTGCTTTCATCTTTTGAAGAGCAGTTAAATTCTGAAGCAAAGGGTCCCAAGCGTTTTCCTCGTTAAAATCACCTCTCCTTTCCCATTCATATTTACTCAGGCCTCTCCCTTCTCTGTCACCATCACACAATGTCTCTGCAGCAGCTATAACAACTGCTTATATGGAAAAGTAATAATAGGAAGGCGTTTAATGAATTTTAAGCTGACTTTAATGTAATTTAGCAGCTGGAAACGAGGAGAAGAGCCAGCACAGTGTGACCTGCCAGCTCTCTATGGATTGTCAGTGGTCAATGTAGCACATATTTCAGCACTGCTCTCCAGGGTACGCTGGCGATGTTTCTTTTCTCCAGCTACATTCCTGATTTCAATTAAAGCAGAGTCTGAAGTACTCTTTCTGATATAGTTAATACCTTCCAATAAATGCTCTTGGCTTTGTTTCTCCCCAGACGCTGTCCTTCCTCACACTTCTTCGCTCAGTGAGTGAAGCAGACATCACCTGAAAAGCAAAGCTGTTCTTTTTAGAGAGACTAGAACCGAAGTTTTGTCTCGAGAAAGCAGGGAAGAAAAAATAGTCCTTTGGCTACATAGCAATAATTCCTCCACTCCTGGAGAACCTCTCCAAATGTTTCTTTTGTTCCTTCACTGTTACTATTTCACTATTAGGTCTGCAATGTTGTTGGTTTTTTTACTCTTTCTATAACTATAAAGGAATTTCCAACATAAAGCCACTCATCAAACTATACAGCTGAAGTTTTTAGTTTGCAGGGAACAAGCATACCTTGAAGTTCTTTTCTCTTTATTTTCCACTAAGTGTATGAACCAAATTGTTAACACATTGACCCAATGCCTTGGAGGCGTTATAAAACTTTTTATGACAGCCTACAATTAGTATTATATAGTTTCTTTTGAAGGAGGCTTGCAACAGGTGTCTTAGCTTTCTGCTCCTTGCTTCCGTCCCCTCCAGTTCAATGAAAAATGTGCAGTTTAACACCATTTATTAAGATCACCCTTGTTTCCAGTTCAGATGTGTCTGTGCTAGGACGTGGGAGGAAATTACAGTTATATACTAAGCTGGGCAAAGGACTGCATTTGCCTTCATTTTTGCAAAACTTCATTTTTGATACAAATTAATTTTTGCAGTTTTCAGCTGTTTTGACCTTTAAAAAAAACCACATAACCAACCAACTACAAACCCTCTCTGTCACACTATTGTGATGAGCTCCAGAAGCAGCTCTTTGTGGTGGTCCCACTACTGAGATCCAGAACAGCACAGAGAGTTGTGCTGGTGGTATCTGGAACCATTCAGCTGCTGGGAGCTTTGTAGAAACCAAAGAAGATGGTGGCCTTGTGACAGTTTCTTTTGCTTGCTATGGAAGGGTTGAGTTGATCACTTAAGGTTCATTTGGCCGGATACCAGTATAATCCTTTATCACTCTTTGACATTCTCATTTTGCCTGTTTGGGTAGATGACCAACTGTGATAACTTGTAGGTGCTGAATCACAATAACCAGTTATGTCCATGGCCGTGCACAGCAGATAGATAGCCAGAGTTCTAGGGACCTGACTGCTGATGACTACCGTATCTCCAAAGGCATTCAAGCAATTGCGGATTGTAGTAGCTGAACATTTAAGGTAGGGTGAGGATGCCTGTACCTCCTGGCCTTTGCAGATTTGTGTGTTGTATGAATCACAAGTGCCGGCAGCTGTTCTGATCACAGCTGTGCAGTTGGGCTACTCACAGCTGTATGGCAAAGGTTGCTCAGGGCTTCTTGGCACTGTAAACCAAACTCAGTGCTGCTACCTCCAAAGTGAGATGCTAGGGTAGGACTCCGGGTGTGGGAGAGGAGAAAGGAGGAAAAGGAGCTAGCTCAGAGAGAAAGAGGGGAGAGCCTGGGGAATGCAACTTGTTGCTGCTGTAAAATGGGATGAGTGAGACTGAAAACCTCAGCTGAAACCTCTGTCTCCCTCCCCTCATTGGTGTCAGCAGCTGCATTGACATGGCTCTCTGCAGCTCCGGCATATTCAGGGCAGACATCAGTGCTGTGGTCATTTGTCGACCTGCTGCCCAAGGCAGCTGCATCCTCTGTGCTTAGGATTGGCCCTGCTGTGCTTGAAGGTGGAAGGCAAGTGGGCAGAGGTGCCCCCGTCCCCAAAGACAAGATATGTAAAGGCCATTGAGCACTGACCTCTCACTTCTATCCCTTTAGTGCACTTTCCTGGATAATTTCACAAGCTGTAAAGTCTCACACTGCAGACAGATAAACAACATTTAAGTTGGGACCGCTGCTGAATATCCCTCCCCAGTTACACATTCCTGTCACTTCTCTTGTGGTGTCTCTGGTACCCCTACACAGTGAGCAGATCAGAAAACTGACCACGTAACAGAAGTGAACCCTTTTGGATCACCAGTAAAGGAGCGGAATGTGAGAGGGAATGCCAGGGAGGAGACTGGGATGTACAGCTGGGGTGACACCAGGTGGGACTGTGATGCAGAACAGCAGGCTCGGATCAGCAAGAGTATATGGTTTACTAACTTCTATTCAGGAAGCTCTTTTTGCGGTCTGGACCTAGCTTTGCTTTGGAGATTTTAGGCACAACATGTATTATTTCTGGTAGCGAACTTCTTGTTTCCAAATCAGACACTTTCATCATAGAACAAATGCATTTGTAGTTATTGTCACTGAAACAAAAAGGGTTATTTGTGATGAAAAGCAATGGTATGACACTCGTCTGAAAAAAAACCCCAAACCAAACAAACAAAAAACCAAAACCCCAAACAGTAACATTTCCATTCCCTTTGCCCTTTTCAAATTGACCCTATCTCCCCTGACATTTCCCTTAAGCATCAGCTTTAGAGATCATTCCAGTTTTCAAAAAAACCCACCCAGGCATGTTGACGAATTCAGTGATCTGTATAATTAGTACCTATAGCTGGGAAAAAGCTTGATGCATACAAAAATCCCGGTGATTCTGATAAATACACATGCACATACAAGTTCCCTGAGACATTGATAACCCCACATGCAAATGTTGAGAACACTTGATTTCAAAGCCTGTAAACACATATGTACTTACACTGCCTTGTACTATTACCATAGTTTTGAAATACCCAGTTAATAGATGGGTTCTTTTCTTAACTATATACTGAATTGTGAGCATTGTCTTCTAAAAGTAGTTCTTATTAATATGAAATATGAAAAAGGAGAATGTTTGACTAAGCCTGAGGGTTCCTGAGGAATGGTGTCTGTAATTGTCAGGGCTAGAAGAGCCTAAAACCATCGCTCAGAGCCCAGAGCTGAGGTGTGAAACACATCAGTAAGTGCTGGGGGATTCATAGTTACTTGCAGACCACAATGTGAGTGGGCAGGCTTGTGAGCCTTTCTGAAGGGAGGCATGATGCTTTGATGTGCCCAGTAATTACATTATGAGTTCTAATTGATGTCAGCAGTAAAAAGAGAGTGCCTCATGGCATGGAAAAAAAGACTGGCAGATACCTCTAGTCGTTTGCTGTGCTTTGATAAGAGATTGTCCAAGTGAACATCTCTCCATTCAATCACATTTTCCACTGGAAATTCCTCTTTCCTTCACGTATCTTTTAACATACGAGACTCTCTGTGGGCTCATTTGAATAGGTTGCCACACAGGTACCTCAGATGAAACCACAGGCTGTAGCCTCAAAAGGAGCGGAAATACTATTTTAAAGATCTTGTCTCTCTCTGAGAGTCAGGCTGGCACTGTCTGTTGCTTTCCTGCTTTTATATGTACTTGCCAAAAAGAAGCTCTACTCTTTAAGGACTTAAAAAAAACAACTAACTAAATAAAAATCGCTCTCAAGGCCTGAAAATGCTTCAAACCAAAATGTGCCACGGTTGTGCTGCACCTTCAGAAAATCCAAGGTCGTTTCATGAAATCCTGCATGTAAAGAGGCTGGAGCAATATTTAAACCCTAAGATGTGTCATAGGTCTAATTATTGTATCTGTCTCTGCATAACAGTTCTAGCTCTATGTGAGTAATTGGGGCAGGAGCTGGTGTCTAAAATCCCCTTTCAGACCCCTGTTTAGCAGCATTACATAGGTGAGGAATCAGTGACAGCGTGGGAAACATGACTCACATTGGTAGCGATCGTTGAGATTAGACGAGAGAACAAATCTTCTTCTAGCTAGAGTTCTGGATGGTGACAGCGTGATCTATATGGCATTTGGCTCCGTCATTTGCCAGCCCAGTAACTCCCCTTTTGGGGCCTCTGGTTCCCCAACCTTCAAAATGCTGGGCAGCAAAGAGTGGGACAGCACTGTTCGTCTTGGAAAGAGCAATGAAGAAGAGCTCTGCATAGAAGCCACCTACTACCAGAATTGTGTCCTTGATTATTCTTCTTACAGTGAAGACTAAGGAGAAAAACCGAGGTGAAAAGATGCTTCTTTTAGGCAACATAGGGAGGAAAGAGAGCTTAAGAGACAGATAGATGAGAGTCAACCATGGCTGTGACAGTGGATTCATTCACCAGGTTTGCTTTGATGTTGCTCCTTGAAGAACTGCATTTTAATAGACATTTTACAGTGGGGACACCAGTTGCAACTTGATGTAAAATCTGAACGGCGCCGTACTTACACTGGAAGCTTGTAAGAAGTGAATTAAAATCTCAGTATTGTTTTACTGCTTATTGGGTCTGAGAAATGTCTTTCATAAAAATAATGACCCAGGATGTGGTGGTTCAGCTAGATGGGGATGATTCCTTCCTCACCACCTGAATCCAGCACAGCAGCCAGCTGGACAAGTAGGTGGGGATGCTGGTATAAGCAGGCACTGGTATATGTGAGTAGTGCAACTTGAAAACACATGTTCAGTCAGGAGTGGTATACCCCATCCTGTAATTCAGGCACTTTGTTGTGACAGGATATTTCTGGGCGTGGCGGGTCATTACTGGCTTAATAAGAGCTTCCTCCAAAGCTGGCACATGCCCTCAGGTGCTATCAGCAGGGAGAAGGACTTGGAGTAGAAGGCAAAAATGATCATGGGAGGATGGGTTCAAGAAAAGCCGTCACTTTGTGAACACTGCAGGCCTTCTGGAGGGCACGCTTACAGTCTATGGACTCCTAAATCTTGAGAAGCGCACCTTGCAAGTGCCACAGGTTAGGGAGAAGTCAGTATGCAGCATCTGCTTTCACCCTCTGGAGACCAGAGTTGTTAATTCATAGAGTCATAGAATCATACAAAAGATGGGTTTGGAAGGGACCTTAAAGATCATCTAGTTCCAACCCCCCTGCCATGGGCAGGGACACCTTCCACTAGACCAGGTTGCTCAAAGCCCCATCCAACCTGGCCTTGAACACTGCCAGGGATGGGGCATCCACAACCTCTCTGGGCAGCCTGTTCCAATGTCTCACCACCCTCACAGGGAAGCATTTCTTCCTTCCATCTAATCTAAATCTACCCTCTTTCAGTTTAAAGCCATTACCCCTTGTCCTATCACTACATGCCCTTGTAAGAAGTCCCTCTCCCGCTTTTCTGTAGGCCCCTTCAGGTACTGGAAAGCTGCTATAAGGTCTCCCCGGAGTCTTCCCTTCTCCAGGCTGAACAACCCCAACTGCCTCAGCCTGTCTTCATAGGAGAGGTGCTCCAGCCCTCTGACCATCTTCGTGGCCCTCCTCTGGACTCACTCCAACAGGTCCATGTCCTTATGCTGGGGGCCCCAGAGCTGAATGCAGTACTCCAGGTGGGGTCTCATGAGAGCGGAGTAGAGGGGGAGAATCCCCTCCCTTGACCTGCTGGTCACGCTTCTTTTGCTGCAGCCCAGGATACGGTTGGCTTCCTGAGCTGCAAGCACACATTGCCGGGTGATGTTGAGCTTCTTGTCAACCAACACCCCCAAGTCCTTCTCCTCAGGGCTGCTCTCAGTCCACTTATCGCCCAGCCTGTATCTGTGCTTGGGATTGCCCTGACCCATGTGCAGAACTTTGAATAGTCCTTTGAATATTCTTTAGGGGGCATTAATTGCTATTCATCAATAACTACTAGGGTATTCTGTTGGAAGATGAACACAGAAACTTCGGTGTCTTTATCTGGTTTTGTCCTCTTAGGTCTCACAGAAAGGACTGTAGTATATAATCGGTGTAAGTAAAGGATATTTTTTAATTCATTTTTGGCTTCAGTACAACAGTGGCATAATTATTGCACATAATTTTGCAATGAATTTTTGAGTAAAAGTAGTATAATTACAGTCTATTCACTCTTCTTAATCACCTACAGGTCTGTCTCCCATTCATTTGAATGAATTCAAAATTAACTGTTTTTCCTGTTCCTAATAATGATAAATGACCATAACTAGATCATAGAATTTTGCTTACATTTCTAAATGATGCTAAATTGTTTTGAGTGGTTTAAGGTACATTCATCTTTTTTGAGTTTGATGAATTGCAAATTATGAGTACCAGGAACCTGTTACTCCCCTTTTCCTGCCCACCAGCCCCAACACTCACCCCAGTTATAGTATGTTACACTTTGAAAAAGATGATTGTTACACTAATGCTAGTGAGGATAGGAACTCAAGTGTGTGAAATACAAATGTAGAAGGAAAGCTTAGCCCTAAAGAGCTGAAATACTACGTAATAGGATGATAGGAAGAGGTGATGTAGAAAAGATGGAGAAAAGGATGAAAACAGTGCAGTAATATTTTGTGTAACACCATCTTACACAAAATGCATGATATGAAGACTTCTGGTGGGGGTCTTCTGAAATATATATAAACTATATGTTAGATCCTCACTGGAGTGCTCTCATGACTGAGCACAGGCTATTTAAGGAAGATCAGTGGGGTTGCTGTGCTCTCTGTAAAGGTGCTCCTTGACTTTGCAGAGTTCTAGTAGAAATCCAATGATGTGTGTGTCAAGAGTCAAGGTCTGAGGGCAGAGTGACACTGAAGATGCTGTGGTGGGGTCTGACCAACCCCCCCAGAACAAGATGTAGAGAGTGAGGCTTTCTACAGACAGTTACAGAAGTGTCCTTATTCCAAGCTTTTGTCTTCATGGGAGATTTCAGCTATCCAGATAGGTATTGCTAGGCTTGTACTGTGTAAGCAACCCAAGAAGCCCCTAGACTATGTTGCTGACGGTTTATAGGGAATGGTAGAGGGGCTGCTTGCAAAATGGGAAGAACTGGCAGAAAGTATGGCAGAAAAGGCAACTTGGGCTTCGGTGACCATGAGATGATTGACTTCAAGGTACAGAGGAAGGCTGGGAAGAGAAGCAGCAGAATTAAGACCCTGGGCTTCACAGAACAGAGTTTGGCTTAGTTAGGGAATTTGTACACAAAATTCCTAGGGAAGCTGCCAGAGGAGAAAGGGGTACAGGAGGGATGGCTGATTTAAAAAACAAAACAAAACAAAACAAAATACCAACCAACCAAACAGGTCAAAACAAGAAAAAAAAAAAAAAAAAAAGAAAGGTGAGGAACAGTCTACCTCATTGTGCAGGATGGGCTTTCAGCAGAACACTCTCCTGACAAAGCATGGAGTTGCATGATAAGCCAGTAATGCAAACAAATAGCATGCAAGAATTGAAAAGATGAATGTACAACAAAGGAAGAGTATAAAGATATTGTTTAAGCACTTTTTGACAAAAAAGAGTAAGGTCAAGGCCCAGCTGGAGCTAAGATGAGGAGAAGGCATTAAGGGTAACAAGAAGGGATTCTAATGACAAAATAAGTTCAAAGAGCATGTAGGCCCGCCGATGAATGGGGGAGAACAACATAGCAGCAAACATTACAAAACAGGGTCCCCAATGTCTTTTTTTTGCATCAGACAAAGCCTACTCCCAGCTTTATACATACCAGCACTATTTGTTATGGAGGATAGCCTACAGGGAAGGAGCAATGAGTTAAGAGACAACTACAACTGGATGTATTCAGATCCACAGGGCTTGATGAGATTCACCTGATGGTACTGAAAGAGTTACCTGCTGTCTGTCATCTCTGAAAAATCAGAGTGATCTGCAGAGGTTCATGAAGACTGGAAAAAGGCTAAAGGCTAAAAGGCCTGCCTTTCATAAAAGGAAAAAGGAGAATACAGGGAACAATATGACAGTTATTGTTACCTCAGTCACTGAAAAAGAACATCTTCTTGAAATTCATTTTCAAACATAGCAAAGACAAGAAGGCAGTGGCCTGTATGTGGAGGCAGATGGCACCGTTAGCAAATTTGCAGACTGTGTTAAGTGGGGAGGAGTGATTGACACACAGAATGGCAGAGCTTTAGTCCAGAGGAATCTTCAGAAAGTTGAAGATTGGGACAACAGAGATTTCATGAGATTAAGCAAGAAGAAATGCAAGTTTCTGTATTCAGGGCAGAATAACTCCAGCATTGGTACAAAGTGGTAACTGGCTAAGCAGCAGCCTATCTGGAAAGGACCTCAGGGTTACGGTGGACTGGTTGAACCGTGTACGGTTGAGCCAAAAGTCATTGTAAGGTAAACCACGCACTGGGCTAGAAGGAGCATACCCAGCAGATCAAGGAAAGTTGTTCTCATCCACCTTTACTTGGCACCGGTAAGGCCATACCTGGAATCATTCATCCTGTACTGGCCCTCCTTCTTCCTCCCAGTTCAAAGGAGGCTGTAAAGAAGCTGAAGGGAGTGCAGCAGGAGGCTGCCACGATAGTGAAGGACCAAGAGCACAAGCAGAGGTTGAGGGATTAGTCTGGTGAAGAAGAGGAGGCTGAAGAGCGATCTTAGCAACAGCCTACGGCAACTGGAGGGGGAATAGCAAAGACAACAAAGCTAAACTCTACCGCTTAGTAGCAGACAACATGACAAGGAGAAACAGCCAAGAACTGTAGTTGGGAGGTTCAGGTTGAACAGTTGGGAAAACACATGAGAGGGATAGCGCAGCCCTGGAACATGTTACTGAGAGAGACTCTGCAATCTCCACCCTGGGAGATTTTCAAGAGTTGGCCAGACAGACCACAGCTGATGGGAGCTAGTGTGGGTGATACCCACGGTATCAAGCAGGAGGATGGACTGAATGATCTCCTAAGGGCCCTTTCAAGCAACTTCTCTATGATTCAATGATAAACATAGTCTATAAGTAATAGGAGATACCTGTGTGATTGCACAGATGCAAAGCCAAGTGTTACCAAGATGAGATGGGCTTCTGGGTCAGGGTAAGAGCAAAAATCTCTAGGAATGTTTTTAATGATGTTGTATTTTTCTTTTACATGTGTCCTGAAAAAGGAATGGTCATGCTTTTCTGCCTCCAGGAAATGTTTCCTGAAATACTGCTTTTCCTGTTCCTGAGAGCTGCTGAGCAAAGAGTTCATTCTGTTTCCCAGTACTAGTTTATGTATCTTGTCTGTCTACAGTTTCCTCTCATACTTCTTCAGGGAGTTTGAAGTCACTTCTGCTGAACTTTTCTTTGCTATGCACTTGTAAAATCTTTTGGTGCCTGAGTCATGACTCCTGAAACTTTCTCTTGATTTTTGCCCTTGGGTGTCTTTATTGGGTTTGGTTGGGTTTTGTTGCTGTTACTGGTTTTAACAACCTTTATCCTAGATCATAAAACTGCAATGAGCATAACTTTTATAAAAGTTTAATTTGTGGTCTTCTCTTTTACTCTGTTTCAGTTTCCTCCATATTAGGGAGTACACAGTTCCCATCCTTCCACAAAAAATCAAAACAAAACAAAAAAAAAAAAAAACCAAAAACCAAAAGAAAAGAAAGCCAAGCCAGATTTTTTTAAGCAAAAAACAACTTGCTTCAGCCAATGTGTTGCTCCTCTGAGCTCTCAGAAGAGAGCAGGGTGTAGTGGAGACACCAGGATTGTACATTTTTGAGGGCTGTGAGAGAGGAGGAGCATGGAAGTAGGTGCAGAATAACCATCAAACTCATTGAGATTTTATAAATATTCCCTCCACATTTCAGCATAAACCTGAGATGGTTCAATGTAGTTGCAAATGCCTGCTCGGCTGAAACTAGGCTGTGGCCTCCCCTAGTCTCCAGACAGTGCCTTTTGCAAGGGAGTGTGTGTGGGACTTTCTCAGGCTTTCCAGTTGCGTCTGTTCTGTCTTGTATTAATAGTCACTGAACCACAGAAAGACTGACTTGGCTTCCTTCATATTCTTGTTGTGAATCAGGCAGAGCTGGAACTTGTGTCTGGTTCTCTCAGATGCCGCATGAATTTCCCTGACAAGCAAATTACTAGCTATCCTGGCATTCCTTTCTTCCTAGTTTTGACCAAAATTTGTGGCTCTCCTTGTTGATACTGCCTTATTTTCCCCCAAAGTTTGTATTTGACTAATTAACATTTTCTAACAATAACAAAAATATTCAGCAGATAATTGCCCATGAAACACTGAAGACAACAAAGAAACTGCAATGCAGGGCATCCCCTTCAAGAGATCCAAAGGTTTGTGATTTCAGCTCTTAATTTCAGAGTAACTTCTTGAGGTACACTGACTTCTCAAATGTCATCTAGAGTTTGCTGGACTTCCACTAGGTCTTTGTAAGAACATTTTTCTGTAGCCACACAACTAGGAATCCTAGCAGCTTCATTGAGCTGGCTATTTGTACACAAAAGGAAAAAAGACTATAGGAGACCCCAGACAGCTGATGAGTGACAGGATTCAGTAGGCTGAAGCAAGGGAAGAAATGGAGAGTGTGTATGCATGCATGCACATGAGAGGGGAAAGACGTTGCTGCAATGGTGAAATGAATGTAAAAGATAGAGAAGTTGGGTTTTGCTTGTTGTTTGTCTTTCCACCTGTACCCCTTTCCCCAGTATGCCTTTGTTAATAAACAACACTCTTTCTTTGGATTCGACTTCTAAAAGTTAAATAGAGTTTTCTGGGACTGACTTGCACTTTGCTGGAATTATGAATATTATTACCCAGATTTTTCTCTTGTATTTGGTGGTTTCCATTCCTTTGTGTCATTGTTACATTATCTTCCCTGTTTTTTCTTTTGTTATGTACTATTTCATATTTCAATGCTTGCTCCTCTGACAGGTGCCATCTGATTCTATCCTCTCTGATCTTTTTATTTTTACATATTTCTCCAACTTCACCTCCTTTTGATTGGCTATTAGCTGGATTATTGCTCTTGTGAATTAGTTTCTGTTAATGATTTGAGATTTTACTACCACGTTCAGCTTTTTCAGCTGCACATTTTGGTTTTACTTTGATAATACTTCTCTACTTTCCATTACTATTTTTAAACAGTATGATCCTGTAGTGATTTCTGTGATTCAGCTATAGAACAAATATTGCTGTCAGTGAAACCGAAAGCAACCGTGGTGGTGTATTCAGAGGAAAAAGAGCTGGCCCTTAGTTTCTGTCTGTATGTCTTGTAGTAGTCTAAGTGGTGGAAGAAGAGGCTGTTAGACAGCAGCTACACGGTAGCATCTCCCTTCACTGTGTGAAACTGAGCCCAAGTATGACAGTAAGTTCTTATCTACTCAAGCATTCTTTCACTGCCTCCAGAAGAAAGCAGCAGGACAGAGTTTTAATTGTTTTCGGCTGCTCCTTTGAGGTTGCACGCGGACCATCAGTGGGATTTGCACACTACAGATTGGAAATCTCTGGTTTAGAAGAGCTGGCAGAGGAGTGCTGTAAATTTTGAACTGAAGTTGCATAAGGAGCTATTCTTGGTTCAGCATCGCTCAATAACTTTATCAACAATTTGGAAGGAAATGTGTAATTGTCACATAGATGCAGATGATATAATTTGTGATCCAGTAGCTGGATGCCAGCATTTAAGACCTTCAGGCACTGAGTTCAGTCTGTTTTGCTCAGAAGAAAGGGATTGTTCAAACCACTTCTCATACCACTCTTTTAAGTGCAAATGGTGAAATACATAGTTCGGCATTTACCCCTCCATCAATACTGTTCTCCTGGAGATGACTCTACTTCCATAGAGTGCTATTTTATGAGGGAAAGGGTTGGGTTCATTTTGTGAGATCTAACAGATTGTAGGTAACAGAAGTTCACTCTCCGCAGGTTGCACTGGGCTTTGGTATGCACCCAGTACAGGTGGGGTTGTGGACCCTCCCTACCCTTTCCTATTTTGAGAAGGCTAGTATCGCTTGTGATTTAGCAACACACATGCACACACACACCAATTCTCATGGAATCAATGCTGCAACAATACACAGCAGAGGAGGAGGGCAGGATGCTGTTCACACTCTCTTCTTTCCCTTACGTATAACACACACAGCCGAGTGTGTTTTCAGTTCAGTTTTTCTTAGCAATTAATATCCCCTAGTTCTGGTAACAGCTCACCTGTGGCAAATGTGATTATGGCTGATTCCACATGAGTAAACTAATATTAAATGCCAAGGTATAGATGGAAAAACATAGAAGCAATGAAGTTTTGATCCAGCAGTGTAGATATAGCCCACAAAACACTTATTCATCATGTGGATCAAGCAGCTTAGTACATTTTCTAAGACTAGATCTTTCAGAAGGTTCACCTGTGTTTGCTGTCAAGTTTTTTTTGCACAAGCAGAGATAGCCAGTGGTACAGTAGTGTTATCCTACCAGGGAAATATTTGGGTGAGTTCTGCATAGGATTCTTGCATTTCCTCACATAGACTTAGTCCTATGGAGTTCTGTAGTTTGGTGGGCAATTTCAGCTAGAAGGAGATCTTTAAGGGAGTCTGTGTCTTCTCTGGCAAACACAGAAGACAATGTTTTTCTCTGAAGGGAGAGTACAACCTAAACAAATGGATGGGAATTTAAAGCCTTATGAGGACAGAAGAGATAAGTGTAATGAAGACAGAGGGCTCTTCCCTTTCCCTTCTTTCCTTTTCCCTTTCCCTTCTTTCCTTTTCCCTTTCCCTTTCCTCTTCCCTTTCCCCTTCCCCCTCCCTCCTCCCCCTCCCCCTCTTCCCCTCATTGTAATCAGGCAGGTATTCCCTAATAAGAGGGGGGAAACATTTCTGCTCTTGTATTACTAGTCACATCCATTTGCCTGCTTGCAACATCCAATCTGACATTCAGAGTTACACCCATGTAAGGGAAAAGTTTATTATCTCTTTAGCTCAGTTTGACCATGTCTTTGCTAGTGTCTGCCTTTATCACTAAAAAACAGTAATTACGTTATTAAGGTGTTAATGTGCATCTACACTGGGCACAAGTTTGAGTTTTACTCAAGGCTAGTTAAAAAAGATGGGTTACCTTTAACCTAATCACCATCTCTTTCCAACTGGGAGGATGTCCAACCAATCTTTACTTTTTAAAGTTCAGTCTCTCTTTCATTTTATTTTTGCACTGCTCAGTTTAATAAGTCTCTGATATAAACCCAGGTTCCACTAAGTATTAATGCCATTTTTGTCAAGAAAATCAAACAATAAAGCAAGGTCCAGCCTTAGAGAAGCCAATGGATTTGAGGGAGCTTTATATCTTTCCTGAATAATAACCACATACCTGAATGTATATATAAAATATAATGTATATATAAAATAAAATATCACATCATTAAATGAGAATTCTCGGGTGTACTTCAGAAGCATTCTAGTGTATATATGCTGAAGCTGACGTTGAATTTCTAACTTCTTTTCAAGGTGATGAGTGCAGTATCAAAATACTAATATATTTGTGTGAGTGATGCTGACAATTATTACAAGCCCACCTTTTGTTGAACTGTGCAGTCACTTTGTGAATCAAATGTAAAATTGGGGTTTAGTCAGGAGATTTTGCCAAACATTGTATTAGTCCTAACTGCTTGCATCTTGTAGTGTTTAGAAACTATAAAACTCGTGAGACACACATACCGCGCTAGTCAGGACCGCTTACCAAATCCGCTCTCACTGCACAGTTTGAGCAACCAGCTCATTTTTTGACTACCTGGGATGACACCAGACTTTTCTCTTCAGCAGATGGTATGGTAGTCATGACACTGAAGAAACACTATGAAACAAATAAGCCGTGAGAGAAGAACAGATAAAAATGTTTCCTTTCCGTAACATTTTCTGTCCTTTCCTCGCTGTAATTTCTCTGCATCCGTACGCGCACTCACATGCACGTATGCAGCATTCTCCGAGTCCAGTGCTCTGGTGCCAAGCTTGCTCCAAGACAAGCATCTGGCATTTGCTGCGTCCTGCCGATGGGTTGTGAGTGACACACACACGCGGTGCAGCTGTCTGTATCTGGCACTCAGGTGATTATTTGTTTGCTAATCAACCAGCAGCTCCATTAGTTGAGTTGGAGGTTAGGAGAGGGTGATTAAATACACAGAAAGAGAGGCTGTTATGTAGTTGTGGGTGAAATGCTGGGTGGTAATTACAAGAGATGTAAGGATTGTTATTGTAACTGGGGCTGTAGCAAAAATTAAATCTATCAATTCACACTGCTTGTCACTGAATATCCAATGGCAGTTTCCTAAAGCAGAACAAAACCCCAAACCTGCTCTATTCTGCAGCAAGAATAAAGAGGTATCTCCATGTTTGGATTAAAAAGCTGCAGTCACCTGCAAAAATGATCAAATTTCAAACTAAATCAGATATGCAGTTTCTCACAACCACTTGCAAAGGACGTCAAGAGTTATGTGTGAAAAGAGAAGGAATGAAATCTGATAGCTTTGTGCTGCTCAGTTCAATTAGTTTAGCTAGCTGACCAAAATTGCAGGTGTTAATTCTGCAGGTGCCAGTTGGGTCTAATCAATCTGCAGGTTTTATCTGATGCTTAGTGTAGCTCAGCTGGCCAAGCGGCAGGCTTAATACCTAGGAGAGAGGGATGGTCACCTGCTAGCATGTGATTTGTTGCTGTATTTCATGCAACTTGTAATAAAACATAACCCCATATAATTTTTAATTTATTGTGGTTTTATATGAGCATTTAACCTATATAGAATAAGGAAAAAGTCCTCAAATGATTTAAAAATGTCAGCATTTTATCATTAAAATACACAGGGTGACATCCTGAGGTCATTGGTTTTGACCTCTGCAGGAATGGAATAGTGTCATTAATGTTGAGTAAAATGCTCCTGTGCTATGGGCTGGAGTATGTAACATAGCGGGGTGGGCTGAGGGAACTGCAGGTATTTGGCCCAGAGAAGAAAAGGATAAGGGGAGGTCTAATTGCTGTCCTTAACTGTCTAAAGTGGGGGGGTTACAGAGAAGACAGAGCCAGACTCCTCTCAAAGTTGTTCAGTGAATGGAGAAGAGGCAATGGTCACAAGATGCAGCAAGGGACATTCTGACTGTAGGAAGGAAATTCTTCACCAGGAGACTTAGTCGAACACTGGAACAGATCTCTCTGAAATGTTGCAGAGTCTCTGTCCATGGAGACATTGAGAGCTTGCAAGGCAACTTGGTCTGCCTTGAAGCTAGCCCTGCCTTGAGTAGGTGGTGGAAGTGGAGACCTCCAGAGACCCCTTCTAGGCAAAATCTTCCTGATGTTCTGCGTTGCTGTCCTAGGATGCACCTGGCCCTGCTCTCCCCTCTGATCTTTCAGGAGGTGGAGCTTGTCCTCACCCTGAGATCCTGAAAGAAATCAGAAAGGACAGCAGAAAAGGCTTGCTTTGAAAAATAAGCTTTTAAGAAGTGATTGTGGCTTTGTTAGTTTACTGTTTCTAATTGAAAGCTTACGAGGAGTATGGTTTTGCTTTCTAGTAGTTAGCCAGCCGACTCATGTGCCATCACTTGTAAGGACCACACAGAAAAAACTCTGCACTGAGTTATGCTCAAAGCACCTCACAGGCTTCATCATATCTGGGTTTGCAGTAGGGGCTGTGAGCAAATAACTGGTTCAAAAACACTGTTTGGTTTAAGGTTAACTAATTCCAGAGGTTTTGCTAAATAAACAGCACTTGTCCCTTGGGTGCTTGTAAAAGCAAGAAGACATCTCAGAAGTAGGGAGAACCTGTGGAAGCAGAGGTTAGCTTACCATTTCCTTACCAAGTCATGCCTTCAGCCAGGAAATACAGTGCCATTGAGGCAGGGCATCACTGGGACCCAGGGGAGGTTTTGCTGGCCACAAAGGAGGCAAGACTTGAGGGACAGAGGGATAGTTGTAGATGCATGTCTTGGGGAGCTCCGTGAGATTTAATCCTGGTGGAGTGAGGTGGCATTAGACATGGTCTTAGAGAATGGTGTTTTGTCTACTTTGTAAAGATAATTTTATCACACGTCAGGGCCAGGTGAACTTTTGATACTGGTTCCTCCAGCGTATCCACTGTCTGCTCTATTTTCCGTGCTGCCGTGGGTGCCTATGTGCAAAATGACAGTGCATTGGCCATTTTAACATACTCTGCCTTTTGCAAGGGAATGCGTGAAGTGCAGGCACTCCAGGACTCACACACAGCCTGACTGGTGCTGGAGCCGTTGGTGTCCAGGGCGATATTATACACAGGTTTCCTACAAACTTGCCTGTCACAACACTGCAAATAAGCCAAATCCCAGTTCCTCTTGGACACTTTCAAAATTAGTATGTTAGGTATACATGGGGGAATTGCAGGACTTTTAAAAGACAGAAGAGGGGCTGCACAGTTGTATATACACTTTGTAGGCCTTGGTCAGACCTTGCTCCCGGCTTCCTCTACGTTTTTCACAAAGAGGGAGACAAGCCATCTTCTATGGTCACAGGCTGTGACTGTCCTCGGACACTTGCTTAGGCTGCTGCCTTGGAGTCAGAAACTGCTGTATTTCACTGGCTCCAAATGCATGCCTCTAAAAAAGAGGGAATAAGATACTCCCGGGACGTGCCCTGGACCTCTGGAAGAAATTGTGGGATTGTGTTTCTTCTGTTAGGAACCATTTTTTTTTCCTAGAACCTGGAACTGGGTGATCACTGTGTTGAGTGCAGGCACATTTCATGGGACACCTCTCCAAACCTGCCTTGAATCATCTGAAAAGCCGTCTCTGTGTGAGGGCCCAGGAGCTCATGTGTTCAAAACACCTGCTTTATAAGACCTCTTTTTTCTGTTCAAGCCTGCTTGCTCCTTTCAGAAAAGGAGCATTTTGGCCCTCAGCTGGTGGCAGAGAGATGATGGACTGAGTTCCCCCTGCCCCAGCCCCGGCATGGCTGCCTGTGGCTGGCTAGATCTGCCGTTGGGTGGTCTTAGATAGCATTTGGTAAGGCAGGACCCCTCTGCAGAGCTTCGTGGTGAGGTTATAGCACGGCCGTGGTGCATTTGCCTCGAGGATGAGATGACTCGATGGCCTCCATGATGGACCCCTTCCCTCCTGGAGGGCTTTGGAGATTGACATCAGGCCAGAGAGCACGGAGCTGGTCTCTGCCTGAGGAGGGATTTGGGATGCCTGAAGGCCTTCAGCATGGACACAGGAAGGTTGCTGCACTTTGGGGCACCCCTCATGGTGATCTAGCAAGGCCCTGTCGATGTGGCCAACGCTGTTCTTTCAGAGTTATGCGTGCAGCTCTTGGAAACCTCTTCCCCCCACATAATCCTTCTGCCTGTTTCCCAGGCTTTTGCAACTTCCAAAGGGTTAAAGAGGTTTCTCTGCACAGGGCTAATCTGCTTGGGAAACAGGGTAGATTTAGGAGGGTTACTGGTAGATTTAGGAGGGTTACTAGTGGGGTTCCAGCCCTGCGACTTAGCCACGCAGGTTTACACAGCGCCTTGCCGGTCAGCCTGGGAGCTCGCAAACTGCACCGGCTCCTCCCAGAGCACAAATTGCTCCTTTCCCTGCACACACTTTCATTTAATGAGCAGTAACTTCCCCCTGTAGACAAGCCCTCGGGCTGCAGCAAGTGGCCATCCTCTATTCTGTGTTTGTAGGGTGCTCGGCAGGGCCTCGCTTTAGGTTGGTACGTAGGCAGTACTGTAGTAAATTATAAAAGATCCTCTCTTTGATGCCTTGTGGGAGGAGGCACTGGGCCTGATTTTCCCCCTGCCTTGTTCCTTGTGTTGTGATTCGCGCAAGTCGCTATAAACTGCTACCATGCTGATTTGGTAACCACTTTGCCACAGGTTTAAATTACAACCCTAGGTGCGCAGCAGTGGGGGAATGAGGCCAACCATCTCTAAAGGTCAAAGGAGCATTCATCACACCGCCAAGTCTACTGTGACTTCATTGTGACTTTGCATCAATCAAAGTGCTGCTGTTGTTAAAGAATTTCAAATCGATACAAAATAAATAATAAAATAAAAAAAAGAGCCACGCTTTCCTTTTCTGCTCCTTTGTTCTGCTGAGAAATGTGTTGTTGTCCTCCGGTCTTCTCAAACAATGTTCCTGGGTGTACAGGTCACAGATATAAGTGTGTTTAGCCAGAAGCAGAGTATAAAAGGATGGGATCATTCTCAGCCAGCCTAAAATAGAAGGGAGCAGCGGTTAGAAACAATCGCTGTAACTGTGACTTCCTCAAACAGCATGGCTCTGATGTCAGATACTGGGAAAGAGGAAGCAACGGTTAGCATGCATGATGGTTTAACCAAAGGTGCAATTTGTTCCAGCTTTCTGATGAAAGGCTCTCCTCTGTAAAAAGGAAATACGAGCGGAGCAAGCAGAGTGCTGTTAGAGATCCACAGCTGTACAGAAGTAAATGAGGAGCAGATTCGATCACCCTCAGCTGCCCGGCACTGACTGCGAGAGCACATGCTTGCTCTCAGTTCTCTCCTCATGTGCCTCTGCTTTGATCTGGAGAGAGCCTGCCCTCCCCAAAAAAACAGAAACTCCTACTTGACAAGGTTAAGTTACAGTTCCTAAAAAAAAAAAAAAAAAAACCCAACCTGAAATAAAGTAAAAGCCAAGATTCTGCTATGTTTGACAACAGAATCAGGATTTTTGTCTGCTGCTTGTGTTTGGATTAAAGCATTAAGTTTCCTTTCGTCAATTTGTTACTAAGTTTGAGCAGCTTACAATTGCTTGTTTCTGGGTATGCTGTATTTATCTGAGAAAGCTGAACATGAATCAGTGTCACGTTAAAATATGCCTTAAGGTAGTGGTTAATTGAGAATGTACTTAAGAAATTCTTCCGAATTCTCCATTTGATGCTGCACATCCAACGCAGATGCACATCCCTGGTGTTTCTGTTGTGTTTAATTGTGCTGTTCATTAGCGATGATCTAACTTTGAAGTTGCCCTGCTTGATCAGGAGGTTGGACTAGATGACCCCCATAGGTGCCTCCCACCTGAAGGAGCTCTGTCGTCCTGTGCCTGCACTGACGACAGCTGGCAGACCAGAACAGCAGGCAGGAGGATCTGTGGTGAACCTCACTGTCGCTGCTCCTGTGACCCACGCTCAGCTGATCTGGGTGCATGGTCCCCACTCAGTAATATGAAGGAAAGTGAGAAACCTGAAGCTTCCTCTCCATCAGCCCTGTGGGAACTGCATTTATAGAAAAGTGCAAGAAACGGTAATTTTCCTGCAGCATTTATAGAGTCATAGAATCATAGAATTGTTTAGGTTGGAAAAGACCTTTAAGATCGTCAAGTCCAACCTTTAACCTAACACTGACAAGTCTACCACTAAACCATGTCCCTAAGCACCACTAAACTATGTCCCCTCTACACGTCTTTTAAAAACCTCCAGGGATGGTGACTCAACCACTTCCCTGGGCAGCCTGTTCCAATGCTTGATAACTCTTTCAGTGAAGAAATTTTTCCTAGTATCCAATTTAAACCTCCCCTGGCACAACTTGAGGCCTTTTCCTCTTGTCCTGTCACTTGTTACTTGGGAAAAGAGACCGACCCCCACCTCGCTACACCCTCCTTCCAGGTAGTTGTAGAGAGCGATAAGGTCTCCCCTCAGCCTCCTTTTCTCCAGACTAAACAGCCCCAGTTCCCTCAGCTGCTCCTCATAAGACTTGTGCTCCAGGCCCCTCACCAGCTTTGTTGCCCTTCTCTGGACACGCTCCAGCACCTCAATGTCTTTCTTGGAGTGAGGGGCCCAAAACTGAACACAGGACTCAAGGTGCGGCCTCACCAGTGCTGAGTACAGGGGGACGATCATTTCCCTGCTCCTGCTGGCCACACTATTTCTTTTACAAGCCAGGATGCCACTGGCCTTCTTGCCCACCTGGGCACACTGCCGGCTCATATCCAGCCGGCTGTCGACCAGCACCCCCAGGTCCTTTTCTGCCGGGCAGCTTTCCAGCCCCTCTTCCCCAAGCCTGTCGCGCTGCGTGGGGTTGTTGTGACCCAAGTGACCCAAGGACCTGACACTTGGCCTTGTTGAGCCTCATACAATTGGCCTCGGCCCATCGATCCAGCCTGTCCAGATCCCTCTGTAGAACCTTCCTACCCTTGAGCAGATCAACAGTCTCGCCCAGCTTGGTGTCATTGGCAAACTTACTGAGGGTGCACTCGATCCGCTCATCCAGATCATTGATAAAGATATTAAACAGAATTGGCCCCAAAACTGAGCCCTGGGGAACACCACTTGTGACTGGCCACCAACTGGATTTAACTCCATTCACCACCACTCTTTGGGCCCAGCCATCCAGCCAGTGTTTTATCCAGTGAAGAGTACACCCGTCCAAGCACATTTATAAACTGTTTATAAACCATGTGACTGAATTCACATGTTTTATAGACCAGTTATTTTGTAAGTAAGTTCAACAGATAGGAGATCTTTCTCTATCAAAAAAAAAATTCTACTGACTTTTCACAAATCTCTGTATGATCACATTGATCTCATCCCTACTGTAGTCCTTAAGTCTCGTAAAAGTAAATTTGCTGGGCCTTCATGACCTGCCAAACAACTGCAGCCATGCTGCCATGCTCAAATTGGAGGCAACAAAACATGGCTTCTGTTTCTAGTGGTCCTTTTTAACACAGTTGCATGGCATCAGTGCAAATTCCCTTATCTGCAGCAATCTGAGTAACTAAATTATGCTCAATTGTCCTGGTTTCAGCTGGGATAGAGTTAACTGTCTTCCTAGTAGCTGGTACGGTGCTATGTTTTGAGTTCAGTATGCGAAGAATGTTGATAACACTGATGTTTTCAGTTGTTGCTAAGTTGTGTTTAGACTATAGTCAAGGATTTTTCAGCTTATGCCCAGCCAGTGAGAAAGCCGGAAAGGCACAAGAAGTTGGGACAGGACACAGCCAGGGCAGCTGACCCAAACTGGCCAACGGTGTATTCCATACCATGGGATGTCCCATCTAGTTTAGGAACTGGGGGGAGTGGGGGCGGGGAATCGCCTCTCGGGGACTGGCTGGGTGTCAGTCGGCGGGTGGTGAGCAATTGCACTGCGCATCATTTGTACATTCCAATCCTTTCATTATTGCTGTTGTCATTTTATTAGTGTTATCATTATCATTATTAGTTTCTTCTTTTCTGTTCTATTAAACCGTTCTTATCTCAGCCCACGAGTTTTACTTCTTTTCCCGATTTTCTCCCCCATCCCACTGGGTGGGGGGGGAGTGAGTGAGCGGCTGCTTGGTGCTTCATTGCTGGCTGGGGTTAAACCACGACATCGATGGACAACCAGGGGACAGTGACACTGACCTATTCACATGCTGTGAATGATATAAAACAGGGTTAAAAAAAATATCAGTAGGAGATGGTAAAGGGAAGAAAATTGTATCAGCGGTTTGGGAAGCGTCTGTTTTCCTCCTCCCTTCCTCTCATCCAAGGAGCCTTGGCAATGTCCTGTCCTCTTACAGGTATGAAAGTTCTGCTGGCCACAGGACTGTCTGGTGGACAGGCTGATGCATTGTCCGTTGGAAGGGAGTGTCTTAATTTGGGGAATGCCTGGAGCACCCACTGGTGCTGCATAGGGACTCAGCCCTGGAACTGGAACCTCACCTTCGCTGTGAGCAGCTCTTTGTTCCCATGAACAGCAACACCAGCCTTCTTCACTGCTGGTCACCACTTCTACTGGGCTAAACCAGTCATCCCTGCGAGCTGCGTGCTGCCCATTGCTTACTGCCTCCTTGTGCTGGAGCATCTCTTACAGCAGCTCAAGCAGTTTTTGAGAGAGGGGACAGTGACAGTGGCAGGACTGAATGAACTCCCTACCTTGACAAGTGTTGTGTATATTAAATAACATTTTGTAAAGCCAGAAGCCTCAAACATGCATCACTTACCTTGTAATGTCAAAGAAAGGAAATTTCTGGCAGTAGTGTACGAGTGGGGAGATGAGATGCCTTTGCAGGACCTGTAAAGCCCCCCGCCATGGGAGGGCTGCCCTCTCCCTGGGCAGGCAGAATGAGGCATCCAAAACTGAAAACCGAGCAGTTGCAAGGGACAGTAACAAAGGAAGAGGGCTCACAGCACAACGGCTTCTTTATCTTCATTTTTATGAACACCTCTTTAAATTCAAAACCTATTCAGCATTTGGTACAAAAGACAAAGCCAAATTTTTTGTCTGTCAAAAGCATTTCTGATGTGCCTCTCAGCATAGCATTTAGTCACCTGTTGCTCCTTTATAAACATTTTAAGTGGAGTCCTGGCTTGAATTAACTGGGGCTGCGGGCTTTATTGCCAGTAAGAGTTACAGACAGAATTCCATGTTTTTTTAATTAAAATTAAATTGAGAGGTTTTTATTTAAACTGGAGCATCATTTAACCAAGATAAAGGCAACTCATCCCCCAGTTTGGAAGCTACTGTACCATCAGATTTACAGTTCACAATAATGGAGTCTCCATTCTCCTATGAGTGATTTAAAAAGAATACCTGTTATTTTTCTACAGATATGAAGCCCCAGTTTCACAACCCAAAGACAGTGCAGTGTGCTATCACGTGACATTACAATTATCAAAAAATCATACATCAGGTCGAGAGACATGTGCTGAGTGAACCGGGATATTTGGAGTCCGTAGGCACACAGCCTTAAGGCTGAAGGAAATTAATGCTTCTGGCATCACACAGAGCCAGTATTATGTTCATGCTGTGGAAGGGATTTCTTTTTCCATAGACCTCCTGATTGTAAAAGGGGATTCCAAAACTCACATGCAAGCAGCAAATGTCTCCAAGTACACTGTGGCACCTGGCCAGGAACAGAAACCCCCGTTACTGTCTGCGGCTGTGGTACGCTGATTGGAAATCGGATAGCCATCGGAGCGCGGTGTATCACGGCACTCGGGAGTCATGTGAGAGAGACATCAGGAAACAGTAGCTGACAGTCACATCGCTGCCAGTCAGAAAGGGATCGCTGCTTAAAACGAAGCCCGGGATGCTTGCAGCATGACTGAACCCGCTGCTAATCTGCATATGTCTGGATTAGAAGTCACACCATCATAAAGATGCCATGAGCCAGGCAGCACCCATATGTCATTCGTGTGGTGACGGTTCCTAAATATCCCGTCCCCCACAGCTCTATTTCTAAGCGTAAACAACAAATAGGAGGCAAAAGGCAGAGCACACAGGCTGTAAAGCATCCCAGTCTTGATCCCGGTATCCCTGCATGGTTAGGATTGCTAGATTTTTATACTCTGGGTGTATTTGCACATCCTCTTCATCCTTTGAAAAAGATTATTGCATTCACCAATAGTTTCTCATTTTAGACCTAAACCAACATTATTATGTGGGTTGACTGAATATATCACTCTTAATCAGATGCAGAACGGCATACCCTACCTTCCTGACAGTGTTATAGACCACATACCATTTGATTTAGTCTGGTGACAGGGTTGTAAACGTGGAGCTTCACATCAAGCTCCCCGCCGGGGTGGTGCCTCTTATTCCAGCCTGAATGCAAATACTGCTGGAGGTGGGGGCTTGGTTCTGAGTAACCAGAAGATGAATATCAGTGCTGGTGCGTGTTTGTATCTGGTTCTGAATGCAAGCATGAGCTTGAAACAGAAAGGCAGACAATTTTGGGCAGGTTCATACGGATCATTTTGGCCATTTGGCTAAAATGAATCAAAGCTCAAATTTGATGAACCCAGATCCATGGAGAATTGACAAGCAATATACGTGATACACATTTTTTTCAGTGCGTTGACTTCTGGGGAAGACCTGTGTGATGTGACTTCCCAAAATATTTTTCACATGATGAGTTCAGTGGTAAACTGTGATTTCTACAGCTGACTGAAATTCAGACAAAATTCACACAAAAAGGCTTTTGTTTATTTTCATATAACAATTGAAGTAAATGAAAGTTTCCCTATGAAGACAGCTGTACCATGCATCTGTGGACAATTACTTCTCAAACCAGAACTGACTTGACCAAAAGTTGCACTCCTTGCAAGTCGTTGTTTATCTGCTGTGGCAGAGGTAAAAATCTTTTCTCAAGAGGTTGTTGATGAAGTGTCATCTCCTGCATTGCACGTGGAGTGACAGGCAAAATGATGGTGAGCAGATCACAGCCCACAATTGGGTTAGCACTCCCAGGTGAGAGGCGTCTGGAGCGTAGCTTCAGGTTGCAGGCTACCTGGTAGTCCTTGCCAGAAATGCTCCAGGTGACCGGGCGACAAGGAGGGGAGAAGTTGTGGAGATGCGGTGCCTTTCTTTTTCCTTTTTTTCTTTCAGAAACCAAGTACATGAAGCAGCTGTTCCAATTGCAAGTGCTTTCCAGGCCTCAGGCTTCAGTAAAATAGTGCTAGCCTAGTTTCTGCTGGGTCTGAATCTGGGATACAAAGCGTGTGGCACCAAAGCTAAAGCTGAGTCAGTACGTCTTGTCTGGAGCAACCCAGCTATTCTGAGCACTCTCATGTACTAGGGACTAGGCTCTAACCAGTTTTGGGAGGATTTTTTTGTTCTTACTCTGTGCCTGGGCAGACCTCATGTGTAACTAAGGCCAAATGTCGCCAGATTCTTAGTTCTTCAGAGGTGCTTGCGGCAAGGTTTCCAAACATGACTGAAGAAGTTAGGTACCCAACTCTTAGTGATTTCATGAAAGCAGTGGGAGTCAGCCAATTGGCCTCTTTAGTCACATTCAAAAACCCCACAAGATGCCTATCTATGTCTTTCAGCAGCTTTGAAAACCTCTCTCCTAGGGCTTTCTAGAATATGTTGTCATTAATATTGAAAGGTCAGTCAGGGTTGCAGTATTCTTTGGACAGGACTGATGTGTGTGGAGGAGACACATGCACATCACAGAGGAAACCTGAGTCCTGCGCTGGAATGCACAGCTAAGGCTGTACTGGACTTTGCTCTGCGTGGATTGAGGCAGATGGGCACCCCTCGCTGGAGATGGAAATGTAGACTGAGGGTAATATGATTTAAATGCAGGCATAAATCCTGGGTCAGGACCCAGATATTTCAAGCCGAACTAACTGATATGACTGTGTACCCTTTTTTTTTAGAGTATAATTCATGGCACTCAATGCAAAGTTTACTCTAAATTATTCAGCAGTTGTGGGTCCTGTAGGTATTATTGCATGATAACTAGCTTTCCTGGACTAATGTTGCTTATTCTACTTTTGAATAAAGCTAAAAAATTAATTGTTACAAGCTCAGAGCTTACCTTGTTTGATCTTGCATACCCTCCCTGCTGTAGAGTTGGAACTACAGTGACTTTTGAGGGTTGGGTACAGTGCTTGTCCAAACTCCTGAAGATGAATAAAAAATAATACATGTATTTACCTCAAGGACCCACTAACAGGAAGCAAGCAAAGTCACCATGATGTTGATACAGATGTTCCCAGCTGAAACGACATTCTTGGGCTTAAGCATTTATGTTCACTTTATGGGCTGTTAACCAAGTGCATAACGTTTTGCCCAGAAAAAGGACTTACATGAGCTGGATTGCTCATTCTGTGGCTTCCATGACATGGGACAGCTTGAAGGAAACAATCTTTAGGAACCACTAGAGAAATTCTTCCTTTCAACTTAGCCCCTCTCCTCATTCTCCATGTTCTCCACTTGATTCTTGAGAATCGTTTTCTCCTCCTTCAGTCTTCCACCGTAAACTTCCTATGTCAGAGCAGGAAGGGGGGGACAAGAGACATACACTTAAGAAGGAAAAGTAGTGTAAGAAAAAGGAAGGCCTGCAAAGCCTGGAAGAAGAGTGGTATCCGGGAAGAAGGAAAACCTCTGGACAGCAGAGAAGGTGAATCAGGGAGTTGGCAACATGTAGTTACTAGCACAGCAGGGCAGCAGTATCAGTTTTGCTGGTCAAGATCTGTACAGAGCCTCGGGCCAGACAGACTCCGACAGCTCAAATTTTCATCCCTCTTGACTTATGCATAAGGTCTGTCTTAAGTGGTGCGCTGCCTACCAAACCTAATCATAAGCACACAGCGTAAATCAGGATATGCAAATCTTCCTGCGTTGGCCTCTCTCACCCTGATCTGCCTTTACCCTCACGATTTGTTTCCAGCACCCACAAGTGGTCCCCTGAGCGCAAAGCACTGTCAGCTCACCAGAGCATCTTCGGATGAAGGGCGTTCGCGATGAGGAGGTGGCTGGTCATGCAGCAGGGATGGTGAGATGCATATAGGCAGGGAGCGGGGCGCCTGCTGCGGGGGCAGCCCTCGGAGCTGGGCTGGGCGCGAGCTAGGTGGCAGCCGAGGATGCAGGCGGATCGCTGCGCTATTTTAATGTGACAGCTGGCCGTGCCGGGGTCGGGAAGGGTTTCACAAGAGTATCAGTGAGCCTTCTTGCTGCTCTGCCCCCACACATTCCCCTGGCCGCATTTGTGCCCCACTGCATTCTCCAAAGGAGGTACGGTTTCTACTTTCCCACTTTATATACCTTTTTTTTATGGCTCAGACAGTGTTTGCTCCCCTCCCCCTGCCCTTAATTTTTTTTAACATACCCTGAAGGCTCTCACTTCTCTTTCCTTCTTCCCCAGGGACACGAACAACAGCAGTGACTCCTACGGAGTTAGCCAGGAGAGTGAGGCAGAGGGGAGAGAGATTTGGGCAGTTCTCTTTTCTTAGAGTCATCAGTATGGCTCCCTTTAATGTATTGACAGAAGCTCATCCGTGTTTCCAGAGCTAACCAGAGTAACAGAGCCACCTTCACACATATTTTGTGTGACAGAAGATCAGCTTTTTTTCATGAGCTGTCCGCTCACCCCACAGAAGGGCAGTCCTGAGGAAAGGGGGGGGTCAGTTGCTGGATTAGGGTGTCCTAACATCAACATCCAGAAAACAGTAATGAGAGAGAAGGCAAAGGGGCAAAAGCGTACAAGGAATAAAAAAAAAAAATGCTGGATACACTGTAGTTTTGAGATAATGGAGGAAAAGTTATTTGCTAGAGAAATGTGGAACGTGGAGGTTAAGGGGCAGCAGATATTAAGTAAACAAACACATTTGAGCTTATATTCTTCTTGCTTTCCTACCATCCACTAAAGAACTACTTAATGAAAAATCTGGCAGCTTGGATCTCATTTTCTGGAGAACACACCACAGGAAAACATGTAAGAATTTGGCACTGTTTTAGACATAAGGTCAGTCCAGGCAAAGGAATACTGCAGCCCATTTAGTTACTTTTTCCAAGGAATTTATATTAAAATTATCTGCATTTTTAACAATCAGCAAATCTGAGACTATGCCCTGGATTCAGAAGGTCAGAAACTAGCTCACAGTTCTGTGGGGTTTTTACCTTATACCAAAATAGCATTGCAGCTATCTAACAAAAATCTATTTTTCCTTGTATTTTTTAAGCACTTTGGTAATATGGCAGGAGAGAAGAAATAAATGGGGGATATGTAAACAGGAGAACACTGACATATTCCATTAGTGGAGACAATAATATGCAAATCGTCAGCAAGAACAGAGGCAGCATAGAGATCTCATATTTAAACCTAGGAATGAGGACACATTATTGGACCAGTTTTTGTTATAAGCTCTTTCTCATCATTTTAAACAGCAATGTCATTTTTATAAAGTATCCTGTTGATTTTGCCTGGGGGAGAGTCCTTCTTACAAATGCCACAATGCAGGCAAAAGCTGCTGATGTAAAAAAACCCCAACACTGTGGTGTACTGAAAACTGAGGTTACTAAATAAAGGAAAAGTAATATTTGAGGGAGTAACAGAGATACCATTGCATTGTCCTCATTGTTAATCTTGATATTTATTTGATTAAACATATCCTTTGTTACAGTAGAAAAGAAGCAGTGGCAGAATTGGCTTTTGCCTCCACCAGATTGTTGCAGAACCCAGGAACTTTGCCAATCCAATTACAGTGGAGTTGGCTGTGGAGTATGTGAGGCCTCGATCCCAAATCTAGGTAAATTGAGGCATAACCATATTCTCAAGAAAGAGGACAAGGCAGTCTTTCCAAGCATATACTTACTATAGAATGTTCAATGGGAATTGCAATACGTTATCTTTGCTCAAAACTTTAATGCTATTACCGGTCTGGGTTAGGAGTCTAAACCATTTCCTCTCTCTACCTGATCTTGGCTGAATTCTACAGCAGATACAGAATAGAAAGGGATGTTAAGGAAGTATAAATATAGGGTCAGCTATGTTCATGTTAGAAGATGTAGCATTCAAACAGAAATGCCTAGAGGCATCTTTTTATAAATAGAGGAAGACATAGGGATGGAAATTCCGTGTGTCAGCATCTAAGAACAAGAAGTATATATTCACCCTTTTCCATAACATACCGCTAAGACATCACTGACAGGCAAGAGAAAGGGGCACAGGCAGCTGCAGGGCAAGGAGTTCTCCAACGTGACTAGAGTCAACATTCCCTAATGATTTAAATATTAAAGTGGCAAAACCGAAGTCAGACTCCCTCTCTCTGGCGTGAGGCAAGCAGTATCGCTGTGTTTCTGCTCATTTGCTTCCAGCTTTCTGAGCAAGCAGCCCACAACAATGATCTGATGCTCTCAGTGTCACTAAAATGGAATCCCAGATATTAATCCCTCATGTGCACAGGGTCACATGTCGTTTTTGGGACACCATGGGTAAGGTAAAGAAGGACAAGCCTGAACAGACTGTGCAGCTGAAATACAACCCTTTTTGATCATATCCATCACATGTTTTTTCCAGGGGGAAAGGCATGATCAGTAGGTATGCTAAGCTTTTTAACCTTGAATGACATCCTGTGATAAGCCCAGGCACACAGGAAAAGAAAGAGGCAATGGCTTCCACCCACCAGAAGTCTTATATTTCCACAGTGCTGAGGCTGTGATAATTATGATGCATCCAGCTGGTGCTATTATTCAACCATTCCTGCAGGAGAGGGTCGGTCTTAAGCAGCAGAAAAATTGCTGCAAACCTTCATGGCGGCAAAAAGTTAATTAACAAAAAGCAGTTAACTATTCATATGAATGGCAGGAGCAACTTCCACAGCCATGTGATTATATTTGCATTCAGTGCAGTGCTTAAGATGCCTCGCTCATGGGCTGGAAGCCCACTGTGCTAAGTGCTGCATGAAACGGCTGAATGGAAAAAGGAGAGAACAAACTCATAGTGGCAGTTGTCAGCCTGCTCTTGGAGGAACAGTTGTTGCAGTTGAGCCAGTGCCAGTATAAAACTTGCAGTGGGAAAAAGTGGGGAAAGAATCACAGCATCAAGAGAGCATCGGGAAAGCTATTAGTAGGGGGAAAGGACAAAAGGTTGAGCACCCATGCTGATGGACTGGAAGACGCATGAATGCCAGGTGAAGGGTTGTATCCCGGAGCAATGGATAATGCTGAAAGAGACTTGGTCCTGACAGCATGGAGACACAAGCACAAAGAAACCAACACCGATAGGATCAGCTTGTCATCAGAACACGAGCATCTGTATCTGAGGATGAGTGAGGGTGGAAAGAGGATGAGGAACTCTCCAAAATTTCCCAGGAGACACAGTCTGAGTAGAGTCATGGTTGAGAGCAATGTGGAAGCAGAGAGAGGGCTTGGATACAGGGTTATTCAAAAGAGCAGAAAGGGGAAGGAAGGGAAGAAAGAGAAAGGGAAGGGAGTGTCAGAGAAGGGGCATCTTTGTGAAAGGTGGCTTCAGTGACAGTGACAGCGGAAGAAATGCGTGTCTCTGTCAGGGCTGGGAGATGATGAAGAAAATAGTTTGGCTCTCTGCATTAGGTTTAGAAATGGTACGGTCATGCAACAGACTGCCAGGGAAAAGAGGGAAAAACCATGTAGAGAAGCATTCAGGTTGGGTGTGTTGCCATGAGCGGTTATAGCAAGAGAAGCTCCTAAGGGCAGCAAAGAGGAGCGTGAAGATGAACAGGGAGCCAGGTTGGATCAAGTGTGATCAGAGGTGCGAGAGATGAAGGCCAAGTTAGGGTCTGGGGTTTTGTTACCGAGTGAGGTGTGAGGTGGGAAGAACGGCAAATAGCAGTGTGAGTGGGTCAGAAACCAAAGGAAAGGGCTTAAGCAGAGCAGGTAGAGGAGCACTGTGAGTATGTGGGGAGAGGTCTTGGGGAGTAACAAAAAAACTAGAAAGCTGAGTGAGTTTCAGCTGGCGGGAAAGGGCAGCACTATGAAGGTTATTCTGGTACTTCCTTGCATAGCCAGAGGGTGGTATTTTCTTTGTGAGAAGAATGGAAATTGCGTAGAGGGAAAGGGGTAGTTGAGATTTCTTAGCAGGGGTATGTGGGAAATAAACCTGAGGTAATAAACTGTATTTTATAATTTTATCATTTTATCTTAAATGTATGTTTTGTTACATCCATCTTTGTGGCAAAATTGTACATAGGGCCCTCTTCTGCAGTCTCCTCTCCAGCACTGCACTTGCCAGCTTTTGGAGAGAAGGAGCCTGGCTTAGCCAGACCACTCCTCAGTGCTTTCTTGGGCTTTTGGGCTTTGGTAAGATAGCTGTCTGCAGTTATTTTTAGGTGATGTATAGGTCTGCGTTTCTTCAGCTGGAATTTCCTTGTTGTTTTCAACCATGGTTTTCAACCCTACCAGATTGTCAATCTCAGATCTTCCCCAAATGCCTGAAATTGTTCTTAAAACATGCTCTAAAGACTTTTCCTAGATCCCACTGTTCATCCAGCTTCTTCTCTTTCTGCCTGTAGACCAGCTGTGCTGGCTAGGATGTCATTATAGGAATCATCACACCAAATTTCTGTTAACACTTATAAAAATGCATGTTTTGTCAATGACTAAAAGTGTTCATTTTCCTTGCCTTTGTGTTCAGACAACTTCCTACATTCCTACTTTCCTTTTTCTTCTAAATCTTTTGCCTCAGACAGAGTTAATTTTCTGTCTTGCTTTTTATGTTAGAAATACACACCACGTCATTTGAATTAAACAAAAAAGTCCCCTATTCCTCTTCCCCTACACTGTTTGAATAGAGGCCTGTGTAAGAAGCCCTGCCAGCTTTGAAATGGGAAGGCTGGTAATTTTTTTGCTTACATGGAGATCATTTCAATCCAAACAGACTCTCATTACGAAAGATATAAAGGACATTCCATTGCTTCTTGAGTCCAAAACACTCCTAAACTGACACATTTACCACTTGGTCTCAGTTTGCACAGCACAAAGCACATAAGAGTGCTTTGTCTGCAGTGTTATAATGCTGTTCTTTCAGAAAGCTGATAATTCTCTAGCCTGAGCTTTGGCATGATCTCACTAACAAAGCTCAGCACATGGGCAATAGGGAACATATCTGAGGGATACCTTATGTCAGAGGCCTTAGTTTGTGATAGCACTAAATGACCCTTGTCCTCTCTATATGCCTTTAGCCAATGCGAGACAACGTGAGCTACAATCACAAGCATCCCTTACATGCCAAGACTTCAAGCCTAGATTACTATCATCAACAACTGCTTGAAGAGCCATTACAAGCTAATTGGGCTGCAAACACTACTTTCGGATCTGTAGGAGCTTATTTACGGCCCTGAGAAATTCGACCTCAGCTTTAAAGAAAGGCCAAACCCAAGGAGGGAATCTGCTCGAGACACCATTGGTCTAATCGCTGACTGGTCTCTTCATGTTATTAATTGTAGTCTCTAGGAAGAGGATGATTTGGACTGGGCAACAACTGTCAATCTTCCTGAAGAGAAGAAATTACAAGGATACTTGATAGTTTTCTACCTGCCAGTCATACATGGGAGAAGGTGATCCTGCAGCTATCTGCACAGGCTGCTCCAGCTCTTTGCAACCCTTATTAGCACATAGACTATGACATATGTGCTATAGTTGCCAGGTACTTTAGCTTTTGGACTGCATACCGCTTTTGAGTCTTACCAAGTGGGAATGTATTTGTGAATAGAATGAAAGGATTTGGCCAGAGAGCAGCTGACAGGCCATCTCCCCTTTGAGATGTGTAAAATGCCTACCTGTCGTGTAGTTGGGGCAACAAATATTCGTGGAGGATCTGCAACAACGCTCATTCCAAGTGGTGTGAAAATGTGGCTGCAAGATGTTTTAACTGACCTTACCTAAGAAGAAGTCTGAACCTAGCTTGAGAGAGGCTGTTTTACTCCTTCACTTCAAGCATTAATGTGTTCTGAGTTGTTTTAGCCAGTGTGACATGGATTTCAACCAGTTCCTAACCTACTGCATTAAGTGAGATGACAATCAGTCTTTCAAACTTAAAATGAAATATTTTTCATCTCAACCACTCCCTGTGATTCGAGAGTAGATGGTTATGGTTCAAAATGTGGATTGAAATGGAAAAGAGACCAAAGTTTAGCAGACAGGACACCCTGAAACATTGTGTCTCAGAGATCAAGTTAGGTTGGCAGAATGGAGGCCAGAAAACAAAACTGTGTTGAGAAGAGAAAAGAAAAGAAAACAACCCTGTGGTTCTCTGAAAGGGGCAGTCCCTCCTGATGAAGAGACTCTGGAGGCAGCTGTCTCCCCTGTATGCGCCACGAGTAGGATGCACTCCTACTTTCTGTCTGAACAACAGAGAGATAATGTGAAAAAGCCACCGTGACATTTGACATTTCTTTTAGTTTCCCTTTTTATAGCCAGACAGTGTGATTCACTGGGGTTCTTCTTGAAAGTGGAGAGGTGTGAAAAGAAAATTCAAGTATAGGGCTCAGATATTGAAAGGTGACATTCCTACCCTTATGACTGTCTCCAGGAGGGCTAGGAGTGGGTCTCATTCATAGCAATGAGTACCTCATTTTCTGCTCCATCATAGATACAAGACAATTCCCTTATGACTGCAGTTCTTCTGCCTCCTCGACCCTTATCGCACCGGAGTCTAATCTAGGCCAGACTAGGAAAAGATTGGTATCTTGTTTGTTATTCCAGTTCATTTGTTTTACAGTGCTCTGGAGCAGCTCAACACATGTCCTCTCTCTTCAAAGCTATATAAGTGGCAGATGCAACACCATGGAAGATGGTGAACAGAGTGGCAGGCTTTAATAAAAGAAGCTTACAAAGGCATTCTACCAACCAAGGCTTTGATGCACATGAAGTATTTAAATTAGCTATGGCCTAAAAGATCTACCTAAGACTGGGCTGGGAGTCACAGACCCCAAATACTCATGATAGGCATGTAGCTAGAGGGGATTTCAGAAATTAGACCAAGGACATTAAAACACCTAGTTGCGAGTGATTCCCATATGCATCATGCATATCCATCACATAATACCTCATTCAAGTCCTTTAAACACAAAACAGAATGGCATGTACTATTGACTGCCCGGTGTGCTGGGATGACCAGAACCTGGAATGGCATGACCTGTGCATGAACATTTCTGTGGTGAAGCTGCTTCTGCGTTTTGCTTGAGCATGTTGAGAGACCTGCCCAGTCAGTGCCATGCACAGCTACTCTATCTTAGTTCCCAGCCACATCCCTTGCAGGAGAGCTTGCTTATCTTCTGGGTGTGGGGGCATTGAAATTCCAGTGGGGCAGTATGCTAGCAAAGGCCCTGTTTGTATACATACATATGTGCAAAAACCTTTACACAAACACGTATGTACACAGACACATCTACAAACATACACACAGACATACATATGCATATGTACATACAATATACATAGTGAGACATATATATAGATAAAACTATGTCTTTGTAGCTTTGCCAGTGATTTTTCCCCTTGTAGACAAGCTGTGGATGTGTGCATGGAGCTCCTGAAAAATTTCGTTAGCAAGGAACAGAGCAGGTAGCTGACGAGCTCATGGAATTGTAGAATAATTTAGGTTGGATGTGACCATCAAAACTGGGCAGACCTCTGAGCAAGACGAGGTTGCTCAGGCCCTTGGCCATCTGGGTTTTCCAAATCTTGAAGGATGGAGATTCCACAACTTGGCTGGACTACCTGTTCCACCATGTTTCTCCAGCTCCAAGTCTTTTTTCTCTGTGTGTGTGTGTTTGTGTGTGTGCGTGCAGAGAATGGGGGTGGCAGGAGGAGGAGGGAGTGCATGCAGAGGTGTGTATGTGCTTGTTCACGAACAGAGCTGTGTTCACGAAAGAACAATCCCAAATTCTGTTTCCTCTTTGGCAGGTGAAAAGAGCCCACTGCCGCTGGTGACCAGGGCAATTGCTGGACAGCTTTTAAAATAATCTCCACATTAAGCAGAAATGCATGTTGTGATCAATGAGATATTTTTAGAGAGAATATGCTTTTAGTTTGGAATTAGTCTTGCAGTTATGCAAGGATTCACTGCTTTTAAATAACTGGAAAAATGAGTGTCTTGAATCTCTTTCACATTGAGATCTATTGTCAGTTTATTAAATTCAGATTTATTGCTGACTTTCCTAGCCAAAAAATAGCTGTTAGCACACTATAACAGAGCATAAATTTGAGTTCACTGAAGCAAAGACATTATTAAAGAAAAAAATTACTTAATGACCTGTCTGATCTAATAAATCCTGCCATTCGCATAAAACAAGATGACAAGAATTTATGTCCACTGGATGTGTAAAATGAAGGCAGTCATGGTGGTTAGGATTTGAAATGGCTTCTTTAGCCGTCTGGTCTTTACCATAGACTCTTCTAGGTAAAAAGAAGGTAAGGATAGAAACAGCTATGCAAGATGCTATTGAGATGATAGAGACATTTTCATATGTAGCATTAAAATCAAAGTACCCAGATGGTTTGAGACTTCTGAGGTTATCTGTGGGCCACCATGCTTCACGACTGGCAGAATCCTCTTGACAAAAGACCTGCTTTTAAACTGCAGGCTTACAGTGTGAAAGGAAAATAATCATAGTCCCCGTTCAGGAAATCCCATTTAACAGTCTGTCGTGAACTTGCTGACCACAAGCTCCAAGTGCTAGCAAATCTGTAAAGTGACTTTTCTTCTTATTTACCATGGATAATGTCTGACTGAAGATGCCTGTTTCTAGCCTGCCCACCACTTGCCTTGCAGCTGCTCCCACTAGCTACTACGGTGGCCCTCACTTGTGGAAATAGAAACCACCTTAATGACAGCCTCTTCAAAGCCTGACTGAAATTTGCCTTTTGCTCTGCCCTGACAACCTTCAGTGAGCTAGCAAAGAGCACAGGGTTTTCAGCTCCCTCATATCCTTGGCGAGTTGCCACTTGCATGAACACACAAGTTCACATGTGCTTTTCTGTAATGAAGTCAAAATAAGAGAATGCCTTTGCATCTGCCACATACTTTCGCATTTACTGAGCACCTACCGTTCATTGTCTGAAAGTCAAATAACTAACTTTGTAGTTTCACTGTTAGGCTTGATTATAGAAACATGTGATTCATATTCCTTAACATGTGTGTGTGTATATGCACATATATATATACACATTATATTGTATATAAGCAAAAAGTAATTCTGAAGACCAGTTTCTGTTTAGTTACAAAGCTTACATATGCCTAGAAAATTTCATACATCCGTGGGCCATGCCTAAACTTTATTTAGAGTTGGGCATGTTTTTGTTCAGGCTCAGCCATCAGTCTTGTAACGGACGCCGTAGAAAGCCGAATGCATCTCTTCTGTTCTCCTGGAACAGCATTGCCCCAGGGCCATCCTTGGAGGCATCAGTAGAGACTCCAGTTTCTTTGTTTGATTCAAAGTATATTAGCATAGGTTCATTGATTGAAATGTACTTTGGTTCCATTCGTTCCCACTCGTGTAGTGCTCCCTCATGGCAAGGTCTTGTAACTGTGACTCAAGCATCACAGGTTTTGCTGTCACATCTGGGCTGAATTCTCCCAGGAACATAAACACTCCAGGATGGGTTTCCTAGCACAACTTCAAAGTGGGCACTCCCATGACAGCATTTCAAAGCGCTTTCCTTATTTTTTCCAAAGTCTGAAGCTTCTGTGAGCAGCACAGTAACTCTTTCCTTTATCCCCTTAAAGGCAAAGATTGTGCAGCCCTCAATTGCTTCATCAAACTAGACCCATAGAGTTTTAGCACCCTTCTCATTTATTGCACTCTTTGCAGCCTTCAAGAAGACAAATTCGTGCGCATCAGCATAATCTCTCTTCAGGACTCGTGAGGGGTGGGGGGGGTGATGTGCCTGGGATAAGTGGTAATGGCAAATCAGAGTCGAGATCTGCTCAGAGGGAAAAAGAGAAAGAGAGGAAGGGGAACAGCTTTGTGAAGAGCAGATAATAGTGAGCTAATCAGGACTGGGAAGAAAGGGGAAGCAAGTGGATGACTTCAGTTCAGGGAAGCAGTGCAAAAACATCTCCGCTTTCTTCAAGAGTACAGGCTTTCTTGGTTGGATGATTCCTTGTAATAGCTTCGTTACTTCTAAGGCAGGCCATTCCCCGTTTACCCTCTTTGCTTCCCTCCCTACAATCCTGTAGGACATTTGGGAGCAGAGGAATTTTTCTACCCATGAGAAAAAAGCCCAGATGGCCTGGCAGTGTTGAACTCCCTTGCCTCAGGGGCTGCATTGCTATGTCTTTTCTGGTGATAATATGTCAAAATGCAAATATAGTTGGATTTCAGGCCCCCATGTGGAGCTTTTGCCTAGGAAATGTAGCTGATGTTCACATCATACTTTCTTGTATTTATTTTTGTTGGTAAGTTTGAACATATTTTCCGCAGCCTGTGGTTCTCTTCCTGCTGGTTGTACACATGTAGTGAGTAATTCATTCCTGAGAATATAATTTCACTTCCTTAGTCCTGATGTCTACAAATGCAGATGTGTTGCTCCATTATTTAAGTCCTTCTAAAGTTAGCATTAATAATAATAGGATTCACTACTGATGGCAGGTGCATTTGCATGTTTCAGCTTGAGGTTCTATCAGTGGCCATCTGTGTGCCTTGAAAGCATGCCCCACAGACAGAGATGTGATTTTAGGGTTATACTAGCTCTGTCTTTTGGCAATTCTGGGGAAAATTTGGGGAAAGAGACAAGTTAGTCCTCTGTGGCTTTCTCATTTAAGGTTAAGATAAGGCCAGCTATAAAATGGATGGAAAACTCGTTTAGGTCAGTGTTGTCTTTGTCTAGTTTGTTTCAGCATGTCTTCCCATGTTTAAATGAGATGGGGCATGCCTAAAGCTGAGTCCATGACACATATCAGGACAGGGTAAGCAAACCCATTTTAGTAACTAACAGCTATGAATTTTCAGTTGGTGGAAGTGAATATGAGCATCTCACTTTGAAAAAGTGTAGCCCACCATCTAGTACATTTAGATCTCTCCCGCCCTTTTCTGGAACATCTGTAAATCCTTCACAGCCCCTTGCCAGCGGACACGGGTTCCATCAAGCAGGGTACCAGCCAGAGATGGCTCCTAGGTTCACCACGCCAGCAGCAGATGGGGAATTTAGGAAAAGAAGAGATCTTCCCTGCAGGGAGTCTGTCAGGTGGCTCTAGAAAGGAAAAGAATGCTGCCCCTGAGGACCAGAAAGTCTGAGAGTATCTCCCCCCCTGGAAGCTTGTCTGGCTGGGCTTAGGGCCAAATTAGAGAAAGTGCATCTCGGGGCCCCCCGTCTGGCTTTGGTGATCTTGAAGAAAGTGCTCCCAGACAGCTCTGGCCCTCTCGACCCAGTCACTGGTTGGTGTTCTCCTGTTATAAAAAAAGAATGCCTTCACAAATCAGAAACAGACCCCCACAAAAAGCCACATTAAATTTCTTTGTTTATTCCCAAAGTTAACTGTGCATCAGGGTTTCTGGGTCAGACTTACATTTAGTAATGTATAGATGTATACCAAAAATATATTGGTAAAGCTTGATTTTTTGTGAATGTAAGGTTGCTGTCTCTGAGGGAGAAAGCATATGGGATATAAGGAACATACTGTGCATGAAACATGAGTAAATAAAGCTGTCACCAAGAGTTTTAAGACTTACCACTAGGCTGATCCATACTCATGGGGTGATCTTGAACTTTTAATGAAAGTGAATGCTCTAGTCCAGAATGATGTAGTCCTCTAGTTAACAAAAACCACAGGAAGTGAAAGGAGAAATGTAACGTGTTTCAACAAGAGCGCACACAAGCTTTGTGGGTAGCAGTCTGCTCTGGCCAAGAGAAAGTGGCTGGTGAATGCAGAATACATTGAACATATATAGAATTGTAAAAGTACTGGCAAAAGAAGCTGATACTGTCTCAGTTTCTCAGCTGCATGCCCTGCACTAATCCTCACTCTTTCTGTGCCTCTGAGTGAATTGAGGTGTTGTCTGAAGAAAAGTGCTAGGCAAAAGACTATCATGGGAAAGATGCATGACATATTCAAAGCATCATCAGGTTTTAGAAGCCTGTACCAATATTCCAGCCACTTGGGCTATCTGAAGACTCTTGCTTGCTTTAAAAAAGAACCTCTATTAAGACACCTGAGTTTTCAGATGGCCCATGCAAAATATTCAAGAGAGATTAAGGCTTTGCCTTTTGCATCTGGCTTATACACTATGCTTATGACGTACTTGAAGACACCCTGTACATCATATAATTCATTTGGTATGGCTCCATTTAGACTGTCTCACACCCAGAGACACGCAGCTGATCAGGTGCTGAATATGCATTATACCAAGAAGAATTGCAGACATGTCAAGCATCTAGACAGCCTCCAAAGAATAAGCAATGAAAATTGCATGCAAGGTCAGATGGGGGAGCAGTTGGATCATGGGCAGCAATTAGAACATCAAGAGAGGAAACAAAACATTCTTGTTGCAGGTCCCCACGTCTCCTGTGTAGTTGCAGTTGATCTGTGAAATTCAGGTCACTTGCCAGGTTTGTGTTGCTACATTAAACAGCATTACAGTAGAAACAACATTGTACTGCACAAGGCTTAAAATGAAGTAGTTGCAATACAAAATGAATGTGAGAGCCAAGAATGAAAAGGGACATGTAACCTTTTGAAATAAATATATGCTCTTCATTTCTAAATTAAAAGCAAAACCAACTGGGAGGAGAGTTTAAATTTCCCCCTTTCTGGGAGAAATTCTGACAGTTGGTTTGGTGGGGCCCAAACCTGGGCCAGAAATGATCACTATTAAGCTCAGAAGCATATGCCGAGCCAGAGTGTATCCAATGGCAATCAAGCAGTAGTAAAGGAATTTAAAAAAAAAAAAACCACCACCTTCCAAAAAGAAAAGAGGAGCCAGCTGTGTCCACTGAGCATGCCATTAAGGGAGAAAGGCTGTGAAACTGGGAGATTCAAATGATGGTGTACCGGTGTGTGCAGGGCTGGGTTTCCGAGGGGACCTGACGGCGGGATGCTGCCCTCGCAGCAGGGAGGGAGAACAGGAGTGAGCGCTCTGTCCGCTCGGCACAGTTGAGCGGGATCACAAATAATAGATTATAGACATCTGCCTGTTTGATGTGGGTGTGAAATTCTAAATTAGCTAACAAAATGGTGCTTTGTATTAATAACATGCATGCAATTTAGTCCATAATTTCCCTGAGAGAATGGCAAAGTTAAATAATTAAGCATGCCTCAAAACAGGATTATTATAGGGATTAAGAGGAAAAAATATAGCTGCTAAAATTAAAAAAGGAATGTAGAAACAATGCCTCCAAACCATGGCCGTTGTACATAGCATTTTACATGTTAGTTAAACTAGAAACAGCTGAAAATGAGTAATCTGGTTGCATCTATTAATCTTGCTCTTTAGTGAGAAGACTGATCTCTAAAACATTGCACAAAGATCAACTGATGCTGTTATTAATCACTTCTAGAGTATCTGTCTCTAGGATGTTTAGAGCATTTTCTTCTAAGGAGAAGGATGGGCTTTCACCTGTTTTTCTTAGAGACGCACCAGGTCAGAGTCATTTTTTTTGCATCGATTTGAATGGACCTGCTGATCACTTTTCGTATCCTCAGAATAACTGAGCATATTCACTGTGTGTTAATTTAACCCCTCTGATCTATGTCATTTACCTGACTATTCACTTCATGTTTTCCCAATGTATCTTTGTGTTCCATTATCACATATATCGTTTGTTTTTTAACTGACATTTTTTTTCACATTTCAGTGAATCTGAAAACAGCAGTTTTTTAAAATTTCCCGAATACATGGGCAGAAACCAAACAAGGTATATGTAAATCCAAGATGAATTAAAGATAGCTTTAATCACAATTACGGAACAGGTAGTTTTGAAAAGAATGATGCTCAGGTTATCCAGTCAATGTGCATACTTCCCTGTTCTGGCCACTTTGTCTTTAATTCTTAGCTCTGTTTACTTTACAGCGACAGATAAATATTCCCTGTTGTCTGGTACTTCCTACAGAGTGGATCATCCGCTCAGTACATGTAATTCACATCCAGTGTTGCAAAGAACAGCAGCAGAACAATTTTCATTTGTGGTACATTCCTCTAAAAGGAAAAAAAATTAAAGGGGAACAAAAGGGCAGACAGTAGATTTAGTGAAGACATGTACCAATTAACCTGTAGAAGTCTCTCTCTCTCTCACATTCAGAAATCACACCGGCGATGCTCACAGTTGCTTTAGCAGCTGCACGCACAAATTTATTGGCAGTGCCTGGAATGCCAGCCCTGCTGAATTCAGTGAAAGTTTTGCCATTGATTTCAATGGAGCCAAGATCCCATGCTATGTTTCCAAGGGCTTTTCTTTCATTCCTGATCTAAGTCCCTAGCCTTTACATTTGCAAAAACAGTTTTATCCAGGGAGCAAAGTGGCATTAATGTCAGCTCTAACTTTTAGACAACAAATGTTTCCAAAAGGAGAATGGCTTTGACTCAAAACAATGCTAATTCTGAACATATTCATTCAAATATAAATATTGGTAGTATTTGGCATGAAGACCAACACTTATTTTTCCAAACTGACCCACGTGGCCCAAAACCCAGGAAAAAGACAGGATTTGCTTGAGACGTTACTGTCTCATTAGTAGTGCCTGTGCCCAATTCTATTTTGAGCATGTTCACCGTCTACTGAGCCCTGCGCTGCATAGTGGGAGCTCCCACATGTGACAACTGCATGCTGTGTGCAAGGGCTCTAGCGGGGGCCAGTTTCACTCTTAGTCAATGTCTCAGACATCAAAAGAAAGCATAGTCTTTTACTTACCTTGTGACAAAGCTACTCTAACCCAGCATCACTGAATAGGACAGTACAGTCTCATATGTAGGTGCATATACCTACAGTATATACCTGGAAAAGTTTGCCCCTAAAGAGAGTATTTGGTTTCCAAATCAGAAAAGTGTAAGGGAAGAACTCAGTTGTGACCTTCTAAAACTGGACTTTAGTCTATGTTGGTGATCTTGGCTTCCCCTTTAATTAGTGCAGAGAAATAGGAGAGGATTCATCTCATCTGCAGCTAAATGTCTAACAGCTGAGAAGAATCAACCCCTGGAAGTACTTGTCTTTCACTATGGACTCCAGTAAATGAGTATTTGACTTCAAGACCTGAGTGGGCCAAATAATTTCTGTTGCCGCACACGTTTAAAGTACTTTAAGAACACATCCTCTTTAATTATTATCAGATAGGGAAACAAAGTTTTCCAAAAGATAGCATCTTTAGATAAAAAACTTTTCCCTTCAGTTGTGTACCATTGCAGGCCAACATCACAGGCCAAGAGGTGCCATCTCCTAGATCACCTAACTTGGTTACAATAATTAAGTCAATGTCATATATTATGACTAAATTTCTCCATCATAATACGATCGAGTTGAGTTAAAAGCCCTGAACGATTTTTTTTAACCATCCCAATTCCTAAAGACTTCGTCTTTGGTATCAGATACATTCACCTTTATTAATAAAATCTGTTGAAACAGCAGGAACAGGTCACTGCTTCACATGTAAAACAAATTAGCTCTATGGAGTTTTAACAACATGCAAGAATATATGAAAGTTACTTTTCCTTTCCAATAATCTGTTATGATATATTTAGGCATTTCTATTAGAATCTAATTTTTAAATTACTAAAATAATTATTCCTGATTTCCTACCAGTGGTATTTTCTGGTCAGTGTCCACACTTCTGCCTCCAGCCCACAGGACCATAGTGTGGTTTCTCCCTCAGACAAATTGTGTACAATTTCTGGAAAAATCAACCTTCTGATCAATCCTGTTTGCAATATGGACATACCTGAAGTTCCCAATATTCCACAGAAAAACTGAAATTGAGCAGTGACTGTCACAGGTAAGTTCAAAGGGGAGAACTACTACGTACCCCAGAAGAGAGACATGCAGAAAGTGATGTCCCTTGACACTGATCGGTTAAAAACAAATCCCCAAAAGCTCTAATGCAATTCAATCTCCTACTTCTGGATGGCTGGTAGCAACACCTTCTTAGTTATTCACACACTGAGTATGATGCCATAAAACAGATCAAAAAGTGTATTTGTAACAAGATCTTAAACCTGACCTGTCAAATCAAGCATTCATTTTATTTTTTGGCAGGAATCACCTGTTTCATTAGTGTATGAGCACATGTTCAGCCTTTCTGTGACCAAGTTCTTTGTTAAAGGTAGAGCCAGTAATAAGCCTGGTTACTGCTACAATCATTTCTTGCTGCACGGTTCCAACTGTTTGCCCCAGAGAGACATGGGGTTGGGACTCAGCATGCAGATTTGGACTTTAAAATTTAATGTAGCTTTACAGCTATTCAGCTGACCAAATGTAGCAGTTGCGGTTTAGGTGCTTTTGAAGAGCCCTTAAGTTTCCAGTGACTGCAGTGGTATCTTGGGCACCTGGCTCACATGTAGAAGCCTAAGTTTAGGTGTCTTAATACAGATCCAAAATTCTCATTGGATACTAGATTGGGATTTGAACAAAGAAAAATTGCCTGTATGCTATTTGCTTCTTCATTTCGAAGGCCAGTGCATGCAGTACCTCAAAGGACTAGTTCTCAGCAACCTCGAAGTAATTTTGAGCAATTGCTGTTGCTGACTTTACGTCTAGCTCCCGTCTTTCCATGAAGGTATGGACAGAAGATGGAAACTCTTTTGTCCTCCACAAATGCTTGTGATACAGAAGACTCAGCACCCAGGTTCCTCATGCCTGAAGGAACCTAGCCAATGTTTCAGCTCTATTTTAGTTATTTATTTATTTTCCAGATTCAAAGTTGACTCTGTAGTTGTGGGTGGACAGGATTTTCCCATGTGAGACTGGAATGGAGTTTTCCCTCTGTGGCTGGGCTGAGCCACACAGTAGATATGACCACGGTGTTCCCCTAAGACTCGCTATTTCAAGATCAAGGAGGACCTTTATGCTTGTTCTCCTGCACCAGCATGTGTCTTTGGACAGAGCCCGGAGTAGCCATTACCTGATAAAAGGAATTGGAGATGTAGGCAGGGTTCTTTTCCGAAAGACCCAGGCAGGAATTGCTATTGCTACTGCTACAGATGCTGCTCTTGGTTCCTCAACAAACTAAGCTTGTAAGCACACATTTTAGAGTACACGTGTGTTGATATTTGGTCTATGCTTTTTGCTGTCAATAGAGACCCTAAACCACCATTTATTTTTGTGGAAGCTTTGCTGTCAGATTAAGTCTTTCAAAGGGACCCTGCTTTTCAGTCTTGTGCAAGAATTAAATCCCAGCACTTTCTCTCCTTCCCAGTTCTGCTCTGCAAGTTGGATGTCGCAGTAACTCTGGGTAACTGCATTTGTGGAGCAGCACTCTTTCAAAGGCCTTACTTTTCTGGGTCATATTCTGTGTAACCTTCTTATCCCTCACAAGGTTTGGCAGAAATGCATGTTTTGAGTCCCAGCCTAGAATTCCAGGGACATCGATAGCCCAGAAGAGCAATTCCCAAAGTTACCATGCTAAAGCGACTGCTGTTGGCACTCAGAGTTTCTTGTGAGGTTGCTGGCTTTTTAATTAAAGTCACTGGTTGGTATGGAACAACTTTTGACCACTCTTCTGGAGTATGGCTCAATATCAGTGGGTTAGAGCAATACACCCTGTACAAGTACGGTAGTGGTTGAAGTGGGCTGAGAAAAAGAAAATAAATAAAAAAATAGCATAGTGTCACAGAAGAATTTCCAAACCCTGAAGCACCTTAGATGGTGGTGTGAAAATCAATAATGGAACTAGAAATGCTGGATTCTTGTTAAACTGAACCAGAAAATGTATTTCAAAACTTGCTGAAGGGAGCAGTCCAACAATAATGGGGAAACGTGGGCGGATGGAAAAGGCTTCCCATGTCTCTTTTGTATGTTTCTCTATCAAAATGACAAAGGACCAATTGTCTCCAAGGAACAGTAGTTGCAAGCTTGGAATGCATTAAAAACCCGTCAGTAATACTGGGATTGGTATATATGTAAAATGTGGTGTTTGTGCTTTAATTCCAGTCTGTTCCCTTATGCTCAAAGTAGCATTCAACTTCAAATACTTTGGTTTGCTTCATCACTGTGTCAGACATGGGATAAGTAACATGTTCTTACAGGCTGGGTTCTACAAAGTGAATATAACTCCTGCACTTGCAAGGGTCCTTATTCATCTAACTGTAGTCCCTAATAGATCTGAATGAATCAAGTTGTAAACTACAGTATCTAAGAAGATGAGAATTTCTGTTCATTTATGAAATTTGTACCACCATTTGAAATTACATGACAGCACACCATTTTGCAGCTTTTATTTACCTTTTCCAGATCCTAGTATAGCCGGTTCCTCTAAAAGGTGCATGATTCTACCTTGTGTGTTTTACAAAACATATCCTTACTTTACAAGGTAATTTTCATTGCAACACCTGCCTATGGCATGCAGTGAAAAATGCATAAGAAGTCATGGAATCCCAGGAACATCCTCTCCAAAGAATGATCAGTGAAAAATCTAGCACTTGACCAGAGTAAGTGGTTTTAACCGAATTGCAAGTACTGTGTGCCTGCCGTGGTGTTCCTCTGCCTCACGTGCTGGAAGGGACTGGCTGCGTTTGCTGGTCAGTACACTTCTCGGACCATGGGAGTCAGGTATGAGAGAGGCTGGATGGTGTGGGATGGGTGCTGGAGAGACAAGAGGAACTAAGAGCTGGCTGCTGGAGGCACTGGGAGTGCAAGCCAGCTGTTGGAGAGACCACAGGCTCTGAGGGTCAGGCACTGGAGAGACCATAGGTCTGGACCTTGCTACCAGAGAGACCTGTTTGCTTATGTGTGTGTGTGCCTGCACATGAGGTACCAGGGAGGCAGGAGGATCCAGAGGCCAGGAATTGGATAGCCTGAGTGTCCAAGGCCACTCGCTGGGGGACCTGTAGTGAGTGTATATGTGCGTGTATGGGTATCGGTCAGAGAGGAGGTGTGAGTACCAGCAGTTGGAGTGGGGCTGTGACTATCAGGTGCCTGTATGTGCAGGTGCCGGGAGCTGGGGAGACCAGCAGCTGGATAGACTGAGTATCTAAGGAGGGATCTATATGGTATATATCTGTATATATGCATATGTTTCCCACTAATGGACTTTCCTCTTGATCACCCAGAGAAGGAAACAAGATCAGGCTGCTCATTCTGTTTTTATTTGTGTGGGCGTTTCCTGTGTACATTGGTCTGTGTGGGCAGTGGTGTATATATATGCACACGGACACCGTTTCTCACAGCATTCTCCTAAAGAAACTGGCTGCTCATGTCTTGGATGGGTGTACTCTTTGCTGGGTAAAAAACCTGGCTGGATGGCAGGACCCAAAGAGTGGTGGTGAATGGAGTTAAATCTACTTGGTGGCCAGTCACAAGTGGTGTTCCCCAGGGCTCAGTTTTGGGGCCAATTCTGTTTAATATCTTTATCAGTGATCTGGTTGAGGGGATCGAGTGCACCCTCAGTAAGTTTGCAGGTGACACCAAGTTGGGTGGGAGTGTTGATCTCTTTAAGGGTAGAAGGCTCTACAGAGGGATCTGGACAGGCTGGGTCGATGGGCCGAGGCCAATTGTATGAGGTTCAACAAGGCCAAGTGTCAGGTCCTTGGGTCACTTGGGTCACAACAACCCCATGCAGCGCGACAGGCTTGGGGAAGAGGGGCTGGAAAGCTGCCCGGCAGAAAAGGACCTGGGGGTGCTGGTCGACAGCCGGCTGGATATGAGCCGGCAGTGTGTCCAGGTGGGCAAGAAGGCCAACGGCATCCTGGCTTGTAAAAGAAATAGTGTGGCCAGCAGGAGCAGGGAGGTGATCATCCCCCTGTACTCAGCACGGGTGAGGCCGCACCTCGAGTCCTGTGTTCAGTTTTGGGCCCCTCACTCCAAGAAAGACATTGAGGTGCTGGAGTGTGTCCAGAGAAGGGCAACGAAGCTGGTGAAGGGCCTGGAGCACAAGTCTTATGAGGAGCAGCTGAGGGAACTGGGGTGGTTTAGTCTGGAGAAAAGGAGGCTGAGGGGAGACCTTATCGCTCTCTACAACTACCTGGAAGGAGGTTGTAGCAAGGTGGGGGTCGGTCTCTTTTCCCAAGTAACAAGTGATAGGACAAGAGGAAAAGGCCTCAAGTTGTGGCAGGGGAGGTTTAGACTGGATATTAGGAAAAATTTCTTCACTGAAAGAGTTATCAAGCATTGGAACAGGCTGCCCAGGGAAGTGGTTGAGTCACCATCCCTGGAGGTATTTAGAAGATGTGTAGATGTGGTGGTTAGGGACATGGTTTAGTGGTGGACTTGGCAGTGTTAGGTTAAAGGTTGGACTTGATGATCTTAAAGGTCTTTTCCAACCTAAATGATTCTAGGATTGTGTGTATGTGTCTGTGTGTGCCTCTTGGGAATACATTCTCAGCCTCACTTCTGGCAGGACCTGGAGACATGGAGCTGCAGCAGTCTCACTTCTGTTGGGCTACTAGATGCTGGGCAACCCCGAACACAGAGTTTGTCCTGTTCATCTTAGTGAGTTTGCACAGTCTTTTTTTTTGTGCGTGGCATCTCTGCTTGCATAGTGTAGAAGTTTTGCAGAAAGGAGTCAAACATGGAGTTTCAGCACCGAATCATTTCCAGGAGAGAGAAATGTTTTTGGAGCCTCACAGCCTTGGGCTTTGATTAGCCTATCTTCTTACAGCAAAGAAAGTGGATCAGAAGCCCATGCTGAAGTGAAACAAAAGCTTAAATTATATGCTACCTGTCCTGGATTGAAAACACTGTGAAGTTAGGGTTAAAGACTCTCTGTGGGCAACCACAGAAAGCTCAGTGCCATGTTTAGGTGACCAACAGGATCTACTCTGCAGTGAAGACACTTTGGAAATTTTTTTTTGTTGTAAGAGCTCCTCAAAATCCATAAAGCTCTGTCATTTCAAGTATATTGATCCAGTGCTGACATGTGTTGTTTATAGAAATTGGAGCAGGCACTGATGCTAGCGAAGACAGATCCATATTAGTGCCTCACTCTTGTCCTGTGTGTAACATATCAGCTGGCATGTGTTATGGTCATGTTGTAAAAACTCACCCTCTTTCTTAGGTCTGGCACTCCTTTGCTGAACAAGACATTAATATCTTCCCAGGGACCCTATTCCTTGGGATTATACAAGGCTTCAGTGGGCGCAAAAAAATGCGAGTGTTGTTACCTTCGGTCTTCTTTTTCACAGCTCTTTTCTCATGACACTTTGAAGTTTTCTCAGAGCTGTTTCACTAGTGCCAGTCAAAAGAAAGACATGGAGATCGTCATAGCTGATTAGACTCTTACCTAGGTAGTCCAGCAAACTTGAACCAGGGCTTGATTTTGAATGCTGTGGCAAAGCATACAGTATCTCCGGTATGGATGACTCTGTCAACCAGAAAACATCTTTTTTCTTGAAAGTCACTAATGACTGGCTTACACTGTGAGGTATAACAGGTGGCTATACCAGATTTGGATAGATGTAGATGCATTACATCTATTTAATGTTTAATCTAAGTTTGGTTAACACATGCACTAATTTATGAATGGAAATCAGACAAGGATTTTGGAAAACAGCCTGTTTTTACCCACATAATAGCTAACAAAATGGCCAATAATAGAGTTTTCAGAGATCTTTTTCAGAGAAGTAAAATGCTTTCAGTGGAACTAAACTTACTGAAGTATTTCTTATTAGTAGTTACACATCTTTTTGCATTTCACACGCAGGAACAAAAGCAGACCAAGAGAAACCTGTCTCACTCGGGTCACTCCAGCCATCTCTTCACAACAAAGTGCCTATGCCCAGTTTCCAAATACCCAACAGTTTCTTTCTCTCCCTCTTTGCATGGAAACAATTCCTCCTTCTCCCCCCAAAAACAATAAAAAAACCCCCACCCCCAAACAGAAAGCTAGTACCAAATGATCAATAAAATACACACAAAAATGTGTGACTTATTACATTTTATGCTTCATCCTGAAACCATTATAAAAGTTCTTACAACATTTTGGCAGTCATTTCTAAAAAGCTGCTCTGTATTGGAGAGGGAGCATATGCACCATGTGATATGACATCTGCCACAGTAAGTAAGCTTTTAATTGAATATTTGAGGAAATAAACATGTAAAACCCATGTAACTTGATGTCAAATAAGTTATTGTTGCCTCAAGGCTTTCTTGATTTTTTCCATTTTTATTTTTGGCAGGAAAGTTTGAAATATTGTACGTATTGGAGACAGGAGCACTTCACATACAATCGTCCATCAGGACAGAAAACATAACGTCGTATTATTGCTGCTACAGCAGCCCCCCCAAAATCTTGGCAGTTATCAAAGTGGCATTTGGGATCTGAGATTAACAATGTCTCTGCTCACATCTAAATATATATATTGAGCGCAGAGAGGAAGAAACGGAATTGACACACATTCAATTGACTGCTGTACCAGTACTAACTAGAAACATCTTTCTTACATTACCTCTCTGTTTCTTTTTACTCCTGTAACCTTTCACAAGAAGCAGTGTGGTGTTTTCCCTCTCCCTCTCTCTTACCAACACACACATACAGGCAGAGGAAGCTTGTGCAGCTCGCAAAAGAACAGTGTGGATCCATCCCTCCCTGACCTCACCATCTTTCATTGCCCCATCTCTCTGCTTTCCCCTGTGCTGCACACTGGCTTCAGGTAGAGTGTGTGAACAGAGCTGAAGATCAGCTCCTCAGCAGGGAACATATCACTCTTGAAAGACCCTCCCAGCTCACTTTTCAACTTTTCCACTCATCTACAGTAGTTAGTTGCTTTTTATGTCCTCAGTGAGACACCTGCCTATGCAACATACTTCAGTCCTGTGGTAGGAGAATAGATTTAATTTTTTCCCACCCATTCAGTATCTGGTGGTGCTGGAGATCTCACATTCTCGTTTGAGTATTCCATGCTGGTGGCACCTGTGGGTCTCCTCGGGCAGTGTGCTCCACACTGGGAGTTCACTCTACAGGAGCAAGCTTTCTCTTTGACCCTTCTCCAATTCACTGACAATGATGTCAAAAGTGATGGTCTGTGCAGCTTCTTACAGGGTGATTCCCTGCATCATCACTGCATTTATATCCACATAGCAAATCTGCACAAACCCATTTGAATTTATTTAGTGGGTAAGATTTTATGAGACCCAGGTATCAGATAGTTTACTGAAAAATCCCCAGGCCCTTGATATGTTAAGCCTAATTCTCACTTCATATGTGCTGATCTTATTCTCTTGCAATTCACTTGGGCCAGGTCCCCCTCCCACTTAAGACTACTATAAACTTTGATTTCCACAAGCTCAGCCGCAAAAGGAGTGAAAGCCTGGACCAAGGGAGTTCCTCTTCCCATTAATTATGCCTTTCTGCCATAGAATTTGCTCACCCATATTTGGCATGGATTTATCTTCTACAAGCCCACAACACTTACTGGCCATGAACCCAACATCTCATAGCTATTTAAAGAGTCTTCTCTAATAGTTGCTCCATTTTTTCATTGAGCTATGAAGCAAGAGAACACTACCGGGCACACACAGAAGATCAGACCATGATGGCTCAGTAATACCAAAAGAAACACAGACTCACTGCAGACAAGACGTGTTGAGCAATTAGATCAAGGGAAGGTGCAGCCACTGGTTAGAGTTCTCTAGAGCAAGGTCTTAGTCCTGCAGCAGGATCTCAGCGTGCTCACAATGCACAGGATTCCCCCCAAGCTCTGGGGCTGCAGAAGAGAATGTAGGGGAGCTTCAAGGAGCTATCAAGATGACTGACTTCAGTTTGAAAATGAGGAGGCTATGCATTATGGTTCCCACTGTAGTATTTAATCGGTTATGAAATTCCATCTGTTTTGCTTCACTTCATATTTTCAACTCAGCTGATAAAGCTTATAGCAGGGACACAAGCATGTTCTGGAAAAGCAGTTAGGAGGTCTAGAGGATTTTGTAACTGCGTAGGTGGAGTATGGGATGATTAGGATGGAGAATGTTGGGTTTTTTCTAGGAAAAGTCCATTAATAGGGTGTTAAAAGGCCCCATACTGAGACAAACACCTGAGGTTAGGGATTTAGATATGAATACTGATACTGGGACAAATGAACGGCAGCCTGTGCACTCACCAGGCCCACTGTTTCAGGTCCTTTTCTAATTTAGGCAGCATCACTATGACTAAAATCGGTTGTAGACTGGATTTTTTTGTTTCTTCACAGCAAGATGGGCTCAGAAACTGACTTTTCCTAAATGAGAGCATGTGATTGAGAAGCAGAGCTGTGCTGTGAGGCATGGCCTTTGGCCGGCAGCTACACCAGACTGCACCCTCGGGACAGGAGACCTGTTCACAGGATGCTGTTCTCTCCTTCACACAAGTTATAGACTTCTCTTATCAAGGCTCTCTGTAACAACGGCAAGCCAATGCCTGTGAAAGAAGACAGGTACATCCACAAGCAAGGGCCATATATACTTTCTGTTTTGTTGGCAATTGGGGAAGAGGTGGACTTAGCTTCACTAGGTGCTTGAGAAAACACACATAAACCAGGCTTGGCTGCCCGATTAAGGTGAATGTAGTATTTTAGCCCAGAAGTGCACTTGGTCATCAGGAAGGAAGGAAGGAAGGAAGGAAGGCAGGAAGGAAACCCATTTATTTCCCTTGTGCTTCTGTTGAGCTGGGAACTCAGAGCCGATGTGTAGGTGGAAGCCACAGGAGGAAGAACACAATGAACTCAGCCTTCCTGTGGTTCATCTGGGGTCTCATGTGAAAAGGGATTTGACAACACTGACAGAAATGTTGTGCTTAGAGGTGTGTGCCTTTAGCTGTCTGATAGGTCACTGCAATACAGGTATCTCATTAGCAGAGGCACAAGAAGGTGAGCCAAAAGAAATCTTGTCACAAGCCCTAAGGTCATTCCTGAGCTCAGGTATTAGAGAGGAGAGCAACTTTCCTGATGGCAGAAGCCTGAAAATGAATGATAAAAATCTGTACTGGAAATCATGGTGAGACTTTAAATGGTAGCCTACTCAAGGCACAAGGAATTCTAAGTGCAGGACAGAAAAAGCAATTTTTTTCTTGGATTTTATGATTAACAAAGCACAGAATTTGAATTATTTTGATTTTATGGCAGGTTTGTCTTGCCTTGCTTCTGGGACACTTGTGTTGAAGATGGCTGTGTTGAATCTTTAAGGACCATCTTATCTGCTGTATCAGTCAGGGACTTGGCAAACATTTCAAATATGAAAAAAAAAGTCTCAAAGGTGTTGATGCATTGGTTAGTCAAGTGTATATTTTACCAGGTTTATTTGGACCCTCACATCTGTTTATTGGTGGCTACTTCAAAGCAATCTATTTCTGCAGGACACAGTTGGCACTGTCTAAGTGTATTGTCTGCTGCAAAGGAGAGAGAAGACGTTAAGAGCATTAGTTTGTCATTCGGGAAACACTGAAATTAATTTCTTCAGAAGCAAATACAGATGATGTAGTAGAAGCTTCTAATATCCTAACCACAAAATAAATAAAATGGACATCTACAGTACTGAAACGATTAAATAACGTCTCTCTTAAACACATGCACACACACACTTTCTTACACAATGCAAGTGTTAATATGCACTTGAATATCCTTATTTGCCCACTTTAGCATGCTGTGGAAGGTTACAGAAGCCTCTGTGTAGCATAAGCATACGAACAATAGCCTTACCCCTCTTTATTTTCAGGGGCAGCATGAAAAAAAAAATCTTCTTGTCTGACCCAGTTACAGTTATTTGTCTTTCCAAAAATATTTTCCATATGGAGATCTCCAAGTCTGAGTGCCATCTGTGAGGACTTCTTGGGTTTCTTTTACAGAGAAGTCTCTGGAGGAAGCCCAAGTGCAAGACTGGGCTAGGCTGACAAGATTTTTTCAGTGAGAAACAAGGACACTTGTGTGCGGTGGGTCCTACTTCCCAGTCATTCAGTTTTGGGTAATTCCTTAGTCAGGACTGTATGGCTCATTGGAAATGCTGTGCTGCAGATGGACCTTGTACTTCTGTAAGAATATGTGTAGCCATGCGGTTGCTCCGGAGTCTCCAGGATGGATGTTTGAAAATGGCAGTCAGACTTTGAAGTGGGTGTCCCATCCAGTCACTCTGGTATAACTCAGTTCTGTTGATTGTCCCACTGTATTTTCTTGTAGACGTTTCTACCTTCTGAGTGGCAAAGCTACACAGGTGGAAACACCTGAATTTAATTTGAGGGGGATAGCTTACTGAAAACTTTTGAGAAACAAGAACTGAATATTGGATTCATGTTTTGGAAAGAGACAGGGAAGCGTCTGCATCCCCGAAGAAATGTGATGTGGTGTGTTGTATTAGCTGATGACGCGTCAGCTCATTCATACGGGATCACTAATATCATCAGGACACAGTGAATGCTCAGTGTTAGGACAAAAAGTCCATGGCTACATTTTGTGGCATTTGAAAAGCCAAAAACAAGAGGAGGAGGGAACTGTAGTGACCTTTTAGCAGAACTACCAACTGAGATCTGGACATCCTTAGCATGATCTCCTGGGATTATGTCAACCTGATTTGCTTCAAAGGCCTGTCAGCTTTCTCAGACAGCAGTACCTCAGCTGAATGCTGCAGAGATCTGGCAGTACAAGCATGGCCACTGTCCTTCCTGCAGAAGTTAAGGGAAGCCACCACCACCTGGCTATGTGTCCTATCCATATGGAAAGCTTAATTGTGAGCAAATCAAGAAAACGTCAAAGGTGGAAGGGGAAGCAGCTAGGTTTAGCTTTCCAGCTGCGTTTGCTGGGGGTAGGAGATTGCAAACTAGAAGGCAGACAGCAAGTCTTGTTTACTGGGCAATGTGTTGTTCGGATGCGGGCTAGAAAGCATCCTGCTGTAAGGCGAGCAGCAAATATGTTGTTTAAAAAGGCACTGAGGCTTTCTCTTTGCAAAAGGCACAGGTATCGGTGTCTGCCTTTTCACTAGCTTTGGAGAACACAGTTTTTGTCCTAGTACTGAAGGGACTGCCCAGTTTGTGAGAAAGTCAGACTCAGAAATGGAGGATGTCACTATTATGGGCTCTGCAAAAGGATTTTATACCCTGGATTCTGTGGGTCCCAAGAAGCTGTCCTGACTTGGACTCCTACAGCAGGACGTAAAGGTCCCTGGAGGGGAGGAGAAAATTTCTGGCTAGCCAACCAGCTATCTGGCAACCTCTGGTCATTCTGCTGGGCATGATTTAGGACTCACCTAAACAGGCAAATACGTAGGCAACATTGAGCTAACATAAATCCTGGTGCAGACACTTTGTTGTTGTTGCAGCATGGCTATGCTTTTTCTGCTCTGTCACTCTGACCGTGGTGAAAGGCTTGGAGATACAGGAATCCTGACGCTTGCTTTTCTTATGCAAACTGGCCCAGCCTCTAAGGGTGCCCTCAGCACCCTTTGCACTACCTAAGTGGGTGAATTGGTCTCTTCCAATGGCTCAGGTGCTGTCCCTGAAACATGACAGCTCTGCACCTCTCCCGCTGCCAGGTGGTCCCTTACAAGGCACATTCACAGCTGCAATAAATAATAATGAATTTGGATGGACAGAAAGGTCACACTGATGTCAAGCAGAATGAAAGGGACTCCAGAAATTTGCTGGTTTTTTCTAAATAATATTGTGTCTGCTGTTTTGCACAAATTGAAGCACACTGGGGCCACAGAAGAGTAATGATTACACTTAATGAGGGGCAATTGAAAGGTATGAAGTAGTTCTTCCAAACAAGATCTAATCGAAGCTGGAACCATACAGACACTGCGCTCAACAAGCTTTCCTATGAATAATGCACTTAATTACCATCTGCTTTTTTCATAACATGGATAAAAATGTGATCACATATAAAATTCTCACTGTGTTTCCTAGGATACAAGGTGATCCTCATTTCAAACTAGCTTAAAAATGGCAAATGAGCAAACTTAATTTTAATAAAAACAAGGAAACTCACACATGTGAAATATAATCTGGGCACTTCTGATTTCATGAAAAAGTGTCTGTCTTTGCTTTTCATAAAAAACCTAGTGAAGAACTTCATAGTATATCACAGCAAGGCACTTCACACCTGTGATTTGGTCCACATGGAGGATGGCAGCACTTCTCCTAATGGACAGTGTGAGAACAGTGTGAGAAAGTTTCCACATTAAACAACAAAACAGTAAACTCTACCAAAAGCTGATTTTTCAACAATGTGAGTCAAAAGACAAGCATAAATGACTCTCATGATGCAGCTTTTTTTAATTACCACCATAGCTAGCTAGCTTTTTATGTAGTGACACCAGTAAGTACACTGCTTAGTGAAAACAGAGAAAGCTAAAATTATACTTGTTTTAGTTGCATCAGCCTCACAGTGAAGGGCCTGTGTCACAGAATAAAGCTTTTTAAATAGCGTGATATCTGCAAGACACTCTGATCCTTATTCCATGTCAGAAGTCTGCCTTGTGCTGGATTAAGGAGGTCAACTGGGATTTCATAATCTGAGCTCCCAATCCCTCCAAGGTTCGCTATCAAGCATAGCATGTACCATCACCAGAGTATTCCCACTATTTCAGTGATGTTCCTCAGATGAATTGAATGGGATGATGGAGAAATGAAGATATTGCCTGCCCATCTCCTCATGTTCACTAGCACAACCATGGTATTTTATGACATGAGAAATTTATGAGAGGGGTTATGGTTTCTCAGTGTTCCTGGCCTGTATACAGCACTAAAGGTTAAGAAACATCTCAAGACCTGTGTCTTCTCAGTACCATATCTGTTTACATAGTAGACAGTGAATATGTCCAGTGTGATGGATGGGAGTGCCTTCAGACAATATGATCACTCCATTTCACTTCTCTCCATCACTTGAGCCTGACAAACAACACTAAAAGCGGTTGGCTGGCTACTGTTACGCCCTTTTGACTTCAAACGCATCCTAATATGACATTAACCTCAGTTTACCAAATAAGACATAGTCGGCTTAATCTGCTCTCTCCTGCTCTTAATTAACAGGAAGGTCAACCAAGCCATTCCCACACCGAAGACAGAGGGCTGCAGCTCTGGCCTTATGGACTTCCCCTGATCCCTTGAGGCCAAGTGGGAGCAGTGGGGAAGAAAGAAGAAAGCAGAGTTTCCTTTCTGTAACTGAAGGGAAGCTCAGCCCTCGTGCTTGGCAGAGCTTAGCAATGCTCCAAAAGTCAGAGCTCCTGCTCAGAGACCGACTGTTTCTGAGGCATCCCATGTGATAGCTCTTCCCATTCTTTCCGTTCTCTCTATTCCCCAAGGTGGAGAGGGAAGGAGGAAACGACAACTCCGTAGGTCTGACGGGATTAGATATTCTGCTGAAGGAGCCTGTGTGTACTAAAAGCAAAAGGCTCAGCAACGGCTGCGACTGTGTGTATCTGTCAGGGAGGTGTTGCAGATAACGCTGAGCCGGGTAGCCTTCCAGCTCTCCTCCTCCCACATTCCTGTGCCCTGAGAAGCCTGCCCTTCATCGGTCATTCTGGCAGAGGGCTGAAGGTAGGGCTAGTCACGATGGTGAGTGTTGGCCCTGGCTTTTTGGGACATCAGGGTCCTCTTTGCTCCCCTCTGACCCTACCTACGTAAAACTCCGAGAGGCAGGCACAAGATTCATGTGCACACTTCTGTCCTCTTTACAACCTCTTCTTTGCCAAGGACTGTGTATTTGTTTTAGTTAAAGAAGCTTGTGACTGAAAACAGCTGCAGACTGAGTGGAAAAATAACACCTAAAAATAGCCCCAGCCTGAGAGCACAATGTGCATTGATTTTACTATGAAGAGTACAAGAGCAGGGAGATGGTGACTAGGCTGGTATGTTCTAATACATCTCACCCTGCCATATTTAGAGTGCATGTAGTAAGCCAGGCAGCCAAGTCAGTCCATGTAGGTATTTGACTGCTTTGGAAAGGTTCCCGGCAGAGCCACTCCAACTACAACAAATTAGTGTGGTATTTTTGTAAGCTGACAGTGAGGAAATCACCCCACAATATTACCATGTTCTGCAGAGAACAGAGAATATGTAACTGCTGAATAAGGACGACAAATCTCTCACTGACTGTTTCCATTCAAAACATTTTCCTAGAATAAATTATCAAGTAGATAATATAATTTTCTCCTGTCTGCTGCATGCTGGGATGGGACCTGAAGGAGAATCGAGTTCTAGATGCAGATCACAGATCCAGATGCATGAATTTCTCTTACAGTTTTGCCAACTTCAGCGAGCCAAGCCCATGCAACAGCTCAATAGAAATACCTCTTCAAATTCACTACCACAGACAGCAGGGGTGCTAATAGAAAGCACAGCTGCATCAGAGACATCATTTTTATGTTATGATGACTATGACTACCCACTTAAGCAGTTGGTGGCAGGGTCATATGCTACTCTCTTCAGAGATGGCAGCTATAAAATAAGGACCCTTGTCAATGAAGACCCATCCCAGCATGAACCTGCCCACTGCCTGGACACCTCCCAGCCTTAAAGCCACGGAAGCTGAGTGTAGGTATTGAAGAACCATGTTTTTTTCAAGGCTAACCCCAGTTATGAAAGAAGCCCCAGTTTTAAAGATAGAAGTGACGTTGGTTCCTGCACCTGGGGTTGACAAGGGCTATAGTTCTGCCTTCAGCCTCTTTTCTCCTTAGGCTTTGAAATGTTACTAGCCCATGAACTGGGCAGTGCAAATCCACTCTGAGAGGCAGAAGAGTGCCCTGTCAGGAGTTTTCAAATTGTTTCTATGCCAGCTACAGGTCTAATATCATCCTAACTCCTGTTAAAGGGGACTGCTGCCTGAAGAGTGAGTCAAGAGGACACCAGGCCCAGAGGATGGGCCTGGGTGAAGAAGTTCAGTTCTGAAAAGCTCAATGCTGTTAAACACCTTTAAAATCATTGTGTTTGTTACATATTTGTCTGCAGATTTCAGACAAATAGAGGTTCAGACACTTGCAAGATAAGCTCCAGCACCTTGTAGGTGTTTGTGCTATGACCAGATTTTTTTTCCTTTTAAACAACTGTCTTTAACTAAACTGCCCCTCACAGTACATACGCAGAAAACTTTTCTCTTTAGAAGATACAGCTCACTTGGTCGTCATGAAAACAGAAAGCTGAGAGGAGCCCAGCACTTCATCTGTGATTGACAGACTGTCCCCAACCAAAGGGATATTCAGAACAGTGCTTTCGGAGACGCACCCCAAATTCCTCTCTGCAGCTGGCAGGAGAGCGATCTGGCCGAGTTTAAAAACATCCAAGCTCGTTTCTGACTTGCTCACCAGTAGACCGGAGCAGTTTTCCTGGTGTGCTGCCTTTAGGGGAACCACTGAGGAGGCATTGCTACCCTTCTCCTGGGAAGTTGGTAGAGGAGGGTGAGGTGAATTAATGCCACTGGTGGTCTTGTTCAAGGACAGCAGAGGCAGATGTTGATCTCTTCTGAAGGCAGATATGCCCTGGTTTCAGCCTGGTGTTGCCTGAACAAGCACCCATAGTTCAACCTTGATTTCCCTGCACTTTTTTGAGGTAGGGTGGACGTCTGAGACTCACACTTGGGAGATGCTGGATCTTGAATTTTGTGTCGCTCAGACTTTTTGCAGATATTCAAAATAGCCTCGTACACCAATGTACAAAACAGGCCTCCCTTCCCTGCTGCACTGTTAGCGTCCTCACAACCTGACAAAATAATTGTGAATGAGAGTGTTAACCAAAACACAATCCATTTACCTGGAAAGACACAGGTGTGTGTTTTTCTGTGAATATTCAAGGACTGTCCACTTTACTGGCACTAGTATTTTCATTTTTCTAAGTAAAGAATGCTTGTGCGTGACATGGCCCAGGGATCTGAAACAAAATGACCTGACCTTGCTGACTAATCATAGAGTGAAGGAAATTAATTTCTGTTTAGGATATCTGTAATTAATCCATATATTAAGAAATGAATTAGTGTTGGAAAAGTATAAATAATTAATAACTTGAGAAATAAGTGCAATCTGGGCATAAATTTCCCAGGAGGAGAAGGAAGATAAAGTGTTTGATGTAAATTATTTGCTCAGCTTTACCATTTTGGTAAAACATTTTTTTACTAAGAGCAAAACCAAGGGAAACAGAAATGACTGAATGGTTAATGAGTCAGACATAAATGATACTGTGCTTATTGGAATAGCTGATTGTGGAAGGTACACCAAAAATGGCAAAATGTGTGCACACAGCAGATAAAATTAAACCATGTGACAACACTTGTACTGGAAGAGAGATAGCTTTAAGCAATATTGCTAAAGGTAAATTAAAGCTTGTACAATACTACAGATAATACAAGACCCAAGGCTAAAACAAGACAAATGTAAGAGTATTATATGTAGCTGGAAAGTTTTTCTGTATATGATTTGCATGTATGCACATCCCCAGAATTTCTTACAAGGCTTATAGATTACTTAAATTTAGAAACTATTGCTACAAACTATTCTCTATGAAAATGTCATGAAGCCATTGGGTTCCTGTGGTCCTTGATAATGAAAGTAAGCAGTGGTTTGGGTTTTTATGAAAGGACCAAGTCCTTGTAAAAAGGTTAATGAATCTAAGAAAAACTTTGACCATGATCTGAGTCTGTGGTGAAACCCAAAGGCATGTGAGTTTCACAGAATGCTAGACTTCATTTGTTAAGAACTTCAGATGAACATCCCCAGGGAGGTAGCTTCAAAGCTAAGTACTAGGGAAAAAAGGAACAAGGTATGGAGTAGAGACTCATGAAGCAAAGGAGAAATGGTTGTCAAAGCAAGGAGGTGGAAAGAAACAGAGATAAAGGGAGAACTGCCAGCAGCATTCGAGGCAAGTTAGAAAAAGCTTCATCAATGACATCTGAATTCAGTGCCTAAGCAAATGAACAGAAACTTCAACCTACCAAAATCCTGATTTTAAGCCAATAATGAAATTTTTAATATGAGAATAAATATATTTCCATGCATTTATCTGCAACACAATAATAAGTGTTTCTCCCACATTGCACTAGACACCACACTAACCTGAATATTGAGTAACAAAGTTAATCAAATGTATATACAGCATAAAAATCCCATGTTCTGAACTGTACTTAGTCCTCTAAAGATTCAGCCTCTGGCAGTATTAATTGGGCACCTAAATTTGTAATCTTCCATTGTATTAGCCTGCATACAATGTCTTGAAAATGTCTTTTAGGGACTTATGCAAAAAAGACAAAAAGAGATGAAGAAATCTTCATAAAACAAATCCTACAATCCCAGTACATGAATGCTTTTTTTTTCTTTGTCACACAACAGTTTGCCCCTTGGGAAACTTATCTTGTGTAGGACTATGGGGAGTAGATCAAAGTCCTATACATATCTGTACACATTGTTCCAAATACATGGTTTCCTATCTCATTTGTCCCACTCTGTAGAAAAAGCCCTGGACTGGGCAACTGCCAAGAGGTGCGCCTCTGCCATGAATACAAAAGGACAGTCTCTAAAAATGCAAAAGGGCTTGGGTAATGGCACTGGAATACTGAAGGAAAGCTCTTCTTTGATAGCAGCTACAAAAGCCAATTTTCTCCAATTCATTTCCACCAACTAGTGACTCCAGAAGAAGAGTTGCCCTGTGGGCAGAGTTACTCGCCAAAGCACCCTGCGGACTGGCTGTTCCCCATGACACTTCCAGGCATGCCTGCTCGTGGATGCCGGGTCATGCCCTGAACTCAGGCTGGACTGTGGTGGGGCTGTGAGACCTTACCCCTTGGCTAAGGTCCCTGGCACTGCGCTCCATCCAGTGCGCAGGTGGAAAGATCATCAACTTCAACGTCTGACGGAGGGTCCTGTGAACTGAACAGCGGCTTTGTCAACCTGGTTTGATTAACTAGGAGATAGTGAATTTCTGGCGAAGTACTATGTTAATGCTTATTGCTCTGATTTACCAAGACTCAAATTTCCTGGTTTCAGATTAAAAAAAAAAAACCCTACAAATTTTTTATTTATTTATTTAGATTTAGCTTAATCTCCCAGCAGTCTGTCTCCTCAAGTAACTGAATGAAATGTCTAATACATGCCTCCAAAAATTTCATGAAGATAAAGAAACTAAGCATGGTTTTTTCCCATAGTTTCACTGCACAGTGCTTTTAGGTAAACACTAACATACACCTTGTATTGGATGTAACTAAATAAATTGTATATGTATTTATGTCTTTGAGTTTAGTGTATCCAGTTCTTCTTTATTCTTCCTTGGTTCCATTTTCATTGACCTTTCATTGAGCTCATTTCCACAGAATTCTTTCAGATTGGATATCTACTTTCTAAAAATGTCTGACTCTCTTGCTATTTTAAATCATAGTAAATCTCTAGGTTACCTTTGTGCTTTTTTTTTAAACTTGCACTTTCTGTAATTTCTCCTCTGGTATCTTTGAATAGTCCTTGTTGTAAGTTTCAGGATTCTTATTTTGTGTCAGGGTTTGTGCCAAAATTTTAGGGAGTTTTTAATCAGCTGCTTCAATTTGCAGTAATCAGTCTATTATGACAGTACAACATCTTCCCTAAGAATGACAAATTGAATCTTAGTGGGATCCCTAAAAATAATCCTTTCTTCCTTTCCTGTAGCCCTGGATTGGCTTTATCCAGGCAAATAAAACATGCTGCTGAGTCTTAATGAGTCCACACATACTTTTTCATAATTGCTTATACTTTAGTTGCGACATAGGTCACTGAAATTCCCCATGGTGGCAATGTGGAACCAGAGATATGTTGGAGCAAATTTGGGGGGCAGAAAGCTCTTCGGTTCAAAGGGATTCATTTAATTTGAACTCTGCTAATTTCAAGTCTCCTCAGAATATCTCATCTTTTCTTTTACTTTTTCCCAGTTTGCCTGCTTTCCCTTTGATTCTATTGGGCATATTGAAATCTTCTCACGTGGCCAGCATCCTCTCTGTTACATTGGACAACAAAACATTGGTATTACATTTCTGTTTCTTCAGATCTGCAAAGAAATAGGGAATTAAATGTTATTTTTATAAATATCATGCTCCTCAGGTAACCTGCCTGATAGTTTCTTGCCTTAATTTGCAGAGTTAAATTCAAGGAACTTGTAAGGGGAAAAAGAAGAAACACAGCTGAAAATGAAACAAGGGGCTTCTCTAGCTACAACAACCAGGTGAGGTTTTTAGAGTTGGCTTAATCCAATTCAAAACCATATTGTCCTGAAAAAGAGCCTTCCACATTTCTCTGATCCTGACTGTTTGTTCCTGCCCTTTCCTTTGGGTTAGCCCAGCTGATCACAGAGGTGGGTGGTGAGTTAGATGATTAGCTTTTCACTAAGAGGAGCTGGCATAGCTAGCCTAGACTACATGCCTAACTTTTGGCTGACTAGGTAAGGTTAAATGGATTTCTGTCCCGATTAGTTGTCTAGTGCTTTTCTGAACTGTTGAACAACAGCCATATACAAAAAGTGTCAGCATTTCCAGGATGGGTGAAAGGATTAAAATTTGTAAAGTCATCTAGATTTCAGATTTGTTTGGAATTAAATGTACTGTAACAATAAAGTTATTGTTAGTCTTGCACTGAGCACTCCCATTTTGCTTCATAGCCTAATAGCCACCAGAAAAGACATTTGAAAACTTATTGTATTATTATTTATGATACATACAAAGCAAATAGAGAAGAAATGCCACAATAATAATTTAAACATACTGAGTTTTAGCACAGAAAGCAAGATCAAACTAATTAAATCCGTATTATCACTTTCTGTACGAACCACACACTGTTCTAATGTGCTGTAAATTCAAGTCCCATTAAATAAAGACCTGATTGTGCATGCATATGTATGTATGCATGAGAGGACGGATGTGGAGAGAGAGGAGATGCAAACAGTCCTTCCATCTCCTGGGGCCTGTTGCAAAACCCCTGTTAGCTCCCAGAAGGACTGGGGCAGGGACTTTCATGCCTTTGTGCAGCGTCCAAGTAGAAAAACGCGAGGGTAGTAGCACTGCTGTTGCTGTTGTTTCCTAAAAGAGGTCTGGTGAGATGGGGTAGGTGTGAGGTAATGAGTGATTTGGCACAGAGCGTTCCTCTATGTTCTGCTCTGAATCTCCAAGAGACATACTGGCTCAGCTGATCAGATTCCTTTAATAACACAGCTTCCAGGTCTACACGTGCTGCTCCTTCTCTGCTCCATAGCCAATGATGGTCATGGCTTGAGGCCACAGTCTAACACTGTGTCTCCAGGAAGAGTGTTGTTTTTAATGTCAATCCAGTGTTGTTTTAAAAGAGAGACAAAGAATTAATGCATTTCCTGGGGTCCTCAGCTTTCCTGGATACTTTTCAAGCTGTTTCAGAAGTCAGTATTTGCTAAAAGCTGTCAGTAAGTTTGTGACAACATTGCAGCATCTCAGATGCAGCAGCTATGGAGCTAGTTGACAGAAATGTGTTGAAAAATGCCAGCTTGCTGAACTTGGAAACACTGCCTTCAAAGGACAGGCACTAATATTTGCCATGATGATAGCCAGGTATCGGTCTTGGCCATTTCCTCATGAGTTTGCTCAGCTGTTTGGGTTATTGAAAGCTGCTGTGCCCACAGGAATGGACCGGATCTGCCAGACTGATCTTACTTGCAGTCAGTTGGGTGACTGGACGACTGGGTCTGAAAGAACACAATACATAGAGAGGTGGCTAAAAAAGAGCTAAGGGAATACCTTAAAATATTGTTTCCAAGTATATGGTCAGAACGCTTTTGCTGGCTTATTGGTCCCATCTCGCTTATTTTCCTTGCAAGTTCTTTCAAGACAGTCACTGGCAAAGGTTACTGAAACCAGTACATTTTAAACCAAGCAAAAAGTGAATTTCTAGTACAGACAGCTCTGATTTCTAGAGATATTTGCTTCCAGTTAGGAAATAGGAGGAATAGCATGCAACTTATTAGACTAATAAACTGGATATCAATGAGTTACTTGCATAACCAAAGGTATCCATCCTCATGTCATGCAGCAGATTTTCTAAAATGGGTAATTTTTCAAAAAACATCCAAAGATGTCATCCCTAGATAATTTGGAAACAAAGTTAACACTGAAATGTATTGTATTATGTATTTGCTATAAGCAGCTTTCTCATTTATAGACATATTTCCTTTCCCCAAACGATACAATAACAGTGGCAATGCAGAAAAACACTAATTTACATTAGCTGTATGCTTGATACATTTCTGCAGTCCAGGGTGGACGACTGTTCAAGGCTAAAAATTCAGTTCTTCTTTATTAAAAAATACCAGTCCTTGCTATAGGAGTTGATGATTCAGTGAGAATTATAATTATAATCAAAGCATAATAGGCATTTTGCGCCCCTTATAATCGCTGCCAAGAAACTATTTATTCAGCTAAAGAATTAAATCTTTGTTTGTAAGCTCTTTCTTGTTCACAATAGAAATAAAAGTGTGTGACTTGGCTCATGAGCAGATACCAGTCTGGCTATTTTACTGAGATTGAAAAATAGGCCTTCATACAGAAAGACTTGTCATACTTAAAACAATTATTTATATATATGTACCTCTATAAAATCCAGTGTTTAGCTCCAGTGAAGCTACTGATTTCCCTTTTCCTTTATTGCAGGTGGAAAACTGTGATATGCTGTATGTTGGATATTGCATGCATCTCTGGCACAAGCAACTCAAAAAAACCCCAACAAAACTAAAAGCACTCTGGACAGACATGATCAAAATTACTATGGAAATGTTCCCATATGAACTGAGACAAAAGGTTTAAAATTATTCAGGAAAAAATGAACAAGGGAGGAAATGCTGGAAGCCAAGAAAATAATAAATTATACAGATGAATTGGGTCATTTTGCTTGCTCCTTTCAACTTTGTAAGAACAATAAAGTTCCCTGAAACTACCTGATGATCTTTCTCAAAGAGACAAAGGGGAGTGAGAATGACACACCAGGTGCTTCTAATTCTCACAAGACAACACCCTAAGAAAAAAAAGACATTTCACACAGCTGTAATCAACTTACATCATCAGGAGAAATACTCTGGCTTGGTATGAAGAGTCCACTGCTGTCTTTTCTTACTATCTTCTCTAAATATGTGAGTAAATTCAGCAAAGCCTTTTAGTTTTAAGAATGCTTGGCAGCTTTGTGTGGGGTCTATTGGCTGAAAAAAGCAAATCTTTCAAAGGAACATCACAAAGCAAGCTCTTTTCAACCCAAATCATCATTAAGATATTCAGTTTGTTGTCAGTTGGTATCACGGAAACCATAGCTCCATGAAAGGGAAAGACATCAGTGAAGATAACAAGAACACACATGATGACCACACCAAGGGCCTTGGTAAGGCAGAGGACACCTTAGCGGCTGTTCCTTTTCACAATGTCTGCTAGTAGCTGTACTTTTCTAATTAGGTGGGATATCCTGGTTTAACTTAGATGGCTCCATGTTTAGAGAGATTCAGCCCTCAAATTTGTTCTTCATATTGAGGTAAGAGGACATGGCATAAAGGATACCTCATATGATCAAATCTTTCTCTGATAATTTTATTTGATCAGGGAAAACAATGCAACAAGCACACATCATGACATAGCCCACAAACGTAACTCAGTTTTGCTCTATTTATACAGTTATGCTTAACAGGGAAAACTTTTATATTAGGGATCCAAAGTTACAGAGCCTTGGACAGCTGCTAAAAGAAAACAGTAATTTGCTAAGAAGCCTATACTTGTTCTAAATCAAGTGCCTTCACTTGTGTCTTGTATCATACGTGCTTCGTATGGATGTAACTTATTTTAAGGTAACTTATTTTAAAATATCCATGCCAAGTGTTTGTGTGAGCGAATGAGAATGTGCATTGTATATCCAAGTAAGAACAAAATGTTGTGAGAAAGGCTGATTTGAAGTTATTTCTTATCCCAGTAAAATGAGGGATGCTATAAGCCTGCTTTTTATTTCAAGATGTCCTGCTGTTTAGGTTAGATCCTATGTCAAGTCAGTAAGAATTCTCCCTTTAACTTCAAGAAGATCAAGATTGGGGCAGCCACTGTAGTCTTAATAAATGTAAATCTTATTAGAAATACCTTCTTTTATAACAAGTGCCAAGCTGTGCAAAGCTGCAGGCTACATTACCTTACAACATTGACTGAAATGGCAGAAGAGGTTACCATCCACACTAATGAATTTTTTTAATTACTCCTTGCAAAGAGGGTGGTACAAAAACTCTAGTGAGAAGCAAATTAATCCTTGAATTGAAATACACTAGTAAGGCTTAAATAATATTTTAAAAAAATATTTTCTGGTCAGCACTCTTCCTAAATCAGTCTAGAATATGGCAGATGTTTTTGCTCTTATCAGTCATTGAGTTTTGGGAAAGGAGCTGCTTACTCTTTTGGAGGACATCTACTTACCCATTACAGACAATGGCATGGACATCAGAAATGAAAGCTTCCCCACACTATCAACTCTGCTTACCACCCCACTAGCTAGGGATATGGTGACAAAAGAGAAGCGTAAGGGGATTTTGGATGCTAAGGACCATTCCAGCAGTCTTTAACTTCACCTTCCCTTGAGCTGTTACTGAGAAGTTAAGCTGCCAAGAGCCATTACATGCTTTAATTTTCCTGCTGGCCTCAAGAGATGTGTATCTATAGAAGTGGCTGCTAGGATCAGACGCCCAGTAAAGGGGCTCAAGCCCAGTAAACTGTGTGAGCTATGAGCTGGAGACTATGGGCTCATTCAGTCTTAGGTCTGCCTTGTGAGATGCTGTGGGGTCAAAGCGATCACCAATATAAATGGCTTTCCAGACTGATGGTGCCCATTCCCGAACAAGCGGCTAGCTGCTGGGAAGGTCATTGTGTGCAAACTTTTACTGGCAGAAAAAATGGTGAGAACTGAGCCAGAGGAACATGGCTTTCTACCAGCCTTCCAATAGACATATCCTGGCAAATTTAAGTATGCCCAGTTCCTTTACAAAGAATGGGTGGCCGGCTGGGAGACAGATTTTTGCTAGGGAGATATAATAAAGAGGGGTTTTACAGTCAAATGTGGAAGTTAATATGATGTTTTCTTTTTTAACAAAAAGGCAAGTGAGCCAATGCAGGTTAATCAAGAATGAGCCTCATTTTTTCCCAAATGTGAAATTAATTCATATTGGAATTTTTAAGGTTTTAATTTCTTTTCTTTATCTGAATTTCTGCATTTTCTGGTAATAGAAACAAATATGGATGCAAAGTTCCTTAATTATTTGCAATCTGGTTAGAATAAACAAGTATCTATTTTCATTTACCTTCTCCTATGAAAACATTTTGAGTTAACCAAGAAGTCTTTGAAGTCTCTAATCTGTTTTCTAAAGAAAAAAATGTTAATTCAGCTGACTTGCTGCAAGCTAGCACTCATGCATGCAAGAGCAGGAAATGCTCCAGTATGTTACAAAAATATACTAAATATATGACTAAACCCAACCACTACTTAGGTAATTGGTTCAGCCATGACAGGTTCTCAATATTTTTCCACGCTCCTATTACGTACAACAGAGTACTTTTCTTGTCCAGGCCTGAACAATAATCAGATACAGCTCATCAGTGAAATCACAGGCAACCCCTAGACCCATAATAAGACAGTAACAAAAGCAGAATAAATCCACAGGGAAATATTTTCTCCTCTTTTAGTTCCATTAAAAAATACATATTTAAAGCAGATTGCATGTCTCCAGAAAGGACGGACCTGATTCAAACATCAGATCAAAAAACTTTGTTTTGGGAAGGTTTGGATATTTTATTTGCATTCAGTTGTCCCTTTTTCTGCCATGGCCCCAGATGGTCTCCTTGACCTAAGGATGGCCACACAGGAAGTGGACCAGGGAATATCAGAACAGGATCCACTCCTCAAGTCTGGACTGAGCCCACAGCACTACTTTTGTGGAGGGTGACTGCAGCCTAATGCCAGAAGTCTTGTGCGTACACCCATATGAGTACTCAGTGTCATGCTGTTGAGAAGGAAAAAGACACAGCAATCAAGTGAGGCAATTAGCTGTTCTTCAGACAAAGAATCATTTCAGAAACAAATGAGCACTACATGAAAGGACAGTAAAACTCTAGCTGTAGCACCTACACAGCATGTACTAGAAAGAGCGCAGGCAGTAACATCCATTTTTCAGGAAAGTCCTGGTTTTCAGGTGGCTTCCAAGTTTGTTATCAGACATATTTGAAAAATGAGACTGCAAAATCCACAATAATTCTTTAGGTAAAAGAATGATGCTCTCAGATTTTGACACTGCTATTCTGACTGGGCTTTGTCTGGCTCTGCCTGCTAACAAACAGTGCCAGAGAATGAACATTACCAAATGGAAGAGAACTTTGGTTTGTAAATGTAGAAGTCTGAAACAGGAGTTAAAGTATGATGAACCACCAAAACCTGGAGAAGGAGATACTTGCTGAGATGAATAAATGAGATATTTCAGCAAAAGCCAATACTAGGAGTCATTAGCCCAATCAAATTATGCAATAGTTTTCTCTACATGGGATCAGCAAAAGACAAAACTTAATTCCAGCTTGGCAGAGGCAGCCAATCTAATCTTGACCAATTTTACACATGATGACGTCATGAGTCATAAATACTGAGGAAAAGAGGAACAAGAAATAATAAAATGGCCACGAGGATTAGCCAGATCATGAAAAATAGCAGAAATAATTTTAAGTGGAAGATACAAGGCCTGCCCAATCATCCTTTAGGATGATCAGAGGGCTGGAGCACCTCTCCTATGAAGACAGGCTGAGAGAGTTGGGGTTGTTCAGCCGGGAGAAGAGAAGGCTTCAGGGAGACCTTATAGCAGCCTTCCAGTACCTAAAGGGGGCCTACAGAAAAGCGGGAGAGGGACTTCTTACAAGGGCATGTAGTGATAGGACAAGGGGTAATGGCTTTAAACTGAAAGAGGGTAGATTTAGATTAGATGGAAGGAAGAAATCCTTCCTTGTGAGGGTGGCGAGGCACTGGGACAGGCTGCCCAGAGAGGCTGTGGATGCCCCATCCCTGGCAGTGTTCCAGGACAGGTTGGATGGGGCTTTGAGCAACCTGGTCTAGTGGAAGGTGTCCCTGCCCATGGCAGGGGGGTTGGAACTAGATGATCTGTAAGGTCCCTTCCACCCAAACCATTCTATGATTAGCTACTAGCACTTTTCTTCATATCTTGCCCTATACAGTGAACACTAAGAAAGTGGAAGCAAGCAGACAAGATTATGGACTTTCATTTAGCAGGGACATTTTAGTGAATAAGAGCATGTACTCTGTTCTGAACAAAAGATCCCCATGCTTGAGATGAATACATGCTTAGGAGATGGGAAACTTAAATTGCCCTTCATGGAATTCCCATATCATCTTGCTGAGATGCTGTAGGAAGGGAGGAGACCATGGAGTTAAGTCCTCTTACCTTAATGACCCTCCAAGGCCAACAGGGAAAGCCAGGTTGTTCACAAGACAGACAGAGGATCCCAGGCATGAATATAGACTCCGTTACCTTTTAAGCCTACCTTCATTCTGCTCTGAGGAATAAGGGTCTGCTTTCACTCCTTTTCCTTCTGTTCATCCCTGAATTCTCACGGCCCTGGAAGGACCAAGTGCCCCTTCCACCTAGGCAGAGCTCAGCAGAGTGGAAAGGTTATGAAGAACCAGGCGGCTGCCGGAGCCAGGCAGACACTTACATAATTCCCATCTTTCCCAGACAAATATCTGAGCTCCACAGAATATTCAGTAAATACAATGTTTTGACCAATGTCCCCATATCATCATTATGGTGTTTATTTCTGCTCATTCTGAATTTGAATGCGAAATGTTCATAAGTAGAGGCATATACAGAAGTGTTCTGAGGTAACTGTGCTTTACTAAATGAAAATTGCATTGACAATTCTTATGACTGTTTAATATATAGAGCGCTGCAAAGAATCTGGAGGCACCAGGAATTTTTGTAATTGTTTTGTATGTTACAACATGTTTTTATAAATGGGTTATGTTTTATCCTGCTGGTCCTTTATCTCACTCCTGTCCTTTCCAGAATTTCTAATTTGTAAATGAAAATACGCAAACTCTATATGATCAACTTTTCTTACTTTCGTAACTTCTGCAGAGAAGTAAGTTAGCCTCTAAACATGACAAGTTTATTTGTTCATTTATTTATTTTTAAATTCTAATTAGAGAAAGGAAAAGGGTGTCAAGAGTCTTTAGTGATTCACATTTTAACAGCCAGGTTATAATTTATTAATTCCCAACTTATAAAAATTTCACAACCTCTTTCCACAGGAGTCCAAGAGCGACTCAAATTTATTTATTGTTTCTACGTAGGGTGTCATTAAATATTTGTTATCTCCTAAAGTTTGTTGGGAAACGGGATTATTTTCCACATCAAATCACACCAATGCTAATGGGAAAAGCATTAGATGTTGACCCAGCAAATTAAACTGTAAAATATGAGCTCATTGTTATTATTACATACAAACACATTTTCCGTGCTCCTTATTAAAACCATCTTAATCAAATTCATTGTATTTTAGTCATGTTTTAAAATAATTATGCCAGAATATAAAACACATGAGTATATAAAGGGAACAAGTTCCACTTGAATATGTTCTATTTAACTTTTTTTAAAGAATTTACCAATTGGTCTCCTTTGACATTTAAATTGATCACCTACCAAGAAAAAAAACCCACACTGAGAGTTGTTTGTGCTTTTCTTAAAGCTTCCTAAGATACTGCTTCTATTATATTTTCCAACAAAACCAAAAAAAGTAATTCTGCCTATATGAAGCTCTTCTAAAGAATATTTCTGCAAATTCTCATTTCTAACTCTTTGTATTTTATTATCATTGTTTCGGTAAGAAGGACAAAAGTATCTCATCATGGGGTTCAGTGTTCTCTCCCTCCGGTGGTTACTCTCACCTGGAGAATTACTGGGGAAATTCTCCTTCTCCTCTGGTTCCTTTATGGATCTGCACTCCACAGTTTCCCACAGTGGACACTGCCCTAATTCACAGAAGTCTTACTGGGACAAGGTCATTTTTATTATTCTGAAGCGAGTAGTAGGATTCCTGATGTTGTCTGCAAAGTCCACTCGCTAGGTGGACTTCCTGTGTTCTTCCTTTATCATCATCAGTGGAGATAGAGTCAATATAGAAACTGGACTTCAGTGGATGATTCTTCTGGCCAAGCAGAGGTATTTACCGTGGGATGAGAGGGATCATGTCCTGGGTTCTGCTGATTAGCTCTGAGCTGGGTTTGAAGAGAGTCTGAGGTCCGCCTCAGATTGTGTTTGCAGATGTCACAGGTCACCCGTGAAATCAGAACACACGTTCCATGTTGCTATTGTTTTGTGTATTTGGCAAGTAGTGAGGCATTGAAGGCTTTATCTCCTCTGCCATTCTGATAAAAAAGAAAATTAAAAATTAATGACAACTAAAATGTTTTGCACTAAATAAAACTCTTAGTAATTTTGTCTTAGGAACCACAGAGCAAATGACTACAGCAGATCCAGCTGATTACTCATCCTACTCCCATTGGAAACACGGAGCTTTCCCCACATACCAATTCCTGATCCAAAGATATAAATGATTGACCCTTTATGTTAACTCACATTTGAAGAACACAAAGCCAAGAGATTGGTTTCTGTGCCTTGTGGTGCACCTCTGCATGTGAGGAAATGGACCACAGGCTAAGGAACTTCACCACACTTCCCAGTATTCAGCACACGCTGCAGCTGGCAAATTCACTAGCCACAGTGCCTCTGGCATCTTTTCACTAGAGTAAAAACACAGAGTTGGCAGTGAGCTCTGCCGTCACTATTCTGGCCACGGCGCTGGTCAGCACTGCTCTGCTCTCCCTGGTGTTGAGACGTCTCTTCATTTGCTCCTTCATTCACAATTCTACAGATGCACAAACATGTCACTTCCGAATCAGGGTGTGAACCATTTGCACTCTAACACTGTTGAACATTTATTTGCTGCATTAAAGTGGCACTCCCATTCCTTTCTCACCAAATGCTTCACAGACTTGCTAAATTTTGCTAAATTAATATATCATCTTAAAAATGTAACGTAGCTGTGAGTTCCCACTACTACTTGAAACTGATAGTTTTGCAAGCCAGACCCTTAACTGTGACAAGGTGGAGAATATGTTATGAATTTTGCGATAGATTCCAAACTGAGCTCTCAGTTCAAGGCTTGGTTCAGCAGCTGATGAGGAGACCTGTGGGGGAGCCTCATGGCGCAATGGGAGGTCCTGCCTTCCCGATGCTTGAACTCCCTGCCCGGTTCCCAAGGAAAGGCAGCGGTCACCATGTTTTTGGAGCTTTTTAAGTCAGCAAGAACTAGTAAGTTCTTCTGTAATTTTCTGTTGAGTAATTGACTTTGTTACGCTCAGAAGCTCTACACAAAGGCTGTATGCACCCACATGTGTGTATTTTCCTCTAATAAGTGCCTAACTCTTGAAGAATTAGGTGGAAATTGAATGTTAACATTTGCGGTGGAAATACCGATACAAGAAAAGGCGAGAGTCAGCACTGGACCTAGGCTAAGGAGTTGAAACATGAGGTCTCAAAAGCGGGTGTTAGGGAGCAGGTAGAGGAAACAAGCAGGGTCATTTGCCTGGACTCTGCCCACACTCCATAAAAATTCAAGTGAAAGATCCAATGTCTGGATCCTTGCACAGCAGGCTGGTGGGCATCCAAGAGGTAAAGCTAGGCCAGCTTCTGTTACGTGGGCATATTTTCACACTGTACTCATAACTGGTAGCTTTATAATCCTCTGACCTTGGTGGTAAAAGCTCCAGGAAAACCCTCTGGAATTTAGCCACATACGTTTGCTGTAGTCACAGGAGTCACTTCTGGCCTGAACACTTCCAGCCGAGGCACCGCATGATTCTCCAAGCAGAGGAACAAAGTATATCCTACTCTTACCTGAAGACCTGAGGTGTATTTAAAAATTGCACACTGATTTTGAGAAAATGCATCCAGACAGGCTGTGTAATCTCTGTCTTTGGAGTTTTTCAGAACTTGGCTGGGTGAAGCCCTGAACAACCTGCTCTAACTCTGAAGCTAGTGCTGGTCTGAGCAGGAGGTTGGACTAGAAACCTCCAAAAGTTCTTTCTAATGTAAATTTTTCTATGATTTTATGACCCTACAGAGCTCATGCATAGAAGAACCACCTATTGGCATTTAACTAAGACATTGAAAAGTACACGAATACCTGCCTTGCGACTAGCACTTGCTGTCGTGGCAGCAGCAATCTGACAAGGTATCAGAGTGCAACACCCAGATAGCCTGGCTCTTAAGAAACCTTTCCCAGAAAGGAACCTTTTACCAAGTGGTTTGAGCCGGTGTGGGGTCAGTGACCAGAAAGTCTTGCCAGGGCATGCTTCGCCTGGTGACACAGACTCCATGTGGGTCACATGTGCCGCTGGCTCGTGCCGCTGCCCTGGCCACCGTCCCTCCTTCTGTCTGTCACTCGACAGCCCTTGCGCAGCCAGCACAGGGTGTACAGGAGGGACACGCAGAGGTTTTAAAAAAAAAAAAAAGCCTCTCGTAAAAATAACTCGGGAGAGTCCTCACACCAAAGCTGGAAATAGCAGAGAAAACACCTCCCATGCTGGTTCAGAGGGTCCTGCGTGGCGCGGAGGAGCCTCTCCTCGCTAAAGCTCCCAGTTGTCAGTTTGCATTTCGACTACATTGCTGCAGGCTCCCTGAAGCTGTAACTGTTCTCTCAGAGGCACTGTACGTTTACTAGCGATATAACAAGGTGATTCAATCAGCCATTTAATGCTCGCAGTGAGTGGCGTAGGAAACAAGCATCGCCATGTGCTTAATACCGGAGATCAGCTGTTGAGGTGGAAGGAGATGGTTTAGATGTTGTGTCACAGTCAGACGAAAACAAAAGCCTGTCGGAGAAGTCCTGGGAGGGAGGAAGGGGCAGGACTAAAGCATGGGAAAGATTAATGCGAAAGGAGATGCAGAGTCTTGAACAATTTGTGTTAGTGCATTTATTGAGAAACAGCAGTATCTGCTCAAATTCAGAACCTGCTCTAAACTGGAAACAGGTGTCATCTTTGAATGGGCTGTATACAGGTTTTCTAGTTCAACATCATGGAGCCTGGGAGAAACGCTATTATTTTTTTATATCTTACATGAGAGGAGACAGAGTCGGGGGTGGGGAGTGTTGAGGAATCAGAGCAGGAGGAGTAGAAAAATTCATGTGTGGTTTACAAGGAAGAAGAATGTGGTTAAGAGGGCTTTTTTTCTTCTTTTTAACTCCATAACAGATTAGGGAGAATATTACTGGCTAAGAATTTTACCAGAGGACCTAAAGAATGCATTCCTAAGCCCAAATTTTTTTTTTTTTCTGTAGTTTCAGAAAATGTATCAAAGTGCTAGGGTATCCGATTATTCAGCCCCTGCTTTGGCATCATACAATACAAACGAGTGCCACACAGCATGGATTGAAGATTCAGAGAGAAAAAGCTGTTGGGATTTGATAGTGTTTTGGATCTCAGAGAAATCTAAAAATACCAAATACAGCCGGCACATGTGCAGTGCTTTAGCAAGCTGAACATCTGGGAGTATTCTCAAATGCTCTCCTTTTGTGTTGCTTGTTACGCTACCAGAGAGCAGCAAAGTGGAAATGAAAACTTAGCAGATTTTTGTAGTGCTTCTAAGTTCAGATACAAAGACATTAAAAACAATAATGGGAAAAATTAATATATGACAGTTTACAGCCCCCAGTTATTCTAGTCTTAGAGGACTCTTATGTGTGGTATGCTGCATCTCTCTCTAGTTTTCTGGATGAACTATTATGCTCATTGTGGAAGTATATGCACATTTAAAATGTGTACGTCGATATTTCCCTTACGGTGTGGTTTAACTGAGACTTGTGGAACGCTTTGCAAACTCAAAGTGAACTTCACATAGTGAGGTGCAAACAGTAATCATGTCACGCACCATTCAAAGACATCACTTGCATTGACACAGTACTTGCTTTTGATACAATGATGTCAATGCAAAAAGCTTCCCTGTAACTCAAAATAAATATCCAGGTCCAAAATAAAGCAGTTTTGCTATTCTATAGAAGGATTTTTGCTATAGACTTCAGTGAGGTGAGGATTTCACTCAGTCATTTGATATTTGCTCATTGATTTATATTACTCAAACTTATCTAATAAGACTATTTAAGGGAGTAACTACAATTGTATGTCTCTGGGTGTCATGCGTGCTTAACAGATAGGGGTCAAAGAGTATAGCATCTGCCCAAGGCTGTTTTCAAGTCTTAGACAAATAGCATAGTTTTGGAATCTTCTGGATCAAACAGTAACTTTCCCAGATATATACATATTAGAAGCTTTTATCAGTTAGAAAGGAATAGGATTTTGCCAGGACTGAACAGCAATAGGGACAAAGGGTGTGAAATGGCAGCAGTGAAGGCCAGAATCTGATTTAAGGGCCTGAAAGTCATCCAAAATGAAGGGGAAAAACCACCTTCTTTTTGTTATTCTTTTAATGCACTTTTCAAACTGTTCAGCCACATGACTGAGATTTAAAAAAAAATCAATATAGGGTCTATGGTAAACAACGCAATTTAAAAAAGAAAAACAAGGATTCTCTCAGCTGAGTGGATCTTTTCTTTGGACTCTGTCTTTCTGCACATCCCCAGATGGGCAGTTGGTGCTATCTCCTGGAAAATAAACACTTATGGAAATAATACTCAGAGGGCAGATCAGCACAATACCCCCAAGTTCACACTGTGTTGGTCTGTAAGTAAACACAGAGCTATGGAGAAGGCCAACCAAAGAACTTCTGAATAGTCTCTGCTATATACTTCTTTCAAAAATGAAACATCTTCAAATTTCAGAGGGACGAAGACAAGGTAGGAACATGAAAGAGGATCCTGTTTATCAAGGGCTTTGGCTTCCATATGGCCAAAAGGTATTGTAAGAAATGCCATCATCTTGTAAGGTGAAAACAAACTATCTTGGACAAAAACATATCAGTGAATACTGACCACATAAACTGACTTGACAAGACCTTTGCTGACTTACAGAGAAATCCCTAAGTTACAGAGAAATCATATACTAAAGATATAACTTAAAAGATATATTCATTCCACAACAACATCTTCTACAAGCTTACAGACTAGGTAAAACTCCTGTCATCCTCCAGTGATGTGTGCTCTGCTTTTGCAGGCTGGCCTGCTTACACAGTCACTGAGACAGAAAGATAGAGGAGGCAAGGGGATAGGAGTACCCATGTCCATGTAACAAGGCAGATTTTGTATTAGAAGTGAATGCATGCGCATATTTTTATGTAAACTAATAAGAATCAGCAGGAAATTTGCACAGACCCTGTGAGCCATCACTTAGAGAAATACAGAATAGAATCATAGAATTGTTTAGGTTGGAAAAGACCTTTAGGATCATCAAGTTCAACCGTTAACCTAACACTGCCAAGTCTGCCATTAAACCATGTCCCTAAGCAACACATCTACAGATCTTTAAAATACCTCCAGGGATGGTGACTCAACCACTTCCCTGGGCAGCCTGTTCCAATGCTTAATAACTCTTTCAGTGAAGAAATTTTTCCTAATATCCAATTTAAACCTCCCCTGGCACAACTTGAGGCCATTTCCTCTTCTCCTATCACTTGTTACTTGGGAAAAGAGACCAGCAGCCACCTCGCTACAACCTCCTTTCAGGTAGTTGTAGAGAGCGATAAGGTCTCCCTTCAGCCTCCTTTTCTCCAGACTAAACAACCCGAGTTCCCTCAGCCGCTCCCCATAAGACTTGTGCTCCAGGCCCCTCACCAGCTTCGTTGCCCTTCTCTGGACACGCTCCAGCAACTCAATGTCTGTCTTGGAGTGAGGGCCCAAAACTGAACACAGGACTCGAGGTGCGGCCTCACCCGTGCCGAGTACAGCGGGACGATCACCTCCCTGGTCCTGCTGGCCACACTATTTCTTTTACAAGCCAGGATGCTGTTGGCCTTCTTGCCCACCTGGGCACACTGCCGGCTCATATCCAGCCGGCTGTCGACCAACACCCCCAGGTCCTTTTCTGCCGGGCAGCTTTCCAGCCCCTCTTCCCCAAGCCTGTCGTGCTGCGTGGGGTTGTTGTGACCCAAGTGACCCAAGGACCTGACACTTGGCCTTGTTGAACCTCATACAATTGGCCTCGGCCCATCGACCCAGCCTGTCCAGATCCCTCTGTAGAGCCTTCTACCCTTAAAGAGATCAACACTCCCACCCAACTTGGTGTCATCTGCAAACTTACTGAGGGTGCACTCGATCCCCTCATCCAGATCATTGATAAAGATATTAAACAGAATTGGCCCCAAAACTGAGCCCTGGGGAACACCACTTGTGACTGGCCACCAACTGGATTGAACTCCATTCACCACCACTCTTTGGGCCCAGCCATCCAGCCAGTGTTTTACCCAGTGAAGAGTATGCCTGTCCAAGCCATGAGTAGCTAGTTTCTCCAGGAGAATGCTGTGGGAAATGGTGTCAAAGGCTTTAATAAAGTCTAACTACACAACAATCACAGCCTTTCCCTCATCCACTAAGTGGGTCATCTGGTCACAGGAGGAGATCAGGTTAGTCAAGCACAACCTGCCTTTCATAAACCCATGCTGACTGGGCCTGATCACCTCATTGTCCTGTATGTGCTACATGATGGTACTCAAGATGATCTGCTCCATAACCTTACCTGGCACCGAGGTCAGACTGACAGGCCTGTAGTTCCCCGGATCCTCCTTCTGGCCTTCCTTGTAGGTGGGTGTCACATTTGCTAACCTCCAGTCAACTGGACCTCCCCAGTTAGCCAAGACTGCTGATAGATGATGGAAAGTGGCTTGGTGAGAACTTCCACCAGCTCCCTCAGTACCCTTGGGTGGATCCCATCCAGCCCCATGGACTTCTGTGTGTCTACGTGGTGTAGCAGGTCGCTAACCATTTCCCCTTGGATTATGGGGGCTTTATTCTGCTCCCCTTCCCTGTCTTCCAGCTCAGGGGGTTGGGTACCTGGAGAACAATCGGTCTCACTATTAAAGACTGAGACGAAGAAGACATTAAGTACCTCAGCCTTTTCCTCAGCCTTTGTCACTATGTTTCCCCCTGCATCCAATAAAGGATGGAGATTCTCCTTAGCCCTCCTTTTGTTGTTAATGTATTTACAGAAACATATTTTATTCTCTTTTACCACAGTAGCCAGATTAAGTCCTAGCTAGGCTTTGGCCCTTCTAATTTTCTCCCTGCATAACCTCACGACGTCTTTGTAGTCCTCCTGAGTTGCCTGCCCCTTCTTCCAAAGGTCATAAACTCTCTTTCTTTTCTGAGTTCCAGCCAAAGCTCTCTGTTCAGCCAGGCCGCTCTTCTTCCCCGCCAGCTTGTCTTTCAGCACATGGGGACAGCCTGCTCCTGCACCTTTGAGATTTCCTTCTTGAAGAATGTCCAGCCTTCCTGGACTCCTTTGCCCTTCGGGACTGCCTCCCAAGGGACTCTGTCAACCAGGCTCCTAAACAGGCCAAAGTCTGCCCTCCAGAAATCCAAGGTAGCAGTTCTGCTGACACCCCTCCTTACTTCTCCAAGCATTGAAAACTCTATCATTTAATGATTGCTATGCCCAAAATAACCTCCAACCATGACATCACCCGCAAGTCCTTCTCTGTTCACGAACAACAGGTCCAGCGGGGCACCTTCCCTAGTTGGCTCACTCACCAGCTGTGTCAGGAAGTTTTCTTCCACACACTCCAGGAACCTCCTAGAGTGTTCCCTCTCTGCTGTATTGTATTGCCAGCAGACATCTGGTAAGTTGAAGTCCGCCACGAGAACAAGGGCTAGCGATTGTGAGACCTCCCAGCTGCTTATAGAATATTTCATCTGTCACTTCATCCTGGTTAGGTGGTCTGTAACAGACTCCCACCATGGTATCTGCTTTGTTGGCCTTCTGCCTGATTCTTACCCATAAACACTCAACCCTGTCATCACCATCATTAAGCTCTAGACAATCAAAACACTCCCTAACATACAGGGCTACCCCAGCACCTCTCCTTCCTTGCCTATCCCTTCTGAAGAGTTTATAGCCATCTGTTGCAGCACGCCAGTTGTGTGAGTCATCCCACCATGTTTCCAACTATATCGTAATTTTCCTGCTGCACAATGGCTTCCAGCTCCTCCTGTTTGCTGCCCGTGCTGCGTGCATTGGTGTAGATGCACTTCAGTTGGGCTGTTGATCCTGCTACCTTTCTGGGGGAAGAACCCCTAATTCCTATGTGACTGTTCTGAGGTGCTCCCATGGTTTCTAACACATAACCTTTGCATCTTTGCTGCCGCATGGATGTCCATCCCCTGCCTACACTGAGACGGCAGACCGAAGGACCTCACTAGCACACTGTCCCTCAAACATTGGTGTGCTGCGCCCAGGTTTATCTCTAGCGAAACTGGGTTTATCCCTTTCCCCCTTCAAATTGAATATGTTGATTAGAATATAGTAACTCACAAAGACAATACTTCTTGAAGCTCAAGTGTTTTATAATATCAGTTTATGGTTTCGCAAACATTGAGCTAAGCAGGCAGGGGCCCTGAGCAGTTGTGTAGGCTAGTACACCCAGCCCCACAACATGGGAGACCACTGGCTGAACACATTCCTTGGCTAAGGGAGCTTCTCTGCAGACCTGTATCAATCTTTATAACTATTTTAATAATCTAAATTTAGCTGGGATGGACTTTCCAGCAGTATTTGCCTCCGATCTATTTAAGTTAAGAATTTTAATTGGGTAGTCATCAAACAGTAACTGCTTAGAAAAGTCACTAATTGTTTCTGTATGTTCATCCTTAACATGGTGCCTATGGGCACCATTTACAACAGTCATTGTATGCCACAGCCACCACCAGCTATCAAACTCAGACTCTGTGAATCAAAACCACTGAATTCCTCCCACCGTCAAAAATGAGGAGGCTCTGCAAAGCTGTTAGGACCAGCCACAAAGCATACATTGGGTATTGCATCCTCACACACAAAATGGCGGCCAGGGAGTTACAGTTTTGCTTTCTCAGTCCCCTTTCCCTAAAATCAAAATAGAAATAAACAAATAACCTTTTCCTTCCTTACCCTTCTGCCCCCAGTAAAGACACCAAAATGGGATCAGTGCAAAACTAAGCAATAAATGAAACGGAGTATTTGGGGGGGACCAGGTCTTCCGTGTCCAGATCATCTTTAAAACCTCAATAGGGAGAGTTACAGGCAGGCTGCAAAAGCTAAAGAATGGCCAGATCACAGGATTTGTAATTAGAGTGAGTACATGGTGCTTCCTCGCCGAAAAAAAAAAAGAAAGATGAGCAGCTGTCTCAGCAATATTAGAGTCAGCGAGGACTCCCAATGAAATCAGATACTCGTCTGCAGAGAAAGTGAGTACCATACATCCATCAAGCAGGCATGTGTCACAGCTAGTTGAAGAGAAATGGCTTCTAGAAAGTTAAGCTTCCTCTGAAACCTCAGCACATCTATTAATAAGGGAGAATGAAAAGAAGGCTAGAAAATAAACTAGAAATACAAGCAGTAGTCACCTGAGGCTGCACATGATTAACTTCACTAAAGCACATTACATGCCTCTACAAGGAGAAAAATTCAGAGAAATACTTTATTGCATTAGATAATGGTAAAAATAAACTGGTGCAGCTTACATACCCATGTGTAACAATTTCAAGACTCAGACAATTATTTGGGACCTGACTCTGGTTTTACACCAGTTTTACGTTGGTATAACTGCATTTATATTGGGATAAGTTTCAATAGAGTAATTGCACACATCCATCAATTTAAACAGACAGAGATGCTCCCAAGCTTTTGTCTAAGTTCTGAAAAAATACTAGGGCTTGTCTGAAGAACTAAGAGTTCCAAATTTTATCCTGCACCGTGCAAATATTATTTTACTGTTGCAAAGCAATGTATTCAAGATGGTCAGTAAAGGAGCCTGGGAGCCAGAATAATAAGCAACACAGTTTTCAATAGATGCTGACCTGAGAGGTCTCAGAGACAGGGAAATTCACACAATCGGGTCTTTTCTCTCTCTGCTCTGCTGCTAGCACTACGCCTCATATCTATTCTGCACAGCAGACCAGCTTCGCTCTCACTCCAGGACCCCATCTGCCAGATGTAACTGGTCACTGCCATATCGGCAGCTATCCCTCGGAGACAGTAGCGTCGACACGTACCTTCCCCCGGCACATCCCAGCTGAGACCTGCTGTTATCACCGCTCGGCGAGCGCAGACCTTCCTTCTTGCCTCACACGCTCTTTCTCGGCCCGTTTACTAAGGTCTCATCACCATTTCGAGCTATGACTCGGAGGTCTCCTTTGCTGCCACCCAAGTGGGTCCCATAATGTGCCGACAGCCGCATCCACCTCGCGGACTCGCAGAGAGGGTGCGAGGGGCAGAGGTGCTAAGAAGTACTTTGCGACCGATGTGCTGGGTTTCCTTTGAAGCCAAGTGAAGGGGCCAGCAGTGAGCAGCAAAGATGGAAACATCAACCCTCTTTTTTTTTAACCACAGAGAACTTTTATTGTGTCTGTGTTTCCATAATGTTTCTAAACACTATTATGACCTGAAAGTGAAACAGAATTAAGTTGAATCAAATTTAAAGTGCTTTAAAAAGAGGTAATTGGCAAAGCAGACTAACAATATTACGTGCCTGCAAGACGAGGTGCTTTTATTTCTCCTCAGTGGGGAACCAGACTTCCATGCTGTACCGTGCCTCTTTCTTCCTCTTGCAGGCAGGAGAACAAGAGAAGTAATAGCATCAGGCAAATGTTATTCTTCCTTTGCCTTGGAACAGGCACCGCTTCCCAGGCAAGTGAAATTGGTACCGTTCTGTGACAGTCAGATAGCAATTAATCTGCACTCCCTCCACAGCTAGATCCAATGGGGCTTCCATCTGTCCACCCTAAAATGCACGGCGGGCTGGGATCCACGGGGAGATAAGCCGTTCTTGCTATTCCTTCTCATGCAGACGGCATTGCTGCAAAGCCTCGTGCAGCAAAGAGGCTGAATGGGCCATTGTAGCCCAGCCCTGCCCTTCTCCGTCCTGGGAAAGGAGGACTTTGTCAGCAGGACTATGCCGAAGGGCTTGGCACGCTCTCCCTTTCGGTTGCATAATGCAACTGTTTAGAAACTGATGCAGGGGCATAAGCTGGGCCCGAAGGCAGAAAACTGCCCACAGCTATGGCTGGGATAGACAGCACGTGTCCTGCGTGCAAACCCTTCCACCCGAAACACAGATGACAACAGACTAAAACACCAGCACACGAACATACAAAAAAACCTCACTAACAATTTATATCCTCCCTGAGGATGTCCAAGACCTGAAATTAAAGATTTACAACATAATAAAACTACTGTACCTCCGGAAGAGAGAGTCAGCATGGCCATCTTGGGTCTGAGGACAGGTGAATCTCCTTGCAGGTTAGCCATGGGAAAGCTCAGCTTTTCACCAAAACCAGCAGCCTAGGGCTCCTCTGCAGCTGCCGAGGACCGCGCAGCAGCACTGTGGGGTGACCCATCTCAGATGGACCACTTCTGCGAGGGTCGGGTGTCACCCTTCTGGAGGTGACCTTCTCTCACTTGCCATTGACTGGTTCAGGTTCTGGTTCAGATCAGATATCTGGTTTTCCATGGCTCTGGCTAGGGGAGATGGATCCTTTCCCTTCTTCCGCTTGAATCCAAGCTTCTACAGTGAACTTTCTTTTCTCTCACTGCTAGTTTTTGACCAGATCAGCATTTTTGGGCTCAATTTGATAAGCTGACATGGCTTAGCAGCAGAATTTTTGCAGGGCTTCTTATTAGTAGTTCTTATAAATGGGATGAATTAATTATATGGTATAAATTTACACTGCATGTCACAAATTTTAGGCTTTTGTGTTTCCAGCAGAGCAAACATTCTGAATTTCCCAGGCAAACAGCTCTCTTCTAACTCACAGGTCCACCCATGTAATCCACCCAGCCCTGGCAGCAGGCATAGCGTGCCCTCTGTTACAACACCCCAAAGCAGCAGAATTTTTCTGTTAACACAATGCAACAATTTCATTTCTAATGATCTCATAAGGCTATGCTCTAATTGAATTTTTGATTTCTTTTATAGTATTCAATCCTGCAAGCTGCTAAGCTGTACACTTAAAGAAGCTGCAAGATGAGCTTATAAAGTTTTCTACATTTGCCTGTTTTGTTTATAAAAAGAGTGTATAATGACATATGTTCTTTGAACCAGCTCTTAGCAATTAAAGTTGTTTGCTAATAAAAGTTTGTTGGTTTCATAATAGAAACAGAAATGTGTAACTGGGCTATACAAGCAAACTTAAACTCCTACTTCAGGCTGATCGTTTGTGTTCTTCACTTCATCTCTAATACATTGCAGAATATTTTACAAAAAATACTTTACACTATGAAGCTACAAAAGAATGCTATTAATATTTAATTAATAACTAGAAGACTCATTACACAGTCCCAGATTTTGTAAATTCATCTGTATAAAATGTCATAAACATATCACATAGGCAAGGTAGCACGTCTATGATGATAGGCTTGCTTACAGGAATGATTTTTGACAATAAAAGAACTTACTGCAGCGCTGGCTTTCTCAGTATGGTACTCTTGCAAAATAAAACGGACCTCAGGAATGCTGAATTTTAACCTACAAGACAAAGCCAGGCTGAGAAGACAGTGTCAAGTGAGAAGTTTGTAAAGAAAATCCAACTGAAAGAAAAGGCTTTTAGCGAGACTGCAGTGAAGGGATACACCTACATACATCAACCAAGTGAGGATTTGTTCCTTTGTCCAATAAAAAGAGGGCATATTGCAAAAGCACACTGCATAATCAGCTGAAGGAAATGCACTAGTTTGTTTTCTGTTTGACGAATAATTAACATGCAGTTAATTAAGAGGAAAAATGTATGCTAATGTATTCAATAGTGAAGTTTTTAGCTACTCCTATATATGTTTTAGCAATTGAATGTGTGCAAAATAACTTATTTTGCAGGAAATGGGTACTAGTTGAAAACATCAGCTGTGCTTAAATATAATGCCCATTGTGTGTTATCATTTCATGACTAGAGAGAACTTGTAGTTGCAGAAAACGTATTACAAAAACTCCATATCCTTCTGCACCAAATTACATAAAAGTGAGCAGAATCCAATTGAAATTCAATTAAAAATGAGATAAAGCAGAAGCATAGACCTCGCTTATATATGGGACTTCCTCCAGCTTCATCCTTTGCATTGTCAAAACTCAAACAGACGGAGCAGAAGGAGTGCATTCAGTTCTGAAACTGAAGCCAGAACAACAAGCAGAAGATCCAGGCAATCTGCTGTGTTCCTCACAAGGAGAATTTACAAATAGTGGGAATGTTTTTAATTGTCCGTCTCTCACAAAAAGAAAGGAAAATAGCTTAATGGCAACACAAACTTTTAAAGTCAGACACATCTAGGAGTATTGTGTTAATACTCCGCGTACAAACAACAGGTGTAAAAATTCAAGCACCAAAAACTAACATACTGTAAAATCAGGAGGGGAAAAAACAGGAAAATCAAACAGAGAGAAATACTGGGGCAGATTTACTTCTGTAAGTAGCCATAGACCCCTTGAGCGATATGGTACGAAATGTTTTCTTAGAAGTTACTGAAGCTGAGTCCATCAGCCCTTCTTGTTCCCCTTTCTTCCCTACCCCTCCAGGATAGACGCTACCACAGGTTTATTCGTGGCCTGTGAAAATACTATCCACATGATATGTGTTGTTTATAGACATTTGAATTGCAACCTGGACACACGCTTTTAGTTCACGTATTTCAACAGGCAACTGTGAAACTCATTGTCTTTCTAAGTAGGTGGGCTAGGCCCTGAAGCTTTCTATAATCTGAAGATCAGCAGTCTACGGTGCCTACAAAATGTCCTCCCTCCCCTTCTGGCAATCAGTGCAATTTCCCTTCTTACTAGGTATAACCCAACGATCCCAATGCAACACTGTCTACGGGGGCAGGATAGGTTTCTACCATTTGCAAATACGTTGGGTTTTGCAGCTACGCTCAGAACAATCCTCCATATAGTAAGCAGGCTCCAAGGTGCTCCACAGCATCAGAAACGGTGGGTAGGCACTGACTGAATTTTGATACGACTGTGGCACTTGCCAAGGAATGGGGAAACAAACTTTTCCCCAAACCCTATTCTGGACATTTATTTTGTCACAGCTATGTTCACGTACAATCCATGTGATTCACGTATATGCTTTGGCGTGGGGCAGAGCATATGCAGCTAGTACACACGTGACCTTTTGTGCCTAAGCAAATGCATATTGAAAAGGGAGCAACTATAAAACCTATATATTCAAATGTGAATATTATAATATCGTCTTCATAATTATCATTCCCCTTGCTAGTTTCCAAGATGCTCTGGGAGGATCAAAACACAGCTGCTTCCCTACTGAGAATTTTCACACTTATACCAGCCCCAGGTTTGTTTCCGTCCTGGCCAACAGACGGCTTGGAGCTGCTGGTCCCTGGGCATGGCAGAGCTACGACTGTTGACTGTTACTTTCGAAAGAAGGCTAAAAACTGACAGGCTGTTTGAATACAACTAAGGAGGAAAAAGGAAAAGGACTTTGCTCAATCCAAATGATGGTCTTGCAAATCTTGACTGTTTTCCTTTAAGCCAACTCCAACTAGCAATTTTTTTCCTCGTTTCTACAAGAACATCAGCATTTGAAACACCAGTGTGGGCTTAAGGAGAAAATGGATTTTCACCATATGAACTGTATGCATAATTTCCAGATAGGAAATGGCATGTTACTTTATTCACATACATTCACATTCATTTATTCACATGAAAAATAGTTCATATTCTCAGCTATGATTGACATAAGGTACGAAGAGGATTTCTTCTGTAAAAAAAGCAAACAAATTACGAGAAGCAGGAAGCAATAAGGTTGTTTATTAACACTCTTCTATCTTCACCCTTCTGCCCACCCCATCACCCATGAAATGGCATTCCAAATCCTTGACACAAAATGATAATATATAATATCAACCATACGTTCTCTGCCATTCCCATCTGAACCTCCAGCACTGCAAATGTAGTCATCTTCTTTCCACAGCGGGAAATAGCAAACATTCATACTTGTGCATTACCTTTATTTGGCACTCAAACCCCTGTGAAGTAGAAATTTTGCCATTTAACACAATCCCAGCCTCACAAAATACAGCCTTTCGAAAGATAAAGAAAAGCCTACAGTCTCTGAACAGATTCAAGACACTTTACTAGCATTCTTGCAAGGCTTCTGTTTGATTTGCATGATTATTCAGGTGATGGAGGTTAACTACCTTGAGCAATGGGAGGAAATCAGACTATCATCTTACATGCACAAATATGCATAGATTGAGGTTTTTTAATTCATTTCCTGGAAGATTATTGGCAATGCCTATAGTAACGCCTATTTTGCTAATTTTAGCTTTTATTATAATCATCTCCAGGAAACAGCAACATTCCCAGAGATATTCCTTGAGCAGAAAAGAAACTACAGTTACGGAATACATTTCTTGTTGCAAATTATTTACCTGAGGCAAAAATGTTTATCAACGTTTCTAATTTGGTGGCACAGTACAAGCTCCTGTAACATGGTGAGCTCAACAATTAAGTGGTTGCACTGTTTGATGTTTAAAAAAACCCATCATACAAGCAGTGCTGAATGCAAGGGTGGTTTTTAGCCATTTACATCAAGGGACACCATCACGCTCATTTTTAAGTTCTGGCACCGAATTAAACAAGACTGATTTTTTTCCCATGGTTTGGGTCAGAGATCAGGAAAAAGAAGTTTAATGAAAAATTTAGTCAAAGTAGAATTCAGTTGTATGTCACAAAGATCTCAAAGTTTTTAAAGAACCGCAGGTAACTTCAAAGATTATTGGACAGCTGTGCTGGACTCAGAAGGTGTAAATTCCCTATCACAGCACGGCACGGGGAGGAGGAGCGATATCTGACTCTCCAAGGTTCAGTAAATGTGGAGCAATTGTAATTAATCTTAAGTGACTCGTGATGCAGTATCACTGTAGCACAGGATGGATGACAGGGAGGTATTCCCAGGAGAGAGAAGTGAGTAATTTGGTGCCTTCTGGAAAGTGTTCAGAGACATAAGAGAGAAGTCTGACTTAGCAAATGTCATGGTGCATATAGAATGACTAGAGGTGAGCCAACGTCCTGCCGGTGACACCGAGGGCAGGATTCCCTCCTGCCTGTTTACTAGCGATAGACACAAAGCACTTTCCCTGATCCGCCAGTTAGGGAAAAATCCTCCCCGACCGGCATTATCCCCTTCCTCTTTGTTTTATAGATTTTAAAATAAACATCTCAAATGAGCAAAGAAGTGTTCACATATTTCCGGAGATTGCAAGAAAGCTTGCAAGGGTCTGTGCCAGGTGAGTCATTTCTGTACAGATGCTTATGGCACAGAGGACTTGCGTGGTACATCCTCAAAGATGAAGCTTCCCAAAGGGATGCAGAGAACAAAGATGAGATGGAGGGAGTGGGAAGGGGCAGGGAAGCCCCTGGACTCCCGAGCTGTGTGCAACAGGCAGTCTAGAATACAGGTGGCCCAAAAGGAAAGCCATCGAGAAGCACTCCCTGAGGGACGTCGGTGCAGACTGTGCCTGCACAGCTCAGCACCGCCTGGAAGCAGCCTGAGGTTGAAATGGCAGTCAGGGGGTCTTGTCCTGCACTGTGAGAAACTGGGATTAAGTTCTGGTGGGGATTTGGTGATTCATTTCCCCAGAAGATTTTCATTTAATACCAACAGAATATTTTTTTTTTCTTTTTTTTAGAGGTAAATGTGTGATGCTTGGTAGAACTTAATTAATTAAAGTTGGCCAGAAGCCAGACCATCTTGGTCTGTGATTGTTTCTGCTTTTATTAGCTGAGGAACATTGGACTGCTTCAATACTTCCACGGGGAGCACTGACACACATGCCAGGTGCTCAGGGAGGTGCCGTTTGCAAGAGGGCTCTTCCCCGTGAGTCTGAAAGGGATCATGAAAAGATTGAGTAGCATGGGGAATCGCTGAGCCGCTGGGCGTATCCCCTTTCAGAAGAAATGCTATCTATTATTTACAGTCCTCATAGGCATGCTAGCTGTTTAACCGCATGGATGAGAGAGACCTGGTCCTGCCTTTGAACAGCTTTGAAAGTAAATTATGACACGGTACAATATGATAAGATACAATATGATACGGTACAATACGATACGATATGATACAATAGCAAGAGAGAGTGGGTTTACGAAGGAAGGGCAGGGAGAAATCAACAAGATGCTCTGTCATTCGTGATAAATATATATGTGTGTAATTGTGTGTATACAAATATATATATATGTTTGATCTATACATAATTTATACAGAGAGATACGTTATTTAGCTGTTTAACTTCCACTTCCTTTCCCAGAAGCTGTTTGTGCGTTTGTAAGTGTGGTTTTCGTGTTTTCTGGTGGCAGGCCCGTATTACATGTGAAGAAGCGTCTTTTCTAGCTCAGAAAGCAACATTCCTCCTTCTGAAGTCAGCGTCCTTAAATTCAGGGCCTGCTCATGGTGATCTCTCACCCAGAAGTTTTAGGTTACTGATGTCGCCTCTCATGTGCTTGTGGCAGCTGTCACAATCAGCCACAAAAGTACCTGTATTCCAGCAACATCAGAGGCGATTTAAGTCAAATCACCAAAACCAATTAAAACAAATAACTAAGCATACCAAAGAATGCACTCAGCCTAAGATGCTCTAGTAGACCAAAGCATCTGTGCACCCAGCTGTTTGGTGTACAAAGCAGATGTGACAAGATATTTGGATCTGGTGCTGTTTATGTATCGGGAGATTTGGGCTGGATGGATTCACAGGCTATAACAAATGTCCTCATTTATCCTCACTTGTTCCTATGCTATAGCCTATTCCAGGGGATAGACATGTGGCATTCAGAGAACCCTACATATCAGGGACACTGAAATCTAGTATATTTGCTGAGAGGTCTCTATAAAAGCCAGCTCAGAGAATAAAAGCTCTTTGTGAAGCTTCTAATTCTTGAAAATGAATTTTTTAAGTCTTATTGAGAGCATGTTTAGTAATATGGGATATAACAAAATTATTCTTGGAGTTCTTACACAATTCTTATTTAACAAAATTCCCACAAGCTTATATACTAATGTGTTCTGACTCATGGGATTATATAGTGTGGATCTTCTAATATTTGGGATTTCAATTCAAGTGCTGATTTTGGAGTCAAATGCTTTGTGAGAATCTCATTCTGCCCTCAACCTCTTACCCCCAGAGTTTCTATCTCTTCTGGTTGCAGAGAAAAGCCTGAAAACATAACCCATATTAAGTCTCAAACACCAGACGGCAAACAGAAATACACAACATTTATTTATTTTATTTTTTTTTTTAATCTCCTGATTTTTAGCACTTAGAGTTGGCAATATTGCAACTGGAATTTGGTTTGAATGAAGACTGAGGGCTGAATGCCAACTTGCTCGCTCGCTCTCTGAAGAAAAGCAATGCCTGGAAATGCCTGGAAACGAAGGGCCTGATTCACAACTTCCTTCCAGGCAGCTCATGCTGCCTTACCCTGCCTATAAGCCTAGATCCAAATACTCATGCATATTCCAAACTAGGTCCAAATCCAAATAGTACAAATAGTCTCTTTCTTTAGAATGTGCTAACCTCAGGTCCAAAATGCTTTCATTTCTGTCATATGTGAAATCTGGATCCATTTTAAATAAGGCCATCTCTACTTAAAACCCATCTCTAAAACCTCTGAAACAGAGTACATAGAATAAACTGAGGATGTCTTCTAAAAAATAATGGTTTTCCCCTGTTGTGTCTCCTGCAAGTGTTGCCGTGAGTAATATGGTGCAGCAACAACTGAAAAAGCACTGCTTATTCCCTCCCAGTAAAATGGCTTCTGAATTCACATGCCTGGACTGCAGTGCTTCCTCAAAGCCACCAAACACTGGAATTCAATAGAAAAAGAAAACCTGGTTCTACTAATTTCAAAAATTTCAGGAATTTTAGTGAATGTAGATGTTATCTACCAAAAATTTCCAGTCTTTTGGTGTGTCTACCAATAATTTCATCTCCTCTTTTTGGACCAAAAGAGGTTAATTTGTTGATTTCTTTTTAACTAATAAGAGATTATTTGAGGGTGGGGGGAGCCTTACATCTCCCCCACACCACCCCAAATCCTCTGTGTATCCAGATACAGCAGAGCACCAAGGATGAATTCTGTGTGTGCACATTCCTGTACTGCCAGCAACATTCCTTACACTGCTCAAACAGCACAGGCTTACAGCTTAGAAAGGTATGTAGTACCTGTCTGCTTTCAGGTCTATGGCTCAGTTTTGGGGCTCTGGGCCTCAATGTGCTCTGGTCAGCTACAATGAACATTTTGAACAGTACAAACTATTGTAGAAATAATTTCATATTAAGAGTTAACATGAAACACTCTTTTTACAACAAAGGATGTTGTTGACAAGGTGACAAGTTTGATCAGTCACATGAAATGGAACCGGTGCTACAGGTTTTGAGTATTGTCTCCTGACAACTCATGCATTAAGCCACAATATACTCATATATAGATTTAGCGCATTCAAGAATCAATGGGAAAGGCAGTACATCATCTGCTCTGAAGGCTCAAGTTTGATCGCTGCGATCCATAAGCATTGTCCTGGTGCTCCCCTCCGTAATGAATAACATAGCAGTGTCTGGGACCGCTCGCCATGCCTCAGAAAGGCTCTTCAGCGTAGCAACAGGTAAATAATTCCACTTTGTCCTGATGTGGTGCGTTTCCCAGGGCAATCCCCTCCACCACTCCTGCAGCATGCTCTCGCACACAGGCAACGCACGAGGAGGGACAGAAGCTGCCCACCGCGGTTCTCAGAACTGTCTCGCTCATCGACTTTCACTGGCAAGCACAAGGTTTCTGCAGGAGAAGTGTATTATCTCACCTGCTAGGGTCTTGTGTCACTGAAATACTTTCCATCAAAGGGAAACCTCTGCAAAGCAGCAGAGCACAGGGGCTGGCTGTTGGCTTAAACTTTTGTAATACTTAACCCTTTTCCTCCCCTCCACAGTAGTTCTTCAGATGAAAAAGGTTCCCTTTGCTTTTGGTAAGCCTCCTCCTGCCACAGTCTAGTGCAAATGCCTAGAAAAATACTGTAGAAAATCAGATATATTGGCAGCAGGCTGCATAGGCTTTCTTATGAGTCTATCTTTTAGTAACCTGCCTGCCATTTGTGGCCACAGAGTAAGTCTTGTACTACTATAAATAACAAAGTTTGCTGCTGTTTTATGGAGAGAGACAGAAAATTGTAGCAGACAGAGCAGTGAGAGGATGTTACCAAAGCTTTCTGAACCCCAGAGACTCCATCACGCCCACCCTTCCCCTTATGGGGAACCGACAGGAAAAGAACCATTCGTATACGCATAAACATATCTTATCTTTGCATGCACTACAAAAACTTGCCTGGACACTGCAGTAAAAACATTGGAGAAAGTACCTTTGTAGGAGATGGCTGAAAATTATGGCAGTGCAGCTGAAGCACAGTTATTGCTACTCGTAACTTGTGACAGCAAACAAAAATGGCTCTGTTAATGAGCCATGATTTTGATATACTCGTTCCTTATCGGTGTGAGGTAACTGACGGATTTACCTTGAAAATATAGATGAGCTCACCTCTGCTCCTGATACGTACGGCTACTGGCTGCGTGTCACTGGTGAGCCATGTGCATATCACATGCCTGTGGCATGACAAAGGGAAGACGGGTTCTGCCTCCAAAAGGATGTTTATATATGTTCTTTCTTGTACAATTTTAGCTGTCACGTGGCAGTGGCTATCAGAGGCATTACACACAGGATGGAATGTTTGTAGTTACGCTCCTATCAAAGGGCCGGAAGTGATAACAAAAATATTAAATGGTGATCCCTCAGCTCCATAAGTAACGTCAGTAGGTAACCTTGCTACTGTGCCCCGCCAGCGTGAACCATGCCCAGAGCAAGAGACTCACACAGAAACTGCACACTGTGCTGGCCTGGGGTGACCCTTAGGTCCCAAATGCATTTTATTCTCTAATGGTAAATCTAAGGCCTAGCAGGAACTGAGGGGGACTGGCAAAGACAAGTTTTTTACAAGACAGCTTATAATCAAAGGTACACAGTTATGGGTGGTTTTTTTTTTCAGGCATGCTGCCCTTTCCCTAGCTTTTAGTTTCAGTCTGTAGTTTCTAAACCACCAAAAAATCTGCATCAGCTAGTGGTAGAAACATGATTTCACATAGAAAGAATCCCACATAGGGTAATATCATCAGGATTACATGTTTTTAAATAAAAGCATCTAAAGGCAGGTATGTGGATTCATTCATGTTTAGTCACCTAACTAAATGGATTAACCTATAGAGCATTAAGCATGTGCAGTTCTCACTGACTCTCTCAACACCTGTCCATGACTTAGTGGAGATTTCACTGCCCAGCTTTGGAAGCACATATGTGAAAACAGCAGTTTTGATTTTAAAACCCAGATCTCGCTTTACAGACAACCAGAAAGTTATTTTTAAGAAAATGAAAACATTCACTGTAGTGGGGAAACAAGCAGCACTGGAAAAATTAGTAACAGGAAAATGTAAAAGATTTAGTTCTGTTGTGATCAGCACACAGAAATCTTGACTCGTGTGAAGCTTATTCAGTCTCTCTGATGTTGAAATCAGTCTGAAAAGGGAATTAGCGTTAAGAGTAGGAAGTACAGAGAGATTAAAAAAAAAAACCTGTAAGCTTTCCAAAACATTTCAAACTTAAAATCCGCTTCTAGGAGGTTCCATTTCAGCTTTCTTCCTTAACTTAGCTTCCTGCTAAAACTTTCCAGTTAAGCATGCTGACAGCAAAGCATTGAAGGATTGCTCCCTAACTTCACTCCTTTCTAGGAATTCATTCTTTGGTGCAAACAAAGATGTTGCTATGTGTGCAGAGAATAACCTACAAAAGCATGTGGGTATCTCAAAATCCTGGGCATATGATGATGGCAATACCAAATGAATCAGGCGTCCTGAGTCAGCATGCTGAATGCGTGTGTCTACCCTCTGTAAAGAGCAATTCCCTTAGGTCAAGTTGAGGGCACTAGAGCAATGCAGGGAAACCCATACAGAAAACGCTGTATACGGGCCCCAACTTACAGACCTGATTTATGGCTGCAGCACAGTATGTTCCAGCATTTTCAGGGGACTTTTACGCTGAAAAGCCAAACTAATTATCTGAAAATAACATCTGTTGCATTCAAGTTCCAAAGCATGCACCTATTAACAAGAAGGATCAGAAAAGCACTGATTATTTACACATCATCTATTTTAACTACCTGGTAGCAGTACTGGAATCATAATAATTTCCTGATCCCTGTGTCCCTCATCACAAAACAAGAACTCGTCGCTCCTTCAGGAGACACCAGAATAATTAACATACCTTTGAAACATCTTCACCTTTAACAAATGCAGTGGGACTAAGAACACAGCTTTGTGACTGGATCACGAGATAAAAGATGCCAGCCATTAAAAAGCAGGTTTGCCAAATCTACCGCTGAGTTGCTTATTCTTTGCTTATCTGTGTATCTGCTGTTGTGCAAAAGAGCTTTCAAGAACTGGCCCGAAGAAGCATTCTCATTCTTTCTTCCCATAAAAAAGCAGACCTGGCACAGGCACAGTAAATAAAAATAACAAGCATATGATGCCCAAGATGCATGTGAACATTAAGTGACGTTGGCAGCCCCCGCAAATAGAACTCTGGTTAAAAATAGCCTTTGTCTAAATGTGGAAAGTGAGTAAATATAGTAGCAGTTTCAGCTTACTATAGAGGCTTACAGGCTCCAAGTAACAGAGCTTATTATAGAGCATGTGCGTCAGCGAAGGGGAGAAAAGGGAGAAAAGAAAGACGACGCAGTCTGCAATTAGTATCTACAATGAGACATAAATTAACTTTTCCCCTCGTTATTTTTCTTGTTGTTTAAAGAATGGACAAAGGAAGGAGCACTTGTGAATTGTTACAGTGCTAAAGAGAAAAAAAGCTGCGATTGAGGAGACAGCTGAAACTAGCACCGAAAAGCAACACAGGGAGCTTTCTGCACAAAGCTGGTTGCACAGAAAATGAGACGTAAAAAGAGACGACAGGACAGATTTTTATCTCAGTCTCTCTGAGACAAATAAGGAGTACAGTAACCTGGCCGGAGGGAGCTCTCCTGGATTTACATGCACTCATTTGACTGAACATAAGCCAGTGAGCCAACTTTTGAGTTGACTGAAAAGAAAGCGACATCAGTGCTTTCCTCTGCCTCTAGTCACTCCCCACTTTCAAGGAAATCTCATGAGTTTCCGGCGATTGCAGGACTTGCTTCACTGAATCAGTATGTCTGCTTTACCTCATGTTTCACTTCATAAACAATTTGCAATGTCGTTGGAGCTGGGAAAGCCCACAAACAAAATCTGTGGGATCTCTTACACCTGAGGAAGAGTACCTGCTGCAGAACGCAGGTACACACTAAGTAACATCCTTAGGACTTTGTCTCCAAGCGTGACACTGCAGGCAGGGCATCCTTCAATATTTTTCACATTCTCTTTCAGTTGAATTGACAAAAGGGAGAGAAATAGTCCCTGTTTTGTGTCTCTGATCTTCTCAAATCAGAGGTGAGGGTGGGAAAGATCCTTCTTATTTCTTTCAATGCTCAATTCAATGAAAGCAAAACTCCCCCAGACTCCAAGTCCTCCCCTCATTCACACAGAAAAGGACACTTTTCATGGGGCTCAGTGTGCTTCTGCTTCTGTACAGGGTTTCTTACCTTCTACCTTTGCATTGAGAAGAATGGGGTGACAGTGTATAAACAGAAAAATAAATGTTTGGGAGTGTTAGATGAGATGCAGTATGATATGAAAGTTGTGGCCGGCTAAGAGTTGTCAGCAAAGTTGCCTTATTCAAATAGCATGGTAAATAAATGCTTTAAATTCCTAAGTAGAGCCTAAATTAGCTTTTGGCATAGTGCATCACTGTAACAAGTTAATTTTGCAGCTCCAAGGAATAGCCGTATATGGTTCACTTAAGTAATCACGCTAAACGAATGTTTAAGTGCAAACCATTTGCTAAATGCAAAGCAAGAACCATATATAAACTCTTACACAACTACATAACACAGCAATGCTGGCTGGTTTCCAAAATTCTGGTTTATGTACAAATTAGATCTGCTAACTCCAACCAACACCTGAGCCAAAAAGGAGCTACCTGGAAAATACTAGCATGGCTGTTTAGATTAATAATTTAGCATTTGTCCTGGTCTGTCTTCCTCACATGCAAGAGGCCTTTCTCTTTTTTTTCTTTTCTGTTTTTTTCCTCATTTCCAGTACGACAAAGAATAGTTTTGGCAATGTCCTTTACTTTCATTGTTTTGCTAAGAAAGAAGAAATAAGAAAGGAAGGAAAAGAGAAAACCGATATGCCAAAAGTTTCATTAGTTATCTCAAAAGAAATTCAACCTCCTCCTAGTCTAGTGCATCACTGTTCTAGTATTTGTGCTGTTTCTCTGGTATTCTTGTCTTACAGCCATCAGGGGCCGCACAAAATGTATTCAGGAAAGGCAATTACAACATAAGCTGTGTAAGCTTAATACTGATTGCTTCTCCCCCCCTCTCCTCCCTGTGTCCTCCACCACCTATAAATATGGCAAGTTAAACTATTAGGGATAACTGAAAAAGTTCAGACAGACATGCCTATGTCTATTAGTCATCATTCATGCATTGTACCAAAATAACATGCAATAGATGCCGTCTTGTTTCTTGCTAGGGAGTGCTGTTGAGTTCCTGCATTCACAATAAATCTGTTTGGAAGACTGCCCTTAAAGAGTTGCCATGGTGATTATTTTGGTATCACAAAGTAGAAGAAGCTAAAGTACTTACTAGCCGTATCCAAAATCTTGTCTTTGGGAGGAGAAAAAAAAGAAATCAGCAGATGGCATTTGTCAGAAATTCAACATTCTGATTATTACTGGGGTTGTGTTTTTGGAGGAGTTCTGGGGTTTGAGGTTTTCTGGCCAGAAGAGGGAGAATGAATGGGGTGAGGGGAAGGGAATAGAAAAAAAGAAAGTCAGTATATCTGAAATCCCTTTAGCTTGTACCATTACAACAGTTTAGGAATAGTTCTTTAAAAAAGTAGGTGTTAAGTAACGAAAACCTTCAAAAGAGTCTCCTTCCAGACTATTTACTAAATACTTAACATACTGTAACACGAACAAGGGGAAATTGTTATCTCCTTGTGAAAACATCACAGACTTCCAAACAGTTAATTATAGCTTCCTTCTACACCTTTCTTATGATGGAATCATAATGGGAATCATAACTCTCACATAACAGGAATGTGAGAAATGTCCCAAAGAAATCCAGATATCAGTCTTTCTACTCGGCATAGTACAAGTGCAGGAATGTGGCACCTCAAATTGGGCTGTATATTTGGTGTGAATGTAACCCAGAAGGTGAATTTAGGATGATTTAGTGAAATTAGTGTACCATTTCACTTCAGTACAAAAAGAAAAAAAATGAAAAAAAAAACCATCAGTTTAGCTGCTCAAATGCCTATTTGCTGAATTCTCCAGTCAATCTAGTGCCTGTATATGGAATTTGCACAGATTTAAATTTTAACGTAGGGCATCAAATTGGGACATATATGTGTGCTAGCATGCACTAAGACATGATGTTAGGTATCTGCGGAGCATTAAGGAGCAACGGCTGGTCACGTCAGCACAGTACAGTACTGTACAGCTACTCGCTTGTGTCCTAGATGCAGCATAGCTACATTAGGTACGAGATATGTGGCTCAGGCAGAGTGCCATGCTGACAGGGCTATAATGCTTCTCAGATTTGGAGTTAGCTCAGGTATTGCTGCAGGAGGCTGCCTTGCATGATTTAGGGGAGTTGCAATGTGTCATACAGCTTTCTTCATTCACAAGCCTCTTCTTTTCCTCCTTTTAGCTGTCAGTTTTCCTCTGAGGCAATAGCAGCTTCCACTTCTTCACGTACAAAGAATCCAGAGTTTTGGTGAAAAACAGCTTTGTTTACTTTAAATTTTATTTACTTAAAACTGTAAAATTGGCCCCTTTCTGGTGAAAGGTGCCAGATGAGCAGCTCCAGGAACTGAAACTCTTTATTCGCTCTGGAGCTCATTTGCAGCCCATCGGACTCAACGACAAGCCTCTAATTGACCAGTTTTCTGGCTCCTGGGTCAGGCCTTCACAGGACCGGCAGCAGCTGTGCAAACTCCTTCACACTCCCTCCCCAGTGCACCTCTGAGGGAGACCTCAGGTCCCAGCACCGCGGGGCCGGTTCAGCCTCAAATCCCGCTCCAAAACTGCAGCTGCCGAACGGCAACGGGTCTTCACCCAGCTGGTGATTAGCGTTTCTTTTTCCAAAGAGGTAGTGTTCAGGACCTGGGGATAACGGAGGGGTTTTTGCTGCCTCTGACACCTCTGGTGTGAGTTTCCCACCTCTGCCCGTGGCCGGCACAGGAGCGGCGGTACGATGCCAGCAAAGCGAACCGAAGAACAGGCAGCGCCTCGTCTCACCTGGAGATGAGCCGTGTTCAGCTGCTGCTCGGGACAGCTCGTCACTACTGTCCTCTGGGATTATTCTTCTTTCCCAAACAGTTTTCCATCCCTGTACTTAGGGGATTTTTTTGGCATTTTTACTGCCCCAAACTGGAACCTGACTCATGTGGGGAAAAGCAAAAAGCAGAAAAAGGAAGAATATCAGTATCACAAATTCTCACCCCTCCCTCCAAATAAGACACTTTTGGGGGGAGGTGGAAGGTTCTGATTTGTTGAAAAATTTCCAAGAAATCTTCCACAGGAAATGCTCTATTAAGAAAGCAAAAAAACCCACAATAACAAAACACCACCAAATAAAACCCCCAAAAACATAACCAAAACCAACTTTGCTAGCTTTAGTCTCCATTTATGTATAGCTACCAAGAAGCTTTCAGAAATTACTTCTGGTCACTTTTGACCAAGTAAGTTTGGCTTCAGGTTAGTGACTGGTCCTAAGACCTTTCCTCACCATAAGCCTCTGAACTACCCAGGCCCTGTTAGCATCATCTCTCCTGGCAGAACTGAAGAGTGACCCAAGAGTCCTCAGCAAAACTGGTGACAACTCTTCACGGGCAAAGGACAGAAAAAGTGAAGATCTACGATCAGAAAAGGCAGAGATGAAGGGTATTGCTACACAACAGGAAACTTGAAAAGGGCAGCTGAGGCTTGTATTATAAGTGAAACTGCAGATAATTCAAACAAACTGCACAGTTAGTAGGAGGCTCAAGAAAGTAGGCAAAGACACAGTCCAAAATTATTTTACCCAGTCTCTTCTCTGAATGGGCAGAGAAATTGCAAAGAGGTAGGACGTGCTGGTAATTTATTCTTATTGTTCAAAACTTTTGTTCATAACCACATCATCTGTAAAGACAATAGTTAAGCACTGTGTACATGGTTAAAGTTTCCTGCTATAGTAAGAAGCTGTGGATTAAAGTTTAGTTTCACCCTAACTCTCAAAATATTTACTGACATGTAAACAATACCTCTCTGCCTTTTATGTTATTACCACCAAGGTTTCCCTGAGGAAAATGTTTGTTTAATAATTGACTTATAGCAGATGTTAGAATGAATAATAGAATATTAACCAGGGCAATTTTTGGATGGAAAGTCTGAAATGGTGCACTAGAAGTTCCAGCAAGTAGTATATGCAGGGCTCAAAAAAGTAACAGAAGAGAGGGGGAGTCAGCTCCATGGTAGAATAAGCATGCTCCATGGGCACCTTCATTCAAGGCAGGCAGGCAGTGTAAGCAACTTGAAGTCCTGGTTCAAAGTTACCTGAAATCATAGAAAATACTCTGTTGACTTGGCTGGGAGGACATGACGAAGTCTGGTTCTAAAGGTCTCACACACATTACCCTTCATTTGGAATGAGGTACCATTGAACAAGGTCTGACAAGAGAAGGGAGAGGATGGAGGCCTGGGGAGCGAGCTGCTGAGCGAAAGGCTAGGCTAGACAGTGACAGTGTTTGCTGTTTTGACCTCTTTTTCTTTATTGTATCTGTAACTTGGATGAAATGACAAAAGTGAGCCTGGGTCTGCTGATTCTCTCCTAGGTGCTTCTCTTCTCAGAAAGCCGGTTCTTACAATCCTGTTTGTTCACATATTGCTAAATTATCAGTGTGTTCATTTTTATCTCTGTCAGTCTTATTTCCTTATTTCTTGATGTAATGACTTGTCTAATTACTGCGACATCAATTCCTTAAGGAACTTCAAATAATTACATCTGTGTATTTCAATGACATCCTGAAGAGTTTGGGGGAGGTTTGCTTCAGGCTCAATAGCATCAGGTGCCTCCTGATACCTACACTTTCTGCCAAGATCTCCCTTCTTCCCTGCTTGCTGAAACATCTAGAAACAAATATATGTCACTCCTAATTAAAACAATCACCCAAGTACTGGATCTGACTCAGGGACTGTCATTGTAATTTTAAGAGTTGCTTTCTCTGCACAGTTGTACAAAGCATCTCATTTTATTTGTAATCTTCATCTTTCAATGAAACCATGTTGCAGGTTTTCCTTCCTTTTGTTTTCAAAAAGGGTCAAGTTATACACTTGCTCTTGCTGTAGTTACGTATACTCGAAGGAGCAATGGAAATAGCAATGAGCCAGAAAAGTTCGCTTCATTCTGTTACAGGGTTGGTATAGTCTGCAATATGTTTTCTCTTTCTTAATGCGCAAGAAGTCCTGTTTGCCTTTCACCGAGCCAAGGAAGGGGCAGAGGGAGCTGCGTAGAAGCAGTAGTGGAAGGAGGGCACCACGCTGGTCTCTAAGAAAGACCTGCTCTTGAAACACAGTGCCTTTCGCTACTGGTGTCACCAGAGACACCCAGAACACAGGATGCTGTCCCCGTATCCTGTACTATCACTTTGCATTAGTGGAGAAAAAAACACAGTAACACAGTAGACATGCAGGCGCCCACCCCCAAAATGAGCCGTCACGAACCATATGAACAACATGTCGGGATTCACCCTTCCCAGCTTCACATAACCTTACCTGTGCCAGTGACCTAAACTTTAAAGCAAAAGAGGCATTTCTAGGGTGGATTCCTCTCACCCTAATGCAGCTATGTAAAATAATCCAGGTAAATTATACCACAGAAACCCCCTTCTCCCTCTTCCCAGACTATGAAGTCAAGAATAAAAGCTTACGTGTTGTCGGGTCCGCCTTAATTCTGTTAAGGGCATTTGGGAAAAAGCTTATGCTCTTGGTAGAGAGGGAAGAAAGAAGGGAAGAAGGTCAGTAAATGTACCTAACTGCACAGTCAGAAGACTACGCTTACTATAATCTTGGGCCTTTCTTACTAGAACATTGTACATGGATGTGGGCGGAGGCTTTTTTAAACATTAATGCTCCCTGGCATATGTTCTAAATAAATGAGTGGAATGAAAGAGCATGGAAAAATATTTTGTACTGGGATTATTAATCTCTGTGGTATTCAGCCACTTCTTAGCAACAAACATTCCCCTGAGGAATTATTTCAATCAGAACTCACTTCTTGGTCGCCGAGTCCTTTTGGGCATATTTGAATTACACGTGGGGCATGAAATATATTTTGGGGCATAACCACAGGGCAGTTTGAAAAGACCTTGGGGATAGTTTTGTACATACACTGTGAGCAGATAAATTGCATTTAAAATCATCCACTTGGAACTCCAGTGTTCTTGAGGAAGTCACTGCTTGAGATCAGCATGAAATATCTCCCAGCTGAACACTGCTACGTACCAACAAACAGCATCGTACCTTCAGCAGCAAGGTCCAATTGAAACACAGTTCTCTGTGTCCCATGCAAACTTGTGTTATCAGATGCATGGTATCCACATTAAAATCAGTGATTAGAAAAGTTAGGGAGCAGCTTAATGATGGGAAGATTAGGTGATTTCATTCATACTTCAGAGATGGTAATGAACATTTTTTGGCATAGGAAGCAATAGTATATTTTTCTTCTTTGAAGTATGTCAACAGCTTGAGAAGACTACTTCATCCTGCAGAGGCTTGTACAAACAGCTGTGCTGAAGATAAGGACGGATTTTACAAATAGATTTTTAACTACACATTTGGATAGTAAACTGGAAATTGCATATTCAGTGGTCACTGCAATGGGCACTTACTAGAAAACTACCATGACTCTAGCTATTCAGCACATTGTGGGGTAATCCTGCATTAGAAAGATCACAGTGGATGATGTAGGCAAGGAGTCCTAGCAAAGCCCTCAAGCCTCACCCTTCTTTTCTGGCCTTTGAGAACAAAACCTCTGCAAACAATGGAGACTGGCGTTGCTTGCCATCATCTCTGCTTCTGTTCCATGTCTGTGGAAGGGACCTTGGAGTTGTAATAATTTTATTAGCAACATAATATAGGTGTTACATGTAATACCTATATTATATGTAGGTATAGGGAAAGAGTGACCTCTGGAACGTCAAATGTAACCAAGTGGAAGTATTGCTGTAACCCTAACCTTCCTTTTGCTGCTGTCAGGCTTGGTTCCTGCACGGAGCTTTCCACAGCTGAATAAAAGCAACCAAGCATGAGTACTTTTCCCCTTAGAACAATGTCATGCCAAATCTTTGACACACACCCAGAATGGTGTGGGGGTTTATTCAGAAGTTCATAATGGTCACAATCCAGAGATTGTAAATGGGCCCCTGGTCTCACCTAACTTGCAGACATTTTTACATTGCAGACGCATACAGCTGAATCAGTCATCTAGGTTCTCTTTTTAGCCAGTGGAAAGAAATTGGCATTGCTATTGCACCGTTTCTTTGGAATGAAATGAATTATGAGCTAAAGTGATGGGAGAGCCCAAAGGGAATCTCACTGTAGTCATCTAAGACCAGGTGGGATTGGCTGGAGCCAAGAGCCAACATGCAGACCCAGTCTCATGTCTTTGACCCAGAATTATCCTGTCTAACTCCAGGCAGTTAACCAAAGCACCTGAGTTCAGAATCTACCATCCTTCAGAAGCTATCAAAGACTGATACCTTCAAAGACCAAGATGTTATGATGGACACACGTATCCCCAGAAATTTCTCCCAGTCACACCCTACCCTTCAGCTGAGATTTGTAGACCAGTATACAGAGGCCTCCCATCTTGAAAAATACGGTGCTGTTACTGCTGCTAGACCTTCTGCTGTGTGCTCCTTCACCAAGCCCACAGCCACTGAGCCAAGTTGCGTCTGCTTTTGCAAGCTGTCCAGCTCTCTGCAACCCTCATAGCTACCTTTGTGTCCTGGGCATCTCACCGCCCACCCGACTCATCCACCCTGAGATAAAGGCAGCATAGCACTCCATCTCAGCACACAACTTAAGAGAACAAGACCACATTTCCTGGATAATTGCTATTATTTTATCCATTTGGTAACTAATTTCCATTGTGTATGCCAAGTTTCAGAGGCCAGTTAAACATTTGGCAACACTAAACAATTAGCAGATTTTAATTTATGTAGCAGTAGTCTTTTGGCAATCACATTGACTTACAGGAGAACGCTTCTTTGCAGTTTATTGATATTACATATATTTCAGACATTTCCTAAAATAAATAGTGATCAATTGCTAGAAAGATCATTATCAAGAATATCCAGTCATTGCTTCTCAGAATCTATTTCCTGCACCCGCAAAGTTGCTATTAGTCTGCTAGCAGTAGTAACACCTATTTTACTTCATTGTGCCAGTTCTGGAATTAAATGAATAAACAACAGGGAGAAATGTCAAATAAGGCCTTTGAAGACATCAATTTTTGTGGTATCTTTTTTCATACTGTGGGGAGGTAGGGATTGTTGTTCAGTCGCTCTTTCAGCATCAGCTCACATTTTGGTCTCCTCTTAGAATAATAGAGAAAACTATTTTGGTTTCAATGTCATCTGGGCCAACAGGAGATTTTCTATAGCTGAGATATTAAAAAAATGCAAAAGTTAATATGTTAAATTCTGCTCATTACTCAGTTTTCAACTGTTAGGGTTGATAGGTTAAAAATCCCAATTCCTTTGTGGGAAACCCTGACCTAGTAAAACATAGAAGAGAGGAAAGAATGAAATGCAGTTTTGTAAATATCCTTCTTTGATTCTCTTGCAATTAACTACCTGGAATCTAATTTAAAATACGTAAATATAGTAAAATATAACTTTGATCATAATTATCAGTCACCAGGTCTGGGCTGCGTAGCACACAGTCTGCCAAAGACCATTTTAAAGACAAAGTCTCTAGCACTCTTCTAACAGGTCTAATCCTTCATATTAGAGAAGGTGTAGGTGACTTGTTATTTTGATGAGAAGCATTTTTTATCAGAAGCAGCTCTCACTTGCTTTCGCTGCATTTTTCTTCATTTCCTTTGTTTTCTTTAAAATTAAACTCCAGTAAACTTAATTTTGAAATGAAATAAAACATCCCTCTAAAGAAAAATCTAAGTATAATTCAAAAGCTTTGAACTGAACTGTCATCTCTTTTTGAAAGAAAACAATGTAATGAATTTTACACAGATGTTTCAACTAACTTGAGCAGATATTTCTTAAAGGAAAAACATCCCCTCCACATTCTTCTTTGGAACTAGTCTGTTAGAAACATGCTCTGCTTTCACTAAAAGGTGTTTGCTGTTCTTGGTACAGAAAGGGATCTCTGCCCCAATCCTTGCCATCGTCTGTGGCAAGAAGCTACAAAGCTGAGCCTTCTCTCCTCCTAAATACAAGGTAGTTGTTGAGGGTGGCTGCCAGAGAGTATCCCTTCCTTTTTCATGCATTTGTGCAAAACCTGGGCACAAAATATCCTTTTCCCCACTTGTACCCCCTGTGCAAGCAGCGGATGGGAAGGGACTGTTTCCAACTAAGGATGTTGCTGCCCACTGGGGTTGAGTGGTTTTTTTCTCATAGTGCAAGAACGAGAGGGTGACCAGGGAGGGAAAATATCCGGTGAAGTTAGCAGGTGGTATGTTTAAAAACAGCAGAAGAAATCACTTTTTCACACACCAGAGAATTGTCATGGAACGTGTTGCCATCGGATATTGGGGAGGCAGGAAGAGTAAAAATAATTCAAAGGGAGATTAAAACAAGTTCACTGGCAGCCTATACAGCTATCATATGCTAAATTGTAGAGACAATATCTGGCTCAAGAAGCCTCCACATTCCTGGTTTCCCGGCAAGCCACTGAAAAGTATCTCTCTGTAATTGCCTTGTTCTGCTTCTCTTTCTCTAAACATCTGCTGCAGGCCACTGTCAGAAAACGCGTGTTGGGCTGGCTGGACTTTCGCTCTGACCCACTGTAGCAGCTCTTATGGCATACACTAAGGGGACGAGACTATCTCATCCTGCACACCAGCTACTGAAGCTGACAAGATGCAGAAAGGAGTGCAAACTGCGCCCTAATTAATAGTGATGCAAGAGCAGCTCTGGAGGCGCTGTGCCTCCCTAAGACACGACAACTCCCAGAACTGGCACAGAAGCGATAGGGGCTCTACACCATCCCTAGAGCATAGCTTGTTGCTTGATGCCGTAGTTCAGTACTAAGTATGCAAGTGCATTTTCAACATAGCTGGTGGCAGAAATCGCACTTCTAAGCTGTCTGGTGGATTTATATGCTTAAAGGATTATGAATTATTGCAAACCAGTACCATTTGCAGTGTTTTGCTTTCTATCCTACAGATCCAATTACTCGAGGGCATATTTGATTGTATATGTATTTAGAATAGGGGTTTGCTCTGGTTATTTTACATTTTCATTACAGCAAGTTAATACAGAGGCAGACCTCAATCTAACAGACTCGTGCTAAACTTCAGCACTATTACTTAACTGAGTAAAGCTAAGCGTATCAGTAGGTAAAGAATTAAGCACAGGCCTCAGCAATCAGGCATCTCTAAGGATGGAACCACATCACAAATAAACAAATCTGGAAGGATATAAACCACACCTAATCCTGCCTGAATAGCAACAATTGTTTGTGTCTGAGCCACTCACACACAACCAGATTTGAACAAACAATTTCTGGGATAGGAAGCAGAATCTATTGTATATAATACTGTCCAAGTAAATACGGAAAGACTGCCAGCTTTGCTTGAATAGTCCACCTGATCTCATAGGGAGTTCAAAAGCAGTGGAATCCATTTGCACAGAGATGTTCATTCTGGTACTAACCTAGGAGGTGCACGTGGCACATATCTTGCCACGAAGGTAAGAGAGGAATGAACACACGATGTGACCCAGGCCACAGAGAGAGACTGGAGATCTGGGAGAATGCCCAGAGACCTCTATTCCACCTGCATTCCAGAGAGACTGAAACCTCAAGTCTTATCTCAGCCATCAATTGTCCCCTATCAGTGCCAACTCTGTGTGAAACTTTATATCTCAAAATCCCAGCAAGGAGGGACTCGTACTCTTCTCTAGTTTTCGTATTAGAACTAGCACAGGGCATACCTGTGCAGGTGGAGTGAGCAGGACGCACTCCAGTATGTCCACCATGGGTTGAGAACGAATGCAGTGGACAGGATAGCTCACAGGATTGAACAGCTGTGGTAGTTTTCACTGGGAAAAACCCACATAGAAGGAGAAGGAATCCCTTCAGCCTCCCAGTAGGATCTACGGGGTTCTTGAAGGACCAAGGTTTTCCAAGCTGCCATCTACTACCTTTTGGAAAAACTATTATGTGGCACAACTGGGACAATTCTTGCACAACCGGCACGAGGGGAAATTTTCTCTAGTTGTGAGCGCAGGGCTATAAAGAGGCATTTTGGTAGCTATAGCACCTTTCTTTTTGTATTCCCAGGTAAGGCCATTAACGCTTCATCCAGCTACTCAGACCAGCTGTACCTCTTTCCTGGCCTGTAGAAGCCTCTGCCCAGCAGGTTCTGGTTTCAATTACTTCAACATGACAGCTATTCAGAGTACCTGTCTGTCTTCACCAGCCATTCGTGCAGCTCTGTAAACAACTGCAGCATAAATAAGTAATGTGTGGTTATAGAGAAGATAGACTCTTTTTGGAGATGCGTAGTAATAGGGCAAAAGCCAATGGACACCAGTTGCAACAAGGGAAATTCCAACTAGATCTATGGAAAAAATCTGCATGACGAGAGGGGTCAAACACTGGATCAGGTAGCCCAGAGAGGATGTAGAACCCTGATCCTTGAAGATACTCAAATACTCACTGGACAAGGCCCTAAAAAACCTGCTGTAACTTTGGAGATGGTCCTGCTCTGAGTTGGATATTGGACTAGAGGCCTCCAGAAGTTCCCTTTTCCCTAAATAATTCCATAATGCTAGTAAACCTGTATCAAGTAAATGCACCTTTGTAACTAATTACCAGAGGAGACTTTTTGTTATTAAAGAAAAAAATAAAAGGAAATGGAACAAGTTGATGTCCTTTAAAGAGTACAGAAAAGGCCATACAATTAGAGTGAATACCATTGCTAATGAGGAGGAGGCATCATATTAACATACAGCTGCAATTACAAAGCACAGTAGTATTCTTCTGAGAGCCCAGAGTAAGGCTGTGCTTGTAGTTATTTAGCCATGGAGGTATAATAGACGTGTGCATGACTGACTGTGCATGGAAACCGCACTGCACATGCAGCGAGGATTTTGGTTACTTTTATGAAAGTAGCTACTCTTTTGCATATGTTCCCACTCCAAACCTAGTATCCACTGGCTGAGGATATAGACTGTAGCCTCATGCTTTCCATCACTGAATTATCTGAAAGTCTGGCCATTAGGTAGACAAAGCACTTTAAACACAGTCTGTCCAGATTCATACTTTAAGAGTGTAAAAACAGATAAAATAGTACAGCGCCAAACCGTAAGTTCAGCTGTCATTTGTCCTAGTTTTTACGACCACTGAACATAAATCTCCCCAGTTCAAGAAAGATTTTGAGAAACTGCAGCAAGTTCAGTGGAGGGCCACCAAGACAGATGGGGAGAGCTCCCCAAAATACAGGTGAGGAAGATGGGAAGAGTTTAAGTGGGAAGTGCCAGAACCCTCTTCCAGTTTCATGTCGTCTAGTGCCCCCACACTGACAGACTCCTAGTCAAAGCCCGAGTACCTTTCATAACTGCAGGAGTTTCCTCAGTCATGTTCATATTTCCTTCACCGGTTATGTTTCAGATGGAGCCTGGTCATTGGCTCCATATCCTTTGTCTCTGATCAAAACTGGTTTAGATCCCCTCAAAAGACAGCAATGACTAACTTTCAGCTTCATGGTCCCTGGGTGCTATTACCACGGTTTTTACCTTTCATCCCTCCTCCCCTACCTGACGCATCATCTCTATCTTTTATCTAAAAGGATTGAGCACAGAGTGACAATCACTGGTTCAAAACATTCCAGCCCTGGGAAGAAGCGGGGAAGTTTGCAGGATCTATGCACAGCATCTGCTCCCCAAAGCAAAATCAATAATATGGAGGGGAAGAAAGGAGATTTTTCCCATTACTTCAAGAGGAATTTCTAGTCTGCTGGGATCAGTCCCTGTTGATTAGATATAAAATGTAGATACTGAAAGGCACTGCTGTAAAACTCCAGGAGCTCTCAAGATATAGAGAGAGTGCCACAAAAAGCAAGAACAAAAATCAAGGGATTGTGCACAACTTACTTGCTAAATCTACAGCAAACTGGGAACACTGCCAGACCAAACTGCTCCAATGAAGAGAGGCATTTGCCACAACAAACATTCCACTCCACATCCTGGATCACACAGTTTTAAAAAGACATATTTGAGCAGCAAATAAAATGCAATGACAATATCAGATTTAACATCAGAGAGGAATCTTTTAGTACCTGCCAGTCCTTTGAGTGTCAAATACAGTGAAAAAAATCAGAGAAGCTAAGGCTTCACTTTTTGCTTTCCACTGTTTATGATGAAATGACTTATTCAGAGGACAGATACTGTGAATATGTGAGCTGTGCTATGACCAGCTGGCCTATTTTGGATTTCAGCCGCAAGACACAGATGGAAAGCATGTTTCTAGATTGCATGATTTCTTTTTAAAATCTGCTTTTTTTTTTTTTTTTTTGTAAGCAGCAATTACTGAGGTTAAGGAGAAAGTGTTGCAGTTCCTTTGAAGCTTAAAAGGAGTCCAAAGATCATTCAAACACCATTTTCTGAATGTTTTTCTAGAGACCTGCACATCTTTTGTAATCCTACTGCTGAAATCTCAATGCAGGTGACAGAAATTATATGTTGTTTCACAGCTTGCCCTATGGAAAAGGCATGAAAAAAGTCAAAAGATTTCACAGAGAAATATGAAAGCTACCATGTGTATTTGCTGTCTCTGTCAACATGAGCTACATTTAGTTTGGGCAGGAGTCTTTCATTATCAACACCTCAAGGAATATGAGGAACTGGAGAAAATAGAAAGTAGGACCGTTCTAGGTGCCTTGCAGCATTGCTAGAGTCAAGTTGTCAAAAACAATCTCCCTGTGCAAGATCAATTTGCATACAAACTGCACAGGCTGAATCAGTCCTCTCTTCTTACTTGGAATGCCGCATGGCAGCATTTCTGGATTAACTTCCATTAATCATTCCTGGATCCCAGCACTTTTCTTTCTTTTAAACCCACACACAAAACCTTGCAAACTCACTCAGGCTGATGTCTTGTTTCAGATTACAATTGCTATACCAATGCCCTATTTAGGACGGGTATATTTTACTTTGGTGTTTATAGGGACATATTATCAAGTAGGTTTAGTCCTTCCAAAACGTAGTGCTCGCACACGACTAAACCAGGATGTTGTATGTGATAATGGGAAAAGGAATGGATGGAAATGTACCCATACACCCAGCTGATTTCTACTCTTGCTCCTTCAAGAGACAGAAAACCAGAAAGCTTCCTAAAACCAGGAAGCACAGAGCTTTAGTCATGTCTTTCCTACCAGCCCTCCACAAATCCCAAGGGTGACAATTGTCCCATAATCTGCATGTGGAGGAAACTGAAGCTCAAGATTTGATGTTTTCCCTGCTTAGGGGAGTAGAAGAGCCAGTTCAGGCCTCAGCAAATGAAGAGTAGACCTGGTTATAGAACAGATAGATGTTTACTTCTGGAACTGACCCCACTTACATTCAGTCCAGGTTTTGTTACTCTGGTCAGGTAAGGCTTATTAAAGAAAGGTTCTGTTCCAAAACCTGAAGGTGTCCTAACTGAAGTCACTTGCTGGTGAAACAAGCACATAAATAACATAATTTTATTTTACAGGGAAAAAAACCCAACAACTCACTGCCTTCCGCTGTTCTCCCCCTCCCCACACACAAAGCACTCTAAAGCCACAGGATTTTTATTCACCCATAAACAAATCAGCGGTTTAGCTCTCTTCTTGTACTGACAGGAAATGGTCTTCTGTGACCTGGAAAACTCAGCAAGTTTCTGAACAGATACATCCACATTTCTGGGTTGATTTTTTTTTTTTTTTTGTTCTTTAAGAGAAGCCTACAAACATATTTTGGTCAAAGACCTTGGCCTTCCCATAAAGAAAAAAAAACACTACATTGTAGAAAGTATATGTTTGGGACCTGCAAAATCATCTCTAGATAGCTTCATAATGAGTCATTTCCTCTTTCTTTACAGATTGTCTGTAAGACAGCAAAGAAACCTTATGTAAGTAGACCTGTGCTGTCATGTTTTGCCATGCACCATGATCATGTATTTTCAGTGATCTAGTATTGAGCAAGGGTAGCAACTGACCTAGAGAAAACAAAAAATTAGTTCCATATGATAGAAAGCATCTTGTTTATATGCTCCATAAAAATGTGTTGCAATATTCCCAAAATGGCAGCTGGCCCTTTGGACAGACAGAGTCTCTAAAAAGTGGAAGACAGAGAATAGCCATAGCCATGAAGAAGAAATATAGTTGATCAAGTCATGTACCAAGGAGTACCTTTGCTGTTCAATCAGATTCAACTCTTTTTAAAGAATATGACAGAATTTTTGCCTCATGTTGATGCAAATAGGCAGTGTTCCAGATATCTCCACTGAGAATATCATTTTAAAACTAGGCAAACAAACAAAAAGAAAAGCGTCTTGAATAGTTTTAATTTTCTAGAATTTGCCAAGGCTGCTTACTGCTAGGCTGCTCTCCCTGCAGCACTATTTTCTTGGACAGAGAGTCCAAGCCCCCTGGTTTCTTCAAGCCTTCTGCCTTGTAAGCATTATGCCCATAGAATGGGCAACAATACACAATTATTTGAAACGTCAGAACAAAACAAAACAATTCACATTTTGAGTATCAGGTGTCAACTTCCCATAGCAAACCATTTGCAACTAACCCTTACAACAGAAAAGTCAGAGAAAAATTATCTTTTAAAACTTACAATGACAGGAATTTTCTTTAATTCGTTCAGTTTTGTATGGGGGCTTCACATCATTTCAGAAGACTTAGGAGAGCTGTACGAGGAAGAGGAACAGTTTCTCAAAAGAGAACTAACTCTTCCATCAGATTCTTTTCCCCACATCATCTTATAGATATATCTGTTGATTTTTCTGCTTAACTTTATTTTTAAACTTCTCAGCAGAACATTTAGAAGTCTTAGAGGTCTAATACTCCAATACTTTTACTAAAGTTACTCCAATAACTCTAATATTTTGAGGAATATTAGAGGTCAAGATAGACTGAGATGGGCTATATTTTCCTTATGCATCTTCAGCAATACTTCTTTTAAGATTCGAGTCAACAATAAGCAAGATAGCTCATTAAAGGGCAGGGACCTATTTCTGAGTCCTCTTTAACCAGGTACATACAGGAGCACTTCACTGTGTAAGAAAAATCAATAGATTCTCCTAGTTTACAATACCTATAATCAGTAGGTATTCATGGTATTTCCCTTCATAGGACTCAAATACTGAAGAAGGATTTGACTCAGCGTATAAGATTCATCGCAGGTCTACATTCTCCTATTGTCTTATATATCAGGTTAAATAAGAAACAGAGGTAATTAGAAAGAAAAATAGGGACCAAGAAATTAAGACAAGAGTGCAAGACATATGTTTCATGCTGATGACAGAGTGACTTCTGTTTTCTCTCATCTCTGTATAAGCTGCTCAGGAGCTGTGGCAAGTCACTGGGAAAGCCTTCAATATCAACTTCACTAATTCTCCCCCCCATTGAAAATATGTCTGTTAGTCCTGATGCCACCACATTGTAAATTAATTCTGAACTGATATGAACAGCCTTGCACAAGTACTAATGTTTACATTTTTTTCCCTGTAGAACAAATTTTAAAATATTTTAAAATATTCACTTTTCCGGTAATTCTTTCATTTCCGATCATTTAACATGACCTAAAACTGACAACCAGTGTTTGCATAATGTTTGAGTCTTAGCACCCGGTAGACTTAAAGGAACCCCAGTTTGTTCCACGCACAATACAGAAAACAAGATGCATGCCAGATCACGCTCCGAAAGTTTCCCTTTTTGATCCTCACGTCCACATCTCTCCAGTCTCAGGCAGATGTGTCCTCACAGGGCCAATCCTGCCGTGTAAGCTCCTCTTTCCTTGCAGCTATATTTTGCCTTTGGAGCTGGCTGTCGGCAGTGCCGATACGGCTGCGTTCAGCCAGTCGGAAGGTGGCACCACGGAGATACAATTGACAGCAATGTCCCCAGGCGGCTGTCCCCCCTCTTGCTTGGGACTGGCACCAAAGTAAAACTATAAGTATGTTATTTTTCCAGTAGGATCATAAAAGACTAATCCTGGCTGCTGGTTGGATAAATCATAACTACGTCTCTCGTAATGAAACAAAAGGGAGGAAAAAATGCTGTTGCTACCTTCCAGTACTGGGTGGCCAAGATGGGTGACATTATACTCCACCTTGTTGAGAGCAAAAGTTGTAGAGATTCATATTCTAGGTAGGAAAAAAGCATGCAGAAGGTAGAAACCAGGTCAGGTTAGTAAGACCAACCATAAAAAAATAGTTTAAGTGCATACAGATAAAATTAGAAGTGCCTATGTGAGATACCTAATGAGGCATATGAGTAATGCCTTGTTTTCTTTCTGTAACTATATCAGTGCTAAGCAAATGATCAGAAAAGTTTTGGTCTGGTTGTTGAATAACCATTGATGGTATGGACAAATGAGACTGAGAACATCAGCATGTTTAATTTCTTCTTTTTTTTTTTTTTTTATTCTTCACAACTGCAAGCCAATGACTAACAGATCAGAGGCAAAAACTAAAACAGGTTACTAGAGCAGGTTACAGAATATATTTGGTTGTTTTCAGATAGCTATGCCAGAAAAGATTCACTGTGGACTACTCTGGGTCAGACATTTGTCACAAGGAGATTTGGTATTATTTTTGAGAATCCACAGAAGAGAGGCAGATGCCAGAAGATTCGAAAAAGACAAACTGCTGGTTTAATTTCTGAAGGGAGAAGAAGGTTGGAGGGTAATCACCGAATTATCTTTACTTCTGTTTTGAGAACAAAAATCTCAGGAAAAAAGAAAAATAAGGAAATGCAGTAGTTAATTTAGTAGGTAGAATGACAAGATGTGCTGAGAAGAGATTCTGCAGTAACATCTCCTGGACCTCTTGACACTCAATACTTTTATTAGGGACCTGGCAGATGGACTGGAGAGCCTGCAAACTTAACAAGCACACAACACAAAACTGGCAATGACTGCAAGAATGGAGAAGTGCAGGCTTAGACTACAAGTGATCTTGACAAAATGGAGGAATGCCTAGAAAAAAGACTGGGTGCAGTTCAGTCAGATCAACTGCAAATATTTATACTTGGGTAGGAAAGAGAAAGTGCACAAAAATGGAGGAGGAATAACTGGGTAAGCACCAGTTTTGCAGAAATGGATCTAGGTATTACAGGAAATCACAAGTTGAATTATGTGTCAACAATGTAATGCCATCATTAAAATGGCAAATCATAAAAAGATAACTATGAGGAAAAATGAAAAGGATTGAATGTTTTGAGAGATGGGGCATATTTGACAATGGTAGAAAATGGATAGCAATGGGGGTCTTTCAACTGAGAATGTGTAAACATATTTTATTCTGAAAAAAAAAGTAAAATAACAAGGGAAAATAAGAAAGAAAACAGGCCAAAATAGGATAAATGTATGATATCAATTGTTTTCTTAAGGGAACTTAACCAACTGCAATTTCACTCTTTTGCTGTATATCAGAGGTTAATATCTGAGTAAAGATAGTTAAATTGGCTTTTTATTATTGAATTATAATCACTTGAGCAATTATAAAAACAGGTGTTGCTGATTGAAATCAATTATTCCTTCACCTGATCACTATACAGCTGATAAGAACTCAAGATTGCTTCACAAGTACTCTCTCACTTGTACTGAAGCCTTCTTGAAAGGCTTTTATTAAGCCAAGATGCTCTGGAAAGAAACTCCACTGAAGGACAAGGACAAAGATTAAAATCTTCTAAGAAAGAGTGTGCAGGCTGTGGTGTCTGCAGATCTTGATTTGATCCTTAAGTAGCCTTGATACTTAGTTGACTGTTGAAAAGAAGTGTTTTCAATATGTCTACGGGAATTTTCTCAGGCTTCTAGACCTATCATTTAATCTTAAATCTTTCAGTCTGTGAAGTTTGTAAGAGTATAATGTAATAGTATGTTTAATGGCTCAGCTAAACAGAAGTTAAAGTAGTAGATAGTACGTATTTGGGTTAGCCTTAGCAATAAGATGACTGGAAAAACACTGGGGGGGTCAGAGGCAGCAGAAATATTTTCCGTAAGAAGCTGGAAAATAAGTTTGCCTGCAAACCCACTGGATATAGCTGCTGCTCTAAATGGAATACCAGTACTTTGTATGAAGTAGCAGGCATTATTTGAAATACTTTAATGGGATCAATGTAATTCTATATTGGTGATAATAGGGAAAATGTCTACTCTGAGGTGGTTTATCTGCAATGTAATGGATCTTCATTCTGAGTTTCCCTTCACCAGAACCCTCCCTGAACTTTTTTCTAAACTGGGGTAGATTAAATGGGACTTCTTTCCTTAATAAGCTGGCTTACACATTAGGGTCCATTAGTGCCCATTAAAATTTTAATGTGGATTCTTAATCATTCTTTCTCATTGATCATCCATCCAATACAAAGTTTCATACATTTGTGTCACCATCATAAATGGCGTTATACCCCATGTTTGGCATCATTCACTCAGCAGGCTGTGTATTCTGAGTAAACTTATTTTTATGTATTTCTGTGAAAGTCCAGTTTCTTTATGAATGTGGAAATCCAGTGCCTTTGGTTGCACAAACATGCATGGAAGTCAGCAATTTGATTACTTCTGTTGTGAAGCTGAGATAAATACAGCATTTTGAAGTACTTAGATTCTTCAGCCTGTAAAACATAAGTCTACTTTTCACTCTGGCAAAATCTTGCATATTTAATGATCTCCTTCTTCCTATTTGATCCAATTATTTTGTAGATGGAGCAGCAATTACTTCAAATGCAAGCTGTCCCAGCTTTCTCAAGTACAGAATTTATAATAAGGTACGTATAAGTTTTTACAGGAAGTCAAATGCAGAGTTATAAATTGGTGATTTACTGCACTGCTACATTCTGCCTTTGCTCACTTTTGTTTGAGTAGTATGACCTAAACGTTTGCTCCAGCTGAAGCTGTCATGGAGACAGTGCTAAGTCAGAACTTAACAAGTGGTCTTAACACGACCTGTCTGTCCAGCTGCTTTGCCTTTTGAGTAAGGCAACACTGACAGAAAACGTTCTCAACAGGCTACCGTAAATTCCTCTCTCAGTTGACGATCTCTGTTGTGTAAAGAAGATTAATGCTTTTGATACAAGCCACAATATCCACTGCCAGAAGTAAAAGAATAACATAGCTTTTAAAGAAAAGTATTCCCTGTGCTGGGAACAATTGCTTTTGGGGCCATGTTTCATGATGAGAAAAGTGGGTTTCTGAACTTCATCTAATCCCATCTGGGCAAATAGGCTGCCAGAAAGATGGAGACAGCTGGACACAGGTCACAGCAGCCTCCTACAGAATCTTTTCCAGGTCTTCAAATCAGCAGTGGAATCATTAGTGGTAGGTATTACTAGATTTATAAAGAATAAACCCAAAAGCAAAATTGGCTGATCTTCTGGTGAGAAACAGAAAACTTGCAGGGAGTAGGAATGTAGTATAAATTGACTGGTATCAGCAGAACAATTGATGCAGTTTCATGAGAACTTTATATCAAAAACTGCAGCTGCAGCACTGCCATGCAGAATGAAAACTCTTTCAGAAAATCCAAGAAAATGCATTTACAGGCTTTGAATTCAACTAGTGAAAACTATGTTTTAGATAGGTCTTTTTTTTATGCATCAGTAACTTGGAAAAGAATATAGACAAATCATTCATAGCATGTACAATTTAGAACGGTCTCTGTAAGTGATTAAGTACCATAATTAAAAAGTGCAGTCAATACCTTAGTTATCTCAGAAAAGCACTGACTTCTACAGATCGTTTCTGGAAATAACTGTTGGTATGCATACTGTGTATGCGTTATTTTTCTATAGTAAAAATTGAGCTGCTCTGGATGCACAGATGAAATGGTATATGTTTCTCTGTGATACCTGATTTAACATACATCGTCAAATAATGTTTTCAGGGTTAAATTACTTTATTGAATTCCTATGAGGTATTTCCATAAATATTCTTTAATATTTCTTTAACATTTATGAATACTTCATTCAGTGAATTGCCTAGTGAAAACAAAACAACACAAACACCAATCTGAATAACATTTTCATTGAAATATCTTGATTATGCAACAATTTCAGTCATATATCTGAAGGCTGAAAAAACATGACTGTGATATTTATGTGGTATTAGGAAAACTTGTCAACATTTTAAAAAGGAAAAACATGGTATTTCTAATACTAATGTGGTTAGAAATGTGAAAAGCTGTGTAACAAAAGGTATCTTGAGCCTGCAGAGCAATGCAGTACTTTCCAGGCCTCAGTCTTTGAACCACCAGCTGTCTATGAGGCTTTGCGAGAGACTTGCTCAAACCAGCTTTGCTGGTTGGCATTTTTTGCTACAACTTGCTGAAAGTTAACTTTGATTTAATAAGTCACAGTTTCAGACACATTCTATGGCCACTGAGCATTATCTGAGAACATTCTAGCATGTGGGGTCCCAGCAGATGGCATGTATCACCATGGTGCCACCTTGCTACGGAAAACAACGCATTTGACAACTTCCAGTATGTGTGTAAGCCTTTCTCAGGTTCTGCTGCTTTACAGTAGTTCACAAAGAAAAATTGCTTGGGCATTAATGGCTAGAAAATTCAATAGGACTTTTCCAGCTTAAGCTGGTATTTTATTATGGTTATTTTTATATACAAAAATATTCAGTGGTGGAGTATTAAACTGAAAAAAAAATATTGAAAAGTCAGAATAAATTCTTTGGTTAAAGCAAATTTTGATGGTTCAGGCTGTGTAACACACCACAGGTGAATTCTAAATTCTCACTGACATCTATCACCATATCAGAGACCTAGATGTCCAATTCCAAAAGTGCACAAGAGCACCAAGAACACTAAATTAGATCAGTGTTGAAAATGGATATTAACATTTTACCAGGCAGCTTCTCTTTAAAAAAGATTTGTTCTTCCCAATTCTTAGAGTTTTGAGGAAATTAGAGGCCTACTTTATGCTTGAGCCTTTTAAACAAGTAGAAGTACATTTCTAACTGTACCTGAATCATTATGCTAACTAAAGTGCTATTGCAATACAGACATCATCAGCTATTTGTGGTTTTATGAGCTAGTTAATGGAAGAAAGGCAACTTCTTTTTGAACTACGTATTTCCTCACATACTTCCTAATGTCACAACATAACATCAAGAGTTCTCATTTGGCATTATATTTATGTTTGGTCAGGGATGGTCTGAAGTTTTTTTTATGAAGAAAGGCAACTTCTTTTTGAACTACGTATTTCCTCACATACTTCCTAATGTCACAACATAACATCAAGAGTTCTCATTTGGCATTATATTTATGTTTGGTCAGGGATGGTCTGAAGTTTTTTTTATGTTCATTGTCTTCAGTGCCAACTGTCCACAGCTACTGCCTGAAGGAGGACAACCTGCATGGGTGAAATGGAATAAATCCAGCAGAAGCGTATTTGAATCCCAGGGCTGGGCCATGAACACAGAGCTACCAGACTTCTCTGTGACACTGTATCAATTCCTGTGAAATTCTACAGTAATACCTTAATTTTAAATTCCCTGTACAGTGCTCCTACTCATCATATCCTATCCATCTTTTAGGGGGCTGTCTATCCATCTGGGGCCTCCCAAAGCTTCTCAACAATATTTGGCTGATTCTTCTTTCCAGGTACAGGGAAAGCTTACCTTGCTCTGAAAAAAAGAAACTCTACATCAATCGGCTAAAGATATCTCCTTAAAGAGTAACTCAAACTATAACTTAGCTGTCAGTCCAGTGTGAGTTTGGTTGCTACAGGCGTAACAAAGGTCTGATCACCATCTGAAACTTTAGACAAACTTATCACTAAATACTCACAAAAGCTAGATCACATTTCTTGCTCTTTCACCATAGGAGGAAGTGTTCCAAGTACTGATAATGTACTGATAAGTAGGTAATGATATGTATGTTTTAATATCTAATTTTTCAAGAAAGAGACCGGCAAATTACTCTCATAGCAGTGGAGGCTTTATGTTAAACTGTTCTGTATCTTCTATTCTTTTCAGTAGTGACCTAAAATGATAGCCCAACTCTATCAATTCTATGATTTTCCTTCACTGGAGAAGCACAAGGAAAAGAAAGAGAAAAGGAGGCAAAAGCATTATTCTGAGACCAGATTGTATTCCTAATTACTATTCCCACAAGACCATCAGTTTCTTGTTGCCTTTCCTGTTAATGGTCAAAAAATGGCTTCAGCTCACAAAGAATTGCGGTGGCCTTGTCTGAATTTCCAACATGGATTTCATCCCTCTTGCTTGAAGCACAAGAAGCTTGAAGCTTTCTTACTTCCTGCCTTGAATATAGGATTTAGAACAAAATCCCATTATATTAAAATCCAGGCTTTCTTCGGTGTCCATTTAGGGAAATGATTCAACTTTATAAACACCATTTAAAACAATCTAGAAAGCAAAATTCCTCAAAACAACTGGTTTTATAACTTCTTGATGCTTAACTATTTTAATTTATTAAAGTGAAGATATAAATAGTATTATAATCATTATCAAACAGCCCTGTCGAGCCTCCCTGAGACCTCCACCCACATCCTCTGCCCATGGGCCAAGGAGCTCCATCTAAACTCAAGCCTTGTTCCTCATTCCTTCCTTGAGCTGTGCTGTAACTGTGCTCAGGCACAGCTGACTTTGGCTCCCGCATAGACCCTGGACCATGCTGCAGCTTTGTCTCCGGTTGCATCTCCTGAATGGACCTGGTTCGTGGTTTTGCTTTATCTGAGACTGTTCATGGGCCTGTTATCAGCACTCTGCTCACCCAGATCGGGTGCTGTGGGATTGCACCCTGGTCAGTAAGGGTGACTGTCATCACCCTTGACTTCTGTCTTGTCATCCCTTGGGGTGCAGCCTTGCTCTGGTTGCTTCCTGACATTAATAGTCTTCAAAAAGAAGACTATTTAAAACACTCTTTCCCTAAGAAAATCCAAACTTTAAAATGTCATGAGATTCACTGTGGAATAAAAAGACTTCTCAAAAATTTAAGGCAAGTTAACGAAACATTCTTCACATTGAGCCTGAAAGAAAACAGTAAGAAGTGCATACTCTTCAGACGCTTCAGTCCGTTCTCAAAACATGTCCCTTCTCCTTCTAAGATCTGGGGAATTTAAAGGAAATTTGATGAGGGCCATAACCTCATCCTTCCAGTTTTTAGACCCAAGAGGCAATAGCTAAAAATGGACAAATTTGAACGGCCAGTTCTATAATTCCTCTCCTCTTTCCAGCAGAGTTCATGGCCTTGAATTGGCTTCCTGAGTAGTGCCCAGGGAGAACGAGGATGATTTAGGAAAAAATCTGCAACCAGTATTTGGGGAGAATAGGAAGACAATTATTCTCCCAGACCAACTGACAGGTAATGCAACCAAAAGATGTATGTTATAAATCCTCCTTCTTCAGAAAAGCACTCTTACATATTTTGGCCCTGAAACCTCTTCCAGACTCAGAGATCTAAATGATTTCCTTTGCAAATAAGAAGAAATTGTAATGATAGGCCTGTGCTAATGCCCTCATTATGTGAGATGCCCAGAGTTATTTCTGTCTTCGTCCTAAAAAGCTTTGTGAGTTTCAGAGTTTTGAGGTGCACCTGGAGTTTTTTCCTTGTAGTAATGTTATGAAAAAAACCCTAAAAATTAAACTATTTTAGAATATGAACTATAACAATTAAAATTTTTATTTAAAAGAATTCAAAGTCACTAAATAAGACAGACTGGAAATAAGAAGCCCTTGCAGATGGGTCTTTGCTTCTAGGGTGGGCTTCAGACAAGCTCCACGACATTCAGAATTACAGTAAACACTGTGCTGTCTTTCCTGATCCCTAGGAACTTTTTTTATTTCCATTGCCTCTGACATCTACATGTCTGTTTCTTTTTCTTCTTACCAGTTCCTGTTGTGCTGGAGGCTCTGAATGCCTCCATGGGTTTCTCTCCCTAGAGCAAAGCTCAGTTATTCCCAAGTCAAGACCATGTCCCCTCTCCAGAGATGACCACCTGACCTGTTCATTTTCTTCTTGGAAGAATGGGTCACCCAACCAAGACCAAACTTGAAATAGAAAACAGAAATAGCCTTCCAAAAGATTCAGTTCTGAAACCCTTATTCTAGAATCACCTGTCATAGAAGACTCTCTAGTTCTCCCTGTCACAGTGCACCCACTGTGCAGAAAAGAGCAATTGTACCCTGAATCAGAGGATAATTCGGGTTGGAAGGGATCTCCTGTTCAGAAAAAGGTCAGTCATGAGGTCAGACTGGGTGTCTCAGTGCTTTATCCAGTCAGGTGTCAAAAACCTCCAATGTGACTGAACAACCTCTCTGGACACCTGTTGCAGTGCTTGACTATCTTCATGGTGAAAACATTTGTCCCTATATTCAGTCTGAGCACCTCTTACTCCAATTTATGCCAAATGCTTCTGTCCTCCTGACATGCACCGCTCCGAAGAACCTAGATCCACCTCCTCAGTAACATTCCTTCTCGGTTTTGGAAGACTGCTGCTAGGTGCTCCTGAAGCCCCCTCTTCCTCTGAGCAACCCTTGGTTCCCTTAGCCTCAGAGGACAAACACTTCAGCCCCCAGTCACCTTGGTGGTCCTCTGCTGAACTTGCTCCAGTTAATCTATATCCGTCTTGTTCTGGGGGTCCCAAAACTGGGTGCAATATGGTCTGATGAGTGCTGAGTAAATGGGGGTAGTCACTTCCCTCAGTTTACTGGCTATACTGTTACGAGTGCAGCCCAGGATGCTTTTAGCCTTCTTTGCTGCCGGGGCATGCTGCTGGCTTGTGTTCAGCTTGCTGACCACCAGGACCCCCAGGCTGTCTTCAGAGGAGGTGCCCCCCAGCTGGTCAGTCCCCAGCCTGTTTGTATTGTACATGCCAATAAAAATGTCGTCCATTGCCGATGTGTTGCGGGGCCAGATCCTACAGGCACTTATTTGTACTTCGTTTGGCCCCTCAGTGACGACCCTCCACATCCCACGAGTAGCGTAAGAAGAGTAACCATTGCCAGAGGCTGGAGCGCTCATCTCCTGGTCCGCCACCGCCATCCCTCTGCCTGACGATGGACCTCGTTGATTCAGACCCCGACCCACAGACCAAACCTGGTCTGGCCTTGGACCTGTCCTGCTGGTGACCAGCACCAGACCGGACCCCGGCTTGCTGCCTCGCATGCCCCGCTTGCTCTGGGGCCAGCCGCCGCCACCGGTGATCTGGACACCAGGCACCAGCCCCACCAGCCCCGTACCTGCCCTGCTCGCCCTGCCGGGACGCTGTGGGACAGGAGCTCAGGCAGGGGCTGAAGGCCCCAGGGGGGTCCCAGGGTGCCGGGACCCAGCGGCAGCGGGGTGCTGGGGGCTCTGGAGGGACTGGTCTCCTCGCGGCGTGACGATGGCCCTGGCGACGTGTGCCTCCACAGCAGGCGTTTGGGTGGCTGTGCAGGACAACTTCAGCTGCCCAAAGCCTGCTGCAGGTGGAAACGTGGGAAGAGAGGACTTCTTCTCAGCCATGGGCACCAGTAACAGCTCTTAATGGCCATACCTGTGTCCTGCCTCGTAGGTTCCTCCGACCGTTTTTCCGTTTTCCACTAAAATGTTCTCTGCTAGTAGATAATGGCAGGATGGAGACCAAGACACCAAAGGGGAAAAGTAACCAAACTGTTAGCTTCTGATACCATTCTCTGTAACTTCTGTTAATCAGACAGTGGAAAAAGAGCAGGGTAATTTGGACTGATGGAATGCAGATACAGGAAAAGGACATTTTCAGGACACGTATGTTGTTATTCCACTGTGTTTTATTACCAGGCTGCTTCAATAGAAAGCCAAACTTAGCTGCCACTATCAGAATTAATGATGATGATGCAGTTTGAAACATAAAAATATTTTAAGTTTGATCGATCAATAGTAGCATTGAATGTTCAGTTAAGAGACCTCTTCTAAGAAAAAAATGCCCTGTGGTAGTTTTTGTTTTCCCAAAGTATTTTAAATTCATCTACCAACTCTATATTCTCTAGAATAGAAAGTCTTGAGCTCTTTTTCTAATTTTATGATATATGATGTATAGATTTACAGTAAATAATACAATTACAAATGCAAAGTTTAAATCCTTTGCCAAGATTCAGTTACATCCATACTCACCTCTTTCTTTCTGCCAGGGGACCCACATCTCCATTGCTCTTGGAAAGTGTCAACATCCAGAAGCTTCACTGAACATGCTGTAATTCTGAACTCAGATCTAGTTATTAGCTGCAGTCTTTTCCCTTAACAGCTTTATCAATGCAGTACAATACAGTCCATGATAACTTATGATTGCTGAGGGCTAATTAAAAGGCACTGATATCGGTTAGACTAGATTATGTTCTCTTTTTCCTTTCAATAGATTATTGTTCCAACAGGCAGGAATATGACCATGATAGGTAAATATCATACCCCTACTTATTAGAAATCAGTTTACATCTTACTTTTCTCAGCAAAGGATTTTTCAGTAAAAAGCCCATCATTTGCAAAATAGCGAGCAATGTGTTACACTTACTGCACAGGGAGAAAAGGTGCAGAGGTGTTTATTCTGCTGATCTGAGTCATATTATAACTAAGTATGAAAGGGCTGGGCTCTAATTTTTTTTAAACAATGAGCAATAGATTAGGGGCTTGCTTAGCTATTCTTCAATCATTAACACTATACCTGTCGAATTCTCTGTGCTTAACAAAATCCGATAATTGCAGATAGCATTAGTTCTGCATCTTTGGAGAAGGGCCAGCACAGATTCTAATGAAATAAGCCGACCATGCAACGAGGGATTTAGGAAGCACTGCTATGCTGCCTACAATGACATTTTATTACTGATTAAATAATGTCTGAATCTGAATGTTCTGCAGTATTTTGCAACCTTACAGTAGCTAGATTCAAATACTTTAAGAAAATAAGAATAATGTGATTCTCAGAGGGTCTACTCTTTTGCAAATGGAGTCAAGTTGTTCAAAATCAGAAGCTCATTAGCTAGCTCATTCCAAATTGTATTAAGGCTGGATTCAAGCTGTATGTGCAGAGTGGCTTTGAAAGCATACAAAGTAAATACATTTGGGCATATGCGTTTTGAAAATTAGTATATTCATTCAGTAATATGAACAAAGTTTCACACTCATGCTTCATAGTCTCTGCTGATTTTTTTCAAGGCTTCTAACTGGAGTTTTAGGCAGGGGTCCTGGCTAATGTGAAAGACTATTCCTCTCTACAAGTCTCACTTCTATTATATCTCTGAACCACTACAGCAACCACAGTATTTCTGCTTTTTGTCCAAAATTTTACACTGTCTGTATGGTCAGATCAGGCAGCCCCCCTCCTTACAACAGAAGGATGCCACAGTTGGAGCCTTTTCTGTAAAACAACCCAGAATGTGGCACTCTTCTGCAGAACCTATAGGATGCTGCCCTCCGTCTGCCTTGCAGAGCTTCTCTTTCAGATGGGATGGGCCCCAGCATCACAGTGGATAGGGGATAGCGACTTCTGTTAGTTATGTAATTTAATTTAATTTATGCACAGACTTTCTTGACAGGGTTGATTATAGGGCAATTCACCTGGACTGAATTTCTCTCAAAATACATCTGTCTTAGAAGACCTCAAGCAAGCACCAAGAGCTGCTGCAGAGGCCTCCTTTCAAGAAATGCAGTTGTATAAAGCAGTAGTAAGAAAAGAACTGGAGGAAAATGTAAGATCTCAGCATCACTAAATAAATTAACCAGTCAAATCAAATTTCTCCAATCAGTTTAAAAATCAGTCTTGCCATCACATGAACTCACGCATTACTATGCTTAAGAAGTATCAGATTTTTTCAGCAGCATAGATCTCAAGAACAACAACATGTATTTCACTCCAGGGGAAATACAGTCCATGGTATTAGTGTTACATTTCAATTTACTAAAGGTTCCTTTGGATACCAAGAGATCTGTCATTTCAAAAGTGTGTCTTTAAGACCACGAACTGTGTTGAAAGGCCTGGTGTGCGCACTGGAGAAAATGTTTGGAGATTCTTGCAAATAAACTGGCACAGGACTTGGTAAGACATATTCTTTGAGTTTTTCTTGTTTTTTTAATCAAATTTTAAATATACTTTAATATTACATTGTCCTAGGGATGCAATGACAATGTTTGAGTTTTGGTGACCCTGACTGATTTGCAAATCTTGATGCCGATGAAATGCAATCTATCCTCAGGAAAGACAGCATTATTTAAAACATTTGGGAGGAATTTTACTGTATTCATTACGTAGACTCCTTCTTAACCATAACTACAACTTTCTGGGACTTCTTGTCATATTTATGGTTCTTACCAGGAGTGAATATGGTTTGTATTTAACAGTTATGATGAATAGTTTTTATGCATCACAGCAAAACTTGGTATTTTAAATTTATAGTTGCTTTGAATTTGAATCATGAAATATTCATTACATTTTCACAACAAAAAGTTCTTCTAACAAATCATTCACTCAGTTCATTTTGTATACTAATTTCATGTAGGTCTAGAATACAAATTCTGTGCAGGAGTAGGAGCATTACCACAACAGGCAGCTGGTTACCAAACATTTGGAATCTGAGTATTTGGAGAAATAATGTGACTTTAATTATTTTTTCCTCATAGGCTGGGGTGGAGTCATAAATTCTTTGTTTGAGAAACACTGCTCAGACTCTGTAAGTTAATGGTACTTTTGTAAGCAGAATATCAACACTCCTTGCTATGCTTTGCATCACTGTCTGTATCCATGAAAAGCTGATATGAGCTTCCATAACAAGTTTTAATTGACAATATTTTGACACATTCATCAGCTTCAGACCTATTTAAAATATGTATGTGCTTTGTTTTACCTGGGCATCTCTGGTTTAACTTTTCTGCAGATTTCTTTTCATAGCAAGATGAATCACCATGGAATATAGTCTTCTATGAAAATATGGAATAAATTGTTTACATGGTTCTTTACCAACCTCTGAAAATACAGGTCAGGGTTGGGCGTTGTACTGCTTGGCTTAGACTTCAACAGTTCATGGGAAGCTTCTGACTTTTTCCATATCAATTGAGCCAGGGTTGGCAATGCTGGAGTGTAGAGGGAATATTACACCTCCCTGCTTCAGATTTTCATCACTGGTGGTGGCCAGACTAGGCATAAACAAACAAACAACAAAAAGTCATCCACATTCCCAACAGCTGGCCACTGCTTTAGTTTAGCCATTGATTTCAGTGGCTGGAGAGGAAACATAGAAAGCCTACACTAAGTCTGTCGCATTTTTATTTGTGATTAAGCATGTTGATAGTTAAAGCCACAGTGACTGATTATATATATTTTTATTGGTAGGAATGGTTTAGGAAGGTTAAACTTTGAAACTTGGATCAAGGTTCTTCCCCAGAAATGCATGGATCAGTGACTGATCTACCGAAATTGCTACCATTCTGGAAGCTGGCTGAACTAGAAAATTTAAAATGCATATTTGACGATAGACATAGCCCCTAGTTACCATTCAGTAAGAGGACTAGAGCTGCATATGAATTACAATTTCTAAATTTAATTAAATGTTATTAATAAAAAATTGTCTATATTTTAAGTCAGACAGTGAAAAATAAAATCATCCATCTAAATTCCAAATGAACCCAATGTCTGTTTTCCTTCCAAAGCAAATAAAAAAGGTTTCATTTTGTGGCTTTTCATTTTACTTTCAAAGAATTTTCCAAATTAAGTTTAGGCAAATATTGTAATGAAATTACTTTTCATTAAAAATCTAAATTTTCTATAAAAGGATCAGAATCAAACCAATGTGTTTCCATATTTTCTTCAGACTTTTGCCTGGTATGGTTCAGAAATTCTAAATGGGTAAGTTGTTCCAATAAAATTAAAATCTGTACAAGTTTTTAAAATGTTATCATGACTTCTGAAAATATGCTTATGAAAAATTTCTGTACAATGAGCAAAATGTAGCTTGAAATGCATTTTTCTTAATTTTTAATTATGTTTTCTCTCTTTTTAAAAACAGTATGAATGAGAAGTCTGCAAACTTTTCCGTACGGGACTCCATCTTTCTTCCAAAGTCCTTGTATTTCTCACTATTCTGTGGGAACATAATGAATGTAAGCAAAGTAAAAAAAAAAAATAAAAATAAAAAAATTAAAAGTAATCTAGAATACTTTCATTTAATTTCTGCGATGCAATGTTTTTAAATCTGAATCATTATTTCAACACTTTAATGTGACTGTGCAAAAATCAGACTATGTGTTTGATAGATTTGCTGAAGACAGAGCCTGACCAATATCCCTTTAAGCAAATCCTTGAAAGGCAAACATTAGTATCAGATCCAGACAAAGAAGTGATTCCAGCCACAAGATACTGGAAGAAAAGAGAATGGAGAATTACCTCTGTGGACTCAAAAGGCAAAGGAAGTGCTAAGAAAAATAAATAGAAGGTTGTTAATTAAGCCATTAATATAAGGGGGAGAGGTTACACAGAGGAAATTAAACTAATTCTGAAGCATAAACGCAGAAATAAAACTGGAAATTCCATCATTAGACAATAGAGTATGCAAGAACACAACCCTCAATCTCTGCTGTTTCTTCAGTATAAACAAATCTGCTGATTGCTAGCATTATTGCTGAAAACAGATCTCATCAAATTGTACACAGAGAGTAAGTTTCATCTTTTGGAAATAAAGCTATTACTTCCATTACACCTCTTTGTCCAGGAAACCTACATTTAAGTCCAGATTGAAAACAGTCAAAGACACAGTTTCTTATTAAGTAGTCAACAACCTGAAGGCACTGCTTTCTCTAAAGCCTTAAATAAAAAAAGTAAATAGGGAAAGGGGTCCAGAAGGCAGGATCTAATGTAATTTAAAACTGGAATTACATCAGCAGTTTCAAACAGATGGCAGAATGTAGAGATAAATGTGTTAGCTCCTTTAGCTTATTTGGTCTCTCCATTGTTTGCATCATTAAAAGCAGGAATAGTTTACAATTTAAAAATATACTGTGTATTATACATTGGAAAAATGGACATGCACCTACTGAGTAGAAGGAGGTAGGATTAAATTAATTTGCCATACTTTAATGTACAGTATCTGGGATGCTTTAGGCAAGTCTGCAAATAGGTTTCCTAGGAAATGAGATGAACAAAAATATAATGACCTTGAAATTATACCCCCAAATGTCCCAAGTATTTAGCAACCTGGCTCAGAAGTGGTAATTACATAAAAAATACAAAAGATCCTTAATTGCTTCAGTTATAGTGTATCTAGGCAGGTCAGTTACTGTACACAGCTGCAAAAAATGGTACGTGATTAATAGGGGGTTGCTTATGATAGCGCTAACTAGCTAGTGTATAGTGCAAAACACTCATTTCTTTTCCAATTAAAGAAAAAAAAATCTGGTTTTGATTAGGCTCTTCAGAGGGTCTAAGTCTGTAGCAGCAAAATACTCCACTCTCACGTTGTTAAATGTTTCAGTCAAGGACCAAGCAGCATATATTCATGAAAAACAGAACGGTTTAAATAAAATACTGGGGTGAAAATGCTGCAAATATCAAAATAAGACACTTCAGACCATTCTGGTTATTCTAGTTTGTTGACTGTAAAACTAAAGGGTAAACCAGTTCAAATAGGTAAGACTTGATACAGGTGCATCTCCAGAGCTGGAACGAGGTACCAACTTATCCTGTGATTCGTTAAATTGCAATTAATCATTCTTTCCATGTAGCTCTAAATTCATTCCAGCAAAGTTTGAAGAAGGAAGCATTCAAAAATCGTGTAAGAGAACTTGCAATACTTCAGCATAGTATTGTGGTTCCAAGAGATCCGGGAGAAACACTGAACTGTATGGAGAGCTCTTCAGATTTGTGAACTTCTTGTGGTTGACCCATCAATGGGATGGGAAAAATGTGCAGTCATGATCTTTGGAGCATTGCCTGAAAAAACGTGCTCTGCAGATGAGTCGCTAAAGTGGACCCTACTCAGATCAGAGTGTGCGTATATTGAAAGTATGTCTTGGTCCACTGTGATTCTAGATCCTGACTATCCTCTGGGCACGCTCTCAGTATGTCCATGGGCTCTCCTGAGCTCCAGGCATGACTCCACCTAGGTTTGGGAAGGGGAAGGGACCAGGAATCAGGGGAGGGGGCACAAATGTCAACCACCAGTGGGGCTGAAATCCAGAAAATTTGTGGGTTTCCTCTTGTCAACTCTCAGGAGAGGCATGAAACTTAACACCGACAATTCAGTCTTCATTCCTGGGCGTAACATTCAACACTTCACAGAGGTGGATAGAGCAGCTTGCTCAGGCATTCACTAAGGATTCTCCCTGCAGATCTCTAAATAACTTGGCAAACTTGGTTCATGTGTCTGAGGTCACCACAGCAGCTAGACAGTGATGACTTTTTTACATAGCGAAAGCTGAGAGTCTAGGAAATTAAACAAGACCTTGAAATAAATACTATTGTGACAAATGGGCTTTTGAAACTGTTCTCCAAATCTTGGTCACACCCACAGTTTTGTCTTCACTTGAGAAAAAAAGTTAACAGCTATTTTTCTAGTTTCTGGTGTGCATGCGTGTGTATATTCACATTCATTGAATTTAAATCCTGCCCAATTTATAGTTTTCAGAGAAAGTAATAAGCAGTTTTTAAAACCCTTCAAACAATCATATTATTCCCTGGCAGAGTAGTAGATTTAAAGGCAAAACAGAATTATTTTGTGCTATGATTTGACCATTAATGGTATCCTGTGTATTGAGTGTGATCAGAAACTACAGCATTAGATCAAGCACTGCAAAAAGAGGTCTCGGAAGAGATACTCAGAAATAAATACAGACCTGCATTCTGCTTTGCTTATCACTGGGATCATGGAAAGTGATAAAGGGAGACTTGGGATGCAGAGAAGTAATGCAGCTTTGGGAATTCCTGGGAATAATCCTGTATTATCTTGCCGGGGAATCCCTCTTGAAGTCTCACTGAAGCCATCTGTGGCAAATCCCCTCCGCTGCCCTTAAAAGGGCACAGTGTGCCAAGCTCTGTGGCCACTTGGCTCTGCTATAGATTCATTGTGTGCCCACACCTTTTTCCTGCCCAAGTCTCCTTGTGCCTTAGAGAAGAGAACAAACTAAACTCTCCAGCAGATTTTGGATTTGGCGCTCTATAATCTCATCTTTGGCATCTATGCAAGGACCAGCCAAGATCTCATTCAGAGAAAGCAGAATTGCCTGCAATCCAGGCAAAAGGCACACTGAATGCTCTAATTTCCTTAAAGGGTCTGAATTCACATGTTTAAATTCTGTGTGAATAATGATTTGCAAGTGATGTCTTTCCTATATCATTCCTACTATAGATTGCCACTTACCAGATCAAAAATAAAATTTTCATTTTTTTAGAATTGAAATGCAGAACAGAGAGGGTATCCCCCCAAGAGAAATCTGCACAAAACAACATTAACTCCAAGGCAGGTCAAATGTTCACTGACACATCTTGACAATGCCCCTTTTCTTTACATTGACTCTATTTGATTAAACTGATTGAAATGCATTTCATACTTGTGCTTTGTCAGTCTATATTTTGGGCTTCATGAACAAAATGATACTAGATTGACTTACCCATATACTTCACAAAGCTTGTCATGTTGAATTAATTAATGTTGCTTGTACAGCGTGAGAATATGGAGATTCATCTTTTCATTTCTGCATTTGCTTTATAACCAAATAAGGGGGTGATAAAACATTACATTGGTAGTTAGTAGACATTTTAAATGTCTTCATTTCTTTAGAAACATACAATGGAAGTATTACAATAATCATCACACATGTTATGTAACATTAGTTACATAAAACCAGAAATACTACAGTAGTAACCAAGAGTAGTAATGAATAAAACAATCTATGCTTTCTCTTTTTTTCCTTCCTTTTGGTTAACGGATGGTGCAGAAACTGATCATACATGCAATTACTCTTTAGAAAACTGAGCATAGTAAATTTTACTAATCTCCAAAGTCTTGGGAGGAGATTTTGTGCTGAAGTCTTGCAACATTGTTAGTGATTTCAGTAGAATGTCATTAACTTCATTTACAACACAGTAGTGCTTCCCCCATCTCACTTACAGACACATGCCCATTTGGGTTTTTGGAGGTTTTTATGATATCCAAACCCCTTGTTGTTAAACACTATGCCTTAATAAAGCTGAAGTCCATTTTAGTGCATTTCTTTTTGTACTAAATAAAACAAGCAAGCAGTGTAAAACATGAAAGCTGTCAATTAGTTTTATGAATGCAATTAGAAGCAATGATGTGAATGCATTGTATTTTTAGGTGAGAAGCTGAACAAAGCATCATCAAATATGATTGTCATTCAAACAGATGTAAGATGGTCGAATACAATATTCTGTGCAGAAGCTGTCAATATTTGGTTTTGTCAAAAGCCCCTTTTACCTTTTATTCCTTAGTCATGAGATTCAGGAAGCAGCAGTTAAGTCACTTTTATATTGGCTCGCTGTACGTACATTGCTTTATTTCAGCAGCAATGGAGTCAGAAGTCCAAATGAAAGCTATAGAAGCTCCCATAGCCAAAAGTTTGTTCACCATATTTATAGCTTACATACCATAAAAACACATCAATACATCCGAGTGCCTGAGGAAGTATGTACTTATCCTTGTACATTACATTATCTCTGTGAACTCCGTGGCTCGGTTCCCCCTTCTTCTTCTCTTTGTGGCATAAAGGCTATGAAAACTAGTCCTGGTCCTGTTGCTGGTAACTGAAATAGATTCTGCCTTTGCAGGGGGAAAGCTGGAGGCTGTGACATCATGCTGGTGGGAAGGAGGGCGGTAGGTATACCAAGCATCTGCTGAAAGAGTGAAGCTGAAGATTTGCGATGGTATGTAGCCTGCTGAAAGAGGACTACACCAGACTACACCAGTTCTACACCAGACTGCACTTCACACACCAGGGAACTCTATACACATGGTTTAAGCAGCCAAACAAACAGACACAGCGGTCCAGAGATGTGAATTCAAGGCCTTGTATCAAAGGTTGCTTCCAACTGACCTGGTCATTTCAAGTGGAAGGAGGAGTCAGCCTGGGGTGCCATCAGCTATAGAAACAGACCTCAAACCCATATCGGCTTCTCTGTAAGTTGAGTAGCATTCATTTTCACTTCCAAAACACAGAGAATATGACTGTGCCTTCAACATACCTTTTCTCTTCTGGCTTTCTTACAAATTTAAACCAAATAACAACTCTGTCTTTTGCTTTTCATTATATTTTTTTTTTTTAGGAATAGAAAAAAAGTAGAGATAACTACACTCTTGCTTTAATTTCTGCTAATGCCAAAAGTCCTCTGGGAGGGTGGGGAATAGGGAAGACAAAGGGAGGAGGGGGAGAAGAGGGAGAAGGAGGGAAGAAAGGAAGGAAGAAAGAAGGGAAGGGAGGGAAGGGAGAAGGAAAAGGAGGAGGAAAGGGAAGGAGGAAAGGGTGGGGGAAAGGAAGAAGAGAAGATGGGAGAGAAGAGAGGAAGAGAGGAAGGAGGGAAGGGAGGAAAACAGGAAGGGAAAGGGGGAAAGAAAGGAGGGAAATATCAAATGAGATGAGCATAGGTAACAAACTGTAGAAGGAATGAAGTTTTCAACTCAGCTGCCAGAACTGACAAGATGAACTTTTCCAGCCAGCCCTGTAGTCTGAAAAGTAGGCTACAGGTTGAAGCCAATAAGTCCAAGGAAGAACATGACAAATAAAGTACAGCTGTGCATCATATTTGTAATAATGCAGCTTAATTAGAAAGTGATTAAAAAGCTTAATGGTTATCAAATGATGCTTATGTCAGAGATGCATTGCAACTCATCTGCAAGTGCTGTGAGACCCTTGCTTCCTCACAGAAACTTAAATGAGATTCCTCTGTTACAGGCAAGCTGCCAGTTATTGTTTCTTATTGTGGTAAAATGCTCAGAAATTCAGTATTGATAACTTGCTTTCTGTTAAGTTCACAAAATTATTCTGCTTTCATATATAGCATTGTATAAATCTGTTTGCTCTGGTCCATGACTAATATTCTCATTTAAGTGCTTTTCAAGTAAGTTATTTGAAACAATTTCCTCTTCTGTTACTCGGTCTTTGAGCTTATTTGATTGCTGACCTATTTGGTCCAACAGCTGAAAACACTCACAAATGCATAATTCCTGACTGATATGGAATAGAATTTTTGCAAGATATCCAGTATTGGCTTCCAGATTTCAAGTGACAGGAGCAAGGTTCATGTCTAGGTAAGTAGTTTCCAGGGGTCAACTAACCACACCAAGAAGTAGACACATAATTTCTAGCTTGATTTATCTACATCTACTTTCCAAAACTCTCATTTCTGCATTTTCTTTAGTGTTCAACAGCTCTTGTGTGCCATAAATGAGTCTTCTTTTAAGATTTTTTTAATAAAAACTAAACAGCATATTGCATCAGTCATGCCTACATAAGTTTTACAGACTTCTAACTCTTTTCTGAACACTTTCCTAATGACAGACTGGTGTGGAGAGACTGGCTAGGATTTTAGTGGCAGTTTCCTCAAAGCAACACCACCTTCTTTTGCTACTTGACAGCCCTGCATTTTAGAAAGCATGCTCAAGCACTCTTAGCCGGAGACCACAGAAGTTCACATTCAGCTGTTCATTCAGTTTACATTTGAGTCTCTTTCAGAGTCACCACTTTCCAGATTATCCTTTGTGCAAATATGAGGTTACTCTATTTCTGCCTGTATCATTTCAGCAGACTCAGCCCAGACATCGTGGTGTTATAATAACTGATCAGTCCTTGCTCCTATTATTATTTTCCGATCTGTATCTGCAAAATGGACTAACACCACACTCACATTTTTGTACAGATGAATGCACTGGAACTACTCAAGACAGCTTCCAATGGTTCACTATTATGAGTGCCCCCTGATGATTTTGATTACCCATTGGCAGTATTAGGATGAAAACAGAACAACAGTGATGCATGTCTGTGCAGGTGTTGGGAGGCTGTTACTTCACTCAGAAACAAACTATATTTGCCGTAGTCCAGGGAGTCCTTTACAGGGCCACTTGTGTGCATGTATTCTTCTGATGACTAAGTGGCACTCACACAGTTCATGCTTAATTTCTTAGGTGGATGAAGGTATTTGTTCACAAACATGATAATTTCTTATTTCCCAAGTCTTTTTCATTCATTATTTAATATTTTCCTCCATTAAAATCTTTATCCTGGTTTAAATTATTTGTAAAACAGTCACATAAAAAAGCAGGCTACAAAAGATTCTCCAATAGTCAGAGCAAATGTATCATGAGTAGCTCCCATGTGTTCACATCAACTACCCATCAGACAGCAACCTGCAGCAAACGGACAGTTCAATGTATCATGAACAATATTCATTTATATGTTGCAGATGAATGTTTGTGATTGATTCTCAAATAATAGAACAGGAATGAGTTTTGTGCAAATGAATAATTGAACCAACCTTGCTACCTTCATTACAGACTAAGTTTGTTTAAGCCAACCACATTCAGCTGGAATGACAGTACTTAATGGAATACACATCATGCTGCATAGTTTGCTCAGCCAAAAGTGTCTTCTGCTTGAATTGGCCAGTGTGTATACCACAAAGAAGCAATGCCAATTACCTCCTGGTGGAATCTCTAGAAAGGTTTTGGAAGATCTAAGAATGCACACAAGTTACAGTGAAAGCAAAGTAATCATGAAGTCATTCCTGCATAGTTTTTATGGTACATTTTTGAATTTTCCAAAGCACAACGGAAATTCCAGCTTAAAACTCTGTGTAGACAGTCTGCCTGCCTGTGAAAGGGTGTGAGAGGTACTACTGGCTTTTTGACTTTCCACTATTATAGTGAAGTATGAGAACAGGAAGTATAAAATTATATACTCTGGTAACTGGAAGGACCAGAAGGATGTTGCGCAACAAAACCACCAAAGACCACATAAGGTGAACATGGGGGAGTCACATGGGTGTGGCTGGACCTCCCTCATCTTGTCGTTCCTTTCTACTCCCATCAAGATTTCATTCCCCCCATCCCTGACCATGAATACTAGCACCACCAGGAAAAATGCTTGATGTCAAAAACTGTTAGCAACTGAATACAATAGAACCAGTTATTCAATGTCAGATGTGAATTAATTGGATCATACTGTAAACAAAGTTGAGAAGGTTGCAGATTTGGTCTGTCTTCACTGTATAATATGAACAAAAGCTCATACATTGTGAGCAACTCACTAGGACACTTGCCTACAGCTCCATGCAGCAGTTACACAATTGGTTTGGCATTTTCAAAGGCACTTAACTGGTTGCCATGCGTCTTCAGTGTATCTATATTAAAAATATACTTATCTATATTTGTAATGTGTTAAATACTTTCATATTTCATGTTACAGACCTTCTTTCTGTGACATTGCCAATGTCAGAGAAGGATGGATTTCAGTAAACTGTCTGCTGCTCCTGGATGTAAATGTAATACATATAACTAAAACGAAATTTCAGATTTGTTTCACAAAGACAAGATACATTTCGGTTTTAAATCTTGATGTTAATGTTTCAGCCAAAATGGATGAACTTTTCTCCTAAGTCATAAAAGACCAGTTAATAAATTGATCAGTCTCGCTGCTCAGTTAGTATAGCAAAGAGAGAGGGCTTCTTTAGAAGCATTCATATAATGTCAAGAGGAGTTTATATCTGGAGTTTGCATTTTTAAAGAGAGACATAATTTACGCTGTAGAAAACTGTGTTTTACTGCAGAACAACAGTTGGTTTCTGTGCAGTTGCCTTGAGACTTGCTTAGTTCCCATTATCTTCAACAGAGATGAATATGTATATCTGAGGAAATATTTTGGCCTTGAGAGGAAGAAAGAAAGGAAATAAGAGCATTTGGTTTTGAGTGTCTGCATAACTCCAACTTATTTTCTTAGTACAGCTAAATCTACTGGTGACTGTTGGTAGAAGCTAGCTTTTCTGGCACTGAATACACAGCTCCAAAGACACTTTTGTCTGGTGCTTGGTGGATGACTAAAGTGATGGAATCAAAAGACTTTGTTCTGTGGGACATAGTCTGGTACGTGGAAGAGAGCCACTTTATCATCAGTTTGTGTTTGTTTATCTTGCTTTGCTGTATTTCCTGAGCTAACAAACTGTTTCTGGTTGTGTGTGTGTCTGCTTCTTCAGAGGGCTATGAGAGATGCTGTTTTCCAGTCTTTTAGGGTAGGAAAAAGAAAAGGGATAAGTAAGCTATTTCTCAAGAAAGACCTCTCAAGCCTTTTCTGTTGATACGACACACTCAGCAGAACATTCCCAACAGTGAAATGCTACCTGCTTTGCTCCTGTCCACCTTTCCAGTTAAAGCAACACTGCATCTAAACTCCTGCTTCACTTCCCAGCTAAACCATGGCAGTTCTGCACCTATATATCAGCAATGAGTGTATCAAAAAGAACAGGAAAATGTGTTGACTCTCTTCTTTTTGACATTCCTTTTTCAAACCTCTTTTGATAGTTTCCTCCCAGAAAGAGACTGTGGAGTGTGTGCAAACACTTGTTCTCCACATCAAGCCTGACTGAACAATTTCTCTGCTATTCTGAGCTTCTGGTGAACTGAAAATTACCAGCTGTACTGAATTGTGACAGTGTGTGTGTGTGTGCGCACGCGTGCATGTGGAACAAAAGAGATAAACAGAAGCTATCATATCTGATGACAGCAAATTTATTTTCACAGTTATGACCCAATCTAGCATTTTAATTCAGTAAAACACAAATGCAGCCTTACCTTCTGACTAAACATTATTTCTTGGAGTCCTCATATAAGCATATATGGAGCATGTGCAGAACAAGGAATCCTCTAATGCATTTCCTGGCTGAGACATAGTTAACGAATAGGGCAGCAAACACGTAAGTGCAGTCATCATTACACATATTTGAAAAAGAAAGTACGATTGGGCTAGGGAAGACAGGTATTTTAGAGGTATGCAGCTTCCACTTCATACTTCAGCATGGCTGATCCACATCCAGATATGCTCAAAGCTGATCAATGACAAGCTAATTTTGTAATCTTCTAAGAAGAAGATTACAAGCAATCAGGTTATCAGAGTTTAACTAGCTAACACTCCTCAGCTTATTTGCAATGATAAACAGTAACTCATTAAGCAGCAGTAATACATTTGCCACCCTTTGATGTCTATATTCTTAGTATTAAAGTGGTAACAACCTAAGCTTTTTTGCGTGTGCTACGTCATTCCTTCCATGTCAAAGTAAACCACAGAAGCTATAAAAAATGTGTGGTAGCAACCCAGCTAGCTAAATCCTTGCCAAAATTTGACTTCAATAGCTGTCTACAGAGTCTGCAGGAATACTGTTGGCCAACTCATACCGTGTGTGCCTTGTAGGGTCGTGGCTTTAAAAGGACAACAAATTTGCCAAAATCTATCCATCTTTTCAGCTGGAATCCTCTGGATCACCCATGAAACATAGTCACATCTAACAGGAAGGGAAAAGACAACAGCCATCAGGACAGGGCACACCTAGGAGAAAGTAAAGAATGTTTTTAGACCCTGAATGGGAGCACTTTGTGTTGGCAGAATGGGACTACCCAGGCTGAGATGCATAACTGCATCCTGAAATAACACTTTTTAAAACACTTTCTATGAGTTGCACTTATCTGAGAACGTTGGAGACAACTACTGTTTCTGGGTGTTCAGACAGGTAACTGACACCCATACGTGATTTTCTCAAAGGACATTTATAACCACACTGTAAAAACTGCCTCCTTTCTGAACACCATTGCCCAGACAATCTGTTCCCCCAACAGGACTGCTATGGCAGAAGGCCTCTCCTCGGAGGCTTTTTAATCAAATATGGTCCATCTTTCACCAAAAGTTTGCTGTTCCAGCAGGGACATGGGCAAGAACAGCAGACATTGAAAGTCAAAGACTTGACCATAATTTCTTCATAATCATGGTCAGATAAACACTGACAGAAAAGCTCTACACTCTAAGTGCAGCAAGCCCACTACATCTGGGACAGGTATCTGTATTGTACAGGCACAGAGGGCTTGCAGCAAGTGTGTGGGAGACAAGAACCCTCCTACTCTTAGAATTAGAATTTGGTGGCCTTTATTTTACCTAATAGAGCTGGCAGGAACACAAACCAAAAGTATGCTTACAGGTCTGGCAACCAGCATGAGATATGGCTTGCCACAGGGTCAGCTCTGGTGGACTTAGGGAATAGAGTTCTTGTGTCTCTTTCATGGACTCAGAATCTCAGGATGATGGGCTAGAAGGTCACTGATGAACTAAAAAATGAGGCATACTCTGATTGCTCCCACTGCCACTGCTGTTTGTTCTGCTCTGAGTATTTGCCATATCTGAGCTTGCACGGAGATTTGCAGGCAATATCTGTGTGTCTAGGATTACCCTTATTCAAAAGGTGTAAAGGGATGGTGCTCTGATTTGGCAAGATGAGGAAGAAGCAATGGAGACCTGCATTCTGGGCAGAATGGCTCAAGTGAGACAAACTGAAAAGCATATAAGAAAAGGGAAAAAAGATGCAGAGGGAGCAGAAAGAAAAGGAATAATAAGAGACTGGGCAGAGAAAAGGACCAGAGTGGACAACAGGAACAGCTGAAAAGGAAGAAAAGGCAGTTGAAAGCACCTTGGGAGCCTGGAAGCCATGAAACATTACAGTTTTGCACATCAACTGGTATAAAGGATCAGATGGTTTTTCGTAACTGAATTTGCCAGGGAGGGAAAAGAATGAAGAAATACCCAGCTCCAAACACCTGGGCTGAGGCTGGGTGTGAGCTCATTCCACAGTAAAACTCTAACAGCAGGAAAAACTGTGTGCCCATGTGTAAGGGGAACGCTGGTGACAGCTCTGTCAGTGACGGCACTACATTTACTGACCATCTGAGAGGTGGGGGACAGCTCGAGGGGGATACAAACAGCTTCAGCAGAACACTTCCAAGAGAAGAGAAAGTGGCCGGTAGACAACTGCCCCGTTCTCCCTCTGTCACCCATGGTGATTGATGAACCTCTCTGCGGCTCTCTCCTGGTCTTTTCAGTGAAAGAATCCAGCTGGCTTTCTCATAATGGCAGAAGTAATTAAAAAGGGGATCAACTTCAGAGGAACATAAAACACACACCAAAAGTCTGTCTCTTTAATGATATCCCCGACATACTTTACTGGCAGGGATTCTGCTAGTCTAATACCTGTTAATTTTCTTTCTAATTAGGGCTATAGCTCACCAGAGGCTGTTTTATACTTAAATTGTTGGGGTTTTATTATATGGCTCAACAGTCAGCCAACCACTGTATGCATCATGTGATCCTGGTTGAGATCTTTCAGGCATTACTGCACACTGAGGCCCTTGGAGAGAACGTGCCACTACAATTTGTGAGTCACCCGTTCTTGCTCTGCCTAGGTCTTGTCATGTGTGTGCTTGTCAGGATTCATCTCCGTCTCCATTACCCCTGGGGCAGAAGTCATAGTTTGTTTCTGCTCACTTGTCTGATTTTTAGCAGATCATATTCCCATCTTCAGAACCTTAAGCAAGTGCCATCTTTGGAGAATTTAAGGTGGAATTCTAAGTGCCGATTTAATTCAACTCAAATCCATCTTTTAATTGACAGGAAATATCCCCAGTTCAACCATTTTCCAAGGTTGATGTAGACCGTTATACAAAGGAAAAAAATAAACTAAAAGCATTCTTTGCTGTTACTAAAGAGAAAACTGATTTTCTTAACTGTTTTCCTTGTATTTCTGTCATTTTTTTAAATATTTACTTTAAGAATTTGAAATGAAGTTGCAGTCTGAGGCAGATTTTATTTGTCCAAAACACACCTGAGATCGTCATTAATTCTATTTTTGCCAGAAACGCTTGCAACCAAATTATGCACCAGTTAAACAATTAGCTTGGAAATTATCAGGAGAAAAATGAGAGTAGATCACAGATAGGCAAAGTCCATGGTGCTTTAGTGACCAGAACATAATATATGCTAATGAAAGAACATTTTATTAAGCCACTATAACCCAGCTCAGGGGACTGACCAATCTTTGTTTTGCCTCTAGGATGTCAGCTTCCAGGTAAACAAGGGTATTAGTACATCATTGACTCCAAATTGGTGAGCAAAGGAGGTCACCAATAGCTGTTAAATAGTAAACCTCATCCTCCATCTCTGTGGATGCCAGGAAGGATGACACTTAAAAGTTGTTCAGTCACACACTGAGAATGATGGTAGCACTTGTTATGTCATCCTAAAACAACACATGAATTCCAGAGAACCACCATCCTGTTTATCTGAATCCACAAAGGGCTTAATTTTCATGCAAGCAATTCCCATGACTTTGTCATTGCAGCTCTTACAGAAACAGGATAATGGAAAATCTTGCCTACCTCTGCAGCAGAAATAAACCTCAGAAAATTCCTTTCTCCACTGCTGTCTGGTAGTATTTTACTGAAAGAGATGGAGAGTGTAAGGTCAAGATAATGGTGGTTGCTGTTGAAAACCTTCGGAAATAATACATTAAATAAAAATAATAAGTAAAATAATAAAAACAAAAAATATAAATTCATTCATATAGCCAAATACCCTTATCAGCCATCGAGCCCTACATCTAGTAGCTTTCAATATGTAATCTAGCTCCAGCTAGCTCAAAAGAAGAGCAATTGGTCTGGATCTGGTTTTGTCTACAGAAGCATGGGTAGTCAGACAATCTTCAGTGGTATTTGGATGGGAAAACTACAGGAATTAGAGTTCCTAGGTTGGGAAGTTCACAGCAAAGTAAAACAAGGAAACTGAGCTTCTACCTGCTGTGTATAGATGTACAAGATGCAGTTGACAATCCAGAAGTGCAGCTGAGTTACCCTTCATCAGCTGTGGAAGACTACTCGTTCCAGGAACAAATAAACTAGGGCACAAGGCAATGTGTCATTTCTTTTCCACCCTGCAAAAGAAATCATCCTCGACTGAAACAACATATATCAGCTGAAAAGGTTCTACCTTACCATCCCATTCAAGAACACAAAGCACAGCAAAACAGACAACCTAAACTCTACCAGCAAAAAACCACAGAACTGAAGGAGGTTCACATGGTGAGAGAAGTTTTACTGGAGATGTGATATAACCATATTTTTCTCAACATGCCCTGGCAGGCCTAGGTAGATCTCTAGAAGGGAAGTCCTTGCACAAAAGAAAAAAAAATAAAGAGGGTAGCTTTGCACAATACACATCTCAGTGTCACCCACTGCTAGGTAGGCCTAACAAACTTCTCTGAAAGACAATGAACATATGCATGAAGGTTACATCTATTGGGAATCTTTAGATAGAACGGCTTGGGTTCTTGACTGGGAAGTCTCTAACCCAGAAACTGCTAGAGACATGGAGGAAGGATGTGACAAGGGAGGACTCACTCCAGAAATGGCCAGCTACTCTATTTTTCTGCAGGCACCTGCTGTTGGCTCCTATCAGAGAAAAGATGCTGGGCTGGATGGAACTTCTCCACCCAGAGAGCAGCTCTTCTGCTCTCTACTCTTCTGTCACTGGTATCCCCTCCTGCTTTCAGCCCCATTTCCATGCAGTGCTCCAGTCCCTGACCTCCTTAAGAGGGACTGCAAGCATCAAGGGACATTACTGCTGATGCGATCATCAATGACTGCTGCTGGAAATCCATGCAGAAATATGTGCTGTGCACAGGGAAGCAGACTGCAACAATACCCAGCTCTCCTTCCCTCTCTCCCTTCCTCCACCTGTAATTGAAACTCAAGGAATCCAAGTCCCACTACCTCCTATCAGAAGGATATTTCCATTCCTTTGGGAAGGGGTTAGCAAGGGCAAGCCATGCCTTAGTGGCACTCCTCCCAGCAGTGTGCCCATACCACATGTGTAAATACCACTATGTGCATGTAAGCACCTGATTTTAGCCAGGATTTTTTGGATGTGCCAGAATGAGGGATAAGAGCAAATTCATGTACACAGGCTGGACAAAATAACAATGTTTTGCTCCATCTGGCTAATTTTCCTCACAGAAGGGGCAGAGGGAAGGTCAGATAGTGGAAGCACCTCTACCTTTTTAAGACAAACTACAGCCTTGCACCTCTGAGGCACGAGGCCTCCTGTAGTCCCGAGCAGTTTGTGGTGACAAGGTAGGTTCAAAGACAAGCCTGACATGCAAATCATCAAGTCAGGGTCAGGCCAAGTCTGACAGTGGTAGCCAGAGTCGTACCCATTCTCGTGATCACCAGGCAAGTCCATACTGACAAGGCAGGTCCAATGTCAAACTAGGAGCAGAGTCCACAGGTCAGGATCCAGCCAGGTCAACAGGGCGCATGGCCAGGCATGACTGCGATACAGCTGGAGCTAGAGACAGGCACATTCACGGCGTAACTCGGGCAGGGACTGAGCTGCAATGGAGCCCCTGAGCAGAAGGTATGGGTGGAGGCCCCAGGTGAGGTTGGTCAGAGCAACAAAGGTCCATTGATGCACTCGGGACCCTGACACAGTTTTTCTAGGAGCTGTACAACAGGAGAGGTGAAAAAGTGCCAAGAAACTTTGGCCTGAGCCAAGGAATACCCAGCAAAATAACGAGCCCCAGCTGTTCCAGCAGGGCTCATGCTGCATGAGTGTCAGACAGGCTCAGACGTTTCCTGTCCCATCGTTTTGCCCCAGAACATTTGAAAAACAAACAAATAATGGTTAGAGCCAATCTGCAGTGACCATGCCCAAGAGAAGAGGCAGCCAGCCAATGTGATATTTGCTTTCCTCACACCCAGAAAAGCCAGCAGCAAACAAATTCTTAAGGGGGGGGGGGGGGCACAGACATGCTAGGAGGAATATTAAAGGCATTGGGTTGCAATGGATTTTAAAACAATCATTGTAAAATTTAGCACAAAGTACTATATTAATAAAGTGTTTTCATAATGCATGGTTTATATGCAAAAGCACGGAGCCTTATCTTTGGATTTCTCAGCTTTTGTTATTTTCAAATTCACCCTTAGGATTCTGATCATGACTTACTTTTTTAATTGAATTTCTCTACAAGAAAACAAGTAGCTGGGTGAGCACATGAACTAATGCAGCCTAATTTTGAAAGGCTTTTGGGCTTGTGATAACTGACTTTTAAACTTCTTAACCCTATTATTAATGACCAGAGAATGAGAGTCTACACAGGAACAGAAACTTGGCTGTTGAGTAGATCCCCTGTTGTCTGCAGCTATAGACTCTGAATGAAGCATTTCCTCTGGCTGGTCATTCGTAACAACTCCTTTCCAAGAGTATCTCTGACAGATAACATAGGCAGCTATTTTCCCCCCATGAGGATTAAGAGTATCACCCTTTTCTACTCTGTGCCTAATTTCATGAAGCATCTAGGAACAGAGTATGTTCAAGATCTCTGGCCCTCTATCAGAGCTCACTGAAACTGGCCAGCTGATACAACAGACACATGCACACACAAAGAAAGAAAGTGGGATTGCACAAGCATCATTCCTTAGGAGAGCAGGCTAAAAGGAAAAAAATATCAATCACATGATAACCACTCTTTAATTTGTTTTCACGGACAGGTTGTAAAAGCTCTGTAAAAAACAGAAAAGTGTCGGGGTTTCGAGGGGATATATAAAAATAATAATAAATAAGATACTAATATATTTCCTTCAAATACATAGATCAAACTGTCTGCAGACATTGAATAACCTATGCCTTGTCTGTGAGGCAAAAGAGTAATGACATTTATAAAATGGAGTATTTACCAAGGTTTTGAGTCTTGCTCAAGATCAGAGAGAGAGAGTTCATTGCAGGGTTGACAACAATACCTGAACTTTAATGTCTAGAACTACTACAGGGTAAAAATGGTATCTTTATTCTATTACTCTTTCAGCAACAGAGCAAGAAGAGAGATAATAACAGGGGTATCACTTCATCACATTTGACAAAACATTGATTTTTAAATCTTAATGTATTAGGGAATATACAAGCAATTGCTTTACTTGGTATTTTCCAATTAAAAAATCATGTGAAAGATCATAATCTTTGGACATTTCTTCATGCTTCACTTCCAAACTGTAATAGTCCTCTCCTTCCCTACTTGTTCTGAAGCATATTATAGAAAATACGGCTGGGAGTGTTCTCAAGTTGGGGATGTTCTAGACGGAATGTGTTCCACAGGACAGCCATGATTCCTGAAACTCTAGTTGTTCACACTACTTTTCAACCTAACTGAAAGTTACTGCTCATGAAGAGTTGCAGACAAACACAAAGTGGAGCTAAAAATAGAGGATTTTCTGTTAGCAAGAAAACTTTGTAAGGCACATTATGCCATATCAGTGCATTCTGGGATGACCTGGTTTTCAAAATAATCTTGGTATAGTCACCACTGAATATTTACTAACCATGTTCCAACACAAGATCTATGTTTGCAGGCCACTTACTAGAGGCTCTGGGCAGCTTCTCTGATTCACAGTTCTGTGACAACTTTGTCATACAGAAAGTGCTCCAGCTACAGACCCTGGAAGCCTACTCTAGGACTTCTAAAATCTAAATCTCAGTTTTGTGATGGGGATGCTTGCAGCTTTCAGAGCCTCCTCCGTCTCAGAGCTTTTAGACTTACAGTTTTGGGAAACCTGCAACTCTGCACTTGCTTGGGAACCCAGAGTTTGGCAATATGCCTCCTGGATCTCCCCTGAAACCGATTTATGAAATACCTGCTTCATCAGGAATCCAGCGACACAGACAGGAAATTTCATTGAGAAATTTCTGTCTAACTTTTAAAGTGGAACATTTGCCCTCAAAAGAGGCAATACATATACCTATACTGTTCCTTTTCAGAGGTGGTCTTTCCCCAGCAGCCAGGTGTTCTCTTTGCCTTACTTCAGTGCTGGAGGGACACTGAGGAGGGAAGAGATTGCCAGATATTCATAATTCCATTCTGCTAACACCATAGTGGCCCTAATTTTCTGAGTTTTCAAACACTGTGTAAAATATGGTTGTAATGAAAGTTAATATGTTTATGGCTACATTGAGCTTTCTCCCTATAAAATCCCCTTCTGTTCAAAGTCATATAAACTCCATGCATCTTCCATAGTCTTTTTGAGCCAAAATAAAACAAGCTGTTGATCTTCCAGTGTCTTGTGTACCATGTCTTCCACACTCTTCTTCTAAAATCTCTTTCCATAGCTCCAGATTCTTTCCCTGAATGAGGATTAGGGCCCTTAACCGTATCTATATTAAATATAAAACAGCCTCTGGTGAGCTATAGCCCTAATTAGAAAGAAAATTAACAGGTATTAGACTAGCAGAATCCCTGCCAGTAAAGTATGTCGGGGATATCATTAAAGAGACAGACTTTTGGTGTGTGTTTTGTGTTCCTCTGAAGTTGATCCCCTTTTTAATTACTTCTGCCATTATGAGAAAGCCAGCTGGATTCTTTCACTGAAAAGACCAGGAGAGAGCCGCAGAGAGGTTCATCAATCACCATGGGTGACAGAGGGAGAACGGGGCAGTTGTCTACCGACCACTTTCTCTTCTCTTGGAAGTGTTCTGCTGAAGCTGTTTGTATCCCCCTCGAGCTGTCCCCCACCTCTCAGATGGTCAGTAAATGTAGTGCCGTCACTGACAGAGCTGTCACCAGCGTTCCCCTTACACATGGGCACACAGTTTTTCCTGCTGTTAGAGTTTTACTGTGGAATGAGCTCACACCCAGCCTCAGCCCAGGTGTTTGGAGCTGGGTATTTCTTCATTCTTTTCCCTCCCTGGCAAATTCAGTTACGAAAATCAATCTGATCCTTTATACCAGCTGATGTGCAAAACCGTAACGTTTCATGGCTTCCAGGCTCCCAGACTTTGCCTTCCTTTTCCCTTGAATGATTCTTGAAGATCTTCAAGGTCCAAGTGGAGTGAGACACTGAATTCCAGAGTTTGATTCCTGCAGACAGTAGATCCATAAAGTTGTCTTTTTTGTTTTTTCACTCTACCCACTAAACAGAAGCCACAAAAGGTAGCAAGTTGCATTAGGGCATTCTTCTACAGGAGAAACATGTCAGTCATCAGCAAATGAGAAGGTCGTTTCCAATACAATTCTTCCCATTTAAAGGCCTTTTAGACTCTTTTGACATTTTGCTATGTGAAACAGATCCTTCAACTTGACTACAATTTTATAAGTACTCTCCACAATACCTACGCAGAGCATTTTCTGATCCTGTCTTCACCAATACTACAAAACAGTATATCCACATAGACATGATCTTCTAATCATGACTTCCTGTCAGAGAACCAGACTAGAAAGATGGTGGCAACAAAAGTCAGCAGATCTAACCAATTAAGTTAAGCAAATTGAATTATACACCACCTGAACCTACACAATTGCATGTATTCCTCTTACAGCAACAGATAAGATAGAAGAAATTGTGCAGAGCAATAGAAAGAAGGAACAGTGGGCTAATAGTTAATGCACAGAGAGAGAAGCAGTGCTGGGAATTAGATGAGCCAAGTGCTTTGTTTCAGGCCCTTTATCTAGAGGCCTGTGGAAGGTAGCAGGTGACTGGGTAAAGAAGCATTGCCAGCCCTGCAAAATGCAGGGTAGGGCTCAGAATACCAATTTTTTTCCAATCAACACAGTGCTAATGGCAATGCGTTCTGTTTTGGAAACATAAACTATAGAGCAAGATAGAGAAAAATGAATTGTTCCAAACCTGAGCAACTCCTCATTCCTTTTTTTTCTTTCCCCTCTTCCCAATTATATGACATTAAGGCATTTAGGATTAGATAATACTTCCACAAAACAGAAGTCTGTTAGGTTCTTTGTAACCCAATTTTTTATTTAAAATTATAATCCCATCCATTTATTCCATAATGTGTACCAGAAAGCATCAGCAGGCTCCAGAGCCTAGCTGACCCAAGATGGCTTCTGAGTAGCTCAGTACTCAATGGAAACTGCTAGAAAGGATCAGCTATTGTCAAAAGATGACTGAAATGTTCTGCTAGATATCTACTGATTCAGTTTGCAGTAATCTATAATAAATACAGTTTAGACTGTCAGACAGTAAAGAAATTGAGGCCAGTCAGCCAAATTTTTAAACACATCTTAGCAATATCACCTACTAATAGAAAACAAATGTTTACAGATTCACCTCCCCCTTCCTTGCGAGTTATTGCCAAGAAAATACAAACCAACCCCAAAAATCCAGTGGCCAGCATGGTGTGGATTCATCTTCATGCACACTACAGCTCTCACTTCAGAAGAAGCAGTGCTTTGTTGAGATCCAACATCCATACCCAAAGTGATCTCCCTTCACAGCCTGAGGGAGACAGTGCAGTACCTTGTTCATTTCTGTTAATTTCTGTATTTCGCTATCCTATGGGAAAATCCTTGACCCAATGAAGTCATTACAACATTTATCATTGATTTCAATCTTGCCCTGTATTAAGTATCTACTTATAACTAAGGAAAGCTTACTTGTGCAAGGACGGTGTTCTCAAAGTGCCATCTAAGGCTAAAATAGTTCCCCAAGGAACTGGAATCATCACAAATCTCATTACCTTCTTACAGGGCACTTTGAGTTTACTTTCAGTAACTTGAATAGCAACACGTATTTTAAAAACAAAACACATTTGGATATAATGAGCATTAGAAACAAAAGTTAAGGCAGTGAAGCCTTAGTAAAGCCAATTATAATACTAGATAACACTACAGCAAAACTCTTAATTCAAAATTTAAAAAAAAAAAAAAAAATCAGTGCCCCTGTTGTAAAAATGTCGACCCTCTATTTTGGAAAGGCTTTTCATCTTAAATAAGCTACATCTAGCAGTGACTTTACAGTTGACAAAGACTTTGAAGCAGCAAAACCCTGCTCCATGTGACAAGATGTGGGACAAAATGGTGATGCAAAAATAGAAGGATAAATATAACTAAATGTGCCACTCGGAACACAGAAAGCTGAGGCAGGTGTTGTCATAGCTGTCAGCTTTCAGGTTCCTTCTCTCTTCAGTTTTTCCAAATCACGTCTTGATTCTTCCTTAAAAAACATGGAAAAGCAAAGGAAGGACCAGTTATGAGACTTTTGGTTTTAAATCCATAATGCCAAGTGTTTTGGAAAGCAGTCTAAAACTGCTGCATATTGGTTTAAAAAAAACAAACCACAATTGCCTTGATTTTCTTTTCTAGATTTCAGAGCTTTTCTTCTGAGAGATTAGGAAAGACAAGAGTTTCTGGAGAACAAAATAATAGTTTTAAAAAATTAAAGCTTCAGATAAAACACATAAAAATACAATTAAACATTTTATAGAAATGAATTTTAAACACTTCCCACTTCTAAAGAAGTAATCTAGAAGAAATTTTAGCATGAAAACAGAGTTTGAACTTCTTAATGAAGTCTCAGAGGCAAAAGTATCCCAAGTTGTGTCATTTCTGTAAGGACTGAAACAAGAAAATCCCCACCATTGTGAGACTGTGACAAAAATAGCCAGCACTGGCAAAGGAGAGTCAACTGACTTCAGTAAATGAGGGAAACACTGGCAAGCGTAAACCTTGACCTCTAGCAGTGATATTCTCATTTCAAGACTTAGAGGTCTACACACATAACCACCTATTTCTGTCAGAGTCTACTCTTGCTGCAATCCATCCCTGGGCAGACAGCCAGTGCAAAATCTCTCCAGCACAGAAGCCCCGCTTAAGCCATGGGTTTAACAGGAACATAAATGAAGGGAGTGGTTGAAAATAACCTGCCCTTACAAGGCAATCACATTTCAGAATTCCCAGGCTATAGAGAAAAGGCATCTGTAAACAGAAGTCTCTAAGTCCTGCCTTTCCACCTCATCTTCTCCTTGGAAAAGGAAACCTTGAGCAGTTTCTGTGAAAGGAGCAGTCACAATGTGGGAAAGATAACTTCTAGTGGTTTTGTTTTTCCTTAAACTGCCCTCTATGGCTAAAATAACAGTGGCCGAGCAGTGGAGCACACTTTTTCCCAGTTCTGTAGAATACGAGAGCAGGGGGATGTGTGCTCCTGGAACCTCTTTGCAGATGGTGAGGGTTTTTTCTTTATGCCTTCGTCTTTTCCACTAGCTCATAATCTGCCCCCTAGCTTCCCTGGGGCCAAGAAGAAGAGGATGATCTTTATATAGCTTTCCTCAGGGACTGGGTGAATCACAGAGCAACATCTAATCCCTCTTGCACTCCGCAACTGTATACCATCCCAGCTGAATATCAAGCCACGAAAAATAAGTTGCAGTTTTAAATACAAAAATCAGGCAGAAGGATTACAAGCACAGTTAGAGCAGTAATCAGTTTCCACCATAAAACTCAAACTGAAAAATTAAACAAAGCAAAGGTAAGAAAAGAAACAACCGGAGACCAGGTAGGGTGCAGAAACCACCTAGAAAGGCCAAGATACCATGTTCTTTATTTTGGCACTTAATTTTTCTTAAGTTTTTGAAAAATTTTATTCGATAGTCATTGGGTGAATCTATTGCATGATTTGTTATTTTTTTTACTGGAAAGGGCATGGAGCCATGTTTTTTAAATGCTCGGCCACCATGTTTGGTATCTGAGCTCTATCTCATGCACTGTTTGTCATTTCACGCCACTTAGAACAAATCCCAGCTGGCTGGAATCCTAGTCCTGTGGACTGTGAGTCATGGATATTAAATGACCATCATGTGAGCTCCTGCATGCTGCTGTGGTTAGTGTATGACACTGTAAAGTTGTACAGTATCTTATCACAGAAGATCATCAACATGAATATACAGTTTGAGCGGGAGCACTTTCATAACAACACAAATTACTTGTTTTAGCAAGCAGTCAGTAAGGAATAGAGAAGTGTGAGGCTGAAGCAAAGGTACAGCGTTTCCATGTTTTTCAGGGGACAAGTAAGCCACAGAAAATCAGGTGCTGGTTCTGTAATAGCAGAACTGGGGCAAGAATGGAAAAGATACTGTCTGTAATGGAAGGGTTTGCAGGAAACTTTAAATCTCCTCAAGGAAATCCTGTAGCAGTCTTTTTGATGGGTAATTATAATCCAGTCCAGTCTCACTGAAATATCCTGCCAGCATAAGGAACTGATCACACACATTTAAGAGTCTGGCTCTTAGGAACCAGAATAAATTTGGGGATTGACTAAAATACCAGTCCCAGCTCAGAATTTTAAAACAAGTAATGAGATCTTTTTCACTGACACAATATGGACAATCCTTGAAGTGGATAGATTTTGTCTATCAGAAGCCCAAATTAGAAGATTTACTAAGCAATCTATTTCATGCTCATCAATGTCATGCAGGAAATTCGTACTACAAATCAGATTGGAAAAAACTTGGGGCAAAGAGGAAATGTTATTTTCAAAGAATAGCATTTCATACCTGGATTAGGCAGTTTATTCCATCCTAGTTACAAGCTGGGTAAGTTCCTGCCATTGGTGAGAAAATGAAAATCCATTTTAGACAACATGCAGGAAAACCCTGTAAGAGTTTGATGTGAAAGCCCATTTCCATCTTCATTAGCATTGGTGAGTTACTCAGGCTAGAAATTGTTGTTTTCCAGTCCGAACTCATATCCAGTTATCTTCTGCAGGTTACTATGAAATCACGTACTGCTGTCAAAAGTTCTTATGAGTCTCTAATGTTTCAGTCTTCAGTCACGGCTCCAACAAAATGACTTCTCTAGCTGCGAGTTCCAGCTTAGATCTGCTTTTCTGTCTTGCATGTGTTTTTCTTCCTCGTAGCAGCTACCAGCTTCTTCCCACTATCCCAGCAGTCTCCCTTACCTTTGCTTATGTTTCTACCACATCATAGTGGTGTAATGAGCTCTCCTTAGGTCAGCAGAGCCAGGCATTCATAGCTTGCACTTTCTAACACTTTTCTAGCACCGAGGCATTTAAAACGTATTATATTTCTTGAGTTAAACATCAAAAACTTTGCTTTTGAAGTCTGTTCATGGGCCAAAAGAGACAGTTAAAACTCACTACCAATTTTTTGTATAGCAGTCTAGGGCTTTAAAGAGATAAATATGACTTGAATCAGATAGGGAAAATTGATTCAAATTGATCCAGACTTAATCAAAACCAGCATTATAAAGACACCAGCTAGTCATATCAGAGGAAGATTAAAGCTGTTAATGCACTGTATTCAAGTTACTGTGACTGTCAGAGAAAAGCCAAACACTATGTTGGGTAGTACTAATAAAAACAACATGTTGAAAATACAACTATGTCACTACAGGTAGCTCCAATCTTGCATTTTATTTTTTTTAAATATAGGGGCAAATTTTAAAAATGCTGTAGAATTTGAAAGAGTTTAAGAGAGAACATCTTCAACTATGGAGAAGCTTTCACGAAAAGAAAAGACCAAGGGGAAGTAGGATTATTCACGGACGTATGAATGGATATTAGGTAAGAGATAAATCAGTCTCATTAACCAATTGGGAAGACTAGGAAGAAATAAAATAAAGCAATAACATGAGAAAATGCAGATTAAAAATTAGGGAAATTTTCATAACTATGCGAAGGCAGAATAAAGCCAGCTGCAAATGCAGAAACAAGGTGCCAAGAAAAGCTTTACAATTAACTTCACTGAGGATATTCAAGGCACCAGTCTGTGGGGAGTCACTTCAGCATAATAAAATCAGAGCTTTCAAGATGCAAAGACATGAACTGAGGAATCCACTCACTACCTTCTAACCCAAATGATCAGAAATGGCTTCAGCTAGCTAAATGTTATGTTGTCACAAGTTGTCTCCATTTATTACAACTCAGATTTCTTGAAATACATGGAACAGACCACCAAGTACACTGACAATGGCCTCATAACCTAAATGTGACAGCAAGGCCAGACACACTGGAGCACCTGGCTAAAAGTCATTGCTATTTTTCCAGGCCAAGTCTTTCATTTTAATTTATCCTGCTTTAGTGAAAGCATTTAAAAACTGTTTCTTGAAAACATACTGAGATAAATCCTCAAAGGGATTTGTATGAATGGATGTGCTTTGTTTCCAGCAAAGATTAATGCTTTTGCATAAGGGTTGGAAAGCAGTTGAACAGTCGAAGGAAAACAGAAGTCACCACTGATCAGATCCCTCAGAGAGAGAGTAGGCCTGTCAGTCTGATTTTGGTGTTTGGAAATAGAAATATTTTCTTCTTTTCTTTCCACAACTGTGATAACAATCTGTAAGCCAATGTACAACTAAAGTGTCTCCAGAAATTATACTCTTTGCAAGAATTGCATTTTAAAATGATTATAATAGTGTACTAAAGAGCTTGAAATTTCCATGCCCACAGGGCAATGTAGCACTACATTTGTGATTTGATGTCACAAGCATGTAGACTTCTTTAGTTTTATATTCTTCAAGGAAATATTTAATTTTTCTCCAGGGAAAACATTAAACCCTACCTCAGAAAACTGTACAGGAGGAAGGAAATTGGTTTTGAGATGGCCATGTTTTGGCTTCCAGTAACCAAAATCAAATCCCCTCCCCATATGTATTCCAGCTTTAGGTTCATAGCCCTACTGCTCTGAACCAAAATAATAAACCTAGGACGTATTTTACCCTTTACATTATATACCCCCTTGTAACATTCCAGAGTGTTTTTCTTGTTTTCCAGGATCCTGGAGATCCATGATTACTTTGTGTTTCTAAGGAAATAAGATTTAGATGATCACTCAGTCTGTCCACTCACACATTTCTCTTCCCTCCTTTCTTTTGAAACAATTGAGTAATTTTATTCACACTTGGAATATGGATGAAGGTGTCAAAGATAAAATATTTCTACAGATTTTGTGGTTCGGTAAAGGAAAAAGAACCAAGCTGGTGCTGCCAAAGGGATCCGGTCATGGTGCATGGCCAGAGAAGTCAGCCAGGTGGCCAGTCAGCATATGTGTATTGGCAGGGCAACCAGGACCTCACGTGGTTCTGCCCCTGCTACACCACGTGCTGCCACTCGCCCAGCCGGTCAGGTAAAACTCCTATAACAAAGCCAGGACATCGGAAATGATCCACAGAAAACCTGCTTCTCTTTTTGGAGAGGTGTGTGGATTCCAGCCTCTGGAAGCACACAGCAGCACAAGATAAAACAGATCCCAGCACTGCCAAAGCCACATTAAGTGATGAGCCCTTAGGATTGCCAAAACAGAGGCAGATATCCGTAATTACCTAATATCCAGCGTCACCAAGGTTCTGCAACAAACACTCACTCACCCAGAGCACGTGCAGGGTATGGCCTCAGATCTCTGTTTCTGTGCCAGAATTCATCCTGGCCTGCTGGGTAAGGCACTGTTCAGCTTGGACTGCAAGCTAGAGGTATTAGTACCCACAGAAGTGTCCTGCCCAGTGGTGGGAACTTTAGCACAGTTGGAAACCTACCTAGCATACTGGGTAGCTGCGTTGACATACAGTCCAAACAATGGCTTTGCTGCCGTAGCTGCCATACTTTGTTTAAAGGTAGCTCGGTTATGAACTCCATCTGCTTCAAATGCATCCAGGTCATCATATGAATCAATGCATACAAAGAAATTATTTGTACCTCTTTCTGATCAGCCATCTTGCTGGAGTAGGGAGGGAAAGTCTCTAAGGAATTAGGATCTAGAAAGCTTGAAACAAGTTGAGCAAACATGAACTGGAGAGAGGATTTACAGAACAGCATGTCAAAAAGCTCAAATGTGCTATCTAGCCAATAGTCTAATTATAATAACATGCTATTTGTCTTCACATTTTCCCTGTTAGGCTAAAAACCACTACAATTCTCATGTTTTACACACGTGGCACTGAAACACCGTGTAGACACCCACGCATAAACCCCTCATCTAGGCACCCTTCAAATTCAAAGAAGGAGGAGAGTGGGCACTTTGGGGGCAAGAGCTACCTGAGCAATTGCAGCAGTCTGCTCTATAATGGGATCTAATCCTTTCTGGGAAACTGGCAGCACCTTAACACCATGCAGTGGGTCCAGAGCTCACTCTGGCATCTGGAGTGTAGGCACAGCCTCGGTCACAGGGCTGAGAGGAGAGGGAGAGCTGAGACTGACAGCTGTGTTACGGGGAGCTGAAGTGAGAAAGGCTAAGGGTGAGGGTCAAATTGCTGCGGGAGCCAAGTGCCATGGTGTCTGGTTTCAGCCAAAAGCCAGAAATTACCTACCTGCACTTAACTCCCTCACACATTTGTATCCAATATGTTTGTTAACATATTGATTTCTCTAAGATATGAAGTCCATACAGCAATGTTTCACATGGAAAAATGCCTAAAAATCACCAGACAGAGGATAGGAACATATTTTATCTCTCATTCATCAGAGTTGTGCAGGAAATCACCCTTAGCTTAGCAGAGAGTGACTTGCAGATCCAAGGAAGAGAAATAATATCTCATTTAACTAAGAAGAAAGGCCAGGACAAAACCTGGAATGGGTTTTGGGGTGAAAGAAAGAATTTATTGAGAACCTCTTCAATAAACTTGCTCTAAAAGCTATCATGCTCCACTAGAGACTGTATGAAGGACTGAATGGGATAACCCTTTCAGTGGGAACAGCAAGTTAAATGGGCAAGGGGAAGAAAGATGGAGAAAGAACGACCTTTCTGATGTAATTTTTAATGGATTAAGCCTGAGGTTTCTTCCCTATGTCTTTTTAAAACTCTTATAAGTGAATTACGTACATTGCATGTATAAATGTATGCCTCGTGTAATCCTAACCTGACTTGAGCTTAGTGACTTATGATTTTATATGGCTATCACCGGCACATTCCTGAACAACAAATGTGGCAAATCCCAAAGCAGGGCCCCAAGGCACTTTATCATGCACACTCACTGCCCAACACACCTTCCAGTGTATCCAAAGAGCAGCAGAGTGGATCACATCAGGAGCTAGTTCAAGTAGATAACACAGGAAAAGGATGAAAGTGTCTTCTGCTGGCTGGCGATAGCCAGGAAAGCACTCTGACATGCAGCAAGATGCTAAGGAGACCCAGAAGAGCAACCAAGTCATCAGAGCATCTTTTCTCCCTCCATGCAGACCACTGGAAGCAAAATACCCTGACAAGCTGACAGGGCAATCAAAGAATCTGGGCAGAGAAGGGTATTTACAAATTTCTCACCTTTGTGGTCCTGAGGAGCTTGAAGGAAAAAGTACCATGAGAAGTCCAGTTTAACACTGAAGCCTCAGTTACCACATGGGAGATGGTGATAGAGGGGAGCCTGAACAGTCAAAAGAAGCATGCCAGTTTCGTTCTGCAGAACCTAGCCCAGAAAAAATGGATTGTACCTAGTGAAAGTTGTTGATGTATAAACAGGATCCAGCCATCAGTCTCATCACTGGGCTTAAGTGCGAAGGCAGAACTCACAGATGTTGTACCTGGCATACCACATACCCCTGAGGCCGCCCCAGGTAAATTAAAAGTACTCCAGCTCGAGATACTCGGCTGAATTTCAGTTCACATATCAAGATCAGTGAAAGAAGAGCAAATTCATAGACGGTGAGGGAGCTTCTGTGGCAGAATTTGATTGCGGTAGGGATGAAAACAACTAGTAACGTGGAGAAAGGAGGCCAACCACCATGAAAGTAGTACTGTAACATCTGCCTTATATGTGTTATGGAAAAGGTAATTCCATTCTGGCTTATGACTCTTTTTAGTGGTCTGGAAATGTGTGTGGGGTGCAGGTGCCCGGGCGCTGGCAGTGAGGGGCTGCAGGGTCGGCCCCTGTGAGGAGAGGCCGGGGCTGCCCCGAACCGGACACAGCCGGTTCCAGCCGGTTCCAGCCGACCCGCCGCAGGGCACGGCTCAGCCCCGCAGCCAAGGTGGGGGTCCCTCGGGGAAAAAGTATTTAAGAAAGGGCAAAACGCTGTGCAGGAAGCGAGTAGTGAGGGGAAAAAAAAAAAAAGTGTGAGAAAGAGCCCTGTGAGCAGCAAAGTCAGAGCAGAAGGAGAGGGAGGAGGTGGCCCAGGTGCCCAAGCAGAGATTCCCCTGAAGCCCATGGAGAGACCATGTCCACCCTGCAGCCCCCAGAGAGACCATGGTGGAGCAGATTTATCCTGAAGGAATTGCGTCCTGTGGGAGGGAGCCAGCTGGAGCAGGGGAACAGCATGAGGAGGAAGGACCAGCAGAGAGGAGCTGTTATGGATTGACCATAACCACTTTCCTCATCCTCCCGAGCCACTCAGGGCAGAAAGAGGTAGAATATCAGGCATGAAGGAGTGACGTTGAGCCTCGGAAAAGGGGGTGGTGAGGGGAAAGGTGTTGTTTTAATTTCTGTCTTTGTTTCTCACCATCCAATCCAAATTTTGTTGGCCAATTTCCCCAAGTCAAGTCTATTTTGTCCATGATGGTAATTGGGAAGTGATCTCCCTGTCTCTATCTTGACTCATGAGCTTTTTCATCTTGTTTTCTCCTCCTGCCTTGATGAGGAGGCAGAGTGAGAGAGAGGCTGGGTGGGCATCTAGCAGCCAGCCAAGGTCAACACACAAGAAAATTACACTAAAAATTGATTCATAAGACTGAGTCCTGGTTTCAGCTGGGATAGAGTTAATTGTCTTCCTAGTAGCTGGTACAGTGCCGTGTTTTGAGTTCAGTATGAGAAGGATGTTGATAACACACTGATGTTTTCAGTTGTTCCTAAGCAGTGCTTATACTAAGTCAAGGATTTTTCAGCTTCTCATGCCCAGCCAGCAAGAGCTGGAGGGGCACAAGAAGTTGGGAGGGGACACAGCCAGGGCAGCTGACCCAAACTGGCCAGAGGGGTATTCCATACCATGTGATGTCACATCTAGTATATAAACTGGGGGGAGTGGGGGTGGGGGGATCGCTGCTCAGGGACTAGCTGGGCGTCAACTGGCGACTGGTGAGCAATTGCATTGTGCATCATTTGTATATTCCAACCCTTTTATTATTGCTGTTGTCATTTTATTATTGTTATTATTTTCATTATTAGTTTCTTCTTTTCTGTTCTATTAAACTGTTCTTATCTCAACCCACAAGTTTTACTTCTTTTCCTGATTTTCTCCCCCATCCCACTGGGTGGGGGGGAAGTGAGTGAGCAGCTGCTTGGTTCTTAATTGCTGGCTGGGGTTAAACCATGACAGACTGGAAGGACTGTCAATAAATCATAAAGTTGAGTACTTGTTCTGTCAGATAGTGGTAATGTGCAAAAGCAGAAAACAAGGAATTTGCTTCATCATGAATTTGTTTCATGATGTTTCATTAAACATCATGAATTTAAGTCTGCCAGGGCAAAAAAGTTTGCATCCTGAGATGTAAGTATTGATCTAAGAACTATAAAGTACATACTGGTGAAATTTAGATGTGTTTCATTCTGGCCAGTTATTTCAGTTTCAAATCAATACCGTTTCAGTATTGGATTTTTTTTAATACATAACGACGCTGACTTTATTGATAATGTTTTGTTAAAGCAGACTTACTTAAAACACTAAGGAATAAGGGGATCTGTAAGTAAATCATCTAATTCACTTCAAATGAAGGCAGTGTATCAAAATACGTCCACATATAAAAAAAAATTTGAAATCTGGACTTCTAGAATTTGAATAGGATCTCAACAAGTGAAAATACAAGTTGTCAATTATCACTTTAGATCTTAAAAATATATAAACAGTAGGGAGTACTTTTTGTGTGGCTAATCTATAGAAATGCCCTTGAAATGTGTAGCTCCTACAGAAGAAATGGAGTGCAGTAATCATCTGTCCTAATACTAGGGACTGACCTTGTAATATGACTGTAATATCTGTCATACACTACAGTAGCCTTTGAAGAAAAGAGAGAAATGCGTTGAAGTGTGAAACATGGAGTCTTTTGAGTCACTTTTGGCCACAAAAGTTCCCATGCATCAGGAGAAAGAAATGGTGCTGAGCATCCTACCCAGGTAGGGAATTCTGCTGAAGGCCATTTATGACCATCTCTAAGTCACGTGTTCAGTGCAGACTGCAGTATAGAGGAGGGAACTCCAAGTGAGATCGTAGTAAACTGCTAGAAACAAAGCTAACCACACAGCTCTCCACAGAATATTTTATTTTGCTTTTGATAGACTTTTTGTAGTCTTGGAGTCAAATCGGGTACCTTAACCTACCTATGTTTCAAATTCCCTTTCATATTTAACACAGATATTAATGTTTATGGCTTGATAAAAGAATACATGGAGCTAAGGATGCTTCTTAAGGTGACTTGAGTGGCTTCTTACATCTAAGTGCATACACATTTTAAAGAAAATTTGAGACAGAACTGCATAAAAATGTTTCTGAGGCATAGGAAAACTTTCAGAACTGTTATGTATTTACTGCACTCCCATGAGAAGCAAGACTTTAAAACAGACTAACCCACGGGAGAATGTAACACAACTGTGACGCATTTGTACAGAGGTGGGCACCAAATACAGTTGGGCTGCCAGTAAAACCCCAATTTATGACTTAGAATCACTTAAGCAGGTATCTCCTGTGAGGCCCTCTGCCAAGCCAAACAACTGCATCTGAAAGCCATTCTTTCCATTCTGTGTGGGAAAGAAAGATGATCACACAGAGGGAAGTTCCAAGAAGAATGGGAAGGGAATAAAATGGATTTGCAATGATGAGCTGAAAAGTTGTGATAGGGAGAATACTATATAAATAGTCAAACATTTGTGATTACTCTGTTAATTTGCTCCTCTGACTTCATGTATGTTTGGCACTGGTTGTCTTGGGAGTCATGCCATGGCCTCAGGCTCCATAGTGGTAGGCTGGATTTAAGAAGTATGTCTGCTGGACACCATTAGAGGCAATAAATCTCTACTGGTCTTTTACCAATGTAGCTGTTTTACTTAAAGGTGTGAATTTACACAAACACAGTAAAATCAGTACTATCCCAGTAACATCAGTCATAAGATTGTAACAGTTCTGTGTGGCATCAGCTATTAGCAATGTACATCCTGCCAGAACACCTGCACTGACAGTAAGGATGTTGTTTGACTTAGCTTCCCTTGATTTCTTATCTAACAAATTGAACATAGTATAAAAATACACAAGACTTAAGAGAAAACAAATAGAACAGACATAGTAAGCAACTACCCCAAGGGTCAACATAGGTATTGTAAAAGTAATGACATCGAGCTCACTCGGGGAGGTTCAGCTGACCTGGGAGGAAAGGGGGCTGGCTCCTCAGTCATTCAGGATCAGGACTATGACAGCTTCCTGGTGCCCTCCATGTCCTGAGTTGTGACTGCTCTGCAACTCTACTGCAAAGCAAAATAAAAGCATTTCTAACTGGCCGGCCCAAAGCCATGGCTCCACCCAGAGTTAAGAGGTTTTCTGAGATTCCAGACTCAGGGACATCTAACAAGGCTGGGAATGAGGAAGACAGTTAAATGTCAGAGGATAAAGGAATTGAGGCAGAAAGACAGATGTTTCTTTGGCATATGGCTAAAGGGTCTGGTGGGAGACTTTGGCAAAAGCTTGTGATCTGCGTTTTCCTATTGCTGTTGAGAGGAACTGGGCTTTGTGTACAGTTCTGTAAACAAACAAATGACCTCAGGACTATCCCAACTTTGAACCCATTTTTCATCCAGATGCACCCACTCTCCTGCAAAGCCTTAGTATTCAGTTTGCCATGAAACCAAAAGGGCAATGAGGCTATCATCTCCTAGTTCACATAGTGAAGTAGCCCAGCAACAAGCAATGCAAAACTAAACTACAGATTGCCCCATCCATTAATCTGCACTCTTCCTTTTCCCTTTTAACAGCGATGAACCACAGGGAAAACAAAGAGCTGTTCCCATCAGATTTTGGACTAAGCCTTTCCTACTTTAATCACAAGAAAAACTTGATTGAAATCAACAGGCTTTGTGTTTTCAGATTATTTGGAAGATGCTTAAAATGACATTTCTTGCTGTTTTTTAGCAGCTCCTGGGCACAGCACAGAAGAATGCAAAATGAAACAACAGTTGACTTAATATTTTGAACTGAAAGATATAATTCACTAGGAACCTGAAAGAAGCCCAAGACTGCTCTGACTTTATTGGAGCCGTGTTTTATTTGACATCTACTGGAAAGGGTGGGAAATTCAAGCAGATTAAAAATCTTCTCCTAAATTCTGCAAAAAGCCGGCCTGCAGAAAAGGTTTACATAGGCAAACACATTTTCTTGATTTACTTTCCACCCAACAGTGTTCTAAGATGAGGGTTAATAGCAGCAAAATAGAGTGACTTGCAATAGAAATACCCAATGGTCCTATATGGTATGTGATAACTGCATAGCAGGAGCTTACATGAGCTGGCTGACAAAAAATGTGGTGCTCAGCTACATTAATCTAATTAGAGCTCTTCCTTGCAGCTTCGATTGGCAGTTTGGAAACCCATAAACTTCTCTAAACACAGACAGCCTTCCATTTGCTGCAGTTCAGGAGAGGATCCTCTCCTTGCACTCTTCCCTTGAACTGTTTCCATGGAATGCTGTCCATATTCGGAAAAATGTACAGGTTGCCAAACTGTCAACTAAAGCTGTAATGAATGGCTCTAATTACATTCAAGTAGCAGAGAGCATTGCCATTTTAATCAAATCTGAGCCTTGTGAGATATTTGGCTGAAATACAAGAGAAAGCCTGAGGAAAACACTGCCAAAATGTTAGTAACCTTTTATTCTAAATTCTGCCTGTCGGAGAACTGAATACCAACTGCTTAGCAAAGGTTTTTGTTTTGTGGGGGTTTTTTATTGTAGCCTATGTGGTTTCATCATGAATTATTATCTCGTTCTCTAACAACAAAGCGAAACAAAACTGAAAATACAGCCCCACAATTTCAAGACTAAAAATGATGATCAGCAATTTCGCTAATCAGTCAGCTACAGTCACGTTGCCAGTCACAGAGGAAAGGGGGACCTAATAACATCCTTTCACTCAAAGAGTTTCTGCCAGCACTCAGCTTCGTGTTGTGTACAGCAAGAGACGTACAAGCAAACTGCTTTGTCAGATATCCTGTCAGATGCTGCCCCAGCTCCTTTCCAAATGGCAAAGATTTATGTTCGGCAGCACTTTCTTACCCTAATAGTGTGAAAGAGTTATCCTTACCAGTGTCTGGTGATCTTGATATTCCATCCCTTTTTACAAATCAAAAATTTGGAACTAATCGCAAAATTATAGCTATTTATTTATTTATTTACCACAGCTTCAAGACCTTACAGTGATTCAAATGTAAAGTATCAAAATTATTCAGTGACAGGAAAGAAAAAGATAATAAGTTATCCAATCATTCTGTAAGTTTAATGGACAAGAATTAAAACAAAATCTCCAGAATTTTACAAAGTCTATTCTGGAGGGTGAAGGAAGGCAACAAATGAATTCCTCCTTCCTCCAGAGGAATTCATTCAGTAACATAAGGTTTTCAATGCCATTTCAGTTCCTTCTCATGAAAGCACCTGTACTAAGAGCATTATAGTGAAACAAGATAAAAGAGGAAGGATTCATATCTCAGATATTTCGGGTGCAGCACAATAGATCTCCATCCACCACCTCTCTTCATTTTCAGGAGATGGCTTTCATTTATTTCACTAGGCATTGTACCAGTCTTGTTCTGCCAGCTGTCACACAGAAGTCCTGCTGCTTCATGTCCCAGCAGAAGGCCAAGTGTCAACCAAGTCTTACTGCTCACTATTGCATTATTGGAGTGTGCTTGGTCCATCTCCATTCCCAGCAACAAAGGCTCTCAGAAGAAATCTTCATCCAAAGTTCCAAAAAGTTTCCTTATTCATATTTTGTTCAATTACATGCTCTATGTTCACTCAGTATGGTTTTAGATTGTACAAAACCTAAAAGAGGGGCAATCCAGGCACTCTGCAACCATCTGCCGAATAACTAATTTTGAAGTAGCCTCCACTACATCATTACTCAGCTTCCTGAATAGTGACAGGGGTTGTAGAGAGGCATTGCCTAACTATAGACAGCCCCACCATGGTCTCCCTCAGTGACAAAGCTTAGCTCTCCTCAGGAAACAGCCTCTCGTTTTCTAACCCTAACCTCTTTTCCTCACACAGAACTAAATGATTAGAGTAGGAGTTTAAACCATTGCATTTTCTTTCCTTTTTGGTGAGCTTGTTTCTAAAGAAGCTTTCTTTACTTCTCCCCCCCCCCCCCACACACACACACACTTGGTAAGGACTTTTGGGAAACTACTGATCGTTTTTTTGGACAAAAGATAATCTTGCTGTTACCTTTTTCTGGAAACTGTATGTTTTGAAACTGCTGATGAATTACCTTACTGGTACACTGATGATCAGCATGGGATATGTCACTGGCAACTTCACTGTTGGCTGAAATATATATAAGGAGGAAAGGGGTTGGGTTTTTTTAATGCTGGTTGTGTTCTCCATTCTTTAAGTGTATTCTTTAAATACATGCACAGGTCTTTCTGGCTTCAGCTAATAACAGATGTTTTAAACATGATGTAAAACTCCACACAGAAGGATATTTCTCTCCTATCAACTTCAGTTTGAAGCATGAAATATAATTATCCTTATATCATTATCTTAGCCTGCATAGTTCAAAGAAATAAGACACAATCTGGAAGTGTTTCTGTGCCAAAAAATGTGCTAGCCTTTTCTTCTTCTAAAATCTGAGTAGCAGTTAGGAGGGAGAGGAGAGAATCCTTTTTCTCTTTTTCTGGGTTAGTAAAAATTGAGTGTTTTCTTTACTATGTTCCAACACAAAGCCCAGTATCACAACCACCCTTCCTTCATGTCTATAGCCTGAGATAAGAGCATTCAAAATGCATGGAAGACACCTAAGTTGAAATAGTTTGGTTTTCAGGCATGCTGAGTGCTTTCTGCAAAAGATGCACCACTGGTGCCTAAGGAGAATACAGCCTTGGGCAACCAGGGCCAAGGTCTGTTTTACTGGGAGAAGTAACACGCCCTGTTCTGTTTGTATACCCTGATACCTTAAGCTATCTCCCATGTTAGTACAATGAAGAGTAGTAATGGCAGCTGTATGAGAAGTAAAACAGGTTAGAAGTAGGAGCACCAAAGAAAATAACAGCTATTTTATATATATCTTTAGATTCTATAAGTTTCCTCTATGACCTTGATAAATTAAGGTGAAATCAGCTACTCCGTGTATTGGCAACACCATTGGCCTGGTGCTTGAAAGGTACAATGTGGACATTTACACAGCAATTGATCACCATAAATTGTTCTTAGGGTCAATGGGCATCTAGTCAGTCTAATTAACACAAACTATGGAGTTACTTAAATCTGCCTGAAGCAGATTTTTAAGTCAGGTCAAGTGAATCCCATGCTAATGGTGGTCATTGCTTTTCACCACCTGTGAAGGCAGCATGGATGACAAAGTCAGCTGTAGTGAGGTGAGAGGAATCTGATTCCAGGTAATAAAATGTAAAATGTAACAGACAGCTCTTCATCTTCACCTTGAGAAGTGAAACCTTGGGTCACTGCAACCTTGCCAATGGGACCTTGCTGCTTTATACCAGGTAAGAAATCCACTCACTTCTGTTTGCTTTGTTACTGGTGGGACTCAGAAGAGCTAGTAGCCTCTTTATTGGGCTGTGAAACTTTCACATACTAACCCAATTATTTCAGCTACAACATAGGGTATTAGACTTCATGTCACCTGACTTCAGACAATTTAATATCACGTATAATGTCTGTAACGTCGGCCACCTTCAGCTGTCGTGCAATCACTGAAGAGAAATGGGCCTCTCCAAATGAAGGTTCACTTGACCTATCTTATACACAACTTATCTTAGGATTAGATGATTCATTTTCCAGGGGCGGTTTTTTTCTCTACATCAACAGTATGAACACTAGATATCCAACACAAACATGAATGTCTGATTTTGATAAACATAAGGCAGTGCAGGCTGATTTCACCTGCTGTCTCATTGTCTCCAAGATTTGCTGTGGCCATCGCAGACCTGACTCTGCATAGTGTTTTCACAGTATCATAGAATAGTTTGGGTTGAAAGGGACCTTTAAAGGTCATCTAGTCTAACCCCCTCTGCAATGAAGGGACATCTTCAACTAGATCAGGTTGCTCATTTTACTTGAAGTACTTCTCCCAGACAATGTTTAGGTTATGCTCCTCTTCTCTATGCTCTCTCTTTTTTTTTTCCTTTTTCTTTCTTATTTTTTCTTTTTGTCATTGTTGCACCATTGTTGCAAGGACAGATTTTAGTAATGGAAAAGACATCCCTGATTACCTGTGAGGTTACTTTCCCAAGGACAGCAAGAATTACATACTGAAGCTGAGTTAAATTTCTGACTGTTGTGGAGATGAGAGAACTGAAGATAAGAACTTTACTACGGGGGACGTAATTTCTTGCACAAAAAAAACATTCCACAAATGAAACTAGTCACATTTGTGTAGTTTTTATCTTTGGAGGAAGGGGGAGTATTGTTTTGAATTAACACAAAATACTGGGAAAGTGTAAGAAGGGGATTAGTAACCCTTCCTTTCTTCAATTATGAAGAATTTCTGCTATCTCCACCCAAGACCTCTTGAGGAGAACAGTTCCTCTGGAGAGACAGTGACGGTCAGGAAAGAAGAGAAGAAGCAAAAAGCTTACGTATACGTTGTGCAGTAGAGCATAATGCAAAGATCCAAATGCTACAGAAAGTTATTTACTCCAACAGGCTGCTGCTTTCCCATAGTTTTACTGCTACAAGATCTGAGCTGGTATATCTCAAAAGACATTGTACAATGTGGTGATACCAACACGCTTCATTGCATAGTATATGCATACCTTATGACAGCTCCAATTAGGACTGCTACAGTGCCTGGACAAGATGAGGATGAGTCCATGGTGAAGCAACGCTAGTCCAGAGAACGGCTGTGGAGATTTAGGGATCCAAAGTGTTTGCTGAAAGGATTGGTAGTAAAGCAGTGTTTCTCACTATCCTTCCCAGAAGTCATTACAAATGACTGCTCCCAGTGTCAAAAGCCAAGAAGGCATGAATGCTGCTCTGTGTGAGGTCATTTTTAAATTGAAGGTGGAGATGGAGCATGGGCAGTGTGCCACCATTCTCAGCTCAGTGCTAGTTTTTTGTTTGGTTCTTTTTGTTTGTTTCATTTTGGTTTACCAATGTTTGTAGACAATACAGCCTGCTAGTCCAGATTTTCCAACATATTTGAATGCCCAAGGATAGATAAAAGGATATATAGCACTCACTGCAAAGCCTTCCAGATATGTATTCATATCTTTTGGTATCTTAACATAACTAATTATGATACTTAGCAGAAGCAGCATGGCTCAGGAGCAGCCAGTTGCCCTGAACCGGCAGCAGGGTACGTGTGACTCAGCTGTCAACAGATGATACTCAGTTTCATGCAGAACTTATTGCCGTATTGCTGCCCACTGCTCTATGAAGAGCACAGGTCAGTATTTGAATTCCAGATGGAGCAGACTGGGGTTCCCATCAGATTTCAAGCAGCAGATTTTACCTGGGTGTCTTGCGAGTGAGCTGTATCTTGAGGAGAACAATCATAGCTTCCTCAGTCAACCACAAGTCTTGATAAGTTTGATGAAGCACCTTCTCTTATCTTTCTTGTAACACACTGAAAGATTATGATAATAAACATATGGGATAATCCATGATTACTTGATATGGTGTCTTAATGTGTATTTAATTGGTATGCAAAAGGACACAAATCTCTTGGTTAAAAATGAAATTCTTTAGTTAGACCACTCAAAGGGTGGCAAGAACCCAATGATCACCAGTCAACCATGTTATACAGGAATATACAGGAAATTAAATGCATAAAGGTGTGGCTCAGACCTTACTGCTGAAGTGAAAGCAATAGCAAGATACCAGCTATAGGCAGGTTTTCTGTATCATTTCATAACCTGTTATTTCATATTGGAGGCTGAGTAAGCAAGCAGGACAAATGACTTTATGCTGCAACATTGTGAACCCATAAGAAATTGTAGCCAAAACCAGGAATGACAAGATCTTTTACATGAAGATTCTTCTATGTTAAAAACTGACATTTCTGGAGATATTTAAAAGTGCTGCTCAAGAGATTTGTTTTTAAGAAATTATGGACCAGCCAGACTATAGCTGCCTACAGATTAAACCACCAAAGAACCTTGCAGGCTGATACACGGAAGGTAGTCTGAGTCAGCGGGATTTGGACTGTAGCTAGACCTGCAAATACTCAGTCCTGATTGCATTAAGATGTCTTTTGCAAACTGGTCTACTCTGGGATTTTTTTTGCCATATCTTAACATATCTTAATACATCTTACATAAATCGAAATAGAATTCATTGCTTTCACATGGAGATTTACAGTCACCAAGTCCTGGGAACCAGAACCACAAGAAACAATGAGCAATTGAAAAAATTAAAATGTTACAAAGGAGATGACTTGTTTCCCAATTGGATGATAACCAGAGATCCACTCATATTAATTCAAAGCCTTCTCCGAAGTATTTGTTCCCTTTTGACTGGCCCACACAACTCATCAGAAACTGTACAAAACGGGCTTTTTATTGCTTGCCACTTCACTTCCTGAAGCTGAAAGATCCCCAGAAAAGAGACAGAGAAAGTGACTGCTGTGTGCACTGATAGGCCTTAGCCTTAATTAAGGCCTTCATCATATGAATCAATGATCTGATGCAGAGGCTGGTCAAGTGATTACATTAGTAATTCCTCCTTGAAGAATTCTAGGAAGGCCAGTTTCAACAGCCTGAGCTGTCCCTTATATCAAAGTTATACTTCTGAAAGGCACCACAGACAGCTCATTAGTTGCTGCAGCGAAGTCCCCAGCCTCGCAGACTCTCCTTCGCTCCACAAGATGATTACAGTTCTCACTAAATAACTCTGTCACGTGCTTTACCACTGTGGCTACCATGTGAAGAGATGGCCTGCTCTGGGCGTGCACAGCACTCTGAACACAAACCGCCTGGATGGACCTTCTCTTTGCCTTAGTCCCATCACAGCAAGCGTCAGGCTGAGCTAAAGGACATGCCTGCATGCCGTGCAACTGGCAAGAAACAAAGAGGCTTGGGCATATTTGGGGAGGGCTTCTTGATTTACCCAAGTGATGACAAGGGATGATAACTCTGTCTGCGAAGCAGTCCTGTTGCCATAGTCACTACGGGTGCTGACACTCCTGCAATCGCTGTTGGGAGCAGGAACTTCTGGGTATATAAATAACAAAAATATGTGGGGCCTGATTCTCCTGCGGCTTTCACCAAAGGCACTGACATTACTGTCATGCATTATTTCAGATTGACAAAAAGCTTAGGCGGAAAATGAGACCCAAAAGCAAAGAGTGTGATAAATGCATCAAAAATTTTCAGGCACTTAATCTTTTAGTAAATACTACTAAGGAAATATACAGCTCTTAGAAAGTCAGAGAGTCACAGAATAAAGCAAAAGTTTGCAGTCAGGAAAGACACTTGGAAGTGCCATGAAGAAAGTGTAACTAGTGTAAATTGGCACAGTGTCCAGGAATGGGGCTCTACCTATTTACACTAAAAGAGGACTGGACCCAGTACCTGGGTCTGTGTTCAGCTCAAGTTGCCTCTCACAAATTTTCACCATCCCAGTTCTGCTGGTTCAAGAGTGTCCCTGTTTTAGAAACCTGATACTTCCCAACATGAGGCTTTCATTGAGGGTAGGGGGAGGGAAAGGAAATTTGTCTTTTCCTTCATTTGCTCCCCCAGTTGCACGCTTTGGTACTTTGCCCTGGAAAGACAAAATTTATGAAATATTTTACAGAGACTCCTGCTGCTTCAAAGATCATACAATTTATTTTATTAGCAGCAACTATGAGTGACTAGCACAATTTCCTACAAGAAGCTCCAACAGAGATCCGAACAACAACAGTCTTTCTCAGGGAGCAATACAGATAAAAGATCTCTCTTACTAGACATATTCTTTGCCTGATTGTAAAATGGACAAAGAAAAGTAAGCTAGGAAAAAAACCAGTTTTGACAAGTACTATGCTCAAATTGGCAGTTTTCAGAGAGAAAGACTAAAGTACTACTTCACAAAATTCTGACTGATGTGACAATTTGTAATTCCCATGACATATCAAGAGGCTGTTTAGGCATTTGTAGATATATATTCCTTTAGTCAGTTACAAATCACATAGGAGCTTTCATACATTAAAGAAAACATTAAAGCAATGGAGTTAAGCCACTGTAGCACAGTTGTGAAATAAGAATCAAGCCAAAGTGAGTTTAACTTTAATAGGACTCTCAAAATTGTCTTATATGATAGTCTCATAAGCAAGCTTGGAAAACATGTCTACACAGCAAGTAATTTGGCACAACAGGAGCAGGCACAACAAGAGACCTGTGATCAAAGACACCTAAAGAACCAATCACAAGTTTGGACCCCACCAGTCTCTGGAGGGATTTACAGAGCTTTCAGTATATACCTGGAGCCAAAATTCAGATTTAGTTTCATAGCAAAGGATTCTAGGTCACACACTCCAAAATCTCCATAAAACCAAAACAACACACATAAACAGGCCAAAGATACACTGCTTCTCCAAATCAGATCATGAATGTAGACACAGCCAGAGACTAGATGCAATTACTGTAAAGTAAGCAAAAAAAGTGGCTGAAAATGTTTGCACACAGAGTAGTTAATAAAGGTTCACTATCAGCCTGAAGACTCTATTGAATGGAGATCCAGAAAAGGCTGTTCTGGATTTAATGCTGTTTGGTATTTTCATTAACAGCTTATATGAAGAAACAGAGAGGATGCTTACTTTAATCAGCCAATGACACAAAAGAGGAGAGGTCTGCAAGTATGCTGGATGTCAACAAGCTGGAGAATTGATCTGAAAAGTTAGCCTGAAATTCACAGAGGACACCTAATTGAAATCATTACCTACAGAAATACAGGACATGGACCTACTGGCTTAGTGCTACTTCTGGAGAAAAGTATTAAGCAACTTTATCACAGGCTGAACATAATTTTTTTTTTGGAAGTCACCTTGTGGCAAACAATTAAAAGTCATGTCAGGAGGTACAGGTAGGAATACAGTGTAAGAGCAGGTGAAGCTGGCAAGGCTGCAGATGGAATACTGTGTGCACTAGACCTGGAACAGAAACGTCCGTCTTCCATCCACGCATGTCCCCATACACACCGTCCTGTTTTCATTGTGATAAGTAGGTACTCTTAAAATGCCTAACAAATGTTAGCAGCAGCAATAATAAGGCAAAACAAAAGTAGCAAAACTGACCCACACAAACCAGTAACAATAATAGTTGCTGACTGCATTAATACCTTATGCACTTTATTTCTGCAAAGCTACTAACCAACCTGTCGTGGTTTAACCCCAGCCAGCAACTAAGCACCACGCAGCCACTCACTCACTGCCCCCCAACTCAGTGGAATGGGGGAAGGAATCGGAAAAAAAAAAAAGTAAAACTTGTGGGTTGAGATAAGAACAGTTTAATAGAACAGAAAAGAAGAAACTAATAATGATAATGGTAACACTAATAAAATTACAATAGTAATAATAAAAGGATTGGAATATGCAAGTGATGCACAATGCAATTGCTCACCACCCACCAACTGACACCCCGTTAGTCCCCGAGCAGCGATCCCCCCAGGCCAACTCCACCCAATTTATATACTGGGCATGACGTCACATGGTATGGAATACCCCTCTGGCCAGTTTGGGTCAGCCGTCCTGGCTGTGTCCCCTCCCAGCTCCTTGTGCCCCTCCAGCCTTCTTGCTGGCTGGGCATGAGAAGCTGAAAAATCCTTGACTTTAGACTAAACATGACTTAGCAACAGCTGAAAACATCAGTGTGGTATCAACATTCTTCTCATACCAAACTCGAAAACACGGCACTGTACCAGCTACTAGGAAGACAATTAACTCTATCCCAGCTGAAACCAGGACACATCCCAAGAGGGCCAGTGATGAAATGACCTTACTTGTCACAGCATTGGTCAACTTCCCTCCTGCCAGGCATGCACCAGCCTGCTGTGGTAGGACCCATAGTAATGCCTGTTTCTTTCACTGTATTGGTCTCCTTTCTTCTTTAATCTTACTGATTATGTACATGATTGTTGGCACCATTTCCCCTAGAGAAAATCTAAGCTTTAGTGTCCAAGAACCCTCAACACCATTCCTAAATCTTCTCTTTTCCTAGGCTACACATTTCTGGGGGATACTTCATCACTTGAAGCAAATGACAGAAATTCTCCAAAGGATTTCTTAAATTATGACTTGCTATTTTAGACAACGGAAGAGGTATGGAATCTATACGACTCCCCCAAAAAAGTCCTATATATGCTTTCCTGGCTCATTTTCTTCCCCACTCTACTACTCCTTCAGGTTGGGTCCATCCTGGAGACAGTCCAGAGTTCCCCTTTGCACAGCCTGGCCTTCTGATTCAAACTCTCTTTGAAAGGGACAGTGAAAGATTTTTTTTAAGTAGACTCCAAATTCTCTTTATCAGGAGATGCTCCTGTTTACGAAGGGCCAGATGGAAAACACAATAATAAAAGGTATGTTACCAAAAGGTGGTACATTAACAAAAGGTGTGGGAAGACAGTGTGTCAGAAGTTTGCCAATGTTGGTGAGATACAAACATAGAGCTTTTGGAAGATCTGATGCCATTTATTTTGGTTGGCCTTTATCTATGAAAATCTATTTGAGGGGTTGCATGGGGCCATAAAATGTGTGAAGAATTGATGCATAAAATGCCTTACCTGTCTGAAGCAGAGCTATTGACTATAAAAATGCAGGTGAAACAACATTTATTAATATCTAGCATACAAATTCAAGTTCTAATGTGACAGTACAAAGTCATAAGCTGTGTTCATATTTAAGGAAAAAGGTGCAAGAAGTGATTTTTTTTTAAAGTCAGTTGCTTCCTGTTTAAATGGGTGTTTCTTTTGTGAATACTTAAGAGTTTTCATGAGAAATAACATAGAATTCAAGCATTTTTTAGCAGGAGCTATGAGTGAACTTTTATACAAACAGTGCCAATTTCTTTGTACATAACAAACATATTTTTTTCCTCCATGCACTAGCAGACAGTTTGGGTAATGGGTCCTAAGGAGAATGAATTCAGATGAACCAAGAGCACTGCAGGTTTTAGTTGACAAAATAGGAGCAATTGTAAGACAAAAATCCTGAGTGCAAAATACTAAAATCAGCATTAGTATATCTTGTTAAAATGGGTGATGCACATCACCAAAATGCCAAAATTTCTCAGTGTGACTTACTTAAAAGATACACTTCAGCTTTTTGAAGTGTCTGATTTAGCCATGTAAATTTTAGATCCCCAAATTAGAGCAGATTAATTCGACCTAATGTTACCGTTTACCAAATCCGTATTATAATTGCAAACATGCAAACTATAATTAATCTTGCAAACAAAATGCAACAGATCCCTTCCCCAGGCACTAAGAACGATCAGGATCCAGCAAACACTTTTGGGATCCCTTTTTCATGCCTCCCAAAACGGCGCTGGCCCGCAGACCACATGTCGAGTGCTGCCGGCCTCGGTGCGTTTAGAGGCGAACTGCTGGACGAGTACAGGTCCGTGTGGACTAGGGGCGATCTAGCCACTGCAGTGCAGGCTGTTCAGTGCACGCTGCTCACTGAAGCGAGCCCCGCTAAGCCCAGGGGTTTGGCAGTCTGGGATGGGGGCCAGTTTAGGCAGGTGTTGAGCCTTGAGGAGAGCACTTTGAGACCTCTAGGAAGCCTCAGCAGCCACTCTCCTTTTTTCTCTCCAGAGCGGCTTTTAATCTGAGGGTCTCACCCTTGGTCAGAGCAGCTGCGTTGTAGCTGTGCCCAGTCCTGGCCGCTGTACCCTGGCGATTTGCACCTCAACCCTCACCCCCTGACCAGCTTGACCATGGACCTGCCTCATCACTGTGACCACCCAATGCTGTCTGTGTCTGCCTGGCTACCGCACCCAAGCACAAACCGATCCTACCGCTGACTTGTGGCTGACCTGACTTGCTTGCTCGACCTCGGACCTGCCATGCTGCTGTGGGCTTCTCTGGCAGTCTGGACTCTTGGCTGAAGCTGTTATCACGAAACCTGCTCTGCTTGCCGTGTCCAGGTGTTGCAGGATGGCACCGTTGTTGGTGAGGACACTGTCTCTGTCTGTGTTTACCACGCTCGGGTCCTGGCTCCCCTTCCCACTGAAACCTGTGTTGCTGTGTTTTGTTTGCTACAGCGATTAAAACCACCGCATCTATGGGCAGACTCAGAGAAGCAGGATGAGATGCTCATGGTGAGGGAGTAGTGTATGGAGAATGTGTACAATAAAGTACATTGTCACTATGAAAAATGCCAAGTCTGGTAAAAACAGAGGGTAATTTTTGCACGAAAAAGTTCAGGTTTTCAAATATCAACTTCAGATGAGCATGAACTCAATTTTAAATGGCCTCTTCTTCAGAAGCTATATTTAATGTGACACAGAATTATGATAGATATGACTATAGGTGAGTACCTCATAATTTTTCCTCAAGGTTCACTTCTCTCACAAGCCCTCTGATGCATGGTAGGCGGCCTGCAACTTTGGAAAAAGGTGACACTTTTGATAAATAAGTTCCATATGTACTGTAAATTGCAACTCGTTTACACTGTCGATTTCCCAGCTGTGGTCTGGAAATCACTAACCCAGGGAGCTCTCCTAACACTACACAAAATGGAAGACATTCAGTTAAACAGTGAAAGGGAGGGTGTTTGAAGGAATATCAAAGGCTCATATGAGGATTTTCCTCTCCGTGTGAAGTGGTTGACCAGATGAGAATGCAGATAAGGCAACAGCTATAGGTTTATAGCATTCCTATAATTACATTTTCTTTGAACAATGCAAGTTGGTGTTACCTCTCTATACATAGTAAATAAAAAAAACCCCTCACAACTCCCTGTCAATGTTAACAGGTGTATCGCATCTGCTAATTCCCTGTGCACTAATACTGGGTAAGCATTCAATCTGCCATAGCATGGTTTCAACCTACCTGGTAACTTCTAGGCTTCTTTGAATTAACTTCTGAAGGCTTCTGAAACTTCTGAAGGCTTTCCTGTTTGAAGGTGAATGAATGACAAGGTATGAATCACTTTTTGTTGTGCTTTCTGATTTTTCAGGCTATTTTCAGTGTGCCTTCTCCACAAGTTTTACTCATTCAGGCACTTTAACACAGAGAATTGCAAAGAAAACTCAGACAGGTTGATCTTTTATTTTCTAACTCCCAAGTTAACAACTATCTTCAACCTACTGTGGCAAACATCAAAACCAAATTTTTATAAAACGATCTGATTTTAAAGGTGATATAGGCAAATGCTTGTGAACAACCACTTCCCTCTTATCTGAAGTAAGGTATCTAAATACTTACACAGATTTAACTACGCCAGTCTTTTGTGTTTTGCCAGCAAGCTGTATCAGGCAGAAGAGAAAGCATTAGAACAGCAGAAGCATCCACAATAAGTAATCTCTCTCTTCCCTCCATAGTCAGTGCTGAAAGATGGGTCCTCTAGAAAGTGATTTACAGGAGGAGTCTAACTGTATTGTCCTTTATAGATTAATCAAATTCAGGTTTAAACTACAGCCAAACTTGGGCCCTGCCTTTCTCCACTGACTACAGAAGATGCTAAAGAAGGTTATCTTCACTAGACCAGAGATAGCCTTTAGGAATATCCTTATATCATGCCTGAGTTTGGTGTAGAAACAGTTCCTCCATTTTCTTTGCTAATTATCTGGGAGTGATTTAGTAGAATTATGGGCCACTGAATTTCACCTAAATTAAGGAGGCAGGAGGAAAAGGACATTTGGAATACTTTTTAATGTCTGATTTTGTTCAACTGGAAGCAGTACCTCTTGTCACAGCTTCTGTTCTGAGAAGTTTAACTTTGGAGGATCAAGTTATGCTTGACAACTCAAACTCAGCTATTAGGGGTTATGACAAGTTCTTGTCAATTTTCTAAGGCATGCTTTGAGAGCAGAAATGATAGAATTGCCCCCCAGTTCACAGTCAAGGGGCATTCTGGAATAAAAGTCTAAGTTGCTTGTGACTCCTTTTGAGTTCCACACCGTAAGACACACCTAGAGGAAGAGGACATGTTCTGCATGTCAGGTGCACCAACCAAAACACCCAGCGACCAATGGCATGAAGTCTGGGTATAACAGAACAATTGTGAAGTAACTGGAATCAGCCCAAAGTTCAGATGTCTAAAAAGAGACATCCTGAATTTGTATTGCCTTATATTTCAAGTAGCACAAGTAACTGATGTATTTGGTTTTGTTTTTACAACCTTCTCACTAAACTATACAACCTTTGCTTTTACTTTTAACTGCATTAGCTGTTCATCTTTGATTTAGAGGCACAGAGGGATTACCCCTTTTATGCAGAGACAATGAATCTACACTGTATGTGGCCCAGGACACCTGTGGTGACAGGTAACAACTAGCATTACTTTGGTGCATGGTGAGAAGGATGTGAGGCAGAAAGCCGAATTAAATCATCTAATAACAAACAATATAAAGGCGAACGGATTCTCTCAGCAAAGGTTAAATTATTGTGTGGAGAGAAATCTTCTTTTTATATTGATGACAATTTATGGCTCCAGTGTAGGATATGATGTCTTAAAGTGAGACCATTGCACAGGGCTGATTTTAACCCTTTGATAAAAGAGGCCACACCTCCATTGCTGGCTGCAGTAACTTCAGTAGCATATTAGCGCCCATCTGAACTATTTACGTGCAAGAGTACTCTCAAGGCCAGGCTAGCATATGCTACTTAATATCATTGGAAACAAACCTCTGGTGTGGTTGATTTCAAGAAGATTCACAAAAGTGGGCCAATCTGGCTTTGTTTTACCACATCTGCCCTTGCTTTGATGGGCCACGAGAAAGAGGGGACTACGTTGAAGGTTCCTCTTACCAGCTACCACAAAGGGAACTCAGAGTACCTGGAGCTCAAGCTGAATGTGAGAGCAGGGGTGCCATGACCTCAAAGGGACGACTGTACTGTGCAACGCCACAGAGACTGCAGTATCAGTATAACCACATTTTCAGTGAACTTGGTGGCACACCTCTGCAGTTGGCTAAAAGTTGGAAAAGGTCTCTGGTTCTGTCTGCAAGTCAAAAATGTGAGGCTTCTCCCCCATTATTGACTGAGAACAATAGGAAGTTTGATTAACTGAATTTGCAAAGGAAAGGAATAGGTCAAAGACAAAATCAATCCAGATTTTTGACTCTTTAGAGACATGATTTAGTTAGTAGAGTAGATCAGCCCTCTGTCTCTCACAGCCCTCTTCTGAAGGAAGTGGCTGAAAAAGGATTTCACAAGATGGTCTGTAGGGAGAAGAGGTGCACGTTTCAGATACCTAAAGAATGTCTGAAGACAAAAATAAGTCATACTGTAGAATTTAGACACTTCTGTGAGTTGGTAGCAAGTAAACAGTGGGTTTTGGATTGCAGTTTTAAATTTAGGCACTTACTTCTTTTTCTAGATTGAATTCCAAGGCACTAAAGGGATCAAGAAGACAGACTCCTTCAAGACCTCCCAGTCTGAATAGAAGAATTGCATTGCAGGTGAGTGGATATTTATTTTGACTTATTTCACTTCCATACATTTTGGACAGTCTCCAGTTCTCAAGTCAGGATCTTCCATTTGATGGAGGTAGGCAGCTACAGCCAACAAGGATTACCCAAGACAAATCCTAAGCAAAAGAACACAAACAGTCCTTCTATGCCAAATTAAAATTACAGGATTTTTCTCTCTTCCCTGCACCCTCAAAATTTGTTCATTTATTGCCCTGAATTTCCAATCAAAGCATTTCATTCAAAACCGAGAAGTTAAATAGACATTGAATTAATGATTTGTACAGGAGAACTTGCATTTAGAAGTTATGGCAAAAATGCAGAGTACACTGCAAAACGAGCAAATAATAACTTTCTAAGAGGAAGGTTTATTAAACTTGAAAAGTTAGTAAAAAATGTAGAAACAAACATTTCTGCTCTGTCCCATTAGTTTATTATTTCCCCAGATTTTACTACTATGAAAAACCTCATTCTTCTTAAATCATAGAAGACTACACTTTCAAAATGGGTAGCTTACTTATTGCTAGAAAACATGTTTAGTTAGAGCTCTGTCCTGAGGCATGCCAGTGGAGCCTTCATGTATCAGTGTTTGCCCAGGCAAAACTCATATTTGTTCATGTAAATGTCCAGCTAGGACACATAAATATTGATTTGTTTGCATAAGGAAGATATTTTTGCTGGCAAAAGTTTTTGAAAGTGTGGCCTAACATCTAGGCCCAGACTATTTAATGGCCTTTAAAAACATAATGTTAGTAGGCAATTTTTTTAAGTTTGTCAAAATATAACAAATTTGAAAAATATATATTCAAATATTCAGGTTTGACCATTTTGAATCTTGAATACAGCATTTCAGAAAGAATAAGGTTTCACAGAAGAAAAGAGGGTCTCTATTTAAAGCAGGAGCCTGGGAAAATGAAGAGATACGTTCAGATCCTGTTACTGAAACAAACTTTTCTGACACTGGGCAAGTATTCTCATCACTTAGTCCCTTAGTGCCCAGCTGCAAAAGTGGGAACACTGGTGCTTATTTTTCCTGTCTTGCTTCATTAGCCTTGAAGGTCTTTGGAAACAGGATTATCCCTGATTATGTGTGGTTAGTGTTTGCAGGCATAAGACCCAGATCTCAACTGGAAGCTCCAGGAACTAAAAGGAGCAGATATGGACAATGTGCAATTAAAAGAGTGAAAACTCAGTATAGCATTTCTAAACTAATTTTCTTAAGTGCTCTTTAGAAAAGAGGGAGGGAAAGTTGTAACTTTCTTATATTTAAGTTTCAATTAACCAAAATATTTACTGTGCCTTTCGAACACTGAAAAATACAGAACAAAAACCAAACCAAAACAAAACAAAACCCCAAACCTGTAAGTATATTGTAAGTAAATTTCAAGTATTTTAAAATTTAGCTAGTACTTTGGCTATTTTACAGCAATAAACCAAGCAAGTTATCCTTGAGAACCACAACAGTAAGACCACAGTCTGCTGCTTCTCTTCTAACTAGTCGTATTGAAAATGATTTTTTTTCACATGAAGCTCCAGAAGGCGATGTTAAATGGGGGAAGTGGGTACAGATACTTTTCTCTTTTGCAAAGATTTGCTTGTGAAACCAGGGGAACACAGCATGATGTAAGATAAAAATTGTGTCACTTCTGTCAAAGAATGTAGCTATTTCTTTGCAGCCAGGACTGAATATTAATCACGTTCATAGGTGCACACAGTCTTCCACAGCAAACCAGCAACATTGTGTCACAAGTAAAACCACCACTTTTCTTCATATTTCCAAGCTGTAATACTTGTAGTTCAGCATCTTTTTCATGATAAAAAAAAGCACAGTTTGAGGCCATGGACAATATTTGTCTTTTAGGTAAAAATGGGCCAGAGAAAAGGAACATCAAATGTGCAAATTGTTTTGAATTGTCACAGAACTGAAAGGCAATTATAACTAGGGCAGCACAAACAATTGACTTAATGTTGGCTGACCATCAGCCATTGGCTATTTTTTTTCCACAGTGAAATAAAAGAGCAAAGGGTGTTCCATTTCAGACCAAACAAAACTGTTAAGCTTGGGTGGGGTTTAAGCTTTTTGTTTTTCACCTATTTCACTGTTAAATGTAACTAACTTCTGACATTAAGTTTTTTGAATAAAAAATTAAAATTTCTGTTTCAAAACCATCAATATTAAGTTGATAACTTTTCAGTTAAAACAACCTGTGTTCACAAATGTTTTTTATTTACTCTGTGTACAAAGAAAGCAATCAAAAATGTTTCACTCAACTCCACTTGGCAGCACTAGATCTCTCTTGGTTTACGTTACTGGCGTAGAAAAGACCTGTCAGCCTCCGAAAGCTCATGAGATTTGCTTCAAACCATCAATGTAAATATTTATGGCAAAATTACAGCTGTTTGAAAACAAAGGATGTCTGACCATACTCTTTATGAGGCTGATAATTTCATTTCAAAGTGACTGAGCCTTATTGAATATTGATATAACTGGGCTAGCAGTAACCGAGACTCACCTTTATGGAGGTTTGCAAAGCTGCAAGATTCAGACACAAAGATGATTAAGAATTTGGTGACAAATAGCACTTTCAGGTCAATGTAGCTACACGGCTTTCACTGTACTTAATTAGCCACCACCTTGTAAAGACCAGCACCTAGAGGGGAGTGAAGACCCACAGTCTACCCAGATATCTTACCTCCTTGGGAGCAAGAAGAAGCAGTAACTGAGCAGCTCACATCCATTGCTATGCTGGATAACTAGCGTCCTCCATTTTGACTGATGAAGTGTTCTGGTGTACCTTTTGAGGTTCAAAAACTTCTCTTCAAGTAGTGGCATCAATATGGTCATTGCTGAGAAATCATTGTATTAATGTAGCTTTTTCTCTACAACTCTGCACTTTCATGGCCTTTCTTATTACAGCTATTTTCCAAATAAGACCTAGATTTTGTGAAAAGAAAAGGTTACAGTTTGCTTTTTGCTATGCATACTCAGAAAACAAATCCCTGTTCCAATAACTGACCACCAGCTTCCATGGCTATTTCACTGCAGAACCAGAGCACTCGTGAAACTACCGTTCCACCTGCCATCCATAACTGTCCCCTAAATTCTTCTGGTGAAAGCCTTGTTTTTCTGTTTCCTCAGAAAGTAGTCAATGAAGAGCTGAATTAACTGATTCTCGAGTCAGCAGAGGCTTTTGAAGCAGCCATATAATTCAGTTTTTGGAGAAACCATGTAATTCTTTTCCTTCCTTTTCCCCTCTTTCCCCCAAAAATGCTGAGCTGAAGTAGCACCAGTGCCTGAAACATTAAGGAAACATTGGAAGCCATATCAGGCCATAGACCAAAAAAGAAAATCTGTGTGATAACACTCATCCCTTATTTCAGAAAGGGCCATATTTTGCCTCCTATGGAAAAAAGCTGTGCCATTTCCAGCCATAGGTTAGCGAAAGTTGTACAAACCTCCTGGTTCCACATGTGTCTAGGAGCTTTTTACATGACTAGGTTATACTCATAATTTATTTGTTATTTTATAGGGGGTTTTCCCCTTAAAGCAATTCCTATCATGCTACCCAACACTTGCTATTGATTCCAGCCAAGCTCAGACATCCCTTGGGTGGAAATACAGAGACAGAACTGATACATCAGTCTAACAGCACCCACATATCCTTCGTATCATGAGGATCTCTGTGTCACCTATTAGGAGCACCTCACTGTCCCATTTTTGCCACAGAGCTGTACAAAAGGTCAGAGAGAGAGCAGGATGTGTCCTGAAAGGTCATTTTCTGATCTTAATTATTCTGATGTAATTCCTCTGAATTATAGGTCCCATTTTTGCCTGTGAAAAGATGATCTAAAGTCTACCCTGAACCCTGAATTTATAGACATGGCTTTCTTATTCCCCCCTCCCATTTATCTAATGGATGGCTTTGTAGGACTTCAAATACCAGAGAAATTGGTGTGCTATAAGGAGTGGAACAGAATAGAATTTCTTTTCTTCTGTTTTTTACTGAGTACTGAGGAAAGAATACCAGGCCTAGTGCTAGCCAGCAGTGTTCAAATAATAAGTTGCATTCCAAATCCCATAAATTTTAGGTACTCAACATATATGGTAAATGATGCATTCCTTATTTTATCCACAATATAGGGGTTAACCACAGGGAAGAGAATCTTAAGAATCTTTAAGAAAATGCTCACACAAGTGTACTAATACCATGTGTTTAAAAATACACCACTGGGGAAAATACAGATTAAAGCTATTATTTAAATGTAATAGCATATACATTGCAAATTTAACAGTATACATTTCCACTTAAATGCACTTTTAAGAATTCAATTTTTTTTGTCTTTTCAGTGAAAAGTAAGTGCATTATTAATTTCAGGTGATATATTCTGATGTGAAAACAAAGCAAGAAATACTTGCCTGAAAAATAGCTCTTTTCAAAAATATAATTACATATATTGCTTGTTACTGCATTAAACCAGGTAAGGCAGAGAGGGTATGAAAGATTACTTCATATGGACCATACTGGTTCCTTCTTTGTTTCATGCACAAACTCATTGGCTTCAGTTGTTTTCATGTAGTTTAAATCTAAGCAGAACTCTATCCACTTTCCACTGTCCTCAACAGGTAGATGTCCTCGTAGTCTACAGCAAACATTCTTGGCCACTTGTCATCCTTTATTTCAAGCCATACAAGACCTTTTTTTCCAGAGTCTCCTCCCTCAGATTAATCTGTAGGCCCATATCACAAAAAACACTGTGATTTTACAGTCAGTTAAACAGTTTTCTGTAATTCAGAAAACTGATGGTTTGCTTGGCTCAGATTGGCATCTAGAATTTGTACAAATCCATTGGATATTTTTTAATTTTTAAAAAGTAATTCATGGAAATGTAATTCTAATAGATCTTGTTTCTGTTTGTGTGCAATGGTCCAATGAAAAAATTCATATTCAAACACTGACTATTGTTACATATGCAACAACCACAACCATTTCAAAAGAGGCTTTATGTAAAAATATTTTATATGTTCTCTAGATGCCAACAGTTTACAAAGTAATCTGATCTATTAAGAAGTTCTGACCTCCATAATGAGTGAGTGAAGTCAAAGGCTCAGGATGAGAGAGGAAATTAAATAATAAATACATTAGGGCAACAGAAGTACAATAGTGCAAATATTCAAGACAGAAAATTCCGTTCACTTAGCTTGCATGACCTTTTTGGGTCTGTTTTTCACATCTATTCATGACAAGTGTGCTGTAGGAATCGCTTTGCAAAATAGCAAATTCAGTGAAAACTGAAGAACAGTTTTAGTGTGCAGGTACTAGTCATAAACACAGTAATTCACACTGGAAACATGGTTCCCAGATTTTTCCTTAGCTGGATATAATCACTGTCATCTCCTTCCATTAAATGGGCCTACCTATAGGAATGGAAATGTTATTAAATTTTCCATATCACATACCTATAAAGAAAAATAATCAGGGCTGACACTGGAGCAGGAAAGGTACTAGAGGTCCTGGACTGCTCTAACAACTTACCACAGTCATATTGTTCCTGTTGGTGGTATTTTACATGAGACTTCTTAGGCTTAGTTCACTCTGTGTCATTCTGTCTTGCTGTGGTCAGCCACACATTTAAAAACTATGCGAAGAGCCTACCAAGAGATGTTCACTTAGGTTTTATTCTAACACCACAACACTTCAGCCCATTGAAATGCTCAGGAATCACTACTTTTACAGTTATTAATCTTCACTGACCTCCCTGAAATCTTTATCAGAGTTTTCTTTGCATGTATCAGCTGCCTCTCCTCACTAAAAAGTGTGTCTCAAGACCAGGCATTCCTCATCCTTGCTGGATGTGCTTATCATACATCCACATAAAAAAAGCATGCTACAGACATGCAGTATTGCTTCACCTCAGTGATTGTCAGTGGCTAAATATACCCATGAAAGAAACAGACAATCATGCTCCTGCAGCACATCTTAAGTTCAATCATCTGCGAGCCATTATTAGCAAGAAATGTTTCCAGGGATTACACTATCTGATTTGCTGGTGATATCAGATTATTTCTAAGCAAGCTTGCTCAGTATCTTCTCATAGTTTTACATATATATATTGGGTTTCTTGCCACTTCAAGCACAGTTTTCAACCATTCTTCTATACCATGTTTTCTATCTATTTCATGGTAAATTGATCATCAGCACGTATCCGCACAAGTTAAAAGTCAATAAAGGCCACCTACACCACCGAAAGAATTTTGCAATTATCATGGCACTTTTCCCATTCCAGTTTTAAAAATTACTTCCTACCTTATCATAGACCATAATCATAGAATCATTTAGGTTGGAAAAGGCCCTTAAGATCATTGAGTCCAACCATTAACCTAACACTGCCAAGTCTACCACTAAACCAGGTCCCTAAGCAACACATCTATGTGTCTTTTAAATACCTCCAGGGATGGTGACTCAACCACTTCCCTGTACAGCCTGTTCCAGTGCTTGATAACCCTTTCAGTGAAGAAATTTTTCTTAATATCCAGTCTAAACCTCCCCTGGAGCAACTTGAGGCCACTTCCTCTTGTTCCTATCACTTACTACTTGGCAAGAAAGAACACCCACCTAGTTACAACCTCCTTTCAGGTAGTTGTATAGAGTAAGTAATACCACTTCATATCAAATTAGGCAGACATCTCATTCTCTCATTACACTCTGCAAAGACAAGTTTAATATTTTTCCTGGGAATCCAAATTTTTCATTGTGACCATAGTACTGTCTTGAGCTATACCATCACATATCTTCTTGTAAAATCATGTATTCTTATTATATTCCCATCTTTTCTCAAGCAGTTGACAAACTGAAAATATTTGAGCCGCAACAGACCTATTCTTCTCTAATTTCTTCATATTTTCTTAGTAAATCCTCTGTGTAACTGTTAAGCATATATAAAACTGTAAAAGTTAGATGGGATCTTACAAGGTGAGAAGTTCCTGCAGTAATCTTTTGTTTTGTCCATCTGAAAAAGTAGGGACTTGAATCCCACTTTGCATTTACTTTGATTTTTTTTTTTTTAATTCCTGCCATACAAAATAAATCTGTAGATCTTTGACTTAACTTACACTTTCCTGTGTTTTAATAGTTCATCAGAAATGTTGTTGTTCCTTTATGCTCTGGTTGCTTCCTTATGCTCTTTAAAAAAATAATGCTTTCACAAGTGGTTCAGCTGCCTAGAAAAATGTCTCTGAATCTTTGCCTTTGTCCACTTCACTACCATGTTACTCATTAAAACAGTCCGTCCATTCTTAATATGACTGCATGCCTTCTTATAACAGAGCTACAGTATCAATGCTTTCTGTATACTTCAGTCAATGGTTTTCTAAAGCCAGCTCTTGGTGACCAACATCATCATTGTGTGATTCTTGCCTATTCTTTGGATTCTCTGCTTTAGCTGTGTCTCATCTCTTATTTTCATTTCTTTAAAGGAGCAGTCTTCTCTCTTGCACAATAGTGGCCTGAATCACAAGTAGCTCCCTTAGGCTGAACGTTAGTCTCTTGTCTTAAGTCAGTTTGTGGTTGATCTAGTAGATAAGAACTCCATCTCTGAACATTAATGTATTCTTGCAAACGGCATCGTGAGTACATTGAGACGGTCTTTAGAACTGCAAAGCTGATTAATCAGATCCCGGTGTAAGCAGCTGTGTCACAGGTGTAGTTCCTTCTTCTTTTCCTACTTTATATAACTTAGGGTAAGGATCATTTTAATGTCAACATTGGGAGCTGGTATAGGTTCATTCAAGTTCTCTCTACACTTGGTTTACTGTTTCTTCAGTGAGAGCACTCACGCTGCTATCAAGTTTGCTCACAGCTTGTTTCAAAGACAGTAACTGCAAAGGCAGATTTTTATATTCAAAGGTTCCATTTCTTTTCCATTCTGCTGAGATTAGGATGTGCTTTCGAGATAATTACTCCACCGTATTTGGCTGGGATTTCTGCCTTTGATGAGATCCAGATGTTCCACATTCTCAACTCCTCGTCTGTTTTCCATACCTGGGTAATTTATCTGTACCATTGTTTATCTGTAATATGTATTTGGCTTTATATCAAAAGGAGAAGAGTGTTGAGTCTTTGACCAAAGGCCAAGCTAGAAGACCAGATCCTGACTCTGGCCCATCCCCTCCAGCCTGCCCTGTTCCGGAGGCTCTGCTTGCAGCAGAACATGTTTGGCATAGCTCCCAGGGCCATGGGAACACACAAGAGCTGCCACCATGACTGGAGACTAATTTAGAGTAAAAAACAGATTCAAGGAAGACCAAAGCAACTCACAAACGAGCGACAGTCAGAGGCAGAGCTAAATTTATCAAGCAACACATTGTGTCCACTCTTTGCTCATTCATCTCTAACGACTCTGTTTGTGAGCATAATTATATTTTTCTGCAGTGGTTGTTTGAGTACATTTTTATGACTGTATCATGGAGCAACATTCTAACTCCCCCAAAATAAAGCTTTTTTGTTCATTTGAATAATTAAATTCCAGATGAAAGATTTGGCTTCTCCAAAGAGTGTACAGAAGATCCTTTCCAATATTCACAAAAAAGTATTACAAACTAGATTTTTTCCTAAGTCACAATAAGCATAAAATAATTTTTAATATAATTTTCCGTTTTATTTTTCAAAAATAAAATGACTTCAAAGCAAACTTAAGATATCTATGAATGGTAACTTCCTGTATCAGAAAATAAGCAGGACACTTAACTCCTCCGAAAAGCGGAACCATATTCATTTACCATTTTTATTTATGGCCTCTAAATTACTCTTAAGCCAGTCATTATTCCAAAACCAAGAATAATACTTTGCTAGATGTGCTGCAAACCATTTTTTAAAAAGTAAGTTGGAATATTAGAATTGAATATTTATGGAAGCTAGTAAGAATAGCTCAGAAAGCCTGACAGATATATAACTGTTATCCTAAAAAAAAAAAGATATATTGGATACATCTGAATGAAAGCTGAAATTCTAAGTGGCCAGTGAAGTGTTGTAAGTAACAAATGAGTGATGTCCCACTCAGTTTACTTTGGCTATAGAAAAAATTACTCAATATCTTCTATACCCACACCAATTTAAAAAAAAGAAATCATAAATGGCTCGAAAATAACAGAGAAATAATTTTAGACAGTTGTGTGGTCACACTGTTAGAATTTGATGCACAATTAAAACATCTCACATTTTGTTCCAGACTTTACTCACAAAAATCCTGTGGCCCTGCTGAATTTGTGGGGACTATGGATGTTCTCAGCCTCTGAATATTTTTTCCCCTATTATGTCCCAATATAATAATTTTAAACATGAGAATCGACTCCAGAATGTTTATTAGGGAACAAAATTAAAAGAAAATTAATCAACAGGGTATACAGCCAACTACCGACTTTTACTCTGCACTTAAAGGATTAGATTCCCCTAAGGTACTGGCATGTTTGGTCTTGCAAGGCAATACATACCAAGCTCTTTCTGAAAACCAATGTCTGTTTTGAAAACCAGGGCTTTTGTGAATCTCTTCTAGGCTTTGATCTTATCCTGGGGTATCTGGAAGAATGTTTCACCCCCTAGGCCTCAGCTGCTCTCGTGTGGCTTTGCTGCTCACCACCACCAAAACTATCAACTCATGAGCTTAAATAAATGGGAATTTACTGAGAGCCACAACAACCAGAATTTGTAGAACATGCAGTGCAGTGAAATGCATACATTTAGAGCCTGGGTTTTGACTGTAGCCATTTGAGACAATAAGAAAACACACGTATCAGATATTAGTCCTTTGACTTGAAGGTGTACTCATGCTGCAATGATGAGAGAGGAACGTTACCCTCAAGACACTGTCCGCACCATCCTCGAAGTAAATGGCAACAGTCCAGCAGTCATAAAAAAGGCCAGGATGTGTCAACAATATTCTTCCAACTACATGATGACCTTTACATTTTCCTCTACATGCTTCTCATTATAAAGCAGTTAACAAAAGAAAGGGGACATCACAAAGTGCTTGGAAAAGAACTTAAGAATTAAAAGGCAATTAAATACATGACAGGAAACTATCAGTTCACCAAGAAAACAGCTGACAAGATTAAATAGAGAAGCAGCAATACCTTTAAATCACATCCCTCAGAAAGTATTAAAAATGAAAACACACTTCATAAATACATGTTTGGGTTCAGATGCAAAACTGTGTCTTCAAAGATACAGTTATGTGCCAAGATTATGTTACTGGATTATCAGCCTCCACTAGAATTTGGACATTCAGTCATGTATTTCACATGTTATTGCACATTCTGTGTTCATGGTTGCTTGTCTGTCCACTCATGTGCCTGTTGTTCAGGCCTGCAGACTCTGACAATAACAGATATCTGATTTAAGAAAAAATCCTTGAAGGCCAGTAGAAGGCTAACAGGCAAAACATATGAGCGGCAAATTCAAATTGGCCTCAAGAACAGTGTTTAGGTGCTAAAATTTAGGTCCACCGAAAGACATTGTTTCTATATCATGAACATTTCTTCATGTGGCAGCACCACAAAACCTGTCACAGTAGTATCTGGTTTTAATACAAGCCACATAGAAATCTGGAAAAGTAAGAATAAGCAGAATGAAGTGAAAGAAAGAAAACAAAACAAAGAAAAATCACTTTCTCCAAAATACCTCCAGAAAGGACAAGAACAGGCAAAAATTCTATATGTAACAAAAGATAGAGAGCAGTGAAAAGCAGCATGAGAAGAGATGAAAGGAAGAATGTACACAGTACTTTTAAGCATATTGAAGTGGTTCCTGATAGAGAAATACTAAATCTTTATCAGCTTAATAGGACCTCAGCAGGCAAGATTAGGGCCATCGTGGGATGAGCAAGGAAAGACATCTCAAATAGACAAGAAATAAAGCAAGCAATGGGTAAACAGTTTCAAGAGCTGCTAAACAAACCCACACCATAAAAAAAAATATTAAAAAATACTTTCTCAGGAAGATTTGCTAGAGTTCAACTATTTGTTGCCTTTAACATTAACCATTAAAAAAAAATCAGTCAAATTTCAAAGAAAATCCTGAAAAGGAAGCCAGTTGGTGGGACACAAAAACAGAGCTAAGCTAAAGCATATCTCCATAAAACAGCACTGAAGGGGAGTTTATGGGCTTTACAGCAAGGGACATGCCAGAAGCAACACAGGACACATGGTTGTAACAGAGCTATCTTTGTGCCCCTGGCAATGTAATGGCAGCATGGAAAATTTCAATTCCATTTTCTGCATGCTAGAACTTTCACCTGGTGTGCAAATGAAACCTGTATGATTTTTTGTGTCATAACAGCATTTCTCTGGAAAAAAGTGAGCCTTCCTGACTTCTGCATCTGTTTTGCAGTGTATAAGATAATGATACAAAAAATGGATTTGAAGCGTGGTGTACTCCTGGAGGCTGAAATCAAACTCTTGAGAACTGGTGGGAGTGAAATCAGTATTGTTCTTAAAAAGCAGATTCAGCTTTAGCTCAGTGTATCACTCTTACTTCTTTTCAGATGTAAAGGTCCAATACTAAGTCACCCTGAGGGATGAGATTTGTTACAAATAGAAAATTCATTTAGTTATCTTCCTATATGGTGTACTTTACATATGAGATTTTGTAATTTTACCTCTTCTTATCAGAATGTGCAAGTGCAATAGCTATTCCACTTCATATTTAACTGAAATTTTTTATATTAATGAAGCACTGTGTGTACATGTTAGCTAAATGGGCCAGAGCACAGCGTTTAGGCACATACATGAATTTACATCCTTGAGTGACATCATTACAGTCTACTGGTTTTCTTGCTTATTAAAAGACACTGTGTCCCGAGTACCCTGTTGAACTGGAGTCATAAAGAGAGCTGTACTTGATGAACAAAGATGGTACAAGATGTAGGTAGAATTCTCATTCTCTGTGGGATATATGATGCTGTATGTCAGGTGAGCAAAAGAAAACTGAAGGTGAAGTTTTTGATTTCTTTGTTTTTTTCATAAAATCACTTCAGTTCACTTTTCTATTTGTTTGCTTTAACACATTAGCTCTTTAAAATGTAAATTGGTTTATATTTTTTCTTAAAAGAAAAATTGCTTACAAATTTCTATTCATGCTAATGTTTATGGAAACAATGTTTTGCATACAAATTGGCAAAACTTTATGCCAGTGGTGTTTTACATGTGCATTGCAGAAGTTGATGGTGATCCACAATATACACAATTTTCTAGGAGGGAAAGGGCGACATGGCATTTCAGGATGTGACCTAAAGAACATGACAGTATTAGTTGTCATTGTTAATGAGTGTAATTGAGGTAAGAAAAAAAGAGCCAGTTACTACACATAATACAGTATAATTTCCTGCATATAAAGCTTTATGAATATGTTTATGTTGTGCTATAAAACACTAAAAATCTCCATGGACAACAATAAATTTGAAAATTAAAATTTTTAGAAGTAATGTCAGAATTAGAATCGCTATGTAATTTTAACCAAGTTCCATCGGGCTTTCATCTAACACTGAATAAGTGAACTACTTAATTTTGTACCAGCTGTTCTTCAGCATTTCTACCTCAGTTCAAAAGTCAACCAGCAGGTATTCAGTCAGTCAGTGAGGAAACCTACAACATTCTGAAATGAACTTCCTGTAAGCTCACTAATGGTATTATTCATCATTGCAGCTTCTGAGCGAAAGTAAATGTTTGAAAATGTCAACTAAATTATCTTTGTAGCACTCCTGTGAAGAGACAGGGTTGACTATCCCTAATTTACAGTGGGACAGCAAAAACAAAGAACAATTAAAGACAAAAACATGCAGTAAATATGGATGTCTATTTTGACATGCCTCATACTTGGATTTTTAAGAACACTTGGTGATATATACGTAGCATTTTATGTATCCAACATTAGGATCCTGTTGATTCCATCCCATCCACAGAAAAGAGTGTAAAACAGTAGCAGAACAACTTTTAAATGATCAAGCATAAAACACTTGGTTTAGGAAATTCTCGCATGTCTACAGCAAAGAATTCAATCATCTGAACAGCATCCAACTCTCTTAGAGGAGACTTTGTTTTCCACCCTCCCAGAGTCGCCTTGCACATCTTCCAATTTCTGCAACAAATGAAGGAAGCCTACAGAGAGCAGACTCCTTGGCTGTGCAAGCCTTCTCCACTATGAGAGCACAGTCCATCATGTGTAAAAAAGGGGAGGGAAACAAAGAATGTGCACACCATATAATTGGAGACTCTTTCATAATTCACAATGAAGAAAGAGAAAAGCACTTTTTTTTTTTTTTTTTTAATAGGGTCATTGGGCTTAGAATTCTGCTGTTGTAGAGCTTTAAGACTTGGAACAATACATTTACTTATCTTTGTAGGACAAGCTTATGTTGTTAAATTAGCTTTTAATGAGAGTGATTTGTTAATACAATAAATGTATTAAACACATTTCAGAAATGTATCAGCAGATATAAGATATGGCCTTGTCATAACCTGTAAAATAAATTATGGAAAGCATCTCCAATATTGTACAGGAGAATAAGGACTAGCTTACTTCCTTCTATTTACTCCTAAATGGAAAATTTAGGTCCTTGTAACTCTTTCAATAATGACCCAGGGAGTGGCTGCTGCCTTCTGAAAGGAGAATATATCCCATCAGAAAGGTTTCTCTGATACTGCAGTATAGTCTAATCATATTTTAAAACATTTAAGAGCCGTTCATGGATTGTATAAAAATCATACAACTTCTTATATCAAAAATGTGATCTGAGATGATAAGCGAGGATTTCACAAACATCTTTCTTCTTTTCTTTTTTTTTTTTTAATACGTGTCTTATACCTATTTTGACTGATGGGAGCAATAACTGGGCATACATATTGGAGGTCAAAAAGTACACAAGTTGTTCGTAAAATCTTTATAATTCAGATTAGCTGACTATTCTTCTGAAGATGATAAATAGACGGCAGGGTATGTATTCAGAACGTATAGAGAATTAGGAACACATGGTAGCTATGTAACAAGGCTCTGGGGACAGATACTGACTGAAGCTGCCTGTAACACTAATTCCAGCAGAAAACACTGTTCTCTGTGGGAACAGAGCTACAGAAACCACACTTCAAGAGGGCAAGAAGTCAGATGCAGGTATGCTGTTGGGGCTGAGTGTACCAGTCTAACAACTAGAGAGGAAAATTGTTTACCTGGACACTATAGCTACTTCTTCCAATCCGAGTTTGAGGATAGATTTGAGCACTTTTTTACTTGTTAATTTTACATACACTAGTAGCAACTGCGTGCTTACTAGAGTGAGAAGTACTTCTAGAAAGTGACCTTGCTCAACCCTAAGCCAGGGCTACTGTTTTCTTTCTCTCTCCCTCCCTGTTCCCTCCAAGTTAACAGATTTGCTCCATTTTTGTTGTGAGTTTCTCCATGCTGAATCTCCTCTTGTGATTTCCCACCTGCATTTTTCAGTGTTCTACCTATTTTTGACAGACAGAGGGCCCAACTACCTTATTACATTATGAGCAGAATGCACAGTAGAATCAGGAGTAAGCCTCTTGATTTTAATTCATTTCCCTCATCATATATCAACATTGTGGTTTCCTCATGGTTCACTCCTGAGCACCTTCTTCTTAAGATCCAATTCAGGTCTGTAGGTTAGCATTAAGATTTCTTCATTATTCACCACCTCCCTTCCTCAAACTGTATAACTGCTCTCCACAAAACCATTGCTTATGGCAGCTTTTCCTACTGTTAAGCTCAGGCTGTGAGTTCTAGAAAAAGGAGGCAAGAAATCAACTTCTGTCCAAGGCAACAGGCAAAGGGGTTGCTTCAGCCGTGTCCTTTCCATTGCTCATGTTGTTCAGGGTTGCTAAGGGTACAGAGAAAATGAGCCCCAGAGGATTAAAGATAGCAAGACCAAGTGAGAAATTGCTTTTGTTTCTCCTTCTGCCTCACCAACAGCTATGTTTTCTGCTTTCTGATTACTTAGAATTGTCTACTGTTCAAGCTGCAAAGGTATGGGGAGAAAAGTCTCATGGCAATGCCTAATAAGCAGAAAACTCAGATTACCTTAAGGAAATAAGGTTAAGTTTGTGGACTGATGTTAAAAAAGCATCTTTTAACTGGTAAGCAGAAACAATCTGAGAGAGTGATCTTTGAGAGACCACAAACATGGAGGTCTAGATGTCATTCTCACATATTCACTTTAAAGAGTAGAACTGCACTTTAATGAATGAATTTTGAATATTTGTTACCCTGCAGATGTCCTCATACTTAAAATTTCCCCATGGGTAAAAGAACTATGCAGTTTTGAGTACCAGATGAGTTGATCCAGGATATTTTATTATTCTGATCTAGCCTGGTGGTCTCTAGAAAACAATCCTATTTTCAGCTTATTTTCTTCTTTCTTAATCTTCCCACAAGCATTTAAATAAAAATTACCATCAAATTATGTCTCACTGTTACTGGACACAATTCTGGCTTTTGATGTCCTTCTTTTATCTCTACAGTTGTATCCAGATATTTCTGTCGTGTTCTGGTTCTGCATGTTTACAAGTTACCACGTGAGCATGAGTTTTCTGCAGCTTCAAAGCGGTTCATATTGTTTCCTATCACCGACAAAGACGACAGCCTCAGCCAAATTGCTGACATTGGTTCAGAGCCAACGTGTAGGTGAAAGTACTAAATGAAGCAACAATCTCTCTCTTATTTGTCTCTATCAGAAATAAAATACCCTCGCTTTTGGGGGACTACATATGTCACTGAACTCCTGACAGAACAGTTATGCTATAGGATCTTGGTAAAGTCAGTTTTACTTATGTAGTTCAAAAAGCCCAGCCAGGAAGACAATCCAGGTCAATCGTAGGCTGGGTCATGAGACCTGCAGGTCCAGCATACTTCTTGATCTGGAAAACAGTAGGATGTTTGAGGCTGATTTTATTTTATTAGTTTATTTTAGTAGCTCACATATCCAAACTCTCTCACACCGGATTCCCTCATCAGACTGTTTCTAAGATGTTCAGTCTCCTGGCAGTCCCAGCCAGAAAAACAGCCATGATCAGAAGTGGCAAGAAAATGCTTCCAGAATTGTAATTTACCTCTGCCACCAAAGCAGGGGGACTCTCTTTGCATTTTAAAGAGGAAAGAAAGAAGCCCTGCATCTCTGGCTTTCTTTTTCTTGTCTGTAATAGAAGTGAAATAAGTTCTAGATGTACCTCAAAAAGAGAAGTAGGATGAAGAAAAATGCTCTTCCGGGGTCCTGTGTGAGTGTTCCACTTCTTAATCTCCCTACTGCTTTGAGCGGGAGCCCACAGCAACGACTGTGTATATGTCAAGGAAATCCAGAGCATTGCTTGTGCATCTGGTAAGGGAATGAATGAATATGGGAACACTGAGTGTCTGTTCATGGCAAAAGGGAATATGTGAAAGCGAAGAAAATATGAAAGAAAGCAGTCATCACTCCTATCTTCAAAGAAACCAAATGTCATTTCAAGAAGGACAAGAAGGAAGATCTGGGGAATTACAGGCCAGCCAGCCTCACATCAGTCCCTGTGAAGGTGATGAAGCAACTAATTCTGGAAACCATTTCCAAACACATGAAGGACAAGAAGGTGATTGGAAGCAGTCAATGTGGATTTACCTAGTGGAAGTCATGCTTAACCAACCAGATAGCCTCCTACAATGAAATTACTACCTTGCTGGATGACGGGAAGGGTAATGAATGTTGTTTACCTCAACTTTATTAGGGCCTTTGACATAGTCTTCTATAACAACCTTATAGACAAGCTGACATAGTATGAGTTAGATGAGTGCAGAGTGAGATGGATTGAAAGAGGCTGAACAGCCAAGCCCAGAGGGTTTTGATCAATGGCACAAATTCGAGCTGGAGACAAGTCACTAGTGGTGTACCCCAGGGGTCAATACTGGAGCCAACATTGTTTAACCTCCTCATTAAGGACCTAGACAATGGGGTAGAGTGAACCCTCAGCAAGTTCAGAGGTAATACAAAATTGGGAGAAGTGGACTTCAGCACGGTGGGGTCCTGGCCAGAGTGGAATCTGATGAAGTTCAACAAACGTAAATGCAAAGTTCTGCCCATGGGGAAGAATAACCACATGCACCAGTACACACAGGGGGCTGACGTTCCGGAAAACAGCTCTGTAGAGAAAGACCTTGGGGTCCTGGTGGACAACAAGTAGAATGCAAGCCAGCAGTATACCATAGCAGCAAAGGTGTCCAACAGCATTTAGGGCTGCATCAGGAAGAGTATTGCCAGCAGGTTGAAGGAGGTGACCCTTTCTTTCTACTCAACACTGCTGAGGCCATATCTGAAATACCATGTCCAGTTCTGGGTTCCCCAGCACAATGATGAGAGATTAACTTACTGGAACAAGTCCAGTGAAGGGCAGTGGAGATGATTAAGGGACTGGAGCATCTCATATGAGGAAAGCTGAGACTCTTCTGCCTCGAGAAGAGAAGGCTCAGGGTGGAATCTCATCAATGTGTGTAGATACCTGATGGGAGGGAATGATGAAGAACCAGACTGTTCTCAGTAGCGCCCAGTGACAGGACTCAAATACTCAAATATTGGTTTGGACATTTGGAATACTTTTTTCAGTAACTTAATAAATAAAATATCCAATTTTTTTTTAATCTTTCAAAATTAAGATGACTGCAAAATATTATTTTTAAGCAATTTTCCCTCGTTTAACTATATGTTTAATTTGTTTTGAAAACTTTAAAACTTTAATTTTTAAATAAGTGATGGATATTTGTCAGATACTTTTTGTGAAAGTAATTTTTTTTCTTTCCTGGAAAACTCTGACATCTTAACATTTCCCCCCTTCTAAATTGAAGCAAAGTAAAAGTTTCCCCTACGACATTTTTTCTTAATTCACTTAAGATAAACTTATATGAAAAGTTTTAATTCTGACTTTTTTTTTACTTAATTTATAATATAAAACACAATCCTGAATGAAATATTGTCTCAAAATGAAACATTCAAATACTCTGTCATGACAAGATTATGAAAAGTTATCAAAAAGCTTTGTTTTGATTGAAAGCAAAACAAAGTATAGTCAGTCCTGACACATTCCCACAGAACATTTACAGCTGAATTAATTGGCATTTTCTGAGAAACATTCTGCTCCAAATTTCTGAGCCCCTCCACTGACAAGTGCGTAGAATCATTGCTCTGTCCCAGGCAACCCACCATACACACACACATCCTATTGAGCTGACAAGATATCTATTGAGAATGCTGACCTTTTTAAGGTGGAATCGCACTACTATATTCCTATCACAAAGGTAGAATAAAGAGGAAAAGCAGAGAAACTGTTCCCAGAGGCATGTCTCAGATGGATAGTTTCTCCCTGTGCTTCCCTGAGACAACATTTTTATCCATTGTTTTTGTGCCAGACCATAGCTAGAAGTAGCATCTAGTTGTTTTACAGGTCATTTAATATTATTGCATGATTACATGGAAGATTTCGGATATTCATCACCTAATAAAACTAACCTGTGGGAAAAATCATAATGGAGTTAATGGGCTGGTTTTAAACCACTATCTTTAAAAATGTTCAAAAAGATTCTCAAAGTGTGCTACCAGAGTGATATGAATTAACTGTGAAAGCTTGCTGATGCACAACAAGCTTCAGTTAACCAAGTTAAAGCATCACATATGTTTTAGCATGATTCACACAATTTGCTGCTATCGATTTTTATATTCACATTAGTATTTGAAGGGGGATCTACTTTTGAAACACTGCATTTTTTTTACGTTAATCATTTCAGATTAATAAAGTTTAAAAAATAGACAAGAAAGTATTGCCCTCCATTACTATTCATCCAACTCATCAGAGAATTTATAAGGCCAGCAATTTTTTTTTCTCCCCACCTCCTTTTGTAGGATGACTTGCTGTAAAGAACTCTACCCTTAACCCTAGACACAAAGGTTCCTGCAGCACTCTATTGAAAACTGAATCGTAATTGTTCACAGGGAATCTCTTTAACAGATTCACTTCACATTTGTCTGAGGTCTTAAATGCTTCATTGCTAGTAAATTCTAGATTATTATATGACCATATCAGAAAGGAGCATCCCACAGAAGTGTAAGACTGAAGATACATATACATGATATATAGCATTTATATGAAGTGAACTGTAAGTGGCATGAGCAGAAAACTTTAGTCACAACTGAACCTAAACAGGAAACTAAAGCAAAACATGTGTTGTTTTGGCTCAGTTATGTATAATTTTGCATGAAGTACACCAGTTTATTCAAGCAGAAGAGCCTCTACAGATCCACAGATCCCAACAGATATGACAGGAAGAACTGAATATACAGTGGTGACCACTACACATAAATATTCTGAATACAGCGAACACATGGTTATATCTGGGATACAGGTTTCAGAGAGTGCATAGGTAATAGGCATACAACCTTGTCTCCTATTAGATGGAAATTTCTGATTTAATACTGACTTTATAATGGCAAGTAGCAAGATAGAAAACAAGACTATTGACAAAACAGCTTTTATTTTCCCCTGATGTCATCTGGTCATGTCACTTATCGCAGCTAAATCCAACCTCTAATTCTAACAAGCATTATAAACAGCATTCATGAATTTATTATGTGGTGCTATGCCAAACCTGCATTTGACCGCATGCTCTAGTCATTTCTACTTCTACAACTGTCTATGTCTAAAGTCCTTTTCACCTCAAAGGTACTGGGCTTGTTGGCAAAATTGTGTCTGCATATGTAATGTGTAGTATCATAAAAACCAGAAGCACACACTTTTTCTTGTCTACATGCATACCCTTACTTTCATCACATTTTCCTACTTCCTTTATGATCCTATTATATTTTACAATTTCATGCATGGAAAGGATTGAAGTTTGAAAATGCAGGAATCTTGCACCTGTTGCTCTATTTACACATGTGGAAGATGACTGCAAAATGCAAACAAAACATAATATTGTCAATATGAAAATGTTTCACAGCTGCATTGCATGAGCAGAGGCAAGTGTAGGAAATGACAGTCGATGAACCACTGTCTTCTGTTTTGCATCATTCACATATTGGGCACTATAAGTCATTATGAACTCATCAAGACTGCCATGTCTATGAAAGCCCCTGCCAAATCTGCAGCCACTTTCAGGGCTCTTTTACACAACCAGACTTTTAGAAAGGAACAAAAATATAAAGGAGATCAGCCCATAATATTTTAGTGCTAACTAGTAAGATTGGGTGCAGTATCACATATCTAAGACCAGTAGAGACACAAAATGTCTACCAGTTATATGAGATGTAGCTTTATTATAATTGTATATCAGGAATATTGTTCTGAAACATAAAAACACAGGCTACCAGATGCTGAAGTGCACATGCCTTTTTAATGTGTTTCGTCAACGCTGGTAAACCAAAAACTGAAGAAGTGAATGTTTATATTTAGCAATGGCTGGTGACAGCATGATCAATGTATCAGTCTAGTTTAGAAAATTCAGTTCTAGATCTTTTTCCTCCATTTGCTCACATTCTTCTACCTAGATGGTAGCAAAATCACTAATTAAAAATAATTTTATTGCTCTTTGCTCAGGAGGTAGAAGATAATTTCAATCTCAAAGCCCATACACATAATTTGCACTCACAAAACTTGGAATTGATTTTAGACACCAAAATGATCTCTGATTTCCCACTCTTCTAACTCAGTTTTTGGGTGAATCATTCAAAATGCTCAATGACTACAACATATAGTAAAACCATCTATTAAAATGAAAAAGCAGTTTTAAATGCTTCCTAGCTGGTGGGGTTCTCAACAGAATCCTTTGCAGTAGGGTATGGGGGGCATGCACACAAATGAGTTTTAGCAGAGAAATGTCATACAAAACATGAATAGTACAGGTTATAAAGCATCAAGATAAGATGTATGTGAATGCACAAGAACTTTAAAACATTTAAGCTAAAAGCTTAACTTAAATATGTTAGAAAAATAAGCATTTACAGAAATTCTTTTATAACATATAACAAAGTACAACATAAAGTGATTGCTACAAGGTGTAGCCTTTGGTGGGGTTTTTGCTGCCTATCCTCAGGCCCACAGCATTAGACGTGGCAATTCTGCTGAGGGCAAAAAAGCATGCATGTGGAAAATTATATGCATATGTATATAAAAAGTTACAAAGTCCTTCAAAACAGCATGGCCTTTTTTTTCTCTTTTCCAAAGTATGAGAGCTAAATAGTTTCAACTTCTTCATGTTGTCTTTACAATGAATAACCTATAGTGTTCTTGGTTTGTCCAACATTGTCTCTTAAACCTCCATTCTGCAATGTCACCACTACATATCAGTATTAGGATAGAAAAATGAAGAAAAGCAACGTTTATAAACTTGGAAGAGGGAAGAAAAAGACAGAAGTTGAAATGACGATGTCAGAATCTTCTACAGCTCTTAGTAATAGTTTCCTCCTCTGGAAAAGAAATTTTCCAACCATCTTACACAATAAATAAATAAAGTCTATACATACTTAGTCCCTGTTACAGACAGGGACTGCACACTCTTTTCCTTAAGTCGTTATTTGTGATTTTAATTTTCGTTGCTCAGTCAGTACTTCTAGCATAGAGAAAAAAAGAGAAAAATATTTCACCAGGGCTTCATTATTTGACCAACTAATAATAAAATAAATAACTACTGACAGATTTGGGTGGGTACATTTTTCAGATGATGTCTTTTTTATCATTCCTACTAAATATCTTTTTAATTTTACCCTACACATGTGAAACAAGGACGCAACCAATACTCTCAGGAGTATTTTTCAGTTCTCTCTTGCTCCCATTAGGCTGTATCTTGGCATGAATTTTTAAGGGGTTCCTTATGATTTTAAAACCTACCCCTCCCATTCAGCTTAAAAGGGATGCCTACGTTGCCAAAAGTTAATATTTTCGTAAATGTTTCTCATAAACATTCACTTCCTTGCTTTCAACTCAGCATTTCTGGAATCTTTTGAAATTATTTCTTCCTCATGTCTACTGTGATCTTGAAAGCTGTTAACAGACTAACTGTGGGCAGAAAGAAAGATCATCTTTGTATGTACAGGGTAAATTCTCCACTGTCTTTTCTGGCGCAGTTCCATTCAACAGCTCCTTTGGCACCACAGCACTCTGCCTCTTTACACTAGAGCTGGCCTACGGCTTAACTGCCCTTTCTCTCATACCACATACATCCATTTTACTTTCTTGGTATTTTCTATATGTAATTTCTTAATACTTTAAGAAATAGGCATTAACTGAATGAAGGAATTATGATTTCAAGCATGCATCCCAATCAAGTGTATGCGTGACTGTATTCACATGAACACTTCCCCAAAAATCAAAAAACTTATGCACATTTGCACCCAAGGCTGCTCTACAGGCTGTTCAGCTGCTGAAACATCTTAGACAAACAAAACTGAGTGAACTAAAAAGACCTTAGACCTCCCTTCCCTTCGACTCTCAGTTCTGTGCTGCTGTCTCGACGGTTAGAGTCTTCCCCTTGTTCTCCACGTGCTAAAGGTTTTGAGTCTTTAAACCTACAAACCAGCTACTTCCCTGCCTTTCTATTTGATTCTTGGCATTAACGTTTTACTTCCAACAAGAAAAACACTATGTAGTTTCTTTAACTGCATCTAATGCTAATCACTTCCCCTACACGTGCAAGTTGCAACTGCTGGTGTCCCCCGAGCCCTTTCCTGTGGCAGTGCTGTAGCTTTTTCAGAAAGGTACCTGTGATGCAGCAGGCAGAATTCCTTGACACGATTTCTCTTTAATTTAAAAAGCCTCCAGTTTTCCTTGTCAACAGCTCCTAAACTTCAGATACCTCAAGCCTCCTCCCATTCATGCTGTAGGTTGCAGTATTTCTTCAGTGACCTCTTTTCCTTGTTACCCTAGGGATGGTTGCCCAGGCTTTTCCAAACAGGGATATAATCATGTTCAGCTGGTTTCTGTTTTTCTTTGTTTGAGACATGTTCTCCCTCAAGTTAAAAAGTATCCATGAACATTAAACCAGCTCAGGCCTGACATATCCAGCCAACATCAACAGAATACAAAGTCTTTAAGATGGCAAAAAAGCACTGTCATACCGGTCTGAAGAGGTGTCTGCAGGCACAGAAGCAAAGGGAGTAAGTTCCTCTAATGCTGTACCATTACCTCCTTCCAACCCAGGTATGCCACATTTCCCGTTGGAAAAGAGCTGCTAGCTAATGTCTCATAGCTTAGGAAGGGTGGGCAACCGGCTGGGACATTCTTGCTTTTCCCTATTTTGCTGTCTTTCTGCTATTACTTTCAAATCAATAGGTGCCTCCTTCTACTGCTGTGCTGCATCCAGTACAATCCCCATTCTTCCTTTTCTCCTCCATCTTCATCTGAGTCTTTCTACTGCCTCTCTTACGTTACAAAATTAGAATCACCGAATGGTTGAGGCTGGAAGCAACCTCTTCAGATCATCTAGTCTACGGCCCCTGCTCAAAGCAGAGTCAATTGCAGCGGGTTGCTCACGGCTGTGTAGAGTTAGATTTTGTGCATCTCCAAAGATGGAGCCTCCACAACGTTTCTGGGCAACCAGTTCCAGTGTTTGACAATCCTCACAGTAAAAAAAAAAAAAAAAAAAGGGGCATTTTCTTGTGTTTAAATGGAATTTCTTGTATTACAATTTGTACCCATTGCCTCTTGTCCTTTCACTGGGAACTACTGAGAACAAGCTGCCCTGAGCTTTTACATCCTCAACCAGGTATTTCTGGTTTGTAAGTACAAGGTACAGTGGAGTGCCTCCCCTTGTCATCTCCTCAATCACCTGTGTTAGAAAGCTGTCATCAATGCATTCCAGAAACCTCCTGGATCATTTATCTCTGTTGTCCCTCCAGCAGATATTGTGGTGGCTAAAGTTCCCCTGTGAGCACCAGGGCCTGTGAACATGAGGCTTCTTGCTGTTGTCTGAAGAAGGCATCACCTACTTCTTCCTGGCCGGTGGTCTGTAGCAGACACCCACTGCAACATCACCCACATATCTTTGGCCTCTCATCTGAACCCCCAAGCTCTTGACTGGCTCACAATCCATCCCAAGGCAGAGTGCGTGCATTCCCACTGCTCTCCGACATAAAGGGCAACATCCCATCCTCGCCTTCCCAGCCTGTCCTTCCAAACAGCCTGTATCCAGCCGTGGCACCCCCCCGTCACCTCAGCCCTTAACCTGAGCGGAACAGACAGGAGCCAAAGAGACTCCCCTACATTTGTCTTCCCTTTAGTTCTGGTGTCCCCACTGGTCTGGCTTCACAGCAAACATGTCTGTGTAAGTAAGTGTGTTTATATGTGCCTGAGAACGGCCGGAGGGAGAAGTAGCCCTCCAGATGGGAAAGACAAAGATAGTGCAATATGCTGCTTATGTATACTCATACTCATGAGGAAAGGAAAGCAAGGTACACAGATGGAAACATCTGCTGCAAAAAAAACACACCAGAGAGAGAACTACAGAGTGATGCGTGTTCCAGCCCTTTGTAAGGTCTGATCCAGACCCCTGGCTCTGTAGGGCAAAATAGGAAACACAAGATGGGGAGGAGGCAAAGGAGCGGGGATACAAGTGGAACCAAGGGCAGATAGAGACAGACACCAGGACAGAAGTGATATGCCCAATTTCTTGCCCACTGAGAAAGGCAGTGCATCTGTCAGCAGAAAGTCTACAAGTGGAGTTTAGAATGAGCTCCTGTTGCCATAAAATTGCCAAATATGTTCACCCTACCCTGACCATTTTAGCACCTTCAGTAATGGAACAGAAGTAGTGCATGCCCTGCAGGCCAGGCAAATTGTTCGTGTGCCATGCTTAGCACAATACAATTTGATCGTCAGTGATTTCTTATGCCAACATAAAAACATACAAAACGTATTGGCTATTTCATTGGGAGGCTGCAGTGAGGTTTCTTCACAAGCTGACACACTTGGGAAAAACTACAGCCACACAGTCTCAAAACATGAGCCACAAACCAGGTGGATTTCTCACCACCAGAAAGCTTTAGTGACAGTTTCTGCAACGTGAGGCTGGTAAGGACATTTCAGTGGCAAACAGAGAGTGGGGTAAATAGGGGCAGTTTACATATTGAGTGCACTCTTACAGAAAGCCTACACATAGAGCCATTTTTACAAGGCTTTTTAGAGGCTGTATAATAATAGCGAGTTAAGGAATGCTATCTGGGCCACATCATCCTCTTTGTTCTCATGGTCAAAGAACAAAATGCCTGAAATTAAAGCTGCGTTGTTCCATCTGGTGGACACTTAACTAGTTGAACCATACAATGAATTAGTCATGGCTTTATTTTTAGACCTTCATTTCAGGTAGTCCTGCAACTCTCCACTCTGGCAAGACAATGCAAGGCTAGGGAAGTCAGACCTCCAAAAATAGTAAGCATTCTACATTTTTAGTGGGAGAGCACATTGGAGAGCACTCATACTGTCATACCCTACATAATCCTGCCTCTCTTGCCGCTCCAGATACCATCTTTGTGACTTCTGTCAGCTCCTAAAATGGAACAAAAAATATGGGAACAACTTCTGTGTAAGAGCAACTCCTAACTGGCAGAGGACAGTTAAAGCAGCCTTTAAATTATCAATGCACAGAAGAATCCCTTATTAACTCTTCTATAAATCTTCTCTTTTTTCTCATCCCCTTTCCCTGTAAATAGACCTCTATCTCACAGATCGCTTCTGGATGCCTGCTATCCTCAGATTTTCACTGTCTGCTTTTGGGTAACTAGAGAGATCATATATGGGCTAGGGTGTCAAAAAATATCCTTAATAGTGGCACCTCTGTTACTTGTGAAATCAATGACATTTCTGGCTTCATTCAAATATTTTCCTGGAAAATATATTGCCTTTTTACCAGCTCTGGAAAGGAGCAATGTATGATGTATGCCTTGCCATACCATCTGTGTAAACTCACCACAATATATAGCAATTTTCACATCTGCAGTACCAATTATCCATTTTAAAACAAACTTTTTCAGATAATTCCAAAACCTTTGTTTTCTCTAGTCAGTATTCTTTCTCTGGTAAGACAAGGAAGCACATGCCTTAACCAAAGCATGTAAGTAGTCTCATTGCTTTTCATAGAGATCTTTACATGTGTAGAAGCTGGTATCTTGGTAACTGGAACTCAAGGGCCAAATTCTCTGCTAGTGTCGTCCTGTAAGACCATGTCCTTCAATTCAGCTCCACTGATTTATAAGCCCAAACTGTATAATGAAATTTAGCCAGCTGGAAAGTAGAGTATAAAAGCATTATGATGCTGTCAGCTTTACAGTAGAAAGCCTTGTAGCTAGCATTTGTTTGGAAAAATAACAAGCCCTGAAGATGTTGGCGAGATTTCCTTAACAAGTCGTCTTATTAATGTCATTCCTCTGTATGCAGAACACTGTTAATCCTGGGAGCTTGAACAGAACCAAAATTATATTAAAATTTTTCATTTGTAAAGGTCTTTTGAATAAAATGAAGCCCGTGATGACAAGACCAGCAAGTAGGTGCATGGTTCCCTCACAACCTGCAGTTCTCCACCGTACTTCCCTATTCTCACAAAGCCTCACAATCGAGGATGTGAAACTGCAATTCCTGACTAGTGATCCAAGAAACTACTACCAGAGTGCCCAGGTAATAGTGTCAAGGAACATTATTTAGAAGTTCAAATCAACAACTGTCTTGAAAGACTTACAGAGCTGAAGTCACTCACTGGCTTGCTCTCTGCTGGTTGCATTCAGCTGGGATTTCTGTTTGTTTCCTTTGGCTCCACTTCTTGCTTGTTTGTTTCCTGTTGTATAACTTTTGTCCAGCAAAGCTTCAGACTGGCTGAAGCTCTGCAATGTCCACAGGAAGGTGAAAGGGCAATGTACTGCGATGTTTGGGCTATGTCAGAAGTGCTGTATAGAACCGTATTTTTGCTTGCAGATCCCTGCAGGTTAGGTACAAACGTATACGGGCTGTCGTGTTCGTAAAACCATTCAGCTCTCACACGTTTTCCTATATCACAGGTGACTCCAATGTTTAATATGTCTAACGTAAAGAGTAGCATAGCCAGTTAAACAGAGATGAGTACCGCTCCAAAACAAAATCTGTTTATATTTATATTTAACAACAGGAGGTGTATCCTCTAGCAGATATTCCAGTCTGCCTGGAAAGCGTATATGCTCTATTAAGGGAGGCTTACAAAGGCTTTGACGATTCCTATGGTAACCCAGTAGAAAGGCTGTTACCATGGGGACTAGCCAAGCCTATATAAACCTTCTGTATTCATTAGAGTATCTCTGAGACTGAATGCTTTAACAGTTACCGTTCTGGAATAGTTAACAACAATCTCTGCTTTGGGGAAAGAATTAATTATTTCTTTCCAGTGGAAGTCCAGTTATTTTGTCAGCTTTCAATAATACTCAACAACCTGAACACCTGTCATATATCAATATAGTGAACAGACTAAACCATGGTATACACTTTAAAAAGCACTCTGATCTTTCCATCCCCAGTATTACAGTATATGTACATGATGCATTTGAAACTGCAGTTAATTTAAGCATAAGGACAGACTAAATCATACTTCTTAAGTTTAAATTAATGAACTCGCATGCATCAAATATCTTCTATCTGTGCGTACGTGTAGTTGGTTATCTGTGAAGGTGGCGTTCTGCTTCCCATTCAGATTCCCCTTCTCACTTACTTGCAACTCCTTCTAAAATACTCTACCCAAACAAAACAAAATAAAACAAAACAAAAAGTATTTATTTTGAATGTAAATGTTTCATGCTTGGTCTCAGCCAACTTTGCTTTTTTCCTTTCCTTTTTCCTTTCTCCTTTTTCTTTTTTCCCTTTCCTTTCCTATAAACTCAACAGTTTTTGAGTTATGCAAGTGGAAATAAAAGCTTTGTTTCTTCCATATGTTCTACACAAAATGTTTATACATTCACAACTCAAAAAATGCCTGAAGGAAGAGACTTCAAACTTCATCTCAGTAATTTCTGAGTCATCATTAATTTTCCCACCTCTTTCCTATATATTAATGAGACTAATTTGCCTTTTTTATGCCCTTTTCCTTTGATATAAGAGCCTTTCTTAGCACCCTCCCTCCCATATCCTTGGGATATTATTCTGCACCTAAAGACATGCTGTCTAAGCTACAAAATGCAGACCTCAGAGTAAATAAATCAAAGAAACAAACAAATGAAAATCTCAGGATAATTTTTAAAGAGTTTAAAAATGTGCTTCAAATTGCCTTTGTCTCCAGTTGCAGTGCCACATGTCCTACTGCAGTATGAGTTCCTGACTTGAGTCTTAGTATTGACTGAGAATAGACTAAAATTATTTCTCTCTACCTTAAAAAAAAAAACAAAAACAAAAACAATTGTCCAGGTGCCCTTTATGATAATGTTTGAGCCCTTTCCTAAAAAAAACATCATATTAAATAGCTCTGGTCCCCTTGAGTTCATAAAGAAGCCCATTTCTGCTCTATTTAATAATGGAAAGTTCTCTTTAGGGTAGGAATTCAGCATTTTTCAGCAAAAAAAGAACAGGACTTGTGATACAGCTTTCTTTCACACTTGCAGATTTAAAACCAGCAAAGAATATCACAACACCCCTCCATTTCGGAAGGATAATGACAAAGATGATGATTGATGCACCCAGCCAGGACCACTGTATCTCTGCTCACTTCATGAGCTGTTGCTAAGAAGCACCCTCCAGTCTGGGATGTTTAGAAAACTCAAGGCTTTCATGCATCTATCTATAAGCCCAAATCTTGCTCAGCCTACAGCAGTTGTGCAGACTTGGGTTCTTCAAATAAGACACTGCTTGGACTAACTTGTCATTTATGCAGCATATGTGACAAAGCCAAAAAGTACCATCACACTTCACAGCTTTGCTTTCTGTAAAGATGCTTTGGTCTCCCACTTGACGTTCAGTATATGATGAAGACAGAAATTAAAAATTGTTTTGTTATCTCTCGTGTTTATACCTCTTTTCCATGCACTAGCATGCTCAGAACAGCAACACACACCCACCACCTGGAAGACACATAACTTGGCATTTGACCTTTACCGCTTATTTTCCAGTACGTATTTAGACACGTGGCCAAAGACAGTGTCTGAATGATATACTTGACTCCAGATAGCACTTGATTACAGATTACAGGGTCTAAATGCACGTTCTAGCATGGTATAATCTGATGCAACTCCTGGATCAGTCAGACCACTTTGTATCGTAATGATTTGCTTCTTCAGATTAATGCTGAGGTCCAAACTCATCATTAGCTACCCAAACTGAGAGCAAAGCGTCACGTACTTGCTTCAAGTCAGTGCAGCAAACAGGAGGATTAAAAAGGCTTACCTATTTAATAACTTTCTGATTGTGGATATGCAGTGCCTTTTTGAAAATAAATGGTACCTCATTTGGAAAAATTAAATTAAAAAGAGAAAAAAGAGAAAAAAAATACGTAGCATAAACAGTAATGCTAGTGTATGCCTCGGTTCTTGTGAGGATCCAAATTTTCAGGCTAGACTGGTTTTCAGAACTGCAATATGATTAAAATCCAATTTTGACTGAGTGCACTACTCACTGAATCACTTTAGGCACACAGGCCATTAGCTATATATTCCGCCCCTTACATTTACATTTTATTACAGTTGCGTGCACACTCATGGCAACTACATATGCCAACTGGACGCACAAATGCTTACACCGTTCTGAAAAATCTGGGTCTTAACATGTTGTGAAACAAGACAGAATACTGGTTCACAGTGCGCTGCTGGGCAAGCAGTCTCTGTATTGCGTTGAAGCATTGTCTATCCATATCTCCCTGTCACCATACTCTACAACTTCACAAGCATTCAGAGTAAAATGAAATGATACCCAAAAGCCATTGTAACAGAACCCCTGCGAATCTGAACAATTAAAGCAATTCTTCTGAGGATGAGCTCTATTAAGGAGATGCAACATTTTACACAGCTCTTAAAATACCAGTGTTGGCATAGCATTTCTCTACTGGGCAAAAACTATGCAATGAATTCTGCAAGGTGCATGAGATAGCTTTACTTCCCAAATTCTCACTGTATTTGCTGAAAATATGTGTACTTAAAGTGTATTTTTAGCTTTTCAGCTCATCTTTTCTACTTAGTTTTCTATTGGGCACTGAAGTAATGATATCTCAGCTAACTCAAATGGTAATATTTAGACTCTGACACCACTACCAGCACCCCTTTAAGCAGAGCCCGGTCAATGGCCCTGAACCAGCAGCGTACATGCCAGATGAACAGAATAAGGTCATTCCTCTCCCTTACATCTCTTTGACAGCAAGTAATTGCTCAAAGGAGCAAGCCTCATTCGATGTTCTTGTAGTCAAGAAATCATTGCCAATTATTGCAGTTGTGAATGATCCCTGACCAGACTAGAGAAGGGTCCTTAAGCCAGCCCCACAACCACGTATCGGGCGCAGTGTAGAGTTGTTATAATATAAATGGCCTAACAGTGTCGTAAAGGGAGAAGACTGGGTGATGAGTGATACGTCCGTTCCTTCTGCGTGGTGAGACTTACAGTTCGAGATGATTCAGTTAGGGAGTATGTCAGCAGAGAGTTTTTAATCTTGTTAAAGAAAGCAGTCTTCCTTCCTATTGGATACCTACCGGCAGTCTCTAGAGAGATGACTTCTTCCCAGTGCTGCACAGGATCCCACTGCTTGCTGTGCTGGAAGGAATGTGTCAGAACTAATCTTACAATAACAAGTTGCACTAACTGCTGACATGAATCTTGGCACTGACGTAAGCCTGAGTTGTTTAATTAGTATTTATGAAAGATGAAGTGATACTGTTCTTCAAAAACTGGTAACATTCTGATAATCTGTTATCATAAACTGATGTAAAGTCTTCAACCGAACTAAGATTACTTGAAAGGGGAACAGTTATCTACAGTTTAGTAAAGCAGAGAAGGGATTTGGAGAGCACAGCATTATGCAGAAGTAAATACATAAGCTTTAGCTTCATGGTATTTTTTTCCTATTTATCTTCTCATTCAAAGCAATTTAATGTTGAGAGAAAAATTCAGCTCATTATTATGATTGTGTTCTGAAAAATAGGTGGCCACCACCATACTTCTAAATTGTAACATTCCAGCAGCGATGTATTCATAGACCACATCAGCAGAATGGGGATCAGTATTTAATATCTCCCTAATTAAAAAAGAAACATGTCCAAGATTCATAGACCACTATTCAAAATGCAGAACTTCATTTTCATAGGCAGCAGAAACTAACAAAAATACATCCAACTAGTCTTTGGTAGATTTCTTTAAATTGATAATTGATGCTAAATTCTTATAGATGAATAATAACATACATATACATATACACAGACACAGTATATTTTTCCATCTTCAAAGAAAAAATCCATTTAAAATTTGTTATTAAAAGACTCCTGGAGACATTTTCAGGTGGTTTTCTGCTGCGATAGCATTAGCTCATGATAAATTCTGCTCATAGCTTCAAGAGTGTTTAATTTCCCACAGTCGGATTGCTTTCTTCCATTGAAAATCCCATGGGAAGTGTTTTGAATAAAGGGACACTAAGCAACATTCCTCTTCTGCTGTGTTTTTGAAGCCAATTTGTGCATATCTCTAGGGAGTGACCAGGGACATAGGGCTACCCACAAGGGTGGGAAAACATTTGAGCATGAGTATTTAGCAGAGTGATATTCCATGTTAGCTTTTCTATGAATCTACATTGGGAATAAAGCAGACAGTTCCCAAGTGTTGGACTTGCTCTTCCTTCAAGCTCCTTTCCCATACACCTGTTTGTGTACAACAGAGGGCTGCTGGAGGCCTTGGAGAAGGAAGTCTGATATTATCAAGGTATGTAAGTAACCTTCTTTCCATGCCTCTCCTTTTTCTTCCATACAGAAAGGGGGAAATCTGTGTTTGTCAGGTACTTTCCTCATGTCTCCACTACCTGGATCAGTCTCAGCTCTTTCCATTCAAGCTTCTGCACAGTTTGTAAAATATCTCTCTCTTGTTACCATATTCCTTCCCCAAGAGTCACCCTTCTCCACGCATTTGGTGCAATTTAATCCCACGCTGAATTTCATCTCCATGTAAAGACTTTAAATTCACTAAGAGACAGTCTTTGCTGTAATATGTGTCCACAATAAACATGGCACTACTTTGATCCTCTCTTATCCTAACTACCCGTGAGAGTGTAAGGATCTTACTTTCCTCTGAAAGCCCCCCACCTCCCCAAGTCTCTTTTTTTCCCATCACTGTTTCTCAGTGAAAGTCATTGTCTGCTTTCCATCTTCCCTAGGTGGGTTGGGAACCACAACGCTCTCATGATTCATCTATTCTCCATCCTTTAGCCAAGACACTCCACTTTCATATACTGCCTCACGCTTACATCCATTCTGTCCACTTCATACATTTAGCCTCTTCATGCTGGTCCCTAGCCTACTCACCCAGTCAAGCACAGTCCATTTTCATTTCTGTCAATGACTTCAAAATGTCTCACAGTTATATGGATACATATACATGTCTTAGATGTGACAGAAAGGTGGAGACTTCATGCGTGAAAGCACAATGCTACACGGAGTTGTATATGGCCTCTTTACCTCACTTGAGATCTACTTGCACCTGATGTGATGTTCAGGTATGAAGAACAGTCCTCTGGCTAAGGAGAGAACATCAAATGACCTACACCATGGTAGTGGTGTGACACTATTCTCTGCTCCTCACTGTCAGACTAATACCAAGGGAAGCAGGGCCAGCACTGAACATATCCCATCTAGATTTTTATCCTCAAAAGGGTAGACAATGTTTAAGATGAATGCACAGAGGAAAAGCCTACTTCTCACTGATCACTGAAGGAAAACTATTGAGTGCAGCAGCATTAGTAGGCCTAGAAACAAAGCAATCTGTTACATGTATTTCTGCCCTGCACTTCTTCTTCAGACTCTCCCATCTCTGATTCACAGAGGGTAAAAATCTATCAGAACCCTGGAATGTAAATCATTTTCTGGCATCTCGGGGTTTTAGCTGCAACATCTTGACCAATCCCAAAGGACGGAGGAAGGCCTGTGGGGAAAAAAGGCAATGGACCTGTCCCCTCTAGTTGCGTGTGGGGGTTCACCTATTTCACCTATCTCACAGCCTTCCACACCAAGACTCAGAGCATCGAGAGCCTCTGAAAGTCCTCCTGGGTCGGTACAGCTTTATGCCACCCCCAAACAGGCGGGTGGTTGTCAGGCACAATCTGGCCTGGACTGTTTTTCATTGTATAAAGTTGCTATGGTATCACCAATTAAAAATTCTAAAAAATAATCTGCATCTGTACAGCATGCTAAAATAACCTACCAAATGACACGTCCTTTCGTAGAAAGCGAGTCTACTAATTGCTGAGGGGCAGATTCCTCCACCCTTCCTCTCACTGAACAGTGCCTTCAAGCTGCAAATACTCCCACTGCTTTCAGCATTTGCCAAGGCGAAGTTTTCCACAGAAACCATGAGTCAGGCTCCAAAAATCAGGAGACAGGCTTAAAAAATCATGAGATTTAACTACAGCAGGTGAAGTATTTTGCCTTGATGATGGGATCTGGCAGAGCAGGCATTCAATGTACAAGTCACCCTCACAGCTAAAAAGCAGGTGATCAGCAGCTTCGGCAGAGAGCGATCCCAGTCACGTCTGAAAATATGTGGTCTAACACTTCAAAAGCTTTTCGTTAGTGTCTAGCAGAAGGAAACTGAGATCCTAGTTTCACTGAAAATTTCCGTCCCTCCCCATTTTTATCTTTCTCATTTCATCTTTTTTTTTTTTTCCCCCCCTTTTTCTGTCCTTCCACCTTAATTTCCAAATGCATTTCAATAGATTGGTCATTGCAAGAAGAAGATGAAAGTCAAGGCTCAGCAAGACGGTTCTGGTAGCCAAGGGTCTGACAAAGCCATGGCTGACAGCACTAGCCTGTGAAGGCAGCACCGGGCCTCCCGGGAGAGAAGGTTTTGCTGACCAGAAGGCAGAGCCTGGCGTGCACCGGTGGTCTGGTAGAGCTGAGCAAGGTGAGGGTGTCTGATTTCACAAAGCTTTGTTTTCCCCTCGCTGTTTTAATATCGAGGACTCAAGATCAAATGACTTCAAAACCGAACTTCGGCCAACGGCGTCTGAGGTCACACACTAAAGATCCGTTTTCCCTCTTCGGTCTCACACGCCGCTCCTTCGCAGTCAAGGACTGGAGCTCGTGTCCCCGACTGAGCGCCGTGCGCAGATGCCATGGCCCTGGGCACACCGACAGGCCTTACCGGCCCTGAGTGGCCTCCATGGCTGGGGGGGGGTCATGTGCTCCATGTGCCGTAACATGGAGCACTCTGGAATTAACCCTGGGCTGGCCACGTCTCAGGAGCCCAAAGGAGGCTCCGTGGCAGCCACGGACAGCAGAGCTGAGGACCCTCACTTTTCCTCTGATGACAAGCACAAACACGAGGGTGAGCACTACATACTGAACACGCGGGCAAATCAGAGGACAAATTTAGATCTGCTCAGACCTCATGCAACGAGAACCTGCCTTCGCTTACTTCCTCCCGCTATAGCGAGCCTTCTCACCCCCATATGTATTCCCAGCAATTTTTTACGCCTTCCACCAGAACAGTGAGCTAGAAGGTGATAGCGCACAGAAAATGAGACCTCGGCGCGTTCCCTCTTCCCTCAAAGCCTTCATCTTCCCCACGCAGAAAAAGCCTGAAAGCTCTGCAGCATCAGCTTGTCAATGAGGGACAATTTAGCTTCAAGAAATTATCAGCACTGATTAATCTCATGAAGTTTGAAAGCAAAGCCCAGAAACAAGTTTTATCACATGAGTTTTACAAGGTTCTATTAATTAAAGAGACAAGCATTTATATATGTTTATGTTATAAACTTCCTACCTATTAATTTGACTAATTAACTGCATATTTTATTTCATAGGAGTTTATGAGATTTTGGTCACAAACATGGGGATAGTAGCATTTACATAAGGGAACACACAAGTCCAAATAGGCACCTGGATTTTGGCAAGAAAAACACGTATTTGTAATGTCATAAGATCAAAAAGCTGTTGCTAAGTATTATCAAAAAGAAAGACTGGTCGTTTTCAAAAAGAAAATATTAGGGGTTTGTTTTTTTTTTTAAATGGGTGTTGAGAAGAGCTAAGTGAATAACTGTCTGTCTGGGTGCTGCAAGTAGGAACATGTCTAGATGCTATAAATTTAGAGATGAATAATCTTTCTTTATAACAAGTATAAGAAAAGTACAGAAAAGATGCTCCATCTCAAGAAAAGTCCATATAAGCGGAATCAGCTTCCCTATGAGGAAATAATTACTGCAAGCTGCAAAAATAGAAATAAAATCTCTGACGAATGGCTGGTGTATGAATTCCTGTTACAGTTTATTTATGCAGACAATATAGTGTCTGGGATGAAACAGCTCTGTTGGCAGAACGAGCATGAGCCACTGTATGTGGGCTCTCAGAGCACTGCATGGGAGTGTTTACTTCAGCTCTCCTGGAACCATGCAGAAGTGACGTTATCATGCTAGAGCCTGAAATAAGCAGTGAAATCGCCAGCACCAAGAGAAAGCTGAGCGTGTGGCTGAGATCTTCGTCATCTGACAAAAAAAAACCTAAACAAACTAAGAGGAAAAAGTATTTGAAACCTCTTCCTAAGCAGATCTCACCGAATTCAAAGAGGGGCTGCTGGACTCAGACACTCCCATTTTGCCACTATGATCATTTACCTGTAGTGTTTTCTGCAGGACAGGACAAACCACACCTATTTGCCTTTTCATGTCTATATGTTTATATTGCCTTATTCTTCTAAATAAGACTTCAGATTGTACTGGGTATTGTCAAAAACTCCAGTAATCCCCAGTAAGAAGAAAATATTCTTCTCTGACTGAGATAAAAAAACCACGGATTTTATACAAGTTAAAAATAGCTTCTTTTTCTAATCTAAAGGATGAGCCTGAAATTAAAATGCATTGATTAAAGATGACCACCATCATCCTGGTGGGTGGAGGTCAGCTCTCCTAGCCTGCCTGGTTATCCCACTGAGCTCTGCACGCATCCACTGCACGTGTGGGCTCGTGGCCAGGCTCGCAGTATGCATAGAACAAGACCAGCCTTGGAAGACAGTGTGGACACCCGCTGCAGGGACACTGCGCCGCAGCTCACAAGAGATAGATAGAGCGAAGAGGGACAGTAAAGAAGGGGCACTGTGAGAACACAAATGATCAGTGCTGCACTGTCCCTCCACCAGAGGAATTCCCCATCAGTCATCTCTTATCAACCAGTGGATCAGGACGAGGACCAGACTCCAACTCATAGCCCACCTCTTTGGTCCTGCACCCCCTGAAGTAAATGACGGAAGATCCATTGGCTTCAGGGACAGAGCGTCATACCCTGCCAATAGGAATCACACACAGTTTTTCCTTCAGACCCTAAGTTTCTGTGAAACCACAATTTTCTTTTGCTCTCAGTGTTCAGCTGTTGGAAGATTTTTCCATGCGTGTCCCAGTAACAAATTTCTGAAATGCCTCATGCAAAACCCGAGCACGGCCAGAGAGCAGCCACCCCTGGGCTTGTAAATCCTCCTGGCGTATCCAGAGATGAGCTCAGCAGTGATGCAGCTGAAGGAAGAGAGCTATCTAACTATTTAAATCTTAGAAGTTCACTGAAGTGATGTTTCATTCCCTGCCACTGAAGTCAGTTGGAGTCTTCCCATTGATTGCATAACAATAGGACTGGCCTTTGGGGTTTGGGTTTGGGGGGGGTACCCATAATCTCACTAAAAACAGGCAGTGATTATTTTTTCACCAGTTCTGAATTTCAAATTTTGTCCCTATTCTCTCATCTGGGATTCTGTAGTATTCAGCTACTTATTTTTTTCCATTAAATACTCAGAACAATTACATCGGGATCTATGTTGCAATCCTAGCAAAAATATTTAGGGGGAAAAAATCCCATTATACATGGACAACTTCTTTCAGAATGGAAAAAAGATTATATATTTGACCCTATGAAAGATATTAATATACCTCAAAAATAAATGGTTAGTTAAGATATATTCTGAAAGAGATGCATCTGAGAAGAGCAAATTGCACCCACTCATTATTATGATAAAATTATCAGTGACGGGCAGTAGGGTGCAAAATGATCAAAAATTCATATGTCATCCTGAAGAGGAAGAGAGCAGAGAAGAAGACATGCAAATAAACATCCTGATGTAGAATATGTTTTTTCTACCTCCAGATTCTACCAGGCATAAAAAAAGGATATGCAAGTGGAGGTGTCTACTTTTTCTGGAAAAAAAAAATGGCGTGGGGAGGGACCATTTCATACATTGCAATATTTTATGGTCCTATGTTGGCACTTCTTTGAGTTCTCCAAGCACTGCTTTTTCATTATATGAATCTCTGGTTTTGTCTATGTGCCCTGAATTTTATTATTTTTAAAAGACTCTCATTTAGCTTTGTTCAAAACTGGAGGGAATCTTTCCTGGGGGAAAAAACAGGAATTATTCTCATCTTTAATTTCTACAGCCTTATAAAAAGATGAAAAAATGCAGAACAGAAGTTTTACTCTATGGCAGGAAAATCTAAGTTGCTGTGTTCTCATCAAATTTATCTATATTTTTAAACAGTGTCTTCACTAGTAAAGGAAGAAATTCTGTGAGGCTAGATATTATGTACATGCTGAAACAGATGTCTGTAACTGTTGTAAAAGCCTTTTCCTACCTCTTAGAGATCCAAAACAGAGCTATTTTTTGGAGAGCAAAAGATCTTTATAGTGAAAGATCTTTAGAATATCTATAGCAGCCGTAAAAGCAATGGCAGCTGATAGCACCAGCCAAAGCAAATATAGTGGATGAATGGGTAGCGTTAGTAAACATTAAATAATAATTCACAGTAATTTACAATAAATTAGATGCAATTGCAGTCTAAAACCTATACAAGGGTGTGCTGGTTTTGGCTGGGATAGAGTTAATTTTCTTCCTAGTGGCTGGTATGGGGCTGTGTTTCGGATTTGTGCTGAGAACAGTGCTGATAACACAGGGCTGTGTTCGCTGTTGCTGAGCAGTGCTCACCCAGAGCCAAGGGCTGTTCTGCTTCTCAGCCCACCCCACCCGCGAGGAGGCTGGGGGGGCACAAGGAGCTGGAAGGGGACACAGCCGGGACAGCTGACCCCGACTGACCATATATATGATATTCCATGCCATATGACGTCATGCTCAGCGTATAAATCTGGGGGAAGAAGAAGGAAGGGGGGACGTTCAGAGTGATGGCGTTTGTCTTCCCAAGTCCCCGTTAGGCGTGATGGAGCCCTGCTGTCCTGGAGATGGCTGAACTCCTGCCTGCCCGTGGGAAGTGGGGAAGGAATGCCTTGTTTTGCTTTGCTTGCGTGCGCAGCTTTTGCTTTACCTATTAAACTGTCTTTATCTCAACCCACAAATTTTACTTTTTTTTCCAATTCTCTCCCACATCCCACTTGTGGAGGGAGGGAGCAAGCGCTGTGTGCTGTTTAGCTGCCTGCCAGGCTAAAGCACAACAGAAGGAAAGAAAAAGGTCACTTCTTGTAATAATATATATACCTATTCTCTTACTTCCATGCATAGGTATCTAATTACGTGCATACAAATAGATATCAGTTTTAAGATACCGGGCTTATTTCAGGATATGATGTGAAGATGCTTTTCGGGCACTTAACTATCATTTCTGTTTCTCCAAGTGTTCCTGCTGAACATTACTACTATTAAAACTTCTTGGGGAGTTTTTAAAAATTCCTGAGTTTATATATTCGTGAAGCATGGGATTTTGAATATATCCATTTTCGAGCCTTTTAATCATGCACTTATTATCTGAATACATTTAGTCACTATGCATTAAAGAAAAAATATCTTTTTTGCATTAATTTAAATAGATATCAATGATTCAACTTCAGCTGAATCTTCAGTACTGCATTTCCTCTGTATCTTTCATGACATTACAGATGTGTAGTCTCAACTTGTTTGTTTGCTTATTTTTAACAATTTTTAGTAACAGAAAAGGATGTATCATAATGAGCACATGGAGTGCTGTATCTAGCATAAGCTATAGCTTTTCACAATTTCAGTACAATGTTTCCCTAAGGCATCCCTTGGTAAAAGACATTAAAACCAAAACCTATAGCAGGAAGGCCTGGGTTGATCCCTTCTTTTTACTCTTATGCTTACTGTAAGAACCTGATTCATTTCCAAAGGGCTTACCCCTAGCTAGTTTTAAATTTTTCTAAGACTATTTTTATTGTCCATGTCAATCATTTGTCCTAACAGAGATCACACAGATGATGTTCTGCAGGCTGTAGTTTAAACATCACTCTGGTCTTCCTTAGGCTAGAATACAGACTGTCTTCATCCCTGATCTAATTTTAAACAAGCACAGTCTTGGTGGCAGTGTCTATATTAGAGATTCTCAGACGACAAGAAGGTAGTCCTTGGTGAGTATTGCTGGGTCTTGTTTTCCCACTGTGGTACAATTTCAGCTGATAGCCCTGTGTAGACATTTGACAGCACTAGTGAGAGAAATTCCTGAGGTGGGCCTCAACTGGCAAGAGATAAAATGACAAGACAAAGGTAAGCTTTCCCATAAAACCTCTTTAGAAGCCCATCTAGGGAGACTTCAGCTGCTCTAGAGAATTTTAGGGTAATGTAAGAACACCCCACAGAATAAGAAGAATGTCAGCATGCCCTTTGCTAACAAAAGGAGCACTCACGGGAATAGCTAACATTGCTCCCATCGCCTGTCCTGCCCCAAAACAGACTGTGCATGAACTGGAGTTGTGCATTCAGTTATCTGAGCTGCACCTAGTCTCTGACATAAAAGGTTTGAAACTGGCAGCCCTGCTAAAACGGACTGTATCTTCCTACCAGTGCCAAATCCTGGGTAAGCGCCAAGTCAGTAGCCTGGGCCAGCAGGGGTTGGATGTTTCATGGTGCTACAAAAGCACTGCAATGATGCATTAAAAACGTTTGGAAATTGGAGAAATAGAAAAGTTTTCAAGACTTATGGGGACTGATTAAGGTACAGGCTTCTGTACTTTGAAAATAGCTTCAGATGACTTAAAAATTAACCAGGAAATCCCAAAAGTTGTTGAGAATTCGTAATACATGAGATAATTGACAGCTCGCGTAGCATTATATGCACTTTTACAGATTTCATTAGTATTAACCTCATACAGCAAAATCATAAGGGCAAGAAAACACTGTTTTCATCACTGTTGATCCTTTCAGTGATCCCATAACACAGACATTTTGCTTCTTGGAAACACAGGGTTCTTGTGCTTCTTCCTAAAAGCCGAGATTGTGTTGCTCTGGGCTGCCACATGGGCTGGATAGGAAGCAAGTCAACACCTGGAGAGAACAGTAAAGGAATCATAATCCAGGGGTTGTTCCATCTTTTATTTTTAGATTAAAGGGTAGTAAGAGGGATAAATGGTGAAATGCTGTAGGATGTAGCCAGGAGCTAAGGCCACACAGGCTGGAACAGTGGGGTTGTACAGAGAAGCTGGGAAATTAAAGTATCCCTTGGAGACTTAATTTTAAGCACTGATCTTACATAATAGATTGAAAGAGAATAGGTGGTGTAGTCATATAAGAGAAGAATCTAACCCCAAATAAAAAAATACGTGCTTTTTTTGTCTTAAATGACTTCTTATGTTTTAGGCATAGCAATCGAGACCATATCAGAGCAATTTGTAGATGATGCTAGTTACCCACTTTAAAAGGAGCGGAATATTGTTTTAAAGGGTGTAAGGAAGACTTAGAAGGATCTGAGAGAGTTTGTCCTAATGCAGAGGCCCAAACCACTGGGGGGCTATACCATAAATTAGAACAGAGATGACCTGGAGTGCTCTTTGTGAACGCTTCACACTTTCCTGCTAGCTGCATGTCCTACAAGGTGCCTTGCCATCAGCACCTTGTTCTTTCATTTAGACTTTCACAAAGTCCAGTTCAGTCAGTTGATATCAGAGATGTCCACATAAAGGGGTATAAACTCTACAGACTTAGATATGAGAGTAGATTAGATATGGGCAACAATTCTGAGAACTAAAAAAGGGAGCACTGCATCATTGGATGAGCTCTGAATGGAACAAAAGGATTAGCTTAAATACATGCTCAAAATAGAAAATAATTTTAGCAATGTTTTTCTACTAGGAGGCTTTTTTTTTCCTCAGAACTGATCTGCAAAGGAAAAACTACAGCAAAGCAACTTCTCTTCCATTCAGCTCTCGGGGCTTAATTCTCCTTCAGTACAATTTCTACAAACTAATTTAAGTATCTCAAACAATGAACTGGATGATTCGATACGGTCACATTACCACAAGCATTGTGAATGTAGCCTTTTTTGTTGGAGAGCTTGCCAATTTACCTGACAGTCGCATGCTGCCTAGCAGCCTGGCTGGCCTCTCAAGCACTGCCTAAGTCTTTGGGCAAAGTTTAGAATTTGGAAAAGTGAAAGTGTAGTTTAACTATGTGTATACCTTTCCTTTTTAGAAGGCATGTTGCAATCAACACCGCAAAGGTCACATCCACTCCTCCTTTTTCGTTAGTGCTGATTTGGGCAAGAAGCCAGTCATGTTTATGGGGCAAATTACAGTCTGATGTGATACATGCAGCAGTTCGGAGCCCTGGATCAAAACGGTTGCTCACTGGGAGACTGGACTGACCATATTTCTCCTATAGCATGCTGCTTCACAGTACTTCTGCTTCAGAAAAAGTCCCAGGCACACGCAACTAGGCAGGGCTTACTGGAGCTACTGTATTTATCCAAAGCAGCTACAGGACACCAGTCACTGGCTGCCAAAAGTAGGTACTGAACTCAACATCTGCTCATAGCTCCTGTAACAGAAGGAGGTTAGGGAGCAAGATTTAATATATGAACAAAGGTCTCTGTTTCTCACATTTGTTTTACCTTATTGTCTGTCTCCAGGAGATGGGCACATCTTCACATCCTTATGCCTAGCTTCATTTAAACTACTTATAAAGTCATCTTCCCTTTCTGGACTTTCACTAGCTGTCCAAATATGGGTAAAACTCTTTAATCAAGCCCACTAAATCCCACAAGAGTATACCTAGCAGCGGATGTGCATGCTTGTTACCAGCACTTTATCTGAACACCTGTGTTACTCAAGTATCTGGCAGTTCAGTCAGCCTTTAGAAAGAGGACACCACTAGTTGTTTTCAGTGCCTCAGTACAAGTGTTTTGATAGCTTTTAGGATGATAGCAACTTTTAATGGCCAACTGGGGGCATCTAATTGTCGTGCAAAAGCCCAGAGTGTGTAGGACCAATGCTAAATGATTAGAGACTAGACCTTACAGATACTGAAAAAACTCACAAGTTTGGCATTTTGTTGCAGTCTTTGTTTGCAGCTACTCTCTTAACTTAGTTCATTCAAAAGGATGTCTGAGAAGTGACACACTAGGACCCATCCAAATATTTTAGTTCAGAGAGCTCTCTGAACTGGGGAAGTAAATTCATCTTTTCCATTTTTTCCAAGTAAAACTCAGTCCACCATCACTTCTGGTTTAGATACAATTTCCGCATTTGCTTTTATTCTTTGTAACAGCAGGGAAGATTTTAAAGCTGAGCCATTTATAGCCATAACCCATTGAATTACTTTCTGGTGAAGTGGTTGAGAAAATCTTCCATTGGAAGAACTAGTGACAGTGTGTACATATTCCAAATCATAATGCATGCACCAATAAGTTGCTGGGTTTAAAAATGCCTTCCTTTACTTGTGTGTAGCACAAATGAAGTCAGTGGGGTTTCAAATTAAATAAAACTTGGCACTTCTTCTCAAAAAGCCATATTTTGTTTTGCTAGATCTGCATAACTCAAAATTGCCTAAGTGAAAGTTTCTTGCACATAAGAGAGATGAATTTAGCTCAAGAAAGAAATTCTGTCTTAATTTAAATCCCTAAGGCAAACAGGTGTTAGTCTGTGCAGAATTTGGCCCTCTGGGTCCTTTTATTCTACCTCTACATTTATGTTCTCTCTAAAACAATTGGGCAATTTTACCATCCATTCAAAGATAAAATATGACCCATCACTCTGACACCAAGGCATGGATCTCCCAGCTCTGAATAATGCCAGTCCTGATAAATGAAAGAAACAGAGAACAAATGCAATGCCAAAAAACACTTGAGAAAGACATATTCTCGTATTTTAATTTTTCAATTTTGCCTAAGATATGAAGAAAACCATGGAAGTACTGCAGATTTTTTTTTAATCACTGTTAAGTATGCCAAGAAAAAAGCAATAGGGATTAAACACCCTATGCCTTTTATCATGCTGAGGTTGTTATTTTTTGATCTCTGAGGTCTCAAGCAAGACCCACTAATGTTTGTAATTACACCATCTATTCTAGAAGTTGCAGGTAAACATTTTCATTCGCATTTACCTTAACATGATGAGTTAAGAGCAATTTCAAGCTAGGTAAGTGATGACAATACATTTATTATTCAAGTGTATGGAATATAAGTTAAGTTGTAGTACACAGGTACCCTAACTCTCCAGCAGTCCTGCTAGAGTATGCTCTGGTGTGCCTGATATTGTAGGGAAATTAAAGCATAATAGTTTGGGCCATTTTGAAATTATTGGCTTTCTTTTGAAGGAACCAAGCAGAGAACTTAGCTCCAGATCACATGAGTCTAGAGATGTGTAAGTGTCTTCTGGTGGACAGCAGTAACCAAGGAGGCTCTCTGGCTGTCTCTGTGAAAAGATTGTGGGGAGCAGATGCTCAAATTCAAGTCTCCCCAGGAAGTTTGTCACAGCCACCAATTATTATATTTGAAGAAGTGGGCCAAAAAATAAAACTATTTCTTTTCTGTCCTCTATTTCAAGATGAAAGCAAAAGGATATATGGTCTAAATGAATACCCAAAGACCCCTAAAACAGCAACAACAAAAAACATTTACCTCCTTTCCACTGCTACATCATTAAAGCACCATGTAGATATGAAGGAAGAGAAGGTATTCCTTGGGGAATATTTCATTTTCATCGTGAATTCAAGGGAATACACTCCAAGTGTGTTCTTGAAATGCAGAGGAATGGGGTGAGACCTGGTGGTAGCTGACATGCCAAAGAATTGACTCTGTTACTGCCAGTGGCCAGCAGGAGACAATGTTGCAGTGTTAATAAATCATGCTTAATTCCAACTCCTAAATAACAGTGAGCTCTGCTAACTACCTGGCTATTCTTTGACGGTCAGTAAAGAAATACAAACAATATTTTTAAGTCTTTAGAAAGGGCTGAAGCATAAACAGCATTAAGGTAGGATCTCTGTTGAGCTGTACTAGTTTACCTCTCCTACTGCAGATCTAAGCACATTACTTCAGTCTTTTGACACTTTGCAGGGATTTTGAAGAATTATTTTGCAAATCTAGCTTCTGTAGGTGCTCTCATGTGCCTGATACCATAAGGTTGCACCATCCTAATAGAGGGATTTGAAAGATATTTTCAGACTAATTTTTTGGAAGAGACTAGTTTGCAGACTGCTTTATAGAGAATTTTATCAGTTTGAACACAGAAAGAATTCTGATATTCTGTTAATGTACAGGGATGTGACAGACACCCACACACGTAGTCTATGTACAGGGAGTAAAAGAGGCAAACACATAGGCACTTTCTTCTGGAGGTGGCTCTGTAGTTGTATTGTCCACGACATGCCAAGTTCAGGAGAAGAGAGTCCAATGGCGATGCCAGTCATTGATTAGGAAACCAGGTATACTAAAGACAAAACAGTCATTCCCTGCTCTTCTAAGAACTTTCAGGAGAAGGATCTAACTGCCCTCCACCTTTGGGCTTCATAATCCACAATGCTTTGTGTAACAAGACTAGGATTTGACCCAATGTCTTCATAATTTTTATGAGTCCAGTATTTTCCCATTTATTGATCTATGCACGAGAAAGACCATAAAGAGGGGTTATACATCACTTTGTTCTCAGTTGTTCCTCTCTGCCATTCCCCTCTATCTGGTGCTATAATGCTGAGACTACATCTAGAGTGTAGGAGAGATGAATGAAAAAACTCTTTGGGAAACTCTGAAATGTTTATTTTACACATTGGTTTATGTTGTTTGGGAGGCATTTCTGTTTAAAACAAAAGAAAAGGAAAAAGGAGAGAAATATTATGAAGCTGAGACAAGTTTACAGATTGGAAAATATTTATCTGGGGCAGTGAATTATGCCTAGATATGTGTGGAGTCAGTGGTCGCCCTAATCTATGTAAACACCTTGCAGATTCTGGCCGCAAAGCCAGTAGTTGTGTGTGCAGAGCAAGAGGGAGGGAAGAGGTGGAAGGAGAATCTACTTAAGCCTCTTCTGAGATGTAGGAGCGCCTGTCCCCCATACATGAGAGGTCTGAGCAACAGCTCCGTGTTCTGCTCCTTTGCTCTTACCGAAGAGCTGAAAAACAGAAACCGCTGGCAAAGCTGTGATGGCTGGCTTAGAGTAGTACCAGAACAACAAGAAGGGAAATGGTGAGTAGCTACTACAGGGCAAGAGCAGCTCTGACTGAAAGATCACTGGCAGCTTTAACTGCGCCAACTTACCCAAGAGAAGACTGCATCTGGCACTGTCCATCCCAAACTGAAAATGAAGTCCTAGCAGAGGGAATGGGAAGTGATGAGGTGACCTGTCAGTAGGCTCAGTAAAAAAGCAGAGGAACAGTGTGAACAACTGCACTTCAGGAAAAAAGTAGTTTGACCCTGCATGTTACTCTGTCAGGCTACCTTCCTGACTATTTCCTTTATTCTTTGATGAACTGTTGTTTGTTAAGTCAATTGAATCATACATGTCAAGGGAAAACTGGCTCACTGAACAACAGAAAGTTTAATTTCATTTTCTCAGGGTTTTTTTTGATTGGTGGGATGGGGACAGAGGCTCAAGCTGGTATTTCTTTAGTATTGCCTCAAATATAAATGCAGTCCATATTGTGGCCAATCAAGTCTTATCAGAAGGGTTATAACTAAATGAAGGAAAGCTGCAAGGAGGACAAAGTGGCTTACACACTCTTTTCCTCCTTTTTTTCCCCAGTGCAAAGCAGAATACAGTCACATCCCTACTCATCCCTCTCCGAAGTCCAGCTCAGAATACCAGTTAAACTCAGAATACCACATTCCAGAGTTTGGTAAAGAACACCCATAAAATCAAATATATGCTTAGAGAATAAGACCTGTCAAGGGAAACACTATCATCCAACCTCCAGAAAGAGTTGTCTTTCCTGTGGTTGAGCATGTCTGTAACAAGAGCCTGGCTAAGGAAGAGGGACACTGGTGCAGCTATTCTTAGAGATCAGCCAACAGGACCAACAGGCTTGTATGTCATTCCTTATGGCTCAGGAGGAGTTTGGCTGCTGAGCTTATCAGTTCTGACAGAGACTCTATGATCTGTGTCAATGTGAGGAGCATGCTGCTTGTATCTGAAGGCAAAGCAAAAGGAAAATGCAATGATAGCTAACTGCTGTTCACAGCTGAGCTGAAGTCACAGACACTAAGCTTTACCTTCAGTTACGGTAGAAAACAAGCAAAGCTGGTGTCTACAGAAATCTATTTAAGTTCCAGGACGCATCACTTTCCTAGCTATGGTACTTTGTGTTTTATGGAAAAGCAGGCAATAAACAACTTGGAGACTGACCTTAAAATACATAGTTGTTGTTATTATGGCTATCCCAAGACTAACCTTGAGAGTCCTCTGTTGCCTTGTATTAAAACAACAACGTAATCCCTAGCAGAAGCAATTACAGAGCCTTTGGCTAAGTGGTGAACAGTCAGTATTTCTGGATGACTACTTGCTACCTAATAAAAATGTCAGCATACTGGATATTTATTTGCTAAGCAAATCACTATCATAAAGGCTTACTTGATCCAGTTGTAAGTTAACAGTTCTGGCACAGAATAAAAACAAATATCACTATTGACACCCAGGTGATTGTAGTTACATTGCAGCTACTCAGGTTTTATATTTGCTAGAAAAGCATTAATATTTCATCTTCCTTTGTCCTGAATCATCAGTGACAGGCAATTTGGGAAAAGGATTCACACTTAGGGGACTAAAACTGACAACTCTTGATAGCCAGCATGACCCATGCATCTTGCAAACTCTACAGAGAAAACAAACTTCTGTCTTCAGTAGCTGTACTTTTCAAATCAATAAGTTAACTTACTAGTAAGAGGGCAAGGGAGGAGATTTATCTATATTAAGCCAAGCAATGCTGCACTGAACAGTGGGACATCCTCCATTAAAAGCAAATCGGAGAACATTTGTGTGGGCAACCATGAGTAAGGCTATGTAGAAACTGCTAATGTTTGGCCATGCATTTCATGTAACAGTTACACAGGCTGTTGAGCAATGCTGAGACTGCTTCAAGTACTTCTTTGATTATGTAAAATCAAGATTATTTTTTTTAATGAAGACAATTAGGGCTTTCTTCATAGAAACTGACTTGCTAACCTCATCTGTGCTAACTGCTGTGAGGAGCAGTATTGTCCTCTACATTGCGTTTCCATCAGGCCTCAGGCTTTATTTACAATTTTTTTTTACATGCTGACTGGCTTATTCTTTATGGTCTCTTCCTCTTTTGCTTTGTAGATAATTGTCCAAGTTGCATTATGCACAATCCTTTCTTGGTACCTTAGTGCATGATACTTCACTTTCTCATTTGGTGCTGAGTGATACTACACTCTCTGAATCAAATATATCCTCTCTTGACTTTGCCATGCCCAAGTGCTCAAGACCAGAATATGTCCTGCTCCACAGCTGAGGCCTTTTACTTGGGTGGATTGTCTGGACTCAATACAGATGATTTTGCCCTCTGTTCATTGAGACTCAAATGCCTAAGGATATACCCAGCTCATTGGTTAAATAACTTCCTACATCACAGCGGTACATGGCTCAAACCACTTCAAGGGATGAGAGGAGTACTTATTTGTATATTTTGCACAGTGATGGAAATATCACAGGATTTGTTATGAATGATATCAAGTGTTTTCCAGTTGGCTATACAGTTGATAGCACAGTTGAGTTTTGTAATACTTTGTAGTTCTTTTTTAAAGAGTAGTAACAGACTTAATCCGACTAAAAAACAGCCAACTTAAAATGATCCATATCCTTTAAGATACTCTCAGTAGCTGTCAGTATCTGGTCAATGCTTGGAGATCTAACTCCATATCATCAAAACAGGGAAGCTTCCAGGGAGTCAGATCTGGTTTACAGCAGCAGGTTTAAGAGATGAAGAGTATTTCTTCCTTGGCTGTACAGACAACTCCACAAGATACAGGAAGACCCTCAAGTAGCTATTACAGCTGCTCAGTAACTGAATTATGAACCACATCACTCATCCACTTCTGATCCCACATGTGGTACTACCCAGCAATAAATATAGTCTGCCATTTTATTTATTATAAATTCTGCAGGCTTAACAGAAAATAAAAGGTTTTTGTCTCAGATAGGTACATCTGCTCTGTGTTTTATGTTCATTTGCCACTCTCTTTAAAGACACGGTAAACAGAAAAGCAGTATTTCCTGACAGGAGTTGAAAATTAATTTGCTGATATCCATGGCCCCAAGTTAATCTATAATAGATAAAAATCTGTCCCTTTTCCCCCAGTTCCACTCTCTACAGGTGAAGGCCAACCATAATAATTTCACTGACTTTGAAGACCACAATTTGGCTTCATGTATCTGATCATCAGTTATTAGCTTCTGCATAAACTCTTTTCTGATGCATTATATTGCACTAGAGATGAACCAAAGGTCACAACAGTAGTTTTGTGAAGACGGACAGTAAATTGTTGCAGTGTTGCAGAAAGTGGTGCTAGTGGTTAGACAATAGCTGTACAAACAGCAAAATATGATTTGTTTTTTGTGGATTATCTGTCCTCTTAAGTCTTATGATCATCTTTTACCGTGATTCTCATGGTCTGTGTTAAGGAGACAGCAGAGTTATACCTACAAGCCTTCCTTGAATGCAGACAACCATTCACTAGCATAGGCAGAAAGACAGGATGACTTAACTCTCAGGGAATTTTTTTTTTCACTCCCTTGCACTTTTTAGTTCTTAGAACAACAGAAAGACCACAGAAAGGATTATGGCATTAGAAACTAAGGAAAGAGCAAGCAAGAGAAACATAAGGAGCATATGGGACTGATCTGTAGGCTAGACATGGTCAAAAGAAGAAACCGCCTACAGAAGACAAAGGAGAGGAGGGAGAGAGGAGAGAAGCAGGGGGAAGAGAGAGAGAGATGCTGTAGTTTGAGAAGCCCTGAGATGCAAAAAGAGGATTCTGGTTGCCCTGAAGGACTCGTTAAAATGTTATAAACTAATGAGGAAGCTGAGAAATATATGCAGGACATTATTGTTTTTTTCCACTTCTATAAATCTTTTATGCTTGCTACACTGAAAAATAATTGGATTTAGAACCCTTTGCAATTCTCATTGCTTGTCTGCTTCCTCCATAACATATCTGAAGACCCAAATGTTGCCTTCAAGCACCCAAATGGGTTAGACATGGAAAAAAGTGAAAAATGAGAAAAATGAGACTTTTATCTTGAAGGTCTAAGAAATCTTGGTCTATGAAATGTCAGTTCCATGCAAAAGTGGTAACCAGAGAGGAGTTGTACCAGAATGGCTGAAGTAAGAGATTGCATGGTTGCCTTTTCAAACACAAGATTTTCAAGCATGCATGTCCAGCATGATGGCACTCAAGCACAGTTATTTGTTGCTGTCAGCTGGAGGGATCTCTCCTAGGACTGTGTGACAGAATCCTGTACATTGGGAACAATGTTGTCAGCAGGTCAAGGAAGGTGATCCTTCCTCTCTGCTCAGCACTGGTGAGGCCATGACTGGACTATTGCATCCATCTCTGGTCTTCACAGTAGAAAAAAGATAAGGACTTACTGTAGCAAGTCCAGAAAAAGGTAGCAAAGGTGATTGTGGGACTGGAGGAAAAGGTGAAACAGCTGGGACTGTTTAGCCTAGAGAAGAGAAGGCTCAGGGAGGGATCTTACCAAATGTATAAATACTTGAAGAGAGGGCTGAAGAGGGATACAGACTGTTCTCAGTATTGCCCAGGGACAGGACAAGAGGCAATGGGCACAAACTGAAACACATAAAATTCTATCTGAACACCAGGAAACACTTTTTTACTGTGAGGATCACCAAGCACTGGTATGGGTTGCCTAGGAAGGTTGTAGAGTCTCCGTCCATGAGATATTAAAAATTCAACTGGACTTGGTCCTGGACAAATTGTCCCAGCTAGCCTGCTTGAGCACAGGGGTGAGTCCCTCCCAACCTCACTGATCCTGTGGTTCTGTGACCTTGTGGACTGTACCTATTATTTGCTACAGATGAAGTATAAAACTTAATTCTCAGCCATGTGAAGTCTTTGTAGGTCAACAGCGTTTGCCCAAAGCATTCTTGTAGCACTGACTGCCTAGAAGCATTAAGGTAGGCAAACCTAGCATGATCTGCTGGGAGGAGCAACACATCCAGCTCTCAACAGCTGGATGAGCCTGTTGAGGGAGGAATAGAAGGGTACATCTTGGAACACTTGTTCTCAGCTTTGCTGCCATTCAGTTCTTGGGGCTTGATCTCAGTGATTTACTGCCCAGTGATAACTATTGTCCAGAAGTTAGACCCACAAAAATTGATAAATTCTTCACAACAAGTTACAACTTTATTTATTCTTTGTCATGAATACCTAGCTTTACTATGCAAAACAATCAATTCCACAAGATGAGTGTGTTGCTGAGTTATAGCTGTCTCACACAAGTGTATTTTGAAAGAAACACATAATAAATTTGATTCAGAGCCTTCAATATTGAAGACACTAAATGAGTAGGACAGCAGTGTTGATAGTTGTTGTTAATTATGAATTAATTATGAGTGGATAATTAGAACTGAACCCAGCATTCTTTGTATTGGTTTTGTACCGAGCAGTATGACTAAGCTAAGGCCATTGGGATGCCTGCGCTGTCTTACAAACACATTTTGACATCATGAATGTGGAATCACATGCTCCCCTCAGCTGCTGTACATACGCTACTCCCACTGGAGAGGATGATGATTCTGCCTATGCCCTATCCAAGGGCAAAAGCCCACATCTGTACAGAGGCCAGAGCAGGGATAAAGAAAGAAGTGTGATAACGTGTCATGGTACAGTCCTCATCACCAGAGAGAAAGAAAGAGAGCACACAACACTGGCTACTTTCCTTAGAAACAAAATACTGTGGCAATGATTTCTCTCACACCTGTGCATGGATTTCTCAGACCAGGGTTACTCCTCCTTTGGACTATTCCAAATCTGTAGCTATTCAACAGAGTAATAATGACAGTGACCTGCTGCTAAAACACTAATGCAGTTTATGAGGCAGATCAGTACCATTCTCCTGATTTAGCAGGGTGGAAATACGGGCAGAGGAATTTGCCTAAGGTTCTCCAATATGCCAAGCGGTGGAGATAGAAATAGAAGCTACTCTGAATCCCAGCTTCGTGTTCTCTCTACTGCACTTCAGCCAGAATCCCTCTGCATTTAAGAGAGATGTGCAAGTAGGAAACTCAAGAAACTGAAAATAGTTATTAAAAAAAAAAAAGTAGTAGCAGCAGGAGAAGAACCTCATCTCTTCTACAAAGTCGATAACCAAACTATTATTTCAGGTAAGGGAGACAGTAGATGGCAGTGTCCCCCAATACTTCCTAAGGAGACACAGCTCTTACACTCAACATCCCTGCTACAGGACACAGACCCACACCCCAGCCGGTGACAGATGCTAGACAGGACAGACTTCACTCCCCACTGCAATTTAAAAACAGGCAGTGTCTGGAGGAGTAGTGCTATGCAGCCTCTTAGCTCATTTCTCCTTAGGAAAGCCTAGTAGCTCACTTTTCCTGTCTTGCAAGTTAACCTACTATATATAAATGACATCTGACAGATGACAGTAGAAGATGATGACCATTTCTGGACTGAAGGAAACACTGGTCAGTCAGCTCATCAAATATGTTCCATAGTAACAAATTATGACAGCTTTCCATTTTCTAAAATCCTGACATTTGGCCTTCAGACACAAGGTATTAACAAGCCAGGAAAAATGTCCTAGGGCAGAACAGAGATTGGGCTTCAAATTATGTGCTTCTGCTGGCTTCCTGTGTTGCAATGAACAAGTCACTATGTCTCTCTGCATTCTGGTTCCTGTTGCAATGCAGAAATCTCTGCTTTGGGATATATACTAAACAGTAAAAAAAAAAAAAAAAATCTGCTCTCCCAATCAATGAAAGAATTCAGGATAACTCCAACGACTCAAAGAAGCAGATTTCTGTGGCAGATATCTAAATATCTGCTGAAGTCTACTTGCAGAAAACTGTCAAGATTGTTCCTTAACATTTGTAAGACAACCACCATATAAAAGCCCTAAGAGAAACCTAGAACAGAGGTAAAGAAAATAAATACAGAAGGAAGCAGCATTTTGTAATGGTTTTCTCAACAACAGATGAAAACTGGGATCTGTTGTGGGGCAGATACCTTTCAGATTTCTCTGAAAGAAGAGGAGCACAACAAAAGGTCTCAGTGGAAAGGTTAAGAATTAAAACATTTACTCTTCCAACGCTGCTGGATATTCTGTTCCCTTGTAAAAATCAACATAGCTCTGTCAACTACAATATTGGCATATACGAGCCGGTCATCTGACCTCTTCTCAAAGCTTTGGTATTATCTTGGGCTCTGAGGACCATTATTAGCGTGCTTTGCAGCTAAACAACTGCTGCGGAGCACAGCAATGTGAACTTTCAACACCTACAATGAGGCTGGAACAGGGCATAGACCTTGCAACTGGCCTTGGGTGCAGGGATAAAGAATAATGGCAAACTAAGCCAACCTGACAGGACATGCCACCAGCATTTAAAATTAGCCTTAATGAGTCATCCAGACATGTGCTAGAAGAGCATATCACAAACCATCCACATTCTTAGCCTCCTTCCTCTAAAGCTCCAGAGTGATAAAAAAACTTTAATTACAACATGCTAGTGAACTGGGTTTAGTATAAAAAAAAGAGGTACAAAGTGATAATTGTAAATATACTCAGAATATACTGTGGTGCATCCCATGGTAGTGAAGGACAGTACATACAAGGCTGAACAGGGATAAGGGGAGGCAGGAACAGATTTATAAATCAATCTCGATGACAAGGTAATTGTAAAGCTCTTTCTGTTCCCAGCATGTTGAGGGAAAATTGCCCTATAGAGTTGTAACAGCACAAGATGAGGAATTTCAAGACTTCCACAGGCAGGGGTAGGGGAAGATTCTCCTGCAGAAACTGCGCAATTTGAAGGTACAGCTAGTTGGAGGACCACCTCACATGCTGCTTCTTGCAGTTTCGCTTTCAATGGCCCAGACAGTGGTGCTATCCTCGTTGTAGGGAGAGAGGAGAGAAAAGAAAGTAAGGGCCATGCTCCCTCACATGCTGATTTGAGAGTTCTTGCATGGTCTGGATTGATTCTTCAGCTTTTTCAAAGAGCCAGGAAGATAGACTTCCCTTTGTGCTCGCAAAGATTGGTTTCTATGACCTTTGCCAAATGCATTCGCTTGGTCACATATGGGCATCTCCATTTTGTGGAATGAAAGGTTTGCCTGGTTTGTGTGTCCGGAGCTAGAAGTTTCCTGGACTAAGCAACCACTTAGTCAGAATCACTGAAGGATGTAAAAAGAAGAGACCGTTCAACTATTTAGGAAGAAAAAGAAGTATACCTGTACATTAATCCCTAATTTTAGAAGTCTGCATGGTACACAGGTACCTTTAAAAAAGGCACTTTGCCACAGACTGAACAAGGTATGAATGGCAGAAGAAAGCTGTGTCATCAGAGAAACTTGAAAAAAGGTGCTTATTTACTAAATGACCTTTGCATAAAGCTTTTACATCTTTAAAGGCATCGTATTATAGCTATCCTACCTCTCAAGACATTCTTCTTTCTTATAGTCCCGGTGCTATATATGAAGCCAAGAAGGCCTTTACATGCTTCATTTAGTAAAAAGCTGTCCAGGCCACTACTGTTTCTTTGCACCACCCAAGCACACTGCAGTACACTGCTCCTCCTGGACCCCGATACCTCCATCCTGAAATGTCCTGAATATGCATTCTGCTGCTGTGGTTTTAGCACCAACCTAGTGAAAGAATAAGCTTTTCTCAAAGGCATCATCAGAAGTATCCCAGGAACGTGCTTGCAGGTGTTCAGCATCACAGATCTTGCTTAACTCATCAAGATGAATTGCCAAGTAATGGCTTGTGCTGAGGTTCAAAACTTGTTTCTGTTGGCATTTTCAGGTATGTCACTGGTGACACTAGAGACAGGAAATTGATTCAATTTTAGATACCTGACAGGTGTTGGCCAGGAATTTGAATAACAGAATTTATGAACTCCTCAGAGTCCTCAGTTTTCTGTAAAAAAGCAAGCCTCAGGTTCATCTTGATGTTACAGAAACCGAACAGTGACTTTGAAGATTTTATGAAATTGATAGGCAGTCTCCCTGAACACAGGACATACAACCACTACTACAAATCCTTACCTTCTAGATGTGTCCATGTTTTCTTTTTCTCTCTGAGCTATCAGGAGAACACCTTGTCACCGTCCACTCTTCTAACTAGCCTGTCCTTCGAAGTCACCCTTCAGACAGTGTCAAGCCCCGGCAGAATAAGAGCAGCACATGCAATGTGACCGCACAAGGCTCAGCTGTGCCCTCAAGCTTTGGTATTTGCATCCAGTATACCTTGCCATCAGACGCAGTGTCACATTTTGTCCTAGTCTGTGTGCAGGCATGCTTGTGTTTCATGTCACATATAATAAAGAATACTTTTAAGAAGGCTTGTCTTATTCTGTAACAGTCGCCATATACATACAGGTAATAGAAGTTCTTACCGCCTGCTTTCACAAAAGTCCGTATTGAACAGGGCTATACCAATAAATGATTTTTTTTTAATTCAGTAATCTAAGGAAAAGCAAACAAAATGAAAGAAGTTATACTCGTCTCATATTAACCAGGATACAAATTTTTTCTTCTTTAATTCCCCTGCTTCCTTCAACAGCAAAAAGTAGCTATCACACTTCTTTCCCCAAAATGATAATGTCCCAAAAGAACAGAGCTCTACAGGTTTTATATTTTTCAGCTATCCTTTAAAGAACATTTTTCGGTTTTCTACATGATGTTCCAGAAGATCCTGAAGAGTGTAAATCACAATTTCAAAGCAACATTCCTCAAAATCCATGAACAAAAAAATTAATTCATTTGGTGAACTAATGCTATGGCATCTTTCATCTCATCTTTTGGTTCTAATGGCATCCAATGTTTGCTCTGCTCTTTTACCAGTCTTTCAAGAATCTAGTTCAAACACATGTTGAGAAAAATACCTAGGACTTTTTTCCATCCTTTTTTTTCTATTTTCCAAACAAAACTTCAGGATTTACCTTAATTGCTTTGCTTTACACATTCAGCCCTAATTAGCAAACTGAGCTGTTTTAAAAAGGAAACAGTGATTATTATCAGCAGCACATAAAGTTCCAAAGGCCCCCCACAGAAGATCACAGTTTCACTTTCTCTATGTTATAGTAAAGCTACTGGAAGGGGCTGCCATCCTAGCTGAAGAGTCCACAGCCCTCACAGGCAGGAGAGAGCAGGACTGGAGAATGAGAACAGTATGAGAGGAATAGTTGGAAGACTTTCTGCTAGCTCCTATTACGAGCGTATTCCACTAAGAGGGAAATGCATATGAACGCATTTATAATGTATTTTTACTGGACAACCCCCTGCCTGCAGTAGCAGCGTGCATTACTTCAACAACAGCTGTGGCACTGTGCGATGCAAAAGGACTTAAGAGACCTCACTGTCATCCCTAGCTGACCCCTGACTATCGAGTGCTTACACACTGCTCCTTGCTAAAGCATATACCCCCCTACACAAGTCACAGCAGTACAAACCCTGACAGCAGTAGCCTCCTGCAAGATTTTCCTAGTCATTTAGAAATCTCAAGAAATGTAAGTGTTCTATTCCAGGGAACCTATTAAAACCATATTAAGATAAAGTTACGGACAGGATCCTCATGATATAAAATACCCCCCTCCAACACACACACCCCTCCTTCAGATGACCAGCTTCTTTCAATTGTAGCAATGGCCAGGCTCCGGGTGTTTCAGATCATGAATTTTAACTTGATGGCTAGCCTATTAATCTATGTTAAATGAAATCAAAGCTAAAGCTCAAAAAAAAAAAATAAATCTAAATTTTGTGATGAAGTTAATCTTTTCATTTTTTTCCTTTTTGTTTGATAATCAGTATATTCTGTTGAATAACCAGTGTATTTCCTAATATAGCTGCAAGGAGTTTCACAATAGCATTCATTCATTTAAAAAAAGGACAGAGTCAAAGCTCTACTGTCTTACATCATTTTCAATGAATGCTTTAGAGTGAAATGGCAATCATGAGACCTCCAGCCTACACAAGGAGGAAGTGGTTTTGCAGGCTTGCCAGATTAAAGAGTGACATCACATTATCTTCGTCAATGCTGATTCCAGTTCTTCGATAATCAGGCAAACATGGAAAGTGCTGTTCTCGTATCACATGGTCAGACATCACTTTCCATTCATTGCTGGAGTTACCAGTGCTTGCCTCAGCAGAAGCCCTGCCTCCTCTACTGTAGGAAATTTGCAAAAGCTGAGAAAATGTGACAGCAAGAGCAACCATCTCTACTCCGAGGCTGATCTATTCAAGATGCACGTTCCAAAGCCACTTGCTATTTGTTTATGTGACAAATCAGAGAAAATTGAAACCCTGTCCTTGCACAGAAGAGTGTTATGTGCCATCACTTTCAATCCTAAATTGAGCAGCGCAAGTTTTGTGTAGAAGTGTGAAACACTCAGAAAGCTCTAGGTTTTCAAATTGCTTATGAAATACAGAGACAACATTGTGTGTGTAGTACCCCTTTCTGGAAATCCAGTAACACAAACTGCAAGTGATGGACATGATCCCAGCCACCAAGAACTCCAGCACTGCACCATGAATTTGTTGGTGACTTGTTTTTTCAGCAGAGTGCCAGTAACTCCCAGACTCTTACTTGCTTATAAGGTTCCCACACTGAAACTTTGCTGAAATAAGAGATAGCTTAGGTTCATAGCAGACATTGCAAAAAGTTTTCCAAGGTGATAAATTACATAATGTATCATTTCTGTCAACAGAAATTTGGGCTTAACCTGTATCCCTTTTGAAGTGAAGAATGTCTTTATATATATACCTATATATAGGTCTAGCACATTAAACAGAACAGCTGATATGTGCTCCTGATCTGCCTGGAGAGGAAATCTTCAGACTGTCACATATAGTCTCAAAATTAAGTTCATTACTGTCCCTTAGCTGAGACTTAATGCTTCTTCTCCACATAGGACACTGCATAGAGATGCATAACGTTCATTAAACACCTCTCAGTGCATTTTCCGCATAACTCCAAAAACCATGCCAGATCTTTTACAGAAGAATAGATGTGGTCCATGCCCCAGGGACACCGTGGACTCCAAGGCACCCCTATCTCAGAGCTCTTCTACCTCTCACGTAATTAAATATTCCACAGCAGAAACACGCAGAGCACCAGCAGTATTGATGCTAGCACAAGACTGTCCACAGAAACACGAGGTATTCATCCGGCACACACTACTAGACACCAGCCAAGGTGTAGATGAGACAGCAGGCTTCTCTTTTCAGTTCCCCCGTGCACTTTTTGTTTTTTCGTTTCTACTCTTTGATCTGGAAGGCTGGAAATGGAACTCCTCACTGTGCATCTGGACTGAGAGAAGAGGACGGGCCTGGGGATAGTATAGGGAAGGTCTTCAGCCGAGACTGGGCCTTGAGAGAGCATTAGGCTATGATGCCGTTCCATCAATCCAGAACTAAGGACTCACATTTTCTGCAGATTTATGATTGCCTGATTTTGGCATCCAGTTAGGCATCAGATTCAGGTGAAGCTTTTCTCACGGTTGAGGCTTTTATAAGGTTCCTCTCTTTGACTTTCTGGTGCCCAGAAGGAGATCAGCTCACCAAAGGCAGCCCGTCAATAAAGGCACAGGTAAGCTTGTTCTGTTTTATGCAGCTTCATGGTTTCTGTAGGAAACACATCTCTTTAAGACCTCAACCTATTGGTTGTCTAGGAGCTACTGAAGGAGGAAAAGGGATGGAGAAAGGGGGCAAGCACACTGTACAACTGCATAACCAGAAATTCCAAAAGACACCAAACTAAAGCACTGGTAAAGTAGAAGCCCTGCAGAGATTCATATAGAGGGTGTAAACATGCCTACACTGAGCACAGAGCACACACACAACTTTAAATAAGCAGCACCACCACAAATTGCAGTGTTGTGCAAATAACACCTAGGCAGAGCATGGCTCCCAGCTATGAACCACTGGCTATGGGACAAATGAGAAATGGCAGGACTCCGGGATGGTTAATATTCCCAGCCTCCTGAGTTCCACACCAAAATCTTCAGATGACATTCACTACATCCAGCAAAAAGCCATGGGAAGGGGGGCTGTATGATTTATCAGAGGTGGAAACTGATCCTCCCAAGGTCTCAGCCGTATTCTGTTATTGTGCTGAGGCTGGCCTGGGTAAGCAGCTATACCTCAGGTCAACTCACCCAATGCCACCTCAGCAGCAACTGCTGTTCTGCTTCCTTCTACAGCAGTGCACTCATCTGAGCACATCCCATGCCAGCACAAGGTTGCTGTTGGCCTGAGGAGAGCTTACCATGCTCCCCCATTTAAATTGTTCAAAAGACACCTGCAATTGCTCACCCATGCACCGGTTCCAGGCCTGAAACTTCTCCACTTTGTATCAAAAGTTTCCCTGATTACTAGAAGACTGGCAAAACAAGCAAACAAACCTTGAAGTGTTCAGTATTACTTTTAAAAAGGCAGCATTAAAAACCTTGTTTGGCTCAGCTAATATGAACTCAGTTTATCCTCACTGTTTAATCTCTGGGAACTCTGGGGAAGCTTAGAGGTGAAAGACACCAAATCTTATCAGAGTAGAAGCAAGTTGTTCCCTGAAGTAAACTAAGTTCCCTTTTTCATTTGCACAGCTACGTCATAGGTGGTAGAGAAGGAAATCTCCCAAGCCTGTCAGGCCCAAAAGTGGTATCACACGACAACGCCCACAAGGTTAAATAAGCATTACTCTGATAAACCCCAGTCAAACAAAGGAAAGAATTACTGTTCCCTTTTTGAACTGGAAGTCCCAATCAAGATTATAATCCCCAGACACTCTGCCCCAAAAATAAAAATTTTTAAAAAAAAATTTTAAAATGCACAAATATACATTGAAAAAAATCAGCCAAGGAAGTCTGTCAGCAGTATTACTATGCACACACTCATATAGTTCATCTGAACTGAAGCACTCTACAAATGAGTGCATCTCCCCAGGAGTTTTCATCATAAGAATGAAATTTCTCAGCTCTCAAGAGGCCAACAAACAGTAAATCATTTAGATCATGAAACCTGGATAGCAAGCAGCAAGTTCAGAAGAGTGTGTCTTATAGCAGAAATTCACTTCCTCAAAATAGTGGCATTTGCACCAAATCTATAAAAATCCATTTTAGCCACTTCTCTTAATCTAGAGTCTTAAGTTCACGATAGATGAAAATGCTCTGACCACAGACATTTCCTAACTGAAAAGGAATCGGGAAGTGATGCCAGCTTCTTCTGTCATTCAAAGGTTTTGGCTAAGAAGCGTCACTTTAGATCCATTTGAAAAAATTTCACTTATAATCACGGGATGTTTACATATTGCTTTTGTTAATATTACTGATTTGGAATCCAAAGGTCTAACAGGAGCACTAGGCCATCGTGCTACACACTATGCATACTACTGTCATAAGTAGATTCTTTTCCAGAAAATTTAGATTTAACCAGACATTCAGGCAGATTATTGGTAGGGGAAAAAATGGGCTGTGGACTTTAAGGAGAGGTAATAACACTGTGCATTTGCATTAATTAGTTTTGTACAGCCTAGGCCTGAGAGCAACATACTGTGTAGGAGAATAGTCCATAGTCTATGGACCTGTGATGGCACATTATGGGCAGGGTAGATGCCAGGTATACACTCTTTCTGTATTACTGATCTTATAGATGAAAAGTCTGTCATCTCTATCTGGTCTCTCCTAATATCCCAAAGTCTAAAAGGCATGTAAGTTGTTAGGCAGCTTTATTTAAGCATGAAGAAAAAAAAAAGCATTGCAAAGTAAAATAAAAATAACACAGGGAAAAAGACTATCTTATTTTCTTAAGGGTGTGAGAGCGTTACTCTAGATAGGTGCCTTTTGGAATAGTTACAGTACACAATGGCAAACAGTTTCTTGAGGGTGCCTTTTCTTTGTCCCAGCTGATCTCTTTCTCCATGACCCTGCCAGTGTCAGAGCCTTTAGGTAGCAGGCATTTTTTACTATCCCTCCCCCTTGCCTCTCTAGTGCCATTCAGTTATATTTTTCAGGTTGCTTTGATCTTCTCCCATGTGACTTTTCCCTCCAGGGTATTTCCACTGTGCTTTCTTAGAGGACATGACAGTCTCATGAAGCATAAGCTGCATGTTCCCCAAAGCCAGAAAAGTATTCACAGTTTCACGTGAATGGACCTGGGCCTTCTTTCTCCTTTATTGTTTGAGCAGAACTAGGGGGTTCCTTTGAAGGTGGAGCCACACAATAGCTGTCTTCCAAGCCTTTGCATGATCTTATTTCCAAATAACACTCTTTTCACTCACTCGCATCTCTGAGCACCAGCTGTTTTTCCATTAAGAACAAAACTGTGCAACTGAGTATTAATTACCTTAGCCAGGGGACAGCGGGTGAGGTGGATCTGCCTTTGCACACACCAGCTTCATATATTGCCTATACATCCATCACTTTTCTATTCTGGTCCTCCTCAATGACTTTGCTATGGATGAGAGTTGGACGAAACCTAGTGTGTTTTTAGAAATTACTCTGGACCCTTATTCTGCTGTCCTTGCTATAGGATTAATGCCTTGGTATACTCAAGAACTGTTACCCTGTTCAGTACAAGTGAAGTTAAAGGACCAAGTGTTTTAAGGATGCAATCTTGCACCACAACGCACAGAAGAGGTGTTAACTACACTGATCCAGTGCAGTTCTTCTAGGCACTGACTTCACAAAAATCCAGTTAACTCAGTGGGCCCTTGACCATTCCGACCACAAACGCACTTTGCATCAGTTTGATTTTGCTAAAAGTAGTTTTGCAGGGTAGAGCCAAAATACCTATCACTCCCCAAAGCAGCACATTTTCTTCAATTTAAGGATGGCTAGTGTTGAGCAATGAGACAGTACTTGACTCCTAGTTGTTCTCCTACACAGATACCCAGATTAAATCCCAATGAAAGTTGTCTGAAAATTTGTTGACAGTTTTCCCTCCCCTCAAAAGTCAACAAATACCATTTGTCAAAAACAAAAGAAGGCGTCATAGAAACTGGTGTGTTTCAGGTCCAGGATGAAACGTTAGAGGGAGAAAGACTCTTCAAATCACTTTGGGCTTCTTGCAGTACAGAAGAAAACAGCCTCTGTATAATCCAAGAAGAGAAACAAAGAGAAAGGGCAGGGAGAAGCTAACAATAAACTGCTTCCAAAGGGATACAAAATAAAATACCAGCACATATTAGAGATGACTGCTCATGATCAGAGTTATTTTGCCATAAGGCTGTTCTCAAATCCATCAAAATGTTCATCCTTCAGCCTCTCTCAATATTCTATTGTGTCATAAGAAAAGCCTCCACAGCATCATAACTGGAAAAAACATACACCTCATTCCATCTGAAAACAGCCTAAGCTTAGTGGGGAAACAGATAGAAACTGCTGGACCAACAAATGTGAACTCTGATTTGTGCATCAATCATTTTTCCTGTGGTGATCCAAGAACATCTGGGTACAGCAAGTTTCTCTTTAGAGAGACAAGTTGTCTTTACTTCATACTTTACTCACAGCCCTTTCTTTATCTGTTGTAGAAAAGTAGGTTTCAGCATATGCCAAATAGCTGCTGCAGTTTTAGAAACAGAACTTGAAGAAAGTAATGTATGTACAAGTCATTCAAAGAATATCTTAACCAGCTTGAAAAGGCTCCCAATATTTCCAAACAGTAAGGCTGATTACAAAAAAAAATGAGTCACCTAAATGTTCTAATTACCTAATGAAATGATGTTACAGAATTTTTCCATGATCACTAAGTTGTTCCACAGTCTGTCCTCCTCTACCACCTTACCTAAAACTGGCTATAGTTAAAACTCAGTAGCCTCCTCCTCTGGCTGCAGTATGTTCGTAGTGATTTTGCCAAACAGCAATATCCAGTTCATAGGTCAAAAAAATCATAACCATGGTTTTAAGACCTAAAGAGATGGCAAACTATTAGGGGAGGAATTCTAAGAGGAGAGAAAAGACAACTATTCTTTGTGGTGTTTCTCTTCAAAATAGACTAATTCATTTGCACACATGTATATGCCCAGTTTGGGTAACTGATGCTGTACCACAGACTGCACACAAGAGGGAATGGAAATTCATACAACTTTATCAACTCTGAGTATCTAAAAATCACAAATAAAGGCCACAAAGCTACTGGTATATTTAGAACAATCATGAAGATTTTCTAAAATATTATCACCTTTGTCTACTAGTTTTTATGGTGATGCTATGGTCACTAACAGCACATGTTTATGCTTTTCAACAGAACTAGCTATTTGCTTTAAAAAATAGGTAAATAAATAAAGGGCAAGGTATAGAATCTGAACTAATCTGTAGGATCCATGAGCAGGAGCTTCCCAGTCAGACAGCTGACAAAGTTGTTAATATAATTTAATCACAAAGAGAGCCCAAAGTAGAACGTGTGGCAGGAAAAGCAGCTAAGGACAGAATAAACCACCTGCAAGTGTTCCTCTTGCTGAAACGAATGTATCCATCCATGGTAGGATTTTCAGAGCACCCAGATGTCCTTTGGCATTTTTAGATTTGTGGGCGCTTGACACCTCTGAAAATCAGGCCAGTGAGAGAACGAGACTATCTCAGACTGTAGAGCTAGCATACCGAACAGAAGTGTACCTACCTCACCAGACCCAGCCTGAGGCAAAGGCAGGGAATGTGGTTTGTCTGGGAATGGCAGGCTGCCAGGGGCAGCCAAGCACTCATCCAGGAATGATCTGGACAACCTGGTTTTCCAGACACATATTTGGGTTAGTGTTAAAACCAAACCACTAAAAATCTAGTCTACTGTGCTCGAAAAAAAAAGTATGACCTATATGTCCAGAGTCCATGGAAGCAATAAGGACAAAGCTCCAGTCTAGATGGATTCAACCAGGCCCAGCCCCATAGCCTCCTCCAGAAAAGATGGGTACCAGCTGTATGAGTCAAGCATACTGCCTGCACAGACAGTTTTCACCTCTTGCCTTCATGGTCTGTCACTGCTGCAGGGGAGAAATCAGTTTTTTGCAATGCAGTGATTACAGTAAGTTATATAGTCTTGATTTCTGAGCTGGCTCAATTCATCTTTGAACCTTCTCCCCTTTGCAGCTTAGTATGTAGGCTTACCCTACAAGACAGAAAAGGAAAAAAAAAAAAAGATCCTCATGTTGGCTATATTGGATTAGGAATAAGTTTAGAGTTTGCCTTTGGCTTCCAAAACCAGAAAGCCCTGTCAACATAGACTAATATGGGGCACTGTTAAGTACGGAAAATAAATCATAACGTTCCAGCCAATAGACTATCCTCTGTCCAAGTGGGAGGGATGACATAGTAAGATGTCATGATTTGTCACCGCTTACTTACAACCTTTACTGCACCGATTTCTCTTCTAACACGCTATTTGCACTCCCTCCCCACTTCTGGGTTACTTAAACAACTCAGCAGAAGACAGATGCAATGTTACACTGCTCAGCAACCTCTATCTTTCTTCCCAGTAAGCACATGCTGCTGAGGAAACACCACTCCAAACACAGCTCCAAATTTCACGAGAATAAGATTTTTCACAAAGATTTCTAGCACTTCACTGCTTCAGTGGATCAGAAATACCCTAGAAAAAGCATTTCTCGTGGCAGAGCAATACTTCTACTTCTGGCCAAAACCAGAAGGTGGACAGATGACCAGAAAATTAGGAAAAAGGATTAAAAATCTGAACCTCCAGAAAGGTCACTTTTCCAGAGAGAAATGAAGGCTCTTTCATTTATTATCTGTGGTCAACAAATAGAAAATTCTCATTAAAATTCCCTCATTAAATCCTCTTAGCTCACTGTTCTACCACAAAGAGACACGTGCCTCTAAATTTTACCTGGCAGAACACATATCACTGCTCTGATAACAGAGGTGATAAACAGGGCTTCTGCAACCATAAGCATCCATCAGGACTACATAGCTGCAAGAAAACAAAACACAGCTAAGAATAGTAAACAGAGCCTGACAAGAGCTCTGTGTTTTTAATCACAGAAGAACTTAGCAACTGGACCAGGTTTAATTCCCTCCCTTCTCTTGTATAAGGGCACTTGCTCTTAATATTGGAGCTACAGACAGAGGCAGGTAGGGCAGTAGAGCAGGACTCCGCTCCTTCCACGTTCCAGAAAAAGAGTCTCAGCCCATGCCAGGTCTATCATTTGCACAGGACCAGGAAAGTGGATGGAGAATGCTCGCTCCCGTGACATGCTGACCTCCGCTCACAGCAACACCAAGCCAGCAACCCTACAGCACACCCAATAGATTAGCAGTTCGCAGTGACTTTCCTTCGGGCACAGGCGTAATTTTCATGCTGGGTTGAAAATAGTCCCATAAAAAAAACAAAGGGAAACCTTCGAGATGTAATAGGAGCAGAAATATAGGAAATACTTGTACACTGAGCACAACTCATTAAGAAATAAAAATCAAAGCTTCCAGCTAGAGTCAACTGCTTTCCAAAATAATCTTTGTAGCTGCCATGGAAACCATAGTAACCAATGGCCAGAGGCCCGTCTCCTATGCATGACATGGAAGTCCACAAATACAGGGTGGAGGGAAAAGGGTGCAAATGAAAGGAAGTCCCTCTAAAGTAGCAGAATTTGTGCACCAGCCTGCCTGCTTCCCTTACAAATCAGAAAGTCTGTTGTGAACTGGGAGCTGATAGCTGCTATTAGAGGTAGGGTGCACCTGTTTTGGACAGCCCAGTTCCTTGATGTGCCAGGTGAGTCTCATCTGAAAATTCATACAGAAACTGCTATCACTTATAGCAAGACAAATTCCATCCTTAGTTCTACATTCTCAAAAGGGAAATGTAGACAATGCTAAACAGCCTATCCATCCATTAATTACACCTACAATAAATTATGAAAGGCTGTAGAACTATACTTTTGGCCAAACAAGCTGTGGTGGGACTAGAGGACACAAATGGACCATGGGTTGTTTGTTAAACCAGCTTCTCTACCCAGAATGAAGAGCTGAAGATGCCCCTGTTTGGTGCCCAGAGTTCACAGTTGGAAAAAAACCCTACTCTTCTGGCAGGGACAGCAAAGAAAACGCAGCACTTAGACACATGACTAACTTTCATGTTGCACAGAGTTCAACTTCTTTCCTACACAGAACTTGGCAGGCAGGAGAAGCAAGAGGAAGGAAGCAAAAAATGAGGAGCGTTACCAGCTCCTCTGGAATATCATCCACCTTCTGAGTACTATTATTTCCACTTGCCCTACAGGCCAACCTTGTTCTCTAATGCAAGAAGACCAGGTTCTTAGCTGAGCGATGTTCTACCTTGCACAGGGAGCAATCAGCAGAAAAAGAGGAAGCACAGACTCTCCACCTCTGCCCTCTGCTCCACAGTCCACAGAAGAGTATCTTCAATGATTTCTAGTTCCTTAAATGTGAAACTCCATCACTGAAGGCACCCACAAAGCAAAGTAAGATTTGTGATAGAAGAAAGTCACTGATACTTGGATGTGTATAGAAGAGAGAGAGTGTGATGGAAGAGGAGTGACAGCAATTGGGCAGAGCTCTATGGTTGTACGATGTCCCATTATTTTCAGGATTTAACACTCCTGGACTGTTTATTCAGTTAAGGCTCCTTCCATAGCTGAGGTTTTTTGAGTTTTTAGTGACTGAAGTCACTAGATCTGTTTAATGCCACATTTGCTCAATTGCTGATCAGTTCCTTTCCTTGCTTGTGTATTCTGGGAGGTCATACCAGATACACCAAAATGGGGTCATTATGCCATATGCTTATTTACTATGTGTACGTTAGACCTTTTGTGTGCTATTTTTCTCTTGTTATCCATCATTATATGTATTTATCTTCAAGTACCATATGGAGCAGTAGGATGGGGTATATATATGGAGTCAACAGATGGTGAGACTGTGTGTGATTAATATGTTCTCATAACTTTTTATTGTCTCTTTTTCTTATATGTTCTACTTTCAAAGTGTCATTACTTTTGTCGTCCCTGTTCTCATTTCTTTATTCCTGTATGCTGTTAAACAAATATAAAAAAATTCAATGTCTGGTTTTGAGATTTGTCTTTATAGTGTGCCAGGTGTTACCTTTCTTGAAGTAATTCAGAGGTTTTTCAGGCCAAAAGGGCCCATGCACTCTGATCTCTTTGTCTAACACCGGACACAGAATTTCACCCTGCAGCTTCTTGAGTTAAAGGAGTGTTGCTCACAACTACTGGAGGAACACTGCCAATATTTTATTGTCTGTATTTCACATGGCACTCATTCTGCAAAACGCTAAAAAATCCTTTAGAAGATGAAACAATAATTCATGCCATTAAATTGTAACTTAAATGCAGACAGAAGGGCGCACAATGAGGTAGAAGTAGTTTACCACGCACTGGAGGCACTGCGGAAACCTAGCTGAGATGTCCACATGTCCACTGGGACACACGACAGGGAAGCAATTGTGCACATGCTCTGGCCTGACCCTACGTATCAACCCTCCCAGACAGTGAACAGCTTTTACCCTGTTTCGTTTTGACTGTCTTTGCTCAGTAGTACAACGGTTTCACTTTCCGGCTGTGGCACAGGGGGCACCAGCATGTTTCTCCACCTAATTCAGAGTTTCCAGGAAGTCTTTTACATCTTCCTTAGCTGAATGGGAGGGCACGTTATCAAAGGTGTCAGTTTAGCTGTATTGCCTTTCCTGACAGGTATATTACTTCCATAACATGGAATTCCTGTATCCAGCACTACAATTCTGGCACTCGCTAAAATCACTCAGAGCAACTGGTCCTAATGTCTGTTGATTTTTATTGCCAGGTTGAGATGTTGCTTGAACCCATGACTGCCTCCTCTTCCCTTAGTCCTCATGCATTCTGAAAACAAGGAGAACTTAGCTGTTTACTGAATTTTTCAGGGAAGGACTTTTGCTCCTACAGCAGCATGATGAGTTCAGGAAATCTACATGGCAATGTGTGCAAGTAAAAACTTTCATCTTGATTGACAAGTATACAAAGCTTCACGTCTTTATTTTCCAGAGACCAGGATTAGATGAAATGTAAACCGTGACTTTCAGAAACTGCTGCTGCAGGTGAGACCATACTGAAAAGTCTAAGCACAGGATGGTGAGAACAGCATATTTCCAGATTGTATGGGAGGGGGGCTGTAAACTCTATGCTTCTATTCTGTGATTTCACTGAAATATGATTACTAGAAGGTTTTTATCTTACAGCTTTCTCTAGATGCACCATACCTGACACAATATTGTTTAATAGTAAGCCACCAGTTAGTAACAGGGGTTAGCAGCAAGTCAAGGCGTAAGCAGCTTGCAATGACTTATAGGTTGAAGTATATCATCAATAGCCTGTTATTCCTTCATCCAGCAAATTGGTATCAAAGTTAAGGAGAATCTGCAGATATTGTGTAGATTAGTGTAAAAACAAGACTTATTTTAATATGAGTTTCTGAGTATTACTATTATTTCGTGATAATGATACAGTGCCTGTTTGTAACAAGACAGAGCAGAGATATCAGTGGCGACCCAAAAGCTGTTTTGAACATGAAAGTCATTTCAAACAGTCACACAATACAGACATATCAATTACACCCTCTTCAGATCATATAAGGGAGAAATATGTGTTTTCTGAGTTGGCTGTTTTACCCAGATAGGGTCAACACAGTCAGCAATATTAGATGATTATCAATAGTTGTTAAGATTACCAATGACCATCAAGAGCTAGGCTCTAGGAGGTAACCAGAATTTAAGGAAATACACTGTTTGGAGGGAAGCAATCACCTGAGGCATCAGCAATTAGTCAGAGATCATTGAATGTTGGGGCTTTTATTTTGGAATGGTCTTGAAACCCTGTGTTACACTGGTGTTGATCATGAATTCTTGCTATGTTTGACCAGGGAAGGAGGATGTGTGGAACAACACAGGACCTAGCTAGCTAGATGTGCAGGTGTAACCCTATGTGTTGCATAGAGGTTGATGTTACATAGCACTAGTAAGCTAGAGCTCAAATGCTTGGTGAATCAGACTCAGTCAGGCTTTGAGTGATAACCAAACACCCACAAGCTGAATGACAAAAAATGAAAAAAGAGACCAAAGATATGTCATCAGAGTTGGTTCTCCCCATCTATAATAGCTTGATGACAAACAGTTTTTATTTCATCATCTTTCTACTGGATAAGGCCCTACTAAAATAAGAGGTAAATTCCACAGTAGATTTATAAATATGGAGGACTGCGAGAGAGGACCATGAAATTTAAGTGTATCAGTTACTTATTAGCTGGCTGATTACTGTTTCTTCCTAGTAAGTACGAAGAAAAAAAAAAAAGAACGAACAAGCAAAAATGAAGAATTGAGTGAGATCCAAGCTTTTAAATCCCTTGCTTGATTCAACTGGTTTAAGAAGAAGGAAACATGTTTTGCAGAAATCCAGGAGATAGGTTACCGTCTTTGCTGACATCCCAGAAATATTAACATTTTGTCTACAGGGAACTTCCTTGTTGAATCAGATAAACTAAAGAAAAGAAAGTACTCATTTTCAAGAGCCCTGAATGCTCTACCTGCTGAGGATTTCCCAACCTGAGTTTTCCATATGTTCCCAGTCAAGAAGTATTTGGCAATAGATCCAGATATGTTGTGAATGCCTCTCAACTTTTGGAGGCTCAGGTTATAAAAGCACAGCATGTTTATATTGAAGGAGGGGTAGTTATCTCAGAAGAAGAGGTGAGGACAAGAGAAAGACTGCATATATGGTATAAACGTGTGTTAATGCTGTGCTGAAAATATGCTGTGATGATAACAGATGTTACAGCTGTTACTTTTCATGAACATAATGAATGGGCAACAGCAGGAGTGTGAGCTAGTATGGCAGTACACCGGATTAAACTTCCTCAGAAATAAATTGTTTTCACACAGTTGTTTTTAAAGTATTCCAGAATGCATGCTTTCACTGCTTATGTGCTTACTATAAATATTTTCACTATGAATAATTATGCAGTATCTTTTTGTTAAATAACAGCTGGTTACCTATACAAAAGACCTGAATTCAGTATTTGAATACTGTGCCTTGAATTTTAGTCTGTCAGGTATCCTAACATATGCTTCAGTTGACACATTTCTCTTGTGCTGCAGCAAACATCTAAATGGAAGTACAAAGAGAAACATTGACTGTACATACTTCATGCTGGTATTCTACATATATTAAATAACTTTAAGAGCAGAATGGGTTGTACTGATCAATGTGCTCCAATTTTGAAGGCTTCTTCACTGTCTATAAATGGCACACTTCATTTTCTGGGACTGCATTTTCAAGATTGTTTTCTATAAAGAACTTTGGCTATTCAGCTACATAGTAGCAGGTACTGAGAAAACCACTTGAATTTCTTTTAGTTGTTGCTTGTTCTTTTGAAAAAAAAAAAAAAAAAAACCAAAACAAAAAACAGTCTGAGATCAGAAGTCTTCTCTTCTGTGTTGCCCATCAGTTTGATCAGGAACATGGTGCCAACAGAAAGATAAAAAGACACAGTTTGAGTAGGCTAGTAGAAAGGCAAAAGAAAACACGGGGTGGGGCGGGGGGGATGCAGAAATCAACCTTGATTTTGCACCGGCTATATGTTGACAAAGAGGTACATGCACTGCACTTTCAATACTAATGAGGTCTCCCCACTGATCTTTAATCAAACCCCAGCTGAGCCTTTCTCTATATTTTTCCTTGATATCTGGGTTTTACTACCATTTACTAGCCTTCAAACTTGCAAATAAAGTATTTTTCCCTCCACATATGCCCAGTTTTATTATTTCTCCACATTGGTTAGCCCTTGAGTTTCTTGTTCGAGGTTTTAAATAGCATTTTCTAAATACTTATTCATAAACTTATCCGAATACTTATCAACTGATTTCTGTTTCATGAATGCTTTATTTTTGCAGAGGAGCACAAATCTTTCTCATTGCTGACAGCTGACAAGAAAGCATTCCTGTCAATCTGTTCTGTGCTCAAGACCAGGTAGGAAATTTCAGCTTCCACTTCAGTATCACACACATACTAGAATATGGACTAATCTGGTCTTTCCTTAGACTAAGCAATGAGAAATGATCACTTTTAAGTGCTGGGCAAAATTACGCTCTTGCTTACACAGACGTAACACAAAAACAAAGAAACCCTCTTAGAGATCACATGGTCCAGACCAGGTTGCGTATGATCAGCTTATGACCCTAAACTTCATTTCATGCCTTGATTCTGGCCTTCTTCTGGAGAAAGGAATGAGTATTGTGGTTTCAGCTACAGGAAGGTTTTGGTTTGCAGCTTGTCCTGTCAAGGAAGGTCACCACCCTGCCTAGAGGAGGTACTTGAAAACACAGGGTGAGGAGATCCACTTGCTGCCCCTCAGTCTCACAAGCACTCCAGCTGTCTCCCCTTCAGACATACCTTGAGCAGATTCTCCTCACCCTGAGCAGCATTTTGCTCCACTGAACGTGTCCCAGTGAATTTGGGAACACACGTCCCACTGAGTTTCATGGGAGCTAGGCAGGAATAGAGCGCAGCTCACCATCAGTAAGTGGGACAGACACTTACGAAGATGCTAGCATGAACAGATCATGAATGATGACAATGCATGTTTGAAATAAAACCAATATGGTTGCACAATATAAGCAGCTTCAAATGAAAAGACAAACACTGAATTGCAGAGGATGTCTTGATTCCATTTGGAAAGACAGAAATGTAGTGTTAAATGAGAAAATGAAAATATTTCCTCCTTTTATCTTTGTTTTGTACTGGCGTGAGAACAGAGCCTCGCATTTTCCAGACACTACTAGGAAACAGATTCATAATGATACTCAAATATAGCTACTACCATATTTAAATATTTCTTTGCTGTTTATTACTTACACAGTCAGCTATAGCTGTTTCCAATTCAAGATGATTACGAAATGCATACGAAAGAGCTGAAGGGGAGGAGGTAACAATTTTTGTTCCTAAACAGCTTACCTCTTCAAAAAAGAACAATGTTTACTGAGATAAATGAAGAGAGGGTGGTTGTTTTAGATCACTATGACTAATGTTAAGAAACAGCTGGTAAGGAATATTAGGTAATCACATACACAGGCTGCACATTGGGAACATTACGCTAACATACCTACTATAATTTTATTCCTTTCCCCACGCATTTATTCAAAGCTGCAGCTGTGACACTGGCTTTTGAACATTAGAAACTATCAGGAGAAGCAGCATGAATCATCATCTTTTGCTTGTGTTATTTAACTTAGTCACTCAAGTGCAGTTCTTCTAAGAGAACAATAATAGAAGGAAAATGATAGTTTCAGAGATTTGTGAAGACTTTCCTTTCCTTTCCTTTCCTTTTCTTTCCTTTCCTTTCCTTTCCTTTCCTTTCCTTTCCTTTCCTTTCCTTTCCTTTCCTTTCCTTTCCTTTCCTTTCCTTTCCTTTCCTTTCCTTTCCTTTCCTTTCCTTTCCTTTCCTTTCCTTTCCTTTCCTTTCCTTTCCTTTCCTTTCCTTTCCTTTCCTTTCCTTTCCTCTCCTCTCCTCTCCTCTCCTCTCCTCTCCTCTCCTCTCCTCTCTCCTCTCCTCTCCTCTCCTCTCCTCTCTCCTCTCCTCTCCTCTTCTTATAGGAGATCTTAGAGGATGTAGCACTGTGGTTTACAGTTTAACCTCCAAGCCAGGGGTTATTTGAATAAATAAGAAACAGACAGCATGGTGCTATTTCTACTTTCATTTTGCACAAGAGCACATGGAATGATGCATTGTAAGGAACAGGAACATGTGCATGCAATATCTGACCACACTTTGACATTTTATCAGTAGCCTTTCAAGCCTCCCCCATCCATATCTCAGTTCTCTAGTTATGACTTTTCTTGTGGATCACAGGTCTGTTAATACAGACTTACTCAGATGCTGATGAGGCAGATATCCTGGGAGCAGCCCTCTGCCCTTGCCACAGTAAGAGGTGGGCAAGAAAGCCATAAGGAATAAACATGCAGTGTCTAACATCAAACAGATACTTTAACAGATGCTGTAGCAAGCTAAAAAAACAGTGCCAACTGATACACAATAATTATGAGCTGGTAGAAATGGGCCTAACTTACATTTTCAAAGGAAGACACCGAACAGAGCAAGACTTTATTGCCACAGAGCTGGGCATAGCCAAATAAGAAAGTGCCAGAGATCCAGCCAGTGACCTTCCTCCAACCTGAAACCTCCAGGGTCTGGGAAGGATCAGCGCACTCACTCACCTGAGGTCTCTAGTTTTCAGCTTCTAGATCCTCTCTTTGGCATCCAAAAGATGGAATCAATTTTTTTTCCCACAGGATTTAAGACTGGTCCTTCAGGGTTGAAATATATTATCTCCCAGAACTTACCCTGGAAGTGCAAGCTCTCTGGTGTGCCATTTAGCTCTCTACAGGTATGTGGAGAAAAACAAAAGTCAGACTAATGGACAAAGTTCATTAAGATTCCACCACTACTTACTTCATGCCACAATAAATACATGGGTCTATACAAAAATAAGGCCTTCCTCCTTTTCACCATCTGATCAGAACCGTTCTTTGAGCTCAGTTCAGATCTTTTGGACCTATACAGGGAATTTCTGACCAGAACACACCCTTGTCCTGAAACATGGGGTACTCCCAAACCACCCAATTTTTTTAAACCCAACCTCCCCATTAGAGCAGCTTACCTGTTTCCAATCTTGTCTCTTCCTGAGGACTTTCTATGTTTCCCCATTTATATGCAACTTTTTTTCTCTCTCTGATAATTTTCTTTTAACACATACATTCTGTTCAAAGACAAGATAGCCAGAATAGTTTGTTCTAAGCTTCAGACAATCCTTGATTCAAATGTTTTCTATTTCAATAGCTAACCACTGAAATATAGGAGCTAACTATTGCCCTTGATCTGAAGAGATGTGACAGTCTCACCTACAAAAATGGATGCGCATGGGCAAAAAAGTATTTATGATACAACAGCATGCATAACCAGAGCTAAAAAATAACTTCATATTATGAACCAAATTCAGGCACAAGTTTCTTAGATTATGCAGGTCAGTGGGATGGGGATGTTTAAGAACACCTTGTCTCTGTCTTAGGAAAATTCTACTCTAAAGAGTGTCAGTGGTATAGGAGAAGTCAGAGGTGGTCTCCAGCTGGCCACCCTTCACTACCAGGCCATCCCTTGATTCCACCTCCTGCAAGACAAGCGGCAGACAACTCTGGAAGATTTACTTAGCAGAGTTGAAATATCGCTGTAGTTTGTTGCACACCTCTTTTCTGCATCTCCCTGCCAGAGATTACTACCTTGATAGTGCAGGCAGTGATAGAGGACCTGGGTCTGCCTGTCAGTCCACTACCTAACACAGTTATATAAATTGCTTCAAAGGTGAGTTTTATGCTGAAATACTGGTTAGTGACCTGGGGCAGCCAAGGAACTGATGTGAATCCTGCTTTGCTACCTTGGCAGCAGAGGCAATCACCCCTGGAAAATGACACAGGTAGGGACCAGCCCTCTCTTTAGACCTCCACAGTTAAATCCACCAGAGCAAGCCCCCCAAGGCCAAGGCTGCAGCACCAGATGTTCCCCAGCACGGCTCCCATCTCTTGACCAGCAGACTCCTCTCAGATGGCAACGTGTAAACCAGCTTGTAGCTCTCCCTACTCCCCCCCAAAACCTCCTCCTGCACAGAATCACTATGGCACCTTATGCATCATCCCCTGAGCTCCAAAAGAGAAAATGTTTGGTCTCAAGAAGCAGTCTTCCATCAGTCTGCTGCGACATCGTTTGAGAACTCATAGACGATAAGCACAATATTCCTGAGTTCACTGCTCCTCGGTGTTGCCTCCCACCATCCTACAAGCCATTACAGTCTGTCACAACAATGATAGAACAAGATAGGAGGAGGGAGAATTCCTCCCCACAACTGTCAGATTTTTTTAACTCCATGAAATTGTGAGAAGTTCTATAATTGATTTTTAAATGTTGCAGAGAGGGAAAAGTATGAACTTTGTTAAAATTGAATACAAATGAAAAGTCATGTCAAACATTTTAAAAAAAATAATTTCAACAAATTTTTACCAGAAGTGGTGTAATTTTGGATGGTGGAAATTTATAAATTTTCCATGCATCTAGGCATATCAGCTAGCACATTCAATGTGGGTGTGGATACATAGTCTGGAGCTACCTTCCAAGTCTTGAAAACACTTCTGTTGGCCAACAAGGCTGTAAACAGCACTTATGAACGTCTCAACCTGCATGATGAGTAGGGCCCACAGGTGAGTGCAGTCAGGGCTGTCTGGCAACTGCAAACTAGGTCATCTGGAGGGGAAAAAAATCATTCTGCTCAATCCAGAGAGGAGAAAAACTAATTTTCAAGTGATCCATCTCAAACTCCAAAATCCTGTTATGCTGTCTAGTTTCAAGTAAACCAGAGCAGAGATGTCTCTGGCAATATTAACTGTTTGAGATCCCAATGGTGGTTCCTGCCTCAGGTTGTCTCACTGCCACCACAATCTCCAGCTTTCTTCCCAAAAGTTTAGCTGGGTCTACCAGGACAGAGTGTTGCCACATGATAAACAGGAGTCCCACCCAGCTGTACTCCCTCTTTACCATCATTTCCAGGCAGGTGAAGAATGCCTTGTTAGCAGGCAGATTTTCCAAGGGCGAGTTAATGTACCACTGATAGCTATACAGCACACACAGAGTTTGCCATGAGATAAAAAAAGAAAAGGCCTCACTATTCAAAAGTACCACCTGGACAGGTGCCTAGGTCATCTGGAGGTATCAGGTGTATGCTTATGGACACTGACTACTGTTATACACACTTCCCCATCCAAAAGACACAGTCATTCACATAGCAAAAATCAAAACAATGCATGAGAGGAAATCTCTTACAATTGTGGGTGATAATCTAGGGCCTCCCAAAGTGAAGGGCTGCCTCTCTATTACTTGTCCCCCACAAGACCAGTTCTCTTTGCTGGGACCACTGGCTCTCAAACTGTGCCTTGCAACTTGTTGGCAGAACAACATAGGGATTGCTAAACTTGCTTGGGTTGCAGATTACGAAAGGTTTTATGTGTGTCTACCCATTCTTGCTATGGCTTCTGAGATCGCTCTTAACACTAAACTAGGTTAAAGAAAAAAGCAACAGATTCATTCTAGCAATGCAAAGCTGATTCTTCCACTCGTATTTTTCTTTTCACTTACGTAGCTAAATGAACAACAGCTATAAAATCATACTGCAAGTCTTACCCGTCTTGTACACCAGAAGTATTTCCAGGGCTCTTTTGATGAACCAGTACTTTCCAGAGATGCCACATTAATGAACCTTCGTAGTTTTAGGGGAATTATATTTAGCCAAACTGAGGAACAGATAGTGATCAGAGGTCCTTCCCACCACTTCATATAGTTTCTGAAGTTCATTCTACCAACGTCACGAAGAAGCAGACTCAAAAGCCTCTAGTGGGTTTGATTGCACAAGGTTTCCACTGGCACCTTTTGATGTTGGCAGGAAGTTGTTAGGAGGATGCCAATGCCCTCAGACCTGGGACAGGTATGGTCACAGCGATACCAGGATGCCTGCCTGATCCGGCTCAGGAGTTCCATGGCCAGCTAAGGAAAGCATATTGCTTCCCCTGGTCCTCCTCACGAGAGAAGCGGGCTTGATGCATGTGTTACAGTCAGAACAAGAAGTTTGGTTTATTGTCCTAGTTTAGTCCACAGTGATAAAGCACAAGACTGCCCAACAGGTATCCCCAGATATCCCACAGCACTAATCACAACTTGCTACCTCTCATATTCCCTTTTCCCCTTCTCGCTCTCTTCTGTTTCACCATCCTCATTCTCTCCCAAATGAACACCAACGACCCGTTTACTGGTTTTCCCACTGGTCCCAGTGTTGTTATATAAATACCTTGATACTCTAATCCAGTTGATTCTGCCATTCTTGATGGTACTAGCTGCAGCTTTTGCCAAGACCTAGTCAGTGATATAGTCATTTGCCTGAAGCTCTCATAGTTGTCATAATCAGGACCACCCATAATAGGTGTCTTACTGTTATGGGTTAAATTCAGTATGGACACAGGTAGAAGGAACACATCTATATGAGTTAATTTCATATACTTTAGTACACAGATATGCATTATTAATGTTGGCATTACACTATCACTAATTTGTTACTGTAGAATATCTTCTGTAAAAATAAGCCTTGAGTTTTCATTCTCTCCATTCTCTATGATTTATCTATTTATTTGTTTATATATTTCAGAATGTCTTTTCTCGCTCACATTTCTCCCCTCAGATCGTTGGAGCTTCTTGCCAAGATAGATAAACCTCATTTCTCTCCCTGGAGCAGTACCAGTTTTACAAAAAATAATAGAATCTTAAATTTGCACAAATCTCATCAATAAGAATAGACTTAAATATTTTTGTCTTCTATTTTTTCTGGTTCCTTGATAGCAAAAAAATGATCCCATAAAATACTCTTAGAAATATGATTGCATTGTGCACTGTTTCTATCCACTTCTGTCTCTGACTGAATGCATCTCAATAGAAGCCACTCAGCCCTGCTTTGCTTTAAAATTGAATAGTTAGAATCCATGATCAACCACTGTGGAAAGGCCCAGCAGAAAGGAAATGGATAGGTTAAAAGCAAGGAACTTTTTTTTTCTGTAACAAACTCATGGTACTTTCTGTAGTAACATTACGAGCACAAACCTTATTTTTACGATGAGCTTCCTGGCTCTTCTAGGTGAAACTTTTCCCCAGGATAGCATTATCCCTTGTTTGAAGCAACAGGGAAACTGAAATACAGAAAGATAAAGTGATTTGCCAGGAAGAGAGTATTGGTCTTCTACCTCCTTGCCTGACATGCTCACCAGTCAGCAGAGGTCAACTTAGAATGCATAATGTGCAGCCTCCCATGATAGTCCCATTCCCTTGGCCTGGTATGTCCTTGTGTGTAGGATTACTGTCCCAAACACCCTGGAAGGTCTGAAACAAACTTGGCCTTCTAGCAAAACTTGGAGCACAAGTTCTTGAGTGGCAGTCAGGCAGAGCACCTTATGTGAAGCTTATATGGTCACCAGCAGAGCACTTGATGTAGCTGCTCATCAATTGCACATATTTGTGGTTTTCTGTTGTGTGGGAAGCATACATTCAAAGCTGGTCATGTCCCTTTCTTCCTTTCATATGATTTTGTGTGAATTCCTTATCTGTAATAAGTACTGCAATTCAAAACACATATATATTTTGGCCTATTGCTTTATTAGCTCATGAATACTAATAGGCAAGAAAAACCCCAACAAATAAACAAAAGACAAGTCTCTCCTCACCAGATACACACCTGTGAAGAATTTTTGTGCAGTTAGCACAGTGGCTGTCATTACAGATGGTGCAGAGTCACACCATTCTTTGGGGAAATTTAGAGATTGTTCTTCCTACAGGACAGGAGTCCGGCTGGCTGGCATTCCCCTGATCACAGCAGCTGGTATAAGGCCAAGTATTCATCTAAGCATCTAGTGCAGAGGTCCTTGTACCAGACTTCTTTATTCCACTATAAAACAGCCCGGCAAAATCCACCCATACCATTCCCAGTACCTAAGGCCTCCCATCATTGCTGCTAATATTTGATGAAAACTTTGTAGATGTTCATGTAGTACTTATCTACAGGAACCAGGCATGCTTTCAAGAAAGGGGACAAAACAACAAATCGTACAGTTTCAACAATACCATGACACCCCCAGAGATACCAGAAATCTTCTGGTAAACTGGTAAAGAGGTAAAGCAAGTCTCTCCACACATATAAAGGAAGAAAGCAGCTAGAGCACCCCATTCTGACACAGCTTCCAACTAAACCACAGGCATATGAGTCTATACAAAATAAGACTCAAGCTCAAAAATCTATACCTTGAGCCTGTGACAGCTTTGTGAAACTGTACTTTCCTGCCCTTTTGTTAAGATTAACATTAAGATTAAAGAGTGAGCTGGAGATTTCCAAATTGAAGAAAAGAAGAATGAACGCGTTGAGCTAAGCAGACACCATGGAGGGGCTACTGCAGAAATTTTTCTTGCCACGTGTGAGAGACTGAAAGAGTTAATGTCTCAAACACTGTGGTGGGACAAGTTCTGCTTAAAGACAAACCCTGCACAGCAAGGAACCAAAGTGAAAAGCCCATCAGCTCAGACATCAGCAACAGGAGGGGGAGGGCGTGCTGGAGGGTGCACAGCTCCCTGGTCTGATAAGCTCTTCTGATACAAAGATCAAACAACAGCCACATCTGCAGGGAAGGAGAAGTTACTCCACAAACGACCCCCAAGCCCAAAGGCTCACAAACTGCTCATTAGCCTAATGAGTTCGGGTGCCCGAAGGAGGGGCAAGGATGATAAAAGGACACAAATTGAAGCCCCAGGGGCACAAGCCCACAGGGGACTGGAGCCCTCAGCTGACTGAACCAACGCTGGACCCAGGACTGGTGAAATCCTTCTCTCTTCCTTTTTCTCTCTCTGCCTTGTTCTCTCTTTCCTTTTCCACAATCTCTACACCTCATCTGTCTCAAGACATAAAACCATTGACCAAGTCTGGGACTAGGAGTGGATCCAGCCACCCCTGGGCCCTTCTCTGAGGAGGAGTCTGGAAAGGTCTGCTCTGAACCTCCTGACCCAACGGGAGGGATCTCCTTATTCCCTGAACTGATCTATATGGTTACCACGGGTTACACAGTTTACAGAAGTAGTCTTATGCCAATTCCTGTTGCGAGAAACCCTGCCACCTATTATCACGCCTCCCCAGTTCAGTTTGCTTCTGTCACGAACAAAATCTTTAACTGATCATTTGGTGTCGTTTCACTTTAATTTAGCCCGAGGGAATTTCGAATTAAACACAACTCCCTGGTCTGTCCAGCCCGGGTCGTGACACCATGCCAAAATAGCCAGTGATCCTCTGGAATGGCCTCCAGAGACATTCAAGTGCCAGACAGGGCACTTTTACAATCTTACATCACACCCGTCCAACTTGTAACAGAGACACAAAATCCTTAATGCCCAGAAGTAGGTCTTTTTGGTGCTTCAGCTAACTAAGATGGCTTTTTGTAAAACATAATAGCAAGAAATAATACAGTATGGTTCAGGCTAATGTCCAATTTATTGAAAAGGTATTAAACCACAGTTTTCACAGGAAGGTGAATTTGCCCTCAGCCTGCAATTCATTAGATCCCAGCTCTCGCCTTCACCCTTTTGCCATGAGGGACTAGGAGAACAGCAGACATAATTCCCTAGAGCAACACAACCCTGATATGTAGAGCTTGAGTGACAGTTTGCCCAAGTAGGGCTGAAAAACATCTTTCAGGCTAAAACCTTCTCTTTCCTTTCAAGATGAACTTTATCTTTAATGCACAGTTTCTCTTTACGGCGAAAACCAGACTACATGTAATGGACGATAGTCCATTATTTATACAATCAGCCAACATCAGCTATTTGAAAAGAAGGGCCAGTGCTATTTTGGAGCGTATCAATAGGGTTATTACAGGAAAACAACCAACATCATTACTGCAGTCTAGACAGCAGTGACTAGGCCTTAATTGGAATAAAGAAGTTGGATTTGAGTACCACAGCTCTAAAAGCTGATTATGAAAAAAACCACCACCCAAAAATAAACCAAAGAACAATCAATTAGAAAATATAACCTATAAAGTTTATTAAAGGACCTAGATATATTCAATTGCTCTCCCACCCACGCAAATGAAGCCTCTGCATATTATTACTTGTCAATGTAAGGAAGGCCAAGACCTGAATAAATAAATGCAATATGTTTATAAGTAGAATCTTTATAAACAGCAAAAATGTAATATAGCAAGCTTCAGGGTTGAAAGTTGTGCAAGTTGAAACTACTGTCACTTAATATGGACACCTATTTATTAGGTGCAGCTTAAAAAGATCAGTTTTGTTGTGATTAAAGGGCGGAACTGCAGTACAGTTACCAGAAATCCATATGGGATGCCATATTCTTGACAACGCAGCTTTTAATTGCCTCTGAAGTTGGCTCATCATCTTTCATGGGTGAAAACATAATAGAAAAGGGAAATACTATTTCTCGTCCAATTTTCTCTTATTCAGCATTCCTGTTGCCCTCACTGTTATACTATCATATTCAATTTATTGAGGTAAAACCGATAATGAATACCTTTTTAAACATTTCAGTTCTTAAGGTATTTTTTAAAATGAACTTTTATGTCTTCTCACACATTCAACTGAAATTAACATTAATTTGTAGCTTCAGTTTAACAGAACCAATATTCAACAAATTTCCATACCATCTGTTTTTAAAAGAAAAATATTCTTCAGAGTGTGCACTCGAGTTAGCAGAGGGCATATTAAAGTCAATGAATTTAGTGAAATAGAGAGAATGAGAGCTTAAGGATAGAGCCATGGACAATTTCCTTACACAAGGCTCGTGTAGCAGGTGTACTACTGACATCCTAGCCCTCCACAAAATTCCTCAGGCAAAGGTTCCACATCCAGACTTGAAAGTTCAGCCTGTCACAAACATCTGTGATTTCCTGAAAGGCCAATGCTTTTTCCAGAGAAAGCAACTGGCTCGGTTTAAATTTAGTTTTGTTTGTTGTGGCTTTAATACAAATTCAGGTATTTGAAAGGTGAATGAAACACTTGGTGTTTTTTTCTGCTTTGATGTGAAGTGTTTTTAAGAATTAGACTGTGATGCATGAATCAGTTGTCAATTCTTTTTCCTAGCTTACCTTTCACAGAAAGCATTACATCATTAATTCCAGCATAGAGAAGAGCAGGTTGTTATGGTTTTTAAGTGTGTCATAAAAAAAACCTTTTAAGTAGTTATTTAGTCATTGAAACTATCACTCCCATCCTCATCATCCTTAAAGAAATTAGAAACTGCAATTAGGCAATCTTCACCTAATGTAGAAAACTAACTTCTAATAGTGAGGAAACTTTTCAAGAACCCTTCACCTACACAGTTAAGATAACACAGTTATCTTAAGTTAACAGCAGAGGTAATATTTTTGTGGAGATAAGCTTCAGCAGGTCCAAATATTCAAGACTGATAAAATGAAATAGCTCCTGTAACTCTGAAACTCTTTTGGCAATTGAAGAAGAGTAACTATAAACATGATTGCACTTTTTTTTTTAAAACTGAGTAATTATTTATGTACAGCATACTTCACTGTGTTAGGGAATAAGAGAGCCAGGAATCTACTAGTGTTTGTGGAAAGTCAGTGTTAGTTTTATCAGTATAAATGATTATCTGTTTTCAAAAGCCGAATCATTTGAATGCACTGTACTTTTCCCATTTGCAAATACTCCTAATGCAGTTTCATTACTTCTTTTTTAACTAATTGAGAGACAGAGGCTTGTTCCCCTTTCAGAGTTGTGATAATGAACAGCTATCAGAAACATTGATATTTTCACAGTTTGAGATGGTGGCCAGAAAGAAAATATATGCCCTTTCCAACATAATTGTTTAATTATTTTCTCAACTGAAAGAGGAATTATTATTAGCATGTACATAAATTTCTAGTTATACCAAGAAGTATTACTTTAGTTGTGGATAAACCCTGGAAGAGAGCACATTTTAAATCTGTTCTCACATATGAATGGCTCTGGATAGCACCAATATTTCTTCAGGATGAGTTCCACACTGAAAACAAGGCTTAATCAACAGTATATGTTTTAGCATCACTCTGCAAATGTTTGATTCATGTGACAAACTAATGAAATAAGGAATCTCCTTTAAAACACAGAAAGGTTGGTCATCTTCCCCAAAAGAGGAACTATTTTTTGAAAGTTTGACATCTGGTCAACATCCAGCCTGCATATCTCATACAAGACAAAAAAAACAGATTTTGTATTCCATTATTAAGTCTCAAAATTAAACTTGCACTGTGGTGATGAGACCTACATATGATTAGAAAAATGCAAAGTTAGAAGCAGTTTCTGAAAAATCTGAAAATGACTTTTTCAGGTGAGCCAAGGATGGAACTTCAAATTGGATAGGAACTGTGAGGCAGATTTGCTTAAAGCTTATAAAATGAACTTCCCTTGCTTGCCAAAAATGGAAGAACTTTTCAAGTGAAAAGCCAGATTCTATTAAAATACAAACGAGAAGCGCTTACTTTTATAATAGATATAAATCAAGTGATTAGGTAAGACAGAAATGAAATTTTAAAATTGTTTGCAAAGGAAGGTCCTCTGCTTATTTTATTCTTCTGAAGTACATCCTTTCTGTTACACTTTCTGGCAACCTAACAGCTTGTTGTCTTGAGGTTGGAGCTCAACCCTGTGCAGTGGCTTCCTGATCCTGAGAAATCACTCAGGCCTAGTTGTGTGTTTGGTCCCTGCTCTCCTTAGCCATCTCCTAGCTCCTCAGCTAGCTTTCAGTCTCAGACATTCCTCCTCTGCCTGACCAACATGTATCAAAGTTTTTTTCTCCTCCTAACGCTCAGGTGATCTCAAGGAATTATTTGCCCCTTCCTCCACAGGTCTCTGCTTGACTCTATCACTCTCTTTTTATAAAGGAGCAAAACATCACAGCAGCAGAGGAAAAATAAAGCACCATCCATCACTGAGCTTCAGCCTAACTTCCACGTGCACCTCACATGCATAAAATGGATAGTTTTCAAGCGTAAAACTAATCTTTCCCTTAATCCGTGCACATCCTGTCACAGACCCATCACCAAGACAGTGAACAAAACAGCCTATATGAGGCCTTTCAAACCTTTGTGTTGAAGGAAATACACAAAGAAAACAGACCTAAGCAGAGCCACCAACCACCCATATGGATTAGGCACTGCTTAACCAACAGTGTAATGTCTTTGAAGCACCTGTTTGAATACATGAAGCAGAAAACTCAAAAAGAGCTCAGCATCAGGGCATTTCTTAAAAGAGGGGAGATTCTGATATGGAGAAGGGGCAACTTCACGTTGCAAATACACGCTTGAATATTCAAAGTAGGACTATGAGAAGCGTTCAGCATTGATTTCATTCTGCTTTCACTGAAGTCTAATCATCTGAGAATATTTCACCACCATAATAAGGATTTTATCCTCAGGACCCTGTGAACTTTTTACAGATAAAGAGTAACACCTGATGGCGGAGATTTCCTTATCCCCTAGAAACCCTACACTAGTTCTGTTATACAAGTGATATATTCTCAGGTTATCAGCAATTATAAATGGATAACAGCTCCCTTTTCACTAAATAACTGGAATGTGGTCAGCACAAATGTCTTACAAGGTTTTGACTTTCTATCTCAACCTAACTGGTACTTTTCCAGGAGCTTACCGTTCTTCAGAAATATGGCAGCAGCCCTTAGAGCCTTGTGGCATCTGGTAAGGGACTTTTGAAAATACAAATGCACATCACTTAAATTGTTCATGTACATGGAGCACATGTAAACATACCACACAGTGGTCTGTGCCTACCTTTTAGCTGTGCATACACAGGTGTGCAAAAGAGGAGGGGGAAAATGGCTAACTGCAATGTACTTAATATAAACTCCCACATTCTGGTATTTTACTGGCATTATTTCTGCTACTAGAACATTATAGGTAATAGAGGGGACTTTACCCTGATAAGTGCTGGAAGGGCAATACAGCAAAGCCCAAGCAACTCAGGAGATTTCTGGAGTGTGTTAATGATAAATTCCTGACACAGGTGAATGAGGAGACAAGGAATGACATGGAAAAGTCCAAGACACTCAATGCCTTCTTTGCCTTGGTCTTTTCTGGTAAGATTTGCCCTGAGGAATCCCAGGCCCCTGATACCAGTGAGAAAGCCTAGAGCAATGAAGATTTCTCGTCCATCAGGGAGGATCAGGTTAGAGAACGTTTAAAGTGATTGGACGTACACAAGTCCATGGATCCTGATGGAATGCATCCACAAGGACTGAAGAAGCTCGTCAACATCATTGCAAGCCCCCTCTTAATAATCTTTGAAAGGTCATGGGTATCAGGTGAGGTTCCTCAGAACTAGAAGAAAGCAAATGTCACTGCTGTCTTCAAGAAGAGCAAGAAGGAGAATCCAGGGAACTACAGTTTGTCAGCCTCACTTCAATCCCTGGGAAGGTGATGGAGTAAACCCTCCCGGGAACCATTTCCAAACATATGAATGACAAGAAGGTGACTGGGGAAAGTCAGCACAGATTTAGGAAGGGGAATTTATGCATGATCAACCTGATTGATAGCCTTCTGCGATAAGATAGCTGGCTTGGTGTGAGGGAAAAGCAGTGGATGTTGTTTCTGGAGCAAGGATTTTGACACTGTCTCATATAACATCCCCATAGACAAACCAATGAAGTAGGTACTAGATAAATGGATAGTGAGGTGGATTGAAAACTGGCTGAAATATTGGGCTCAGAAGGTTGTCATCTGCTGATCTGTACGAAGCCCTGTTGGATGCTAGTCACCAGCAGTGTACCCCACAGGTTGATACTGGGTTCAATACTGTTTAGCATCTTCATTAATGACCTAGCTGATGGCTGTTGTGTTAAAGCGTAACAAAGTTTGGCAGAAAATAAACCCCCTTGCATTCCAGCTTGTCCTCAGATATCAGAGGGGTTGGGGGCGGCTAGGCTTAGATCCTGAGTGATGTTCAATTCAGCACTATAAGTCTGGTCACGTTCAATATATTGAACTATCACAATTACGGATGCACTAATAGTGCACTGTACTTTCAGTTTCGTCACATTCAATGGCCAGACTTAAGGCCAGACTTAAGGAGTTTGGTCGTCTTCAACGAACTATCACGGCTAGATTTTCATGAATAGTACAGTTTATTAAAGCAGCAGTACAGATTCTTTTGGATTGCCGGTGATAAATACACTGTCTGCAAAGTACAAGCAAATAATACAGTCGACTACAAGCACTACATTCCATTTATGGAAAAACTCTATAGAGATTTCTAATTTTCCTGGTGAAGCACTCAGCATAACCGAGGGTTCGAATCTTACCCAATAGGCATCCCTATGGGGGGAAGAGAGGTTCAGCCCATCGACTGATCCCAGAAGTCAGCAATGTCCTCCTGACCTGGCTATGATGGTGTCTTCTGTTGCACTCTTCCTCTCTTAAGCCCTTTTACATTTTCTTATTTTTTAGGTGGAGCTTGAGTGACTCTAGTCATATATACCTTTATTATGATTGGTGTAAAATCTCCTCACTTTACTTTTAAAGGTATATGCTAGAGAAAATTCAGAGTGCATGCTCAGTGAGGAGTGGTCATACCTTGGAGGTGGGTAGCTTTTGGGATGGAGGTGTGGTTTGGTATTATAATGAGATTATAATGAGCAAAGTTCACCCAGAGAACATGATTTAGCGTGTCACTACTCCAGAACTGGGTGCTTATGATATAAATCAGAAGTAAGACAATAGCATTGACAGAATCTCCATTATTTCACCTCCTTGTTTCAGTGGATTCAATGCAGGGACCTACCATTCTTGTTCCTATCATTCCAGTTCCCTATCCCTGCAATGATATCACAGAGCCTGGCCGTGGTGTCTCCACACTGCTCCACCCTCCGTGTTGCTTCTCAGAGTCAGCGTGCCAGGCTCCCCTGGTGTTGCTAACATCTAAGGTTGCAGGTTATGTTGCTTAGGGAATTATTGTTGAACATATTTTGTGTATAATCCACTGCATTCCACCCTGAAGGTCTACCTTCCCTTAAGAAGGGGACATATATCAATGTCACCTCCAGCAATCATTCCACAATGGGACAGAGTGCACCCTCAGCATGTTTGCAGTTGATATAAGACTGGTAGGAAAGGGTGATAGTTCCAGTGAGCGTGCTGCCATTCAGAGGGACCTTAACAGCCTGGAGAAATGGGCCAACACAACTGTTAGGAAATAAACCAAAGTGAAATGCAAAGTCCTGCATCTATCAGTACACACTGTGGGCTGACTGACTAGAAAGAAGCTTTGCAAAAAAGGACCTGGAGGTGTTGGTTGACAAGTGGAAAATGAGCCACCAAGTCACCCTTGCAGGAAAAGCAGTCAGCAGCATGCTGCTGCACCAGGAGGAGCATCTCCAGCAGGTTAATGAAGGTGATTATTCCCCACGGTTCAGCTCTGATGAGACCACACCTGGAGTGCTGTGTAAGACAGGCATGGAGATAACCGGAGCAAGTCTGGCAAAGGGCCATGAAGATGATTAAGGCTTTGTAGTGTCTGACACAAGAAGATAGGCTGGGAGAGCAGGGATTGGGTTTGCCTGGAGAAGAAAAGGCTGGGTGTAGGGCGCATGTCTTATCAATGTGTATAAATACCTGATGGGAGGCAGTAAAGAAGGCAGAGACAAACTCTTATCAGTGATGCTTAGTGAAAGGACAAGAGGAAATGGGCACAGACCAAAATTCAGGAAATTCAGTTTAAACACAAGAAAAAGCTTTTTTACTGTAAGGGTGATAGAACACTTGAACAGGTTGCCCGGGCCAGCTGCAGAGTCTCGATTCTTGGAAACATGCAAAACCTGACTGGACACAGTTCTGAACAACCTGCTCTAGATGATCCTGCTTTGAGTAGGGTGGTTGGACCAGACAATCTCCAGAGGCCCCTTCCAACATCAGCTATTCTGTGACTCTGTGAAAGCTGTCTTCTGTTACCAGGCTGCTGCTCCTGACAGCCTGCGGCAGTTTCAGAGCAATAGCTCAAGACAGTCAGCAACAAACATCCTCACATCCAGCCCCTTACATACCCTCTTGTTAGCTGAGACAAGCAGAACCCATACTGCTTGCTGTCTGCCCACTGGCATAGTACAGAAAGTACGAGAGGAAAGAGCTTTGCAAGGGAGAACCTCCTGAAGTAGGGCTTTAGTCGCTGGTTCCAAGCTATTTGCCTTATTTGTTACCAGTACTCTTGTGTATGTCACTTGGTTCTGAAGATTTCCAAATGCCTACAAGTGAGTATATTTTGATTTTCCATGGTTGACATCATATTGTCCACTCCACACCACGGCAGACCAATGACAGGATAAGGCAATACAAACGTTGATTAGAAAGAAGGAAGCATGTTACTACATAACAAGGACTAACATGTCTAGTTCTTTAAATAACATGTCTATTCCTTTAAATATACTACAGAACATTTATTCTTTCCCTAAGTTTAATATAAATTTCTCAACATCACTGGGCGGAAGGAAGTACCAAAAAAACAGAAGAAAATACCATGGGATATAACTAAGACTTCAAGTTTTGCATTCTTCTGAGCAGAGATGGAATCTTAATTTTGCAGACAAAGGAAGAAAGTTGTGGAGTTTTTCCACAGATCCAATTCCAGCTTTCTTTATGAAGTTGAAAAATGCATTGAGAATAAAAAGAAATACATTGCTAATGGGGGGGGGGGGGGGGGAAGTAAGAGGAGCATTGTTTCATCCTTCTCCTCCCATTAGCCTTGTCTCCAACTGCAGAAGCATTTGATTGCACAGAAAAGACAGTGATCCTATTCTTCCACAAACATCGTCAGCAACTAACAGGAGAGAAAAACAGTGGAAAACTTTGATAAACCTCTTCTATCTATGGGATAAATGAATGTCCCCAAACTTCTCTGGAGCGCTGAACCACTCCTGGAATCTTGTGGACCATCCATGTGGGACTTGTCACATGCTGGGGAGTCAGCGGTCATGTGAGGTCACACAGCAAGGGAGAAGCATTGCAGCACAAGATACCGATGGTAGACTACAACATCTACCATACAGCACTGGTTAGTTCATAAATGTTGTATTTCCTCACAGTTCTGCAGATCTGCTCCAGAAAACTTATCATGGCCTTCCAAACCACCAGGATATTAGAGATCAAGTATGTAACATCTTCAAATAAGCTAGATGATAAGTTTATCCCCTTATTTGCATATGTAACCTAAGATGTAATTGGATTCTGTAACTTGGCCACACTGTGAGGCTTCTACAGAGACTAAAAAAGGTGTATATTTGTCATCAGCCCCATCTCCACCATATTTCAAATATCTCCTAAATTAAAATAAATGCTCTAGAGTTTACCCAGCAAAAGCATTATGCAGCTGTATTTATTGGATGGAACAACTTTCTTGTAAACAGCTTGGGCTCATAACAGCTGAACTTCAAAAAAGTAAGCATTTCAGCTGGAGACAGTCATCCAGCACCAAAAATTTGGACCCAAGGAGCTTAAGTTACAGCCAAAGAGCCTTTTCAAAAGGGAGTCCTTATGATGAAACATATCCAAGAATGCCAGTTATGGATGACACCACCTACAGTCCTTTATTTTGTTTATGCCAGTCAAGTTTAAACACCACCAAATTTCTATCCATTACATTTCATAAGTAATATCATACAGTGGACCTGTATATAATGTGTAGCAATGATAGTGAGAACCAGGACTCATACCTGAGTTTCATTCCAAATTTTGCCACAGATACTTGCATCAGCAATTACTTAACTTACCTACGCATAATATTTTTTTAAAAACAGGCTGGACTGCGTGATGTCTTCATCATTCACCCATTCTTCCCATTGAGAGTGGAGGAGGCTTTTTATTTTTCCGGGGCTATTCAGATGTAAGAGGTCCATAACAGAAATGACAAAACCAATATCTCACAAAGGTATTCAAAATTGTAATATATAGTGAAGTATTTTAGAGACTATGGATATAAGCCATTGCAGCAACCCAAACATATAATGAGAATTATCCTTACATAATAAGAATATCAGTCTATTCTGATACAATTCTTACATTATTTTCAGTTGCTGATGACTTTCCTAAATTAATGCTTCACTTCTGGCATGTTGAGATCCCATAATTATTTCCATACCGTAACTGACAGAAGAGGTGCTTTCTAATGCTTGCTAAGAAGAAAGAAAAAATTTAAGGGAGCAAAATGGTGCAGCTGTGCTACTGAAATCAGAATACTACAGAGTGGAATATTTCCTATAATTTCAGTCACTAGGTAATCTTTCTGTTCCATTCTAATTGGCTTTAATTAAAGGATCTATTCAGTTTCTAGACCTTTCTAGTAAAATTCCTAAACATCATCTTGAGCCCCCACTCAAAAGCCTGCTGTATGAAGCAGAATTTATGCCCCAAACTGAGAAAACATCCACACTCACATGCAGCAGGTCACTCAAAAGGTTTATATACAAGCAGAACTTCAGTGGCTTTGAAGATGACAACATAACCAAAGCTGAGTTTGGGAGACCTGAGCTACAGTAATAAAAACTGCCATCAGCTAGCCTCCTCCCTTTCTTAGAATATTCCAGCAAATGTCCTGGCCCACTCCTCTTCCCATAGGTGTGAGTGGCCACTGAAGTAACTGCTATTACCCTCCTCCACTGGGGTTGGCCATCCACATTATACTTCTCAGATAACTTCAGCAGATGGTTGGTCTCTTGTCGCAAAGGGAAGGGTAGTTTCCCAAGGCTCTTCTGATTACCCCAGCTCTGCCCAGAGCAGAGCCTCTGCTCACGGCTTTTGTACTCAACGACAACATCTGTCTGGGTCTACTCCACGACGAGTCCATTGTTGGTACATACAATTCTGCCAGGCACCACAAGCAGCTGCCATACCTGCTAGCCAATTTAGTGACCTATCAGCTCCGTCAGGCCAATGCACCCTGGGCACTCCTTCTTTCTTCGTTCACAGAGTCATTACTCAAAATGAACTCCAATGAGTCCTGACAATAGGGAAACATTTCTAGATTCATGCCGGAGCTATGGCTTCATCGCCCCTGTACTATAGATTGCAAAGCAGTCTGGGCAGTCCTCAGCAAGCACAAATATTTATGTTATTTTTTCTCTCAATTTAAAACTTAGTAATAGTTTTCCAAGTAGGATGTCAGCTGTCTCAAAGTTCACACGTAAATGAAACCTGGACCATCTAATCAAATTATCTCACACTTCAGCAGATATCAGCAGAATTCTTACTCCCCAAGAATGGCTTGCTATATGTGGGATGCTCAGGAAAGGCTGCTCTTCTCTGGGGTCAGCAGGAAATATCACTGGTGAACATCTTTGTTTAAGGCTTAAAGTCACTTGGTCAAGACCTATATAAAATGATAGTTTGGGGTCCAGTTATTAATTTCTGTTGGAAGGACTTCAATATTCAGAACTTCAAAACTCACGTATGTTCACCCTGATAAAATTCAGAGGAGCCTCTAACTTGATCTAGGGGATCAAGTCCCTCTGAAAGGGGGGTTGCCAAAACTCTGGCTTACTGCTTGCTAGAAAGGCTCCAGTTAATACGTGACACAGAGGATTTCTCCCCACAGAGGTACCTAGTGTCTTACAGTTCCACAACCAGCTTCTGGCAGCTTCATAGGCAAGAGCTTCAAAGTTTGTGTAAAGTGGATAATAGTTTAAGAGCCATGCTCTGATATAATCTGGTACGTGCTGGTACATTTGCCACTCCCTGCAGGAGAGAACAGTATATTACTGTTAAACTCACTGAGAACCAACTTTAGAGCTAGGCCAATTTGAATTGGATAATTAGCTTCCTTCATTGTATCTAAGTTACAGTTAAAATGTAGCTTATAACACAAATGTTATTTTCTCATCCTTCTTTTTGATAGGCTAAGGATAAGGATTTTATGCCAGAACCCCTAAAATTTTCAATACTATCTTACCAGCCTGCTCTAGTCACAAATTGACAGAGAACAGTAGCCGAACACGAACTGTGGTCTGGTCCCAGAGGGTTCTGCTGCAGCAACATCTCAGCCATTTCTATTCATGTCCTTGCAGGTCCATTCTCCCTCCCATCTTCACTGAACAGCCGCCTGAAAGTGCTGGCAGAATTCAGAAGACACTGCAGATTGAACATCCAGTGCACGTGGAGGAAAGCCAGTTGCATACCTCTTCTAGGTGTCGCACAATGAGTCCTACAGCCCAGCTGTTCCAGTGCTTTGCCCAGATGGAACTAAACCCTAACAAGGTGGAAACCTTGTGAAACTGAGAGCAAAAATCCTGAAGGCTGAGTTACCTGTACTGGTGTTCTGACTCCAAGATAATCTCAGCAGTTTTTAGCCGCAAATAGAGATGCCACTAAAATTATCATTTCTACATATTATGACGTAGCCGTGGTTCTTTCTTATAAGCATAGTTTCCAGGTTTGACTATTGCAAGACAGCTTTGCCGTTTTTAACTGATGCCTGAATTGCTTCAGTGAGTTCAAAGTGCATCAGCCCAACTCTTTCAGCCACACTGGTCACTCAGCACCCATTACCCTGACTCTGTCAGGTTACATCAGAACAAAATTACTCAGCTTTTCCTTTCAGAGCCCTCCATGGGCTACCTAAAAGGTTCTCACCGAAAGGAAAATTATTTGCCACTGAAACTTTCTCAGTGAAATTCACATTTCAGTAGTGACCTATATTGTGCTGGCAAGCCAAAGAACAGGTCTGGATTGACTTTTTAAGGGTGCCTTGAGGTACCTTGAGAAGTCTCTGTTCCTACAGAGGAACTGCAAGGGGGACACCAGAATGCATCCAAGAATGCCCAGGGGCTTAGAGTGGCATAAGGCAACCTGCTGGTACACCAGACACAACCAGAGTGGCCACCTGTAGATTGCCAGCAAGACAGCATTATGTTCAGAGGGCAAAAGACTTTGCTGCAGCATCCTTGTGGCCACCTACCAAAGGCCATGCAGGACAGTGGTTCACCAGTGACTATGTCTTCAGAGAGATTCTTCCAGCAGAAATGCCAAATGAGTGTGAGTCCCTGTGGCTTTAAGTTTGAAAGCAAAGTTTCCTTTCTGGCATGTCCTTTGTCATACTGAAGCAAAATATTATTTTTAAAAAACATGAATGTTCTGTACCTGTAATACAAAATTATCTGCATTGCCTGTAGTCCTGGAATAATTCACAATCCTACGGAGTAGACATGTAAAAACCCCTTATATTTTAGTTATCCCTTGTGCTTCACAGTAAATCAGTATAATCTGCCTTTTATTAGGTTACTGGATGCTGTGGCAAGAAAAAAAACCAACACATTTGGCTTTTAAGCACTTTGAAGTGACTACTTTGAAGCCTCAGCAAGTGATAATCAAGAAAAATGGCACAAACATCTTATGATAAACCTTCTCTATATATTTAAGTAGGATTACTTGTGAAGCCTCAAAAATTAAAATGATTATATATAGCCTTACTTAAGACTTGAGTTTAATAAAGCATATGATAGTGGTTTTCAAAATCTTCTCTTTTTGAACTAAGGTAGCTATAGCAATGCCAGTCAAATGAGCTCTTCTGTGAGTAGTAGAACTCATGAAAGATGGTTCCCTTCATCCCATAAACCTACTTGACACCACCATTTCTCATCATGCCACCCCAACTGGGCAAGAGAGCACATGCAATGTGGATAGTCCGAAGTTAGACTTAGATCACTGCTGCTTAATAAAATATATAGTGTTTGCTTTCTGCCTACCCTTTCCTCAGCAGTATGCTAATTTGAGTCTCTTTCTTCCATGCAGTCCCTAATTTTTCACATGACTTGAAGGAACATAAAGTAAACTAGAACTCTTACAGGTAATTCAGATTTGGTTGAATTTGACCAAGGAATTCAAAAGATTTTAGTGTAGAAGAAGCAGATGGACAGACAATGAATGCCACAGCTTATGTCTCTCCCAAAGATCTTGAAATCAAGTTAGAAAATAACTTCTCTTAAGTAGTCCATTCAACTAGAATTACTACCTGAGTTTTCAATGTTATAAAAGTAATTATCATTTTCACCATGGAGTGATTCCAAAATTTCTTGTTGGCTATTAAAAAAATTAAAAAATATTCAGAAAGGTCATGAAATCTCAATCCTCTTGGCAGATATATGAATTTTGCTATCAACTTCAGAGTCTTTTTTTCTTGTAAAATCCTATTATTCAGCAAGGACAGTATCATTTCTCTATAACACCTCTTCACCTTTGGGTACAAGAGTCATCTTTCTGACTATCATTATTAGACTATGGAACCCAGGTACTCTTGTCTAAATATTTCCAAAATGTCAGTTAATAATTGTCAGGTGCTTTAACATTTCTTGAAATGTAAAAACGTGAGGGAATGCACATAAGAAGGCAATGACTAATATATAATCTAGCCATTTGACACTTAGGGAACCTTACATTTACTTAAGTTTGCAAGAAACAAAGACATTTGCTATAACCTCTTCTCCACCAATATCATCTTTCCTATGTAATCAAGTTGCTCAGGACCATCTAAAGGTCTACATAAGTCAATGAGCTGACCTGGGAGCAGACTGGGAACTGCACTGTTCATAGCAGCAGAAGCAATTGTTTTGCAAGCATACATCTTTGCAAGCATTGCCCAAGATTTTTCATACAACAAGGAAGACTTTTTTTTAATTCTTCTGTCTGTCAAGCTTACAGGTCATAGACAAATCTTACCTGTATAGCAGCAGTTTCATATCTATGAAAAACTGTTCTTCAAGATTACATATAAACGAAGTATGCATATAAAAGCCAGCTGAATTGGATGGCTAATGCTCACAATTAATTGTTTGGGTTGTTAACTTTTGTCATTTAACAATGACATTTCTTTTTCATTTTTTAGGACTGGCCCCAGAGACAAGAGTCCAAGATAGCCAATACCTATCAAAAGTACTCATAAAAAGAAGCCCACCTGTAACTTTTCAGACAATTGATCCTTCTATCGAAATATGTCAGGGGAAAGCTTCTTATAAAATGTTTTGAGTAGCAGGTAACAATAACACTTAAAAGTTACCACAGTGGAACTAACACAATGCAGACATTCCCTTGGGGAATACGTCAATGTCTCATTTAGGAATTTATCTTGGTTTTACATACTGTGTCATGATTTTCTTGTTTGTAAACTGTAAAATAAATACATTTCTGTCTTCAAGATAAACCACAATTCTGAATCTTTACATTCAAAATGTGGCAATTTAATCATTTTTTTTACTAAGCCCAATTATAAACATCTGTAAAACCTGCTTTTTGACTAGAAAGTTCTATTTCAGACATTGCATGACAAAATTTCCACAAAGGAAACACCTCAGTTCAGCATTCATCAGACAACTATGCTTGCTCACAAGTTTTTTGTTGCAGCAATTTTAATTAGAATAGCAACTATTAAATTCCACAACACAAGCTCCAAGCTCTCCCTGGCTTATCAGATACATTCAAAAACTTCCTACTGCAAGTCAGGCCAGCCATAAAATTCACACAATCAATCTGAACAGAACCTGAATACATCTCGGCACTGGGCATTTTAGTGACTGGTAAGTGGCCAACATGGACCGCTTTTCTGAAGAAGTCTTTCTGAGCTCAGGGAGAAAGAGGTGAGAGCACATGCAAGTAACTGTAGACAGGAGAATGTTTTTGTAGATAGACCTTTTCTCAGCCTGGCAGCAAGAAAAGCAGTCGCTGCAACATCATCAGCCTATTGACTTTCAGCAGACTGGAGGAGGGTTAAAAGAAAAGAGATTTGCTTAATGCAAGGATTCCTCCACCAAGGATGGGATAAAAATGGAAGTCTTTCTGTGCAAATATTTTCAGAATATTCATCAACTTGAATTTGAATTATAGGATGATATTAAAAAAGGTATTAATAAAATAACAAATACACTTCACTGAAAGATAAGACTTCTTGAGCACAGAGATACTGTTTGAAATGTTTGGATGTCAGAACAGCTGAATACTGCATTCATCCTGAGCCTCACAAAGAATGAAGGAGGAAACAAAATAACCCCATAAAATTTAAAAACAGGAAATGAAGGATATTCACCGTTCTATAGAAGACTATCCCAAAAGTCCTTTTGTGGCCAATTCCCATGTAAGAACTCAAAACAGTCATTAAAAAATAGGTCCTACATAAGTGACAGGCCACTTGTTGACACTGTCCAGCAATGTCTTTGATCCATAAATCATCTCCTTTACCGGTTCCGCTATGAGCAATTCCCACATTTGACAACTGAAACATCCTTTAGGAGACTCTGAAGAATGCAAAAGTCCACCAAGACAGACATCAATTTCTGTTCTTCAGAATGATTTACTACAGACGAAGAAAAGAAGGGCAAGAATCAGGAAGTCATGTGAAAATTCTATGGAAGGTAGATTGGTTTTGCACCTCTTATCATATTTTAACATAATGAATGTGCTTCTGTCATCTGGGAATTACAATATTCAAAACTGTAAGTATTTGAGTAAAAGTTTAAATAGGAAACTCCTTCTGAAGACTACTCTCTTCCAGCAAAGCATGTATCCTTTCACCATACAACTGTGTGAGACTCAGTGTCTGCAATTTAAATAATGTCCAGTAGACTTTACTGAAAGAATTTTAGCTTTCATAAAGGCTGGGCAAAACAAATTTCAAAGTGTGACAAAAGGTAATTTGAAGTTCTAGGAGTCAGTCTCCAATGATTATATTTTCTCCACCTTCAAAGGCAAGTTTTTGAGCTAAGGAAAAGGCAAGACAGGAGTGGCTCTAAGTATACATCAAAAGTGCTTACTTATGACAAAGAATGGCAGTTATGAACCAAAAATGCTTAGAGCATTTTTTTGTCAGAATTCATAATAATTAATATATTATCTGATTCAGATTATTAGTGAAACTTGTTTATCCATCCCTTCTGCACAGAACGAATGCTTGGAGAGAAATTACAATAGATTTTAACTTGCTCATAATTCCTCTTCAGGATCCATCTATAAGAAAGCAGAGGCTGCAATTTTTGAGTGTCAAGTTAAATGTCGTAGTGAAGTCGTGTCCTTCATATTGCAAGCCAGAATATCAATATGCTGGGGGGGGGGGGACACAAATAAATATCTGCACCTGTTAAGAATGACACTTCAAGTTTTTCTCATTTTCCTAATGTACATGGCTGATAGAAAGCTGAGAATGATATCCCAAAAACCAGTGAGAGCAACATTTCACCTGCATATATGAACTATCTGGATTTAGCAGGAGAAAATATGATGCTTTCTGTGCCAAAAAGTCATCTAGCCACCTTGGCTAGACATTCTTGTGGAGGCTCAGGAGCAAGGGAAAGAGTAGCAACAGTCCATGCTGCTTTCTGCCAAGTAAAATGGAGAGGTTAGGGCAATCCGCAGTAATTATGATAAGTGTTTTATTGGGTAATATGATAGTATTTTCCTCTACAAAGCAAACCAGAAAGGCCCATTCATCCTGAAAACTTTAATAACAGCTACTTGTAATTGGTGTTAAATATGTCTGCCAGACATAAAGGTTTATTGTGTATGTTATCTTAAACTAACCAATAATTCATAGACTCTTTTTAGTTTCATGGTTGGAACTATCCTGTTAAAATTGAACTCTTTTTCTTCCATCTCAAATAGACCTGGACTTGTGCAACAAAACCAAAGCAGTACTTTTACTATCTGATACTTTATCTCTGGCAAATTATTTTTCAGGTTTTCAGGAAGCTTCTTTTATGTTGAAGCTTTATATTTATTTGTGGAAATGTCACTCTGCTTTTGAGTTTTAGTGATGTGAAGAGAACACAACCCAGGGAACTTCTTCTCAGGTTATCATAGAATTCAATGGGAAACAGAAAATTACCTAATGGCTCTTATTTCTGGGCAGATTTGGGACTCTCCTATGTGGAATAAAACTTCAAGTATATTTATCCAGGGGAAAATGCCACTGTAATTTAATGTATGTACCTGTCCCACTATGCTTAATCACTAGGAGCTGGCAGAAAGTATTAGCACCTAAAATCCAGCTTCAGCAAGTTTCGCTGGAGATCTTGTGAAAATCTGAGATGATGATGATGATGATGATGAAGATGATGAAGATGATGATAACAACACCACCACCACCACCATCATCTACCACCATACTAATGACACGAAAACCATCACCTAGTTACTTCTGTGTTGATATTATGAATCTTTTCGGCAAATAACCTTTTATGCCATATTCATTCTACCTGTAACTTATAAAAAATGGGTAATACTACCTGGTTCTTAAAACTGGTAAAGACCTCTAAACTAATCCTATGATAAAATAAGGATTTGAGATTTTAAATCCAATCTAACCAGACTAAAACCCCTGAGCTAATTATCATTGCTCCTTACCAAATACCTTTAACTGACTCTGTCCCAGACTTTGCTAACTCTTACATGTCAATAACATTAACCATTACAGACCTCCTATCAAGATCAATAGGAATGATCAGATAAATTACATTACTTCAGAATTTTTCCTCCTAGACTGTGGCCTCAGTCAAGTAGTATCAACTATTCTTTTCCTAAGCAATGTATTTTTTTGCTTACCTACCTATTAGACTCACCTGTAGTTCCAGGATGCCTGTGTTTTGGAATAATCTCTCTTTCCTTCATTTAGCAAGACAAAGACCAAAAATTTATTTTTAAAATTCCTGGTGATATAAAACTCAAGGTTGAATAGAACTCTTTTTCTCCCTCTGCAATCATTATTTGTACGCCTAGTATTTATGTGGCCTCAAATAGAGCAACACATATTAATTAGCCTTTTTTTTTTATTCCACAACAGGCTGAATGACTTCAAGGATGCTGTAAAACTCAGTTATGTACATAAAAATGAAACAGAATTAAGATGAAATATAAAGCTCAAACCATAAAGTCTTGCCTAGCCACCCTCTTAGCCTCTTTGGTAGGAATTATTTGGCCTACTATTCACCCCTTACCTGTTATGTATTGATTTCCAGTTAAAACAACATATTATTGAAAGAGTATAATTGCTATGTCAGAGATGTCTCCTGTCAGAGATGACTAGCTGTTTAGTTTATAATTCCACTCCTGGTTCCGTAAACTCACAATTATTCCCAGATGCAGTCAGGTCAGTGTCAAACACCTTCCTGAATCATACAGTGAAATAATTGCCAAAGATTGCTTGACGTTATTGCAGAGACATTATTGGTTATTTGGGTTAAGTTTCAATGCTGTGAGTGCCAAAACCAAAATGAATAGTAAGTATCCCAAGTGCAATCATGACAAAATTAAAATAATTTTGTGGCTAGCATCATTTGGTTACAGGATCAAAGCAAAAATATTACTGGATGCCAAAAGATCAAGTTCTTTTGTCGTAGCAGAACCATGAGCAATGAAAAATTAAATAAATGCGTTAGTGGAACTATTTAGTATGGCCAAAATCTACTTTGCTAAAAACAATTTGCAGAAATCCCCAGTGTTCACAAATACTTGCTAATGAAAAGTTCACAAAATAGAGAAAGGGTCTTTTTTGTTTGTTTGTTTTTACAAACCTCATTGAATACAAAGTTTCCTCAGATTTCCTGGCATCCTTCTATGGCTGCAATCTGGAAGGAATAATCTTATCAGAGGCTTCCTTAAATTATCTCACTTTAAATCATAACACAGAACACTTATAATAATCTGTAGTAGTTACAGGGTTTGTTTCTTTGTCCAACTACTCTGTGATAGACCAGTCCTACACACCTGATTTCTAAATGCTTTCATATCAACTGTTAATTTTTTGTCACCCTGCCTGGAACCTTTATAATCTTTCATTGAGAGAAAAGCTTATCATCTTAAAGCAAAGCTTTAAGGTTCTTGTCTCACATTTGATAAAACATGGGCTATTATACAATAATCCACTGTGAGATGAAGGAAATCCCTACCACTTCAAGGAATCACTCTGTAACCGGAACTGAAGCAGGCTTTATTTACAAATTTGTACGTTCTGCTACTATGGTGTCTGCTTTTTTTGCAAAAATACTGAAGAAAACAACTACACAATTTACATAGACAAGCACCTTGATCGTTCCACTGGCTGGTACTCACCTAGTGCCTGATTTTGCCCTTCCCTGTTCCTTTTTACAGCACAGCTCTTTCCAGCAGTTTGGGCACAGCTCTACAGGCACTCAGGGACGGAAGGCAAGAGGGCATGAAGCACTTAGCAGGCACTGGTTTACAGGCAAGGGGGAGCAGTGCTGTAAAACTGATGTGTAAGCACATGCAAAGTCATGCACAGCCTGAGCATATAATCGCCACAGAATGGCAGAGTGAGAAACGAAAGGTCTGGTGAGGGGAAAGAGAATAACAAAATGTATCTCACGTCATAACATTGTCCTACTTGCAATAAATGTTCCTCTTGATAAGAAGAGGAAATTTTTTTGTTTGTTTTAAGTGGCAAAGATGTATTAAGCAGATTGAGAGCATAGCATTAGCTAGGTATATTAAGAGAAAAAACATACAGAAAGCAGTTACATGCTGCCAGTCCAACGTGACAGCTATACACACTCATCATATCAGAGAGATCTGCACATCGTGCCTGACACCAGCTGGCCTCACCTCAAGCCACACTTGCAGGCTCATTGCCAACCAGTGCTGGTTTTGTAGGCAACCTCAGGATGACCCCTAAAATCAACACAATAAAAATTACTGGGTTTGTGTACTATATATCACAGAGTTTCAGTGTGTTATGGGTCACATCATCTTCCACTGCTCGGCCTACAAAGAGTAGCAGATAGATAATGAAGCAATTAAGCTTCATTTCATTAAATGAATTTGCAGAAAACAATTCAACAAACCGAGGACGTTAGAATTATACACAAAAGCAATGAGAAGAAGCCCAACTTCCGTCTCCTCATGAACTGATGAATTTCACTTACTTCTCTCCTTCTTTCCCTAAACTAACATTTGAAGAATAATTTTTAGGATCTAGCACTCAAAGTTTGGGGAGTCCAGAATCAGGACTGCCCAAGCAAGAGTAATATCCATCATCCACAAGGAGAACAATTTGGTTTAAATTATACATTCATATCCTGATTTTACTGATATCCCCCTTGCCTGACACAGCTCACAGAAAGAATGGTACATACACAGAGATCCGGGCAATTAATATTCTTGATTCTCTCCCTGCCTCATTTTCTACATGGCTTCAAGCACTACAGCAGGCTGGCAGGGGCATTTCAAGGTTAGAGCAGATGTACAGTTTAGGAAGCAGAAATTCAGTCAAGTGAACTCATTTCCATTCCTGACTCTTCCACAGATTTCACAGAAATCTCCAAATTTCCCTCCCCGCCCCCAAGAGAGAAATATTTTGCACTCCTCATTTTTGGTATGTCTTGCTTGAGGTGCTGACTTTCAGGGGTGTGATCTGACCACTCAGTTCTGTAGCAAGGTCACTCCAAAGTGTGCATTTCCAGGCATGCTCATGGCCAGCTCTGAAGACCGGAGCAGTCCTGGGAGTCTCCATGCTGACAGACATTATCCTAATTGTCAGCAAAAGTCTGTTATGTCATCTCATAAAAAGTTCTTTCTCACATATTTTCCTTGCCTGTAAAATAAGGATGCTACAGCTAAAGGATAAGGAAGACATGTGGAAGATTTTTGTCACTTGGTGTATCCATCTCTGCATTTAGTGAGACAGAAGTCTATGTAAAAGAAAAAAAAAGACTATAATCATAAATTAAAGATACATCATACAAGTGAAGAACGTCTCAAAATTAGTATTGCCCAAGCAACTGTAACTCTGTTTTTCCTTTGAGATCTTCATTTTGCCACACTAATATTATTTTAACAGAATAGCTGTGTACGTACTCATAGATGAGAGGCAAGCATTGAAAACTGCCAAAGTTATTAGGTAAAGAATTTATAACTAAATAAATAGCAGATGTTTAGAGAAAACCAGAGACAGTTCTACTGCTGAAGAAAGAAAACCATACTGCTCCAGAAACCACTAGCAGAACAAATCTAACTTCTTTCCCATACAAAAATAACAGGGCAAGTAATTTTGGAAGTCAAAAGAAATGAACCTTAAAAGGGTTACAGAATGCAAGATGATCACACTGCACGTGGGAAGGTGGCTAGAACTCAAGTGCTCGTAGGAGAGAGGTTCAAAGAAATAAAAGGAGATGATTCTTCACAGAACAGCTGGAATTTGTCCAAATGCTTTTCTGCTATCAGCACCTAATTACCAGAGAAATGTAGACAAATTGGATTAAGTTCAAAGAAAAGCTATGAAAATAATTAGGGGAGACTAAACTAAAAGAATATATGAGAAGAGAAATACATGTATAGTGCTGGCTAAATGACAGCTAAGTTACGATTACATCTACAACAAATATTTAAAATGTGCAAACTCTACACTGGTTCATTAGCAGAATCATTTAGAGAGATACAAGAGAGTATTACACAAATATCAAGGAAAAATTAAGTTATGAACATTGAAGTTCAATAGAAGGGAAAACTTTAATTGGTCTCTGAAATTGAATTAATTGGCATAATAGTAGATTAGATAAACACTAACATCTACATTAATTTGGGAATGATCCTGCACTGCAGCAGGCAAAACTAGGGAATATAATAAAAGGAGGTTTCAACGGTTTTTTATCAGCAGGTTTTTTGGAAAAAAGTTTCCAACCAAGTTGATAATTTTTTCAGGAAATCATCATTTTATTAAAAATTTTCATTCTCTTGTTGACATTTTGGACTGGAATGTTTTAAGAATTTTTTTTTTTTAATTTTGGTAAAGTATATCAAGAGGTGTATATATAAAGTAGATAGAAAACTCTAGAAAGTAAATAATTGTTTCAGTCCTTTCAAAAATTATCTTGGAAAATAATAACTATTCCCCCACCTCTACTCTAACATCTTAAAATTCTAATTATCACTGTCATTTGCAGTTACTTTATTTCTAGCTCTTCTTCTTCCAGATGTGCTCCTTCCCTGTCCCATGCCTTTCTTTAGGCACTTACCGTTCTGTTGTTGCCCATTCCCTCCCAGCAGCAGCTGAGGGGATTTTTTTTGTCCCTTCTACCACAATCCACTGCAGCAGCGTTTCACACAGGCACTCTGCAAAAGAGAAGCGTCTGCAGTCAGAACCGCCTCCTTGCCTCTCCTTTCTCAGTATTCTGTCAGCAGGAGACAACAAAACGGCTCTTCAGAGACAGGACCTCACCCACAATTCTCTTATTTGGCATTTCTCCATGTTGATCTGTCAAAACCGCTAAGATTGTGCCATCTCAGTGTCAGGCCTTAAGTCTCTGCCGCTTAATTATGGTTTTTGAAGGCAGATGGCGGAGTGGAGAACTCTCCAAGCCTTCAAAATCCAACCACAAGTTGAAAAGGGAGTCCTTCACAAGAAGGGAAAAAGAAGGTAAAGAGACCTAGTAAAGTTCCTTTGCCAGTCACATCCCAACTTCCTCAGGACTTAAAAAAGCTCCTTCAAAGAAACTTTCAGCAGCTGTGTACCCACACACTCTGACCTAAATAGCACCCAGCGTAATCGGAATGTGAATGGTACAAAAATGCAAAGAACTCAAAAAAACATCACAAGCATTGCTATTCAGTGTTACCACAGGCTTTGGCAACCTAATGAAATAAAAGGGATGCTTAAGAATTATCTGTTAGAAAAAAATTGCTTGATAGACTGCAAACACAGAAGACAAAAAAATGAAAGAGAAATCCCAGGGCAAAAAACCCAGCAGCCTCTTTCCCTTACTGCAGATGGGAATAGCAAGATCTGGCCAGAGGTTCAGATCTGCCACTGAACTGTGTCACTGCTGATTGCCTGTCACCTTTGTCTCCTCCTCCTTCACCTGTGTGACACATCAGTCATTCGACTTCACTGTCCATGTGTCCATCCTGTCCCCAATGGAACACACTTTCTCATCCCTTCACGTTTTCCTGGTTTTCCTCTTTTTTTCTCTCCCATAGCAAAACCCAACAATCCTCTTTTCCACATCACTATCGTGATATTTTCCATCACAAAATGTTAAAACCAAATATTTTTAATGTAAATAAAGGCGACACACCAAAAAGATGTCAGATCAACAGGTCACTGAGACAATTTTGCATAGGCGTCATCATCTCCTCCTCCTTCCCCTCATTTGGAGGCTTTCCATTTTAGGCTTCAAGCTTGAGAGAACAGCATCTTCCCATGTGTTTGTAGCACAATCCAAGCTGGACTTAGCACAGTGAGAGCAGCAGTGTATTGGGTTTGCATAGTAAGGTTTTGGTAGCAGGGGGAGCTACAGGGGGCTTCTGTGAGAAGCTGCTAGAAGCTTCCCTCATGTCTGACAGACTCAATGCCAGCTGACTCTAGGATGGACCTGCCACTGGCCAAGGCTGAGCCCACCGGTGACGGTGGTAGTGCCTCTGGGAGAACAGATTTAAGGGGGAAAAACTGCTGTGCAACAATGGCAGCCGGTGAGAGGAGTGAGAATATGGGAGAGAAACAACCCTGCAGTCCCCCAGGTCAGTGCAGAAGGAGGGGAGGAGATGCTCCAGGCACCGGAGCAGAGATTCCCCTGCAGCCCATGGGGAAGACCAGGGTGAGGCAGGCTGTCCCCCTGCAGCCCAGGGAGGTCCACGGTGGAGCAGATCTCCACCTGCAGCCCAGGGAGGACCCCACGCTGGAGCAGGGGGATGCCCGAAGGAGGCTGTGACCCCGTGGGAAGCCCACACCGGAGTAGGCTCCTGGCAGGACCTGTAGCCCCATGGAGAGAGGAGCCCACGCTGGAGCAGGTTTTCTGGCAGGGCTTGTGACCCCGCGGGGAACCCATGCTGGAGCTGTGTGCTCCTGAAGGACTGCAGCCCGTGGAAAGGACCCACAGTGGAGCAGTTTGTGAAGGACCGCAGCCTGTGGGAAGGACTCACATTGGAGAAGTTGGTGGAGGACTGTCTCCCGTGGGAGGGACCCCACGCTGGAGCAGGGGAAGAGTGAGGAGTCCTCCCCCTGAGGAGGAAGGAGCAGCAGAAATGTCTGATGAACTGATGGCAACCCCCATTCCCCATCCCCCTGCACTGCTGCGGGGGAGTAGGGAGAGAAAATCAGGAGTGAAGTTTGTGCCTGGGAAGAAGGGAGGGGTGGGGGAAGGTGGTTTTAAGATTTGGTTTTATTTCTCATTAACATACTCTGATTTGATTGGTAATAACTTAAATTAATTTTTCCCCAAGTCGAGTCTGTTTTGCCCATGACAGTAAGTGGTTGAGTGATCTCTCCCTGTCCTTATCTCGACCCACAAGACTTTCGTTCTATTTTCTCTCCCCTGTCCAGCTGATGAGGGGAGTGATAGAGCAGCTTTGATGGGCACCTGGCATCCAGCCAGGGTCAACACACCACAAGGAGCAAAGAGAAATACGTTGCAGCAAGACGTAGTTAAAAGTGGTAGTACTTATTGTAATCCATGAGCTAAACATAGACAAATTAAGTAGGGAATGACGTGACTTCCAATTTTTAAACCTGAGGAGATTCCACAGGAAACCTTATCTTAAGTTTACAAAGAAGCTTTCTCCTGTCGTATATCACAAGAATCGTTATGGTTATGTATTTCTGAAACATGATAAGGAGCCTTTGTAGACCATACAGCCATTTAATTAATACACGAAGTACCAGCTTTTTCCAGTCTGAGAACAAAAATTGTGTGATAAGATCATAATGGCAGTAGTTCATCCATGGGTCTGGGTTTATACCAGTATTTTCTGTATGGATAGTCTAATGTATTTAGCTTCTATGAAGAATTTGTTAACAGTAAATCAACATTGTCATTATTTAATAATATGGCTGCATTCTATCCTGCTGGATGGAAATAGTCAATTCTGACTTTCAAACATCTTAATTTCAGAGGTCATTTTCTTGGATGGGCAGCATTAAATAAAAAATTTGCCCAAATCAGAGCAAACATAAAAGTCTAACATAATTTCATTTGGCAAGAGAACTACACGCTGACATTTCTTTTGTCATGCAAATGCGTGCTGAACACACAGGGTGAGAGAGAGTTGTGTTGTATCATGATTATTGTATACACACAGATGCCTATTACAGGCCTCGGAGACAGAGCCACCCTGTAGAAGGGTGCTCTCACAAAAGGTGGGTGAGAGCTTCCCTGCAGAGGCATCCCAGTGGTGCAGGGAAAATAGTGGCAAAAGGGCAGCAAGGATCAGCCAGCGCTACAGGACAGAAGAAAAGCCATAGCTAGGCTGGGGCATGGCCCTTTTCGGGCAGGCGACACCCTCTATCACTGCAGTTTGGCTGGGTCCTGACCTAAGCGAGTGGCACTTCTGAAACACAGCACGCTTAAGCTGCTGTGATTTGTCCCTTTAACACACCAGAGAAACTGTCAACCCCCTCCAAATGCAAATAAGTTAGTCCTGCATCCAAAACGCCCTACTTTTATACTCAGACCAGCGTTTGATGCACGCAATGGGAAGCTGAATACGCTGGGTATTTATGTGGTTGTGCACACAACTACTCTTCACCACCTCACCAGCAGAAATGGGGGCTGAGAAAATGCAGATCTTCTCTAGATACCTTGGGTCAGCAGCAGGGGAGCTATTTCTTTTACCTGCCTCTTACAGCAGAAATAAAATGAGTAGCATGTCTCTAGCAAAACCTCTCCAGGAGTGGCCTAGATCTAGCTAGTGCTTTACTCGTCACTTCTAAGGAAAGGACCCTGTTGCCACCTCCGCCTGCCAAGAGAAGGTGGAGAGGACACTACTGCTTCAGAGGCGGAACGTGGTTTCCTGGGAGATGCTGGAGCACAGATAGCTTCAGCATCAATGACAAGAGCTCAGCACTCACTTCTGACCCCAGTCAATCAGGGGCAACTTCTGCATTGCAATCTCACCACGCTCCCAGGCTTAACGGCATTATGCAGCTTTGCTGGATAGGGCTCAGATGCTCGGCTCTTTGCAGGATCAAATCTGTAATGACTTAAAATTGAAATCAGGGTTACCCATAACTAAATGGAAATAGTGTTGTTTCCCAGAACACAGCAGATCTTTCACAATGTACTGGGGTGCATGTTTTTCGTCTCCACTGAGCTATGAACAATAGGCAACTCTCTGCTTTTATTAAAAACTTTGAGGGATTATTATTTTAGTTAAGCCTTTAAGAATTCATACCTATCTGGAAAGGGCAGCTTGTGTAATGAACTTCCTGTTTTCATCATAGCTGGATACTGCTTTTTGCTGTTGCCTGTTATTACCCAGTTAATATGAACTGCATGGAGTTTATTTTTAGCTCACTTGAGCCTATTGTAAGGTCTGTTCAAGAACTTAACTTTCCAACCAGAAAATGTAATTACTGCATCTAACGCTGAGTTTAGGAATATATTCTTAAGTCCTTTTAAACAGCCAAGATATAAAGTGAAAATGGATAATGAATAGTCGTTGAATACAAGTAATCTGTTCAACCCAAAAATTACCTTTTATGTTCAAATTATACCCTTAATTTCTAAAATAAGTATTTATTTGATAAAGAAGTCATACTCCACTCACTTAATTAACAACTAAAACAGGGAGATGAATAAATATTTGCCAAAATGAGCAGGGGAGTATTTTTATTTGAGGAAAAATATGTAACTATCTAAATGTATTGAGATCATAGAATCAAAAACTTTGAAGCCTTCTGTGTCAGACACAATTTGTTTTATATATATCAAATCACATTTAGCACAAGTGAAAAGTACTTTAGACTGAAATGAGACTGAATGCAAACTCTGGAAAGGACACGTCTTACAACGGTCTTTCAACCTCTTACAGAAAAGAAAGTAACAACAACAACAACAACAATAATATCACACGGAATCACAGGATAATTGAAGTTAGAGGGGATCTCAAGAGGTTACCTAGTTCAATGTCCTGCTTAAAGGAGGATGAGCCTTGTGGTTACTCAGGGCTTCACTCAGTCTGGCCTCAAAATCCTCCAAGGATGGAGAGCACACGACCTCGTCTGGATAATCTGTTCCAGTATCTGAGTCTCCTCGTGGTGAAAAGGTTTCTCCTCACACCCAGCGTGAACCTCTCTTGTTTCAACTTCTGCTTGTTGCCTACTGTTCTCCCACACTGCGCCACTGCGAAGTGCCAGGCTCCATCCTCTTGATGACCTTGTCACAGGTAGGGGGAATGCTTCTACTAGGGCCCCCCCAACACAGTCTCCTCCTGAGGCTGAACAAGCCCTGCTCCCTCAGCCCTCCTCCACCGGGCAAGTGCTCCGGCCCCCCTGACTGTGGCCCTCCACTGAACTCACGCCAGTTTGCCACCATCTTCCTTGTTTTCAAGGGCCCAAAACTGAACGCAGTATCCAAATGTGGTCTAACAGGTGCTGAGTAAATGGGAATAATCGCTTCTCTCCACCTGACTGCACTCCTGTTGCGACAGCCCAGGATGCTGTTGGCCTCCCTTGCTGCCAAGACACATTGCTGGATCCTGCCCAACCTGATGTCCACGGGACCTCCAGGTCCCTTCCACAGAGCTGCTCACTCTGTCCCCAGCCTGTGCTCCTCCGTGGGGTGCCTCCTTCCCAGGCACAGGGTTTGGCATTCGTCCTTGCCCAATTTCTATTATTATTGACTTCATTACGATGGATAATTCCATGAATTAAACAGGAACTCAACATTTTCCTCTCTGTTTTGCTCTACTATTGCAGACTCATTTTACTACAATTTATCTTAAAGAGGTGGATTACATAATTCAGGATACATTTAAAATCTGATTATATTAAAAAGAGAGATAAAGAAGTCTGTCCTATTTTTCATGCAGAATTTCTTTTTCACTGTCTTCCACTTGCCGTATATATTTTTACACTTGCTGATGTAACTACTTTGGCTTTGACAGACCCAGAAGAATTTACAGAAGCTGTACACTAAAAAAATCAACTTTTTGTCTCTTGGGCTACTCTGATAAACCTTGAGTCACAGTACTTCCTATGTGTATACATTTTCAACGATTTCAACATTAAACCTTACCTATGACAATCCTGAAAGTATTTACTTTAAGTCAATTTGAAATTAATAGTAATAACTACTCTGCAGGAAAGGTGAACATTACTTGGAAATAGGTATGTTGAAAAGGATTTATAGCTAAGTGAGGGATGCAAGTTTGACAAGTTAATTAATAGTGGCTTCATTAAGTTTCAATTAATTGCATATATCAGTGAATCTTAAGGAATTTTTTGTTTTGTTGTAAAAATAATTTATTTCTGGCCAACTGCTGCCTGTGAAATTTCACAGACGATATTGCAGTTATCAAAAAAAGATGCTATAAATTACAAAACTGAACACATAGTACAAGCCCTAGAATGATATGTTTCTCTGTCCTTTCAAGGAGCCTGTGTGCAATCTGAAGTGGCCACAGTAATACTTACTTACAGTTTAAACTTTTTAAAAGGAAATGCAAAAGCTTCAGTATTGAAGTTTCAAAGCTAGCTATTACAGGCTGTTGAACAAAGGAAACTTATTTTCATCTTTAAAGCTTTAATTTTTTTGCTACATGTCACTGGCATTGTGATTTTTTTAACTGTTTATTGTCTTTTACTTAAAAAATTCACCCTGGAGATTTTTTAAAAAATAAATAAATCAAGAAACATTGTCATTACAAACCTTTCAAGACAATTTTCAGTGAAAGCTACTTGTGCTTGGTTTGCCATTTGAGTATCTTTTCAATATTATGTCTGTTTCCCTTCTCTCCTTCTCTTTACCTCTCCCTTGAAAACAATCTGACATCAAAGAACTCATCATCAGGAATTACATAGCAGGTATTTGGTTGAATGAGAACATTCGTAGTCCCCACATACAATAAGATGTGTTTGTGGTGGGTTGACCTTGGCCAGCTGCAGGATGCCCACCCAGCCGCTCTCTTACTCCCCTTCCTCAGCAGGACAGGGGGGAGAAAATAAGATGAGAAAGCTCATGGGTCGAGATAAAGACAGGGAGATCACTCATTAATTACTGTCACAGGCAAAGCAGACTCAACTTGGGGAAAATTAATTTAATTTATTGTCAATTAAGGATAGAATAGGATGTTAAGAAACAAAGACAAAAATAAAAACATCTGCTCACCCCTCCCTTTTTCCCAAGCTCACCTTCACTCCTTCATCGCCAAGTCCTCTACCTCCTTCTCCCTGAGCAGTGCAGGGGATGGGGAATGGGGGCTGCGGTCAGTCCATAACAGCTCCTCTCTGCTGCTCCTTCCTCCTCACATTGCTCCCTGCTCCGGCCGGGGTCCTTTCATGGACTGCAGTCCTTCAAGAACTGCTCCAGCTTGGGCCCTTCACCTGGGCTGCAGTTCCTTCAGGATAAGACTGCTGCAACGTGGGCTCCTCCATGACCTGCAGTGTGGATATCTGCTCTGCCGTGGTTCTCCATGGGCTGCAGGGGGACATAAGGACACGGACCTGTTGGAGCGAGTCCAGCGGAGGGCCACGAAGATGGTCAGAGGGCTGGAGCACCTCTCCTATGAAGACAGGCTGAGGGAGTTGGGGTTGTTCAGCCTGGAGAAGAGAAGGCTCCAGGGAGACCTTATAGCAGCCTGCCAGTACCTAAAGGGGGCCTACAGGAAAGCCAGAGAGGGACTTCTTACAAGGGCATGTAGCGATAGGACAAGGGGTAATGGCTTTAAACTGAAAGAGGGTAGATTTAGATTGGATGTAAGGAAGAAATGCTTCCCTGTGAGGGTGGTGAGACATTGGAACAGGCTGCCCAGAGAGGTTGTGGATGCCCCATCCCTGGCAGTGTTGGATGGGGCTTTGAGCAACCTGGTCTAGTGGAAGGTGTCCCTGCCCATGGCAGGGGGGTTGGAACTAGATGACCTGTAAGGTTCCTTCCAACCCAAACCGTTCTTTGCTTCTATAATTCTCCAGGAATTGCAGGGGAGTCTCTGCTGGGACGCCTGGAGCACCTCCTCCCTCTCCTTCTGCTCTGACCTTGCTGCTCGCAGGGCTCTTTCTCACACTTTTTTTTTTTTCCCCCCTCACTACTCGCTTCCTGCACAGCATTTTGCCCTTTCTTAAATACTTTTTCCCCGAGGGACCCCCACCTTGGCTGCGGGGCTGAGCCGTGCCCTGCGGCGGGTCGGCTGGAACCGGCTGGAACCGGCTGTGTCCGGTTCGGGGCAGCCCCGGCCTCTCCTCACAGGGGCCGACCCTGCAGCCCCTCACTGCCAGCGCCCGGGCACCCAGTCCGGCATCGCTCAGACTGAACCAAACTCTCCGGTCACCGCACACCCTACGTCGTCTAGGGTGGCTGATTCATCCTGGTCGTTCAGCATCGCAGGGACAATTAAAGGGGTCTCTTTTTCCATTTCGGACCAGCCTGGCCCACCTCTAGGTGGAAATCTCGAACCACAAAGACATGACTGGTTTTGACGTGCCTGTCCTCACCTCACAGCCAGAAACATTAGACACCCTGTAGTTCTTCTGCTGTCTCAGGTCCAAACACCGATTCCCACACACCAGCAGACACCTGCTCACCTGCAGAAGCTCTCTCCTGGGATTATTTTCCTGTAAGGACAAGTTAGGCACATGGAAATTACATGGTTGAAGCTAGAATTTGTCTATCGTGCTGGTGCTAGCATGTCTTTTTAAAAGTCCTGCCATGGGATATTTAATGTCAAGAAGTAACAGAACCCCAACTTCCCGCCTCACTGCTTATATTTTAAATGTGAATACTAATATTTAGGGCTGGATTGGTCTCAGTTAAATCAGTGTAAATCCAGAGAATCTACATTGGCTTTATTAGTGCTACTTCAGATTCACAAAACTATACCTAGGTATAATAGTTTTGTACAGTAACCATAATACTGATTTCATGTCCTTTAGGCCACAGCACACTGCAGGTCCATTCAAATTCTTACCAAGTAAAACATTTAAGAATATCCCACTGAAATACAATACTTGAAAAATACAAGAAACACTTTAACAGCAAGCAACTGACATAAGAAAAAGTGAATTTTGCATTGTCTGCAATCTGTTGCAATTAATGAAATTACAATGAGGAGCAAGGAAACATTTTAACTTAACCTTCTAAAGCAGTTTATCCAGTGAGATCATTTAGGGCAGAGAATAACCTGCCATGAGAGGTCATATCACTGAAGTGATGTCATATCACTGAAGTGCTGTATTTACAGGATGAGGAGACAAGAAACTAAGGAGAACTGTGTGGAAGCCTATGCAAGTTCTCCTGCAGCAGTGCAGAGGGAATCCCAGCTCATTAAAAATTAATTTTCCGTTGATTTTCTGATGTGTAATCTGTTATGCCCAAATATGACACCATGTTTCATTAGGCAAAGAAAATACATCCCACACTGGAATCGAATACAATAATTGAACAGCTTTAGTTGTTCGGTAAATTGACAACTATGCACCACAAATCTGGTACGTCAAACCCCAAACTCCATAAAATTGCAATATTTATCTCCAAACCCATAACTGTCTAAACATTTACATCAAGTTTCTTCCATAAAACACACATTGAAAGTTTAGAAATGTTGACTGAATCATTTCCTGTGACTCAGTGATTTGCTATTGCATCTGTGCAGAACACCAGGAGAGCTGTTTTTAGCTCGACAATTTTACAATTCAATGGAATGTTAATGGCCTCTTAAATTTCATATAAAACAGCTTCTTATCATGTTCTTAGTATCTTATCAGATGTTACCTAGAGTAAAAAAAACTCAAGGCCAGATTATAACCATGGAGAGAAGAAGTAAGAAAATTCTCCCATGCAACCGATCTCAGATTAAAGATTAGCAAGTCTATGTGCCAGCTATTTCCTGTGATTGATCAGATATCTAGAGAATCATTACTCTGTTCCCCCATCGTATGTTACCCAGCGTACAGGATGAGAAGGAGGTATGTGCTGCTGGAGTTAAAAGTTGTAAACCTACTCCTAGTATTAGCCAAAAGAGCAGTCCATAGATGTACAGGTCATCTCTTTAAAGGGACTATCTCACACTGAAATCTAACCAGTCGAAAGTTGGTTTGAAATCGGGCAAATCCCACATCTGTCTCCCTAAATCCCCCGGCATATTTTCTGTGGCTTTACAGTATGGATCCTCTACTTTTTTAACAGGTTTCACATCCCCTACTAACATATGCAATAATCATAGAAATAAAAAAAGTTGGTGCATGTCTGTATAAAAGTCTTATGAAAAGAGTGAAACTGAATACCCACACTGTGCTGGCACATGGACAGAGTAAACAAGCTGGAAAGAGAGAAAGAAAGAGCGAGAGATCCTTTTCCTCACCCTCCCTTTCCAACCCTTCTATTTACTTGAAGTTTAAGTTTAAAATAAGTTTTTAAAGTAGGTTAAAAAGTATCATCAACTTGGTTTCTTTTCATTTACACATCTTCATTGACACCTTTACAAAGACACTCAGCTTTTAGAATGCGTTGTTTGGTTGGTTTCGGAGAAGCTTTTACTACGTGATTGCTTAAAGCAGATAGGATAGAGCAAACTGCATGGCTTTTGTTGAGCCTGCATTTTAGAGCAAATATCTTTGAAGCACAGCCTACTGAGAAGAACTGCTTTTCACAGGAAACAGAAGAAACTACTGTGCGCTTGAGACAAATGGGATTTTCCCCAGGCAAGAAAGATGTAATAAACATCTCAATACAAAATTAGTTAAGAAATATGAAAGGTTGTGGGTTGATCTTTGCTTTTACAAAGACAAAGGAAGAAAATGTCTACGCTGAAGGACCTACAAATTCCTCTAGAGCAGATTTCAGATATAAATAAAAAAATTTAAATGAATGCTCTGATGTATGCCTGCAAACCAGCCAATATGACAAGAATGTGTAAGAAACGGCAGAAATGTGGATCCCGTTCATTCCCTGTCACACCACACTGACAGATTAAAACAGTGTAACTGCTGCAGCACGCCACATTCCCAATCCCCCCTTTTTTCTCATGCTCCTCATTTTCCGTGTGCACCTCATAACAGCATTTCCCATTCTTCCTCTTTGGGGACTGTTCTGTGTGCCCCTGTCCCAGTTTTTAGGACATCTTTGCCCCCCTGTTCCCTGGTACCAGGGTCTTCGACTCTGCAGGTCACACCTTCACTGCCCCCAAGTCACAGTGTTCTAGCCCTTTCCCTGCCAGTGGGTCTGTCTGCCCCTAGTCCCTTCTCACTGCCAGCTGTTTCAGTGTCCACTGGAAATTTTCATTTACTGGTAATTGTAAGTAACAACAGTTTAAAGACAAAAACCCCAGAGTCTAGTCCCATCCAAAGAGCAAGCGTAGTTGTAATTTGGCATGTAGGGGGAAAAGGAAGCCTGAAACAGCTGCATCAAAGTTGTATTCAAAAGGCTACCGAGGGCCAGTGGTGAGGGTACGCAGCCAAAGGTCTGAGCTGGCTGCAAAGATATGTAATTCTGAAAGATTTTTTTCCAATCTCTGTTACCTTACTCAGTGCCAGAATAGAAAGAACCACTCCCCGACAGATGTTCTAAAGTCTAAATGTAGGATCCCTGCATCGCTAATGCTTGTACCAGTAAAAAGGGGTCTAGTTGTTGTTGTATTTTGTTATCATTTCAGGAATACAATTTTTAGAAGAACAGAGTACATAGGAAGTCTAATGCTCCAAAATTTAAAACCCAAGGTTCTATTACAGAGAGAAGGATCTTCAGCAGTGAAGAAAAGTCTACAGTCCTTGGTGAAAGGGACAGGATTTTGTTCTGGTCAACAGGGTGTTGAATTTATCAGTCATTCAAGTCAGTTTCTTCACTGAGAACAAGAAATCAGACTTACAAAATTATATGACTTTGCTTTTCCTAGTGGGCTCTGAACCACACAAAATTCTCTCTGGCCTTAATTAATTTGTCTGAATTTAGAAGAATGCTCCTATATTTAGCTGTTTGTGTATAATCCTCATGGGACTGAGGCTAAAATTGCTGGTTGATATTTGACCTGCCTTTCGCTATTAGCCATTGCTTCTAAAGACCATTGTATTTATGGACCATCTCTTTTTGCTCTAATCTGAATGTCCACAGAAACAACTGCATGCACTAAAGCAGTGAAGTTTATTCTACATTTTAAATCTGAGTCCCATATGGCTGATACTCAGTATTTTGATACTGTTTGACTTCTACTTACCTATTTTTTCTTTAGTTGAAGATTTTATTAGAGATTAAATGATTCATGTGAAAAAAATTAATTATGGAAGACATGGAACATAGCTCATGAAACAAGAGAAGACAGACATCTAGGTCATGAAATTCAGCAAAGTTCAGAAAAATCCAGGCATGTGAAGAGCTAAAAATGAAGTTTAGCTATCAGTTACTCATGCGAGAAAAAAGGGGAAAAAAGCATTTAGAAAAATTAGTAAGGAAAACTCTTCAATTTTAATTGGAAAATTTGTTTTAAGTGGCATAAAGCCACAGCATAAGTTTGATGGGTAGATAAACCCAATAAATGGTTCCCTGCAGCTGAAAGTATTAGGTCTGTCTTCCCCTTTCTTCTTCTCCTGCTTCTCTTTTTCTGTGCCCCAGCTCCTATTTTCCTCCTCCCCTGCTCAAAGCCACATAATCCACTGTCACATTTTATGGCTGAGGCATCAGTCTCATCTATGAACTGATCTGATTAACTGAAATTTCAGAAAACTACCCACAACGTAAATTGCATAAACGGTCTGCTATTTAAGTGAATTAAACCAGTTCCTGGAGTGATACAAGTGTCAGAGAAAACACAAAGTATGTGATGGGAAAAGAAAGGGAGAGAAGGGTAGAGGATCTCATCTTTTTGGTAGTGGTGAGCTGGTATGTCTGCTCATTCTGTCTCATTTGACCATCCCCTAAAAGGATACCACTTGAGAGAATATGGCTGCGTCTTCGTCCTACACATTCCACACATGGAGTAGACCCACAACTGATCTCAGTGATGCGGTAGCTGTCCTGGAATTCCACCAAAACTAGCTTATTTACTCACAAATCAGTCTTCCTCCTATGGCTTCAGAGCACTCATTCTCCAAGAGCTTTAGCTTTTACTACCCATGTCTCCATAATTCAGTGGAGCTGGTTTTAACGACAAGGATGGAAAATCTTCTGTCTAGGGTTCAGGAGCTCTTTTTCTGGTTTTAGAGTAGCAAGAGCCATCTGCACTCAGATGGTCCCAAAATATCACCTTCCAAAGAAGCCTCTGCCCAATATTCGTCCTGGCTTCACGGTAGAGCAGATACACAAAATTCTGCAGCTCCCTCTCGGCTCAGAAAGGGTTCTACACTCAGCTCCATGTTTGCAAAAGAGATCTGGAAAAAATGTTCTTTGTCTCAACGTTATTGTTCCTTGGGGGTGGCAGAGCATGCCCCTTCTGCAAGAGAGAATAGACTCCAAGGCCCCCCATGGCACACAGCAGCTCCCAGGGAATCTGTGATAGGCCAATACCCCCCATATGCCTCTAAACCATCCACAATCCCCGACAGCCACCATGTCAAATGACAATAGTGCAGAATCCCCAAAAGAGTTTCAGTCTTCTGACAATGAATTGAGAACTTTATTACAATAAGTAGATCAGAATTCCCCTTAAGAAGGCACTCCCAAAGTATGGTCCACCAGGCCAGGCTAAACGCTCTAAGGCTGGCCCGCAAAAGTCTATTAAAATGCTGTTTTCAACAGTGTCTCTTTTAAAGGTTTGATGAAACAGCTCAGTGGCGGTACCAGAGAAAGAATGAGGCTAACAGGCATCCATCAGTCAGAAACTTTGGGAACTACCACCCTAAACTGCTTTTCCCCTATCCTCCTACTCCTGGCAGAGTTTTTCAGCCCCCTTCTGCCAGGCGTCCCTTTACAGATTTAAAGCTACAGCATGCGTGCACCCTCACCAGGGTTCCCCTTCTCCATCGAGGCTCTGGCTCTTCTGAGGAGCAGCAGGTTCCAGAGCCACACCAGTGCTCAGCTTGATGACCACCCTCCTGACCTGGACAACCCCGCCTAGAGAAAACTTCTGCCTTTTTGGTTCTTTTGGGTATCGAATGCCATCAGGGGTGGACATGCTTCAAGAGACCTTCTGCTAGGGTTCCAGCACGACTAACCTTAACCTTCGCAGCACACCACAGCTCAGTAAAGTTTACATAATTCAGTCGACAGCAGTTACACACGGTCTATGTCTAGCGATAGCGACGTCAGCAGGTATTGCCCAACATTTTCCCTACTTAGCTTAATTGCATCTAGATTGCCTGATACCATCTTGCGTAAGATTTCTGCGGTTAAGGAAGAGAACGATGGATTTTTGACACCTACAAGTCTCCCGCCGTTTACACGAGGCCACTTGAAATGAAAGTGGTGGTGTTCCCAGCTGCTGACTACACAGCATGCCTGACTAGAAGATCGTCCTTTAACCAAGAGGACCTCACACCAGCTAATGTTGCTACAGACATCTGTCCTGCTCTCTCTTACCAGCCTGCCCCCTCATGGAGGGAGCGACCAGGATGTTGTATGCTCGAAACCACGCTGTGGTTTCCCCAATGCCTGGAGCATTACAGACCTAAGAAACTGCTCTTAATCATGGCTATTCCTTCCAAGTACCGAAAGAGAAAAGATGCCTTTCTAAGATCCATTCATTGTGGTTTTAAGATTAAAGAAGTATTTCTACAAATTTAGATCAGCCGGTAGTTACGACACAGGTAAGCCACAAAAATGTAGTGCCATTCAGCAGCTAGTGCTCAAACTTGAAGGTACATCTTAGAAGTGGTATTATTCTAACCTCTGCTCTCAACCTAGCCTTCATTTATGGACGAGCCCAAAAACTTTCCCATAAAGGTCATATTTCTTCTTACCATATCCTGCTGTATATTCCACCCACTTCTTGTACTGCAGCTAATATGGGGACTCTACATATTTGATTCATTCATTAAATGGAAAAATGTGATTATGGAATTACGAATGCTGCGTGAGGTGACTGATGGGATGTGTAGCATCCTTCACATTCATTTTGGGTATTTTTTGATACTGAAATACTATAGGTTATATTTTTTGTGCAACAGCTAGCATCAAATTTGGATGCATATTTGATGCCTGTCTCATGGTTTTACCTATTCTACAATACATGTCATCAACATCTTTTGAAAACCTAACTGTGTAAAACTCTCTCCTGGATGTGCAGCTGGAGAATGTACCACCTTCTAATGTCTCCTTGGTCAATACAACACTTAAATCTTACCTTGAATGTATCTCCATGTATCTCCTGTTTAGAAACAAAACAAAGCAAAGCTGCTCCTGGAGTTAGTATTAGAATTAGTTTTGCTACTTCTCTTGAGAATTATCATCATACCCCAGATTAGACTTGCTGTCTACTACACTTCCTCACTTGTTAGAAATTTTGACCTAGTACTTATAAAATATGATAAGGGACACTTTTGAAACTTACCAGTTTGAGAAAGCTGAGGACAAATAACATACTGAGAAGCTAAATCATTGACTGTGTTTTGAAACATCAAAAAGTCTTACTTCTTCTTAACAGTTTCGGTTTCCTATCTTTTCCTGTCTTTGGCACTACTATTTTCACCTTTCTGCCTTTTCCTGTACTCCCCAGGATGAATGACATTTCTTTGCAGACACAGGAAGGAAAACTGTCAGCAAGAAGCAAAACCAATGTGAAGTACTGGCCTTATATTCTGTGAATTGTCAATACTTTCAAAGAATGTATTATTGTTGAAAACTACTCCATCAGAGGTCCTGAACACCCTTAGGACAGCCTCTTTCCCTAGCACAGCATTAACAGTCCCATAAATACTGCTTTGGGGAATATTAGTCACATTAGCAATGCTCATCAGTGTAGACAACAAACAGTGTAGAGAGCAGAGAAGCAGAAGCAGTTGCAATTAGTGTTGTAAAGACTGTGGACAAATGTGTGCATAATTTGTTTTATCCAGCTGATACTATTGCTATAACCAAAACGGCAGGACAATCTGCAGGTGTAAGCAAGCACAGCACTGTTAGTATCAGAGAAACTATGCCATGTACGTATTTTTCTTCACTTAACCAGACCTATCATCACAAATAAAAAACCTACACCTGCTGGTAGCTTCTCATTCCCTCAAAATCCTCTTCAACTTGCACAGAGCATGATACTATAAACCCTATCCACACCTAGCCATATTAATCTCATCATCATAGTATTTGTATTTTTTCCTCACTTGACAAATACATGAAGTACAGCTGCTTCTTCATTTTATTGTTTGCTACCTTGATAACCTTTCATTTATGGCTGAGGAGTTAATTTAAATATGTGATATAAAGACAGCAATAGTCTTCATTGTGCTAATACATTTCATGAGGGAATTTCCTTTGAAGCAAGATGTTGTGATTCAAAATGGTCTCTTTATACAGAAATGCTTCTGAAATTTCCTTCTACCCCTGACGAGGCATAATCTTTTCAGCAAGTGTTATGCTATATATATATATATATCTCATGATGGTTTTGCAATGTACTCTGAAAAGCAAAAAAATATTTGTATTAATGAAACCAACAGTATACAGAAATAAGAAAAAATGTCTGTAAACTACAGTCATTCTGAAGTACACCACTCTCCTAGTCATGAGTCTTGAGGTGCCAGGCCACTCCATTTGCTGATGCTAAACAAGTAAACCTACAATAGCATTTAAGTAGGCATGAAGCTTTTCTTTTCAGAATACTCATGTTCACCGCAGGCTCCTGTACAAATGTTGAAACAAGTCTGTTAGATATTAAAACTCATTCAAGTTGTAAAATACTTTTCACTTCCTTTTCTGAGTCTCTCTTTGCAAATTGCAGGCCAGAAACAAAACCAATACACAGTCAACAAAGTTCTATGACATCTTTTAAATATTTGTACTCCGCAGCAAAGGTAAAAACAAATATCTGTCCTATTTATTATACTATATTTATTATGAGCAGTCTACACTATTCAAAAAAAAAAGAAGATATTCTGACTTAACATTTTAAGTTATTTACCTGTCTGGAGCAACATTACTGAGAAACCACATAAACACTTGCCTATATAACTTCTTAAACCTTGTTTTTTTCTAGCCACATAATGATTTCAGTAAAGGGTGTGATGTTTTTAGCAAAACTGTCAGGTGAATACAGACCTCCTAGCACAGAGATACCAATCTGGATATTAAAATTCATTATACCGGCACAGCTTATAGCTAAAATACAAAATGGTACTAGTAATGCGTTTGGAGAAGGGGAAGTTGTATTCTCTTTCCCATACCAATACAAACTGAAGCAGTAGCACTCTGAGTAAGAACAAGCTTTTCTGCATACGTGTATCCTCTTTCAGATCTAGCTGTGTAGGATGAAGTTGCTACCACTCCTGGTTGCTCCTCATAACCCACTAGTTGCAGGTTACCGCTTGCAGAGCCCTGCTAGCAAAAGAGACTGTATGAGCCCTCCTCCCTCATTCACATTAGTCCATTCTGCAAGGTTATCAGCTGTTTTAATCAAACCTTCTAACTGGGCCTGTAGTGGATGAAGTAAGCATTATTTCCATTACAAGATTTACCAGGGTGATAGTCTTCAGCAGCAAGACTGGTAATGAAGAGATGATATTTTAATATCCGCAACCAGCCCAGCAATTTGCAAAGCCAGCAGCTACCACCGCAGCCCAAAGCGACTACGACTCAGAAGAAAACAATGCCTGTCAGGACCCGCTATTTAGCCCTGCTCAGCCTGCAAGGCATCCACTCCAGGGTGAACTATTAAGGTCTGAAGATACTGATTGATAACCTCATACCTACATACGGCCTCAAGGATGGGGACTCCCCTGCCATTAATATACAGATTTGTATAAATCACTATTTGCATCACCGATGGAAATCTGGCTCCTGACTCCCAACAGGGACATGCTGTTTATTCTGCCTTCTTACAAGGACTGAAATACACACTCATGTTCTGTGGTAATGGTCTGAAAAATAAGAGGGCATCAGTGAAAGCTTAAGTATTTTGGTCCATTATTCTGCAATCACATTATGGTACTCCAGTATGAAAGTGACATCATATGCAAACAGGTAGGAAATCATTCAATGACATCAGTGATGAACCTAAAGGCAAAACTACCAACATCTTTGGTTTACAAGGTTCCCATAAACTATTTAGTCAAATTTCTTCTCCAGTCAAATGTATGGCTCTCTTGTTTGGTTTACAGCATTAGTAGCTCATATGATGCAATTTAAATTCTCTACTATGTGTCTACACAAATACAAAATCATCAGCTATCACTGAAGCGTTAGCTTTAAGAGTAGAAAAGTTCATGAAGTGACATGTATAAAAAAATAAGTTGTTCTGATATACCGATTTTACATCTTTGCCATTGTATTTTTAACCTGATTCTCCCCCTAGTCACATAATATCATGGCACTCATTACTATTGATGGCAAATCTTAGGTACAGCTTTTTAAAGTATTCTAGAGGATAATGAGGCACTACATTGCAAGGCCTAATACTTTGAGTTAAAAGAGATACTTTTTACCAAGACCTGTACAGACAGGGCAAGGGGCAACACCTTTAACTTGAAACAAGGTAGATTTAGACTGGACATAAAGGAAGACATTTTTTACAATGAGGATGATGAGGCACTGGAACAGGCTGCCCAGAGAGGTTGTGGATGCCCCATCCCTGGCAGTGTTCAAGGCCAGGTTGGATGGGGCTTTGAGCAACCCGGTCTAGTAGAAGGTGTCCCTGCCCATGGCAGGGGGGTTGGAACTAGATGGTCTTTAAAGGTCCCTTCCAACTCAAACCGCTCTACAGTTCTGTGATTCCATGATTCTATGAAAAGTAGAACACTTGTATTGACATATTCTGGTGCCTATGTCCAGAACATGAAGGTCTTCTTGCATAGCCCTGATAAGGAAGAAGTCAAGTATTTTTTTATTTTAAGTGGTAATCCTGATGGTGAATGCACCGCTGTAACTGAAACTTTTTATATACTACTGGCATAGGTACTGAGTCACTGATGCAGGTCATGCTTCGAATATTTGCCTTGAACCAACAGTCAATGGTACTCAGCAAACCTCAGGTCACTCCTTAGCTCAAAATCATCAGCTGGGAATTTGCACTTAGGATTGCAGAGAGGACTGAATTTGTTCCTTGAGACCGAGGCCCCAAACATTCATCTTCCTCCAAAATGTAGATGTGCTCATAAGAAACAAGTCATCATTGCACAGCTTAGGTCTACAGTGTCATGGGAATGCACAGAATACTTAATATAGTCACTCTACACACTATGCTAAAAAATCTTGAGTTAATAAGTGAATGGAATTACAATTGTAAATAAATACACAGGCTGCTAAGCTTTAACAATTACATAGGTTTTAGGGTCAACAATTTTCCGATGTTATTGGAATAGCAAATATATAAAAATAGATTTGGTTTCATGATAAAACAATTCTGTATTTATAAAATTAAATTAGCATTGCATTGAAATATCCTTCTTTCCACAACATCATAAATGTAGTCACCACTCCAGTCAGGCATGTGAAAATGGCTTTCTGATGATTCCTCCAAATTCCTTCCTTCTCCTTCTGGTGTTTCATCTTCCATGAGTTGTGGTAAAATTTGTATATGCGCCACCGTTAGTCATTAAAACATGAGACATTAACTAATGGAAGGTTGCTACTCCCCAGAGCACTGTATTTCAGAAATCAGTCAGCAGGTATCTCTGAGACTGCCTCCATCGTACTAAAAAGATTCTTCAAACTCTTTAAACTTTTCCCAGACTGTTAAGGGTGGAATTAAAGACATTTTGCCATTAGACTAATGTATGCATATCCTCAGGAAAAAAAAAAGAAAAAAGGACTCGCCTCAATCTAAAACTCTTCTACTGCCATTATTAATGCTACAGCATGGTACTGATTTTCTCCTTTTAATTGGTTATTTGGTGAATTGAAACAATGATTGCTAGTGGTTGAATATATTCCATACATGCTCATACAGAAGTTTACACACTAGTGTCATATTACAGCAGAAACACATATACATAAATTTCTGTTGGACAAATTTGGTTTCAAACAAATGTCTTTGATTATTTGCATAGTTATTTGTTCACTGTTTCCTTTCCTTTTATTTTCCCAAAAGCTTTACTTAATTATACTTCAGTATGGTTCTTAAAAAGTTCACTTTTACTTCGAAATGTAGCTCTGTGGAAAAAGAATTTAGCTTCTTACTAGCTCTATTTTATTACATTTCAAATCCAGAACCATAACTTTTTACTCCAGCATATGGGTATCACAGCAAACAATAAACACATTACTGTAGCATAATGAATTACTGTTCAGCGGCTGAGCAACAGTAACTGACCCCATGTGTGCTTTTAGCAAAATCAGACCCATTATTTTGAACATTGATGAGGATATACATTAGGTTCTCCTCACAGCAACGACATAGCAATTGTGTTTTTCCAAAATACACATTCCCTGTAAGACACCAGTCTAAATTCTGTATTTCTTCCTGAACTATCAACAAAACCACGTACTAAGCTTCACTTCATGTATTTACTGAAAAGTACTGAAGACTAAGTGTCTTCAACATCACTAAAGGCCTAATGGAAAAATTATGTGGTTGCATCAGTGCCTAAAATGTCCTGCAAGTCCTTTACTGTGGAGACAATGTAAAAATGTGTGATGAATCTCATCTGATCCTCACATCTCACGCTGCAGTGGGAAGGCTCATCCTTGTCACACACAGACAGAAATCACTGGATACGGTGCTCTCTAGAGACCCAGCAAGTACGGAAACAAAGGATGCCAGGCTTAGAGAATCATACTTTGAGGGAAGTGGGAAGAGTAAGTTTTGCTATGAGCATGTGTTTCTTACAGCTAAGTGGTAAGTTCATCTTATAGTAACCCATGGGCTATGTTTGAGTCATCATGAGGTATTTTTTAAATTCTATTATCCAGGAAGAAAACTACTTAAAGTCTTGCCAGCACTTCCAGGATTGCACTGAATGAAAACACCACCAACCTCAATAAGAGCACAGCTCCATACAACCCCAGCGTACTGTGTGCTTGCCTCCACCTGTGGCAGTCCACGGAGGAGAAAGCTTCTCCTACCTTTTGATTTTAGTTTTCTTTGTTAACTGGCCATCTATTAAATGAACTTACACGTTCACTGATAGTGACTAAGGCTGTACAAAATCAAGACAAGAATAAACTTAGTGGGGGAGCTCCACCTAGCTGGCAAAATTTCTCGATTTGGCCCAGTTTAGTTTCACGTGTGGTGAGAGAGACTACTTCACTGGGCAAGTTGTTTCCATACAAAAGCTCCCTGCAGAAACCACAAAGCCAAATGGGTGTCCTCCAGATGCACAGGCAGAACATCACACTACTGATACATCAGAGTCTTGAAACAGAACGTTCCTCTTCCAGAGGTCCCGTTTAGGAGAGTATCAGGGAAAACCAATTCTGGTGAGCACACTCCTCCTCCACCTTCCTGCCCTCTTAATTTCCACTCAGAATTGGAAAAAAAAAATGTAAAGGAGCAAGCAGACCAGAGAGAAAGTGTTAGAAACATGGATGCTAAGCACATGTGTCCAAGTGCACGTCGCACTTTTGATCCTTTGCCCCTGTAGAAAGGACTCAGCAACTTCATAGTCCTTTGTGCTTCAGATTTTCAAAAAAAGAGTGGTAGAGTTGCATGTGAAGGATCAGCAAAGACAATTTTTACTAAAGAAATCCATTTTACAGGTAAGTTCAGAATGCCATGAGGTTAATAAGCATTCTCCTTCCTCAACAGGCTGACTACCAGAATGAGCCTATGAAAAGAAACCTAGGTCTTTTCTCACAAGCTCTCTACATTTTGGATTTGTTCGTTGGTTTGGGTTGTGGGGTTTTTATCACAGGGATGAAGCCGTTTATAAGACCAGCAGAATTTGAATGCTAGGACAGAAACCTGAAGTCAGCTGAACAGTATTATAACAGGTCAGGACAAAACCAAAAATGTAAAGGAACTTTTACTCCAAATCACAAAACTATCATGTCTGTCATGTAACCTATCATTTCAGTCCATTTCAGCTTCTGGAAATGTCAAATACTGAACACGAAAACTTTTTAACTGCTTGAAGAGGGATCTTAGGAGCCAAAGACCAGTATGTCTAACCTCCCTACCGACGAAACCAGTAAAAGCTACTAGTAGAAGAGAATTGACTAAATTCTTAAAAGACAAAAAAAAAAAGAGAGAGATAAAAAAAAAAAGACGGGGTAGTTCATCAGTTTTAATAATGTAGAATTGGTGACTCATGGAATATTTGAACAGAACACCAGCTTTCTCACCAGCTCAAAACTTCCCTAGCATTGCAGGAAGGAAGACTTAAACGGATTCTGTTGGTCCAGCATAATTAAACTTGATCAAATACATGCTACCCAGTTTCTTGAAAGGAAAACTCTAGTCAATGCATGAATATATGTGCAGAGCAAGCTATTGGCAAAGGCAGCAACATACTTGGGATAAATTGCTAGCTTCCATGAAGAGAACTGGTTTGGGGGGTTTATTTATTTATTTTATATACATAATTTAAAGAGTCTAAATAAGTTGTTTCAAATTCTGGAGACCCTCCAAAGCATTGGTGGACTCAGGGACCACAAAACCACAAACACAACTCTCACAGGCTTCAATTTGCTCTTCCCTCCACCACTGCACATTTTTCTGGGCCTTCAAACTGAAAGGTTGAAAATCACTTGCCTAACTGTAAAACGAACACTTAAAAGACCTAGCTACAGGAAATAAGAGTAACACTGTGTACAGCAAAAATAAATTCAATCCAGTAACTTGAAGAAAGAAATTACTCAAACCATCATACACATACCAGATTTTTTGTATTTTTAAGAGCTAAAAACCACTTAGGATTGTTCCTTAACTGTAAAAAGTGATATACTTGCATGGAGCATCTTTGTTCCTCATATGGACTCCTCCCCTAGCTATCTAATTATTGTGCATTTTTTGAAGACAGGAGTTGGAACACCAACACTCGGAACTTTGTCATAGGCAGAAGTTTTAACCACAGAATCTCTATTATTGCCTTCAGTCTGATTCAGGAGACACTTTCCATGGGACAACTTCTTGATACTGTTCTAACAGATGCCGAGCAGACTGCCACTAGAAAACATGTATTTCAGCATTACCTCACTTGCTTCATACAGGCTGTTATTTAAAAAGAAAAACAAAAAAACCAAACCCCAACAAAAAAAACAAACCACAAAAAAACCCAAACAAACAAACATTGGAAAGACTAGAGCTTTCTTTCACTTCCAGTGTGAGTGATTCAGTCTTGAAGAGGTAATAAACAATAACTCTGTAAGCTTCATTTTCTCTTTTTGTGATTAGACTGTGGTCCAGTAAACACATCTGACATACTGTACATATATGTATTCACAAGACTGTCTTAGTTGTCATGTTTCTCTCCAAGTCCATGAAGTAACAAATACAGAAAGTTCAGTAAAAACAACTTATTCATTCCTGTCTTCATTTTTAAAGGTTTCAGGGATGAAGATAAGTACTCTCCACCCCAGGACCCATTCTCATGGCTGTTATGACCAGCTGCTCTTCCACAGACAGAAGTGGCTTCTGTAAAATGACTGGGAGAACTGGTGCGTGAGCTTTGGCTACAGTATCGCTAAAACACAGGCAATACCCAACTCTTGATCTTCGGTACCTTGAATTTAGACAGCACCATCTCCCGTGTCTCTAAATGTCTTGAAGAAATTGGTACCTGGCTGAAAAATGCATCGCTATGACAAACTCAGGGAAAAAAGAGGCTTTGCAGTGAGGAATAAGAAACTGGAAAATGCTCTTGGACATTGCTAAGATGCACCGGAGGCTACGTGCCCTCAGACTGCCTCACAGATCATCTTCCACAGCCTACTGAAAGCTTATAAACATTTTTGATATTATAATCCCCCATCAAATCAAGGTGTGGCGGGCAACAGAACAGGTTATGGTCTTCTGTATGATTTTACATTGAATTTCAATTATTTCCATCTTTTTATATTCAGGAACAAAGCCTTCCTTTCCTCAACTGTTACACCCCCCACCACCACCTCCTGTGAACAAGTCCGCTACAAGCCACACCGCAGAGCATCACAGCGACTTCTGCCGACATCAGGGCTGGGAACGTGAGGCACGCTCCCCGCGTCGGGCCGCAATTTCACTGACCCTGCCATCTCCCACACCGGCCAACGCTGGCTGCTTTGGCGAAAGTATAGCACCATTCCCTTTTAGCCACAGGCGGTTTAAGATCTTTCTAGACCAGAAGCAGCATCACCACCTTTGTGTTTAATAATCCTTGGTGGACCTCTGTCCAGCTAATTTTTCAATCACTGCTTTAACCTATTTATTCAAACCACCTGCAGCAACAAATGCCACAATGTAATTATTTGCTTGGGGTTTTTTTTCCTTTAAAAGTACCTCCTGTTGCTTGTTTTTAAGCTTGCACCCTGAAGACTTCATTTTCCTTTATGGTTTATTACTGAGAAAGGAATTATTTGCTCTGTGTCCTCCTGCCCACCATTTATCCCTCTGCAGAGAGCCATCATATTCAACCCGTCCCCCCTGAAACCTATTATTTAAGGTGAAAAACTTTTCTGTCCTTATGTGAAAACCATTCCAATGATCCTTGTTCGTTTGCTTATTTTTTTTCCAAACTCCACCCTATCTTCCTTTTGATAAGGTGGCCCAAAATGCATGCAGTTTTCAAGATCTCCGTGGATTCATGTAACAGCCTGATGTTTTTTTCTTTCCTTTTTTTTTCCCTTTTCCTCTTTCTACCCCTTCCTAACATTGTTCTGCTTGCCTTTTTGACCTTCACTGAGTATAGAGCTGACATTTTCACAGAACTTCACAATGAGTCCAGGACCCTTCCTGAGTGATAATAGGTAATTTAGAGCGCATCACTGTGTATGTATAATTAGTTGGTTTTCTCCATGTGCGCTATTTCGCTTTTGTCAATTCTGAATTTCATCTGCCATTTTCTCACTCAGTCACACAGAATTGCAAGATCTTCTGCACTGCTTTCCAGCCAGCTTTAGTTTTGGTTTCTCTGCAAGTTTTGTCATTCCCTCCATTCTCCTCAGACTGCTTTTAAACATAAAAATACAGAGACAGCTGCACTGTGTCAGATCAGTGATCCCCCTAACCAAGCATTCTGTACAATATTGACTAAAAAAAGATGCTTAGGCAACAGCATCAGAACACATCCCTGGAAGACTTTCCACTCTCAACCACTCCTGAGTTTGTACGCTGTGTCTTTATAGCTACTAACTCTCGATGGCTTGCCTTTCCGTGCTGTCTCCTTGGACCCAGGCAAACTTCTAGTATTTGTCATGTCCTCACGCGAGGAATTTCAGAGCTTAGCGACACACTGTGCAAAGAACCACCTCCTCTTGTTCCGAACCTGACACCCACCAGCTTCCTTTGGCACCGCAGACACTCGGTCTCTAGTCACCCTGTAATGACACCCATGATTCGGTGGACTTCTGTTTCTGAAGACTGAGCCATTTGTTAGCTATTTCAGAACAGATTTACAGTTTCTTTAGGCTCAGGCCCAAAATTTAACTATCAAGCAAAAGGCCTACAACAGCCAGATGGGCCATCAACATTGTCCAATGCCTTCCTGCAAAAAAAAACTGTAGTGGGTATTTTCTCCCTGCTATTTGATCTCCTTACTATCATTGAAATGCAAGCTACAACAGATCAGTGCGGTTCTAGTCCCGAGAACAGTCACGACACTCCTGCAAGAGTTAAGAAGTTTTTACTGTTGCATTTCAACAATCAGTAACACATCTGTAAATAAAAAGTATATTAAGAAGAGATGTGCAGAGGAAAGCAGAAAAAAATGAAGCTAAAATTTTTAGAAACATTCTTCTGTGTTGCTTTTCCGCTTGGCTTTCTACTGTCTCCTCTTCGATTGGGATTTTTCCTCACCCAAAAAACAAGCCTAAGTAGCATTTTTACTGCTGGCCAGCAGAGTGAAAGTTCTGAGGACAGGAGTCACAAGGAAGACTACCAAAACCTGCACAGGAATAATGGACAAAATTCACACTAGTTTTCTCTACACTTTTATATACATTGTTATTTGGGCTTTTTAAAAAGAAACCAAGATCATTCTTGTCTACACCCTAGGGATTATTTTTTTTTCCTGGTCATTGTGGAAAGTCGAGATTGAAGCAAGTGAATTTTACACTTAATTCTGAGGACAGGGAGGTTTATAGTCACTCTGATGTGTTCCAGGAATGAATCCCTCAGTTGTGGGCTAGCTGCAGAAGCAGTTTGTCTCTCCCATTCATTCCCCATTTCGCCAACAATGCCATTGTTCCAGTGGAATGCAGCTGTCATGAGCGGCCGTGACTGCAGAAGGTGTTCCCTCAGGCGGCTTGGGCCATCGCCATCAAGCATTGTAAAGTCTAAGACCAAAACCAAAACCTTGAACTTGTCTTGGTACTCAGCGGGGTTACAGTGCAATGAGCAGAGCTTCAGGGTGATAAGCTTTCAGCAGCCTGTATTACGGAGGAGATGAATTGCTCCATTTTGCGTCAGCTTTGCAAATCTATACCATATGACTGGCTACTAAAAGGCAGTAGCCAACTAGAGCACAAGGATGCGAAGCTTCCAAAGTTATTGTGAAATTAGCGGGGGGGGGGGGGGGGAGTGGTTCAGTATTTATACAAGAGAGAGGCACAATCTGAATTCAGGAAACTGTTTAAATATAAATAAATCTGTACAATTATGTATCCATGACTCTACTGAATCCCACACACTGTTCAGCCAAGAATTTATTTTAGCTTAATACTTAACATAATTCCTTTCTTCAGTTTTAAGAAACAATTAAGACAGTTTTCAAAAAGAAAACATTTACTGTTCATGTGAAAGCGTACATGCTCACATCCTTACATCTATACAATTCTTATACCAGGATGCGCAAACTGATCTTTTTTTTTTTTTTTTACAAGGGCAATTCAAACATTACTCAGAAGTAGAGGTTAACAATTTGTTTTTTACTACGTTGTAGAATTTTGCAAAAACAAGCTCAAAATCAAACAAAGCCTTTAAGTTGCAGAACTTTGGTATGACATTTCCCGTATTTTCTTCTGGTTCTTAAAAAAAAAAAACCACCACTTATTCCAGCCTTTACGACCTGTAGGAGATCTTATCCAATATTACCAAGACTTCTTACCTTCCATTCTTCCTGCTCCATCAGTCCTACCAAGTTCTATCAGCAACTATTTCCGAGCCATTTATCTTGTTCAGTCACCTTTCCCCTACCCAACCACCTCCACCAATAACTGGCTCAACGTCCAAATGATCACAGCCAAGGACGATCACTTAAATCCTCAATCACCCATTTCCCCATCGTTGACTGAGGAGATTCAAACGAAATTAAAACATACTGCAGATGGGTGCACTGGTTATTTCTACTTTTCATTACTTTTGTAGCACTTCTTCCACAACTAAAGCACAAGCAGTCTTAATTAAGCACATCATGTACTTTTTAAGTATCAAATCAACTGAAAGAGCAATAAACTTATCCAAGTAGATTTCTGTAAATACATTACTGAGAATGCATACAGTATCAAATCACTTTGACACACAGAATTACAAGGACTAGCATGATAGTAACCAGTGTCCCTCCCACAAAGAAAGACCACTCTTCTCACATAGAGGGGATTAAGCCTTTCTCCAAATACTTCAAATCACCCTGGGGGAACGGGAAATGGAAAGCAGTCGCCAGTTCTCCCTGTCTACTTGCTTCTCTATGGCTCCAGAGGCCTTAAGAATATTAAAGGCAGACTGATTCTTCTCCTCAGAGAAGAAACAGAGAGATCATGTCTCAGGCTTGCATCTCGTTCCCAGTGCAAAAGCCTTGGCTTTGCCATGGAAGATTAAGCAAGTTGCAGACCAGTTAAGCAGGGGAGGGAAGATCTATTCACTAGTAGAAAAGACCATCATAAAGGAAAGGCATGCACATATCTCGTCGTACGTAAGTAGCTCTGCCTCCATTGCATGCCAGATCCCAGAGCAAAACTCCTTTCTATTTTCTATTCATGACTGAAGACAGTTCTGAATGACAAAGTCAACAGCAGAAGAGCACATAATGAAAACCAAATGTCAAAAAGTGTTTAGAAAAAGGCTGAATGTAGCACAAGAAAAAGCCGCACGCTTTAGACATTAACAGGTTTCATTAGCACTTCTTCCACAAGGAGACCAGCTTGGGGGAAAAAAAAAAGTAAATACAAGTTTTATTAAAACCCTAGAAAGCTAACATGAAATCACTCCTTATTTTTAAAACATAAATGAACAAAACTAGTCAATTAGGGAAACGTGAAGCAGGAAAGTCCAGAACTGGCCTACTGTGGAAGGAAGGGGACCCAAAACAGAGACTGGGAACTCTAAAGGTATAAGGCAGAACAGAGATCAGAGTGAAAAGAAGAACAGAAGGCAGAGAAACCAAGAAGGGCATTTTTAAGTGTGACCACAGACATAAGCTAAAGGCTGACATTAACAAACCACATTACCTTGTGCTCTTCTGCTTACGATGTCCCACTCAAATAATGAAGTTAGCCCATTTTTGCTTCTCATGAAAAGAAAAGCAAGGGAACAAGGAAAACAATGCCAATTAAAACTTTTTTAGAACATGGAACCCTCGCACACAATATTGTTACAATCATATTCAAGAACTGTACCAAGCCACACTTTTTAGTAATTCAAATACCAAACTGTATTTTAATACAATCATGCACGTTGTTATATTCCATCCAAACATGTTTTTCTGACTTAATTTTCTTCACTTCAACAAATGAAACATTTCTGGAAAAGAAACAACATGAATTTGCTCAAGATAAACATTAGCAAGTTTGCTCCTAGACATATATCACAGAAAGATTAGAATGCTTTTCTTTTTCTTATTAAAAAAATATATCTGACACATTGAATTCTGTAAAAGACAGAAGTGACTTCACTGATGCAAGTATCCCAGTCCACCTGAAGTCAGAGAGCAAACCTTTCAAAAAAAGCAGATATTCCCCCAAAAGTATGTTTTTTAATGAAACTTTCAAAGAATGTACAATATTGTCACATTAATACTAGATTTTCTTACGATCAACTGTTGTTGCAAAAATATTTTTACTGTTTACCATTCACAATGACAGAAACATTATCAATTAGCCTGATCACAGACAACATTGCTATAGAGGACATTTACTCCCAGCACCGAGAATTAAGAGGTATCTGAGCCTGAGGAGACAACTATAAAGGAGACTAGTTTTCTGCTTCATTACCGTACCCTGCGAAGCCATTATGGCTTTGTGTCATATTCATCTTTCTCCACTTTCCCCTAAGCTCTATCTTTGTTCTGTTTTAACTTGTCTTCTGTTCAAACAAGGCACTACACTGGTAGAATGCACATGAACTAAGAGAGTCACTACTTTGTTTTGGGCTGAGCCCCATCAAGATTACCTCTAACTTCCCACCTTTTTTGTCCTCCTTAATTCGAGGCCTTGGGACCTAGCACTGAGAAGTGACACAGTGTTAAAGTCAGCTTTCCTCCGCCCACTGCCAAGTGTCCCAACTCTATCCTTTCAGTGGGAAGAGAGTTCACTGCACACCCAAGTGCTTTTGCTATCAAAAACATTTAAATGGCCAACTAATAAAACACTTGAATCCTGCAGGAGACCTTTAGGCACCCAATGGCATGAGGCTCATTAACAAAAAGCTCAAGATGAGTTTAATGCAAGCTTGCTAACTGGTTTTGTTCAAATACATCTAAAGAACTCATTTTGCCTGCCAGCAGCACTGTACAATAGCTCTCTCAAAAGTTCTTTGAAATATCACAGGGTGGAAATACTAAGTCAATGTTTCCTGGAAAGACAGCGCTGTGACTTGACTCTACCACTTTCGGAGAGGTAGGTCAATTTGAGGGCTTGTTCATAACTAGATCCTTTCATCCTTTTCACCTGCCTCTAAGACAGCTGCCAATGGCTTGGAATTCATCCTTTGGGGATGACTAGGTAGAGGTGAAGATACCAGCTGTCCCACTGATGATGTCACATGTCATCTATCCTACTGCAGTGGTGGAAAACATCAGAGGACATCGGTCACAGATAACCAAGCTGCTCCTACTTTCAGCTCACCTGCACAGCCACGTGTGCTGTCTAGGAAAATTCTCCAGCAAACTACAAACCTTACAGATAAAGCAACTGCAAAACCACCGAGTTTCTCTCCGAGAATGCAACTACTGGAAAAGCAAGCCATTTTGTTTGAGAACTGAAGCTGATGTTACCATCAAATCCGAACTCCCAGAAGGTTGACATAGTCTCCGTGTGACATTCCAACAGACCACGTACATCAGAGAAGGGTATACCTCCAAAAACCTGCAAGATTAAGAAGTGCTCCAACATCTCTAAGAAATTGCTATGTCCAATATGCCCTAGAAAGCTGATTAGAGGTTAGAAATGACAGTATCACTATTCAACCCACTGCGAGTTGTAAAATTTTCACATTATCTGTGGAAAGACCGAAATGAATTTGTCTATCAGGGCTAGAAAATACATACAAAACTCCCCAAACGCACAGAACTCAGTGGAAACCCTGAATCACTAAAACGGCCAATTCTCTTAGTGGGAGAAGTTATTTTTCAAATTCCATTGACATAAAAGCACAAGACAAGAAAAGCGTAACATCAAGTACTTTATAACCTATAATTTAAGCAAACCAATCAAGTTTTACACGTTGACCTACAAAATGAAGTACAAAAATACCACGCACTAGAAAACAATTAAGATGGCTGGACTTCCTGAAACCCCAAGCACTGTAAGAGTAGTATTAAGTAAGTCTGCTATTTACACTTACTTTGTTACTGCTTAACAAAGAGTCTTTGGAAGAAAAACACATCTCGGTGCAAGCAATAAGAAGCATGAGATGGCCAATAATTGTGATGCTCCCCTACCCAGAAAGCTTACAATCAAAAGTAGGTAATAATTTAATTATCACACTACTTGGCAACAGTTTAAGTACTAGAATTGGATTTCTTTTTCCAGAATTGTTTTTCAATAGGTTGTTCAGCCAGTCAGGCAGACCTCTCTTTGAACCTAGCCCTACACATTTAGGATGAAAGCAAGATGCCCAAGACAGGAGAGCCAAACACGCTGCCCACACCTACGCTTTCACCAGAAGAGGTTACTCAGACACCTAGCACTGCTGTGAACAGACCCACAAGTATTACCATCTCAACCGACCCGAGCATTTGTCTACCCACCTGAATCCCAGAGACACCATGTACTCGCAAGAAAACTGTCCCAATGCCTAAAGCAACCGGCAGGTATTTTCTCTCAAACATCACTGCGTTAGGCGAATGTATTATTGCCATATAATGCTGTCATCATCTACGTGCCAAAGATAACCAAGTCCAAACCTCTGCCAGCAAGAGATCACACGAATCCTCCCTAGTGTGCTTTAGGCAAAATTAGTACCGTTCTCCCAGCTGCTCACTTATCCAACATTAACTCAAGAGCTGTGGGGGCGGTAACTCTGGCAGAGGAAAGGCAGCAAACCACTGGGGGAGAGCTGCATCTTCAGCCAGCACAGCTGCTTGCAAAACGAATTATCTTGCTACACCCCTAGCCCCGAGGGGCCTAACACATACTGACAACATCGAGACCCACCACCGCAGCCACTTTCAAACAGCAGACCAGTGGTTAGAGCCTGCGAGAGTGACATTCCCTTCCCTCCTTGACCTAAAGGGATCCAAAAAAGCATTGGCTACTTCCTAGGAGGTGCCTGCAGCCAAGCCTATGAGCAGGGAATACTGTATTTCTAACAACCAGCTAAAATATATAGATTCCCCGAAACTCTAGCTGGGATCTGGATCTCAGACTCGAGGGAGGACAGCAGGATGGCCAAAGTTACCGTTTCTGCTATGTGCTCCATCTCTACCACACACGGACTTGGGCCCGACTGCAGAGCAACTACTGAATTACTAACTCACGGTCAACACTTTTAAGACAAACAATGACTTAAAACACATGGCTGCAAACTGCCACAGCTCTGGACTTGCTACGCAGCCGGGTGGTGGGGTGGTGGGGAAAGGCTGCATCACCTGCAGTTCGAGTGCAGTTCACCCCTCCACGGGGGTGCACGCTGCTCCCCAAACTCGACACCGGAGGAGAGCAGCTCCGAGGAACCCCACACCTCACTGCGGGCACCCCCCCCCCAAAAACCTACTGCCTTCGCAGCAGGAAACTGATTAGAAGTACGCAATTAAGAGGCACGGGGCGAGCCGTGCCGCACTACCACCTCACCAAGGGGTGAGGCTCTACACGGATAGCAGCGACTCGGCGCCGGCGGGGCAGGCCCGCAGCCCCCTCCTTCTCGCCCCCGGGCGCTCCTCCCCAACCAGGCCGCGGGCCCGGCGGGCTCCCAGCGGAGCGGAGACCGGGACCGAGACCGGAGCCCCCCGCGGTGCCGCCACCGCCCAGCAGCCGCTTGAGGAAACGAGGCCGCGGGTCACCAGGGCAACGGGGCCGGCCGCTCCCGGGGGAGCGGGAGCGGGACCAGCGGCGGCGGCAGCGGCGGCGACATCAGCGCCCGCCCCTGGCACCCGCCGCCGGAAGTTTATTTATAGATTGGCCGGATACGTGCTGACGTCACGGAGCGCGCCCGCCCCCGTGCGTCAGCGTAAGGCGTACGTAATGGGAACGTGACACACGCACGGCGCGGGCTATTTATAGCCGGAGAAGGCGGAGAGGGGAAAAATAAAAAAAAAAAAAAAAAAAAAAAATTAAAAAAAAAAATAGAAGAGGCGCGCGGTGCTCCGGCCGTTTGTTTGCCTTCCGCACGCGCTGGGTGGGGAGGAGGGGGCGGGGCGGGGCCGGGCCGCGCGCGCGCGGCGTAGGCGGTGTCAGGTGACGAGCCGGCCTCGGCCCCGCCCCCGCGGAGAGCTGGCGGCAGGAGCGGGGGGCGGGGGGGGGAAAGCCGGGCGTCGCGCGCGGCCGGAGCGGCGGCAAGCGCGTGACGGGGGCGGGGCGGCAGAGCGCGCGGGGCCGCCGAGCCGGGTGGGGGTGGGGAGGGGGATTCCCCCTCTACCTCCCCCCCCCCCCCCATCCCCATCCCCGGGGAAAAACCCCACGGAAAATAAAAGCGTAAGAGCCGGTGCCGGGCTTCCGGGAAGCGGAGTCGCCCACCCAGGGTCTGGCGGTGTCGCTCTGCCCGCAGAGACCCCGGTGGGGCTCCGTGAGGTGCGGGGGCCCGGTAACTCCGGGGATGCTTTAAAACGCCTCTTCCCCCCTCCCTCAGCCCGTGGAGGGGGTCTCGGTGAGCCCCCTGTGGAAACGGCACCGCGGGGGGGTGTCCCGTAGAGCCGCCGGCTTTGCCGGGTGAAGCGCGGTGCCCCGGAGCCGGGCTTCGTCCATCCCAGCGGGGAACCCCTCTCGGTTAAAAGTGGAACCTTCCCGGCCTGGGAACGGAGCCAGGGGCCGGGCTGGGTCACTCCGGAGGGGGGGGGGGGGGGAACGCGACACACGGGAGGGCGGTATGTGTGTGTGAGGGGGGTGCCCCGGCGGTCCCGGCGGCGGCGCGGGGACACCTGTTGGCGGCGCCGCCGGCGTCACGCGGCGCTCAGCTGGGCGGGACGGGCTCCAAAGCCCGCCGGCCGCCGCGTCACGGGACCGGGCGCGCGTGCCGCCGCCGCCGCCGTCACCTGCCGCCGCGGGGGGGGGGGGGGGGACACGGACACGGAGGGGGGGACACGACCCTCTCCCGGCTGAAGTCTTCCCCCTCCCCCCGGTTAAAGCCCTGTAACAACGGAGGAGCCCCGGAGAAACGGCGAAAAATTGGGGGGGGGGGGGAATAGTCAGTCCCTTAATCCCGAGTGGATCTCGCCGCGTGACGTGGGAAAGAGGAGCAAAGTGGGTTTCGCTCGGTCGCTGAGGGGGGGGGGGGGGGAAGCTTAAAAAGAAATTTAAAAGCAGCGCATTCCTTGCAGTTAAAAAGCCAGCGGAACAGGTAGAAAGGAAGCGATCGTGCAAGGACGTAATTTTTAATAAAAGCCTATTTATGAGACTGTTTTGTGCCCTCGTCGTTAGAAAGCACCAGGCTAGGGAAAGGCATAGTGACTGATAAAAAGGTGAAGCTCAGCGGTGTTATCTGTCTGTTGGATACGGGACGCCGTTTCTTCGTCTTAAGAGCAGCAGCGTGGAAAATAAAGGGAATTGCCTAAACTCTTAAGGGTACAAATACTGCAAATTTAAGTTAGTATTTCATAACAACAGAGACAATAAAGCAGGGAAATATAATAGGAAAAGATATCTAATTCAGAACAGATGGCAGGAAGCTTTTTTTTCCCCCTTGCATGGAACCACAAATGCGCGGAATGATCAGTGGGGAATTTTGGTAGGGTGAAAACACCAGAGTTATTCTAGCACTCAGCACATGAAAGCTTTGATGAAGGAGGAAAGACAAAATGGGAATTATTAAATTTGTTTTTTAACTTGCCCGGAACTTCTAATTATGCGTTAGTTTCTAGTGCCAAATTTAACTGCAATGTGACAAAGCTTTTGCCTCATCATCCCCAACAAATTTCTTACAAAAAATACAAAACGTGTCCTAGTAAAAAATAGGAGATTGTTCAAGCATTAACGTTCCATTCCCTTCCTGTAAGGCAGAGCATTGAGATCGGCCAAAACTATGCAGAGCGATGCTGACTTTTCAGTAGTCTTTGCAAACACGTTCGCTGGTCTTCTCTTTCAGAGTCACAGGAATTAGAGAGAACCTATTACGACTTTGCTCCTTTGAAAGCGGGGAGGTCCTTTTACTAGAAAAACACATGCACCTTCTGCTACAGCGGCGAGCAGCTCCCCTGATTCTCAGTTCCACTGCGGCGCTTCCTGTTCGCCTTTGCGAAGCTCGAACGCTCAAGGGAGGACAACTTCAGCAAGCAGAAGACGAGGCGTGGAACCTCTCTTCTCTGTCGTTCTCCCCCTCGCCTCCATCACTGAGGCACGTAGCCCTTCTCTAATTTTGGATCTCTGCCCTAGGTGCCCCGGCAGCAGTGATGGTTGTTTTCTAAAGCTGTATTTAGATGGGTTTGGCTTTCACTTCTCGGCGCTCCCAATTTTTGCTATTTTGCCTTTCTCACGGCTTCTCCTGCAGAAGCGGCAGCGGGCTCCTTCTCTTTGGTAGAAGAGGAACAGCGGCGCACCCGCGCTCGGCGCACTTTGCTCCTTTTGTTTGTACGTTTGTTTTGGCACTGCTGGCTCCCCGAGGGCTGCTGCGCAGAGCAGCGCGCCTCACGCAGCTCCAGGTATGACACTTCCAGCCCGCTATGGGCTCCGGCAGCCGTGACCTGCCAGTTTCACTCAAGTCTGGATTTCAAGATGATTTTCACAACCCCAAAGACTAAGACTCTGAGCAAACCACCCTACTCCTGGAGCTAGGGCTGTTAAGTTCAGGCCTAGAGCGCATACACCACGCTCTGGTCTTTTCGTACACGGCGCAGGGAGGGAAAGATGGACTGATTAGTAAAAAAAACTAGACGGTCGGTTGCCTTGGCAGCTGGACTCTGCCACTGTCCTCTCCTCGAACCCCTCATCCTACCCCAGCTGAGGAACTGCTGCCCTATGGTGCTTGGATATGGGTGGTTCGGATAGCACAGTAGCGAGAAGGGAGAGAAACGGAGAGGGCAATAGTAGGAAGGAAAGAAAATGCAGTCCAAGAAGAGGTGAGAGAGACAGTAAGTGAAATGGAATGCCCGGTAACATAGGTAAATGGTTTGGAGATCATTAGGAGTAAACCAAACCGGGTAACCGGAAAGACGAGGTAATAAGAACAGATGGAATTTAAACGGTTCTGCTCATAGAAAGATGTTAGGAAAAGTGAATAAATAACAAGTTGATGCTTTTGAGGAGCTATCCTTTGTCAACACGAACAGAAAGTATTAGTCTGCCAGAACGGCAATGCCTGCTGAACGAGCCTAAATGATTATCTGGCATAAATGATTATTTTCTTTACGATGATACAGTTGCATTTGTGTAGTGCTCCGTGTGGTAAGTAAAGAGACTCCTTCTTAGGAATAGAGATTGACAATCCAGTCAAGAATTAAATTTATAAACTAAGGGCTCAGAAGGAAGCCATGGGAAAAAAAAACTTACGAAATAATAATGCTAATTGCTATTATTTTATTAATTACAAGGTGGAGGGGGAAAAAATATTAACTTTTGGGGTTTATAAACCAGCCCCATGGCCTTGATCCTTCATTAAATTCCATCTCTCTGTAATAAATGTTACACTCCTCAAGATCTTTGCCCAGGATAAGATGAGCTCGAGCTTCCCCCCCCCCCCCCATTTTTCTTTAAGCAAACACAAATAAGATTGTCCTTTTGAAAGAATCGAGGCCAATGTGAACTGTAGTTCTTCTGTATCCATGATAAATCCAGTTTAAAGCTGCTTCATTATTACATAATTAACGTACTTAAATTAAGATCCCTCCGAATGCTTCTTCATCTCCTTATTTAATAATCTGCTATGCTTGCATGTCTGAACCTTGTCTGGTCCTGGCTTCTCCCATTCCTAATCGGCTCTTACGTGGGCAGTAGGAATTATACTCTCAACAGATCACAGTTCGGTCTGTGGGTTTGTCTGAAAGGCAGTCGTTCCTTTTGTTAACATGCGACCTCCTTTACTTTTAATTTTGGATCTCCACGAGCAAGAAAGAATCGCCTATTGTCTTACAAGCCAGGCAAAGTGAACGGGCTGAGTCAGTCCAGGAATATTCAAGCCTCCCCATCTGTGGTATTGCAGAATTCCAGGGCAATTCCACCAGTTGGTGGAGCTTCTGTCTGGGAAAACAGAGCTATTGTGAACAAAGCATACTGCGCATATTTCTAACATTCATAAAAGACTGGGTTTGAATCATTTGAATCTTTCTCAAAATTTCTTCCTTTGGGGCAAAAATTTCCAATGCATGGCCTCGATCCAATTACAGTCATTTGGAAAATCTGAGCATAAACCACCCGACCATTTCTTTAACTAGTTGGGAAAAGAAAATATAAACTTTTGACTGTAAAAGTACGGTGGCAGGCTAGATTAGGCTGGGACTTAATTCAGTCAAGACTAGGGCTCAGTTTTGGCGGGGGGTAACCCTGCCAGACACACCACCAGAGGCTGAGCTAGGCCTTCCCCTCTTCCCCATCATGACCTCTGCATGACAAGGGCGCCTTTCAAGCAAAGGAGGCGGGATGAGTTCCTCTTTCAGTTTGGGAACACAGCGGTGATAAATAGGGTGTCCTGACTACCTATTGTAGCATGCTACCTCACATACAGAAATCTGCTGGCCTAACCGTGTAAGGCAGCCGAGGCAGGGCTGCTGTTCCAGGCTATCCAGACTCAGCTAGGTGTCATTTTGATCAGGACCACATCCTGTTTTCAAGACTTTAGTCACCTTGGTCAGCACCGGCACCTGTTACATCTCTTTTCGGAATGGCAGGATACCTCCAAAGGGCAGAATTCTGACTCAGACCTAAACCCAACGAGGTTTTAGCTGACCAAATTAAAAACTGCAGTGTTTTCTTTAGCGCCCCATCCCCAGACAGAAATCCAGAAATCCAGGTTCATCATCTAACTCTTCGCATGCTTGCAGGGAGCAGAAGGGTACAAAATCAGACCGCCTGCCACAAGTTGACAGGGGCCACATCCCAAATCCCATCCCTCTGGAGCAAGGATACATAGCTTAGGACTGCAGGAAGTCTCAGGGTACCAGAACCCTATCCTGAAGATGCTCACCTATGAGCTTTTTCAAAGGCACCGCTGGAAGAAGATGGGTGCTACCTTCTCTTGACTCTGTAGATTTGTCGACTGCAGCGCTCCCTAGAAAACGGGAGATCTGGAATTCAGCTCCTTTCTCTGCTTACAGAGACTCAAATTCACACTGACTGTTACCCAAGAGAATGGCCTCGTCACCAGGTTATTGGCTGTCTAGGAAAGTATGGAGGGGAAAGAGAGCTTTTACTATAGAAATCATGCTCAATAGGAAGGGATTAATCAGGCAAGAGAGAAAGTTCGCATAAGGCCATGGCAGCCTTTTTATACTCTACGTGTTTAACATAAAATAACACAAGCCGTCCATGGAACGGGAACGGATAGGCAGATCTCCTCCATCCCAGCAGACAGCCTGAAGCGCTAGACTCCAGCGCTTGCACACAAGCCTGAAAGCGCTTTCACCACTTCAAACAGGTGGGTGAGATGCCACCCAGAATGAGGCAGGGATTGCAGCAATCTCCTGGGAGGTGGGGAATGTAGGCTGACTCTCCCCATCCTCACCCTCCCCCCCCCGCCCCAGACAAACTGTGTGAACCTGGATGTCCTGTTTTCTGTGCAAGTGCCGAAACTACCGAGCTATCGTGTAATTTGGGTGCACCAACTGACTCCTCTTCTGGGGTTTTCCTAGGAGGCGGCAGTCAGGCAGAGGAACAGTTGGTTTCTACATCCTGGAAGAAGACCGGTAAATTTATAGGTAATACAGAGGGATACTCTTTGAGTAGGAGGTTGGACTGGGTGACCTTCCAAAGAGCGCTTCTATGGCACTACTGAATTTAGGTGCTTCCAGATAGATGGCAGCTGGTCAGGATTTCTGGATTGACTCGGGTATTTAAATTCTGCAGTAAAAGCCTAAAAGCAGTGACATTTTCACTGCCTTGGTCCCAGAAATTTGCAGCCTAAAGACTGGCCTGGACCGCACGAGCTCTGGTCTGGGAGAAGTCAACTGCAAATTCTGACAATGAGTTGTCATCAAGTTATTTGGCCATAAATGCAAACGCACGGGTGGGCACTGGGAGTGAACCCCTCAGCCCCTCCACATTGTTTGCTCCCAGTGCCCCCGCATCACCTTCAGTCTCCCCAACTCCAGCATCACCCGGCGAACATCCCTCGACAACCTTCCCCACGTCCTGGAGCTTTATTTCTCCCCAAAGCCTCCTTCACATTGCTACAGGCTTCCTCCCCTCGTTGCACAGCCCCCAGCGCCTGGTTCGATTATCCTGAGTTATCCAATAAACCCCGGGAACGACATCCTTCTGGCCCTCGCTCCTGCACCGCCGCCTCCGGCGAATCGAGCTGACGCGGACACACCAGTTAGACAATTTTCCTGGTGTTCTTCCTGTCCTTATCTCTCCCTCCACCCCGGTGTTTATCCTTAGATTGGGAGCTCCTTGCACGAAGGACTTCCTTTTTGCCGCTTGGGAAGCACGCAGCGGATAGTGAGTGACCTCTCATGTCACAAATAACTGCAGAATAGCAGACCGTGCTCTCCCTGGAGGAAACTGCTGCCTTCGGTCGGGCGGCGAGCGAGCACCCGGCTCCCCGCGCAGCACCCGCATCTCCCCGAAAAAGCCTAGCGCTCTCGAGGCCACTTTCTAACCATTTTCTCCAAATAGCCTGTATCCTGCGTAGCAGTTCTTTAAATAGCACCTTGAAGATTGTTTTAAAGGCTTTCAAAACACTCTTGCCACCGTTTTGGGGGTGGGTTTTGTTAGTTTGGGATTTGGTTTTTTTTTTTTTTTAGCCTTCTCGCATGACGGTATTTTCACGCCGTGGGAGACAGGAACAGCTCGAGGAAGTTGCACGGAGTGCCCGGGGAGGGGAAATGGAGGGGACGGGGGGGGCAATACGGTGTCAAGGACCGTCCACCCGGTACCGACATTTTGTGCTTGCCCACGCTGTCAGCGCGGAGCTGCGAGTTTCGGGATGACGGTGGGACTCGGTAGCCCGGGGGGTAGCCCGCCCGGCCGTTCATCCGCCGAGTCCCTTTCCCAGCAAGAGAGGACCGGCGATGCAAAGGAGAAATGACAGCATGGAAAGCGGAGTATTTTTAATCGGGGCCGGTGCCCGGGGTGAGCGGCGGGCGGAAAGTGCCACCCTCTCTCCTCCCCTGCCCTCAGCCGCCCACGCAGGCAGCGGCATCAAAGGGAATCTCCCTTCTCGCGGCGTGTCAGCACCGGGGATGAGCGCACCGGCCCGTCATGGCATTTTCACTTCTCCCGGCGCTTACTCAACGAAGAAGGGGGGGGGTTGGTTTGGAAGAGGGGGGGGGGGGCGGGGGGAGGACTCCCAACCAGCCGCCGCTTCTGCCATGAGGTCACCGCCGCGCTATGCGCGCCCGCCGCCGCCCCTGCTCCGCTCTCCGTTGCGTCAGGCAGGGGGGTATCCCCGCCGCGGCCGAGCGGGGCATCCCCGCCGCGGAAACACCCCGCGCTTCCACGCGTGTCCTTCACCAGCGGGGCCGCGGGGGGGGGGGTGCAGGGGGGGGAATCCTGATTCTAGCCACCACCCCCCCGCCTTGCAGCGGGCGTTTGGCCGCCGTTCGGGAATGTCAAGGGGTTCGCCGGGGGAGGGCAGGGATGGGATGGGGTGGGAGGGAAAGCAGCGCCCGCTGCACCGAGGGAATCGCCCCGGCCATGCGGAGGGGAAGCCCAGCCGCCAAGCGCGGCCCGGCGCGACTTTGTATTTTTGGGGTGGGTGTGTGTGTGGGGAACCGGGGTCGGCTCCCCCCCGCCAGCGCCCTTCTCCCTCCGGAGAGTCGCGGGGGGGGGGGGAAGGGGGGGCTGCGTGGGCACGCCGGGGTCCCCACGGGCGGGCGGTCCCCGCACTCCACCCCCTGCGCAGAGGAAGCCGGGCGCGGGCGGGGGCGCGGCCCCACGACAATGGGACTCGCCGGCGCTATAAATACCCGCCCGCATCTATATTTGGTTTGGCCGGATCACAACCGGGGAGGGGGGGTTTGTCCAAAAATAGCCCCGCGCGCCCGCCCGCCCCGCCGCCGCCGCCGCCGCTCAATGGGCTGGGGCTCCGCCCCCTCCCCCGCGCGATCCCGCTCGCCCTGCACGGGGCCCGGCGGCTAAATTTAGCAACGCCGCTTGCGTCAATGACGCGGCTGCCGTGCGTCAGCCCGCTACGCCCCGCCCTTCGGACGGGGCCCGCCGCGTCCTGTGCGTGGATTGGCCGCGGCGGGCACGAGGATGGCGTTCCGCGGTGACGTCGAGGCGCTGATTGGCCCCGCCGGGGGCTGGCTGCGTCCGGAGGGGAAGAGCCCGGCGGCCGGCGGATTCCCCCGCTGGGGGGGGGGGGGGGAGACCGGGGGGCCTGGCAGCCGCGCCGGTCCGGGAGGGAGGCCCCGGCGGCCGCCTCGGGAAGGGGATCCCGGCCCCGGCCATCCCGGTGCCGCCGGGAGAGAGCGGGCAAAGCGAAAGCGCCGCCGCCGGTGCCGCCGCCTCCTCCTCCTCCGGGCGGCAGGCGTGCGCCGAGCCGGGAGACACCCCCCCCCCCCCGCCGCCCCGGGTCCGTCTCCGGCGCGTCCCGGCGGCCGTCGGTAGAAGTCGTGTCGCACAGAGCCCCTCCGTGGCCCCAGCCACGGCCGTTAACGGCCGCCATGACAATAGCAAACGGGCCGGCTGCGGAAGTAAAACACGGCACCGGGCGCGGCGGCGGGCAGGCCTGATGCTGCTGCTGCTGCCGCCGGCCGCCGCCGCGGGGCCGGTGCCCCGGGCAGACAGACCAGAGGCGGAAAGGGGAGCCCGGACTTGATCTCAAGGCCGCTCGCCCCAGTACCCGCTGAGAGCGGCACCTTCCGCAACCTGCTGTGGGCTCCTCCGCGCTGGGAAGTTTTCAAAAGAAAAAGAGGAGGGGAAAAAAAAAAGAAACAAAAACAAACAAAAAAAAAAAAAGAAAAAAGGGAAAAGAAAAAATTAAAAAGGGAAAGAAAAAAATTAAAAAGGGAAAAGAAAAAAATTAAAAAGGGAAAAAAGAAAAAAAACAACCTTTAATAATTCCTCCTGAAAGTGCCACTAATGAACCAAGCAAAGCTCTTTTCCCCTTGAACCACTCCAGTAAAGACTTGCTGCGTTCGCCAAACGGCACGACACGATCGCTGTTGTTGATGACAATAAGAACAACAACAACAATAATAATCTGTCTTGGGAGCCACTCGCCGGGCTGTGGCGGACCGCCGGCCCCCGAGGCGAGCGGCCGGCCACCCCGTCCCGCCGGCGGCGGCGCGGAGCGGAGCGGCGGGGAGCGGCGCGGAGCGGCCCGCCTCACCCGCGCTGCGCTGCGCGGCTCTTCTGCGCGGCTCTTCTCCTCTGCGCGGCTCGGTGCGGCGGGGAGCGCGGCGCACACACTGGGGCGGGCGGGCGGGCGGGCGGGCGGAGGGGGGGGGGGGTCAGTAGCGTCAGGCTCCCATGGCGTCACTATTGACGTTTCGCATTCCAGCCGCTCTATGGAGAGGCCGCTAGGGCTCCTCTCACATAAATGACGTTCAGAGAGAGGGAGCGGGAGAGCAGCGCAGAGAGGCGCCTCCGTCCCCTCTCTCCGCGCAGGCACAGGCGCACCCCGGGGCACTCGCACCGGGGACGCGGGCGCAGGTCCCGGCCCGGCTCCCGCCGCACACACACACACAAAGGCACATCGCGGCGGCGGCGGCGGCGGCGGCGGCGGCGGCTCGGCATCCCTCGCCCGCCCGCCCGGCCGCTCCTTCCCTCCCTCCTTCCCTCCGTCCCTCCCTCCGCCCGGGGACGGGCTCCTGGCTCCTCGGGCTTTTGCAATCCTTTTTTTCCATGCCTCGGGATAACGCACCCTCCGGACCTGCAGCCGCCGGGAGTCTGCGGGGTTTTGTGTCTCGGGTCCTGCCGCTGGACAGCGCCTACATGCGCCTTTAAAGGAAGCGGGCACCTACAAACTAGATGTAAAGACGGAACCTCCACAGCAACCGAGTACGTATACGAGCGAACGGGAGCGGCTGAGGGAGAGGGACGAGGCGGCGACCCGTCCCCACTCCGCCAAAGTTGCGCCGCCGGGGGAGATGCTCGGGAGATGCCGGCGCCGGGCGATGCGGCTCAGCCCGACGCGCTGCCGAGCCGGGCTCTCGCTGAAACTTTTCCCTCTCCTTCCCCCCCCCCCCCCCCAGCTCCCCTCCCTTCTCCCTCCCCGTTGGATGCTCACTTGCCGCTCGGCTTCCGAGCTTTCCCCGCCGGGGCTCGGCAAACCCCCGCGCCGTGCCCGGGGAGTTACCGCCGCCCCTCGCAACCGGGCGGGCTGCGGGCGAGAGAAGCGGGAGCCGGAGCCGGTGGTACTAAGGTATTTCTGCTAGTTGTTGTCATGGAAATGATGCTGCCGGCGGCGGCGGCGGCGGGGAGTTTACAGCGCCGGTGATGAATGGCAGTAATTTGTCTCCTTCCTTTAACTGCGCCTGGGAAATAGGTGGTTTTGTTTGCACAAGTTCGAGCTGTCTGATAGGGACGGCCGGGGCAGGTTGATCTAAGCTCACTTTGGGAGAGAGCAGCCCCCCCCCCCCCCCCGGCAGCCCGAAAGAGCTCGCCCAAGAGGTAATTGCTGGAATGTGACATATTGTATTGAAATGAAGCGGGATCTTTGTTAGGCACGTCTGCCCGGCATCTGCTCCTCGGAAATGGGCACTTTTCCCTTCGGGAGGTCAGAAATGGTAACGAGGGGCTGCGGTGCCCCGGCACGGGTGGTACCGTGCGGCGAGGCCGGGCTGCGCCGCCGCTGACCCGTTCCCCCCCCCTCCCCAATCTCCCCCCTCCCTCTCCGCCGCCTCTCGCTTTTTTTTGCCGTCTCGCCTTAATAGCTGCGAAAGAAGTTTCGGTCTTGGAAAGAGGCGAGAAAGCGCGGGCGCTGGGTTGCGATATTATGTCGGGGGACGGTTATCGGGACGGCATTATCGCGATACTGTGTCCCGGGCGGAGATGCGGCTCACCTTCGCGCGGCTAGTTAATTACGCCGTTCTTTAACTTGCAATTTTGGGAGACGATGGATTCCGCGCGAGGCTATTTCCCAGGGAAAGGGCGGAAAACGCTTTTTCTGTAGGGGGGTTGGTGTGTTGGGATCGGATTTTTTTTTCTCCAGGGGGGAAAAAAAAAAAAAAGTTTGGGAATGAATCGCTAACTTTTACCCAAGCCGCTTCACTCGATTACATTCTTCGCCCTATTTTTCTCTCCTCCGTGGAGACCGTTGTATGCTGGAGTCAAGCCCCGGTAAAAAAACAATGGACTAAACCAGACCAGACGGTTTCTTCGGAGGTGAATCTCACGCGAGCTCGTGGACATTTGCTGGAGTGACCGTGCGGCTCGGAGCGATCTCCCCCACCCCCCCCCCCCAGAAAAAAAAAAAAAAATCGGGAGCTAACCGGCGGTGGAAATCCAGCTCGAAACTTTTTAATTCAATGGAGCTTCCCCCTCCGCGGTCCCTCCCGGGTAAATGAAGGTTTCGAAACTCGCCTGAAGAAGTCACAATCACAATGGAGTATTTCACGGTTTCCTCCTCGTATTACAGGGTGGGGAGGGGTGTCACTCGGGGCTGAATGTAAAGTGCACGGAGGAAGAAAAGAGCTTTGACAAGGGTAGTTATTTCCTCCTAATTTACAGCCCTTACGGCTCTGCGCTCCTGGCTCGGGCGGCTGCAGTCCGGAGGGGTGTTGCATGGTTAAAAGCGCAGCGAGTGTCTCTAGGTAACCGGCGGCCCGAGGGGGGGGGGGGGTTGTGGGGAGCCGAGAAGAGCCTTAGGGCGCTCGGAAGCCGCCTGGCAGGAGCTCGGGAGGGAACAAAACCCTCGGGAGAGAAAGGGATGAGCTGACAGTCACTTAACATCCCGGGAGCTGACTGGGGCGGGGGGGGGGAGAGAATCAAAGGCGAGGGGCGCGGGGAAGGCAAAATCAAAAAAGACAAGGAGCGGGAGGAAAAGTCTCCGGGAGCGGCTCCCGGGGCTGGCGCTGCCGCGGAGCCCCCGGCCGTGCTGGCGGGCCGGGGCAGACCGCTCCCCCGGGACGGGGGGGCCCTCTCCCGCTCCACGCCGCGGTGGTGGTGGCGGTGGCGGGCTAGCCGGGCCGGTAGGATGGATACCCTTCAAGTCCGGCCGGTACCTTGCAGAGAAACTTGGAGCCTGCTCCTCACCGGTACATACACATACCGCTGCCCCCCCCCCCCCCCCCCCCAAAAGAAAAAAAAAAAAAGTTCCCGCGGGGAAGTGGACGCCCAGGGATGCTGCCCCGCGTGTTGCAGTCACCCCACCCGCGGTTCTCCTCTTGCCTTCCCCAGGCTCCTCGCTCGGCAGAACGAACCGGCGGCTCCCCCGTCCCAACCCGGTGTTTTCTGCCTTTTGTGTGAGGAGGCAGCGGGAACTGGCAGAACCGCTCCCCCCCCACCCCCCCACCCCCCTCCGGCTCCCCCTTTCCCACCCGTGGGGCCAGGCGGCGGCTTACCGCGCCAGCGTGAGGGAAGATCCCCCCCTGAAGTGTGTGGGTGGGGGGGGGGCTAACAGGCTGGATGTGTATGGCGGCGGGGGCTCATCCCCGCTGGGCACCGCCGCCCCCCTGACTCTCCCTTCTCCCCCCCCCCCTCCCGCCGCCGGCGGACAGAGCCCGGGTCGGAAGAGCGCCCCCCGCCGAGGCCAGGCCCCAGACCCGCCTCCGCCGAGAGGTCCCAGCCGGCACCCACCACCCCCCCGCCGCCGCCGCCACCGCCGCCCTCCGCCGCCGCCTCGTCCTCCGTCCGCACCTCCAGCCCCACCATTCAGCGCGCAAGATACCCGCCAGGTAAGCGGCCGCTCCGCGGGGGCGGCTTTTTCCCGGGAGAGGAGGAGGAGGAGGAGGAAGACGCTATGGGGGGGGTGTGGGGGGGAAGCACCTGCCGCGGCCCCTGCCCTTCCCAAATCCCTTCGGTATGTCCCGTAGCGGGGCTGCGGGGGTTGTTTAAATCCCGAAGGGATCTGGGCAGCGCCCGCGTTTTCACAGGGCTTTGGGGGTGGGTTTTGAGCCCCCCCCCCCCCTCCCCAGACCAAAGATGTGCAGGATTTAAGGGGAAAATGGGTGGGATGTTCGTGTTCCTCTGAGGAGCTCGGCGTTGAACTGGGCATCCCGTATGTCAAAGCTCTCGCAAAGATAGCAGGATAAGGAGGGAATAGCTCGGAACGCCCCTGCCCTGATTTCTGTACCCATTCATTCGGGCTCCGAGGGCAGGTTGCTCTTCGATGCGCCTCCTGTGGGGCTTTTTTTTTTTTCATATGGTCGGGTAAAGATGAAAAAATCCCAGGTTATTTACTTTGCAGGGTAATTAATGTTGGTGCCCTAAGTGGGAAAGTAGGGGTTAGAATTAGTCCGTCAAGTGCGCTTGGCGAGGTAGGAGGAGTCCCGCAGAGCCAGGAGAGACCAGACCTTTAGGTGAGGGACATTTTTTCTGTCCTCGGGTCAGACTCATTTTAGACTTATGTTTTCTTACTCCACTTTGCACGGAATTCAGTGACATAACCCTGTTATGCTCAGAAAAATGCAGGATAAAAAGCACGATGATCTGTTTCCCTGAACTCCTGCTCATTTTCTGAGCTAGCAGAAAAGGCTTTTTCCTTCATAGGGCTGTGTATCAACACATCCACTCGTGACATTATCTGTCCAGTCGCTCAGCTGTGTTCCTCAGTCAGCTCTCAGTGGAGCTGCGTGGAAGGAATTTCTTTCCCTTTTTATTTGATTAAGCACTGATCACTACGTTCTAACAGCTGGTCCTTAAACTAACAAATGATAGCAACAGGACTTGCCATGAAATGTGTGTGCGTGGAATGGCACGGACAGAAATTGATAGGAAGAAAGAGAACGGTAGAAAAATACATAAATAACATTGGGAGGCAAGGCTTGTGAAAGGGTTGTGCTGCTTTTTTCTTTAAGCATTTGGATTTACAAGCGGGAAGGTCTTAACTTCAGAAAACAGCACTATTTTTTTCCTCAGTTTTTAATGTTTTCTTGAGAAGAAGAAAGATCTGAATGGTTTGTGACAGTACGATAATCGAAATCTGGTGCTTAGTTTAAATATCTTCATCTGCAAAGTGGGCAGGAAAGAATTAAAAGTTGATTTAGCAGAAAATTATTTTAATTCCTGCATAACAGGCTCAAGTGAAAATCTTAAAATTGTAAGTGAAGGGAGTTCTTAAAATACTGAGGAAAACCCCATTATTTTTAACACAGCTTTTTTTTTTTTTTAGTATGATTTTTTTCTCAAGTGCTTTTGGAATAGAAATTACCACAATTAAGAAGAGATGAACTGCACTTAGTTTTGATATACATTTTCTGCATATTGACTTTTCCCTTTACAGGAGAATTTATACTAATCTGTGCATTTTATTCCTCTGTTGTGGAACCGAAACACACCACACACTTTTAGTTTGGGCTGCAAATATTGGGCTAGAATCTCACAGTGTTGTTTAGTCAGGCAAACCTCAAATGGATTGCAGAATTGGGTCCATTATTTCCTGTGAGCAGTAAAGCAAATAGCAAACTAGTAGGAAAAGTACAAAAAAAAAAAAAAATCTTTATAGCCAGGCAATGTGTTGCTTCAGCCATCCCAGCTATCAGTGAACCACATTAACTTTTACAACTAATGGATAAAACCAATTATATTAGCAGCCTCAACCTTGCTTTCCCATAAAACCAGAAACAGAAATACCACATACTTTCTCTCTTAACATTTTTGCAAATTTAAGGATATGTTGTATACCCGCTTTTTTTTAGGAGAATGTTCTACCACAGATAAGCCTTAAAACTACTAGTTAGACAGCAACCTTAAATTATTAGCTGACCAGAAATATGCTTCAAAGGCCCAGAGTTGAGTAAGCAAAATTGATGTTTGCAACTCCTAAGTAGCAAACACTATGATTTGAGTCGTCCCTCTGACATGCACTGCAGATGCCGTTTCTTTTAAAATAAATACCATTTTTAATATTATGAATTTGATAATCTCATTTACCCATCACGAAAATCTTATGGCAGGGTTGCATGCCTACAGAGGTAGCTTTAGAGCCATAAACTGTTTTCATTCTGCTTATCTAATTCTCATTGACACCTATGTATATTAAGCAGCAGATGTAGGGCAGCTTGAGGTGGATTCTTCTCTCGCTGACACGGGTATAAATTTGAGTTGCTCCCACGACTAGATGAGAGCAGGCTCCCTAATACCTAACGCTTAGTCGATCCTTGAAGCGTATTTCTTGTTGAAAGGCAAAGGCTCCAGGCGAATTTGTGCGTCTGTCCCCTGCCCGGGCGAGAGCAGGGGTCGGATGTCTAGCTGAGCTCCGTGAAATGCGGGAAAGCTTCTAGGAAAGAAGTTTCCGAGGGCTCGGGCCGCGGCCTCGGCGCGCCGGGCTTGTTGTTAACGTCCCCCCCTTTGCCCTTGCAGATATGCCCTGTGTGCAAGCGCAGTATAGTCCTTCACCGCCCGGTTCCAATTATGCAGCTCAGACCTACGCGTATGGCTCGGAGTACAGCTCGGAGATCATGAACCCTGACTATGCCAAGCTGACCATGGACCTGAGCAGTACCGAAATCACCGCCACTGCCACCACCTCCCTTCCCAGCTTCAGCACCTTCATGGAGGGTTACTCGGGCAGCTACGAGCTCAAGCCTTCCTGCCTCTACCAAATGCAATCTGCCTCCTCCGGCCAGAGGCCCCTCATAAAGATGGAAGACACCCGGCTCTCCCCCTACCAGCCCTCCCTGCCGCCCTCCACGGACGAGGGCATGCCCAGCACTTCCATGTACTTCAAGCAATCCCCGCCCTCCACGCCCACCACGCCCGGCTTCCCCTCGCACCAGAGCCTGTGGGACGAGCCCCCGCTGCAGCCCACCCAAACCTGCCTGCCCCCCGGCCACCTGATGGACGCCGCCCCCATGAAGACCGTGCCTCCCCGCTTCCCCCTCTTCCACTTCAAGCACTCGCCCCCCCACACGCCGGCCGCCGCCGCCGCCGCGGCCGCCCACATGTGCTACGACCCTGCCTCCCTCAGCCTCCCCCTGGGCTCCGACAGACCCGCCGCCAGCCAGGCACCCATGGAGAGCCATTCCTACGGGCTTCACCTGGCCAAAAGACCAGCCACCTTAGCCTTCTCACCGCTCGGCCTCAACGCAGCCACCTCCGGCCTGATGGGCGAGAGCAGCGGCGGCGGCGGCGGCGGCGGAGGCGGCGGAGGAGGCAGCGGCCTTCCATCCCCGCCCAGCCGGAGCTCCTCGTCCGGGGAAGGCACCTGCGCCGTCTGCGGGGACAATGCCGCCTGCCAGCACTACGGGGTACGGACGTGCGAGGGCTGCAAGGGCTTTTTCAAGGTGAGAGCTCTGCCGTTTGCTCCCCTTCCCCGCTTAACCCCCCCCCCCCGCCCCGGCCTCCCTTCCAGCCCCGGCACGCTCCTGGCTGTGGAGCTGGGGGATGTCGCGCGTCAGAGCTCAGAGACCCCCCCCCACACCCCAGCAGGGTGGGATGGACGCCCACCCAGAGTCCTTCGAGAAGGCCGAAGCAAGCCCTCCGTAGGGTGAAAGGATCGGCCGCTCTCAGGGCTGAGGCGGTGAGCCGGGCGAACCGCGTCTCCGGTTCTGCCGGCGTCCCTCAACGGAGGACGGGTCACCCCCGTCTGAGCGGGAAACGGCACGTAGGCCGTAGCGAAACTCACCTGGAGTACATCCAGCCAGGGCTCCGCTCAGTCGCTCGCCCCAGTGAAACCTCGTTTTTAAGCGAGAAAAGAAACCCCAAAATCGTAAAGTCCACTGGATGTTAGAGTTGATGGCGGCGGTGCCGTTCCTTCTTGTCCCGGGGCCGTTTGTTGGGGTGAGGAGCGCTGTGGGGTCGGCCCCAGTAGGAAACTGGTTTCACACGTGGGCCACATCCAAGTCCTTCCAGTTTTATTTGGTCGCTGCCGCATCGTTAGTCTCCGGTTCGGGAGCCCAGTGAGCCCTCACACCGGTGGAGAGCTGCTTGCAGAGCAGTGACTAAGCACTGCACGGGGTCCCGGTGCCTGCTCTGTAACGGAGAAGGCTCTGCAGCTAAATAGCAACACGAATAACTCACAGGCGGCCGTTTCTCAGTGGAAACTTTGTGCTTGTATTTTTAGGAATCGAATACTCTCTTTTCGCTCTTAGATTTGGGCGCTTCGTAATTTCCTTTCCGAGTTCAGGTTCCAGCATTATTTTCAGAAATGGCTTGTTTAAGTGAAGAGCTTGGGATAGGCTTTTGGTAGGATGGTCCTGGGCAGCAGGTTGAAGATTTCATACATTTGGGGTTGATTTGGTACATTCCTTCCTGCAAAGATAGCAGTCATGCCCCTGTTCCGGTAAAAGATACGATGGGAACAAAAATAGTCCAAAAATAGTTGGGGGGAGGGCTTACAACATTTTTTTTTTTGTTGTAGACGGAGCTGCTAATGTTACTTAATAATAATCCTTTGACAACATGGTAAAATACACATCTACAGAACTCATGTGTTATTTAAATGTAACTAGAAAAGGGAACACAAGTAACCTGGAAATAGCAGCTTTTATGGGCCCGATCCTGCCCCTGTGGAAATCAAGAGCATATCCTTGACTGGGAGCAGTATCTAGAGCTTATTCTGCAAAATTCAAGAGTTTTCAGCTCCAAATTGCAAAGAACAATATTTGCTGTGTCTCTTACATTTAGTACATTGAGGCTGTTATTTGAAAAGGAACACAAATTATGAAATAACATTTATCCCTGAATTTAATTGCAGTGAAAGATTTAATATTGAATGTTGAGTTGATAAATTTGTTCCTGTTCTAATGTCTTTCCTATTACTCTCTTTTTTTCGGTGCTAAGTTATTTTTTGATGTGTCTGTGAGTTTAAGTACGGAAAGAGATAATACATTTTTGCATCAATATTTGTTATGTTCTCTCAAGGCTTTTACAAATTTTAAATTTATTGTATAGTTTTAAGATCATTTTAGAGTTAATTAAATGTATATAACTACAGCATAATTCTGTCTGGTTTTTTTCCCAGGTCAGGTTAGCTTTCCCAGCATATTTAATTTAACTAAGCATATTTTGTAGGGGTTTCTGGTATTTTTATTTTTCTCCCCGATGATTTTAGTGGCTAACCAAACCAGTTATTGTGGTATTTGACTAACAATAGCGATAGCAAGAGAAGTACATTGCAGATCATTTTGATTTTATTTTAATAAGGTCAGCAATAATCAAGGGAATGAACCAAGTAGAAAATTGTTCCCAAAGGGATATTAAAAGCGGAGATAATCTAATCCCCAAAGGTAGATGTGATGACCTGGTAATTTCAGATATGATTTTATCATTCAAAGTTGCCTGTCTCCAGAGACTTGCTTCAGAACAATCCTAGATGATTTTCATTGTCAGCAGCTAACACTAATAAAATTGTTTTTCCTGCAGGCTAGTGTGTTAGGAAATTAATTTTATCTAATTATATGAATTGCACTGTCGCTTTTCATGTTGTAATTAAAACACATTTTGTCAGGTTCTAAGTTGTTCAAGAAACCATCAGTTTACTATTTTTGTGTTGCATTTTCACAGAGAACAGTTCAGAAAAATGCAAAATATGTTTGTCTGGCAAATAAAAACTGTCCAGTGGACAAGAGACGTCGTAACAGATGCCAATACTGCCGGTTTCAGAAGTGTCTCAGCGTTGGCATGGTTAAAGAAGGTAAGGACTTTTGCTATTATTATCCCAGACACTGAAATGTTACGTTCAATGAATCTCTCTCTGTGTGGACATGGATGTCTTTACAATGAATTTTACAGTGATGGGATTCATAACTTACCCCCAAATATGTGCATTTGTGTAATAATGTATTGATTTTCTTCTTTTCACTCATATTATCGTATGTAGACTCTAGACCCCAGAGTTCAAGAACAGCAAGGTCACAAGAGGATAATTTGACACTGGCCAAAATGTCTCCTTTATTAACTTTGAACGTTGCTCGATAATGCTGTTGGCTTCCCCCTGTTATCTCACCGGGGGCTGCGCTGGGTTGTGTGCATTTTGACATAGGATCTTGTCTCATTCCTCTAAGCTGATTGTAAATTTGCAATTAATTTAAATGGAAACAGGATCAACTCATTAGTCCCAATTCTGCAAATATTTAAGTATGTGAGTAATACTGTGTGAGGAGTCCCATTGCAAATACTAGCATGGATAATATAACCTATATAGCGTGACCATATTTTTTTTTCAAATGCTTCAAGAGAGCTAAAATTACTTCGAATGAACGACTCTTCTGCCATTTAAAAGGTGCACCGGTAGCAGGAACATTAGAATTTGTGTTTCACGTTCAGTTTTCTTCCAGCAGTAGGGTGTCTGCGTGTGTGTGTCTGCGTGCATGGGCACGCACACACGGGCACACAGACGTGCTGCGAACAAAGCATGAACACTAGGAACACAGCTGGGCTTTAAGTAAGCAGCTACATTGCTGCTTACAATCGTAGGTCTGACGCGATTTTCGTATCATTTGTGTTCCTTGGCGATCCAAGGCATCAAGAGCATGTGCTGAAACTGGAGAATGCTCTTAGTTTTGCTGGGCTGACCACCGTAAGAAAAGCAGGTGTTCATTCTGACCCGTCGTTTGCTGGTTTCTTCAGAACTGATTCCCTTTTTTTTTTAACCTAGTTGTCCGTACCGACAGCCTGAAAGGCAGAAGAGGTCGGCTGCCTTCCAAACCAAAGAGCCCCTTACAGCAGGAACCCTCTCAGCCCTCCCCGCCTTCTCCTCCCATCAGCATGATGAACGCCCTCGTACGAGCTTTAACCGACTCCACGCCCAGGGAGCTTGACTATTCAAGAGTATGTCTCACTTTTCTTCGCCCGTTTGTTTTCCCCATAGAAATGATTTCGCGAACTGCATTTCTACTTACCAGCTGGTTTGCTAAAATGAAAGTAAATGTGAAATTCGGATGAGGGTAGAAATTTGTCCAGCCAGCCATGTCTTTTCATGGTAGGGGGACAATGAAGGGAAAGGAGGTGCAGTAGAAATTCATGTTAGTAACTATTCAGTGTGAGGATCTCAATCACAAAGTGAGTGAAAGCAAAAATATGTGGATAAAAAGAGCATTCTTCTTGCAAAAGGCTGCACCAAAACACTAGCAATTACAATACAATTGATTAATCCACCAAACTCAGGAACAGTACTGGTATGTCCAGTATCTTAATTTCCAGGTTCCAAAGGCTAAAATGTAATAGCACTTCCCTAATATTCAGATATAAGGGTTGTGCAAAGTAACACTGGATGGATGGGGCCATTTCCATTGAAATCAGTAGGAATTTTGCCGTTATTTAGATGGGACAAGGGTCTGGCTTTGGATACCCCAGCATGAATGTTCCCTCAGTAAAATTCACATTTGTAAAACAAACCTTTTAAAATCAAAATTCTAAAAAATTACCTCAGCAAAGCTTTACCAGAGATTATATATTTTTGTAACTTTGTTCTTTAATGTATCATATTCATCATTTAAATATTCATGGAATATTTCAAAAGCTTGAAACACTGTTCAATAGTTATTAAAATACAGCATTGAAATGGCTTGTTAAATACATTTTTAGGCAGGTTGATATAGTAAAAGAAAAAAATACAGCTAAGGAAAAACAAGATCAAATTCCTTCCCCTTAATGAAATATGATTAAATCTGAGACTGTGAAAAATACAGCTGTACTCAGACAACATCTACATTGGCCATTTATCACTTGTTGCTAAGTAATATTTAATACTAAAACGTATTTGGTTGTAATTATATAAAAATTACATTATTCTATTTTAGACTATACTTACATATACCATTTAGCAATTTTAAGCATGCTGTAACATCTTTTCTTCAAGCTAATCTGTAAGTATACAATCATATAATTTTCAGAATTATTATTAAGAATCTAGCCGTTCAGTATCTGACAGCCTTTGAGGGGGAGAATGCATTAGCCATATTTGCACATATTTTAACTTACCCAGAATGTCTCAAGGGGTCATTCTGCAAATACCGAGGTGTGTGACGAGCTGTGCTCTTTGACAGAAATCTGCTGGGTTCCACAGAATTACAGGCGCATAATAGCCCAGGCCTTGAAAGCAGTATCTAACCTTCTGTATTTATTTATTTATAGATAGGAAGTTCTTTTGCATTTACAAAAAGCTATATGAAAACTGTGTATTTTTATGTGACTTTTTTCTTTGTCCTGCAGTAATTATTTTTCTTTTAATGAAAACAGCCTCTAGATCTAATTGTTGAACAATTCTGTTGGACATTACAGGAAGCCTATGATTGACAGTAAATTAATTTAGTCCTGGTGGCTAAAAGATTAAGTATGATTGTCTGTTAGGACGTATTAATATCTAAGTTTTTCTTTACAATAAAATATACAATATGGAAAAGACAAAAATGCGCTAAAAGAAATTAATAGTGTCTTATGTTTTTCATAGACCTGATACTTATTTTGAAAAGTTAAGGGAGATCAGGAGCAAAGGCTGCATAAAAACTGAGATTAACTAAATAAATATGCCATAAATGCACTGCAAAGCTAAAAAATCCCTTTGAAGAATAATCCTCTACCTGTGAAGACGTAACTTATGGCACGTTGGGTTAGGCTGTGACCTTGCCGCAAATGGGTAGATCTGGAGACCTGGCTTTGGAGTCGGTCCTAACACTTCTGCAGACGCGACCTTAATGTTTAGCATGGTCTTCATGTTTACAAGCTATAATGTCTTGATTGTCTTAAAAATACTGGTAAGAGTTTCAGAGAGGAACATGTACCCCTTCCCTCCAAAAAAACCTACACACGCAAAAAAGACCCACCCCAAAACCAATACCAAAAATAAATTACATAAGCTATGAATTTTAAACCAAAACAGATTGGAAGCAGTTCTGTTCAGAACATGGCTACTTTTCATTTCAGCACTGGTTTTAACTTACCAGTCCACAGCAATGGTATATTTAGGTACTTGGTTTCAAAAAGCAATTGCTAGGAAGAGAATTTGGTTTATGAACTCCTTAAAGGCCAAGGGCCGCAGTCTGGTCTCACACCTGTTTTACTGGTACAATTCCACGAGTTTACACTTCTAAGTAAGTGAGATGAGAAACAGACCCCATATCTTGCTGTCCTTATTCATGTGGAATAGCCACCAAATTAAATAGAAATGTTGCCTTTTTGGAGGGAGGGTGCAGCATTTAGGTAATAATCCCTGCCCCTTCCCCAGCCACAAAATGAAGCAAATATTGGGACTTCTGGAAAAAGAAGCATAGCTTCTCCTCTCTGCAGAGAAGTTACTGTTAGGCTTTTGCAGCTGTAGCAGCTGATGAAGGTCTCATGAAAGCAGGCAAAGGGTAGAGCTAGGTCGTGCTGTCAGGCTCCCCAACATCAGGCTTTCCGAATCTCTTTAGATACAGCATACTAGTTAATGTTGCTTGCTACGCATGCACGCACCCCCCCCCCCCCCCCCCTTGAGTAACAGTCGGCTTTCATTTAATTCCCAAAGGAGCTCTGAGGAAGGGAGTAAGGCAGAGCTTTGTCTTCTGGCTTTCTCCCGGTGTGCCTCCAGTTTGCACAGGGCAGGTTAAGAAATGCAGCTCTGAGCCCTTCTGTACCGTGGCCTCCTGACCAAGGGCAGGCTTACCAGCTGTCTTGGTCAGAAATTAAGTCAAATGTCACCTCTTCTCAATGAAATAATCATGGAAAAAACCACAGATTTTGGTGCATAAAACAGAACCGTACATATTGTTTATGGTTACTTATGTAGTCCTAAGTCTGTTACAAGTAAATATTTTAACTATTCTTTGTAAGTGCTAACTCTTTGTAGCAAGCAGTGATGTATTACAGCAGCTAAAAATTATACAATTCCATGTAATTTTTTACCTTTCTTCTAAAATTGCTCTCTTGGGCTGAACTATAACAACAAATAGAGGTTATAATTTTTTTAGATGCATTTAATTTAATTAAGTGCCTTATGTGGGGTATACCGTACTGTAGCAGTATGTGAATGTGGGGTATACCGTACTGTAGCAGTATGTGGCAGCAGTTATGTGACATAATGCAGCATTCAGCTTCGTTACAAAATGTTAAAACTTTGCCTCACTTTTGCCAAAGGATTGTTTTATAAACATTGGGAACAAATTAATACCTGGCATAATTACACTGACTTCTGACGAGTTATATTTAGAATGAACTTAGGGTAGTGTCTTTTTTCTTTTGCTTTTCTTTTCCTTCCCTTTCACTGTTCAGAAGATCAAGAATGTGTCTTGCCTTAACAGTGCCTATGGTGAGGCAGGAGTTTGGTTTCCCCCTGTAGAAAGGAGGAGTCATAGGTCAGTCCCTGCGCAGCAAAGCACATCTCCCAGAGCCAAGATGCGCTCTGTCTTGGCTTGCTCCACGGCTTCATCTTAAGAGGGTCCAGAACATGCAAGGTCTCTGAAAAAGCATATCATCTTTTTCTACCCACTAATCACCCCAGCGTATCATGCTGCGGTCCGATGCCAGGAGTAATTAGTTCGTGCTGCTTGAGCATCCCCAGCTGCTCCATTCAGATGCGGGAGCTTCCATGAGAAACTCATGCCGTTAGTGTTGGGTAAGCAGAACAGGGTCATTCAGGGCTAGCGCTGGTACCCCAGAAACAGCCAGAGGTCTCTGGGATTGCTATGGTTCTCCAAGCAATCAGTGACTCTTTTCACTGTGTCCTTCATCCCTTACCTACCGACAGCAACCAGCTCCAACTAGGGCAGGCAGAGAGCAGGACACCTACCCGAGAAGTTCTGCTCGCTGCCCCCTCACTCTTTGTTGGACAGAGGTGACTTTTGGGTTGCAGTTAGCAACTTGGGTGATATCTGCAGCCCAAGTGGCATGCCTGTAATACGGCCCTCCCAGGCTGCCAGCCCACTGTTATGGATCGGGAAGGGGATGTGGGTCTTTCTGCTTCCACCCTGGCTTGGAGAGTTGCTAGGGAGAGCTTCGGGCTGATGGACTTAAGCCCTCACTGCACGTGGAAAGTTGTTTCCAAAGGGCGTGCGCACTTCTTTCAGCCATGGAGACCACCCCGACCTTTCTTTGACTGAGTCTCAGAGAAAGAGTGAGTACCAAGTCTCTCCCAGAACTAACCCACCAGATGTCTGATGGCGAGGATGTTGTTACAATAAATCCCAAATTATTCAGTTCCTGCGCAGAAAACCAGCAGCGCTTTCCAAGCCCAGAATCGGACTCAGCCGCGAAAGCTCCTGTTCTATTTTCTGCCAAGACAGACAGAGCAGTGTGATGGGAGTGACAGGGATCCACTGGTGGGGAAGTAGGAGATAGTGGGGAGGGAGCTGTCAGAGGGTCACGGGGAAGCTGAGCAAGCTGAGCCTGTCGAATGGTTGTCTGGAAGAGTTATGGCCGCATAAGCAGGATAATAGGTTCTCCTGAACCTTAAATGCTTCTGTTTGAAGGATAGGAGGTGATAGGGGGCAGCTGTTTTACTTTGAACCAATTCTGTATTCAAATGAAGCAATGCTGCATGTGTCAGATAAAACATGATTTATCTTACATGTCTCTATCACTGTCAGATAAAATGCAGTTTGAGAGGGTTTGGAAGAAATCTGCATTTTGGTCATACCAAGACAAATTCATCAATGGGAAAAGTGTTTAATTGTAGTAAGTTAAATAGTATTCCTCTTCCAGTGTGATGGAAATTATCCTACCCACCAGGTTTCTGTTTCTGTTTGCTAATAGCATATAGGTACTTGTAAAATGTGATAAGTATTATGTTTTATTTATAAATTTTAAACGATTTCTATACATGTGGAAATATTTTTGCAATATACATCTGAATAGTGAAACGCCTGTAGGTAGCCAAATAGGTAGATAGATGTAGACCTACTTATTATGCCTTTGATAATAATACCAGCTTTGCCACAGAAGGAAATGTTGTCGGGCAAGTAATGCCGTATGTTTCACAGAATGCCCTTAAATGCATATAACGTTGCTTTCTGTGGCTTTCATTTTAGTACTGTTCCACTGATCAGGCTGCTGCAGGCACAGATGCAGAACATGTACAACAGTTCTATAATCTTCTGACTGCCTCCATTGACATAACTAGAGGCTGGGCAGAAAAAATCCCAGGATTTACTGACCTCCCAAAAGAAGATCAGACATTACTCATAGAATCAGCTTTTTTGGAGCTGTTTGTACTAAGACTCTCCATCAGGTAACTATTTATTTCATTTCCTCTTAAGCTGATGTGAAAAATCATCCATCTAAATATTTTTAAGGAATAAATATGGCGCTATCTTTGAACATTGTCAGTTGTACCAAAAAAACCCACAAAACATCAGCAATGTCTGCATCCAAAGGATATGGTGTTTAATTTGTTTTACACTGCAGAAAAAACAAAAAAGTGATTTAAAAAGAGAGCATAGGTCTTGCTACTGTGCTTCTTTTTATTTTATATACCCCATCCTCTTCTTCCATAGTAATCAAAATTGATCCTCAGGTACTATTTGAGCAAGTTTGCTTTGTACTCATCAGCATAAACTACAGAAAACCACCTTCAGTATGAAAGCTTTTTCCTTTTCCCCCTTCTTTTGCGCATGCACATCTCTGGCATCTGTTTTTGAAAGGGATGAAGAAGATTTAAAATCTTGTTCAGATTGGTTTTCTTCTTACTACTGAGTCATTTAATAGAGTGAGATGCTAGTTGTCAGTCTAGCACTAATTAAGACACTTGACCAAAAACACTTTCAGGGACTGGGAAAATTCCAAACTGGTGATTTGAATTATGCCCTTGTTTCTTTAGGTTGAAAATGACCTTTGCATGCGTTTTTTTAACAGGGATATTGGCAATGGGGAGGGAAAGGAGAGGAGAGCTTAGCTGTAATGTCGCTCTTACACACAGGTTTTCATGTAAAAGAGTTTATGATGTTATGTGTATTGTGGTGCATTGTTGCATGTATTTTCCATTGTTTTTTCCTTATCAATTTTTACAGTCTGAAAAATGCAGATGAGAATAAGTAAATGCTGAGAGTTGTAGAATCTCTTCTTTCTCCAGTTTTTATTAGTTTTGTATTTCAAAATGCACTCACTTAGTATTCCTTTGGTTCAAACATACAGTATTTAATGTAAAATGTCTTCTCTGTTTATGCCTTTGGGCAGGACCAAAATCTTAACTAATTAGACAGTCTACACCACATGCTACAGCTAACCTCAGGCTTATAACTCTACCAAGTAAGCAATCATAGAAGCTTGTTTGTTGTACTTTGGCCCCAAGGGAGAAGCATATTGTCAAATGTGAATGCCCACATATGTCTCAGGATAATATGCCTTGGATTTTAAATGACAGACACTTCAATACTGGTTAGGCATTTTGCTGTAAAGTCGAAGATGCATTTATAATTTTTTCAATTATTTTTCTTTGAGGTCTGATACTGCTGAGGATAAGTTTGTATTCTGCAATGGACTTGTGCTGCATAGACTTCAGTGCCTTCGTGGATTTGGGGAGTGGCTCGACTCTATTAAAGACTTTTCCTTAAACTTAAAGAGCCTTAACCTTGATATCCCAGCCTTAGCAAGTTTATCAGCTCTAACTATGATTACAGGTAAGTGCTCCTTTGTTAATAAAAAGCTTCAGACTCTAGTGCTTTGCTTTAATGTAGATTCAAGCAATTTCAATTAACTGAGCTATATTCAGGGTAAAGTGAGTATGATTTTAAAGCTTTGCAATGACCGTACTGAAATTGTGGACTAACATTAGGCCATCAGATACCCCTGTTAAAATGTAATCTAACTCTATTTCTTCATGGTTTCATTGTTTTCTTGGAATAATCTCTAAAAAGCAAACTGCTTCCAAGGAGCTCCTACAAAAACATGCAAAATACTTGCTGAATTCCCAGAAAAGCCTAATGAAATGACCAGAGCTAGGTCTTCTGTGTAGGAATACTAATACCAGGGTAGCTCGAGAGCTAGAAGCCATCCAGCTAGTACAGCTCACCTCTCAGCAAGATAGCTAGAGCAGAGGGAGTGCTTCACGAGGACAGGCCAGGTGCTTTTGGTAGCCAAGCCAGTGTAGGTATTCCATGTACTGCTCTTTGGAGAGAGAAAATTGGAGAATAATAAGAAAAAAGTCCTCTTCTGCAGTTGTACAAAAGCTTTTGGGTGTGCATGTGACCATATCACGCCTGCTGGGGCAAACAGCAGGAAACTAATGTCAGAATCTGCCAAATCTGGCCAGTAAGTACAAAATGGGGGAGCATAACCTTATAAGGTGTAATTTTCTCATTCCTGAAACAACAAAGCTCCTTGAAGTACTGCACTGCATACCTTGGGCTTCTTGCGATCGAAGAGGCATGGCTGGTGGAAGCAGGAAGGGTTGGGAGTAAGGGTGTCTGACAACCATGCAGCACAAGTCGGAGACATCTCTACTGAGAGCCTCACGCTCATTTCAGAAAAGCTGGTAGTATAAAGGTACAACTGTGTCGTTGGTGTGAAACGGGGCTTCAGTATGCCTTGAGCTGGATCTTCCCAGGGGTGCGATAAGCTCCACTGGAATGGATATTGATTTCCTCCTGCGTTTCAGGCATCCACCAGTTTGCAGGTGGTGGCCTCAGCAAGATCAGCTGCAGTCTTCATTTTACCTAGGTTGAGATGATGCTTGGGAAACACTCAGATAAAACACTCAATGGCAAATATAGAAACTATAAATTGGCCAATTCCCACTGCCATTTGTGGGGCCAAGAGTTTGGCTTTAGCATTTACATGGTATGCTTCCTTCCTGCGTTTGGGTGAAGGGTTAGTGTATACGTGTTATAGCATTAACTCTCTGCTTCTTAAGAAAAGTATTTTAAGTTTTTCATTAATTTCTATTCATTTTCCTCTGCAATTAGAAAAGGTTCATTAAGGTCCAGATTCTAGTTTCTTTGATAAAACTCTTAAGTCCAGAATAGCTCAGTGGAGTTGTTCTGTATGAAAAATTTTCAGAATCAGTGGTATGTTAAAGTAAGAAAGAACATTCCCAACTTATTTTTGACTCCTATATATAAACATCCACAGACATGCGTTCATGCATACTTACATATATGTGTTATAAATACTTAAATGTGAGTGTGTGTGTATAAATGTACAATGTATATATGTATGTGTATGCATTTATGTATCTATAAATCCAGGACAGGTGCTGTCTGTCTCCATATATATTTATATACAGACATATAAGCTCACATGTATATAGCACCTATCATTGATTTAGGTTATTTACTATATATTAAATACGTCTTTTTTAGATAGACACAGATAGATGGAGCTTGCTCTTGATATCTTCTTGATAATGATGAGGAGAGGACTGACCCAGAGGATGCAGGTCGATGAACAGGATCCCCTGCAAGCTGTCTGTGTGAATGTAGAAAAAGCTGTTCTATAGGAGGAAAAGTTTTTCTCCTTGTGAACCCATGCCCTGTTGTAACATGATAAGTCTTTGTTCAGTTAGGCAGTGTTTGGTTGCCCTTACATAAAGAGTCGAAGTTGTCCAGTGGCTGTCTCAGGTCACCCTAAGATATTTCATAGAAATGTCTTTTAATTAATAACGCCCCACATTTCTTCCTTTCCTTGATAACAACCCTTTCAGGAGTTGGCTATATTGTGCTGGTCTTGCCAAAGTTTCCAAACAAATGGAAGTAACTGTTGCCTTTAAAAGGAGAGCATTTCAGTCCATAAAAGCTTTAAGGTTTTCTGTATTTGTCAAACTTTTCTTGATTTTCTCACCTGTATGAGGTGGTGCTTAAAATTAATGTAGCTTTCTGCTTATTCTTTTACTTCATGAGGCCAGTATATCTCAGGCCATTTGCTCTCAAGGACAGAGTATACCTTCATGCGATCTAAATTAGACCGAAGCTCCTGTGTCCAGTGATTTATATTCACAGGTTTCAGATCTCCAAGGGCAGCTAGGTAACTTAGGGACTCAACCAGAAATTTGGTCACCTGAAAATGGATGGTATTGTGTAATGATGAACGATATTAAAAAAAAGCTGAAAGAGGAAATCAGGTAATTATGGCTAAGAGAGCACTACAGCACAAAATGCTGCTGGGCAGGGTTCTTTTGAGACTTTCTCGGTGATAGTGTATTGAAGTTTTATATTCAGGTAAGCCTTGAGATTTGCCTCTGGTATTGCATCCCGTGAGAAATGGCTTCTTGCCTTCTCCCTACAGTTTGAGTATGACAAGCCATGTGCTGGTTTTCAGCTAGTGCCACCAAAAGAAAAAAAAAAAAAAAGATACATTTTGGAAATCTGGAATCTGTTGAACATTTTTAAGCATTGTTTTGAGGCTTGGCTTAGATTGTTTTAGGTGCCGTTCTTTATCTCTGGAGAAGGTACTCTGCTGTAATGGACTCTTGGAGGCAATGGGTTGCTAGCAAACCGTGGTTCAAGCCCTTTTTGTGAGTCAGAGCAAGAGAGAGTCACCTTTTCCAGGAACATAGGATATCTGACTACTGAGTATCACTGTCTTTTGTGTTGAGGCCATCTGACATACTGTGCGGGCCACCGAATGGCTGTTGTGTACGATGATTTGGGGACAAGCTGGTGCTCAGAGGGACACCGAGGCCCAGTCTCTGGTGTGATTCCAACAGGAAGGGAATCTGACCATGAATCCTCCATGTCCTAGATGGATAGCCATGTCATTGGGCTGCAGGATAGGAAGGAGCAGGAAAGCTCTGTTTTGTGAATCTAGTTGCTTGCTTTTATTAGCAATGCTGCAAAACCGAAATGTTGGCTTGAGCAAAATTTGCTTCATTGTTACACAAATTGCTCCAGTTCTTATTTTGCATTAGTCAACTTTTCATGACTTGATGGTTCAACCAAAAAAAGAAAAAGACAACAGCACAGTGTTCTATAGTAGTCATAGCTTGTTTTAATACTGTACAGCATCTTAGGTAGCACCAAATTCAAGAATTGTCTCTCCGGGTAAAGAAAAATGCTCCTGGGAGTAATGACCTGTTTGTTCTTGATTTCATGAGTGCACTCCGTAGCCCAAACAAAGATGTGCTCTTAGAAAACAAACTCTCCTGTATACTAGTCATTGGCAGTATTGCTGAAGGAGAAAAGTAAGAGAAATCGCTACTCTCTTTCGCATGTTCTCTTTGTTCTGCAAGAGTGACAGGGAGAACTAACATCTCTCTCCAAGTGAAGGAAGAGGGAATAAATGTAAAAATTAGTGTTGGAGGCTAAAAGACATTCCACTGTTCCCAGTGTCCCAAGATACTGAAGGCTGTTCACTCATTTTGGGATGTCATATTGGTTCCCTGCTAAGAGCCCCAGTAGTTCCAGTGCCTTTAACTAACTCTGCTGGCTTGTTTGGAGCTGTGAAGCTCCATGTCCTAACTCAACCACAGCTGCAGGTCACACCATAGGATGCATGGTTATAGGCAGATGTGACCATTCGTTCCACGTAGTAATTTTGAAGAGAACGACAGGAGACCTAGAGAGTATCACAATACTCACTAATTCCCTGCTTGCTTTGAGTAAAACTACAGGTATGCACAACATAAAATAAACAGGAAAAGATTTTGTAATATTTTGCATTGTGTAATCCATTAGAAAGTCCACATATTTGTGCTTTTTCTGTTTATTTTATGTTTCCTGGGAATTTGCAGTATGTTGCTTAGAAGGAAAAGCATCATGTTGGATTCCTGATGAATTTCCAAGTCCTTTCAGACAGGGCATCAGCTTGAAAGAGCACCCAGAATGAAAGAAGTGACATCTGGTTTATCATGTGCAGCTTGCAAACAGTTAACTTAAAACTCTGCAATGCCAAAGCATATCTTTTTTTTCTTTAAGGTACTCCTTTAGGATCTTCCTCTCTCTGTCTCTCTTCTCTTTTTTTACTTCCTTCAGTTGGTTAACAAGGGCTGGACACAACTTCCTCCAGCGCACATCAGTGGTGCTCTGAGCATCAGCCAGAAGAAAGTAGTTAGGAAACAACACATGACACTCACCCCACATCCCCATGAAAGCAAGAAATTAGTTCTGTCCTGTTCTTTTTCTTTGGATCACATATTCTGTTGGGATGTAGGATCTAATGAGCTAAAGAAGAGTGCTAACATGGAAAGAAAATGCTGGTCATCTTGGGACAAGTTCCGTCCTTAGTTCCACATGGACAATTTCTGTCAGTTTAGTGTGTTCCATGGATCACAATTGTTCCTGTGCAACCACTCCACTGTGGACTGGATGGTGTTGACAATGAAGCTTTGCAAAGTAGACCAGATATTAGCTCAGCCTATTCTTGAAAATGCTTCCTTAACTTCCCAAATGACCATTTTTAATGCTCTGTTTTATAGTTTTTCTAACAGTGTGAAAATATAAAGACTGAGAGTCCAATGCAGATCATCTCAAGGGCACACTGTAATTTAGCCTCAAATTTCTGCCTGCTCTAAAACTGCTAGTGTTTTCTCTCTCTGCTGATTCACTTTTCCTCTCTGCCTCTTCCTTTCTCTATCCACATCAAAATATTATTGTTTTGCCCACTTGACACTCTCAGTGGGATGCTGCTGAGTACAGAGCATTCTAGCCCTCATTCAACCAAGCTCTTTCAGCATATGTTTTATTTTAAGTGTGTTACAGACCAGCCCAGAACCACTGTATATATTGGGCTTATTCACACTCTTAATGCTTTGTTAGACTGGCACCAGAACATTGAAGAATATTGTGAGGTTTCAATTAATTATGAGTTTGTGTTTGTCTTCCTGCTGTTGGGCTTTCCGTTCCAGTTTACAAACACAATTTTTAGCACCATCAGTCATACCAAGAAAGAGTAATGAGTCCAGTCTGGCTAAAAAGGGTCTGGCTGCTGCAGTTCCCTTCTGAACATGAATTTGTCCAACTTCCCTACGGAAGGGAGGCTCACCTACTCTTCAGCAGCAGATATCCTTCAGTCCTGTTGCCAGGATCCTCCGGAGTGGGTGCTTTGTGTGCTGGGTCTACATACGAGCAGGTGGCAGACTGGAGGAGTGTAGGAGAGCCGGTTATAAAAAAAAAACCAACCCTCCAGATTGCATTGTCTGCCTTCCCCCCGCCACTTTGCTGAGGGAAGTACTGTCAGCATCAAAGTGAAGTACTCACTCCTCCTTCTCCACTCCCACCTTTTTGCTGAGGCAAGAACTCTTTCCTTCTACAGCAACCAGCCGTCTCTCTGTTACGTTGTGATTTTCTTAAAGGAGGGAGCATCCTGTGTGGTCATTCAGCTCATCTGACTTTAGGTGCCTTGCACAGCTGGTGGATAGTACAGGGCACCTCCAGAAGATGATTCATCCACCTAAAATTGTCATCATCTTCTAAAAATGCCCAACATTCCACCGATGCTAGGAGGAGCTCGAGAAGCCTGCGCTCCTCGCTTGGGCACCCTTGTGAAGTGCCGGAGAGTTAGGCAGGATGAGTATGGGCCAGACTGCAACAGGAAAGGAGACCCTTGGATCTGCCGAGTGGCAATCCTGATGCGTAACAGAGCGTACACGAGACAACCAGAAAGCTGTAGGCAACTGAGCCTTGTGCTTATTTGAGTTGTAGAAGGGGAAGAGGATTGTGAAGGGGGAAGAGAAAATCAGATAACTATATTGAAACCGAGACAATCAAGAGGCCTATTTTAAGTCTGCAGCGTAAATCTTGTTGCGTTTCTGATCGGAAACCCTGACACAGAGCGCAGAGCCCAGGGGTCTCTGAGGTACGCAAGGTCTTTGAAATACTTGTGCTCTTTGAGAGGTGTTTCTCATACAGGTAGCGCTCAGTCTGCCTAGCCCTGGCATAATCTACCCCGTGTCAGAGATTAGGGAAAGAAGGACTAGCACAGCTGGTGACGGGTTTTCCTGCTCTTTTGCTTTCTTCCTATCAAGTTTTTGCTGATCAGCCTAATTATAGCACAGAATCACATTGAGATTCCTGGGAAAAGGAGAAAGGTGTAAAAAACTTGCTGCATTCAGTTTGCCAGGATGAGCTGCTAAGTTTGCAGAGCTTTAGAGGCAAGACTTCTGATGAATCATTTTGACAGGCTTATGGAGAGCATCTTTGCCATAAATCACCATTTTTCTTGCAAAAATCAATGGTATCCTAAAACACAAGGCTGAGAAATCCTATATTGACTTTACCCGTGCCTTTTTAATTGTCATTATAAGAAAGTCTGAATACAATAATATTTACACACCTCCTCAATCAGTTAGAGAAAATCTATCCATTTTGACTAGCTGTCCTTCTTGGGATAAATCTCGGCCTTATCATTTCCATGTGGATAAGAACATCCTGTGCAAGACAGCGAATGATTAGAGGCCATCAGCTTCAGCGCCGGGGCACACACTTACCACAGGTGCCTTGTGCTGCTCCCTTTAGGTTGAGTAAGAAAGATTGTGGGTCTGTCTTTGTGCAGATGGGCCTGGCTGCGTGGAAAAGGCAAGAAAATGTGCTTCCTGCTATTTGAACCCTATGAAATTTAAATCTTTGAGTACATTAGACCCAAGACTCCTCAAGTCTACCGGAGAGAGGAGCTGTTTCTTATACGAGTACATTCCCCAGAAATTAGTTGGATGCTAACACCAGAGACTGCAATGGCAGTGCCAGTGCATGCGAGCGCCCTTTACTAGCGGAAGGGCTTCCACACAGACGGCTTTGACTTTCTATGGGTTCACAAGGGATGCCTTAGGGATCGGAGACTGAAAACCCCTGAGGCAGTTCCAGTCATGAGGAATTTACCTTTGTAGAGATTTGCAAGTAGCAAAGGCCACTGCATGGTAATTCATGCAGGAGAGGACAGTTTGGTTTATTGGAGACTGCTTTAATATTGTAGCACCAGAGAGTGGCTTAAGGACGGACTCTCTCTTAATTCTGAATTTTCATGATTTTTTTATGTAAAGTAAGGCTACTAATATTATGATCTTTGCACATATTGTGTTTTGCATCGGTATGTTTCATGGCTAGCTACCAAAGACACGATTTGTTCATGAAACCTTCTGAACTTGTCAGTGTGAGACAAATACTGTTTAGTTCTGGCTGGAAATGTTAACAACATTGCTGTGTGCTCCAGAGCCAGAGATAATTTTCCATACTCTGCAGCAAGGTACACACCTGCTGAGGCATTGGTTTAAAAATGTGCTCTGCTAATTTGTAGTCGGGTTTTGGATCCATTCTAGTATTTCAGCTCCCTGGATCTATAAGATATCTTCACTTACACAGCCAGGAAACAACCTCAAAACAGATTAAAAGATGGGAACTCTTCAAAGACTGCAAGATTAATTTAATGTCCTGCAGATTCTCTCAGTAGGCTACTGGTACAAAAAAAAAAACAAACCCAGAGCTTTTCAAACCTGTATAAAATATTTATCCACCAAGATTTTTAATGGCAGAATCTGCCTAAGTATTTACTCTCAGTGACCTGTATAGTTAAGGCTTATATAATTACACTACACACCATTTACTGGAAGGGCTTTAAATATTCATTGACTCTTCGTGTTTTAATGTAAACAAGGCACTTAGAATACCTAGGGTTTTTAATTCCTGCAAGGTGAAAAAGATGTCTGAAGCAGATGTTACTGCTTGGATGAGTGTTGCTGTGAAGCAACAGGACAGATTGATGGTACTTAAATGATAGAGCACAGTAGCTTCTGGCCAGAGCTGTAGACGTCTGCACATCTCCGACTCTGATCCCAAACCAGTATTCTTCAGGAGCTAGCTCTGCCTAAGTAAATAAAGTTGAAAAAAAGTGTAAAATGGGTGAATATCAGTGGAAAATCAGGCCTTTACATTTCTGACTGCCTTCATTGAATCCCATCTGTTTTATTGGTTTGTCAAGAACACCTAGCCAAAGCAGGTGGTAAGGGGAGGCAGCGAGGAGTTTATATACACATGCCTGGGCAAGGCACCGCTGCGCCTTGCGCAGGCGTTACGCCTGCTTCTGGAAGTAAAGGAAACTGTACTCTTTTCACTGTTCATTAAGGGACGGACAGAGAAAGTATCTATCGCTCGCTCCTCCTGGAGTAGAAGAACAAGACTTGGGGGCAATGGGTACAATATGGCCCGTGGCTGCCAGGGATGGGGGAGAGGGCCAGGGAAGGCAGACGACTTCAAATGCATCAAAAATGAGAACTGCCACACTTACTTCTCGTCCGCTGCTGTCACTCTTTTTGTAGGTCTAGTTGATTAAAATTAATTTAACCTGCATTTTCTCAGACTGCCCTGTCTGGTGTAATTCTATTTCATGTGTAAATTATTATGACTTTGCTACGAAGCCAGCTCTTACTTACCTGTGAATTTCAAAGTCAGAGGCAAATCAAAACATCACAAAATTATTTAAGATTCTTGTTCTGAAGTATTATATTAATTTATCCACTAAATCTTGATAGCAAACACAAAATTTTTTCCCATGTACCAGTAAAGAACCTGCTTTTAATGAATCCCAAATCTGATTCATTCTATTTATGCTTAAAGAACTGTGGATGCGTTTAACACCTTTGTAGTATTTTAAAAGGCTATTTGAAGGGGGACAAACCCCAGCTCCCCTTCCTTGTAGGAATGGTGAGGTTTTTGTGATGGATAACACAGTAGCCTTTTCACTTTAGGCATTGCTCACTCAAAGCAAAATAGTTAACTTCCAGGCTTCTTTTATCTTAGACCTTTTAAAGATGAATAAACTAAAAAGCAGCAGCTGATCAAAATAACAAAGGGTGGTAAGGTGCCTTTAGTATCTTGTAAGAGTGTCTGCGAATTCCTGGTGGAATTCTACGCGGGCGCTGATGGAGCTGGCTAAGGATATCGATCGCCACTTGAATTCACTGAATAAATAATGGTTGCCATAGTTATTGAGCATTCACAACTGGTGGGGAAGCACGGAAATCTCCAAAACACCTCCTGTGATAGTTTTGCTGGAAAATCACCCAATTAATTCTGTCTCATATCTTGAAAATTATGCGAGATACGCAGGATGCTTGGACTCCTTGTACTAGAATTTCAATCATAATTGAGCATCTCTGCTGCCTATTTTAGCAGGTAAAGAGAAAAGGGCACTTGTCATCTCTTATTTTGTGTGGCAGAAAGGTTAAGTGACATCATATAACCCCAAATGTGCTGAGAAATCTTACACTTTCAAAGCATTTTTTGCTCTGAGTACCAGAGTATGGATTTGGGTTACTCCAAAGCAAACGAGTTCTCTCAGTTTGCGGTAGAGGTGCTGATGTGGTTTTTTTTCTCTCGCTTTGCAGAACGACATGGATTAAAAGAACCAAAGAAAGTGGAAGAGCTATGCAACAAGATCACAAGCAGTTTGAAAGATCACTTAACTTTCAGTTGCCAAAACAAAGGACAACCGCTCGAGTCTGCAGAGCCGAAGGTACTGGGTGTTCTGGCTGACTTGCGTTCTCTCTGCACACTGGGACTGCAGCGCATCTTTTACCTGAAACTGGAAGATTTGGTGCCAGCCCCTTCCATTATCGACAGGCTGTTTCTGGACACCTTACCCTTCTGAGTCAAACCACCCTCCTGAAAGGCAAACGCCCACCAGAGCAGGCAAATGGATCGTGACTTACAGCTAACATTTTTCTGCCCTCACTTAACAGAAAAGCAGCTCCAGGTCTAAAATGAGGTCTTTTCTGGCGCTTTGTCCTTACAACCTGAGGCCTGAACCTTACTGGCTTACTGGTTTGGGGTTGTGTTCTTTGTTTTCTTTTGTGTGATTTGGGTTTTTTAAATGGCTAATATGGCACTTTTGGACAATGCTATCCCAGCAGCAGTAAAAGGTTAACATGACTGTTTTAAATCTGTTGTTTAACACCTCATGGTACATGAGGAATAAAATTGTAGAAGCTGTGTTTGAGAACAAGAACAGCAAATAGTTGTTTGCCAGGGTAGTATGTGTTTTGTGAGGATACCTTTAGCATACTTCCTGCATCAAGGGCACATACATCAGCACAATCTAAACAAAAATTCACTTTTTTTAGCAAAGTACATTCAATTGAACATTTCATACAAATCAAATATAGCAAAATGACAATGGCTGTTAGCTCCCATGTTCAAGTGCAATTTTTTAAAGTGCTGTCTTACTAAGTCTCGTTTATTAACTAATTTATTTTACTATGAAAACAAACGGAAGAAATCAAGTGAGAAAATTACATGCACTAACTTACCTGACAGAGTTTTCCAAACTTGATTCCATGTAGCGCGACTTATTGACAAATGTATGTGGAAGACACGGGAGCAATTGTGGCTCAGTTGTTCCTTAGCTAAGGAAATCCGAGTAAGTAGTGATTGGAGCATACAGGGTCAGCATCAGGGATAGTTCGGTTTTAGACTTCTAACACAAGCGACTAGTTAGTAAACAGACGGAAGATGGTTTTCAAGAACAAGCAAGTCTTGTAAAATAGTATGAATGTAAGTGCTAGGAAGGATATAGTGGGCTGCGTTTAAACATTCCGTGTTCGTACTCCTTTTTGTATGTTTATACTGTTGATGCCATATTAATATGAAATAATTTGTTGCATAGTGTCTTTATTTGTATAAATGTTTGTATGCATGGTATATTGTAATGGCTTTGCCTGTATTTATTGCAATGACTGCCAGCTCATGGGAGCCCTGTTACACATGGTAACTAAATGGGGTGTTCACACTGACTCAGATACACCAGTTGGAAAACTATATACATATATATAATGTGTATATATATATATGTATATACCTATATTTGTGTGCGTGTGTGTGTGTGCGCGTGTCTTTTTATTAACCATTTGTATATAAAATATCTGTCAAATCACAAGCAGAGTTATTTTACAGTTTATTTGCAGTGACTTCTAAGGCAGTACTGTTTAGCACTTTGATATTAAAATCTTGCTCATGTTTTGCTAAATTCAAATAATATTTAAAAAGTTTAGTTCTAAAAAACTTTATATGCACTGTATTAAGTCAAAATTTTGTTGGTCATTTTGCTAAGGAAATTTTTGAATGTCAACCTGATGTCACTGTATCTTTTGTTAGCTTTAAACATTCTAGCTTTTGTCTTTTTTTAAACTATGCTGTTTATATGGAAATTAAATTATACAATCAAACAGATGCCAAATGAATTGCCTAATTGCTGCAAAGGATAACCCAGATATCGAGTCACTGTATGGTTTTCAAATAGTAATCTGGTATTTTATCACTTACTATGTTTGGATGTGCTTTTATGAAAAAATTATTCTTATATCAAGATTTATAGTAGTGTCAATAGGGAAACAGACTTCTAATCACTATAGTTAATATTTCCGGTTTACCTGCAGATAATATTTGGAAAAGTATTGCTTTTTGTATTGACTTTTAAGCTTATGTGCAAACATAATAGCATAATTAAATATCAGAGAAGCTAATGTTTCTTGTAGGTTGCTGTAACAAGCCTGACCAGCAAGACAAATATATTTTGACTGAACTCGCTTTTGTATATACTAAATATATATATATACGTATATATATATATATACACTCACACACATGTGCGCATACAAAAACATACAAACACAAAATCCGAAAGTATGTTTACTTTTGTCTCCTTGTGTAAGACACAAGGTCCCTTGAGAAATGACTTTTATCTAGGGACAAATCCTGCCAGGTGCTGAGCACCAACCAGATGAGGGCTTGCAGGCGCTTCTTGCGAGTGGGCCCTTACGAAGAATTTTCAGGCGAATCAGCATAGTACAGTAAAATTGCTTTTTTGTTGAGCAAGGTTTATTTATTAAGTGGAATGTGAGTGGGAGGTAGCAGGTCCAGAGCCCCGTGTGAGATTTCACGTAGCCAGTGTCCTCCAGTCTTCCATAGATAGTCTTAACTGTGATACTCTCCCAAATCCCGTCATCTGTGGAATTGTCCTTCATGTCAACTTCAATACACAGATTCATCCTAGAGTACAACCAGTGACAGGTCACAGTGGTAAAAGAAAGAGTTAACGCAGAATAAATCTACTACTTTTCTTAGAGCTCTCTCAGTGTGAACATGCCTTTGTCTAGGCAGAATTCAGGAATATATCAGGTGTTAAGGGAGAGTGCCTTGCTTTTATTTCAGACAACAGTGTTTCAAGAGTTTCTTCACTCCGCTAACCGCAGTACTTTTTTTCTTTTTCTTTTTTCTTTCTTTTTTTTTTTTTTTTTGTGGTGTTAACCTGTGGGTTGAAAGAAATGCTCTTGTACATATACAATGTAAATTAAAATTATTAAATTGAATAACATTTTTTTCAGAGGCCCCATGTGTGTTGAATAAGTATGCTTAATTCTGTTAAAATCTGATGCGAATTTTTTATCATTTATAAAACATTAAAAAAATTGTCTACTTGAGTCTTAAAAGTGGAAAAATTGGTGAAGCATGCTTAAGAACACTGGCAATTTAATGGCTAGCCTTTTGATTAAAATAGCTTTTATATAAATACAATAAGGCCTGCAGTATCTGGTTACGCAATCTCAATTAGATACTGAGAGCTGGATGATGGTTGAACTACGTACAGACCAGAGCAGAGGGACTAACTGCCCCTCACTGTACTTCTCCTCCATGCCAGGAAGGGATTATAATTAAATCACAGATAATGATGGCCACAAGGGAGGGAGGGGATGGCTACAGGGCTCATGGTCCCATAGCACCTACATCTGGCTAGAAAGAGGACAGAGCTCTCTGATCCCATCTTCCCCCACTTTGTGTCAGCAAATCCTGGTAAGACGTTGTTCCAGCAGGCACCTGCAGCATTTTCTTTAAGTGTGCATCCAATTCCTTTCCTTAGGGTCCCTTTGCTTTGCTAGGAGGGATCGCTTATCCCCTGCCAGACAAAACTGTTTGGCTACAAATGCATTTTCAACAAATGCAGTTTTGAGAGGCACCTGCCACTATTCTGGGTATTGCCATGAGTACCGACGGCTCCGGCACACCTCCGCCAGAGCTGTTCTTCTGCGGGGACTGCTCGGCTGGAGGGTACGTCAAATGATGTGCTGTGGCGGGCTGCAGGATCGACAGCTCCTTCTTTGGAAACGTGACAAAACAAAAGGTTGCTCAAACTCCTCCAAATTATTTGTTGCTTTTTTTCCATGCCTTATTTTTAAAATTAAACTACGAATCTTAAAATTGTTAATGATAATGGCAATGAGTTTTGCATAGTAGTCCCCCGTTAGGCAAAACATGCAGATTTCGTGACCAACCCACACCAGCGTCTGAATTTTCACCCCACGAGACAAAGCTTATCCTCATTAAACTCACAAGTATCTCAGTGTGTAATTACTTCAGGGGCCATAAGCTTTGTCCTTGGACATGAGAACAGAATCGTGTCCTGATGTAGATCGCCTGCACTTGTGTCCTTACGTGTGCCTTATGTGCTCATACCCATCAGTGCCAGAGTCCTTGCAGAGGGATGCGACACCCGATGATTGACTCTGGCAGTGGAAGGTTGGGCTGAGTCAGGAATGTAATAGCGGGTTCCTCTAGTAGACACCGTCCTTGGACAGGAGGCTGGCACCAAGGCACCCCAAAATGAGTAACTTTAACTAGAGGTGAGTCAAATCTCTTTCTACAGTTTTCCTACTTTTACTTTTCACATTCACATTTGTCCAATATACAAAGCTAAAGTTTCAGTTATGTTGCAGAGAGGAAGGAGAGAGAGAGGTTTAATTGTATAAAATTAAGCATGGCTCTGACAAAAATTGGCAACTCCCTCTATGGACACTATGAAACATGTCTTTTGATTAATTATTTGTATTATAGCAACACCTAGAGGCCACAACACAGATCAGGACCCCATTTTGCTAGCTACACTAATTAGCACGTCCAGTACCCACCCAGGAAAAGATCCAGTCCAAATAGACAAAAGAAAAAGAAAGAGGAGCAACACAGGAAAAAGGGAGTAGAGTGCCATGCCCAAGGGCATACAGAATTTCAGTCACAGAGTTGGGAATAAAAACTTTTATTTACTGAGCTAGTGTCCACTGAATGCTCTTATTTTGTTTTCCTTTTCTGTCCCTGGGCAATTTATGCTGCCACTGTATCGAATTTTATGCAAACTTGATAAAAGCATTGAAAAATTCAGAATAACCCATGTATTCAAACTGATCTTTTTTACCCTATGTATATAAGTCATCTATGAGACTATTCAAAATCCTGGTCAATCACATGTTTGGAACTAAGCTGCGATACAAACTACATAGTATTTAGAAAAGAGATATTTAGCTGTTCTTTATTAAATTAGTGAAACCGACCATTAGCAATATTGCAAGATATGGATTAAACAATAATTACTAATGGATACAAAAGATTAACTTTTAAAAATGCCAAACTATTGATGCAGTAATTGAATAAATGGGGAGTCAATTAATCAAATTCTTAGCAGCAGATGATATATTTGAGAACTGTATTCCAGAACTGCATTTGTGAGAATTACCAATACAGTGATTTGTCAAATAAAAGAAAAAAAAACTTGTTTACCATATGGAAACACTTTTAGCAATTTTTCTTCTGTTTTCTTTTTTAACATTAGACACCGTTACTTTTATATTCATAATATGGAATGTTCTGGCTGCATCTGGTTACAGAAGAAGTTTGAATACATGAAGTTGTGACATGGCTGTGAAAGTTGGATGAGATCAAGATTCTGAACTAAACTCACAAAAGCAAGGATTTTCTTTAAAAAAAAGGGTGGGATTCCAGCTGTGAATAGACATAATGTATATGGCAAGATGCTTATGTGCATATAATGGAACTGCTTTAATGTCAAGTACAAGATTCTGAAGTCATGCAAGAGACAAGACTATGGGGAAAAATTGCCATTTTCCCCCACTGTTTAATATTTTTATAGAATCCTAGAATCATTTAGGTTGGTTCCCTCAGCCGCTCCTCATAAGACTTGTTCTCCAGACCCTTCACCAGCTTTGTTGCCCTTCTCTGGACACGCTCCAGCAACTCAATGTCTGTCTTGGAGTGAGGGGCCCAAAACTGAACACAGGATTTGAGGTACAGCCTCACCAGGGCTGAGTACAGGGGGACAATCGCTTCCCTGCTCCTGCTGGCCACACTATTTCTTTTACAAGCCAGGATGCCACTGGCCTTCTTGCCCACCTGGGCACACTGCCGGCTCATATCCAGCCGGCTGTCGACCAGCACCCCCAGGTCCTTTTCTGCCGGGCAGCTTTCCAGCCCCTCTTCCCCAAGCCTGTCGCGCTGCATGGGGTTGTTGTGACCCAAGTGACCCAAGGACCTGACACTTGGCCTTGTTGAACCTCATACAATTGGCCTCGGCCCACCAATCCAGCCTGTCCAGATCCCTCTGTAGACCCTTCCTATCCTTAAAGAGATCAACGCTCCTGCCCAACTTGGTGTCATCCGCAAACTTACTGAGGGTGCACTCGATCCCCTCATCCAGATCATTGATAAAGATATTAAACAGAATTGGCCCCAAAACTGAGCCCTGGGGAACACCACTTGTGACTGGCCACCAAGTAGATTTAACTCCATTCACCACCACTCTTTGGGTCCTGCCATCCAGCCAGGTTTTTTACCCAGCAAAGAGTACACCCATCCAAGACATGAGCAGCCAGTTTCTCCAGGAGAATGCTGTGGGAAATGGTGTCAAAGGCTTTACTAAAGCCTATCTAGACAACAACCACAGCCTTTCCCTTCTCTGCTAAGCAAGTCACCTTATCACAGAAGGAGATCATGTTAGTCAAGCAGGACCTGCCTTTCATTAATCCATGCTGACTGGGCCTGATCAACTGGTTGTTCTGTATGTGCCATGTCATGGCACTCAAGATGATCTACTCCATTTTAGATTGTTTATCAATTTTTCTTAAAAGAACAGAGAAGTCTGACCTTGTTTAGGTGGAATTTTACCTCAAATAAATAAATAAACAAACAAGCTAAGTGACATTTAAAGAAAGAAATGAGTTTAAGTAGCTGAAATATCTCAAATAACCTGAAGTTTTTAACCTGCTAAGTAATGTATTAAAAAACTCCCTCCACAATAACTTCCACCGTGGTCTGTGATTAAGCACTACTGTAGAACAAAAGTGAATTACAGAGATGGCTTGATACTGGGGAAACTTTAAAACGTAGCAGTCAGAAAACAGAAATTAATTTACCTTTCATGGGGTCTTATTATTTATCTTGCTGTGTTTCCTAATTAATTGACGATATTGATGTTTACACAGGGATTTGCTCCTTTCCAACTTTGCTTGATCCTGTGAAGAAGTCAGAATGCTGCATTTGTAGTAGCACATTTATTGCCATGGCAACAGTCAGGGATTTCACAAACACTAATTAGAGTTGGCAACTTGGAATGTTTTCAGTACGGTCCCATATAATTTTCCCTCTTTTATCCATTTCTCATTATACCATACTTTAATGATTGACTTCTTCAGTATGTATACAGTTTTTCCCCCATGTCCTCAGGTTTCAGTTAATACCTTCTCTGATTTACAGCCACCTTTCTTACACCTCCACGCACACCCGGTGAAGAAGTAACTGCAGTTCCTACCTGCATTTGTGTTAAGCTCCATTTCTTACACTTCAAATTAATCCAAGTTTCAGTGCAACCAGCTGGTTTCTATGCCAGCATGTGCAAAAGTAGTGAGGAAAGGTACGGAGGCTTAGCTGCATCTTCCCAGGCAAGCTACTTTTAAAGGTAGATGCTAAATCTTGCTCAAGGCGGAGTACAAGCCTTCTGTTTGCAAAACCTTAAGTTCTGTGAATGTCCAAAGATCATGTAAAATATTTTAATTCAAGCATGTGAAGAACATTTATAGACATTTAATTTACTATGTAATAATACGGAGAGGTGGGCCCGTGTGAACCTCATGAAGTTCAACAAAGCCAAGTGCAAGGTCTTGCACTTAGGTCAGGGCAATCCCAAACATGGACACAGGCTGGGCAATGAGTCGATTGAGAGCAGACCTGCGGAGGAGGACTCGGCGGTATTGGTGGATGAAAAACTGGGTATGAGCCAGCAATGTGCGCTCGCAGCCCAGAAAGCCAACCGTATCCTGGGCTTCATCAAAAGAAGCGTGACCAGCAGGTCAAGGGAGGGGATTCTCTCCCTCTACTGCACTCTCGTAAGACCCCACCTGGAGTACTGCATTCAGCTCTGGGACCCCCAACATAAGAAGGACATGGACCTGTTGGAGTGAGTCCAGTGGAGGGCCACGAAGATGATCAGAGGGCTGGAGCACCTCTCCTATGAAGAAAGGCTGAGGCAGTTGGGGTTGTTCAGCCTGGAGAAGAGAAGGCTCTGGGGAGACCTTCTAGCAGCCTGCCAGTACCTAAAGCGGGCCTACAGGAAAGCTGGAGAGGGACTTCTTCCAAGGGCATGTAGTGATAGGACAAGGGGTAATGGCTTTAAACTGAAAGAGGGTAGATTTAGATTAGATGGAAGGAAGAAATTCTTCACTGTGAGGATGATGAGGCACTGGAACAGGTTGCCCAGAGAAGCTGTGGATGTCCCATCCCTGGCAGTGTTCAAGGCCAGGTTGGATGGGGCTTTGAGCAACCTGGTCGAGTGGAAGGTGTCCCTGCCCATGGCAGGGGGGTTGGAACTAGATGATCTTGAGAAGTCCCTTCCAACCCAAACCATTCTTTGTTTCTATGATTCTGTACTAATAGTGCATTACGGTTATCCAATTGAGTTAGTGCCCTAATATACTCAGAAGCCTTATCAAACCTCATGTTAGTAGTGAACTTTTGAGCCTCTCTAAATGCAAAATGTATTAATTTGTTAACAAAGAAAGAAGGCAAATTTATGATGGCATCACCAGCAAGAGGGGAGGTTTTACTTCATTGGGCACGCTCAGGGTAAGAAAGAGATGTGCCTACTGAGCAAAGTAAAAGATTCCCATCCTGCGGCTCATTTGAGAACAAGTCCCAGCTGGTTGTCAAACCACCCTCCCAATAACAAAGATATCCAAATAAAACCAAGCAGAGAAAATATGACAGTATCACCCTAATTTGGAAAGGAACACAATAAATCAGACTGGTTAGAGTATACTTACACTCTAAGCCATTGTAACTTACTAGAAAAGAAGAGAAAAATAATGGAAGCACCTGGACCATCTTCATTAGGTTACAGGTGAAATTGTATCCTTTGCTTCTAACTTAGAAAGGATTTTGTACATTATTAACAGACAACTAATATTTGAATAATAAATTCTGAGTCTGATCACCATCTTCTTTCCCTACATGGTGGGGTGGTAAAAAGCCTCTTAAAAGTGGAAAAAGGTCTCATAAGGTATGAAGGAATTGAAAGTCCATCTTGACGGTAAATTACTGAATCTTTTTAGGAGATTATAACTGAAACCAGGGCAGAATTACTATACTTGAAATAAACAGTATAACGTGTTAAAAAAGGAAACAAATGATTTAGATTAGACATTAAAGTAAAAAGTGAACCATTGGAAGAAGCCCTGTATTCCAACAGAGCCTGAGACAAGCTAACATAAACATGTAAAGAAAGCCTTTACTGAAAAAAACTGTTGCCTCGGAAGTGTACATTTTGCCTCCCTTTTTTTGAAGAAAGACTGAACTGTGCCAGCTTGCCCAGTTTTTGACCACACCTCCCACTGCAGTTCACTGCAAGGATCGGTTTTAAAACCTAGTCCTAATGCTTTTGAGAAATGTGAACCCAGAGCCCTCCAGCCTTTAGGACTTTATTTTCATGACTTAACTTTGTTCCTCCTACCCTTAATTTCAAAAGGCATAATCAAACTCATGGCAGGGCTCTTCGTAAGCTTTGTGAACTGGGCTACAGTCAAGAATTTCCACACTGAGTAATTTTATTACATGAAGTTTCCCGCCTGCTGTACAGAGCTGTGCAATATTCAGCACAGACATCTGCTTTTCATCTGATTTCTAAAGGAAAGCCTGGTGGATTGCTGCCCCTTTGAAATTAAGGAGTTGGGGAACAAATTTAAGTCGTGAAAATAAAATGCCGAAGCTGGAAGACTCTGGGTTCAAATTTTACAGAAGTTCTGATGCTCTGTTTTAAACTGATCTCTTGAGGGAAGCGCAATGGAAAGTATTTCCATCGACTGGGCAAGCTGACACAGTTCAGTCTTTTGGAAGAAGAATCAGGATCCATTGCACGTTCACACACAGAATTACATCCGCTTTAGACCTAAGTGATAGCTTTCACTGAAAGACTTTTCAAGGTAAGTTATCAAGGATGGCTGAACCCAAGAAACTAAAAAAATAGGCATCATGAACTTAATGAAATCTTCAAATTCTCTTACAACATATGAGATTTTTATAAAAATGCTTGTTTTACTCCATGCCTCCAAAGCAGCCTCTCTTCCCATGAGATGGAGTTGTTAACACAACATGAAAAGGCTGCAGAATCATGCTGGTGGCCTCTCAGGGGCAGAAACAATCACAGAAGTCTAATAAATATGGTAGGAAACGCCATTTGGTGTTAGCATTTTCCACTTTTCCGTCGTGCGTTACTCTTACAGCTCAAGTAAAACACGAGGCCTGGTTCGGTCTGGGCTGCCACGTCATGTAGGCTGCAGCTTCGCGGACATGACTAGCTGGCATAAGGCAGGACTTCTGTCAGCAGCAGTCGTGCCATGCCCGCCTGCTTCTTCCCTCTGCGGTGCCTTCCCTTCCTTGGGCCAGCGGCAGGGATTGTGTGGATGGGAGGAGAAACAGAGCAAGAAACTCGTGTGGGTTAAAACTAACCTGGTTTTCCCAGGTGGGGTCTCATCTATGCTCCTGGTGAGACCCCACCTGCAGTACTGCATCCAGCTCTGGGGTCCCTGGTATGAGAAAGACACGGAGCTGCTGGAGCAGGTCCAGAGGAGGGCCACAAAAATGGTCAGAGGGATGGAGCACCTCTTCTGTGAAGAAAGGCTGTGAGAGTTGGGGTTGTTCAGCCTGGAGAAGAGAAGGCTCCGGGGAGACCTTCTAGCAGCCTTCCAGTACCTAAAGGGGGCTTAGAAGAAAGAGAGAGGCTCTTTACTAAGGCCTGTGGTGACAGGACAAAGGGCAACAGTTTTCAACTGAAAGAAGGTAGGTTTAGACTGGACATAAACTCTTTACGATGAGGGTGGTGAGACCCTGGGACAGGTTAGCCTGAGAAGTTGTCGATTCCCCATCATCAGAAGTGTTCAAGGTCAGGTTGGGCTTTGAGCAACCCGATCTAGTGAAAGGCGTCCCTGCCCACAGCAGGGGGGGGGTTGGACTAGATGGTCTTTAAAGGTCCCTTCCAACCCAAACCATTCTGTGGTTCTCTGATTCCTGCCCATTCCTTACCAGTCCACAATGGTATTAATAGGCACTTATCTTCCCATTTGCTGTCAGGATACTTTGGCCTAATTTTTAGATCTGCTGCATACCCATAATGCTCAATAGAAGCAAGAAGAGCCATGGGTACTCTTGAATCTTACTGCCATATACTATTTGCATGGGAGTAGCCTGCAGAACTCCCAGTTGAAATAAGGGGCCCATTGTGCCAAGTCCTCTTCACACGTGTAATTGGAGACACCCCCAGACACCTCCTGCTCCAAAGACGTTTACAATTAATGAAGCAAGACAGAGGAAAAAAGTGCTATAGTTGCTGTATGGATAGAACTCTTATAGATGGAGACATTTAGAGGTTTGCTTTGTCACACAGGAACTTTGAAAAAGTTAAGAAGTTCATCCAGATCCTACCATACTAGCCTATTGCTTTAAAAAATAAATCCTTCCTCTCTTAGGCCATGAGTCAGAGTACTTTTCCAAAACAGTGCTTTCAGACTAACAATTGTCAAATTGCTTGGGGGAGACTCTAACTTGACATATTTAGTACGTTCTTCCCACAGCCCTCACAGAAGCCCACAGATGTCAGCTTCAATCAGACTCAGCCAGGACTGCAAAACCCATCAGGTTCGTAGGGTTAGGGTGTACGTTAAGATGGTCTAAAAAGTAAATCCTCGAAAAATTACTGTGTGTTCTGCACTTAGAGAGACACATGAGGCTGCAAAGGGCAGCATTTCTAACAGGCTGCCCTAAAATAACAGCCTAGTTATTAGTCCAATACTGTTTTTAAACCTAGACATTTCTAGACCATAGGAACTCTTTTGGAAGCAGACTGCTGCCTTGAATCTCAAACTGCAGTCCCCCCCTGCTGTGAAGATCTGTCACCATCCAGTCAGTGGAGTCCAAACCAGTCTCGCAAACCTGCATGGCATAACGTATGAAGCAAAGGATGTTACTGTAACTGTCTGTGTAGTGATTACAATCAGAGTAGGTGGTAAAAAAAAAGAAAAGAAACATCATATAAGAGATTTTGTTTTCAATAATCATTACTGGAAGAGTGATTCATACAACTGGACCATTTAAAAGACTGTAATTCAGTAAGGATAGAAGAGGGAGGAAAAAAAAATTAAATCAAACCTGATACATTGTTAGAAAAATGCAGACAGTTCACAATCACAGAAGGTTTTAATTTTATGGATTAAGACTACATAAGGACTCATGTGCTAGTTCCAAGTGAAGGTCCACCTAGCCCAGCATCCTGACAGTGGTCAGGACAAAGTAGAAATGGGCAGTGCAGGCTGATCTTGGCTTTCAGATCACTGGAGCCTAAGAGTGTACTTACCAGGTATCTCACCGAGCAGTTGTCTCCAAACATTTTCGATCGTTCACCCCTATCAGTAAAAAATTTTTGAGCATGCACCCTCAATATATGTATATTTATTTATTTATAAACTACATACCTGTACTAATGCAGTTCCATATTATTTTCTTGCGCCCCAATGGACTGTCTTGCAGAGCCCCTGGGGTGCATGCACCCCACTTTGGAGATCACGATTACAGAGGCTGTCCCATCATTTTAGTAGCATTTCTAGAAACAATAAATAATATTGTTTAAACACAGGTGTCATGGTTTAACCCCAGCCAGCAACTAAGCACCATGCAGCTGCTCACTCACTTCCCCCCCACCCAGTGGGATGGGGGAAAGAATTGGGAAAAAAAAAATAAAACTCGTGGGTTGAGATAAGAACAGTTTAACAGAACAGAAAGAAAGAAACTAATAATGATAGTAACAACAATAATAAAATGACAATAATAATAATAATAATAATAAAAGAATTGGAATATACAAAACAAGTGATGCACAATGCAATTGCTCACCACTCACCGACTGATGTCCAGTCAGTTCCTGAGCAGCGATCCGTCCTCCCACCCCCAGTCTCCCCAGTTTATATACTGGCCATGATGTCACATGGTATGGAATACCCCTCTGTCCAGTTTGGGTCAGCTGCCCTGGCTGTGTCCCCTCCCAACTTCTTGTGCCCCTCCAGCTTTCTTGCTGGCTGGGCATGAGAAGCTGAAAAATCCTTGACTTAGGCTAAACACTGCTTAGAAACAACTGAAAACTTCAGTGTGTTATCAACACTCTTCTCATACTGAATCCAAAACATAGCACTATACCAGCTACTAGAGAGAAAATTAACTCCATCCCAGCCAAAACCAGGACAAGAGGGCATCCTGCAGCCACCGCAGACACATTAGTTACTGGACCTCATTCAGATGGTAAAGACCTGCCATATCCGGCTACCAGTGGTATGACGCTCTCGCATTTAATTCATGAGCATTGAATGCAATACCAGTTAGAAACAGAAAGGGACAATTTGTCCAAGTGTAAAAAAAACCTGTTGCTTTAACAAGCTAGGAACATCAATTTAATGTGGGAAATATTAATAGGAACTGGAAATTGTTCAAGAACATTCTACTGGGTATTAAAAAAAAAAAAGCCACAAATTTGCAAATAGAAAAGAATTCATGCTGGGGAAGAAAGAATTTGTGAAATATAGAAGATGTAGAAATGCTAGTCAAACATTAGCAATCAAAATATAAAGAATGCAAAAAAGGATAATAGCAATAAACTGCAAATTTTGAAAAATGTACTCTGCTGAAAACAGCCATATAAGAAAAGATCAATGGGAAACATAGTTAGAAGGAACATATGAGAAACACATTAGAGTAAAAAATTTCTGCTCCAAATATTGGTCCACTGCTAGGAACAAGTATTATAATATTGAACAAAGGCTCAGAAAAGACAGATGTGTTCATCACTATTTCTCTTCTGATTTCAGAAGGAAGCAGAAGGATAAATCTGTCCAATAAAATGTTGTAGATGGAACAGAAAACCTGGCATCCAGAATGAAGAAAAATATGATGCAGAGTCAGCTGCAATTACACATGTACAAATCAAGCAGCCTAGAGGGAAACAAGCAGCACGGAAAACAGGAAAAATCTCAAAGATCTTTGCATAGCCAACTTATTCCAAATATTAAAAAAGAGCAGAGACATGATCCAGGAAAATATAGATCTGTTAGTCAGATGCTGAACCTGGACACATAACGAGAAGTTTCATTTAGAAGCCCACCAACACAGAATTGAACACTTAAGGTGCAATTAATAATAATCAATGCGATTTCATGGAATGCAGGTCTTGTAAAACAAGCCTTCTTTATTTTATCTTCTTCAATTACCTTTTTGTTCACAGCTTTTGCTCTGGTTCTCAAAGATAACTCTGTTCATACAGTATGTTCATAGGCCTCTGTCTTCAAATCATTTAACCATGGATTTTGAACATCACATTATATGGAACTAAAAGGACATAACTTGGGAATTGGTTCCTATCAGTCTATTAGTAAATGATTTTGTCATTGCTACAGTTTCCACTGATTAAATTTGCAGAGGATACAAAACAAGTGGGATGGTAAGCAAGGAGAACAGGCAATTTGTAGAGAGTGATCTCAATTGCCTGATTAAAAAAGCACATTAAAAAATTGTACAGAGATGTGAGGACATGTATTGAGGAGCAAGAAATGCAATCTCACAGTACTGAAAACTCACTTCAGAGCAGGGACTCAGAGAAGTACATACGGATCATCATAAATTAAGTTGAAACTAGTGTAGCTAATTACTTCCCAAAGATGGCAGGGGATGCAAGCCTTGGTGGAACCTAATGACTTCGTCCCGGCAGCCTGAATGCTCCAGTGTGTCTGAAGTTGTAGGGCTCAGTTTAGGGATGAGCTTTCATGATCTTTATGCACAAGGTCAGCCTGAGTTGCCTGATGGGTTTTTTTTCTGGCACTGAATGAGGGGGAGCTATATTTTCCTGACAACTTGGTAGACCAACCTGCAAATATAAGTCAGATCTAGGAAGGGTGCTCCTGAGCTCTTAAATGCATCGATGACAAGCCAAAATTTAGAACATGATAAATGGTGCAAAAATAAAGTTTATGAAATTGTATTCAAATTCTGAATGTATCTTTCCTTGCCAACTTCCTGCTCCTTTTTATTCCTTATGTCTCATTTTTATTGGCATAAACTTGTTGGGAATGTCTGTTTTCAGCTGAATTCTCAGATACAAACATGACAATTCATGCATAAGTAAGAGTATGTTCTGTTCACTAATCATGCTCTAATTCAGTATCCAAACTCCAATAATTAATCATGGAGCAGAAAAAACGCAATGCAATTGAAGTGACCAATAGTTAAAGTTAACAACTCACAGGCATAGAGAGTACTTTCCTTCTAAATCTTCAGGTGAGGACTTTGCAAATCAGCCTATCATAAGGAATCAAGATCAGTTCACGAATGACTTGAGAACAACAACAACAAAAGCTAAAATTATCCTATAATCCGTTCACAATGAATGATTCATCCAGTCCTAGTAACATCCACGCTAATATTGCTTTGCTGACCCAACCAGTTACTCTATTTTCAGGCACGAGCAGGGGTATCTCTTCACACACTGTCTTGATAAAGGTTCCATGCAAACAGGCAAGACCCAATTCTCCTTCTGGTGCAAACCGCTGTCTCAGTTAGTTTCGACATAGGTATTCCAGTTTTGCCAGTTCAAAATCTAGAGCTGAACAATAATGTCAATAGCCACAGTACTAATAAAATATTATGGATTGTTCATTTTCTGAAGGACATATGTGTATTAGCTTTTAATAGGTTTAATAGGCTTTGTGTACAGCTTTTATATACAGTTATGCAGCTTACTGTACATATTTACGTTCAGATTTATGGCAACGTTTCCCACTTGTTGCTCCAAGTTTTCTTTTCTTTTGCTCCCATAATTTCCACGCAAGCCTCTCTTCAGCAACTTTTTCCTTATGCTACTTTGTCTTTCCAGCAGTTCCTCATCTAGTTGAGCACTCAGCTTTTCTCTTTATTTCACTGCCAGTGGTCTGTATCAGTTGGTACACATTGACTTTTTTGTTCCCTAGGGTTATCTCATACTAGTCTGTGCCCGGTGTCATGACATGTTCCCTTCAAGGCTGACACCTGCACCGCGTACAGTTGCAACTTTTACCTTGTTGACGTTTCTAGTCTATCCTGTATCTGCCTGTAGGCAATCAGTCTAGTCTTCCTCCATATTCTGGGACTGGCGGAGATCCATGGATCAGATATGGCTTCTGTGAGGACCCATACCGCTGTGCTTCAGAAGCACTTGGTAAAAATTGCATTAACTATACTCCATTTTGAGCCCATGAAGACCCAGCTGTCCAGTCTCCCTGTAAGCCTTGCTAATTTTAGTTTGGTGCCTCCTACATTTTACCTCTTGCAGATTTTCTAACATTTTATTTCATTTCCTTAGTGAAAACATATGGCAAACAGATGCCTAAGAAGGGCCCCAGGCACCCATCTCTTTTTCCAGACTTTTCAGGATATGTGGGAAAATTCTGAGGTTTATCTTGATATGCATTGCACTTGCAATTTATTTCAAGTGCTACCTTTTCAGTGACAGGCATCCTAAAGACCATCAATTTTGGAGGTGTGTCATCCAAAAATCAAGTTTCTGTCTCTATTATTTTTTTTCATAGGCAACCTTGAAAACATAAATAAACTAACCACCAGGTTTCAAAAATCGTAACAGCTGGGTATTGGGTATCAGTCAGAGGAAGCAAGGATGATCTAAAGACCTTTCTCCTTCTCACACGCACCTCTCAAAATTTTAAATAAATCAGTTGAGATTCAGCTACAAACATCAGTTTACCAGTCCTGCCTTAAACCTTAAGTAATGCTTTCTGCACATTGGCGTGACCACAGGTCTGTCTGAGATAAAAGGGAAATGATCTGAAGACTTGAAAATGCTAAATCTAGCCCTGCTTAAAAATTGCTAGTCCCCTCTGAGACTGGGATTTAGCTAGTTTGCATAGATTATGAGAGTGCTGAGCTTGGGCAGCAGCCCCCCACTTGCTGTGGCCCAGGCAACTATTCCACGGGAGAGAGCATCTTCCAGACCAACAGGAAAATAGGAAAGTCTTCAGTAGAGCTGTTGGTCTCTGTCATGCACCTTTTTCCCAAGTACTTGCCTTGTTTTATACTATAATTCTTCTCTCCCCTTTCCCATGCTTCATCCTTTGTTGTACTATCCTACAGCAATGCATTTAAAATTAATATTTCAGTAAGTTGAAATTATTTCTGAATTTCAAAAGTGTGTGCATATTCCGGAGAAAGTTTATTTTGGTAAAGGGGACTATGCGTGGATATCAGCTTTCTTTACTAAGGCTGCTTTGTAATTAATTGCTCACATGGGACCTGAAAGCCAAGAAATAGCATATCTGTTTTCCCTCTGCTCTGTCCCCTTCCCAGGATTCACTCATTCCAGAACCATGAAATATTGAGCACCGAATTTAAGATCCAGTCATGTGTTGAAAAGAGAGTACTGAGAGCCAAACATGTGCAAGGTGGCAGATTTACCCTCATAACCAGATCTATCTCCCAAGCATGAAGATACCCAAGGTGGGTCAAGATTTGCTCCAGATATCAGACATTAGGATGTAGATTTATTCACAAAATGCAAATGTTTCATTTAGAAGCTATTTAAATGAACAGCCTCTTGAATCTATTGTCATACTTTCTTTTTCCTTTCTCATTAAAAATGTTGCTTTCTTCTGCACGAAGGATGAGAATGCTGCAATGCACTGTTTTCTGTATCGATATACAGCAATCAATTAATGCTGAATTAGATGATTTTACCATTTATAAGACATGCAGTGGAAGCCGATACATAGGCTGAATGAAATTGCTCTGAAAGGCATAGCACATGGTCAGGAAAGACTATCATCAGCTCCGAGGCCACAGGGCTCCTTCAGAAGTGATTTGCAGGTATCTTGTTTCACATTTTATATCAAAATTATCTGGCAAAAAAAGAAATGTAAAGCATCTAAATCAATGCCAAACTGATTGTTGTATGTGATTTCCAAGGGATGTTTCTTTTTCTCCCAGATAACTTGTATCAACACTAAATGTTCCTTCCAAATGAAGGATCCCTTTTTGTTGTCCGTAGGGAGGAAGGGCTAAAGAAAATAATGACATACTAGCCATCATAGGTAATTCCCAAAGGATACTTAGTTTTTCTTCCCCACGTATATCAACACATAATGTTCCTTACAGATAAAGGAGCCATTTTTGCTATCTTTACCAAGGAAAGGCTGAAGAATGCAGAAAATTTCACCGCACCAGGTCACGAATGTGACCGCTGGAAAGAAGCAAAGCTCTGTAGTCCTCCTTACTTTTTAGTATCTACGGAGCATCTTCTTCCCCAAACTCCAGCTGGTTATCTGCCACTTATTTATAGTCACTGGTTAGCTGTGCAAGACAGGCAGCAGCCGCCTGTGGTGGTTGGTCCTGATGGAGCTGCCTGCTTCCAGCTGAGACCTCCCAGGCACAATGGCCAGCAGGACAGACGGACGCCCTCGGACCGGCCATCCTTTTGCATGGAAACAGGGCAGAAGACTCTTGCTTCACCCACTTCTCCGTAACTTCAGACACCTCTGCCCGTCTCCTCACGTTTTGTGCCTCAGACTCTCTGACGTAGGCTGTTGAACCGCCGCAGTACTCTCTTGATAACGCGCCTCTTAATTCCTAGTCATCGTTTTACTATTAATTACCAAATGTGTGCGAGCAAAGCATTTGGTATCTTGTCTTCCATAGCCCCGTGGGGCAGCTGCAGACCAAAGGAGCTGGACTCCCCTTGGTGCAGAAGAAATCATGTGTCACCCCGTCAGTGAGCGCCTACTCTGCCCACGGTCCTTTCAGCCGGTGCCAGCTTCTGTTTCATCTCTGTCTACAGCACCACAGGGACCATCGGAGAAATGCGACTGGAAAATAATGTGATTTCGGGTTTAATTCAATGAAACACTTGTATTGGTTTCTAAAATGTACGGACTTTTTTTTTTCGCTCCTGGAATCACAGTTTTCAAAGAAAACCGATTGCCATCACATGCATTAAAAATGGCATTTAACAGTGACTTTATCAAATGTACTGGAATATTAGCAGATACGTTACGTGCATAAATGTAACATGTATCACCTTCTCTATCTAATCCAAGAGCTTCTTATTTTCCATCCACCCACTCAGGCATATAGTTATTCATTAGGTATAAAAATGAACTGCACACCTTAAATATATTCAGATTATTGTAAAACTGCCTCCACCTTGCTACCAGAACTGCCAAGGTAAAAATATCCGTCTCTTTCTCAAAAGATAGATGGTGATAATATAGAAATGTTTCTACTTCCAAAGTGCCTATACTAATACAAGGAGTCAATTCTATTTAAAAATAAATTCGCATTTGAACAGTTGCTGTACTCGATACACGTATTTCACACACACACAAAAAATTGTTTCAAAAGTTATGTAGCTGTAGTCAAGCATTTAGAAGTTAGGAAATAAAAGAGCGAAGAAGAATCTTCTGTGCCTGAAGAAACATTTTCTTCCCCTTCCTGTGTAAGCATTATCATGTAGTCCTTAATTACAGAAAAATGTGCTTTTTTACCTCAGGAATCCATCTTGTTTAATCCAAAGAACACGTTTTTCCCTTCAAATTGTTCTACCTGTGTAGCATTCGCTACATATCAAGGTGCCACGCTTAGATCACTGGTCGGCCCGGACCAGGGAAAGAGACAGATAACACACACAGTGTGAGCGCCAACTTCCCGCTTTTATTGCGCAGTTAATTCCTTTTATACTAACAAGGGGAGGTGGGGTTACAGGTACATCACAAGGCTGCGACTAACCCTCTAACTTTCCGTGACAACGCGAGATCTTCCGAACGCCGACCCCTACATCTCTCCCCTCCCCATGACGAGTTGGCTTCTATTGTTATGAACAATTCCACACAAAGAAATAACTATATAAAGTGCCATGAGTAGAAACATATCTCTACAACTACTTTAAAACACTCTATCTTAAACACCCGTAAATATCCCATTTACCCTGCAGAGCAAAAAGCTCCTTTATAGAAATTCACACAAGAGGTAGATTGAAAGTTAAGACTTGGAAAGAGTTACTTCTATTACTCTATAAGGCTTATCGTTGGTGTGCTGATGTTAAGGCTTAATGTCCGAGGCACCTAGATTCCTGGCCGCGAGTTCCGACAGTCGGATCCCATAAAGGCACGTATTGATGGACTCTGAGAGGGATGTCATCCGGATACCCAAGGTGTCATAAGCCAGGACAGGATAACAGCAATCTGTAAGAAAACTCAAACACTACGAGGTTAAGGCAGGACGAATCATACAACTAGGAACCCATTTCAGGAGCCCTTCACGTGTTTGTACACAGGCATACCCTCGCTCGTGCTATGTTTAATCAAAGTATGCTTAACACACTTGTTCCCTAAAGCAAGTTCTACATACACTTACTGGCTTTATCAGTAAGTGGATTCCGCACTGACTCACAGCATTCTTTAAGTTCTCAAGGACTTTCCAGTGAAACGCCTCCTTTTTTTTTTTTTTTTTTTTTTTTAACTCCCCTCCAATACCTCTGTAACAAACCCCTCAGCCTCTGTAAGGCGTCCTGTCCCTCCCTTGCCTGTCTCTGTGGCACACTTCTCGATGGCTGCCGTATCACGCCATCCATCCTCTCCTCATCGGAATAACTGGAGTCTATAGCTGCTGGTACCGCGCGCCAGTTTCGGAAGGGCCCAGCCGAAGGATTAACCCGTTCCGGCCCAGGAGCGGCAGATGGCGCAGTTGATGGCGCAGCAAGAATAGGCCCACCAGGGCCAGGCCCCGCAGGCAAAGGCGCAGCCAGCACAGGCCCAGTAGGCCCGGCCCGCGCAGGCAACGGCCCGGCCCGCACAGGCAAAGGCTCGGCCGCCACAGGCAGAGGCCCGGCCCGCGCAGGCAAAGGTTCGGCCCGCACAGGCAAAGGCTCAGCCCGCACAGGCACGGGCCCGACCGCCGCAGGCAAAGGCTCAGCCGCCGCAGGCACTGGCGCAGCCTGCGCAGGCAAAGGCTCGGCCGCCACAGGCAAAGGCTCAGCCGCCACAGGCACTGGCGCAGCCTGCGCAGGCAGAGGCTCAGCCTCCACAGGCACTGGCTCAGCCTGCGCAGGCAGAGGCTCAGCCGCCACAGGCACTGGCGCAGCCTCCACAGGCAGAGGCTCAGCCTCCACAGGCACTGGCTCAGCCTGCGCAGGCAGAGGCTCGGCCGCCACAGGCAAAGGCTCAGCCGCCGCAGGCACTGGCGCAGCCTGCGCAGGCAGAGGCCCGGCCGCCACAGGCAAAGGCTCAGCCGCCGCAGGCAAAAACTCAGCCTGCACAGGCAAAGGCTCGGCAGGCACAGAGTCAACCTGCATAGGCTCGGCAGGCAGAAACTCCGCCTGCTCTCCCGGCAAGGGCGCCTGGTTTCCCTCGCCGGGGGGTGGTTCCCCCGCTGCTACAGTTTTTAACTCTCTCAGCTTCTTGAGCTCCCCCTCCGGGGGCGTTCTTTCCTCCCATTCCTTCACCTGACAGTACAAATCCCCCTTAACATCCCCGCCGGGAACCCAATCCAGGAGGCATTCCCGCAACTCCTTTAGAAGATCCTGCCGTAACACCTCCCATGCCCGCCGCAGAGAGGGCCCATCCAGTCTCGGAGGTACCGTCTCCACCGGAAAAACCCCTATCTCCGCCGCACCCTCTGAGTCCACGCTATCAGTCAGAGAGGAACCGCTCCGCGAGCCCCGCTCCACAACCACCCACTCCGTCTGATCTTGTCCCACCGTCTCTGGGGGCACTATCCCCCGTTGTTTTCGAACCGGCGCTTCATCCGCAAACAGGATAGCTCGCGCCGCCGACCTGCACTCCCTAGCCTTTTGTCCCACCTTAACTACCCCCTCCACCATGTCCCAAGCTCGTAATCGTTCCGCAGCGCCGTGCTCACCCTCGAGCGCCGACTCAAGCAACATCTCCCGAACCACTCCCCAATTTGGGGGGCTAAAAACTTCTGTGGGAGAACTCATCCCTCCCCGGCGCAGCACCCATTGGATGCATTCGCCCGTGGGGCCCCTCCTAATCGTTCCTCGGGCACCCACCTCATTAGCCAACCCTTTCAACACCTTAATCACTTGCGCAAGTTCCATCGTCGCCTAGGCAACCGATCACGTCGGGGTCACCACTATGTAGCATTCGCTACATATCAAGGTGCCACGCTTAGATCACTGGTCGGCCCGGACCAGGGAAAGAGACAGATAACACACACAGTGTGAGCGCCAACTTCCCGCTTTTATTGCGCAGTTAATTCCTTTTATACTAACAAGGGGAGGTGGGGTTACAGGTACATCACAAGGCTGCGACTAACCCTCTAACTTTCCGTGACAACGCGAGATCTTCCGAACGCCGACCCCTACATACCTGAACCACCTGTTCCATGAAGACCTATGAAGACATTATTTAATATCTCCCCGGCCTAGTTTTCTAGGCAAACAAAGCTTATGTTGTGCTATGATTCTGTCCCTCAGACCCCACTGAGAACTTTTGGATCTGCTGGGTGTTTTCAATCAAATACAACGGAAAAGTAAAGGTTTTAAAGAAGAAAAACTAATCCAAGTTTCACGACAATGGAGGAAAGGTGAAAGCCCTATCGATGCCTCCACCAAAGTACAGGCAGAAGGTGAACCCTGCTCTGCTGCCAGCATTTGGGCGGCTCAGCCCCGAAACCCCGCTCCTCAGGAAACCTGCCTTTACCCACCCTGCTGCACCAGGGCCACCTGCATCCCTGCCGCAGACCTCGCCTCTCTTTTCTGAGCATCTGGGTTTTTTTTTAAAATCGTTTTGACCCCGAAGATGCTTTGGGTGTGGTACCTCATAGCTTGGGATGATGGGGATTACGCTCTAACGCCTGCATCCATTTTTACACTGGTGAAACCTGGTTTTGCTCTTTCCTTCTTTTGTCTGGTACTCCCATTGCCCTCAGCCTCTTGCTTTTGTCTGGCTTTGGCTGCTTTGTTTTGGCTCTATAGTTCTCCCCCACCTTGCACGCTCAGTTTGCCATTAAAACTCCCCCTCTAAGCCGAACGTTTGGGCTGTGCTATTTAGGCTTGCAGCCCGGAAGTTTGTGGTAAAAATTCTACACACAAGGCTTGTCAGGGCAATTTCAGTATTAGGTGATAAAATTCCCCTTTTTTCTATGCACACAAGTCACCCTTCAGTCAATGTTTGCAACAACTGCCCAGTCTTTGATATCCTTCAGTGTAGCTAAGGTGGAGCTGGGTTACAGATCACAGCAATAATGCCTATGTCAGAAAAAAAAGATTAAGTAAAAAAAAAATAAAAAATCAGCACACTACCTGAAGGTTCATCAGCCATCTCTGCCAAACACGGATCTTGGACAACATATTGTAATTTTGCTAAATACCCTCAATACAGATGTTGGCACACTGGCAAGAAATTGATTAAATCCCACTGTTCTTTTTATTCAAACTCTGCTTCCATTTTATCTCTTAAGATAGAGATGTAACAGTAGATGGTGGATAACCTCTGGTGTATTCATAATTGCTGTGCAATACATACATGCACATTATCACATCGGTTTTCCTGTATGTGCCTTTACTGTCACTCCTCATTGCTGCAAATGATTAAATGAAGTAGCAGGCAGTGGAAAACTGTGAAACCTTTCAGTTTGGCAATAGCTGTAATACACCACAGCAAATCTGCTCATGTCCATGAATAACCAACCCATCTCCCAAGAATTACCATTTCCCCATTTTGTAAAGGTCCCAGTGTTAATTGTCTAATACAGAGTGATCACCTTTTTTCCCCCCTCTCTTACTTTCTAGAGTCCTGATTTGATGATTCAGTTTGTATCCACATGCACTTAGTGACAAATAACACTCTGCCCTAGCAGAAAATGCTTTCTTCCCACTGTTCAGGTGTATTTAGCTCTCATTCAGGCACTGCATCACTTCTGCCCTGCTTCTTGCCAGCCCCCACATCTAGTCACCCTCCACATCAAGTTTGTCCTGGCCTTACCTCTAAATTTTCTGATACTAGAAGCAAAAGTACTGGCAGATTCCCCTTTTGCTCCCCAGGCCTGATGTTGAGGAGTGAAGGGGAGTAGTGAAGGGAAGCCGGTCATTTTTCTCTAGAGAAATCAAGAGGGAGAATAACAGTGGTGATCTTCTGAGGTGTTGGATCCCCTCTCCCTCCAAAATTTCAGTGTATCACTTGGGAAAATGATGACAACTATTCCTGTTGAGCCATAACTCTGTTCCAGACATAACAAGAGACTGGACCAGTCAGTAATAAATATAGCGGTGGAGCAGCAAAACTCATCATAACACCCTACAATAATCACAGCTACATTAAAAATTACAGTTTAGGGGAACAACTAAGAGACCTAAGCAACTACTTGCAAAAGAAAGCCAAATAGCAGACTTTGCACTCAGATCCATAGAAATACTGTCTTGGTTTCTTTTGAGGCCTGAGGCTCATAAGAGCTATTCTGTATTCACCACCTCCATCCTGTTCACTTTGGGACTGCTGTCCAGTTCAGAGATGACCCTCAGCATGAAGCAGTCAGACTGAAAATGAGATCCAGCCTTCTTAGTCAAACGATTCTACCAACGTGCAAGGATGCCACAGTTGCACACCAATTAAAGGGTTTTTTGCTCGGTGTTTTACCTGTTTGTGGCTGATACAGAAGAGAATCATTCATAAATGACTGAAATCCATCTTGCAGACCGTATTTGCCACCAGATTTAAAACTGCTAAAATACTCATTCTCTGTACCACCCAAGCATTAAGCTAATGCCCCTCTTAAGCTTCTCTGGCACCCAGAGCACAAGGAAAATAATCTGCATTCATGGTGCCCACAGAACATTAATCCAATCTACTATTTCCGAGGTAAGAAATGAAGCCATTTTAGTCACAATTCAGGGTTTAATTCAAATTGTAATAATGCTATCTTTTAAATAGCATTAAACATCTTTAATGAAAAATTGTCTTTCCCACATGTTTATGACTTTTTTTGTATTACAGATGACTGTAACAGTGAGAAACCAATATTTTAATGGCTCATCTAAATACTAAACAAAGACGTAAATATTCAGTATGATGTGCAGGGAATTAGTAGTCGCATTAGCAGTAATGGGACTTGCACAGCTAATTCTCCACATAGCTATCTGAACATGTACCCCAAAGTACTCATCAAGAAAATCAAACTTTCAATTACATTTTAAACTAAAATAGGCTTTAGAGGCTTTCTTTCTCTGAGACAAAACTTTAAAGTAGGTTTATCTCTACAAGACTGAACTTCAGGGCTTCACAGTGTTACTGCCATACTAAAAGTAAATAGAATAAGATTCAAACATTATTTATAAAAACAACCCTTACTGTGGAATTAAGTCTCTTTGGATCATGCACATTTGTTTATGCAGCATCTCCACCCTACTGTTACAGAACTTGAGCACTTCACAGTTTTAGTGTATAGACGACACTGCCTGTGAGGCAGCGAAAAGGTCTACCCAACTTGACAATGGAGCCGATACCCTTCAGTTTTGCATCTTTGACACTAGAACATCAATTTTCTTTTTCAAGAAGTGCCAATGAGCACCTCTACAGTAAAACGGTCTAGCAGGGAAGAAAGAAACACGTTTGAAATGTGAACCTAAGCCATTTGTCTTACGCCAGCATTCCCCCTCACGGCTTAGATACACCTACGACCTAGCAGGAAGCTGGAGACAGTGAAGGAGTTAATTTTAAGTGACTAGCTTCTCATTTTGCATCTTTCAGAGAAAAGGGTCTGACTTCTGCCAGAAGCAACTTAAACTTTTCAAGATAATACCAGCAAGCATCACTGTAAAGATCCAGGTCATGAGGGGTTCCCTAGATACAAAGAAATTGATGGATACTGGAAAATGTGTAAGACAGAAAGAAACAAAGCAGCAGAGGACCAAAGAAGGTTCTGATTTGAGAAAGTATATTTTATGACTTACTAAGATAATGTTTCAGTTACATTTAAAATTGTATACTGCTTGCCATGTATTAGAAATGACAGATACTTTCTAGAAATAGATGTTGAACTGTACCTCAGCCATTCCTCCTCTTCACTTCTGACTCACTCTGACTTCTAGCAAGAACCACTTTCTTTTAAGTGAAAGTATTCCATTGTACAATTGCCTTATTTATTAAGTTGCCTTCAATCATTTTCAGTGCAATTGTATGTTCCTATGCTAAGCAGCTAACCATTACATTGGCCATTACCACTCAAAACAAGACTTTGGGATTATAATGGAGACTTGCAGGAAAACTTCTCAGACCCGTTTTAAAAAAAACAAAAAAGAGGCGGGGACATATAAAATGCTAGGAATTGATAGCAAAGTAACAGACAACAAATTGTATAAATCTGTGTTTTGCCCAGAAAATGAATACTGTGTGCAGCTCTGGTCCCTTTATCTCAAGAAAAAAAAAGGATATATCAGAAATGGAAAAGGCCCAGAGAAAGACAACAAGGATGATCAAAGTTATGAACTAAACTGTCCACAAGGAATGGTTGAGCCTGAAAAAAAAGACAACGTAGAGCAGAAATGAGGTCTACAGAGTAATGAGTAGCATGGGGAGGTTGGACAGCAATCAGCTGTCAGAAGAGCCAGCCTCTTTACACAGCCAGCAGCAGACCTGTGAAAATCCTTGCCAAAGGACTTTGTGCCTGAAAGAGCTTTACTTACTTTCTAGGGGAGACTGGGTGAGCATTTGAAAGAGATATCCACTGGGGTTACTAAGAAAACAAACCACATCTGGTTCAGGAAACCCCCAATGTAAAAAAAAGTTGAAGGCTGGGAGAACATTAAGGAGGAACTAGCACATATGCTTGCCCAATTCTTATTCTAACCTCACCGTGCACTTGTGGCCACTGTTGGAGACAATCCAAAGCTAGATGGCATAGATGGCCTTTGAACCAGCAGTGTGATTAACAGGTCATTATACAGACAGGTAAATTCCTGATTAACTTGATGTATGCCTTGGAGTCTGACGTGGATTTTAAATCAGAAATAGTCTCATAAACTTTTTGTCTCCAGAAAAACAATAGCCAAGAAATATTCCATAATCCAAACTGGCCAGGCTACAGATCTTCATGTCTATTGGCCCCACCTCTCAGCACCAGGAACTTTTTTGGCAGAGCTGAACAGTGTCTTTCTTGTTATCCCATAAGGAGGAAGAGGGAAGGCAAAGACAATTCTAGAAATCTTAAAAGTAGAGTTGTAACATTGAGTCAGTGGAAAGGCACCTCAAATGAATGTAAATATTCTAAATTTTAATGTTTCTGAAATTCCCTGAAGTTTTTATTGAACAGGGAGTTGCTCATGACCTGCACATGTTAGAGAAGCAGCAGAATCAGCATCACCTTCCTCACTAAGCAAGAAAAATTAAAAACATTTTAATATAAACTCATTATGAATGCAAGCTGACAATATTACACCTCTGGTCTCCAATTAAAAGACATTCTGAATCCCTCTTTCAAGGCTGAATGGTTTTACAAAAGGAATGTTACTGGTAAGTATGATGGGTGAACTGCATAAATGAATGTTTGTTCAGTTGATTCGCCACCTTCTATTCCCCCCCCCCCCCCCCCCGAATACAGTCTGTATTTTCTTGTGTCAGGAAGCATTGGAACCTGCACAAAGAACTAAATCCTCACCTTGCTAAATTTAAGAGAAATTTTACCATTGACTTGAATGGCACTAAGATTTGATACAGAATTTCTAAGGGCTTGTATACAAACAAGAAAATGGACCAGCTTCCTTCAGTTGGTAAAATTGACTTGTATGGAAAGTCTTTTTTTTAGTTAGAGTAACTCATAGGGATTTAGCTTAAGGTGATGCCAATGTAATTCGGTCCTATAACAGGAGACGAATGTGCACAAAAGACAGTCCCACTAAAAGCTTTTTGACTGAGTTAGCTCAACCTTCTTCTGAAGTGCAGTAAAATAAAACTGCTTAGGTGACCTTACAAATGAAACTGAGAATATCAGATACACCGTTGCTACAGCACATACTGAAAGCTGATCAGTAGTTCTGAGTGGGAAAAATCCTCTTCAGCTCCAGTAGGAACAAAAAGACATTGGGGAAAAAACCACAAGGATCATGATGAAATGCCAGTCATGGGGAAGTTCCCAGGTAGGGCCACGACCCCAACAACACTTGTTTTAATGTTTTATCTCCTTTGGTTGTGCCAGCAGTGGACAGCTAAGGTTCCCCAGGCAAAGTGCTGCAGGTGCACGTTGCCCAAGTGCCGACAACACGAGCTCCCACCAGCTAGTGATGCTTTGTAGGGTTCAATTATATGGAACTTAGTTATCGGGCCTGAAAGTAGCTCATGGTCACAAGAGTGTTCCAGACGCCTTTAGAAGGCTTTGAACAGACTAAACAAGAAGATAGAAGAAGAAAGATCCCAATTAGAAAAACACAGGTGCACATTCCACTATAAAGGGAACTTGGCACAAACAACCTCAATTCAGGGACTTATCTCAACCAATTGGACTAAGACAAGTTTTGCATGCTCTAATTAATACGGCCAATTATGTCCTATGTTTATGCGCGTGTATAACTAACCTTTTCTTACGTCTGTGCGCGTGGACAGTACCGATGTAACCAATCACTGTTTATGCTTGTGCGCGTGGACACCAAATGCTTGCATGCAGCAACCAATTAGAATTTCTAAACAACTTATAGAATTGTATAAAAATGATCGGCTAAGCTCAATAAACTATTACTACTTTGATCATCATATTGGTGTTCCATCATCCGGACCCCAGATGGAATAACCCTAAACCCTACAATGCTTGTATCACCCTGCTCTTGTCAGGAGGGAAATGTTACTGCTTTTGGACCAGGTGTTATAGATAGTTTCTGTACCTACCGTCCTCTCTGTATAGGCTTTCCTGAGCCACTACTTGCAGGGGTAGATCAATGGCAGCTACTGTAAACCATTCCTGCATCGAGGTCGCAGTGTGAGACTTGTGAATATGCTGGAAAAGACCCAAATAGCCAGTGAGACCATGAGGAAGTGTTTCTCTCAAAACAAAATCTGCTTTGCCCTAATTGCTTTCTCTCCTACTTTTACACCCTATTCAGTGTTATTGCTGCTGTGAATAAGTTAATGTATAATAAAACTCTTCTGTTTCATTACCACTTGGGAGACTTACTTTCTGCAATACTGTAAAAATGATCCTCAACCAAATCTGAGCTGGTTTTGCAGCAAATTACACTAAAAGGGCATTGGATCAGAATTCCACCAACTGTAAAAAACTACAGCACAATTTTTGTCAACAGTAGCAAACAGCTTCCCCCCAAAGTCGCAGTATTTCGCTTACATCAGGAAGACAGTTTCAGAAAATGCTGCCACATATTCCACAAAACACCCCTCAGTCACGAATTACTGAAAGAGTTTGATTTTTTTGAGGGATGTATGTTAGAAGGGGATCTCGTTCCAAACAACCTTGTGCTCCTGAAAGACTGTGAGAGAGAGCAATGTTCACTGTAACACAGTAATGGCTGTTTTCCATGACACAATGGAAACTTTATTATCGGTTCTTGCCAGCACAAGCCTTTTGACAGAGAAATCGGTGTATCTGTACTGCACTGAAAAAGGCAACAGAATTTTGAAATGCTCTACTGGAAAAAGAGTACCTTGGGAACATAATGTAAGTATCTGGGAAGTTCTGTGCTTATGGAGCAGCACTCACTGAAACACCATCTCCAGCATGAGTTATCTGAGAGTCTGTGTATAAGGAAAGACTGCCAAGAATAGAGTTGAGCATGTTAAATGAATTGCACATCTGGATCCTGGTCCTGAATCCATGTATTTGAAACCTATGAATGATCTCATGTGGAAAAAGAAACTGCTGCAAGCTCTTCCTTACTCAGATATACAACAGTTCTCTGCCTTTCTAGGATTCTCCATGATTTTCTTCTATGTTATTTATTGGTGATACAGAACAGTTTCTCTGACAACTGTATAGGAATACACATGGTTGTCAAATCTATAAGAGATCACAATTGATCACGGACATGCAATACAAATCTGAGTCTGTAATTCAGGAAGTCCAACTCCATCTACACATTACATTTTTTTTCTGAGCTATCTTTTGCCATCAGAGGTAGTATTTTCCCAGACCTGAAGGTGGAACTCTTGTTCCTTTGATGATCTTTACATGAGTGACAGCATTTTGCATTGTCATTTTTTCCTTGAGGAAATTTGGACTTCTTTGAAGTCATTGCTGGGTTGTCTGGGAGATCACATTAGCAATAGTAGCAGAACTGGACAGTCAGGCATGAACGTCATGTTGAACGTCACAATGAAATGTGCCAGGAGCTCTTCAGATGTTGCCTGTTAGAACTCACAAAAAAGACCCAACCAAACAAACTTTCTTTTTTGGGAATATCCTTGGGATCCTATTCCTTCTTTTGCTGCTAGATAAGTAGACTTCTTGGTTTTCTTCTGGAGTCATCAAGTTTAAGGAAAGGAAAGACCAAGTGTAATCTTGTGGTCGTACCACCTCCATATCAGACCACACAGAACCTCTGCCAATGTATTCCACACCAAAATTGCAGCTGTGTATGCTTGAGCTACCGTACCTCTTGAAAAAAATCTCCATTTTTTAAACTGACATTTTTTTCTTTCAAAACAGATTCACAGACAATTTAATCCTATAGCCAATTAAGAAATGCCATATTTCTAGTCTCATTTTATTTTAGTTTTGCTTTCAGAACACTGCTTCTACTCCTCAAACGTCTCTAACCCAGACAAGTACTAGTACACTTACGACAAAGGTCACACCTGCATTGGATTGTGCTTTTAAAATATCTCACATTAATGCACATTCTCCACACCTTTCACAACTTTCTCCTGGGCTCTTTCCCATATTTAACATCCCTTTGAAGTGTAAATGCCCAAACTGAATGCATTATTTCGATAATAGTTCTATAAACAGGGGTAATATCCATTCCCGTTGTATTTGATCTTCCTCTGGTTTTGCTTCAGAGTATTAGTCAGCAAGAGCTTTGTTCTGGGAGCTCATGTTCAGCTGCTTATGTACCATAATGTCCAGGTCCTCTTTAGCATTGTCTCATGCCAGTCATTCTCCCTCAGATTCCAGGTGTGGCTTTGAGGCTTTATCTTGACTGTGCAACCTCCAATTTGACTGTCTTCAGAGGAGTGTTTTTACAAGTGAGAAGATCTTACAAAGCAATTCACATGAGTTTATCTAAGCGACCTGCCCTTATCTTTATTTACAACAGCAAAGTAGTGATTTGGTATTTTTGTCTAGGTCATTTCTGATAGTACCAGGCCAAGAATAATACCACCCCAAAAGACAACCTTATGACAAATCTTTATTTACAATTACTTCTCTTGAGAACTGTCAGCTGAATCACTTATTATGAACTATGCAGAATTTGTATTCCACGTTGTATTTATGAGAATAGCATACTGTTCTAAATCAGATGGAAGCTATTATACCAACATTATTACCTTTATCAACCAAACTTAAATTCAAATGCGTTTAATCAAATCTTTTTTATGAAAGTGTGTTGACTGGCATTTAATTATTGGCATTTAATGACTGTATCCCAGGTCACCACTTCCACGATTCTGCCCTATATCCATGTCAAACTAGCTATGCTAGGCTAGCCTGTGTCATCCTCTTTACCCTTTTTAAAATGTATGTTTGGTGCAAGCTTTTTTTAGTGCTTTGGCATTCCCCAGTACTCCACTGCCATTCCAGCAGCTGTATTGCGAGCAACAGAACTAATGAAGATACTGGATCCTCTGGATTTGGATCTTTTACCCCCTAAATAACCTTAATTACACTAACAACAATTTATTCTCCATTTGCCCTATGAAGATCCCATCTAGCAGTCTGGAACTATGTATAAGCAAAGTGGATGGCTAATTTATACATACTAATTGTCTGGCTGATTGCTGCTAAAAAGAATGCGTAAGAGATTAGTGTTTTGCTTGCTGTTCCTTTGCTGAGGAAACAAATTTAGATTTATTTCCTCAAAACTTACAGGACTGTGATGACTTTCTCCAAATTAGATTGGAACTAGCCAAAAGGGGATGGAATGACAGACAGATGAACAGGTAACGTAAATCTTGTTCAGAACATCAAAATTGACTTAAACTCGTCTTTGATAAGTTGGAGATCTTAAGTCTGTTCTAGTAATGCTGTTGGGTTCAGTTAAAAAACGTTCTATTTTAATAATGGCGTGACGTAGTTGCTCTACAGGTACTGCCAGGTAGCCAGATAGTTTTTCACTTCTCGTCAGTGGCGATAAAATAATCAGAAGCGATACCAGGCTGCCCTCAGAGGTGTTGCTCTACCTGCCGGGAGCGGGTCCTCTGTGTCGGGGTAGGAGCTAACGATCAGTGTCAGACACAAACAGGTTACGCTTATTTTCAAAATACGGGTCAGAAATATTTCCTAGATACTTATTTTCCGAATGCTGTTAGGAACAGTGAGGGTTAGTGAGGGGAGAAAGGAGCCTCACTGGCACGGCCTGGTCGGCATTCGTCCCCTACAGACCGATGCTCTGTATCCCCAGGGTCCCACCTGGCAATTTGGCATTGCCTAAATTACGTGTCAAGGCAAGCAAAAATGTTGGTTGTGGGGAATTTTAAGAAAAGTTCTTGAGAAGATGGCGGGCGCGAACCTTTGGCTCTCTTTCAGAAGAAGAAATTTAACTTTCCTCACTCGGTGAGCCCTTAGCCCCGAGGCCTGGTACTCCCTCCCCGGCCAGGGCAGATTCTCCTCCTCCCCTTCCTCCTCCTCCTCTTCCTCCTCCTCCTCCCCGGCCCCTTCCCGCCCCCCCGCCCCGCACCGAGAGTTACGGAGGGAACTAACCATGAGGAAAATCGCCCCGAGCGCCGTGACGGGGGGGTGTGTGTGGCGGGCGGGGGCTGGGCCGATAACCGCCGAGGGGGAACCCTGCGCGCCGCTTCCCGCCCAGCGTCCCGGGGCCGCCGCGGGCCTCGCCTCGGCCGCAGCCGCCGCATGGTGAGGGGCCGCGGGCCGGGGGGGGGTGGATGTTCACCCGGCCGGGGGCGGCGGGAGCTGCCGGGGAAGGGGAAGCGCTAGCAGGGCGGGCAGCTGGGCTGGGGTGGAGGGGGGGGGCCCGCCACCGAGGGCGGCCCCGCTGCTTTCGGTTTCGCTTCCCGCGGCGGGGAGGCGAGAGGAAGGCCGGGTCGGGGCTTGACGGGCCCCCGGCGGGTCCTGGGCTCGGTTTTTGAGGACGTGGCCGGCCGGTAGGAGCCCCCAGCGGGGAGCGGAGCGCCGGGTTCCCCTTCTTCTTCCTCCCCCTCCACTCCCCCTTCGCGACCCCCGGTTTCGGCCCCTCAGCGAGGGCCGGGGCGGGCAGCGGGGCCGTCGCCCGCTCCCCCCCTCCCGCCACCGCCTTGCGGGCCGCGGCCGTAGGCCGGGCCCTGTCGGCCCTGGCAGGCCCGCGCCCCTCGGCCGCCCCTCGGCCGGTGCCCGGGGGACGGCCCTGCGTGCCCCCAGGAGCGGCTGGGCCCGGGGGGGTCCTTCTGGGTGGTGGGGAGGTACAGGAGGAAAGCTGAACCGAGCCAGAGCTTGTCACGCCAGCCTGGATTTTTTTATTTTTTTTGGTGGTGTTAAAAAAGAGTGGAAGCGCAGCGTGACGAATTGTTTAGACCGGCGTTCCCCGAGCTTTTAAAAGCGTAAGTCGGGAAAAGGAAACTAGCGTAGTCCACTTGAAGCCTTGATATAAGACATAAAACCTTCCTTTATTCTTGTGCTTCTGCTCTCTGCGTGGACCCCTCGCTTTTCGGGGGCGAGATGAAGGCAGGGTAGGCCTCCGTAACCTGTTGGCTACTGGGGTGAGACCAGCGGCATAGTTCAGTAGTACAGAAAAATGAGTATTAGGGCTCTGATTGCAGGTTGAACTACGTTGCAGCCACCTATTGCAGGTGTCGCTTCACTACAGACTCGCTCCACCAGTTCAGCTTTGTTGAAAAAATGTTGACGTGTTAGTCATTAGGTATTTTCTGCCCTTCTGCAGCTGGCTTAAACGTGTAAATCCAATACAAAATGCTTGTCGTCTGCTCTGACTTCTCAAAATGCAGTCACGCGCCCTTGCTTTGTCTGAATCAAGTTTGTCTTGCCGGGTGATCCACAAGCGCACAGACCTGCTAGGAACCACAGCCTGTTACGTACAGCTGCTAATTCCGGCTGTTCTGTGGGAGATCCCACATGCGCGGCTCTTTATCCCATTGCGTAGTTTCATGGCACTTTGCGAACATGCTGGGGCTGGTGACAATGCCTTATTGCAGCCTAAGAAAGCTGTTTTCCTTTGGTTCCTTCTACAGCCAAAGCGGAAAGATGTAATTCGGACCCAAAGTGCAATTTGGCTGTAGCCTGCCACAGGAGCCTGTTCCTCACTAACTACAGACCCCAGCCAAGTAAGCAACAGTGAATACTCTGTCAGTGCAACTTTGGGGCCAGTACTACTCTAGGAAGAAGTGTTTCAGGTCACCTTAGTGAGAAAGCTGTTGTAAGTCTCTGCATGCTAGTATCCGTATTCTAATCTACAATGGGAAAAGGAAAAAGCTTTTGGCCTTACAACCCTTAAAAACAGGCATCTATGCTGGAAGTACTTTTTTAGTGGTAGTGGTTGTCTGAAGTGTCGTAAGTGAATTAAAATCAGATACGTGAATTACATTGCATTTCCGTGGGCAAGCAGAACTCTTCAGGTTTATTCTGCATTTTGCCTACCGTATTTGAGTGGAGAGCACTAAGCAGTTTAACAGAAGTTCATAGGTGTTAATTTGATGTATATTATTATATTTACTGAAATTTATAATAACAAGTTACATGGGAAGAATTTTACTTCTGATTGACTGCAGCTATATGACTCTGTGCTTTCTATGCACCACCACATAGTAAGTGGAGATTTTGTGTTAGTGTCGGAATTAAATTCACACTTTTGCTGTTTGGAACTGGATGCCTTAAGATTCTCTTACCCCTTAGAATTATTTGACTTAAGCAATGAAATAAGATAGCATATGGTGATTGGGCCTTCAAAAGCTGAAAGAGGAAGTGATCAGTTTTTGAAAATTTTGTTTGCTTTATATACCTGTTTGTTTGGTAAAGCAAAGATCAAGTGAGTGGAACTCCTCAGGTTCTTTTGCTCTGTTGCTTACTAACAAAGGAATGTAGATTAATCCTTCGTGGAAGATACACTTAAATAATTTCAAGGACATGGGGTGGACAAACTGGATAAGGGATTTTTCCTTGTCTTGGGTAGTAAGAATCATAGATGATTTTCATATTTAGTGCAGATATCAAGTTAATGGTATTCTTTGATGCTAATTTTACTTCACAGTTACAGTTTCAGTTTGGGGGCAGTCTCCAGAAAACGTAATATTAAGAAGGGATACATATATAATTTCTGTCACCACCTAGTACTTTGATAATACTGCTCAGTATGCTTTGGATATGTCTTCTTTTTTTATGGACACAGTTGACTGAAAATTATTGCACATCTGGGTCTTGATCACTTCTGGACAAGTGTTATTTCTGTCACTGAAATAGAATTGAATTTTGGTGCATGAATTTTGAATGTCAAATTGAAAGTATTTTACTTGGAAGATAACCTCTTAACAGGCCTGTAGCATCAGCGTCTGAAAAGACAAGATTCTATAATATCTTTGTTTATGGAAATATCTTGCACAGTGAATGTAATAAAGGACAGTTAATTACAAATGGCTTTATCTAACTTTTTAAATTACTGATTTAATGATACGGTATTCTCTTGGGCTTTTTTGCTCAAACTTGAATTTATTTTAGAGAATCAGAGCCAAGTATTCCAGTCTCGGAGAACTCGAGATTTCGTTGTGCTTGGGACTTGGTAAATGCCTGTAGGAAGGACAGTCCAAGCGACGGCGCTGTACAGAAGCGGTCAGAAAGGGAAGGTGGCCTGTCACACAACTGTGTGGTGTCTGAGTGGCACCCTCTGAGAGAGGGCTCATAACTTCTGCAGCTTCGTGTACATGCTGACTGCAATTGAGATCCAAGGACAGAGACAAAATTATCTTCTTAAAAAGCTGAAGTAGAGAGCAGTGTTTGTTACTTGCCTGAGGAGAGGGGTAGATAGGCTGGACAGGGCTGCTACTCAGAGGGATCTTGATGGGATGGAGAAATGGGCTGGCAGGAACCTCACAAATTCCAGCAAAGGCAACAAGAAAGCCCTGCATCTGGCATGGAATAGCCTGATGACTAGAACAGGCTGTGGGAAGACTTGATGGAGAGCAGCCTTGCAGAAAAGGACCTGTGTGTTGTGGTGGACCACATGCTGAATATGCGTCTGAGCGTGCTGTTGCAGCGAAGGACAACCACGTTGTGGGCTGTATTAGTAAATGCGGCTGAGGAACAGCAGGTCGAGAGAGTGACTGTTCACCTCTATTTGGCACCTGTGAGACTAGCAAGGCTGTTAGGGGGCTGGAACACATGATATTCAAGGAGAAACAGAGAGGTGGATTTGTTCAGCCTTAAGAGAAGGTGAAGGAGTGGGAGATCTTACTGCTGTGCGGGGGAAGCTATAGAGCCAGGCTCCTCTTGGAGGTGCATGGCAGTGGGATGAGAGGCAACAGACACAAGCTGGTTTAGCTATGAGGAAGGTCTTTTTGGTTTTGGTTTGGTTTTGTTGGTTTGTTTTTAACCTGGAGAATGGTCAAACACTGAAGGAGGGATTTAGTGAGTGCGTGGAGTGTCCGTCCATGGAGGTGTTAGAACTTGACTGGACAAGGGCCTGTGCAACCACATGTAATTCAGCTTGTACTAGATGGCGTATGAAAATCCCCCCCCAACCTAAACTGTCCTGTTACTCCGTGATTACTCAAAAATCAGGCATTACAGCTTTAGATATTAATTGTTAAAGTTATGCTTAGGGAAACACAAACCCAATAACGTATGCAAGAAACCTCAGATTTCCTTGATATTGCATCTGGAACAAACGTAAGGTCATCACAAAAAGTTGTAATGTTAATTTTATTTACCATATTATATGAACTTAAAAAAAAGTAAGACCTTGCATATTTTCTTATTGGTAATTTATGTCTTAGAATTTTTTGTTAAAACTGTACTGTTAGAGAGAACATTAAGCAGGAGACCTGCTCAGAACGTAAGGAGTTTTTATACTTCGTTCTTAGTTTCTCACACTTACTGTTAGTGAATTTTAGGCAGCAGTGCCTTAAAGAAATTCGTAGACACTGTCGTGAAAGCTAGTTTACTGTCTGGGAATTTTTAAGAAGAAAATGACTATCCAGAGCCCTGCATGCAGCCAAATCTTTGAATTTAAAACTGTTGCTTATTCAGATCACCTACTCAAGACATATGGCTGTTGGTTACATTAACTCTGCTTTCACAGTGGTCCAGTTTATAAGTCACCTAAACTGTCAATTTTGACTCATCAATATCTAGATGTCATTAAAGGTTAAGGACAAAATTATGATGGATTTAGCTTAGTCTCTGATGTATTTATTCCAAGACAGAATGGACTGTGGGTTTCTGTGAGTTCACGTTGTGCAGTAAGTTTGAAGAATTTGTGTCATCCCTTCTTCAGGATGATTCAGTATTAAAGAAAAGCATGACAGGGCTACTAAATATCTTTAAGGAACCAATTTTTAATTCGTTCTAGCTCATAAACTCATGGATTAGTGTATAAGCTGTCAGGAAATTAAATGTGTGTTCGAAGAGGAGGTACTACAGTTTGGAGTAGGATGCTTTTTATCTTCTGCTCATTGCAAAAAAAATCTGTTCTAGGCTCAAAATGGAGTTCAGTTATGAGATAACGAGTGGCTCCTTCAAAAGTGTTAGGGACTGTAGCGACCAAGGTATAATAGAAGAATCAATGTATTTTTTATCATCTTGCATATAAGCCACTGTTTTTAGAATGGTGGAAAGAGTAAATCAACACAAAAGGGTTAAAGTTCTTTTTACATCCCCAGAAATGTGAGGCCACCCACTGCATGTTTATTTGAAGATTTGGACAAAGAACTATTAATATTAAATACCTTGGGTTAGAAGGGGATTTGTAAGACTGCTTGATAGTATGTCTCTATAATTTGGAGTGGGGATAATTTAGCAATGACTACAAAATAGCAGTGACTGCGAAGTCGGTTGGTGAAATAATTTCCTTCTGAGGTTCTGAAAAAGGGAAGGATGTATCAGTGAAACATTAAAGATTGACTTCGCCTAACTTGGTCTACTCTCAGTAAATAGTCAGTTTTCTGCCGTTTTCAGTTTCTGCGTTGGGTGCGATAGATTAAGGAGAGTCTTCTGTTAGCATTTGGTTCTTCAGAAAAACACAACATTGTTTTCTCTGCAGCTGTGTTGGAAAAGGTGAGTAATTTGGACTATTTTCCTCTAGAAGCTCAGCTTGCCGTTGCTAGAAGCGCTTTTAGCTTTCTCACTGGCCTGATGGAAGATGCCTACCACTTGGCTCCTTTGAAGATGAGGGAGATTTGTACATATCCTCCCTGCAGCCTGCAAGTGAGGGCTGTGACTGAACTTTGAGTGGTTCTGTCGAAGACCCAGTGCCATCAACTGGTGTCTGCCTTCAAGTTCGCCCTGCCTGCAGGAATCACAGGTCTCAGAAAAAGCTCAACACTCTCTCTCCGCACTTTCGCACCATAGTTAGGTGTGAGAAAAATAATGTCTCATTTCACTGTTAATAATATGTTTGGCTGTGTGGAAAAGTAGGAACATTTTTTAACCTGTTACATTCTGCTGTGCCTGCTCTGTACCACAACAATTATGCTCGTTTAACTATTTTAAATGAGTTTGGTTACTGGAAGAGGAAAATTGGAGAGAGCCTTCTGATGCAGTTGCTGGTAACATGTCTTTTTACTGACGCTTGTGACAAAACTTTCTCATACGTGTCTGCAATTCCCCTTCTTCTTTTTGTTAGAAAAGGAGTATACAGAAAGAAAATCTCATTTAAATAATTTCTGTTTATACAGTATTAAAACTACAAAGTTACCTCACAATAGTTTTTTCTTTCCCCTTGTGTGCATTCAGCATAATGGAATTCCTTTATATTGCTCATATGCTCTGTAGATAAACGCTATTATATACAGTTCTACATATCTTTCTTTTAGAGAAGTGAAACTCCAAAGTTATGTTTTATGCATATGCAGGGAACAGAATTCAGGCTGCTTTTGTACCTACTGGTCCTGCAAATATTTCAGCAACCTATTTAAACCCTACGTTAGGTGATGCCTTAGTCATTTTCAGTAGGGGACAAATGCAATTTGGGGTGCAAATCTTCATTCAGGAGCTGTTAATCTTTCTAGGAAATGGACTTCAAAAATTAATTTTATTTTGGTGCCTTTTCAGGACATGTTTTACAATTTTTACGACAGTTCAGAATGTAAATTGGCAGAACTTGTACTCTGATCAGGCAAAGCATCTGATTGGAAAGTTTTTTCAAAGATTTCCATATATCATTATGCTGCAAAGCATGTTTGCATTTGTCTTAATTATTTAGCTATTTTTTTTGTTAGTGTTAAGTTTTATCAATGAAAAATGATCCCCAAAGCCTGCAAATAAACGGAAATAATACATTTAAATGTAAATACAGTATCTGGATTTTAAGTAGCTAATGCTGCTCAAATGTGGTTTTGGAATAGATGTGATTATTGGAAAGACTGATTTCCCTTATTTTGCTTTCTTTTAAAAAGTGATTGTAGATTGCTACATTTTTGTAAGCCTGTAATTCTTTTTTTTTTTTAGGGTTTTCTACCTTGGTGAAGGTATACTGGACCTGAAAGTGTTGACCTGAAAGCTGCTTTTAGGATGTCTGAAGATGATGAAAAAGTTAAACTCCGTCGAATTGAACCTGCCATTCAGAAATTCATTAAAGTGGCAATTCCAACAGATTTGGAAAGGTTAAGAAAACACCAAATAAATATTGAGAAGGTTAGTGTTCACTTTTTACTAATCTAGTTCTTTTTACAGTATAGAAGCAGTCATGCTGGAAGATTATATAGAGATTTTGATGAAAAGTTGATTATTCAAATCTTTAATTCAAATTTGGCTAAAAATGAAACTGGTAGTTCAGTGTGTACAAAGGCCTTTACATTTGTAGTAACTTGTCAGCCTACAGAGTGAGAAACATTACTGTTTTGTATTAAAAAGTTATCGTAGGGAAAGCAGCCTAATATTCTTACTTTATTTTTAAGTCCTAGTAGTTTGCTGCCAGCTATTCTGAGTAATTTACTGTTTATACCTATCTTTTTCTCTATACATTTTTAAATTGAGTTGAGAGAAATAGATTGAATTATTTTAAGTAAATAGAAAAAGAATTTTATCAAAACTGTAGCATGTTTATATGCTTTTTGTTGACAATAGCTCACACGTAACAGTGAAACTGAACATGCTTCTGAGAAGTTAAATTCTTGCATACGCTGTGGCAAAACCTGTCCTGGTAAAATAAACATGGCCAGGATAGTTGTCTGGTCCTGAATCTGACATTGAAAACAGGGAGATGATTTTGCTGTGTTCCCACTGCCTGATCCTCTTACTTTCCCGTACTTACGTGCAAGAAGAAACTCTTCCTGGCTCGTGTAAATGAAGGATAAAGAATTGGGTGGGGGAGCTAGTGGAGAAGTACCTCAGATGGGAGGTGAAAGTGCAGAAATGATGGCTGACCATGGGACTAGAGAAAAACTGCGATACAGGAAGACCTGCGGCTGCTGAGACTAATGATGGGAGATAATAATTTGACTCTTTCCTGGTAAGGGTGTAATAAGGATACAGTAAGGATATGAACTGCAATATTCACAAACTGAACAGTTTATTAGTATAATATTTGCCTGAAGCAATAACTTCTGAATGAGATGACCTGTTTTTTCAGTCACAGCTTGTTGTTTACTCTTTGTTATTCCATATTTGTATAATTCATTATGTGAGCTAGATGTCAGCTGATTCAGCATTTTTTTGCCTTGGAATTGGCCAGTTTGCAGCAGCCCCGCTCTATAGTGGTCAGGAGCAGCTTTCTGTTCTCCAGCTTGTCCCACAAAGAGCAGTTAATTGACTTACTTTGCATTGTAGCCAGAGTACAGAGCAGTCAGTATTAGCTTGCTCTTGGGTGAGATGATGGGGAAAGAAGGAACCTTGACTGTTGAATTGCCCTGGAGACGTGTTACAGCCTCCATGGAGCAGTGCGTACGTCTCTCAGTGTGTATGGCCCATACCTAGCAGTGGCCATAGAGCTAGCTAAGGGCAACTAGTGAAGAATAATGTGGGATAGGACAGGATTCAGAGGTGCCTAGAGGAGAGCATCATCATAATAGCTTTTCCATGCAAACTGTTTCAGTCAAATAGAGACAGTCTTGGTAGCTAGGTTGTTCCCTTCTTTCTCTAAGCAGAATTTGCACAACTGCTCATGGAAGCAACATGTGTTTGCCATAATCCACCAAGAGGGATTTCATGGTTGCAGAGAGGTAGAGTTTTTGGTCTGTAGTTGGCTGATGTTAAAATTACATTAAAAATCATCTCTTCAGGGCAGCTCTCCAGTTAACACCAACAGCATCAGTGAGTGTGGAACTGTGAGGCATTCCATTCTTGAGAGTCTTGAGGAAGGCATTGAGAAGCGAAGGGATGATGTTAATAAATACCCGCAAAAGGGTGGTGTGAAAGCTGCAGCCTTTCCTGAGAGGAACAAATGGGTGGTCACTGGAAAAAGGTAGTCTGTTGATGGGAGGGGGAAGCTGACCTGCCAGTACAGAATGGGAAGTGATTAGCAGGGCACATTAGCGGTACACAAATGGTTTTGTTGCACTTTGAAGGTAGAGATAAGCATGTGATGTGTGTAAGGTAGTAATTAGGGAGAGACGATGGAGGGGATGTGCATAACTGTTACACTTTTGATTTATTTTTTTTTTTGAAAAGTATTATTTTGTACAGCTAAGTAGATTCTTTGCTAGGTATCATCCACGTATGTAAACTCTCCCAGATTTAGGGTGTATAAACACCCTGTCAAGAAGCTTCAAAAGGCATTGGGTGCTCCAGTGAAAAACAGAGAAGTGATCAGTCATTACCCTATGTAGTACTTAACAGTGTGAGAGATGATCTTGGGAATTGTTCTGTTTTGCAGAAACTGGTCACTGAGGAGGGGTAGCCAGTTTAGTGGTTGATCCTGCTGAATATCTTTTATGTATTTAGACAAAGAATAATTATGCTGTATCTAGCCAGATAGTGTTACCATGGTGTCAGGGAAGGGGTGAAATAGGTTCCACTTAATTCAGCCACATGTTGGTAAGCTGAAGTCTTTATTGGCCCAGCAACTCATTTGTGTTAAGCTTTCCTGTTTTGCAGACAGAAGGGGAGATCATTGCAAGAACGGATTTCTGTGTCTAGAAGAAAATGCAGAAGATACTAGCACTCAGGATAAAATGAGTTTTTAGGTTAGTTCTATCTAACACTTTGCTGAAAGCATTGTCAGAGAAACTCATGCTTAGCCAGAGTTTAATTATAGGCAATACAGACTGCAGTGTTTCTGTCATGGCATTCAATGACCACATTGAAATACCAAGATGCTTTATTGAGCTGTTCAATTTTATATTTGGAATGTAAAAATCTGATGCAATCATTTCTTGAGATTTTCAGGTTGTTGATGGTATCAGTGTGAATGATCTGTTCAGTCAACATAATAAAATCTGCACATCAGAAAAATCCTTAAATAATTGTAAACATAGTTCTTAAAATTAGTGTTAACTGCCCTTCCTCAGGAACAACAGTTTTATGAAAGCAAGAAGTGGTAGCAATGTTTTGTGTAGATTTGTCTTTCTAATTTCAGAACACTGTTAAAAATTTCTGCATCCCTAGACAGCATAAATCCTGGCAGATTTGATATTTGAATTAGTAATTAATAGAATTATTAGAAACAAGTAACTATGGATAAAACCTTTAAATTAACAATTGGTAACTATACCAGAAGGTATTCAGCAGTACTGAAGACTTCAGAACTTCTGTGTATGACAAAAAAATATAAGGCACAAACATTTATGAAAAGTAATACATCTGAGTATAAAAATAGTCCCTAAATACTCGACTCTTTAAAGAGTCCACACTCAGTGTACTGTTCTTAAAATTTGAAAGTTTCTCTCTCTTTTTTTTTTTTTTTTTCCAATACTTTTCTGGCTGTAAGAACTATAAGTATTCCAAAGTTTACTCTATTGATAGATTTATGAGAAGGTGAAAATAGAAATATGGCAAATCAGAATTTGAAATCTGTCACTAGGTAGTTTTAGATTATCAGAACACTATCAATAGTTTGCTTGAAATAGTTCCATGATAATTTGCATTTTATATCTTTTACATGCATTTTAGCCATAATGAATGTGTTACAGTACTTTTATGAGCTGTCAGCATCAGCAGCTTAAATGGTTTTCTCTAAAGTACTTTTTGTAAAATTAACTTTCAGCCATGTAAACCAAACATCCCTAGAGGTAAAAGGATAATTTTGTAAAATCTGATCCTGTTTATTTTACAGGCTACTTTTAAGCAAAAATCAGTAATTATGTCAAATTGCTTAGAGCAGCAACATTATTTACTTATGATGAAGCCAATATCTCTAACCTCATTTCATGAATATTGATTTAAACCTTAGGTTCCAGAGATAGTCCAAACAATTAATCTACTAAATCACTGTTTGAAGAAACTATAAAATCAATATATAATGAAATTTGACCTTGAGCACCCCTTTTCAGAGAAAGTGGCTACCATAAATCCATTGTCATTGCTTCTCAACTATCTGAGAGTCCAACTTTCCATATGGCAGTTTCTGAAGACTTAAAAATTTTGTCCTTAAGAAATTGGTTCTCTATACTTGCCTTTTTTTTTTTTCTTTCCATGTTTTCCCCAAAGAGTTCTTGTTTTCTAAAACACATTCCGTGGGTTGGATGGCCTTCACTCCAAAACAGGGAATAAAATGCATGCTTATCCAAAAGAGTTACAACTTTCTGTTAGCCTCTGTTAGATGAAAACAATTGTCATGGTACTACAGGAAGGTGGAGATTTTGGCATGCTGCCCTAAACTTTGTTGGTGACACTCAACAACCCTTAAAAAAAAAAAAAGTGCTGTAAGACATGGCATCCTTTTCTCTGTTGCTTTCAGTTTTAATTTCATTTCCTGTGACTGTGCCAAAGTTAAAGGATGTTGTGCGAAACATTTTTTACCTTGGATTGGGGGTCATTGTTGTGGGAAGATACATAAAGGTGACACAAAATGAGAAACTAATTTATTGGAGTCTTACTGCAGTCTTCATCTGAGTGTATGCTTTTGTATAAGATATTTATTGTAGAGCTTTTAGAAATGTTGGTGAGCACTACCTGCTACAAAAATTAACGCAGAGGATATTATGAAAAGCTTTGAGTTCTCTCCATGTCCACTGGGTACTTTCAAGCAGAAATGGAAGGGATCCAAAGCATAAGCATGAAGCTTTCTTTCTAAAGAGAGCTCTCAAAAGAGAATGGGACAAAGAGGAAAAGAGATTGAGTGTCTAAGAGTAACCTTACATTTTGTATTTCTGATGTGAAATACAAACTATTTAGCTGTAGCACAGTTATTATTAAATATCACAGAATTATGGAACCGCAGAGTGGTTTGCATTGGAAGGGACCTTTAAAGATCATCTAGTCCAACTCCCCTGCCATGGGCAGGGACACTTTCCACTGGACCAGGTTGCTCAAAGCCCCATCCAGCCTGGCCTTGAACACTGCCAGGGATGGGGCATCCACAACTTCTCTGGGCAACCTGTTCCAGTGCCTCACCACCCTCAACTGTAAAAGATTTCTTTCTTATGTCCAATCTAAACTTGGGCTCTTTCAGTTTAAAAGCGTTGCCCCTTGTCCTGTCACTACAGGCCTTAGTAAAAAGTCTCTTTCTTCTAAGTCCTTTTTATATATTGAAAGGCTGCAGTCACATCTCCCTGGCACCTTCTCTTCTCCAGGCTGAACAACCCCAACTCTCTCAGCCTGTCCTCATAGGGGAGGTGCTCCAGCCCTCTGACCATTTTTGTGGCTCTCCTCTGGACCTGCTTTAACAGGTTAGGATTCCATAGGTGTTTTTTACTTCATGGACCTCCCTTAGTTTTACATGTATTTGTTAATGATGAATAATGTCAATACCATCTCCTCTCAAGGTTTGCTATCCTTGAGTCCCCCACAGTGAACATTGCGCAGTACGACCTACTTTGTGTTGGATGACAAAGAGAAGTCAACAAGGAGGAATTCTCTGACTGCATGAATGTCATTGCTCTAGGCGTATTATTAAGTCATTGGATTCTTTGAGGCCATCACTAGCACACTAGGAATTTTTAAGCGAAGTAAAAGAACTTATAAATATATAAAGCAGATAAATGTGCTGAGCATTTCTAGTAGAAATTATAAAGAGCAATAAAGGTTTCCTGGAGGAATTCCTCTTGTTGTTAACTGGAAAACAGGATTTTTTTCTTATTTGGTATGTGGACAATATGTTACAGTTGGTTGAAATTGAAAAAGTAATTTTTCCCCAAACCCCTTCTGTTCCACCTTCAGAAATTCCTGTTTCAGTACTCTTTCATGGATGACTGAATTGGAAGATCTGCTGTTGATACAGGTTTTTTTTTGGTCCATTTTATTTTAAAGAACAACTGTAGTGATTTTAATGGCATAATAATTTATGCAGAAGTTGCTAGTTTCCTGGAAAAATCACTTTAATCTGACTTAATTGAACACTAAACCTTTTCTCTTCCATAGCACTACAAAACCCTGATCTGAAAGAACTTTTTTCTCTGAAAATAAGAAGTAACTTCAGATTTCTTGTATTTTAGGAAGCTGAGTAACTTGTGATCCTTATTGCTGTAGCCTCTAAAACTATGAAAAGAATTAAGGAAAGATGTAGGCTGTAGATAAAGTTTTTTGTTGGTAACGAAGTGTATTAAGAAATTGGGGGATTTAAACTTTACATAAAAATACCTCACAAATCATGGTAAGTATTTTGTCTTGTTATTTAAACAATCAAAAAGAATGTTCTAATATTGTCTAGTATTGTAAATGCATTCTTTGATGGTTTCAGCACATATTCCAGGAATCACAGCTTCTACTTCTATTATTTTACCGCTCTTTTTCATGATAGTGTCTATATTATTTATGTCAACTGCCAATAGCAGGGATTGATTTATTTTAACGATGAAAAGGTTTATATGTGATGATACGCAGTTCTTTTGTGAAACTTGCGCTCTGCTACTGAAATAATTACTCTGGTCTCTGTCCCGTGGAAAGTTCTGTATGGATAGTTTCCCATTGAAGTTAGTGGAGCCTCATGCAGGTGCCAAATCTGCCCTGATGGTTCTTGTAACCATATAGAAACGGTAAGTGTAAATGTAGACAGTAGTGTTGTGTAATGAATGCAATTTTCTTTGTAACTAATATCAGATACCTTGTTGTCCTATGTGGCCAGTACTTCTTATCCCCAATTCCATTCTTTTTTCCTCCTTCTGTCCTTCGTTTTACTGACCACCAAGTGATGCATGCCACAGCTGTATTGGGATGCTGCAATAGCTCTTTGTTGTTAAAAACTGATGCTGAAACCCTGGTTATCTGCAGTTCAGTAAAATACATTGTACAATATTATTCACAAAATAATTGCCATTTACCTCTCTAATTTTGCAGTGGAAATGCTTATGACTCAGCTTCTTTACTGTCAATTTTGGAAAATTAAAGTGGTTCTTCACTGAGTGTTCCTTTTTTTTCTGCATAGCCAGTTGGCAAAAATAGCAATTACATGGAGTATTTTTCCTTTGTTTTAGTATCAGAGATGCAGGCTCTGGGACAGATTGCACGAAGAGCACATTAATGCAGGACGAACAGTTCAGGTAAGGATATTAAAATGACTGTGATATTAATGGAATCAAATTACATACATAGTACTGGTTACCTCAGGGATGTATCTTCACAGAGACGTATATTTCAAAGGTGGATTTGACAAGTACATGGTATTGCTTTACTTCATTTAAAAGGTAGGGATTTCCTAATTGTGTCCTATGAGGCAAATTCAATCAGAAATGTTTCAGGATTCTTGAACAAACAAAAGTTTGGAGACTCTGGTCTTTTGCAAACTATCCTCTTACATTACTAAATTAGAAGATAGGAATTTCAATAAGGCATACTGTTAATTTTAAAGCATGGTTTCAGACCAAACATAGAACATCTGCACTACTAGTTTGGTGTGCAAATCTCATTATATGTGTAATATCATCAAAGGAGGAAATACCAGACACATTTGTCAGCATGGCATCATCTCAGTGACTTCATGCATAGTCATCCATAACTCAGCACACAGGGAATCTCACATCTGTTTCTAAAAAAATGCGTGTCTTGATGAAAGTGATGCAAAAGCTAATGCCAAACATCAGCCTTCACACTGCTAAATAGGACACAGCCAAAGAAGATTGTCAGTACAGAAAACCACAAAGACCAGATCTGCACTGCAAAGTTTGCTGATGCAGATACAGCAGCTAGTGGTTATAACATGCTGTACTGGCAAAATTCTGGGGAAAGGCTTTGCCAGCAGGAGAGGCATTTTGGTGGGTTTCATATATGTTGTTCAGAGTAGGGACATGACAGTTACTAGTACAAATGTTTTGTGACCTACATTGCATCTAGACAAGCAGGCTTTGCCAGCAGGGATAGCACAGTCCTAAAACACTGTATTTCATAATTTTAATACTGTAAATTCCTGTGTTTGTTGCACTGCCTTACTGACTCCTGTGGGAAATTAGACCAGAATAAAATGGAAAAAACCCCCTCAGAAATAAGAACTTAATCCCAAAGGAACAACAGTATGAGACAGTAGGCAGAGCTGGAGTTATGTATCTTTTTTGAGGAATGGAAGATGTTAATGAGCCTTTTCAGTGTGGATAAGTTATATATGAAATCCACTTGATATTTCTGTTATTTGGAGGTTCAAATGTTTATTTGGATTTTTCACAAAGTATTTTTGAAATATGAATATAAATTTGTTCTTAGTATCGAAAGAGTCTTCCAAATGTGGAAGTCCTATTAAAAAAATGCCATTCTAACAGGTGTGGTGTAGTAAGCATGTGTTTGTTTATGTCTGTGCTCTAATCTATTTTCACATCTGAGGTAGGAAAGGCTTTTCTTGGAACTCTTTATTATCAGTATCATTTGTTTAGCAAGACAAAATCTATTAAAAGTTAGAGAAAAAATAATCACGTTGAAGATGGTATTTTTAAATACATTAAGTGCTTTAGTAATAAAACCTCCTATTTGTCTCTAGAAACATTTATATTTGTCTTGAACCTAAAGCCTGCCACTTTCAGCCAAAATAAATTTTTTTATATTTTATTTAATGCTTACTGCTTTTAGATCTGGATACAAGTTACGCATTAAAGTGGTTCACATTCTGATACCCAGAGAGCAGACTAAGTATTTGGGTCCATGCAAGAAGAGTAGACTAGCTCTTTGTTTTAATTAAATAGTTAGGAGTCTGGAGTACTTGATAATAAATTATATGACATGTAGAATGTGTTTGCTGTAAGCTGTTTAAATGTTTACCAATGGACTTGTGATCTGTTTGTTTGCGAAGAAATCAGATTAATTATTGTGATACCAAATGTTCTCTGCAGCACACACTTTGCTCTCAAAATTAGATGTTGTAAAAATACATTAGGAATCCCTAAGTCAATATTGACCCAAGGCATCCGCCACAGGTTTTAGACAAATATATGCACAGCCACTCTACATTTAATCCATGTGCACATAATTAGCCATTTTTCTGAATTTTCAGTTTACCCAGCATAATTACTTCTGTTGTAGTTTTGACGATGGTCAAAATTATAATAGAAGTATAGATGAGCATAAATGTATACCTCTTCTTTCTGGTGACTGGATGCCACATTAAAAACCTCTAAAAAGGAAAGTGAAGAAACTGGGGAGATCTTTGTATAGGGCATGATGACACCCTTTCTAAAATACCGAGAAAATTGCTCTTGTATACTGTGCATTAGTCTTCACAAATGTGCTCTTGTAGATTTTTGTTTTTAGGGACAGTCTGTGGACGTTGTAAAACGTTAGGGTCTGAATAAACATGCAGTTTTGCTGGGCTTTGCCCACATACATGCTGACGGTACCATACAATTAGTTAATTATTGCAAGATTTAAGCTAATTTCAGTGAAATGGCAGTATTTTATTGTAACACCTAAGGACTGCACTGATCATACTCGTAGTGAGAGGAAGAAAAATGCTGCAGTTACTAGAGAGGATATAAGGTATTGAACAAAAAGAGGAAAAATACTGTGGGTGAATGACCTGGCTTTAGTCTATATTCAGCCCACAAAAGGAGACTGTTCTGCAAAACATACCTAGGTAGATGTAGTCTCTCCACTGTGTTGCTCTGACCTGGAAAGCTACTTGAAAGATCTATTTTTTTTTCTTTTTCACTTTTATAATTTCCATTTCAACTGAAAATGATTTACAAATAAAAGATGGTTTTCAGTTAGCTCTCTTTTGCATAAATCTTCAGAGCTTAGTTGTATGGCTCATGTCTTCTGTACCATCTTTAAAATGATGCAGTCTTCAAATTAAGTATCTTTCTGGAATACTATGCAAATATATTGGGAGAGCATGAGAAGCAAGATAGATGAGTTTGTTGCTGCAGGAGATTGTTTATGGTATCAATGAAGGGTCATGTAAAAACAGCTCAGTATTGCAGCCTGTGGCCATCTGGAGGATAAATATATCCTTAAACTCAGAGTCTCTTTGACCTGTGCCAAGAAATTTGTAACATATATCCTTTATTACATTACTTTGAACAAAGTCCAGCGTTACATTTGCACAGCTAAGGTACTGCAGTACTTTCTTAAAAATCATATTTATGTTTGAGACAGTTTAAGGTGGTGGGTTTGTTTGGAGGTGCTATTTACTTAATTTAAAACAACAACATGCAGAATGGAGGGAGAGTTGACAGTGATTAATGGATGGAAGACAGGAAATAAAGAGAAAAAGGGACTGATTGATATGACAGATCCCGTGTCATCCATGTACTATTTCAGCATGAAGAGTTTAAAGTGTAAACGATTGGAAAATGTGTGTGACATTACATTTAATGATAATACAACCAAGAAGAAGAAAAAGAGAATGATCATGGCAGAGATTGAATGTGAGAATGGCATGACCACCATGATTCAGTTAGCTGGTAGCGTTAGGAGCAGTATAGGCTGATGGGGATAGAGTAAGTGAAGTGCTGGAGTTTCTGAGTACTCTGGGAACATCAGTTTTGCCAGGGACACATGGCTGAAGCAGATACTTAAACACTGCGATTTTCAGGTAGTTGTTGCTGGGGGCCTTAGATAGAAATTCAGATACTTCCATAACTGGTAGAGATACCAGATGTTACATGGAAATAATCCTACATCTCAAGTCCATGCTGCCTTTTCAAGAGTTTTGTTCCCATCTCAGCCCTTTGACATTTGTACAAGGTGGAACCATGCAGACCTGGTATTTATCCTGGTGCCTGGGAGCCTCACGTTGGGTCAGTACTGAAGCACTGAGGTGCCCTTATGCTCTTTGTTGCTTCCTCTTTTCCTTGTGGTGTTATGTGTCCTTAACAGGATGCTGTGGCAATGCAGCCCAAGCTCTTTGCCATGGCAAGGTACTGCAGGTCGCTGTGTGCATTTACCTGCAGTTGAATAGGAATTACATTATTTCCTTCTTTGTTGTCATCCGTTACTTTTTCTCAATTGTAATGAAATTGGTTGCAGACAAGAGACAGGTGTTGCTGGTATAACATTGGTGGTGATGTTCACCGAGTGTTACGTATTTGAGTGTGAAGTGATGATGGTATTTTAAGTCAGCCTGTAGTAAGCCTATAGAAACACGGCATCTATTTTTCATCAAGTTGCGTTACTTTGAAAATTCAGCTGTCACTATCAGTGAAGAAAAATTACTGTTCTGAAAAACAAATACTGAAAAAACCCAAGAATTTTTACTCTTTTGTATGAATAATGTTTATTGGTTTGCTGAAAATTGCTGTTAAGACTTCTGAATTCCTTAGGAAGTCTATAATTTTTCTCATATGTCCAAGACATCTGTAGAGGAAGTCCCATTCATAAACCACTTAGGAGGAGCAGAATATGGGAAGATACTTTGTGATTTTAAAGATAATTCAAAAAACTGAATACTTAAAATAAGTCCTTTTCTTACTTAATTAAAACTGTGTGCTGAGTAATAAGGTAAGCTTAATGGACAGATGTGTACAGTCATTTTCAGCAACAGTGATTTAAAAAAAAGTTTAAATGAAGCCCTCTTTTGGCTCCTTTGTATCCTTTTGTATTTTACTTTCTGATAGAAGTTTATAATTTATTCTTTATTTTTTATTGAATGCATTTGTAAAGATTTTGAAAAGAATGGAAAAGCAGAGCAACTTCATTATGTATGACCTCTCTGTTCCTTTCCATTTTGGATGTGTTGTAGAGTCAATAGATTTTTCCACAGTACTTGCGAAAACCATGCCTCTTCTCATTTATTTTTCTGAAAAAAATCCATTACATTTATTGACATAATATAGTGAATCCACCATCCTGGTGGATCTCCCAGACTTACCTCCAAATTAGAAAAATTGGGCTCAGACTTTGTGTCTGCATCTATTCAAGAACAATAGTGAACCTTACTCCAGTAAAGTCCTTTGAGATCTAGGGATGAAAGCACTATATAATAGCTATGTAACAGTAGTTTCATTATATAGCAAAACTATGCAAACAGCATAAAGCTGGGAGAGACTTAAGGGATTCTGGTGGAGAGAACAGAGTTAGAATTCATAATGATGTTGAGAAAAGACCTGAAAAATCAGTATGTTTTTGGATGAGAACAAGGACAATTGGTGGGTGTATAGATCCAGCGTGGGAAGCTGTTGGGACAGCACTTCCGCAGAAGAGGACTTGAAGGACAGAGTAAAAGTGAACCGGTTGTGTGGTAGTGTTACAAAAAAGCCAAATAATGTGGTGGGATGTATAAATAGGAGAGTAGTCAGTGTGGTCTCTCATACAGTCTCTTTGGTCAGCAGTAGTAGGATTCCAGGTAGAATAGTCCAGTTTGGGCACCACACTTTTAAGGAAGCTGTGGACTGATTAGGGACTATTCAGGGAGAGCAGTGAAAATGGTCAGCAATTGAGAAAATGAGACTTATTTGGAGACTGACAAATCAGTTAGTTTGCCCAAAGAATGCCTGACAGTGGTGTGTTGTCTGTTTGCAAACATGGAAAAGATAGTTGCAAAGAGGACCGGGCTTGTCTTTCTCTGTTTTGAACAGAGATGATTAGAAATACCTGGTTTAAACTGAGGCAAGAGAGATTTCAGTTAGACATGAGGAAAATGCCGTAGCAATTAGGATAATGAATTCTTGCAGTATGGTATCAAGGAGGTTGTAGCTCTTCATAAAGAAGTCCTTTTAAGACCAGATTAGATAAACAACTGTCAGAATAGGGACAGCAGATCCCGCTTTGAAGGGATGACTTCCCAAGGTTTTTGCCAGCTTTATTTTCCTACAGTTTTTGTGAGAAAGCCATTTGAAACAAAGACTGTTATTTGGCTTTGGAAGTTAACAGACCAAAATTGAAAATATTATAAAGAAAAATTCTGTGTCTTTTGGGCTGAATTTGGTGAGTTCAAAACTCAAGAGTTCCCATAAATGAAAACAGAATTTTGTATTACCTTCCTCACTAAGTAAGCTTGGTTTTAAAAGTGGAAACAGTTGGGAAGAGAGTGATACACTTTTATGCTCTACCCAGAAATTAAACTCCGTCCCATTAAAATGATTATGAAAAGAAGTCACGGTCATTTGCATATCCATAACACTTATCTTGTTACACCCTGGTGAGTCCTAAGACATGTCTCCTCGCAGCAGGGCTTAGTTTTCTTGCTAGGCTGACTCTGTTCGGCTTCTGTTTAATTGACAGGAAATGGAACAAGGGTCCTCTCTCCAAAACCACAAAGGAAGAGGTAGTAAAATGAAATTTCACCAAATAGGCAAATATCATCATCTGATTCCTCCATCTTTCTCACAAATATTTCTATTTGATCAGCAAGGTAATAATGAACAGTGAAAGTGAGGATCTAATTTAGCCATTCCTTAAGGTGGGTTGTTTGTATCTCTTGAAGCTTCTGTTCAGGATTTTTGAAAACTCCACCAGCGAGTTGGTGGTTGTGTTGGTCACTGCACAGTAAACATCTTCACTATACTCATGCATTGGCTATACCAGTTATTTGCCTGAGCTGCAGCTGCAGTGGTACAAATCCCTAGCAGAGCTATGTTTTAACAAAATTACAAAATTTCAACTTGGAAATTTTCCTTTTTTTTTTTTTTTTTTTTTTTTTGAAAGAAACTGCTTTGGAAGCATTATTAGCTCATCCCAAATTCACTGTTGTCACTATTTCACAACATGTTTTTGTTTGGTTTGTTGTTTTTTTGTCTCCATTGTGGCCAAAGACAGGATAATAATTTTGTTTCCTGAAGCAAAACAGCAGGATCAGCTTCACTCAGTCCCCTGCATATAATTCTCACAATACAGATAATTAAATGTTGTGTTTAGATAGTCCTGTCTTGTCTTCTAAATTAAATTCCAAGATTTTATAAACAGAGAATTTTGGCACGTGGGGGACTGTGACAGTGATGAAATTCTCCCTTTTTCAGTACTTATGGGCAGACCATGGGAGGAAGATAACAGGAAGAGCAAGGTAGATTAAGATGAGAAATGTATGAGGAATATTATTGGTTAACATGTTTCTAATACAGCTCTATCTCACTAAGTTATTTTTTGTATCTCCTTTTTTTTTTTATTGTTAATCAGTGTTTTTACCTGGGGTTAGCCTTAAATAATGCAGCCTAAATTGGCTAGTAGTGCTGTTAATTTAAGCACACAATAGCATATAGTCTTAGTAATTTGACAAATGATTTTTACGAATTTGGTAGTTGTTTCTTTGCTTGCCTAATATGGCTTGTGCAGTGTTACTTCAATTTGTTGTTGAATTAATTTCCTTCTTCTCTAATTATATTTCTACTATTTTTTTTCATACCTGTTAAAAAAATCAGTTCTACTAGGGTATATAAATAGAATAAGTTCCATCTAGTTCCTGCTTTTCCAGGTAAGCAATATTGCCTTTCTAAGGCATTACCCGTATATGGTTTGTATTACTGAAGAAAACCTTTCTTCTTCTAACCACTCACTAATGTTAATCTATTCTCTTGTTCTGCTATGAGAAGAATATTCAAAACAATTGGTAAATAGTGCAATAAATAATATAATTTATTATATCACCTTATAATGTAATGCAATGAGTATTATTTTTATTACAGTCTTCTTTTAATAATTACATAAAAACTTTGTCCTAAAACAATAAGTGGTATAATTTAAACTATAAATTTCTTCTTTTCATTTGTTGAAAAAGACAAGTTGTGTGCATTTTTAGATTTTAAAAGCCTGGGCAGTAAAAACCCCCTCTGTTTTTGCTGTAGACAGAAATTTATCTCACAGGCGATGCCTACACACAGACTCTTCTTGCTAGCTGTGAATAGTTCATATCTTCTCAAAACTCTAGTAACTAAAGAAATATTTCTGTGTTTTCTTATATTTGATATTCCAGTCAAATATATTTGTCCTTCTTCTGAAAAAAGAATATAAATATTTTTAAAAAAAGTAATCCTTCTCCTTTGTCCCTGAAATTGTCTTTACAAAATGAAAATGATAGGTTTGGGGTAGTTGGGGGTTGTGAATGATTATATCTTGAAGTGCTATAATCACCACAGTTGCTCATTATAAGAAAAAGCAGATTTTGAAAAGCAATCACTTACTGTATTTGGATATTATTTTAACTTGTTGCAACTTAGGTAAATATTTTGGCAAAGGCCTAAATTGATCAGACACTGAAATAACTTCAGTAATTACATAGTGAAGTAATTAGCTAAATACTTTAATTGAAACCCAAAATAAACCCCACTGACTTCTTTACTTGGAGAAGTGGATAAAGTATAAAATTGACAGCAAGAAAATCAAAATGGCTTCAGAAATATTTCTCCCTTGTTTTGTGGTTGGCTGATACTATGGATAAATTGGTTCACCAGAGAAGATAATAGGAACCATCTCTTCCTCGATCTGTGGTTCTTGCTCTCCTGGGACAGATAGCTTAGTTTCCCTTATGGAAAGTAGGCTGCATCCAAAAAGACTCAGCAATATGTCCTGGTGATGCCTCACTGCACTGCTTAGGGACTGCTGTGCTGGGAGCTGCGACCCTCATTTATTTTTTTGTGCAGGTAGAGAACCAAGTGAACTCACAAACACAAGCAAATATTAAAAATACAACAGATTTAGCGAGCTGGTTATGACATAGTGGCACCTCCAAGTAAGAAGCACTTGGAAGTACAGGTGCCTTCCTCTATGGACAGTGTTGAGCTCCAGTTGCGGTGACTAAATCGCTGTATCGCTCGGTACCACTGTCGGCTACAGGACTGTCACCCGCCTTAGGAAGAGTAGGAGATGGGTCGTTTACTAAGAAGGGATCATCTTTAGGTTGAGCTACCTTAAGTGAGGACAAGCCCCTTCTCTTCAGAGCGCTGTATTTTTTATGTGGTGACTGTTCTGCAAGAACATTATAAAAAGGCCAGGGAATAGTACTGGGTCACAAAGTAACAGCATCTGTGGGTTCAAGGGGAGGATTCGCTGTGTTATCGGAGGCACAGGCTTTTACAGCAATTGGGGGCATCTTTGACAGGTGAACGAGCTGCAGTCAAACAATGCAGTCTGGAAAAGAAAATGGATGTAGAGGAAAGGTGACCTGGAACATAAGGATTGCTTGAAACCTGGGACTTTTGAGGGTTTTTTTGGTCTTAGTTTATTAAAACTTAGGAATGGCACTTTTACTGATTATTTAAAGATAATCAAGATGATAGTTGCTTCCCAACCACTGAAGGTGTCTGGTGCTCTTACGTAGTAACCTACAAAATAACTCTTAAAACTTACAGCAACTTCGTGCCAATATGAGAGAGATGGAGAAACTCTGTTTGCGAGTCCGACAGGAAGACATCCCAGTTCTGCAGCGAATGATAAATCCAGTTAAAGAGGAAGCTTCATTTGCCATAAAAGACTTCCTGCAGCTCCATTCTGAATCTGCAGAAGAACTTAAAAGGCAACTTGAAGGACAGGAGGATGCCTCTTTAACAAGATCTGCAACTGTAGGAGGAGGTAGTAGAATTTCATTTCTGTATCTATTACATCTATATTGTTGTATCCAGTCCTCATTTTCTCTAACCAGATATAAATGAAGTAAACAAATGAGATTTCAGTTGAATAATAGTTGTTAATCAAGAAGTGGATTTCTTTCCCTACACCACACTTTCCTCATGACCTGTGACTGAGTTTTGACAAGTGGACAATGCTCTAATTAAGTATCTTAAGAAATAAAATAGCTGTGGCCTTCCCTGAGAAAGATCCCATAGCCTCGGATCTTGAAATAGAAGACTGTTCATAGGAAGCAGAATACTTACATTCATGTTTCACAGTAACTTGACTTCTTTCTTTCCTCCTGCAAATCACTTGATCGGGTGTGAGTAATCATTTAGGCTATTTTCATTGTATTAGTGCTTGTAACATCAAGAAGAAAAGAATTTTTATATGACAGACAGTGTAATATGCTCCTCACGCTCTTCCCCTGCTCCAGCATGGGGTCCCTCCTATGGGAGACAGTTCTCCATGAACCTCTCCAATGTGAGTCCTTCCCACGGGCTGCAGTTCTTCATGAAGTGCTCTGGCGTGGGTCCCTTCCCATGGGCTGCAGTCCTTCAGGCACAGACTGCTCCAGTGTGGGTCTCCCGTGGGCTGCAGGTGGAGATCTGCTCCACCGTGGACCTCCCTGGGCTGCAGGGGGACAGCCTGCCTCGCCATGGTCTTCCCCACGGGCTGCAGGGGAATCTGCTCCGGCGCCTGGAGCATCTCCTCCCCCTCCTTCTTCACTGACCTGGGGGTCTGCAGGGCTGTTTCTCTCACGTATTCTCACTCCTCTGTCCAGTTACAGTTGCTGTTTTGCAGCAGTTTTTTCCCTTCTTAAATCTGTTCTCCCAGAGGCGCTACCACCATCGCTGATGGGCTTGGCCTTGGCCAGTGGCAGGTCCGTCTTGGAGCTGGCTGGCATTGACTCTGTTGGACATAGTGGGAGCTTCTAGCAGCTTCTCACAGAAGCCACCCCTGTAGCCCCCCTGCTACCAAAACTTTGCCATGCAAACCAAATACAGGGGAACATCTCTTCCTGTAGCATTTTAACTTGGTAACTGACAAGAAAGCAGAAAACATAAATAAATCCATTTAAATAAAAGACTTTGAAAACACACTATAACGTGCTACAAGTCAGACATGTTTGCTGTTTTTTCCTCATTTCTGTACAAAATGTCTTTCATTCTTTGTTCTACCATTCTGTCTTCGGGGCAAGCCCTTATTATGCCCTGGTACCGGCTGGCGTTCTCTGCTAATGATCTGTGAGAACGTTGGTTACATCAGGATTAAATCCTTCCACATAACAGTAATTAGTTTGATTGCTGCAGTAGCAGTATTGTTTAAAATTGTTTGAAAATTTCATGTGTCTTAAAATTGAAAGAGTATTCTCAACGGCATTGTAGAAGAACCTGCCATCAGATTTGATTTCATGACCCTTCTTGTTGCTACGTAAAGAACTACAAGAACTCTTTCAAGTGTGATTAACAAGCTAGCAAGTCTAATGGTCAAAGAGGGAGAAAAGTAGATTTGAAGACTGGGCTTGCTTTTGAGAATGTCATGTGCGGTAGTATGAGAAAGCCTTATGAACGTCAAGATATATCAAATATAGAACTATAGAAAGGTTAGTGTTGGAAGGGACCTTTGAAGATCATCTAGTCCAACCCCCCTGCCATGGGCAGGGACATATTTCACTAGATCAGGTCGCTTAAAGCCCCGTCCAACCTGACCTTGAACACTTCCAGGGATGGGGCATCCACAGCCTCTCTGGGCAACTTGTTCCAGTGCCTCACCACCCTCATTGTAAAAAATTTCTACCTTCTTACCAGGCCAATAAAAAAGACTGAATTGTCTTCTGACATACGTATCTTGACTTTCTCGACACCTTCAGCATCTTGTAGTTGATTGTTCAGTAGTTTGTCCTAATATCTTTGTGGGTTTTAAAGTCTGCCTATTTGCTGCATTCTACTTCCCCTCCACAAAAGGAAGATAACTGAATCTGTTCTCTTGCAGTCCTCTGGGACCCCCTTATTCAAGTTCTCTGAAATACGTTTGAACTTCCAGAGGCTGTTTCTAAAATGCTCTAGAGTGAATTTCATCAAACCTTCAGGACTTGAATAGATCTAGCTCATCTAAATATTTTTAACCTGTTCTTTATGTTTCAGCCTATCCTTTTTTTTCTTTCTTGTTTAAATTAATTGTGTCAAATACTTGATTACAGCTCCCTGTTTGTATAAAGACTGACTTAATCTTCCTCCAGGTCATCTGTTTTGTGGGTTTTTTTTTCCTCTACCTGGCAATGCACTTACACGTCATCTTCCTCTAACTTCAAAAGCATTCATAGAAACTTTCTTGCTACCATTTATGCCCCTTGGTAGTTGCAATTTATTTATGTCCTAGTCTTTCTGATATTAACTTTCCATGCTTATATTATTCCTTGTACTCACCTTAATTGTGTGCCAAATTCTTGATATGCAGGCAACTGAAGAGCTCTTGCTGATGCTATAAACATTTTCCTCTGCATCAGGACAATTTGCTGTCATCTTCAGTATAGCCTATTTTATTAGTGTCTGCCAGCTCTTCTGCAGTCCCTTATCCTTTAGGAACTTCTTCCCCATAGTTTCTGTTAATCAATTTGCTGAATTTGTCGATGCTTCTTTTGGGGGGAACTCATTGTCTTCAGTCTTTGAGTTTTAGAATAGGGAAGAATGGTATTCAGTAATCCCCTTCATCCATATTAGCCATTACTTTCAGGCGCTTTGTGAGCTCTTCTCTGTTACAATCAGAACTAAATTTAAAATAGTTCTTCTTTTGGTAACTTTGTGGTATTTCATTGGAAAGGCTTTGTCCTAGCTTATTGCTTTTCTAACAGTTACATAGGTGGTAAATAGGAACTAGAGTTTAATTTCAAAGAACAGGACTAGTTTTTTAATCTGAAATACCTTTAAAGTATGGACGACATTGAGCATAACAGCACTTCAGAAAGACAAGAAATTGATCAGGAAGATTGGGATGAGAAGAACAGAAAAATATTACTGGAATGACATGCTCCTGCAAGTCCGCTCAAGAATATGGAAATAATTCACCCCATTTGAAGTGAAACATACAGACAGGCAGACAACTAAATACAATTAAACAGATTTTTTTTCAAGTTTGTCTGCCTGTGAAAGTAGCTCTGTTGAATTGCTAACACAGATGCAATATATTGCCTATTCTTTTGTGCTTAGAGGCTGCAGTCCTGAAAGCAAATCTTGGCTGCTGATCTTAATCAAAGGAGCTTCAGTATGCCCGTTCTTTGTAGCATGTTGCTTCCCATCTGGTAGAGAAGGAAGGAGTTTACAAATTCAAATCGCCCATTTAGAAGGCATGTCAGTGATATGATGTAGTCCCTTCCCCCCTTCACCATCCTCAGCTGAGGTCCAATAGAAATGGAATTTAATTGCATTTTAAACAAATATTAACAAAAGGTGAGACTCCACTCTTAAAATTACTAAAATCTTTGAAGCAACGTATTGAATCTTGCAGAGCACTAGATTTTTATCTTGAGTGTAATGAGGTGCGAAGCTGCTCTATGAAATCTGCAGAGGTGTTTTGTATTATTGCATTTCTGTCGAGATGCTGTAAGTGAACTGGTGGAGCCACTTCCATTCTCAGTTCTATTAAAATTGGTTAGACTTGATAAAACATGAACTAGTGAATATAAATTTTTTACTCATACTTTCAGCCCAAATGTGACTTCACCTTCTCTTACCTTTCTTGTTCTTTACCTTAGTTTTTTGAAGTGAGTAAAGAATTTTCTTGAGGAATTTTTTCCCACTAATTTTTAGTTATTAGAAAATGATAACAGTTTAAACCTACTTAGAATTTTAAGTTCTCTGGAATGCGTGTCATGCAAAACTTCAGTATCATTTATGTACTTTGAAGGATGTGCTTTTCTACAATAGGTCAGCATAGATTGTTAAGGACAGACCAGAGTAGGGAACATAATTTGTGGAGGCAGTTTTGCTTAGTGAGCATTTTTTTTTGCTTTTGAATTACTAATATTATAATTTCAACCAACTTAGCATGCATCTGGCTGATTAGTGAAGAGTATGCTTTTCTTGGCAGAAGAAACGTGATTTTTGAATTAGGATTGTGAAGGATTGAAATTGAACAAAATACTCAAAACTGATGTTAAATGTCAGAATATGTAGCAGAATTGGTTTCTCCAAAAATCCACGCATTTGGATATATGATTAATTACGTTGAAAAGGGAAAAGCAATATTTTAGAACTGATTATGTAACATTAATTAATCTGATGTTAAAAATTAAAAATATGTTCTGGAAGAACAGGTGGTGATTGTAGAAGGTGAAGTGCCTTCCTGGATTCTTAAAGGAAAAGGTGTAGAAATAATTAGAAAGAAAAACAAGCCCAAAATAAAACCCCAAATCGTTTACTCCATTGTTGTTACTGAGCTACTCTGCTTACTTAGTAATTATGGCTGAATATCAGCTTCATTGATGTTAGGCTTCTATTGATCTGAAAGTAGGAAGATTAGGTCCTTAATGTATTTTGAGATCGTGGGATAAAAATGCTGAGAAATGGACAAATGTTACGAAAATGTATAATTTTTATTTTATCTTAAATTAATTCCATGAATAAGCATGCACTATTACTAATTTTTTTAATGAATATGATTATTTTTGTTTTCCATTATTCATAGCTGCTGTAGTAACAGTTATATAACATTATTATAGTACCTTGGCACATTCATTGTTTGTAAAGATTTTAATGCAATATTTACACCTTAGCATTGGTAGACATACCTAACCCGTCTTCCCCATATTAAGCTTTCTCTTGATACTACCCTCCCAAGGAAGGAAACATCAGTGTCCTACTAAAGTAGCTATCTTCCTTCAGAAATGGAAGTTGTCTAAATTAACATGATCTTTGCACTGTGTTTAGACACATACGTTCTCCAGTCTGCCTTTCATACTCTCAAGCTATTCCTTAGTCCTTGCTATGACAAGCGAAACTTGTTTGTTCTTTATTACCACTTAATTACGTGTCTGTAATTATGCACATGTCCGTTACATCTGTAGTGGCTCGATACTGGTCTCTTTGACTGGAGGAGGTATGTGTGTGTCTGTTCATTATATCTGCTCTCCCCCATGCCACTTAGCTGTCTCTCATTGCCCATTTTTTCCACCATACTTTGTCTAATGTCTTCTGCATTCTTCTGCATTCTTCGTGATTTAGAAAGGAAGATACTCAAAAGTATCTCCTTTACACTGCTGAGCTGCAAACGTTTGTCATCCTCACAGTACCGTTACCCAACTGGATCCAGCACTGAATGCTGGGCAGCATGGTACTTGGTTTTCACTGCTTTTACTTTTTGAAAGCTTTTTCCTCCAGCTTCTTTTAGTCCCAAATAGCTGAAAATCAAACTGGTAGCATAATAATCAATCATAAAATGAATAACTGTCTGTTCAGTTTTGGAAGCGCAATGTTTTTGTGTGTCATATGTAAATGAAAAGTTTTTGTCCCAAGCTCAGTTTTCTTAGCTCGGTTGATACAAAATTAATTAACTGACTTTGAATTCAGGAGTGTAATTGCATTCTCAGAACTGATTGTGAAAGTGTGCTGATAGAAATGAATCCATTTCTTTGGCAATAACTTCCTTTTAAGAAACTGTCTAGTGCTGTAAGACTTTTCCCTATATGATCATTTTCAGGGCTGTTGCTTGGCTTGAATTAGGTTTAATATCAATTTATTCATGAGAAACATTAAGAGTGAGAAGCTGCACATCACCTCCATTCTGATTCAGTACATTTATTTGTAAACATCATGTTTCTCATTCAGAAACTTTATATAACAAGGAAGTGAAGGACGGCTCCCAAAGTTTAATCCAGATCTACTCCCGCCTTCCCGAAATACCTCAGGAAGAAAATGCAGCTGAGTCCTGGGAAACTTTAGAAGAGGTATGTTGGAACTCCCTTACTGCCACCTTGGTGCTCTTGTTTTTAGCAACTATTACAAAGTAACGTTTGTTTTTTATTTGTAGGACTTGATTCAGCTTAGCCAGTTGGTGACTGAGTTTTCTCTCTTAGTCAGCGTAAGTATTAATTCTGCATTCTATCCTAGATAGAGTCTTGTACAAAAAGAGGGTGAGTGGTTAACTCCTAGTTGGGGGAAAAAAAGATGAGCAATACTTCTGCCTGTAGTGTGAACTCAGACTGTGCTAGTATCACTTGGATCAACGTGCCAGAATAGCAGAATAACATTAACTGAATTTATTCAGTCCAATATTCAAGACTACAAAGTCTAGTAATCACTGTTAGGAGCTTCAGGAAAATGCCAGTAGAAGCACAGCAGTTTACCCACAGTGAGCCGAGATGTCTGCACGAAGGTGCTGTCTTTGCTACTTGGGAGCTATGGTAAATACACCTATAGTTTCAAAGTGGATACATTAGATACTTTCCAAAGTCATAGATGATGCATATAATGCTTACATCAAATTGTCTAGCAGTAAGGTGAAAGGTTTTCTTTTGATTTTCAAGTGCCAACGGAAGAGGAATGTTCAAAAGCATTAGTTTAACTACTTGGCTGCCCCGTCTGGTTAGAAAACTAACAGCTCTTCCTTCCCTACAGCAGTGACTCATTGCTACAAGGATCTCCTTGCAGCTCTCCTGTTGATTCAGGCTCTGTCAAGGTAGATTTTTGAGGAGGCAACAGTCTTCAGTTTCAGCACTAGTACTGGTAATTGCTCCTAAGTTCTTGTCACCAGAGCAACTACTGGTGTTCTAGCCAGTGCCCTTGGCCATGAGCTGAACCTCAGTAGAAGCTCTACAGCGCTGACTGCAGGTTTCTGCCCAGGTCCCATTCATTTTTACGATTTCTAATTGTAATGGTGTCGATAGCCTTCACTGTGCAGGGTGGGTGTTTCGTAGGTGCTTTTTCTTGCTTAATCAGGAGTACTAGAAAAAATTGAAGTTTCCCTCACCTTTATCATGCCCTTTCTCTACTCTCACAAAGCTGCCGAAAGGGCTTCATCATCCACACTCAGTTCCCCATGTTTAGTTCTTCCTGTGCCACAGGGAATTTAAATCCACAATTCTCATCTCCTAGGAGAGTTCTTTAATCTCCTTGCTGTTGGGTTAGTTGGGGTAGATAAGCTAGCTTTTGTCCTTTCTGCTGAATATGTGCTGCTTCACATATACAAAAAAAAAAAAAGACCAAGATTCATTAGACTGGAGGGGGACTGTAAAAATTTTTATTCAGTAGCCTAAATGTTAGCAGCTTTAGCTAAAAAGGAGGAGTTACTGTTCCCAGGACTTTCTGGATTTTACATGTAACCATCATTAAATATAATAGCAAGCATCCAAAGTGTGTGGATTGGATAGTAGATGAAGATACCAGACCCAGTGGATTCAGCAGTTTCTGAATTAGAAAGAGGCAAAAAGTTCAGAATGCCTTATATTTTAAGCTGAACATTAGCCGTCTCATTATTTTGTGACATAAAACAGCCTGGGTACTGCTGAGATTAAAATAGGAACAAACCAACCCACAAACCCCTTTATCTTCCGCTCTGGTGTTCTCTGAGAGAGGCTGCAGGGGAATCTGACTGCATTTGGAGAAAGCATGGAATGTTTTTGTAAAATCAAACAGTAAAATAGAGAGCAACATTGAGTATATTTTCAGTACTGTCACTACTCTTTACTTTGTAAAGTTAAGTCAGTGGTTTATAATGTCATAATTGAACACTTCTATTTAGATTTCTTGGTGCAGCTTTGTATATTGAGAGTTGGTACTGATCTTATAAATGCTCTTTATAGATTGTTTTTTTGAATGTGAAACTCAGCAGGAAACAAAAAGGCTAGTTTGCATTATTTTTCCCTTTGGAATATGAGTTCATCTACTCACAGAAAAGATTTAGAAATCATATGTTTTGGTTATTTTTCTCTAACTGCAGCAACACTTTGTATAATACCCACTCCATATTATTACTGAATAGTTGAGATTTTTTTACAGTAAGTTTGTAGTTTTGGCACAGTTTATCAGATGCTATTAATGAACCACCATTAAGGCTGCACGGCTGCAGTGTGTAGCAGATGAAAGCGGCTGTGGGGCCCTGATTACAGGCGTTAAAATGGTGTGTATTGGCTCACTGCTGCTTCCCAGCAGGCTACCTCACTCATAATTCCTTTGCATCTAGTCTCAGCAGGAGAAGATTGACAGGATTGAAGACCATGTCAACAGTGCTGCTGTGAATGTTGAAGAGGGAACCAAAAACTTGGGGAAGGTAGGGATCTGCTCCTGCTGGTGAATCAATGGTACTCTGCCTCCCAGCAATCCTCTGTATTAACCCAATTGATCTGCCGTCTTTAATGCTGAGGGAGCCAGCAATTAAGGAAATAAGGAAGAAATGACCCACAGGTAGCAGGGGAAAAAAAATAATCAATCTCTCTCGTAATTCTCTATCACATCCAGGCTACTAGGAAATACAGGGGGTTTTTTGCCCCTTTTTTATGCTATTCTGATGGTACTTTAGTTTACCTGCAAAGACAAGTGCATTCAACAATTGGCTCACAAGAATCAAATAAGCGTAAAACAACAGATTGATAACATGCAATTTCAGTCCCATTCTATGTAGATGTCGGTGATAGTTGCTAATAAGCCACAAATTCAGGCATGTTACTGGAAAGTCTGAGCATTTTCTCAATTTGATTTAATGATGGAGACCAGGTAATAACCAGTGTACATAATCTGGCAGAACCGCTTAAAAGGACCTGGTTCACAACTGCATACATGAGGTAACTCAATTTTGAATTGGTTTTAGTACGTTCTGTCACACAAGTGGGATAGTAGATCACTTTTTTTTAAATACTAATTTGTAAAGTTTATTTTTCACTGAGCAATCCCAAGAGCAATGAGGGGAAAATGCCCATCACCACAGGCAAGTATTCTAACTCTTTTTTTTCTTTTTTTTTTTTTTCCCCTTCTTTACAGGCTGCAAAATACAAGCTGGCAGCTCTGCCTGTGGCAGGTGCAGTCATTGGTGGAGTGGTGGGGGGTCCTATTGGTCTCCTTGCAGGCTTCAAAGTGGCCGGAATTGCAGCTGCACTTGGTGGTGGGATTTTGGGTTTCACAGGTGGAAAATTGATACAAAGAAGGAAAAAAAAAATGATTGAGCAGGTCTCTTCCAGCTGTCCAGAGCTTTCTCGCCAAAGTGCCAAAAAATCCAGCTGAAGTATTAGAATCATTATGACTAGGAACAAAAGCATAGTAGCCGCGCTAATGACAGACTTGCAGCCTTATGCTTTAAATACAAGGCTGAGTTATGTGAATTTTGACAGCAGTACTGCTACTTGGGAGAGGTTAAACAGTATTTCTCTTCTCAGATGTGGTGACATCAGTCCTTTGAAAATTATATGGATAACTTTTAATTATAAAATCCTTAGGTGAGCTATGTGCACAGCTGTAATGATGGGCGACGGGTGCTTCATGCCAAATTTGCACATGTGTCTTGCAGACAATACAGAGATAGTTGGAAAACCCTAGTGCTTTCCCATGGGTGCCACACAAAAGCTGGAGCTTTTATTATAGAGCTCCAAAGAAAAGGAAATAAGTTCCATCTATCTTTCATGGTCATAGTACTTTAAGTTTACTTTCATTTATCTGGAATCCCAAACTCCTCCTGTGTATACCCCCAGGGTATGACTGACTATGCCTGTTCAATAACACACAGGGAAGTGTTAGCTGCCATAAGAAAAGATGAAAATGCTGGGTGAGCAATGTGGAAAAAAACCTTATGTATATCCCACATCTGCCTCCATGAGCCAAATCAGATCAGCCTTATAAACAGCTTTTCCTCTTTTTCAGGTACTTTTTTAAAAAAAAAATTTGTTAATCCCTCATCTTGTTCAAAGTGTAGTTAAGAATTAAACAATCTAAGCAGCAACCCAGCAGGACTGCTACTGGAGAATAATTAATTTTCCATGGCTGTTCAACTCCTTGGCTTGTCCTGAGAACACCGTACAGGATGAAGTGCCAAGCTCTGGCATTCTGAGCCTGAAGCCTCAGTTTACTCAGCAGTGCTTACTGCGAGATGTTGCCCTTGCTTCTCATCTCCTGTCACCAACAGTGCTCTGGTGGGAGAGCTAAATAGCTTCCCTGGAAGCGGTGCCACAGCCAGGCCCACACCCTCAAGGGTGGCATTAGGCACCAGGTCAAAGGATGGTGAAGCATCGAGGCTCTTTGAATGGTGCCAGTGGCAGCTGACGTCCCCAGATGAAGGGATTATTTTGAAAATGTCAACTTGATACTGTTTACAGTAAGTAAACCATGCTTGTTTGGGTCAGCTGCACGCCTCTTGCATACTGTTCAGTTCCCAAACGTCTCCTTCCACCCACACTGCAGAGTGGCTTCTCAGCCTTCTCAAGATTTTGGGACATGCTGTGGAGCCTGTACAGGGTGAGGTGCTGCTAGTACTTTTGCTAGCCTTTTATAGTGGATGCCTGTTATTCTTGCCATCCTTATTTTGCTGCTTAAGCAACATTTCGCTTCTGAAACTTCCATTGTTAAATACAGAAGCGTTAACGTGTTTTTATTGCCACATAATCGTACTGTTGTCACATAATGTACTATTCAGCACATGGTCCTACCTCCATCCCTCCAGGACAATTCCCACACTATTGCTGCTGCTGTTTGGGGGAACAGAAATCGAGGTTGGGAAGCTGCTTTTTAAAGATTTTAGATTGTTCAATTCATCCTGAGCTCTGCTTGAGTCCAGTTTTATCAGGTGAACACTGAAGTCAGTGTTTAGTGATAAGGCTCCCTAGCAGGGAACACTGTATAAGGAGCATACTGTAGAAAGAGCTCCCTTTTAGTAACCAGTACTTTGATGTCATCTTTGGAAATAACTGTCTACTAATGACAGATGATAGGTTTTTGTGCCTAGAGACACTGTAAGCAACTGTTAGTTACAGCACAAATATCTTTTTCTGAACAGTTCTTCCTTATTACTTTTAAAATATGATTGAAATTGCATTGTGTCTATTTTAAGTAGGTCTGAGGCTCAGGGAAGCAACGTGTGCAAGAATAGCTTTCAGAAGTAATCGCAAACATTGTCAAAACTGTATGTGTTAAAGCCACAGTGCCTACATCTGTAAAATCAGCTGGAGTGGAAAACATGACCCAAGTAATTCAGCTCATTTGCTCGTGTCAAGCAAAAAGCACTTTTCTTTAAATGCATCTACTTTGGATGTAAACACATTTAATGAGCTTATAACAACTTCATACTAAGGCTGTTCATTCCTTTGATTTGTAATTTCTACATTTAAAGGAAGAAACTAAGAAAAAAAAAAGTCGTCTTAATCAGAAACTGTGGTTGATTCTTTGTATGATTTTAAAAAGCTATGTCTGCTTTCCTGCTGTATGCTTTGAAACCTTGTGCATTTAAATGACAGCAGCCACATCAGACACATCGTGGACTCCACCCTCTCCCCCCAAGCTGGACTAATGCCAGGACAATCTAAATTCATAAAACTGAATTCCTGCTATGGTTTATACAAATACAGCTTGGTCTGCACTCATTTTATAAAATGTCTAGCACAAAAACTATTCTTCTTCCTTGCATCTTTAAGGAAGCAGTTTCAAAACATTGTGTATACACTAGACTTAGAAGACTATTATTTAAGCTATGATTTTTTAAAATAGGTGGGTTATTTACATACGTGAAGAAACATGGGCATCTGAGTAACCGAACTAGCATTTAAAATGCTAGGCATGTTAGACAGAAGGAATGCAAGAAACGGATAAGTCTTTCAGACCAAATAAAAGCTTTTGCCTATGAGACTGGTTGTAGCATTTATTGAGAACGTTGGGGTTTATTTCCTTCCAGCATCTAAAAGATTAATCCCTCAAAAATTTTATATTATTGAAATAATTGCATAACCAAGATTTAAGAATCCTATATTGAGTTACACATGCTTCAGCTATTGAAATATTTACATTGACTGAAATTAACACAAGTTTGTGAAATGTTGCATGCATCTAGTAACTTGTACACATATGCTAGCTCAGAAATGGACTCCTTAAGTTCAATTAAAGAGAGAGTTTGGAATGGTTTTGTTCCACATGGGCATAACGCTAATACTGTTTGACAACTTCCCATGAAAGCCTCGGGAAGTGTTGAAGGTTGAATGGTTACAACCATTGATGTAGATGATCAGAGTTGAAGGGCTCAGTTTGAAACACATCTCCCATTTTGTCCAGCGCTTGCTCTCTCTAGACAAATTCTCTGTATCATCAGATACTTAAAAGCTCAAATGATACTCAACATCACGTGAGGCAAGCATACCTAGACTGCAGCTGTTCAACCTTCTGCTTGCAAATAGAAAAATCACTTGAATGAAAGTTGGTACAGCCAGGTCAATGGTCATCAAGAACCCAGGAAAATCAAGTCCAACTCCAATGAATACACAATGAAATTACTTGAGTGAGTAACTGTGATGACTGATAAAACTTTTACATCTAATTGCCTACATAGCACTAGGATGCCAAAGCTCTGGGAACAAGTCCTTACTCAGAAAAGAAACTTGGATTAAGGAGGGGCAGAGGGGGTTTCTCTCTCTCACTTTCTAGCCCAAAGCACCAGCCACTAGACTGTTGGGTGTATGATGAGGTAGCATCTTTCTCCAGAAAGAGGTTTAGATGTCTTCCACCAAACAGCATTTATAATTAAGAATCCTAAGGAAAAATCGGAACCTCAGAGGAGTAAGACGAGTACCTGTAGGCACCATGCAGGAATCGATTAAAATTTCAGGTGCCTGAACAACTCCAGAAGTTCTGTAGCACCACCTGCAGATAACAAGTGGCAGCCTTAAAACCAGACCCTGCTCACATCTTTAGATTCCAGCTGGAAGGTGGTATGACTCAGCTGCCAAAAATGCTTGATTTGGCATGAGATGGAGAATGGGACAGGAAAAGACCTGGCTTTCCAGCACTTAGCGTGCACTCCAAAACGCAGATTCACAAAACTGACAAAAAAGCATGCCTGTAAACAAAATCTTGTAATACCCTTTTAGCTACCAATTCTGCATCTGCTCGGTTAGCTGTAGCGTGGTGGTTGGTACTAGCAAGCCTCCGCTCAGAATCACACCCTAGGCAGCTCATGTGCCTGTTGCTGCAGGGGCTTGATTCAGCAGGCTCTCTCGAGATCAGAGTTTGCCACAGCTGCACAGGACCATGTCAGTCTTCTGCCAATAACCGAGGAGGTGGCCTCTAGCTGAGAGGCAAAAGGAATCTGAGCTGTGGAAGCTGGGGCACTCACTGAAGTAAACATGAACCCAGTAGTCCGCCTATCCAAAGAACAAGCTTGCTGGTAAGGACGCTAAGCCTTGGGGGTCCAAGGCATGGACTAGATTCTTTGCAGCAAGCATACTGTACAAATCCAACAGTAATTTATCTCCAGCAATACACCCCGAATTAACATATTTTTCCATCTTAACAGTTTCTATATGTTTATCTCACCAAGCAGCTTGAAGATTCATTGGAGAAAAGCCCATATTCTGGTATTACGCACAACGGAAAAGCCCACAAGGGAAGTAGTAATTCCTTCTTCAGAGCAGAATTCAAAGAATATGCAATAAGTAAGGCATAAGCCAGACAAAAAGAGTAACAGAAAATCTGCAATGGTTGTTTGGAAGGTAAATGTCTGCCAGGAAGGCAGGGACCAAAAGAAAAAAAAAAAAAAAAAGAAAAAAACCCACTAATACAGAAGTTAATTTAAGACTGACACAACTAAGATGGCAGTCCACCCCTACCCCTCTCCTACTTTGAAGGGTTTCCAACATTCACGTTCCTTTAACACAACCATGTGTGTAATGTAACAATCTTAATTCCAGGAAACTAGAGCAGGTCAATACAGCCCTTTCATTCAAAGTACAGCCATTACCATGAAACTTTTCCTTTCCTTGCTTGGTAAATAGTCAGAATTGTTTAATTGCTTAGACATTTGCACCCAGTAAAGCACCACACAAGATTCTGTAAAACTTTAATTTATTCCCCTCCCAAGTATCCAGAATAGAAGACCCTCTTAAGTTGGAGAAAAATGTGACAAAGAAATAGATTACCAGGATAGCTGTTCACATGAAGAAGAAGCACATACTACCAAGGTTACACAGAAAACAACCCAAAAGTCCTATTTAATGGGATAGTGCAAGTTAACAGCATGTCTCTGGCAAGGATACCTTCATTTGGATTATAAAAGTTTTACAGAACAGAGTTAGATCAAGAGTCTGGATGGGTCTCTGATATTTTACTATAGCATTAGGAACATACTGTTTGAAAGATGCTGTACAGAATGACCCACCAAACAAATGTATTTACAAGCCTGGGGAGAAAAAAAATTATTTTTCAGTTTATTCAAAATAAAAATACACATAGAATTATGAAAATATAGGTTTACTATTTCCACCACACAAGTCAATGCTGCTGTCTGAAAGGCTTGCAAGATTATTTCAAGTTTTTAAAGTTCATCTTTTTCCCTCAATAAGGTGTACCTATGTTCACTGGGTGCCAGTTTCTGGAATGAGCTCTCTGGTGGGCTGCTTGCTAAATCCTGAATTGGCTGAAAAACAGAACAAACAGTAAATTGCTTGTTAGACTCATTTTAATAATCAATCACACCTCCATTAAATGAACTTCTAACATTAATTATGAGAGTGCACAAATCTCCAACATTCTCACAAATTGAGATTTGGGGTTTTTTTTTTGGAAGGCACATTGTAAGTCCCAAATAGGTGGAATACACATGCACACATACATTCATTAATTAAGTACCATCAGTCAGGGATATTCCTTTTGTTGGCACATCTCAAAGGTAACAGCCATCACACAAGTTTCTGTACAAGCGACTTAGAAGTACTGCAAATGCACCCCACTGTATATTTGAGTCTGTCTACCATTTGCTTTGAAGATATTCTAGTTTGTGTGCTGTTTTTTGAGTTACACCAGGGCAAAAGTGTCATCGCGGCAAAAATATTTTAGAATTCATTTTCTATGGAAACTAAAAAAAAACCCCAAACAAACATGCAATTCAAGGGACATACATGACCTAGGACAGCAACCTCCAGTTTAGTTAAGGCCAGTATTTCCCTCGCAGGTGCGTACGCATCTTCACAAGCTGGCAGGATGCCACACGGACATGAGAAGGGAAACATCCCAGGTTTGGCGTGTGTTTTTCAAGGAAGAACGGAGACGAGCCCAAGCCTGCAGTTCTAGGCAACGAGCCCGTGCCCAGATAGGCAGCAGGATCCAGGGGCTCGGCAGCCTTCCTCCCTCCCTGGCCAAGCCTCCTCTACATTGCAATTGCCTCAGAGCATCTCTTCCTCACGCACGCCTGTCTTGCTCTGAGTTGACTGACTGCCTGACTTATGCCTCAGTCTCTAGCGCTGTTTGCTGCATCTCCTCCTGTTGACTTGCAGTTTGGTTGCTCAATGAATTCCTGAGAAACACAGGGAGTTACCAGTTAAATGAATTACTGCTGAGACAATTCAGCCCGCCTGTTTTCACGGCCAGTCATGACAACATTCAAAAGCAAGTCATTCTCCTGGCCCAAGGCAAGCCCTCCAGAGCTTTCACGCTTTTAAATCTTTTAACTTTGAGCAGGGCAACAGGAGGCTGCACAGCTTAGCACAGTGCCACCCTTGCCACATCCCACAGATGACCAGGAAAATGAGCCTGTAGCCATAAATCGTTTCTGTCCCTTACCCACGGGTTCTGGGATGGCCCAAGGCACCCCAACATAAGGGCACCAGGTCTCCTCTGGAACCCATATGGCTCTTTGAGCCCTAGACAATGCAACATATAACTTAAGAGGTGTGTAAAAACAGTTATTTCTTTAGAGAGTGCCTGAGGTAACGAGAAGGTTGCCTGACAGGCTGTTACATTTGCACTTTTCAGCATGACACCAAGCAGATGAGCTGAGTGGTGTTATCAAGAAGATACAAGGCTGATCAAGACACAGAAGACTGGGTGGAGCAGAGGGAATCAAGGCTGGTAATGTCCTTTCTTTTCTGCCTCTTGTATTAAACTAAACACTGAGGTGCTCCTTTGTCTGGAGAAGGATCTAGTAGTTGTGTTCCTGAAGAGATCCCAGGAGTAACTTCCAGGCATGTAATTACGCAGCATGACAACCTTTGAGCAGGAAAGTGAGGAGTCCAAACTGACAAATGCAGCCTATGACCACTATTAATGCCACTTGTTAACTGCATTAATAAAAATAATAAACCCTATTACCACTTATCAGTCTTTTGTTGATGCTCTAATAATCTGCCTCCTGCTTAGATTGGTGACTATGAGTAAATATATAAAACAATCAACTGGTGTTTCCCTTTAGAAGCACCCTCTCAGTGTGTCGTGTGGGAAATAATGCATCTGTGATGTATCATCAGTTTTTGCACTGAAATCATATGAGAATGTAAGACCAGCTCTATGAGCTCAGAACAGTCATCTAGCCCAAGATCTTCTGTTTCAGTGGAGAAAATGTATATTCTTATACTCTTCCCTTATTCAAGGCAAACAGGTACCATACTTCCCCCTAATGCTCTCCCTGCCTTTACCCAAAGGAATTTAAAGGAAGAGCCAAGCCAAAGTGGCAACATTATGCTTCTATAAACAGATTTCTTTTTCAGGAGACTGAAGTTAAAAGTACACACATACTAGAAAGTACAGCTCTGACAAGGAGTAAAAAAAGGTCTTTATTAAATGGCCAAGTTAAATGTATTTGTTGTAACCTTACCTGACCAGGTGCTACATCAGTTGGATCAGGGCCGTGATGAAACTCTCTATGCAATTTTCCAGAATGCAAGTCTAGTACAAATTGCTTCAGTTTACCTGGAACTCTGGAACAAATCCAACAGAAACACCCACATGTTTACTACAAGTTAAGTCCAAACACAGAAGATTTAAAGTGCACTGTTTAGAGTAGCCAACTTCTGTTTATCTAGCACACTATGTCCACTTCTAGGTGATTAATAGAGGACAGGAAGCCAAATGCTTTGTTAAAGTATCCCACCAGCTTCTTTTTCTTTCCACTGTCTCCTGAGAACACAGCAAGTACTTCATCTTTTCAATAACTCCCACAGAGTTGTACTAGCCGATAACTTCATTGTATACTCACTTCAGCTCCCCACTAACCATAATGTAAGAGGGAACAGCGGGTTCCAAATGCACAGTTTACAGATACAAATGACAGTTGGGTAGCAGTATTGACAAAACATCTTTGAAAGGCTCTCTAGTGCCTGAGCAACTGCATATACACTAGCGATAAGCACTAAGAGGATATCAATGTAAATCTAATCTGAGATCATCTACTGTCACCCACAGCAAACGTGCTAAACTACAGCATCCAATTTTACTTGTGAAATGTCAAATAGACTAAAAAGCTTAAAATGAAGAATTGATCTAATAAATATTAAAGATGAGATAAAAAACTATAACGTGAGCACTATGCATGCAATCAAAAGGTAACGTATGAATGGAGACAGGTTTTGCAGGGAGCCTTTCATCAGACCAATTACTACATTTAGGAAAGAGGGACAAAGTGTGGTTAGACAGGCTATCAGCAATATTTCAGATCACCAGAAGACTCTGTGGATAAAACGTAATACAATAAGAGTCAGAGGCCATCACTACAGCAACGTCTCTAACTAATCAGTATTGCTGTGGTACTTTGAGCGGTTTCTTCCCTTCCCAGATAAGATCAGGAATTGGTGCTGATGGAGAAAAGGGGGTTCATTCTAGCCCAATTGTAGTGAGAGCAGAATCCCCTGCTTTACCTTGGGCTCCTGCCCTGTTCTAGGTCAGGCACACTGCTGGAGACATTCCCCTCCAACCCCTTCCCTCCTAATGCAGCAAGGGCATTTGGTGCCTACAGCCTCTTGTAACTGGACCGGTTCTTGCTGAGAAACTACAACTGATCTGTTGAACACTCCCTGCAATCGTTTCCAACCTGGAACAGCAGGATGAATAGGGCCAGGTGGCCAAAGCATGAGGACAAAATATTGGGTGGTGGTCTCATTTGCCTATGAAGTGGCTATTCTCAAAAAAAGACAACTCCCTAAAGAGAGAGGAAATTTTAGTGGGCCAGTTCTGGAAGTACCATATCCAAACCCTACTGGTTGGTGGCAGCACTGAGATTACAAGAGACAGTCTGGGGCCAGTTTGTAAAAGAGTCCAGAAAATGTACTACAGTGGCAGAAGTCCCTGCAGGTAGATGAAAGTCTCAGAATTAAGATTTTATGTATTATAAAAAAACCCAACAACAACAAACCAACCAACAAAACCAAAACAAAAATCCAAACCACACACACACACACAAAAGAGTATCACCCCAGGAGCTCCAAGCTCTCCTTGTTTCCAAACTGTTTGTTACGTATTTCTAAGTATCAGCTCAATGTCCTAGAGTAAGGTTGAATAATTATTTATCATTAAGCAACTGTCTACAATCCTGACATCACTCACTCTCTTCTTCATTTGTATGTAACAACTGGCATACAAACAACCAAGTAGCTTTTATTATTCTGATAGTGTTTCACAGAAATAGAACACATAAGAAACATAACATGAAAGTCTAAACTAAACATCTCTATTCCCCTATGAGAGATATTAATTTATTTTAGGGCTATTTCAAAAGTGACAATAAAAAGAGTGCTTTTGAAATGCAAATATCCCACTTTTTTTTTTTAAAGCCCTGGCATGTGCGGTGAACATGATCTTCCAAAGAAACAGGAACACAGGGAGAAAAATAGTCACTATCAGTGTTTCCACATACATAGCTTTAGATATTTGAAAAGCACTATTTGGGATACATCAAACAGGGACTACATTTTAAGAATAAGCCTGTGGAGAATTATGGGAAGAAGCTAGGTTTGAACCCTTCTTCCAAATGTCAACATTTCAGGTAGAAAAATGCCTGCTGGAATGGCAGAATTAGACATGGGGTTACGTTCACATTGCATGCTAAGTCTGAGCTTTGAATCCTTGGCTTTAACAAAAATGAAATACCCTGAGTTTTTAAAAGTACGAATGGGCAAAAATTATGAATGGGCAGAAGTTCAAGTCTCAAAGCCTAGGCATCTAACCAGGACTTAAGAAGCAGTGTATATGGAGGCACCTCCTTTGAGGTAGAAACTGGAATTTTAACACACAACCTGAAGACAAAGACAGAACGCTTGTCTCATGCTGAACGTCCCTGAAGATAACATTTACACATCTTCACTCCTCAACTGCGCTACAGGAGACAGAACATCTGCTTCCAAGGCAGTACAAGATAAAGAGATAGAGGCTGATGTAAGCGGATTATCAAACTGGCATTTCGCCTAAGCACCCTGATACTTCTCTCTTACGTATTTTATCCAGATAACATGCCAATAATCAGCCATTTTCCAAGCTACATGTGGAAAATTTCAGAAACCCATGCAACAAGGATTTCTCTGCCAGCTTTCCGAGTTTAGACTAATGCAGGGAGACTGGAATTGCACAGCAGGAAAAACCAAACCAGCAGGCTGGGAATTCTTACATGGTGCATTTTATGGTAATTATTGCATAACACGGCACTTAAACATTCCATGTAGTATTTTAAACCTTTTAAAGTTAATTGATATATCTAGATCACCACTAAAAATACCATGCCAGGCTCCAAATGATTAACTACTATGGAAAATAGCAAAACTTTGAAATAAAAGAACGGCATCTAAAAACTTAATGTGAGATTCTCTTCTTGCATAAAGCAATGCACCTCCATTTAAACAATGGCTTCACACCAATTCATATTGCTTTAAGGTTCTGACACTGAATCGCACATAGGCAGCCTTACCTATCCTAGATTTGTTCATCTTCCTATCATAGTACTGATTAAAATATGAGCACGTCTTTTACTTTGTTCTTCTCAAACTAAAACGCACAAAGAAAAATACTTACGACAAGTCACTGAAGTCTGGAAAGACGTACATGTGCCTAAAGCTATCAATGGCAATAACAGGGCAGTCTGCTGGAGTCTTCTGAATATGGAGGAGTGGGTGCCTGAATTTATCGCAGTCAGCATGGAGGAAGTTTATTGTACCTTAAAATTGTGAGCAGACAAAAATCCATGTTAATATTTTTTTATTATTACCTTGAAACCCTAAACACTTTCATAAGTATTACAAAGGTGGAGATATTAGATAGATACAACATGCAAAACTTGAAAATAGATTTAAACAACTAACACCCCCAAAATAATGGATTTTCTTAAAGTGTTTTTGGCCACAACACAAACTGAAGTTTTGTTTAATGCCCTCTCAAACTGCATGAAGTCATTTAGACAACAAGGATTTCTGAAACAGTTACTTACTAATAAATTGTGTATCTATTTAAATCATTTCCACAGGAGTCGGTCCTCACTGTTAAAAGTACATAAAGCCCTTCAGTTGCAAGAGCTTTAAAGCTAGGATTCTGTTTGGTCTTTGCTTCCACTCTACTAAGTTTGCCTGAAAAAAATTATAGAAGTAAAACCAAGAAGTAGCAGGAGTTACTACAAACCTTTTTCACTTATTAACTGACGTGCAACCTCCTGTTGGAACTTCTCTAAACTCTCCAAGTCATCTTTCATGTGGAAAAGTATGAGAAAAGGAAGGCCTTCTTCTGTCAGTTCCTGCACAGAACACAAATGACAAATCTCAATTCTTCCGTTTTTTAAGGGCACTTAAGTAAGTGATTCCAGCAATTTTCAAATTCAGTGAGATCTCTACTTTAAAAACAGTTGAAAGAACAGGACTAAAGATGTTAACTGTTGACTCTTCATCTAAGATACCCGAGTGATACAGTTAATTACGTTTTCTTTCTCTATATCATACACAGCAGAAAAAGGATGAAGGTATTTCATTGTCAACATTTTGGGAAGAGATACACCTGCACTGGAATACTTGCTCAGAAGAAATAATCCAATTCTGAGAAAACACATCATCTTCATGGAAACAGCAATAAGGCCTGAACAGCACGGTATTAAACACTATGAAAAGCCAAGGGTGTATTCTAGACCTGGTCCTAGCTTGGCTCATATAATAAGTTGGTGTTTTCTTAGCATAACACAATGAATGAATATCTGTAAACAACTCCATCCTAAAAGAAAAAAAAAGAAGAAGAAAAAAGAAAATGCAGAAGCTAATGACATAGCTGTATCAGTTATGATCAAGTTCTGTTCTTTTGCCGGTAAGTGTGTCCTGACTGGTCATCTGTGTAACACCATTATGAAATTCAAAGGTTAATATATTACTAAAATTGATGAAGAAATGAAAACCTTTGCTGGACAGGGAAGCTTTAGTTCCTCATAGAAATGCGTTCTTGCAGCTCGAGTGCCTTTTAAAGATCTCTGTCCAGGGACAGATAAATAGAAACTCCTTGAATAATTTATTCAGGATTTCTCTTTTACTCAAAACCCAAACAAAACATGAACAACTTGTATTTTCTTGCTTCAAAAGTGATTTTTAGGCACATTTGAACATCAGCTCAACTCGCTAGAGCCCAGTTGAAGAAATAATTATTTTTCAGTAACAAATGCCTACAGTCTTGCCAATCCTTCATTTGCACAACTGGTGTACAAGCAAGTGCTGCTATTTCTTTGATTCTAGCCTGTATCAGAATAAAATCTATGCTTTTTGAGAAAGATAGCACTCGTTGGTTCTGCCACCAAATAGAATAGTTTCTTCAGATATTTTCAATCTGCAGTAAGTTGGAAGAAATACTTTCCATACGAGTAGGCAGCCAGCTACATAGTGTATATGATATGGCTGTCGTTCTCCCTTAAACCAAGTCTGTCAGCTAAGTTGAAGCTTGGTCTTTTAACAGCAGCTTGCAAAGATCCTCATAACGTCAGTGCTCTTGATGAAATCCAAGCTTCCTAATCCATCCCTAAACCAACCACTAATCACATTTGGTCATTCTTATTTTTACACACACGAATTTGGCTGGGTCTCAGTCTCCTCTCCTATTAGAGGATGGGGAAAAAGTCTGTTTTGTACCACTACGATTATGGCTCCATTTCCTCACTCGTTTCAGCAGGTACATTTCCAGAGGGAGAACTCCCAAAGAGAGTTTGGTATTTCGGCTCTAAGCTCCCCTCTTGTTTGCAAGCAGCTAAAAGGACAACCTTGGTTTCAACATGTGCACGTGATGAGTTGTATTCACGAGGTCGATTCACCTCCAAACAGGTTGTTAGGACAGCTGGCTTGAAAGTCTTGCTAATTTTGGCCCTGTTTCTATAAAGTACCTTCGTTTGCTTTTCTATTCCAGCTTTCACAGTATGTCTTACTGATAAGGATGCGGCAAGTGGAATAGCTATTTCATTTGCCTTGGACTGCTCCCTCAAAAGCTACTGTCTCATTTGGCACTGAGAGTATCAAAAGATTTTTCATTTTGAGAAACTTTTTACCCTTTCAAAAACTTACAGTTCAGCACCGTCATTAGACCACATGGTTCATTGTATTCATACAACATAAAACTAAGCAGACTGATTACAGGTTAAACAGTGATTTCTTCTGAACGATACGACTGATCCCAACCGCCTTTTCTTGTCAAGTACAGGGACTGCCTTTCAAATGGACAGTCTTCTCAAACAGAAGACCTTGCTTCAGAGTTCAATTACTATGTATTGTCTAAAGTCACAATGATGAACTCTGCTCAGATCAGGCACTTTCCTGGCTAGACTGCCCATGACACTTAGCAGATAATGAAAACATTAAGAAAGAAAATGAGGGAAAACTCTGCCAGCAGTTTACAGGGGCCAATTTTGATTTTTAAAATTGACTTTGAAGTCAGTAGTAGAAATTGTTGTCTTTACCTTATTTATATGGTATTCTAGTACCATAAACACAGCTTAACAGTCATAGCACTTCATATTTTTACCCTGTAATATTGTGCAGTATGCATTAAGAGCCCATTTAAATACCATAGGATTTCAGCAGGCAGAAGTATCTCAATTTTGGCATGTTTAAATTTGTTTGGGTACTGGCAGCACTGAAATTTTTAAATAAATGTTGCTAGGCAAAATGTCACATTGGAATTGTAAATATCTGCCTGAGCAAATAGGAATCAAGGGTTGAGAGAACAACCAGAAAAACCATGACACAATGTAGTACAAGCTGACAGTGATGAACCTTGGCTTCTAAGGCTCAGAATGCAATTTTACCATGGGAAAAGTACACTGAAAATCTACCACACACTTCTAAACATGCTAACATGTGGCATCTTTTACATTCTGAGTTGCAAATGAAGAATTAAAATTTGTTTAACAGAACTTTCCAATAAAAGTTGGCGGCGTTGACTAGAAGGTTGCATTTGAACCATTTTGTCTATCCCACCCTATCCCTCCCTCTTGTCATGTAACCTGACATGTTGTGCATGCCCGGAACAGCAGTGTTACATACACTGCAGATTCAGGATAAAAAAAAAATTCAGCATGTAAACTGAGAATGAATCATATGACTGATTCTTTGGTTTCTGATCCAGTATGGACAACATACTGCATTTTGTTACATACCTCACCAGAGCTCCTAGCAGACGTTGTGGCTATGTACAAATACTCATGAGATGCTACAAACCTATGCCAATTTTCTAAAGATTCCCCCACCCCCCCCTGGTTATTTTACAAAAAAATTTATAATACGGAGTTGGAAATAGATGAGAGAGAACTAAGTTACAAAAGAAAACAGAAAAGCACTGAAAGAAAATAAGGGGAATGAGAAGAAAAGAGATGTTTAAAAGCAAACCCCCAAACTCCATCTTACGAATTACAGTTAAAAATAGAAACCCAAGGGGGAGCACCTGAAGCTAAAAGATTAAGAAGGTACCAGTGCTTAAACACAGACTGACAAAACCAACCAACCAAACAAAAAAACCCACATGGTTTTTATTACAATTCCCAGAAGATTGCCAGTTCCATAGATGGTCAGCCACCATTTAATGTGCTTATTTATTAGATAATGCTTTGGAAGTTGTTAATACATTAACATTTTTCTACTACTAACTTTAATATTAAATTTTAAAAGTTGGTTATAACTTAAGGATAGTTCACAACTATTTTACTCTTTCAAACTGTCATAGACATGCTGACATGAGCATTTTCTACCCTGACTAGAAACATTTTTCTCAAGGTCATATCAGATGCAAAAAGCACTTAAATAACATTTATGTCTAGATCTTAAATCAACATTTAGTCATAATATCTGTATAAATGTGTACTTACTTTAGATGAATAATACAACCTACCCAAGGTGTTACACACCCATACATACAGACACACACATTCTTACACACACACATTCTTAGCATCCAAGTATCCACATTCCGCAAATCAACGGACACTTCTTACGTGATCTATATGCATGATCATAACCTCTCTCTTTGGTATCGTATGGAACTACCACAAATCTGCCTCCAGTGAACTTCAAGTCCAATCAAAAAGCTCCAAAAGAATGAAAAGACATTACTTGACAGCTATTTTCTGTCAAAAGCAAAGCATGCAGAAAGTTCTTTGGTATGGATTAAAGACCTTGAAAAAAACATTTTGGTTTTGAGAACCCCCTGAAGTAGAATGGTAGAAAAGATTCTTACCTCCCCATTTTCAAACGTAATTTCTCGAACTAGTGGTACACATTTGTCTTGTGTCCATGCATAAATCAAATCAAAATTGGTTAGCGAGCCTAAATACACCATATCTGGAGCATTTTCCTGTTGAAAAGAAAAATATACTAGTCGAGAAACAGTAAAAATGACATTGCTACCTACAAATAAGATCACCTACCTGACATAAAAGTAACAATATCCATATAAATATTGAAAGCCAATCACATACCAATATTCAACCATTGTGCATGCAACATTTCTATTAACTATGTTACAAAAGTACAACAGGAAAAGAAATATATAATATGACCATTTATGCAGTCAACTCCACTTCTTAAGACAACTTAAAAAGAATTGAAAAGATACTTTGTTTCCAAATTAGGGATGCTTCAAATAAAGGCTATTTAGACTTCCGTCAGGTTGAGAAATAGTATCTCCATACCTAAAAAAACCTATTTAGATATAAACTAAATGCAGATATTGAGCTTCTTCATGCTAATAGTTACAAAGACTCACCAAAAATCCCTCCCAATGTCTTACAGGACTTGAAACTGGTATTTTACATGTGCTTTGCCAAAGAGATATGAATAAATGATTGTTTTCCTTTATTTGCTAGTAGTTTTAACTCAGAATTCAGTGCTGCCATCTTTAATGTAATTACAATTTTGGTTAACATGAAATGAACCATGACTTCGCAAGCTGTAGCCATGATTAAGCACACCTTAATTCAGAAATGCCATATAAATTAGGTAACCTAATAAATTCTGTTTTCACTGAAAAAGGTTTGAAACTTCTTCCTCCCTGAGGTCTTTTTTTGTTTATTTCTCTTTTGTAAGCAACTCTTTTCATACATTAAATTTGGGAAAAGAGATTTTCAGATATTAATTATGTTTCTAAAAAGCTATTCTTGCAGATTTTCTTCTGTACTGAATTTTTCCTCAAGTAAAACTGTTTATGAGAGTTTGTTAACATACGGTTAATTTTACTTATTCCTGTTTTGATTTTTTTTTTAAATTAAGAGAACAGGTCTTAGCAAGCGGCAGTCAGAAAAATACTTAGTTAATTGTCACTTGCTTTGAAAAACATGAAGTGCACCAGCTGTTGAACTTCACAGATTTTTAAGACTTCTACAGCACACAAAGTATCTATACACATGATGAGTTGACAGTGTTTCTAAGAAAAAAAAAAAATTATGGACATTGACATTTAAAATGACAGATTTAGGTTTTGTGCACTTAATTGGCAACAAACGACACCAAGATCATTTTCACTTACTCAGAAACACTAGATCCTATGACCCTATTTCTCACACTATTTAGTGATGAAATAAAAATTAAGATTTGAGATGCAGCGACATACTGAATGATTTGAATATAGTCTCCATTAGTTCATATTCGCATATAATGACAATAAGCAGAATAAAATACATAGTTACACTTACCCCTGGTGGCTTGTAGATTACATTGTCTCCGCTAAATCTCTCTGCTTTTGAAATAGCCCTACAACAAACCAACCAGTAAGCATGTCTTGGTACAGACAAATAAAATAACTGAGATACCAAAAATCATATTTTAATTTGCTATCCTTTCTTTACTTCTTTTTTTCCTTCAAAATTTGAGAATTAAAATCCTTGATCTTTAAAGTAAACTGTAAAGTGACTCCACAGAAACTTGGCCTGGCTAGATGAGAGGGCATTAAGGGAGTCAGCAAGATGCATCCCTAAGATTGGAAGTGTGGGCCAAAGGCATCAAAGTGCAAGTGATGAATGCTGGTACAATTTTGGATAAGAGACGATCAGAGAAAAATGTTAATGAATTAATATAATCATGTAAATTAAAAAAAAAACAAAACAAAACAACAACCCCCCCCCCCAGTCTTACAGAAGGAAAGGTGAGAAAGGTGGATTCTCATTTACATTTACTCTTCCTGTTCCACTGTTTACACTAGAAATTTATGTCTTATCTACCCTAATAAAGAAAGGCTTTGAGGTGCTCTACCGGCACAGGCAATGAGAAAATGGATAGCAAATAAGCCCACACTGTCCATTTTACCCTCAAAGCAGATCTAGAGGGCACGAGACACAGCATGCAGTTTCTGACCACTGATGATCCAATACGTGTGTACCTGGAGAACACAGGCAGTTCCTCCTCGGTATTCAGGTTTCTATGTCACCTTAGTAAGTTTCTCCCCTGCCTCTGGAACATTTTGTGGTTCCTCAATCCCAGTCACAACAGAGCACCCTGAAATCTGCTAGCTTGTACCCCCCAAATTATCATTTCTTATTCAAACAAATGGGGACAGGTATGCATCCAATACAGGAGACAGAAAAAACCAAGGAAAGAAAGCTCTCAACAAAAATAAACCCTTTCACCACCTTCAGACAGCAAAAGAGGCCTCCTCTCTTCTCTCCCATGCCTTACTGTTCCAACACAACTCATGCTGGCAAGACAGAACTGATTGGCTGCATATGCCACAAAAGAGTAAAATGAACTACCCATCTCTTTTCCTTTTACCATAGGCTAAAAAGAAAGCATGTCAGCCCTGGGAAACATTAGCCAAGTGTTCCAGCTTCTCCAATTATAGTATCTGTTCTGGGGACTCAATATAAGCATTGGTGAAGACTGATTAAGAGATGTAAGGGGGAGGAAAAGAAGGGAAGTAAAAATATCTCAATTTATCTCACTGCAAGGTGAGGTAAATCTTCCAGGGGTCTGAACAATTTAGAGGGCCAAGGAAAAACAAAAAGACATCGTAAGACTTAACTCAAAGTACCTACGTTTCATTTATTTAATTTGATCCAATTATCCTTTTCTTATCACATACAAAAGGCTCCTTGCATAGTATGCCACACTTATCAGTATTTGCACCAGTTTAGATATGTGTATTTTAAAATGCATTTTTGTATTCCAGACATGATGACTGCTCCCAGAATGTGAAATTAGGCTTCTTTGTGACCAGCATCACTGAGGTAAACCACTTGTATGCCAGATAATCTTTCACTGAATAAGAAGAAAGTGGAGACATAGAAGCCACCCGCCCAATCACTGCTTGGTAAGCTGATAATAATTTATAATGAAATATAAGCTCTAGGGTACGCCTGCAGTGGAACCCAGAAGGTCCTCTTCTGTCTCCTGCCACTTCAGTAGCTCCAGTTGTGACCAATTTGTTTCAGATAAGTCAAAGTGGGGACATGATGTGAAAATCCCAAATGCCTGAAGATACACCTTTTTAAAACAACTACCAAAATGGAAACACTTCAGTTAGCATTTTGCCTCTTCTTGAAGTGGTAACCTAGAAGGTGAACCTCTTGGACCACCCCCTACCCCCCGTATTTGATTGCTAACATAAAATTAAAACAGTTCCTAGATTAGTCACTCTCCTCCATGAGTTACCTACAGTTCATCATAGCCTTTTAAGGTAAAAGTATTTTTTGGCTGTTTGTTTTGGTTTTCTGCATTTGGCTTCCTATGCTATGGCTCAATGGCATAACGCCATTCTCTTCCATGTCTACAGACATTTCAGATTTATCCCTCTCTCGTTCTGCTTCTAAAATCTACCTCTAATATATCTTCATCAGTATCCCTCCTATCTCCTTCTGCTTACAAGTCTTCCCTCATTAATCTTGCTCTGTGGTTACCCAAGATCTTACAGAATGGTAAGGATCAGTTGATTTAAGAATAGTTTTAAGCATCAAGATGATCTGCAACTATGTACCATTAATACAGTTTACAAATAAGCTATTACAACTACCTAAAGCCAGAATAATTTTGGCACAGCAGGGAACATTTCTGCCTTGACAGAAGTTAGTGAAGTAATTTTTTCCTGTCAAATTGATTGTTTTAAGTTTATTTTAGCTTACTAGACATTTGAACATGACAGCTCATGTTACCATATACCTCCCAAACCATATAACTGTTGAACTCTGTCCACAGCAAAACCAGAAATCCCTCCCAGGGGCTTTTAGGATGCTCAGTCAGAAGAGTTCGAGTCATCAGTGCCCGCTCCCCATGAAACATTTTGCTATATATAATCTGAATAGAAAACACTGTTACATAGCTAGTATCTCCCTCGGAAGCCTTTTCACATATAATTTTTTAGGAAGCTTGAGAGCCACAGCCACTCAGAGATGAAAACATTTAGTTCCCAAGGTTGCTGTCTGGAAGGCTGCACTTTAAAACACTAACAGCTTCAGGCTAGGAAGGGACGGGAGTCTGGAGAAGAGAATAATGACAAGCCTGCTGTGCAATCTGTAGTTACATGGGAAGGTTACAAATAATCAAACTCTGATCCATTCCATTATGTTTGCTTATTGCTTATAACTAAAGAAAACAAAAAGAAAAAATAAAGAAGCCCCATAGTAATTAATTCAAGAATGGCATCCAACAACCAAATGCTAACACTGAGCAGTGGGAGACTATTTCTTATTATACAAAGCTTACAAATAGCAAACCAAAGACGAACAGACTCAAACAACAGGAGAGAGAATCTTAAAAGTATTGTTTTCATTACTTAAAAGTAATGATTTTTTAAAAGGCATTCCTGAAAAGAATGAAAAGTCATACGAGGGGACAAAAAATAATTTAAAATTCTAATAACTCAGATTGGTTGCTCTGAGAACAAGCATGGATGCACTCATCAGAAAACATTTGAGATAATGGCCACTCTTTGGTGATAAGACTGGCAGACCTGCAGACCACAGATTTACAAGACTGCAAACCACTGCATTCACATTAATGCCCAATCACTTTAAACTGGGCGGTGCTGGCACATTAAACACTGCAGAAAGAATGTATAATTGCATTTTATTATGTTACTGAAAAAGGGAATCACTCCCAATTTGTTGTTGTTCTTTCAGTGAAGATCTTTTAATATTTTAAAATATTGCTGTAAATCTGTATAACAAGCAGAAATTTGAATTTCTGTAGGTTCTTCTTCTAGATTCACACTATGTAGCTCATCAATGCAATTGCCTTTCTAAACTGTTACCACATGCAGTGACATAGAACTCGCATGAAACAGACCCAGGCACAGAAATCGGACATTCTGGAATAAGGTCCTCTCCCCTGACATCAAGCAGAAATGAACGAGGAACTACTGAACTATTCTTTACAGGAAAAAAGGAAGTAAAAAAAACCCAAAACACACCTACAAAAAGAAGGAAAAAAAACCCTACAAAAAATGGTCATATTTTATTAAAAAAAATTTAAAAGGTTGCAAAAAAAGAGTTAGTCTGCAAAGCTGATAAAATTTTTGCTAAAGAGTTTTCAAATTCTTTCCTACTTGTTCCTCCTCTCTCCCTTTGGGATACAGCTGTCTAGCATTTCCCCTAATACCTCCCCAGTTACATTTAAACTATACTGACAAAGAGTGAAAAAAAGAAAAAGGAGGCAAAAAATGAAAGCAGGGTTTCACAGCAAATATTAAGGCTAGGAGGAGTCTTCTCCTATCCTTCTCCCTGTATTTATCTGTTAAGGTCTAGTCTCTTCAGTTATGCCACACTGAAAGTATTAAAGAAGTCCATTCAATTCAATTATATACAACTCATTAACATAATTTCAATAATGAAGTCATGCAATCAACAGATTTTAAAACTTACCCAAAGGCAGACAGGAATACACAATCATCATGCAAAATATTCGCTACTCTTTCAAAGGTTCTGTAATTGTCAGAGTCCTTTTGCTCAAAGTATCCAACAATATTTCTTCTGCTGCGCTGTAAAAAACAAAGGTTAAATTATAAATTACCTTAAATTATCAAAACCTATCATTACTCCCTAAGGATATTAGAGAGGTGCCATTCATTCAACAGTCAATAACTGTGCAGAATTTATTTCTTTTCTGCCTTTTCAATATTCAGAAGCATCCTTGTGAATACTTTTCCAGTGAGGAATATTAGAAGTATCTTGTCAAATACAACATATGATTCTTTTCAAATGTTTAAAAGTAAAATAAGTAATTTGGTAGTGGAATTCCTGTAACAAAATGAATGCAGTTGAAAGTGAAAGTGATTATATTGGAATAATTTGTAATACTGGAAATGACTCAGTTTTCCACTCAGTTTAAAAAAAGCACTCACAACATTTCTGAATGGAAAAAACCCACCTGTAAATATGTACTTCAAATACATTATGTTTCACCAGTTCAACATTAAAAAAAAAATTTAGAAGGAATAAAATTGAAAGACTTACATCAAGAGAACTAATTTCTTCCAAATCCTGGACGTCCCGAATAGGGTTACTCTTCTGCTGCCTGATATAATCTGCTATTGCTGTCACAGATCTCTGGCCCCTGTATTCTCTTTTCATCATCATTCCATTCCGGAAGAGTTTCAGAGTTGGGTATTTGCTTATCCTGTATCTCTGAGCTATATCCGCTAAAAAGAAATTAAGAAAATAAACCCCAAACCCTACAAATACAGAAATACACTGAACGTGGTACCTTATACATGTATATGTGCACACGTAAGTGGAATCTCTCAACCAGTAGTGCCACGTCTTTGAACAAGAGCAAACTGAAAAGAACCCAAAAACCAAACCCCACCACAGGAGAGAGAATGGATAACAGCTACAGTATTTCTCACATGTACTGATCTTAATAAAAAAATGAAATAAATAATGACCAAAATCTGGGGTAAGTAAAGACTTGCTTCGTCAGCTATATTCATTCAGTACACTTCCTATGAACAACTAGGAAAGCCAATTTAAGAGCATAACAAGAACACAAGAATCTAAAAAGCTTGACAAATCTCAGTTAATTAATCCACATGAGAAAATTTTAATAACATAAATAATCCCCTATTTTTCTTTAAACTCACTACAACTTTTATCTCAATTACAGAGCTGGAAATATACTTGTCATGTCTTAAATTTTAGAGAACATGAAGCCTGGGCAAAATACTTCTTGAAGCCTCTGAAGGGCAGAAGACTGCACAGTTCTGAGCTGTTCAGATTTTGAATGAACACAAAATCTCAGGTTTCTGAATTAAGGCAAACACCTCTCTGGTCAACCAGTGTCAGCATTCCCTTCAAGACAGTTCTTCATTCACATCAATACACACAGCCCAGGTCTCTTCTAGACTTGGATCGTACAGAGCTTCATACAACAAAGTAATGTGTATTTGTGCTCATCTAGCATAAGAGCACTAGCTATTTTCACCTTTATATAACAGGTCAGTTATTTAAGTTATTTATTCACAAGACTTACAAGTGTAAAAGAAGAATAAAAAATGGAAAGAAGTTGAACAGCAAAATTAGAAGAGCAGCAAAGAAAGCTGAGCAGGAGCAATAAAGCCCAGTTTCCCATGAATGTGCATCCCGTGCTCCTTGTCTCCAAGCACTACTAAGGCAATAATCTGGTTCTTCCCTGTGTCCCACCAGAGTACTTCAAGTGTCCCTTTGTCCCTCTTCCACTTCGGTTGCAATAGGTGTTGCAGCTAGTTCCCAGCTATGCATTGACAGGGAAACTTATACATAACCAACCAGCAAGGGGTTCATGAGCAGGATCCATCAGCCTTGAGCTTTTAGAGCAACCTTTGCTACAATGCAGAAATTGGTTCTGTGCATCTCCAACACCCAGCAACTGCTTTAAGCAAAGTTTAAGTACTTAATAGCTTTGAATGCTCTATCCTTCTTTCAGGTGTGGTTGAAGTTGAGCAAAAAGTTTCAAGGAGTTTTTATGAGGAAGGACTGGAGAAACAAGGCAAGATACACTTTGGATTCTTAGGAAAATGAGACTAAAAACAAACAATAGAGACAAAGCATGTAATGTCAAGTAGATTTCCACAAGTACTTCCTTTTTGCTTTTGCTTTGTTTAATTATGCCCTCCTGTCCACTCCCCCCCGGAAGCAGATCTAGAAACAAAAAAAATCTCACAGCCCCTGTGAAAACTGTGTCCTCTATTGCAGAGTGGGATGCAGTTTACCTAAACCTCAATCATGTTTGTACCTAAATCCAACTAAATCTCAAAATACGAGCAGTCTGCCCGCTTAATCCTTTGAGGTGACTCATTCCAGTCTACCACACCCACCCCGCTTCCCCTTCTCCCTTTCTCTCTCCGGGAAAGACAGGGACGGCAAACTTCAACAGACTGGTTTATCCTTTGGAGACAGACAAGTTTCATCCAGTCAACAGAGAGAGGAAGGCATCCAAAGTGTGGGCTGAATGCGTGTCCCCTTACTTTTCAATGACTCCTTAGAAGTCAAAGGGTACACTTCAGGTGACCTGGATCAGCCCACAGCAGCAAGGCAACCAAATGAGGGTCCATCAGCATATCTGGCACAGCACTGAACAATGTAAAAACTAATCCTTTCTGACAAGAATGTCCTTTCATCTCAATTTCATATTTACTACAAAGCAGATTTGCTTTCTATTTTACTCTTTTTTTTAAAAGAATGGAGACAGAAGTCCTGTGGAAACTATTATTTAGAGGCAATTGTCATTAGCAAACTGCTGATACTGGGCAGCTAACATACACCTCTCAGTTGCAAACCAAAATTAAAACCCTGTGCAACTGGAAATAAGTAATTCCCCTATGGAACTGTGCCCGTAACTGTCCTCCAGCACATAAAGCTCTCCACCTCTTTTGAACTTCTGAGAGGTAACAAAAAATCTGAATTCCCTGCTGACTGGAGAACTCTGAGTGCAACCATCAGTAGTTTTAATTGCTGCTAAAACACTACTAATCTCTTGAAGCTTTAGTTACTGAAAACAATCTTTGTACCAGCTGCACAACTTAAACGAGTCTGAGAACTGAAAACAAAACATGCACAGTAAAGGAATAAGAACCGGGTCTACTCCACAAAAATGTTCTTTAACATCCCTCAAACCAGTAAGCTTAAAAGCTTCACCAGCTAAGCCCAATTCCTAACAAGCTTTGCATCGCTATAAAATATCATAGAATTCAGCCTATCAATTTTGACTAAGAAAGGACTTGACCTGTTTCCTAAATATCCCAGAAGAGTTTCTTAATGTACCAATTACAGTCAAAATTAAGGTTAAGACATTTTATGTCCTCAATTCAGAGTACTTTTATTTCAAATTAACACAAATTTCTCAAGGGAAGCTGCCAATATATTCAACATGAACGAGTATTAGATCAATACTGTTTTCTTCCTTTAACTTCCATCACTTTTTAGTTAAAAGTACCTAAGAGCTGCCTGGAAGAAGGTGGCAAGTATAGCAGGGGAAGAATCACTTTCTATCTGCTCAGCGGAAGACAAACAATGTCAGCAAACCAGGCTGCCCTGTTGCTAGAAGGACCTTTGGTCTGATGGTACGCCAGTCTATCAAAACTTGACCGGGCTCTGATAAGAGACAAGGAACACTACATATCAAGGTTTCGCTGAAACACATTGAGATTAAAGACTGTTACTGTTACAGAACTCCACAGCAAGAGAACAAACCCACGCTTTTTTGTGTTACAACACGGACTTTTCCTTCACATTATTTCTACAGTTATAAGAGTTATAAGAGGATGCATGGGCTGCAGAATGGGCATTCAGGGGGTCTTGAAGGTTCTCCAAGATGGAGATGGAAGTCCTGAGGGATGTGGATCTTCATCAAGAGCTGAAGTTGTGTAAAAAAATTTAGGGTAATAAAATGCCCACTGTTGAGACTGAATTCAAACATTATTTCTAAGTCAGAACTTGCATGCTCTTTACAAATTACACTGAGATTCCATGAATACTGGTATTTGAACTAACACAGAGAGATGACAGTCCTACACAAGTAAGTATTTGAAAACCATCTTTTTACAAAATATAAAATGCAAGTACATGAAAAATTGTTTGAATTCATTCAAAAGTCAAATAGAGTAAACCTTAAATGCTTCATTAAGCCCTGGCATTTGATACAGGTAGAGTTAGCACAAGCAGAGCAACTACAAAATTATAGTCCTTTTAAAATTGGAAATACACAATGCAAATACATGGAATATTGTTTGAACTCATTCATAGATTGCATTAGTTATAGTAAATCCTAAATTAAAATTAAAAGTATTTCCAGACATTCTCACTGCCCATTTTCTGATGAAAAGAGGTATTTGAAACAGATAAGGGTAACCTACCTAAAGAAAAAAAAAAAGTCTCCCAGCTACAACTTTACATGTTCTTCAGGTATTAAGGTACCCAAACGGTACAAACCTTGAGTTTGTGTTTTGCCCAATTAATCACTAAATTGCAAGCGTAGTGTCTATGCTACCAGAATGGTTTCACACTAGTTATGATAGGAAGCTACTGACATACTTGATCATCATCTTGCCATCTACAAATCAGAAATTTCAAGCAGAGCAATGACTGTTGAATTCAGATTATTCTCTCCTCCCTGTTTTGCATGTATATCTGTTGGCATACAACGATTTCTAAACTGCCCAGACTATTTTCTACTATTCATTCTACCAACTCCAACAGGAATGTCTTCACAGTCACTCAGTTCTCTTCATAGATGCACTGTATTGGTGGTACTCCTGAACTACTGAAGAGAAAGGAAAGCTGCTGCCTACAATAGGGATAAGACAGCAGCTTTTATTGTTGTTTTGAAAGTAACTTTTACATGAAGCCTGAGTTTTACACCCATGTTTTCTAAGACCATCTCCCACATTGTCTTTCCTCCAAGAAAACATGCTTCGTGAGCTATCATTTGCGACCTGTATCTTTATCATCTCTCTTGCACTGTCAGCCATTTCTCTGTTGTCTGAGCAGCGTGTGTTCCTCTACTCAAAGGAATGCCAAAACCCATTTTTTGGGGGCGTCAGGCTTTTCACATAGCTGCGTATACACATTACCCAAGCTACAGCTTCAAGCAACCACGCAGCCTGTGACTTGATTCCCAGAATGCCTCGGACTCCATTGTCCTAGGTTAACGCCACACCACACTGTCCAAAGAGTTCAGCTAGTATATCAGATCACATCGCCAAGAATCTCAAGTCCATTGTCACTAAATTAAAATTAAACGTATGATGAAGGATATGTTGAAAAACTGCACCAAGACATGCTATATTGATATAGGCTCCCACCCGCAACGTAGTTATGAAAAGAAAGGTCCTTCCCACTGAAGGACCAGCAGTATTTACAAGGGTCAGGGTATCACCCCACCATTAACTCAGTCTGCTGTCTTAGTCTTCCAGGGTCATAATTCATACCACCACCAAACAAATAGCTAGATTTTAAGTCTACAGGACTGAGTTTCAAAAACATGTGTCCATTAGGATTTGAACAATACTGATAATTATCCTAAATGCCCACCTCATAATATAAGGCACCACTTGAAGAAATTTCCGTGCCGAACAGAGGACTACAACAGCCTGTAAAATGATCTAGAAGAAAATCAAAGTTCCAAAACTCAAACCTCATTAAAATACTTTCTGAAAATACTCATAGTGTCCCTTTTTCTAAGGAGGGTCTTCATGTTGTCTGAGGAAGAGCTAGCACGAGCCCAAGCTACTTAATTTCCTAATTTTGTATTTAAATGATGGTTATGGGAATTACACAGCTACATAAACATATACATAGCCTGAATTTACTGGAACTAACACTAATATTTTTTTGTGTCAAATCATCTTACCTCTTCCTCACCATTATGCAATACCTTCCATCTCAAAGGTACCAAATTCCTTCAGCTGTATATTTGAAGCTGGGACTACCAAATGAGTATTCTGTTTGCTCACTTGAGATCAATTGCATCTTTTGAAGTCCCTCAGGCCACCTGCCAGGGCACGCTACAGATAAGAAATGAAATCTGTCTTTGATAGGTACCTTTTTACTGATTATTCTGCAAGCTTTTTTCTCTCAAGTTCACTTAAAAAGGCCTTTTTGCTTCCTACTTGCCTACATACAGCACGACATTCACCTCATTGTTAACTATTTCATAATACAGCATTAATTCTCCCCAGTTAAACTACTCCTCTCATGACACTTGCACGCAATCATGAGACCTGGGAATATTCATAGGAAGCAGAATTAGAGAGGAACTTGGAAGACCATTTAAACTAGGCACCCTACCCCAGTGATTGTGATACTGGAGACTCGTACGATGGACCAAAACAGGTACAAGAAAAGCAATCAATGATCTACATCAAACTTGGCTACTAAGAGGCTGGGTAACAACAAATCTAGACCACCTTCTGCTGCAAAGGAGCATTCACAACAGCCATGCCTGCTCTTAGCGGGGCCTCATCAGTAGGCATCCCATAACCTTTTCTGACAGGCTAACAAAATGGCTCTCCTGAGGAGAGCCATCAACAACCTCTCCAAATCACTTCCACTTTTTATTTTATCCAAAGATAACTCTTTCAGACCGATTTTGTTTTCCAGGCAAAGTGGCAGGAATGCAATCAAATCCTCATGCTTGTTTACAGTTTCATTTATAGTTCATTTATGAACCTCCAAATTTGTTATTATACTGACTTATTTTGCTTACCAAAGGCACAGTAGCAATACAATCTAAGTAACTCTCTGAAGACTAACATTAGCACACATTACAGGAATGGCCAGACCCAGAGAGATCAGCAGCTCGCAGTAGTGAATGAGAGTACCACTCATGGGTGTTTTGAAAGAGCGAAGAATAGTTCCCTGAACAGTCTGTCTAGCAAAACACCTCTCAACAACCCAGCAGTGAGAAGGTGTTTTCTGTTTGGAAGCACAAAGATTTACTGAAACCAGCTATTATTTTTTATTTTTTAACTTGGAAACCAAAGAAAATAATGGTGCAGTAGAACTGAACCCCCAATATATACTTTAATTTTTAAGAATTCTGTACCATAACTCCTAACACTGAATTCAGAGAAACTGTTCAAAATGCAAACTCTCCTCCAGAAACGTGAGCTCTTCTATATTGCAATATTCACTCACAGAGAACAGAAACAGGAAATTCATGGTACCAAGTGAGATTCCAACATTGCTGCTTAACACAAAGGATAAAAAAAGACAAAAAACCCGCAAGCAAGCAATAAAACCCCAAACCACCAAAACAAAACCTTCCTAATAATGCATATGCAGAAAGATCTTCTATTATTTTATATGGAAGGTCACTTTTACTAGGTATTACACTTAAAATAGAGGTGCATATTTTTTAAGGTAAGTGAATTACTAAATCAAACACACCAAAACCACAGAAAATTTTAACAGGAAACAATGTAGTGGAACTTAGATATTTCTAAGTTATAGAAGGATGAGGTCTTGGAAATTGAAAGAACACCTGCTTCAACTACCTCCCTTCATCAGATTTACCTTTACTGTATGTTCCATATCAGCTTAAAAACAGCCTGATGACTTAATTATAGCTGAAACATGGAAGTTATCTTCCACTATATTATACACTGGTGTAAAATAGAACATACACAGAGGCTTAATATAGTGTTAATATTCAGTTTTTGTATTTAGTCACATTGGGGCCTATCACTTTCCAGAAAAACATCTTTATATTGGCTATAAGAGCAGACAGAATGATGGTTTTGTCATTAAGCATCAAACATTTGGCAGTGCATCAATAATTCTCTTTAATTTGCTTTACCCTCAGAAGCTGGTGTGAGCTGTTGGGCCCTGCAGTGTGCTTCAATAATAGTGCATTAAATGGAAAGTATCTATGCCTGGCTGACCGCTCTGAAAGCTGTTTTTGAGTGGCCTGAAATCAGCTATTTGGATTCCCTACAGAGTCTTGGCTTCAAAAAGAAACAGAGCATTTGTAATGCAAATAATCCACCATCTCTAGAACATCATCCTAACAGTTAACTAGTAGTGCTATGAAATTTGCAGGCATAAACCTTCTAGTGTTTGTTTAGTGTTGCTAACATATGGAAACACATACAGAAATACAAAGGTAAAAGAGGAGAAGAAAAAGACAATAACAATTTTGACTCCAACATTTAGTAAACTACTACAGCAGGCCCAAGCTGAATAATATAGTAGCATTCACCCTCTTACTGAAGAGCTGCTATTACATACATTAAAATCAAAGTTAAAATACTTGAAACTTTAGGACACACCCAATAACTGTGTGCCATGAAATGTACCATTGCTTACAACACAGCAAAAACACTAGAAACCAGGAATTACATATACAGCTTTGCTATTTTAATTCAAAAAGGCAATGCAAATTAGGGAAAAAGACTTGGTCTGTCATTATAGGATTTTATTTTTAATTCTCACATTTTACAGCTTCTGCAGCAGAAATCATGCTCATCTACTTCTTAAATTAAGGACACAAAGAGTAAATACAGAGAACTCATGGTATTCCAGTAATAAAAAGAAAGACCAAAACTCTTGGCTGCCTCATACTACGTAGCCCACTGCACCTACTCCCAGGGGAAGGAAGACAACAATCTCTGCTGTAGCATCTCCTTCTCCACCCAGGCCTTAGCTCTCCATAACAAGGTTTGATGAGCTCAATTCAATGAGTATATGAGGAGAAGATTAAGGAACAAGCTTCTAAAGTGTTTCAAATACTTGGGGCAGGAGGGGGGTTTTCTTAGGCACATAACTGCTAAGACAAGAACATCTCATGGCTAAAAACTTGACATCCAGCAGCCCAAAGACTCTCTCGGTTATCCAAGCAACTAAAGCTGCAGCAAACAAAATGAGGACTTCAGCTGTTAATGTAAACTTTAACAATAAAACTAATCAACATAGGCTGATTTTACTACAGTCTTGTGAGAATTTTATAGAAATTTTCATTGTCAATATCTTGACTCAGTGAAAAAATGAGCCAGCCAGACTGTTAAACACTGAGAGAAGACTTACTTATTAAGGACCACCATAAAAATTAAGTAAACTCAAAGTATGAATATTCTTAATTCGCCCCTCCCCCTCAATTGACTCAAGTTAATTTGAGAAACTATCACTGATAAAAGCAGTAGAATATATACAAAAATATATGCAAAACTAATTTCAAGTATGTAGAGTGACTCGTTTAATAAGCTGATACAAAACCAATCAGAATGCTTGCTACAACTGCATTTATTTTCTACAATTGCAAAGATCAGGGGCAGTTTATTTGTGTAGATCCTGCAGTAGATCCCAGAACAAAGACAGACAAAAAACTCAATAAGAAAACTTCAGCAAAGACTGCGTATCAGGCTTTGTCTTCAATATACTCCTCCAGAGGGTTTCATCTTACTTGAAAATTGACTTTTAGGGATGGCAAATTTTAATTATTTTGTATTATTTATATATTTTATATATATATTATTATATTATTTAATGCTATGCTTTTTGTTGAGATCTCCCAAGCACACACCATACAGACAGATGATTGGAAGCAGAAGAGAACACCAAGGGTGAAAAAGAAAGAAGCTGAAAATGTAGTCAAGTATTTGAGATCTGGGAAGGTATTGCAGGTCCAACCCCCCCCTACCAAAACCCAAAGAAACATACAAAACAAACCCCAAACCAAAAAACCCCCACCAACCCCCCAAAAATCTATGATTCTAGAAAAGGCTGTTCAGGAAGGAAGTAGGAAAACATTCACTTAACAGAGACATCATTATAATGAGAAAGAAAAAATACTATTGGACTTGTAAGTCAAGGAAACTAAAGCATATACTGTGAAGCACATTTAGTCCCACCTCTCCATTCTGCTGCTGCTCTGTAAATGCTCCAGGCAGTTACAGAACTGCACTGTTCTACACTGTATTCAAGGCAGTAGATCTGCTCAGAGGAGGAGATTCTATAACCGTGTCTAATGTAACTGCTGTTCAAGAACACCTAAGTTAAAACTTTTATATCAGTTCCCCAACACATCCCTACCACTACAACATAGAAAGGCAGCTGAATGCTTCAAAGCTGCTTACATACCCTGCCTGGGTGAATACTATTGTGCCTTTTTTCCAGCTGAGGCTATAAAGAGGGTCCCATATCCCAGTGATTCAAAGATTTAATCCCAGAAGCATTTAAGTTTCCTGTGGTCATGAATTGGTTTTACTGATCTTTGGGAAGGGACAAAGCAGAATCTCCTTGGCCACTCCTGACAGTTTGAAGAATCAGCTTATTTTACATTTCAGATACTGAATTGATACTGTTTCCTCCCTTAAACGTTTTGGGGTTTTTTTTATGCTTGAAATCCCTTTCAAGATCACAAGACAGGTGCTCTTATGTTGGGCAATTACAGGCATGCATACAAAACAGAGCACAAAATGGTGCCAGTGCAAGAGGCTCAAGTAGACTTCTAAATCTGCAACTAAGAACCAAAGACACTTCAAGCCAAGAATTCTCATTATAGAAAAAAAGTCTTCTCTAATATCAAAAAAATTAGATTGTCAAAATGGGAAAGAAAAATGTAAATGAAATCAGTTACTTTTCACAGATATGCAATTGACTTTTTTTTCCTGTCCTGTAAGGTTCTCTTTTTAGATTTTTTGTAACAGAGCACTAAAACACAACTATTAGGTCAACAGTAAGTCTCAGGGATATGCTGCAGATACAAACTAATAACTCTGTGCAGTGATTCCTCACATTTCTAACTGTGATCCTTCCTAGAAATTAACAGTTTTGTAAAGTCCAGATAGTACAATCAGTATTGATTAGAATTGAATTTCTGCTATTAATACTCTTTGGGAATCACAAGCCACTGTAAAGAAATTATGCCTGCAAATGCTGTTCTTCCAGAAGCATAAAACAATACAGCTGATCCTATACTATAAAAAGCACTGTAACAAAAACCTCAGTGCAAAGCAGAAAAGCTCTGATACCCTCCTGGCTGTGTGAAAGGCAACTTACAGTCCACCATGACTCCTAATCGGAAGGAAGACCTGAGCAGAACATATTCTTGATACTGTCAATGGAAGGTTACCCCTTCCACTTCTTGGCTGTGAAGACCTGCACCATTTGTTGCACTAGTGCTTCTCTGACACCTCAGTGAGCCAATTCAATTTATACTCCCAGCCCTTTTTTCCCCATTAAGTGAGATAGACTGAACAGATATAAATGAATGTTTATGGATACAATGAGAAAGCAACACTGGAGATTGTCCTGACAAATTTGGAAGAAGTAGTTCACTGATACATACAAGCAACTCTGGTCTAAATGATGGGGCGGATACAGCTACACTTTAGATTGCTGTCTAGCATATTTTTCCATACAATTAGTCACTTACTGTCAGGATAGCACAGAAAAACCTAAAGCAGGATTTACTTACAATGCTGGTCACAGTCTACTCTAGCAAACACCACTTGATTCTTATCTGGATATTCTTCCTTAATTACATTAGAAGCTTCCTCAAAAATAGGATGCAGCATTTGGCTGAAGCGGCACCTGCGGATAGAACACAAAATTGTAACATCAAAATATTAATTAGAAATATTTTAATTGATGACTTAGGGAATATTTCAATCTTTGAAGGAAGAAAAAAAAAAAGAAAGAAAAGCTATTGGAAAAGCACATCTACTTGTAATCATCCCACTAACTGAGTGGACAACAATAGGTTCAAAAGTAATTTGACTAATCCAGGTGGGAAAAAAATAATTGTAAAAGAATATATAGTTCAAGATGTGCCCCCTGCTTTACCTGCTTAAGAAACACCATTAATCAATTATAAGCTTTTAGGAAATATATTCCATTCAGAAAGTCTGTTCTTTATTTTTTCTACCTGAGATATTGCCAGGGAAGTAATTTTACAAATATAGTAAAAGAAGTTACTTGGATTGTTGAGATTCCAATATTCACCATCACCTTCAAGAAATATCACAGCAGTAACTTTATAAGGGTCAACAATAGAAGTTATAAGTATTGCTTACTGTATTATTGCTCAAGTTTGGTAGAATTTGAACAGACTGCTATTACAGCACTACGAACCAAGAGAATTCCATGGGTCCCTTCTTCCAGTCATGTCAAATTTTGAAGCAAATCCTCTCTTTTTGCCCATGGAAAAGGCTGTAGGACTGCAAAGATGCTTTGGTGGCTTTGGGGAGTTTAGGATAACACTAGTGCACAAGCCCATTATTAATATGTCAATAAAATTGTTTTATATTCTGTTCTTCTAAACACATGGCAGAATTCTAAATTCAATACGTAAAATGGCACTGTAGAAGTTGTCAGAATGAGACCTCATGGAGCAGACTTGCAATAAAACAGCCTGCACTGAAGCCCTGCTTAAACTTAACAAGTGATAGCCTGGGGATGCTGTTACGACTACAACAGCAAACATTCAAGTCAAGAGGCAGGATTTGCTCTCAAAATACAAACAGGGCTGAAGGCCATTTTCTGAAAGAAACCTGAATCTGGGCAGCACAACTGTACACTACTCATTATGTAGCATGTCTATGTTACATGTGGCTTCCTTGTCCCTCATTCTTCTCCACCCTTAGAGCAGAATATCCACATCAGCGAAACTGATCTGTTCTCATTCAAAGGTCACATTACATCATAGGCTGGCAGTATGCTATGTTGAGGGGGTTATTACTGAATGCCTACATGTAATGATCATAATTAAGGCTGTAATTTTTTAAAATTATGCCTTACTCTAATGTGAATCAACTTGCAAGCACACGCAAATCTTTAAATTCAAAGCAAACCTATTCTACAGAGGATTTGATATCAGCGGGGATTTGCAGAAAGAGCCGTGCTAAGAAGGTCCTAAAACAGGACGCTTGTTACCTCGCTGTATCAAGTTTTAAAATATTGGTACCTTCCCTTTATCACAGAAGTATCAGAAGGTGGATTTTTAGCCTCCCGCAGATTGTCTTTTGCAAAATCAAAAAATGATTTTTCAATGGCAACACCCCCCCCAAATTTCACTGTATTAAATTTACTCCCCATAGGGTTGCTTTCTTTGGTTATCTTTAATAAAACCTTTGGAAGTAGTCCATGATCCACCAGGTATGTGCATATCACAAACTAAAAATGACAATCGTAAAAGTTTCATTTATTTACTTATTTTAAAAGACAGCCTTTATAGCATAATTCTATACAGAACAGGTAAGAGATTAGACCTAGTTTCTTACTTTAGCTACTTAGTTGTACTGTCATTATAAAGAAAGACATTTCAAACAAATAGGTTACTTGGTAAACAAATGCAGCCTTTCTAAAGAAAAATTCTATTGGTTTATATGTGCCTAGTATCAATTTAGTCTGTGGAAGCAAATGAACAGATGCAAACTAATTGAACATAAAAATTGTCTATAAAATGACAGAGGTATATACAAGGGTTATTAAACTGATTTAGATGGGTATAATGTCTATCTTTATGCAAAGTTTAAATGAAGGCATTAAAAACATCTTTATTGAGAACTTCATTCTGTATGAAAAGACTGGGTATGAATTTTTCAAAATCACTTTAAAAAAACAATTAAAATTAGCCTACTACTAGTTGAATGAATTCTTAGTAAAGACAAAGTGTAAATTTTTCACGTAAAGCTCTGTGCACTTGCTATTTCTAGGCCACACAAACCTACAGACTTAAAGTGGGATGTGAAAGAGGTGAAAAGAATCAGCAGTCTAATCATCTACACGACCTTTGATTCTGAAGGCCAACGTTTTATGCTCACAAAGCAAAACAGCAGGGAGAGGAATATTTAAAGTGTAGTACTTTGGTTTAAATATTGCTTTACATTATAAAGCTATTTACATCCAAGATTACTTTAATCAAGGGAGACAGAAAATGATTTATTCTTCTAACCTTATTTTCTATATTAATTTGCATGTTAAATTTTGTTTTCTCTGAATACTTTTCTGGTTTCTTCCTCGCTAAAGGTTCTTAAAAAATATTAATGATGGAACAGAACATAACATTTAAAATTACTTCTTACACAATAAAAAGAGGGGTATGGTGCTTAAATGAATTCTAACAATGATTTTGTATGCAATTTTTTTTCCCCCCCAAAGTAAACAGTTCCCTCTAAGTATGTCTTTTACAATGTCTAACCAATCTGGCCCCAAATTCCTTCCTTTTCCAGTTGCTCCAATTTCATCCCTCAATTATAATTTCTCTAGTCCTCCACAGAGAAGGTCTTCCAGATTAGGGAAGAAATTGGGTTTTAGTGTAATTTCAAGCCTTTTTCTTTCTAGCACACACGCATGGGACCAACAGAGAAGAAAACAGAAAAATGGAATACTTTGGACTATGTTAAGGAGCAAAAAGTTAATTAAATCTGTCTTGCTAAGAGGAAAAAAAAATAAATTACATAGCATGTTATTCCATACTACTGTAAAAGCCTTTTTCCTCTTGATAGGAGCCCTGAATGAAACAAAAGATGGCAGAACAGCAGAAGGGGATGTAATCAGGACACTAAAAAAACCAGGAACGAACTAGTTTGAAAGCAACATACCACTGTATTTTCAATTAGAAAACTACAGCTAAACATGACAGTTTTCAAAAGACAGAAGTTTAAACATAGGAAAAAAACTTGTATAACTTACCAATCAGCATAAAAATTAACTAAAGCAACATCTGCATTGTCTGAGAGGAAAAAAAAAAGAAAAAACACAATGTCACATTGTGAGGCAAACTTCTTAGTGGTTTTACCTGAGATTATAAAAATATGCACAAAAACTATAAAAGCAAATACTTCTAGATTATTCAGCATACAGCTTAGTCTGATTGCTAGAAAACTGATAGGATAAATCTTATCTGAAGTATAATCTATATCAAATAGGAAAGTGATGAAAGTGGCCTTCAGCCAAGTATTTTATTGACTTCATTGATATATTGGACATTAAAAATGTCAATACTTAAGGTATTAAGACACAAAAGAAGTAATTAAGTGACACGTGAGACAAAAAGTAATTCTGGATTTAAAATTAAGGCACTCAAAATCCAGTTGTTCTGTAGTACAACTCTTTTAAGCATTATCTAGATTATTCGTGTTAAAAAACAGTTAAGTGCTGAAATGTCAACTGTTTGGGTTAGAAGAATGACTAACATGCAACCTGCCTGTGCCACTTGCTCTGGTTGGTCCTTACCTGCCTTATTTCCTAAGAAGCTGGATACTAAGGCAAAAGGTAGCAGAGAAATCTTCAGTCCGCAAAAAAGAAAAATGCTAAGGGACACTTGAAAAAAATGCAATACTATAGGGATATATATGATGAGGTAGTGAAATAATGCTCCTATACATTATTTTTCACATACAAAAAAAAAGGAAAATATATCAAGACTAGTAGGATAAATCTCCTGCCCCAAAATAAATTGTGATCTTTACACAATATAACAACCATGCTGTGAATTGATTTTTAGTAGTAGTAGTGGTGTAGACATTATAAAAAAAAAGTGAAAGAAATACCGGAACTATAGAGTATCAGTCACAGCTTTATAAAGCAAAAATGTTGCTAGACAAATTTGCACTATTGACAAAGTTACAAAGCAGTTACAAGCAAAGATTAAGATGTTGAAAGCCTGGAAAAGAAAACATGCTGGAAAAGACAACTCTTGACAAGGCTGGGAAAAACTACAGTTTTGATTAAAATTATGGCTTTAAGATTTTCATTATCAGCAAGCAATGCAAGAGGTGAACAGGAAATTAACAAGCATGGAGAAATTTAGGGTTACCTCCAAGGCATAAAGTACTTATTGAAAGTAATTGGATGAATTTTAAAAGTACTTACACTTGGCATATATTCCCTTTTATGAATAACATTTTACAAAAGGATTTTATCTTTTCCACTGTATAAAAGGTATTTACAAACAGATCTCGTATCACCTAATCATACATTTACTACACAAAGCAATCTTGCAATAGTAAGCAGATTCTAGTGGAGATATAAACAAAAGAGTATAAAGATTTTTTTTTTTCTCAACATATTTGAAACAATGTAATAACTTTTCCTGTTAAGACAAACAGATACAGGCAAGTTGCATACTTTTCAGACCAAAAGGTTTCAGACAAGGAATACACATCTGTTTAATGTATGGGTCTCCTTTCTATGGGCCACCAGAATCAGGACAATGCTTTACCTGAGGGAAAGCATAGCTGAACAAGCAAGATACTTAAGGCCCATCACCATGGGTTTCAGTTGCTGCTATTCTTCGGGGGAACTTTTAAAAAGCTCTCTTGACAGGTTTTGGTTACATAATCAAACATTCCCATCTGCAAACAAGATACCAGGTATTTTTCTTAGTTCAAATCCTCACTGAGATTACAATGAAGTAATTTGTTAGGTAATACATTAGTTCAGACAGCTAATTCTAATCATAGGCATTTAATACTTCTATACCGATTGCAATTCATATATTCAAAGCTAGGGTTTGCGTATTCCTTTAATGACATTGCAAGATTCACACAGAGAGGTGACTGTAGACATATAAAGAAAAAAAATAATATTCAAAGTACTCACTTAAAATGTCATCTATATTTCCACTATCTAGACTTGTTATTTCACTTCTTGTTGGATTAAAAAGCCAAGACACCTAAAAAGAGAAAGGAAACCAGTAAGGTATGTAAAGTAGGTATTGGGACCAGCGCTGCTTAACATCTTTTTTGGCAACACGGACAGTGGGATTGAGTGCACCCTCAGCCAGTTTGTTGATGACACCAGGCTGTGTGGTGCGGTCGACACGCTGGAGGGAAGGGATGCCATCCAGAGGGACCCTGACAGGCTTGAGAGGTGGGACCGTGCAAACCTCATGAAGTTCAACAAGGCCAAGTGCAAGGTCCTGCACGTGGGTCAGGGCAATCCCAAGCACAAATACAGGCTGGGCAATGAGTGGATTGAGAGCAGCCCTGCAGAGAAGGACTTGGGGGTGTTGGTTGACGAGAAGCTCAACATGACCCAGCAATGTGTGCTTGCAGCTCAGAAAGCCAACCGTATCCTGGGCTGCATCAAAAGAAGCGTGACCAGCAGGTTGAGGGAGGTGATTCTTCCTCTCTACTCTGCTCTCGTGAGACCCCACCTGGAGTACTGCATTCAGCTCTGGGGCCCCCAGCATAAGAGGGACACGGACCTGTTGGAGCGAGTCCAGTGGAGGGCCACGAAGATGGTCAGAGGGCTGGAGCACCTCTCCTATGAAGACAGGCTGAGAGAGTTGGGGTTGTTCAGCCTGGAGAAGAGAAGGCTCCACGGAGACCTTCTAGCAGCCTGCCAGTACCTAAAGGGGGCCTACAGGAAAGCTGGAGAGGGACTTCTTCCAAGGGCATGTAGTGATAGGACAAGGGAGCAACAGCTTTAAACTGGAAGAGGGTAGATTTAGATCAGATATTAGGAAAAAATTCTTTCCTGTGAGGGTGGTGAGGCACTGGAACAGGCTGCCCAGAGAGGTTGTGGATGCCCCATCCCTGGCAGTGTTCAAGGCCAGGCTGGATGGGGCTTTGAGCAACCTGGTCTAGTGGAAGGTGTCCCTGCCCATGGCAGGGGGGTTGGAACTAGATGATCTGTAAGGTCCCTTCCAACACAAACCATTCTATGATTCTATGAATAAAGGAGTAACATATCTATGATTTAAAATGTTGCAGTTCAAAAGCTGGAGAAGAACAGTAAAAGAATTGTAATTCAGTCAACGCATTTCAGATGACAGCAGTACTACAAACATACAAATAAACACTATTTACAAATTTAATATACTTTCACATTTAAAGCAAAATTGGCTATCTCTTCATATGATTCTCTATTATGTTGGCAGAAATGTTACAGGTAAATTTTGTACCTTTAAGAATAACTTATATTCATAAATTCACTCTGAAGAAAGAAATGAAACCCCATTTTAGCCACCTAACAATCTCACACAGCCCAGAAGCGCGTAGGCATGGAGGTTTCACCCAGAGACAAGTAATTCCTTCTGTCACTTACAGGGCTTGTCTGGCTAAAAAGCTTCTCATTGGGTAAAGCTTGCAATTGCCTCCATTTGTACTGCTGTTTGCTAAAACAGTTTTAATATATCTAACTCAAATAGCTACAGTCTTTTATCTCCTTCTGTAATTTTTCTTGATACTGCTTCAGTCCCAGCATGCGATCAGCATATCAGACTACAAAAACTGAGACACCACATCAGCCAGATCATTCAATTATAAAGTAACACATGCATTACTCTTAATGCAGCTATCACAGCAACATGCAGTTTTATGGAAAAGCACTCTCATATTCACTGAAACAGGCCCAGTTCTTCCATCTCAAAATGCAGTGAGGAAAAAGGGGGTAGAGTTGCTGCCCTATCCTAGGTAAGAAATATTATCAGCAAGTTACAACTTATTTTTGCTTTGAGAGATAAGCATGCGAGTTTTTGAACAGGACAATACAGATTCTAGTTTGTGATGTGGATATTCCCATCCTGAATAAGCTGTTCAGAAAGTCAGCACTTCTCTAAGCAGAGCCAGAGCTTGGACGAGACGCTCCACTGAGATGCCTTCCAGCCTCATGTTTTCAATGAATCTTATGGTTCCTCAGCTGACAGAGAAGGCAGGAAAGGAAAAGGAAGGCTTTTGGTAGAGAGCTGACAGGAACGCACAGGTCAAGGAGCCAGACAGAGACCTGAGATTCACAATGATACCCGAAGAATTAGTCCTCACACTAAGATGTGGTATCATATGACATGCACGCTATTGATGTTCCTGGAGTCTTAGTTTACTCTTTGCAGCTGCAGAGAAAATCTGCTTATGGCTAGAGAGGCAGAGCTGACTAAAGACACCAAGGAAAAACTTAGCTGGAAGCATAAAGAGCATCCAAATAATGCCACCTAGAGCAGCTGGATACAAGAATCCAGTGATACAAGCATACATTCCATCTATTTATGGAAGAGCCTGAGACCTATCCTGGACCTATACCAGAACCATGACTACAAGCAGCAAGCCTCCAGGGCACATTTGCCTTTGACACTGTTTACAATTTATCAAAAGACTAATTCAATGTCAAACATCAAGTTTTCTCACATTTGTCGCAAGTGTATATCAAATATTGGCCTCAAAAGGAATGGCCAAACTGGATGCCTTGCTTTCATTAAGATCAGCTTTGAAAATTGTGGGAAGACTTCTGCAGCGAGACACTGTCAATAGGTCTCAAACTCTCATCTGCATGCCATTTACAGTGATATTTGCAGCAATCATTTTCAATTTCTTCTGATGCATGGATCACTAAACACTTCTCAGTGAAGATACCGATCCTTTCATACTTCCCACATAGAGGCCACTGGGTAGCATACACATTCCATCTTACACTACAGGCTGAAAACACACTTGCTGTTGTAATACAAAATACGTACCAGTGCTTCTCACTTGGTAATTGGGCAAGATACTAGTCTTATATGCAAGTCTAAGATCCGTGGCGGTGTTTGCACAGCCTTCCTGTGGCACTTAAACTGTCTGACACAAGTGTCTGAACTGTGGCTTTAAGATGACTACAGAGAAACAAAACTAACAGTTGAGCTGTAAGGTCCATAGTCAAAACTAACAGCATAATGACATGATCTGCCAAAAAATACCTGATTAAGCAAGCTATGCAATGCACAAGTTGCAGCAGGCCAGTGTTGGGGAAGTTGTTTTGAAGATGCTGGTGTTGCCGACTGCAACAACAGAAGAGATGACCCTGCCTTCAGTCTTTCTCTCAGAAGCTACACATATGGGCCCTGGTCCACACTGGTCAGATTACCCCCAGTTGAGTGACAGCTGATGGCCACTATGAGCACAGATTCCTCCCCATCACCCCTTGGGTGGTGCATGGGATGACAACTTCCACGGTGTTGCTACGGGGAGGTGCTGGTAGTAGTAGTAGTTAGATTTGCAGTAATGGGTCAGTTAACTGTGTGAATGAGCTGGCACAGTTTTTGTTTGTACGCCCATGCTGTTTTGTTGCAAGTGTCAAGTTAGATGCAACTTGTGTACAATTGAAGCAGTAGCTATGATTAACAGTAACAGTTGGAATATTGCTCTAGGCAATAAAGGACGGTATAACTCAACATTAATTTTGTTGGCCATCATCCGATCCTACCACAGGTGACTTTGCAAACTCATCTCAGTTCCAAGGCTTCAGCTGCCCTGCAAGGACTCAAGAACCTCCGATTGTACCCTTGAAAACCACAGTTACTTACCCTGCTTATGATCTTGGACAATGCTTGTTTACACAGAAAATCCACATAAGCCTCTAGAAAGCAGGAACTTCTTAGCTGCTGCACACAGCTCTACATCAGCGTTCATACTCGGAAAGAATTTCCGCAGTAGGTCCTGGTGAAACTATTTTCATAGGAACCCAGCAGTTTGTATTGTCTAAACATACCGAACAGGTAAGGTATCAATTTGTTAAACCCACATGCCTTTTTCTAATACAATTTTACAGCAGAAACACAAATCTTACCTAATAGGATAAATTACACATAAATTAAACATAACATAGATAAGCATATTATTTGCAATCACGAAATAGGCTATTGTTATTCAGCAGATATACTTAAATAGATTGGGAACTGTAGTTGCATTTGTAGATTGCTACAATACACCTTAACTTGCAATGAAAATATTTAACTGCAAAATCAAAGCACAGGGCTTACTAACCAACAAAATCCCCTACTAGAGTGTGCTATGTGCAGAAAAAGCAAATTAAAACTAATACTTCTTTATAGCAAGAATAAAATTTTTGATTGCTTTCTTAACTCTTTTTGTGGAAAAATGTGGTCCAAGCTGCATGTACTAAAACAAAGACCCCAAACGCCTTCATATATTGAAGGTGAAAATCAAATTAAGCTGTATATCCTATTGCCCTTTTATATTAAAGAGTAGTGGAAAAATACTGAGACAACGAACGTCTTTCCCCAAAAGTTGCACAAAACCTTAGATAACTGAAATATTTTTTCCACTAGAAGTATGATAATTTCTATTTTGACAAAATATATTCATAATCACATTCTTAAACATTTTATACTGACTAAATAATTGTGGGTGCCAAAACCTTCATAATAAGTAGATAGACTCAGGGGAAAAAAAGCATTCCTTGAAGAAATGTCAATAAATATGCAAGACTCACTTCAGCTGAAGCTTTCATAAAGGTATACTGCCTGGAAGGAAGAAAACACATCCTTTTGACCCAGTAATCTTTCTGTCCCATGAGATGCAAGAGGGTTTATGATATTACTAGTATTAATATTTAACATGAAGGAATACAAATTCTTATTTAAATTGCTAAGAAGCTACACTGTTTTGAGAATATTTTCTGACCTTTGATGACGCCTGTGCTTGATACCCACAGGCGGAAAACAAGACATTTTTGAGGAAATGATTTTTGAATGTCAGCTACGCACTTTATAAAACAGGCATTGAACATATGTTCTTAAAAACTTACTGGCTAAAAAAAATTCTTCAGAGTTTTTTACTTTTAAATGCAAACTTTGCATTCCACTGACCTACATCAGAAGGACACATGGATGACTGTTCATATTTGTGAATGAGGGGGGAAAAAAAATAAATTTCCAACTGACCTTACAAGTTAGCTGCAAATTCAATGAAGAAAGCATCTTGCAAAAATAATTCAAAAGGAAAACTGGCTATGTAAGTACACCTGAAAAGAACTCAGGTTGCTGCCTTTATATTGGATAAAATTAGCTATTTTTTATATTTGTTTTTTTTTAAAATACTTAAACTACTAAAATCTGAAGGTAAAACTAAGTAGTTATGAAAGAAAAAGATTTCAAAAAATATAGTAGAGTATTAAAATACTAAATACTTGAGTGTGAAGCTGCACAAGTTAGATAAGCATGTTTATAATCTAGTCAAAATCACCTAACACTATAGAAAAATGACAAAACAAACTATAGACCAAAACAAATGCAGAAAGCTTTATATGCTTACAGAACACATTGCTGAGGTGAAAAAGTCAGGAATTGAACAATGCATTCACACAGATAAAATTTAACTCATACAGGGGGAGGGAAGAGGAGGAGATGGCACACGTATTTTTACTCTTCTGGTCCTCAGAAACACTGTCAAATAAAGCAGGAATAGTTCAGCTCAGGTTCCTGGAAGTTTCTGAAGATAACACTGCTAGTATTTTTACTGGATAGTTCAATTAGTACAGAAATCTTAGTATTTCTGATCCAGTTTCAATCCTCACTTCAAGTTAGCAAATGACTCAGCCACTTCTGCCAGGAGCCAGTACTAGTTGCTTCTGAGGAGTTAGCTCAAATTAGCTGGCATTTATTCTGTTTTTTTCTACTGAAAGACCTCAAAGCACTGCCCAAAAGACAACATTACCCTCCTCTCACATGCAGCGGAAGGCTACGCAAGCAGCCTTACACAAAACAAAATGCCTGGACAAAATCCATTCCACTCACCCCAATGGCAGACCTCTGCCAGACTTCATATCCCTTTTCCAAAGGGGGAAAAAAAGCACACCCAGCATCTTCTGCTGACAGTGTTGCTGTTCAATTGCCACTCCACACGTCCAATTAATGAAGTCCACCAGTTATTCAGGAGATTTAGGTCAACCTTTTATCAACATTTTACTCTTACCAGTTCGCACTGGTAGTTCTTTAATTGCGAACTGGACAGAAGAGACAGGCCTATAGGTTTAGTGGCATTTCTTTCCCAAGTTTATCATACTTTACACACAACTTTCTTGCAAAAGAGTTTAATAATAACTGTGCACAGTCTTAAAACTACAGGAAAAGGAAAAAAACATAGGTTTCTTGCATTTATACATTCTTCACGCCTTTATTTTTTAATTCACATGATGAAACAGAGGTCCTTATTTCCAGAGCAAACTATCTGAAGCATACAGAAAATCTATTCTTGGAGCATTATGATTTCTAATTAGTACTACACCTGCAAGGCAGTCAACAAGAACAGCCTTCATTTTCACTTGCTAAACTTTCCATTTACCTTTTCCACCTGACGGGAAATCCTAAAGGCACACGACTAAACCATCTTTCTCCTCTACCACAAAATCGTTTTATGTTTGGCAACCAGCTCTAGCCTGCATCTAATCCAGATTGACATGTCGAAGTTACTACCTGAAGTCCCAGCCCCACAGGACTCTGCGGCTAACTTTCAGTCCCCAAGTAGCTTTTTCTTTATGCATGCCGCTAATCTGCTGCTGCTCTGAGGTCTGCATTAAACTCCTGGACAACAGGAAGCAGACGGGTTTACAGCCTGCTGTAGGATGATACAAATTGAAAGCAATCCCGGGAGACAGCAACGCCAAAGCTGACAGACATTGTAAGAGCCCCTGAAGTTTGGCTTCAGAACCATCAATCAGGAGCATCTCGCTGGCGGTGTTCCCAGAAGCCCTATAATGAACCACAAAGTTCAGAGCAGAGAGAGATAACAGTAAATAGAGAATGGTGGGGAAAAATAAAAAGAGGACATTATTCACCCTCTCAGTGAGAGCAGTTCAACTCTTAATTGTCACCACTTGATTCCAGACCGTGCCTGAACATTTTCATAATTTAGACTAACTGCTGCCATCCCTGTTGATTAAGCAGGATTTTTATTAGTAATGTAAACTACTTTCATTATAAGACTATGAGACAAAACTATATTAGTTCAAAACACTAAATAATGATCACTTCTGAGCTATATTTAAGTGTTCAGAGCAATTTTTAAACTGGGACCAAAAAATCCTTTTCCTATTATTTTCCTCTCAAGAGCCATTATCTTGAATTTAATCAGGGAAATTTAAAACACTAGAAGGAAGCTACTGAAAATAGATTTAAGGATTGCAGCTACTAACTTCCACAAGAACAGAGACAAAAATCTAACTAAACTGAAATACGGATAATACATATATTAGAAAAGTAAACTTATTTCTTTAGCCTTGATAGACAGTCCAATTTTATAATGATTTAGCCAAACAGTGCTATAACTGCACACAGCTAGGTAGAGAGACCACCATGTTAAAAAGAGGTAGTGCAATTTTTTTCCTCCGCGTATCTTGTCATCTACTCCCATTTTAAGTGTCTGACAGGAATACTTGGTGTAGGCACATGTATTATTAATATTGAAGAACTTCTTGCCGATGAAAATGCTGGAAACAACAAAAATTTTTTTCACAATTTATAACGGTATCTTTGAAATTCCAAATTATATTGATTTGACACTCCAAATCAGGGAAAAAACCTCACAGCTAATGGTTCCTACAATTGAACTTAACACACAAAGGAGTTGTAGGATTGTCGTGTGTGACTGGGAACGACTCATAGCCCCAGAGATATCTCAATGGCCTGTTACCACAGCACTGAAGGTTCCCAGAAAAATGAGCAAGTTAACCTGTCAACAGTTTATGAACTATTGTAAGACACAAGATGTTAATTCAAAAAAACCATTGCAGAGATGAAAATTAAACCTCATTATCACAACGTGCAGTTCAATGCATTGCATTTTTTCCATAAAGCTGTTAGTAGCAGAATCATGCCCACAAACGCAATTTTAAAGCTCAGCACAAACCTACGGGTCATTGTCTTTTACAGAAATGTTTAACTCAGGGCTCAAAAAATGACATGAGGCATGTCTAAAAAAAAGTCACAGAGATAAGACCTGTAATTTATTTTCAGTTGAACTATTTCTAATTTGCAGTTATTTCTCTTGGCCTGAAGGGAAAAGAGCAATCTCCAGTCAGGGCCATAAGGCACTGGTTTCCTTGTCTTAAACATCCACTTAGAGGCAACAGAGTACATATCCCTACAAAAGATGTAAACAGGTGTCTGAACAACTGTATTACTTAATGAAGAATGTTTAGAGTGCTCCATGTCCTCAGAAATATGAACCTACCTTAAAGCCTGTTTCACAGCTTTAAAGCCATGAATTCAGCTTCCCAGGAAACTACTGGAAACTCTGAATCTTTAGATATTTTATTTACCAACCTTCTTCTCTTACACAAGAAGCTAGAATTCCCCTGGAAAAAAGGTACAATTTGTGCAGCTTTTTAGGAAGAAAACACAACCTCATGTTCTGATAATTCATTCTTTCTTTTACATATCTACCAACTGCTCTGATTATCTGGCAACAACACAAGGATTCACTTTCAAGAAGGAATAAAGCACATAAAATACAAATGCAATTTCCAAAATGATTACCGCAAGTTAAGCAGCTGTTGCTCTATATGAAAGCCAGCACCCTGAAGTTTCTGAACTTGTTAAAGCTGTGATCCATCAATACGAAAAAGGGTAGCTCAGTCTTGGCTTGTCAAAACTTTGATAAGGCTAGCAGAGCAGAACAGTTTGCTGCCCCTTTTCACTAAGCCAAGGAAAAAGGCCTGTTCTCTAATTTGGCCACTGCTATTACACATAAAACCCATTACCAAAAACATTCACTGTAGAGAGTTTAAACCTTGGAGATTGTGTACTTGTAACTCCATTCCTCAAGTCAGAGATCACATATGTAACCTTGAAATGCAAATCATATCTTAAAACACAAACAGAAAAGTATTGAGAAAAGTCAAAGCCATTTTTGCACTTAAAATACTTTGGAAATTATTTTGATGCGTAGCAATAGAGAAGAAATTGTGAGTCATTTCAAATAAATAGTTGAGTCTAAATAGAAGGCTTATTAGGAACTGTGTTTTGAGAGCCACATGGATCATTATAGAAAGCAACATACTATCCTGTGATTATGATCTTCTACAGCCTTCCTGTGCCATTTATTCTTGTCTTTACACACTGGGCCACGGCAGAACAAGAAATGAGTTGTTTTTTTTTTTTTTAAATAACACACACACATATATATGTATGTATGTTTTGTTCAGTCTTGGACTAGTGATGAAAATGGATATTAAAATGAAACCAAAACTTTTATGGTATTCTGTGGAAGGAGTGGCCACAGAATTCAGAATCTCTCCTTTAAAGCATAATCTTAGAGGAAGAAACTGAAAGTAGATATAGTGTTTTCACGAGAAACAGTTATTTCCTATATCATGTGAACATTTGCTACCTTAGAATAATCCGAAGGACTGAACGTAGAAGTGGATACCTGAATTTTCCACGCACGAGTGCCTACACACATTTTACTGCTTTAATAACACCACACAATTTCTATTTTGGTAGATTTTAATACATATTGAGATTATTGTTCAACAAGACAAAAATCAACTCATTTCAACCAAAATGCTCAACTTTAACACCTACTCACTTTTAGCTGCTTATCTTTTTATTAACCATATAATCTATTTGCAATACTGAATACATTTTCGCTCTTCTGCTCCAAAACATCAAGTTTCCTATCTCTTTGCAGTATCAAGAAAGGCAGGAGCTTTAAGCAAAGACAAGCCCGTTCAGTTTTACCTTTCAGGCTAGAACTTGTTTTAAAAGTAGGTATGAATTACCAAAACCAACTGCTCAAATACAAATACAAGGGCTATCATAAACTTGTATAAACTAGCCCTCCCTAACAGAAATACCTAAGAATCAATTTAGATAAAATTGCAGTCAGGTGGCATAACGGAAATGCAACATTAGAGAAATCTGCATTTCACATATTCTTATCAGCATTTATAGATGAAATAACACAATCCTGCAACTCCAGTGGTGCACAATCCACACTGCTTTAAACTATGCAGCTGAGGCACTGGGTTAAAAAAAAAAAAAAAAGGTAGTAAAAGTCACAATTAGACAAACAAAATACTTAGGGTCATTCTCCTCACCCAGTCCACCCAAAGGGAAGCAAAGCATACTGGTTTAACTGCCACTCTGAAGTCAACATAAGGGAAGACAAGCAGACAAACCAGTCTCTGATAACGTGGTTTTGACTGTACTGTTCATACTAGTGCTGCTGCCTATTCATACTTCCAAATAACAAAATCGGTTTGAAAGCATAGAAGGACAGCCAGCTTGATATGGCTCATCCTTATATTTGATACTGAAGGCAATGACAATTAGAACTAAACAACGGAGCAACACTCCCAACGCAGAGCAGCAAATGTACAGATGACAATCAGCAGTTCAAGTTAAATTCTTACCCTCTTCCAGTTTTAGCATTACATGGTCATCCTATGCCCTGCAATCTCAGCCAGAACTAACCCACACATGAATATGCACACAACCACCCCCATTTATTAACCTCAGATCTAGAGCCTTTAGCAATAATACTTGCAATATCACTAAGACCCTCCTTGTGCTACAGATTTTTTTTTCTTTCTTCAGCATGATTGAGATGCCACATTTCCTCGGATTACCTCCTAATATTTCAGCAGGAGGTTAAGGTTTTGCGCAACTATCAAAAGACAGCTACAGTCCTTTGTGACACAGCCGTTTGTGGCATATGAAGCGTTAGTCCATACATTAAAACCGTTTGAGATTCAGTCCTGTGTTGCTGGTGCTCCTCCCTCTTTTTGAGGAATCAAAATGAGGAAGAACACCTTAAGATTTCAAAATTATAAACTTTCTAAAACACAATGGGGTTTTGTTGCCTCAGCTTGCCATTCCCTTAACATCAGAACTTTGAACTTTAGAATAAATCCATTTAAAACGTCATCTAAATTTATGTTACTTTATTTTCTTTTCTTCATTCCAAGGAAAATTGTGATGCACACTCAACAAACTTCCATTCTACACATGCAAACTAGCAATCAAAGTATATCAAAGCTCACCGGCAATCTATTAGCTTGTCTAATAAATGCCTTGCCTCAATTTTTTAGGTTAGTATTTATTATTTGCTATCTTAAAAAGACATCTGAGAAGGTAAGGGATAAAATAAGCAGTAATAGAAATACTACTACAGCTGCATTCTAACTGACATGTTGGCACTGGAAAAATCTCCCAATTTAAATGGGGGGGGGGGGGGGGGGGGGAGAAATACATTTTACAATTGATCCATTTGCTATCGTCTACAGAAGAACATTGATTAAAGAAATGCTGCCTGAATCTGAAGAGAAAAATTCACCTTTGGGACCACAGCTGCACGTAGCTTGAAGAATGAGTGGCTAATTTCAGACTGCATAGGAGCTATTTTCTTTCTACCCTAAACAGCTGCTAAGGGCCTGCACATATGCAGTCAATTTATCCTGGATAACTCTGGACAGCAGAAGAGTAAATAATGCAGACAACAGGACACATGCCACAGATACTTTGAAATGTACAAAACAACATGATACAAAGATACCCCATTGCTGGTTTACCTCCCCCAAGGAATACTAACCCTGCCAGCTTCAGGCTGACTCCCACAAAAATATTCAAGCAAGTATTCCGGACTGGTCCTAAAAATAATATTAACACATTCACATGGTGCAGTGCTTGAACTGGTAGCAAGTACCAGACACGCTGGCTCTGCAGTTAACCAGCTCCATGTAGTGAGCTTACTGTTCTCAACATAGAGGACTGCTGCAACCATAATTGTTACCAAAATCCTCAGCAAGGTATCACAGCTGTGTATTGGCTTATTTTAAACTAACTTTTAATAGCTATGTAACACTAATTATATGTACATACTTGCACTGGTTTAGCAATTCTGCTGGCCTATGTTGACAGAAAAAATACAAAAAAAAAAGAAAAGAAAAAAAAAGAAAAAAAAAAGGCCTCTCTCCCCTGCAATGATACCTTCTTAACCAAAGCAGTTTTAAATGTCATTCAAAGGTAATTCCTGCGAGGCCCATATACTCGCTGAGCTCCCTTCACTAATTAACGGATCATTAGTAGGAAAGAACCCCTAACTGTTCACCCCCTGCACCACATACTGTCTTAATTACCTTTGTGAAGCAACCAATTTGTCTTTCAGTCATTCTGTCCAAAATCCCAAGTGAATTGACTCAACAGGGAGAAGAAGAAAAAAAAAAAAAAAGGATTTTCATATACACTTTTATGAAAATCCGTAATTTTTTATGACTGGCAAAGAAGTTAGGGGCTAAGTGTTTCCAGCAAGATTTAAGAAAGAGGATTTCAATAAACTATAAGAGACAGAAGTGATAGACAGTGACTAAAGGAACAAAATGCTCTTCTCGGGATTACAAATGTGGATACATCTTTGAAAAGCTTTCCCTTTGTGAAGCTTTTGAGAAAGTTAATTATATCATCACTTCATAATCACGACAGCTATGGGAAACAGCAAAACACTATCACAGCTGTTGTTTTCTTTTTTGAGACCATTGGAACGGGCACCTACTCCTTGCCTTTCAAAATACTTCCTTGCAGAGCTCCTAATGAACAAGTTCTCTCCATGTTTATGCCCAATCGCCACACGAATCCACTTGGAGATGAAATGTAAGCTTTACTGCCAGTTATCTTACAACAGAGATTAGATTGCTTTTCTTCTCCCCACTTCTCTTCACAAATCTATAAAAATAAAGACAAAAAAACCTGACATCCTTACAGACTACTTTTTTTTTTTTTCCTTCTTTTCGGGTGCACCTCAATGAAACACACAGAGAAACCTGGCAAGAATCACTAATGCCAGGCAAGATAGGAGACATTGGCTGCAAAAAGTATGCCAAGGAACCAGGTCATTTACTGCACTCTATTTCCAGGGCTCTGCCTTCTGCTCAGGTTCCTGTTTCATGAACACCATTTAGGATACAAAGTTTCAGTGATTAAAGAAATAGATGCCATAGAGCAGTATCTTTCTTTGAAACTGAATGCAGCAAACCATATACCTGAAATCTCCCTGTGGGTTAGCATATTCTTATTTTTGGTCCCAAAGTGAAGCAGGTGGGAGACTCCAGCACATAAAACGTGGTAACCTACTTCTTCCAGGAAACAAGCCATTGGGATCTCCAGTGTTTCATTTCATCGCCACTGCTGATGAAACTTTCAGATACAGCTCACCAATGATGGTGTCACAATAATTCCCACCTGCTACGATACTTATTCTTTAATAGAAAAATGTACCTTGCAGAACCCAGAAAAAAAGACGACAAGAGCTTAAGACACTCAGGTCTCAATAACAATTCAGTCCACTCATAGAACGTGGCTCTGAAAGCCAAAAGGGCCCATGAGAGCCTGTTGATCTTCAAGGACAACCTCTTCAAAGCACAAAAACAATCCACTCCACTCTGCAGAAAGTAGGTATGACAGAAGACCTACATGGGTTAACAGAGAATTTCTGGATGAGTTTTTTTTTTTTAAAAAAAAGTACACTTAAGGTAGAGGTAAGAAAGTAAATATCTGATAGGAGTATAGAAACATTGCTTGAGCAGGCAGGAGGAAATTAGAAAAGCCCAAGCTCAGCTGGAGTTGAAACTAGAGAGGGATATTAAGGGTAGCACAGAGGGTTTCTACAGGTATGGTGGCAACAAAAGGAAGATGAAGGGAACTGTAGGCCTGCTGCTCAACTAGCAGGGGATGTAGTGACAAACAACACGGAGCAGGCTTAGCTACCCAATGTCATCTTTGTCTCATTTTCTACTGATGAGGTCTGAGCCTAGTAGTAGAGTACCAGGGAAGAGAAGCATTACCACACGAGTGGAAGACCAAGTTAGAAAGCTCTTAAGCAAGTTAGACGTACACAGAGCCACAGAACCAGACAAAATGCATTTCCTGGGTCCCCAGGAGCATTATGGAGGCAAATTTTCTTTCCAGAAGCCACATCCATCCACCATGGATTTAGAAAGAGTAAATCAATCTGACTGTTTTCTGTAGTGAGATGAATAGCTCTGCAAATGAGGGAAGAATACTGGACATTGTTTGCCTTGACTTTAGCAAGCTTCTGAGATAGTATCTGAAAGTATCCTTAGACCTAAATTGGTGACGTATGAACTGAATAAGTGAACTACAAAGCCAGTGACATGGTGGCTGGACTGCTGGGCTCAAAGGGCTGTAACCAAAGATACCATGTCCAACTGGTCTCTAATGGAGCTTCTCCAGATCAATATTGGATGTAAGAAGGTTTGTCTTTACCAGACTGGCATGATGGAACACAGTGCCCCCTCCGCAAACTTCCTGAGGATACTGCAGCGGGGGAAGTGGCTTGTATGCTAGAGGGGAGCTCTGCTACTCAGAGAGACCCCAACTGGCTGGAGAAATGGCCTGATAGAAACCTCATGAAGTTCAACAAAGGCAAAGTCCTGCATCTCGGGTGAAATAACCCCATATAGGCTGGAAGCAACCCAGATAGAAAACAGCTTTGCAGAAAAAGTCTTGGGGGACAAGTCGAACAGTTGTCAGCAGCATGCCCCTTGCAGCAAAGACAACTGCAAACTAGGCTGCATCAGCAAAAGTGTAGCCAGCAGACCAAGGGGAGCGATTCTTCCCTTTCATTTGGCACTTGTGGGACCACACCTGAAGGATTCTGCCCAACTTTGGGATTGCCTGTACAAGACAGACATTAACATATCAGAGTGAAATCCAGCAGATTGCTCCCAAGATGAATAGTGGCTGGAGAAGAGGGTCTACAAGAAGAGGCTGAGACAACTGCATTTATTCAGCCTTAAGAAGCATAAGCTATTACTGCTGTTACCAACGTCCTAGTTGGAGGTTATAGAGAAGGCAGAGACAGACTCTTCTCAAAGATGCACAGTGATAGGACAGGAGGCAAGGGACACAAGTTGCAGCTCCAAGTAGATTTTTCAGGTAAAACATTCAACAAGGTTTTGATCAAACACTAAAACAGGTGCCCAGAGAAGTTGTAGAACCTCCATCCTTGGAGACAGTCAAATCTCAGCTGGGAAAAACCCTGAGCAACCCCATCTAAGTTAGTCTTGCATTAAGTAAGAAGTAAGACCAGATGACTTTTAGAGGCCCCTCCCAATTTAAGTGATCAAACTTCCAGTAGCAATCAAAACCCAAAACTCTACAACTTGACTCTACTGGGTAAATACAGTGAGACTCTCAGTACTCCAAACTAATGTAGATTAGGAAACAAGGGGAGGGAAGAAACCCAAAACATTTACTACAATAAAAACAGATGAACAGGAGATTTGCTGTGTTTACCAGAAACATTGTACTGCATATGCAATTACTTGGGAACCAGTTATTTGCTGAAGGTATGCATAGAGCACCTGTATTTAGATAACCACGTATGATGTTCTGTCCTCACTGTTTTCGCTATTTCAATTCCTATATGGTTTAAGATACAGACCACTGCACTTTGCATTTTGCTTAGTGCCACTGCAGCCAAGATAACATTTATGTTCTATCAGCTACACAAAGAGCAGATCTTGTGGATCACTACCAGATTAAAGGTGTATGTGCATGCATGTGAAGGAGCTTCCAGGTTTGATTCACTCCCAGAAAAGGCTGCAACTAGCAGGTGCTTATCTGGAGGGCACAGTACTGGAACTTTGCACATGTTTTAATGGCATGAACGGCTCTTAGCTTTAAGGGTGTATTATCAGGGTTGTCAGTTTCTCAGTAGTAGCATACATGAAAAAAGGAAAAATTATTGAACTCTCTTGCAGTATACCTTGTCACTTTTTTGTAATCACCAGAGTATAATTTAATATGGACAGGGTCCTACAGCTGGTTTGGAGAAATACACCATCATCAACTGGCAGTAAAAAAAAAATATTCTGAGTTAGTGCTGAGTATAGCAATAGTTTTACAGAATAACCCTTAACAATGTAAGATGAAATACCTGAGAGCCAGTAAATTTAAAAAAAAAAATATTGAAGCTAATCAACCTTCTAAAATCTCAGTTATGAACATTTTTTTAAAAATTAGATTATATGAGCCGTTGACATTACTAACAGTTTTGAAAAGGAAAATTACATATGTTTCTACCAATGGTTAGCATGCTTCTGATGAATGAAGACATATGGGGGAGGAAAGAAGTGCAAAGGCAGAACTCTGATGGAAATTTGATCTCACTTTCCTTTCCTAATTCTCTACAATGCACCTGCCCTCCTCTGCTTCTCAGGGGAGCTCTCTCCAGTTTAGAGAGCTTCTTTTGGAAGAAAACATTCCTTAGGCTCTGACATTTACACCCTATATTGCTTTTGCTAACATTCCTAAACGTTCCTATGTTTCTCCTCTAAATCACTAGAGAACTCACTCTCAAAAAAAAAAAAAAAAAAGGAGGGGGGGGAGAAGAAGAGGAAAATGAAAAAAGAAGGAGAAAAAAAAAAAAAAAAGGTATTGCTACTGCATCCAAAACCACTCAATTATTGAAGCACATATTACTTGAATGTATCTCCAGACTCTCTTGACGAGCTTTTGAAGAAGCTTTGGTATAAAATTCACAGCATATTTGTATACTTGCTTTTCACATGAGACAACTCCCTCCCCTTAAGTAAACAAAGTATCTGGAAACTAGAAAAGTGAGGCTTGCAAAAGAGCCTGCAAGGTGAACAACTGGTCCTCCTGAATAGCAGCATATAATCCTTAAGTCTTTCAAAAGAAATAGGTTTGATTAAAACACAGGGGATAACTGCTGGGCATGTGTAAGAATAACCAGTGGTAATTGTGCTTTCCCAAGAAAGCAGTATGAGGACCAGTCTCTTGCTTAAGAAAGCTGTCCTGCCAAAAAAACCCAAAGCGGACTACAGAAGAGAATGGTAAGGATATCAAAAGAAAATCAAGGAGTGTGTCACTACAGAGTACTTCAGCTGCCAGCAATATGATCTGTGACATCCTACTGTCAATAACTCATTTATACATTTTCCAGCATTGTCCGGGCCTTCGGTTTGAAGAATCAGTTCAGTTCCTCCTCTCTTCCCTCCTGAGCACTCCAAACAGAAAACTTGCCCATGACATGGCATAGCAAGAAGAATGCAATTCTTCTTCATAGCAAGAGTCTAAGCGTCCCTTCTGGCCCCCCGCCCCAACCTAGGGAAAGCTCCTCAGTTAACTACTATTTCACTCTTTAGAGGTCATAACAGATGATGAACAACTCAGAACTCCCAGGCTACTCTTGGAGGGAACCCCTTTCATTGTTTAAGGCTCAGTGGCCTAAATTTGCCTGTAACTACAACCTTTGACTAATGCTCAAATTCAGAATATTACATTTTGAGCAGGATTCCCGACTACAAAATTTGCTTGTTAATATATATGCAGAACGAGGCAAATGCATAGAAATATGCTCTAAACGTAAGATGTACAGAGTGTTCAACTTCTCTTCAGGCAACTTACTACCTACTACAGTATTTAACATTAAGTTAAAAGACATAATTTTATTTCATTTTACTTTCACTGTTTGGGTACTTGGTGTCATATTAACAAGACATGAAAGGCAGTGGCAGTAAAATAAAAAACAGAAATATTACCCTACAGTAATTTTTCCAATTAAAAGTTACATAGGAAATTCAAAAGTTCATTGACTTTTGTGCCTCTTCTAAGTTACTGCTCCTAACAGCTGCAATTGCCTTGCTATATAACTAGTATTTTGAAAGCTTCACTAAAAATATAAAACATTATAGTGTAAGACTAACTGTAACACTAAATATTACCTGGCAATGATAAACTGCATCAATTTATAGGGAAGAGCATACATAGATGGTGGGGCTACTGAATCATAAATGGAATATACACCAGGCTTCCGTAATAACCCCAAGTGAAGAGAAGCTACTACTTATTAAAAAACTAGTTATGACTCAGAAAACACTCCAGCATTTCACATCCTCAGAATATGAGGACAAATATGCTCTTCCAAACGTGTTGCCAAATATATTAAGAAGTAGGTGTTCTCAGTTTGTCCATGACAGCTTTCCAAACAAGCTACAAAGCAAAGGTATAGTAGTGGTGTTTTGAAACCTAATAAATTGAAGTGGAAGAATTGGGAAGTCCTTTTAGTTGTTTGAGGGGGAAGAAAACCCCCCCAAAACAACAACCAAAAAGCCCACAGGGAACTTCCCCTTTCATTTCCCTCACTATCAGTTGGTGGTTTCCTCTAGTCACATCTATTGCTCAGGGACACTGTGCATGAGCCTCCCAGGGGAGTACTGAGTAGTATGACAAATGTCTTTCAAACATATGCATAAGAAGCATGTGCAACAGAGTGTCTTGTTCTAGAATTTTCCTTATAGGCAAAGCATATACATCTGCAAGTAGAGGCAAAGACACAGAATGATTGGTTAGAGCAAAGACAAAGAACCACACCTTGCCTTAGAGGAGAATGTGATGAGCCACTGTCCCATCAGCTTTTATTCCACTGTCCTGGATTCATCTTAAAGATCTGTCCTACCCAGCATTAAGCAATATATACCAACATGGCAGAAACATCTTAATCTGCAAGCACAAGGGGCCACGTGACTTTACTATGCATCTCTTACTCCAGTCTTGCAATCAGCTGTACATGATCCTCTACAGCCTGTGCTGTGCGCTGCTCGCCCCTCCACTCAGCTCCAGTGCTGCAGAGGCAGGGGTCATGCCAGCCTGTACTTCTCCCCGTCCTCTCTCCAGGTCCTTCTCATCTCCCAGTGGCCCAGTACAATGCTAGCACGTGAGGTTGAAAAGTTAGAAGGGAAAAGGGCTGTGCTGGGACTGGCAGGTATCCCTGTAACGCTTTGCACTGCAGTCTCCATCCTAGCCACCCAACCTTCAGTGAGACCAGGGAGAAGAATAGAGTGAGACCCACAGCCCTCTAAAATTTTAGTGATCTCCTACTGTCAAACTTCTTCAGACAAAGGAACTTCTTTTGATATTGACACTGTATCTTTCTTCCTTTGGCAGCATTTTAATTCTCCATGTAGAAAAGAAATATACTTATCAAAAGTCTGGAAATGTAAATAATTTCTTTTAACTTCATTGCTATTACTAAGGAAGACCAGTTTAGTAAGCTGTTTTCACAGCTACGCATCATTGTATTCTGTTCTAGGAACCACTGATGTAACACTAACAAGCTCACTTATCCACAAAATATGCCAACTGCCATGCTCAAAGAAGCTCTGCTAGATGGCACATCCTTTGGATGCAGAGAAGAAGACTCTCCCAAACCTTACCAACCAAGAACACGGTTACATTGCTGGTCTTAAGTATTCATGACTGTTGGTAACAAAAAAAACAAAGTTACCAGAACTTTGAAGCTAATCTGGTACACCTTGCCAGATTCTCCGAATGACACAAGAAAACAAACACAATTTTTACCCTGTAAAAGAGTTTTTCAGCTATTTTAAAGAAAAAGGATCCCTTCCCACTCCCAGTCTGCTCAGGACAACTTTTCCAAAACTCTTAACAAATCTACTACGAGGAATGATTCATTGGCATGATCCAAGTATGTGACTAGGCACCTTACAACACAGGGCCACGCCTGATGTAATGCTGAAGAATTACACAGATATAACATTTTACGTAATTATTTTTTTAAAAAACAACTCTGACCTGTATTCTTTTTGAGGTTTTATGAATACAGTTCTTTTATAATCACACTAGAATTGGTTTCAGTGACCCATACACAAAGAAACAGCAACTAAAACATGGGGAAATTTCAGGTCTTGGCCATTTCCTATTTTGTAGTTGGCACACAGAGATCTAACTGATGCATATTAGATTTGCATTGATCAACTGTACCATGAAGAAAGAAAAATGTGTTCATCAACTCGTGACCACTTTTTCAAACTTGTACTTGTTCACTCAAATGAGACTTTAAAACAGTACACGTTCCTTGTTTTTGCTCATTGGACTCTGTACTTAAAACAATGGTAAAAAACAACCTAGTGCATAAGCAACATCCTTGTTGTTTTAAGGCACAGATGCAACTGGTAAATACTAGGTTCTTCACTTTAGTCTTTCATATAGTGAGCGAACACACTATAAATAGCCATCTATACATAAACATTTCAAATGTGTTTTTTCAAACCCTACCAATCACATATACTTACTAACCCTGAAACTGCAGCAAGTTTATAACCAGCGCTTATCCAGGTAGAAGTGCACATTTCAAAGGGATAACAAGCGCTTGTTCTGTTCAATAAGTATTTGTCCTCACATTTCTATTGATTAATTCATTCATTAGTAGCTATATTACTATGCACTTCCCTTTCGATCCCCAAAGCTCTGTCTACCACTACCTCCACCTCCAATTATTCCTTCATTTTCTGGCCAATTTTACTCCCCCAAACGTCTAAAGTAGATTGATTAAACACATTAGTATCCTAAGACCAAATCCTATTAAACTTATTCACACAAGTCCCCTTTAGCTCTGCAAGTCACTTACGCTATGAAAGGCCCAGAATCTGGCCCAATACAATTCTGGGAAAGTAAGAATCACTACATCAGCCTGTTATAAAAAAAAAAAAGTAACACAGACAAGTTATCTCCACAAAACACACGCACCGGTGATTGAGTGAGAGGTGGCTTAGGTCACGCATGTAACGCCAGCCTAAAAAAAAAAATATAACGCTGTAGCCTGACAACTAAAGATAAATGTGACGGCGGTGCAAGACAGCTCGGGAACTTTCCCCAGCTCGGAGGGGGTTGCTTCGCTGCAAGCCGTGCCTCACGGCAAGGCCGCACCGGCCGCAGGCAGGGGAACCCCGCTCCCCTCGGTTTGAGGGCGGCAGCTCCCGAAACACAGCCGACCAGCGGGCTCCGCAGAGGCACCGTTAAGGCCGTTCCCCGCCGGCTTCCCCTCTTGGGTTCCTGAAGAAGGAAAGCGCCACGCCGGCCCGAGCTCCGGCGAAGCCCCCACCGCCCGCCAGGCCCATTACCCCGGGGCCCGCAGCCGGCTCCCGAGCCTCGGCCCGGCCCGTTCCGGGTCCGCAGCCTATCGGCCTCGGCCACAACACCGGCCTCCGCCAGCCGGGGCCGCTCCCGCAGCCTCCCTCCGCTCCCCTCCCCTCCCCCGCCGGGCAGGTGCGAGGCGAGGAACCGCGGCGGGACCGGCGACCGCCGCCCGGCCCGAGGCACGTTCCCGGCGTCCACAAACGGCAGGACGCCGGCTACCCCTAGGCCGCCCTAGGCCAGGCCGATGCTCCCCCCGCGGCGGGGAAGGGAAGAAGGGCTGCGGGGAGCCGGTCAGCTCACCAGGAGGAGGAGGAGGAGGAAGAGGCAGCCAGGGTCAGGCAGGAGCGGGAAGATGGCGGGTCTCATGGTAGATCGGGCGCCCGGGAGGCGGGGGGGGGGGGGGGAGAAGCGCGGCTCCCACTCTCCGCGGCGGCGCCTCACTTCCCCCGTCGCCAGGAAACACCCGGGCAAGTTCCACCGCGGGCCCCCGCGCTCCCCGCCTCCCCCGCTCCGCTTCCGGGTTCCCGCGCTGGCGCAGGGCACGCCGGGAAACGTAGTTCCTAAACCGCCTCCTCCGCCTCTGCCACCGCCGCCCGAGGGAGCGAAGGGCAGAAGCGATCCCAGAACGCACCGCGGCCCCGCCCGGGTGGTGAAGGGGCGGGGCCTTGGTGGCGGCGCAATGAGGAGGCGGGTGGGGTCGAGGTGAGTTACGGGGCGCGGTTGAGGCGCCGGGGGGGGGGGAGGGAGGCGGCGGCCATTACCGCCCGGGCGGGGCAGGGTTAACCCTTTCCGCCTGTGGTGGTGGGGTGTCCCGCAGCCCCTTCCGTTCTCGCCCGGTCGCTGGGGCTCGGTATGGGTCCCCTCTGTCTGTGGTGGGGGGTGAGGGGTCCCTGCCAGCCCTCAAGAAGTGGCGGGAAGCGCGCGGGCAGCTCCCTCACCGAGCTGGGTGGTGGGTGAGGCGCTGAGGCGGGGACACGGGCAAACCCCTGGGCGGCCGTGGAAAGTTGTTCCACGTAGGAGTTTGGCGTCGCTGGGTCCCGCCTCGGCCCTTCAGCCGCCGGGGCTGAGGAAACGGGTTTGGGTGTAGGGAAGATGGAGGGGTGTTTGGGCGCTGTGCGCCTTTTTTTGGGGGGTGGGGGGTTGTCTTCGTTTCCTCAGAGTGGGGGAAGGCAGCCCTGCGTGAGGGGGCAGAGCGGCTGGCGCGGGAGGGTTGGGCAATTTCAGCTTGGTAATAGGGTTGGAGTGGGACGTCATCGTTCATTTTTATGCCTCGACGCTTCAGCAGATTTGTGCTTTTTGTCGCTTCCTGAGTTCTAAATACTGAAAAGGAGCAACACCTAAAATGTGGCGCTTCATCCTCTTTCAGTAAAACTTTGGACCTTACAGTATATATATGCTTTGAAACCGTGCAGAACTGCCTCAAAAAGGTCATGGAAAGCTGCACTTGGCATTCTTCATGTTTCCAGTATGTACACAAGCGTAAGGAGTGAAATGGGGCATAACGCCATTTAAAAGAAAATCCTTTACATCAGCTTTTTGCAAGTCGAGCCCAATTTGGCTTCAAAGAAAGCCCGGCAGGCTCAGACTTTATGTGTGACCCTGCGAGAAATCATTTGGTCTGTCAGTTTCATGAGCCACAACCACCTATATATACACACAAATCATGTCTTTTTTTTATAGGCTGAAATTGGAACTTTAACTTTTACGAGTTCTGCTATGTCTACCTTAAGAACCTGTGCCCCTCAATCTGTAGAATGAATGTCTTAGCTTCTGAATTAATTCATATTTGAAAAATACTTTGATATTTTTTAATAGCAGCTCATTCTTCACTTGGAAACTGTATCGGTAAAATTTGAGAGAGTGATCTTGTTTAAATTTTAACAAACTCCTATTTTGCTGAATAGAAAAATGGTGTGATTCTGATTATCTGTGTAATGCAAAGTAGACTTATCACGGTTTGGCGTGAAATTTTACATACCTTGAGGAGCTCTTGGTGTCCATATGACTGTCCCTTCAGTTCAGGTGACTCGACAAGGCTAATCATTTTCTGCATGTTAGCTTAAAGAAGAAAAAGTTAATTATTTACTTGATTCCAGCAATAAAATGCATATTACAGATAATGTCAATTATGTCACTTTTTATAAGCAGACCTTGTGGTTATTTCTTGATTTTTATTGTTGTTTTTCATCCCTTGTGAATAAATACCTCATTTTCTGCTGATGAGGATCTTTATCAAACAAGTCTTCCAGATACCAGTTCATCTGTTTCTCATATACATGAGAGATTTATCTGAGGAAAGTTACGTATTTTCCTTTTATAGTTCCTCTTAATATTTCAGAATTTCTTGGATGCAGATTAGCTCTTTCAATGGAGTTATGATACTGTGCTGAGAATTGCTGTAGAGGTAATTGGTTGCTTCTCTCACCTGTATGATTACTGACACTTTATGCAGATGTGGCTCTTGTTTTCCTGTGGAAATTATGAACATCTTTCGTTAATAATTCTCTTCTGTATTCAGTAAGTTTTAAGTAATTGTTCATGTAATTGGGGTGCTTCTGGCACTTTACTAAGTTCTTCAGTATTTGCTGAATTTTACACTGCTGCCTCTGAATGTTTTGTATTATAGTTTTTTTTGTTTGTGGAAGAGAAAAATGTAAAGAAAATGGAGGAAAAGACATCAGTGGTAACTTTGGGGAATAAAACTAATATCTTAAAATTCCAACAAGTGTAAAATTCCAATGGTGCATATAGGTCCACCTAGTAATGTAGAGAGTCCTGATGTATTTATCTGTACCCAGAGGAACCTTTTGAGGAAAAGGTGGAGGCAGGTTAAAGATAAGCTGTAGTCTTGTATGCCAAGTGCATGTTAAACTATGTAGCACATGATCCATCTCTGCAGCCTTTTACATTCTCTTTCTTTCCTCTTGTTCGGATTGCAGTTGAGTATTGTCGTTTCCTTCATATAGCAGACAAATTTATATAGCTGTAGAAATAACCAAGGAGAAAAATGAAATAGTTAATTGGGGGGAAGCACTGTAACTGACACTCGGTTTCATGTTGTCCCTTTTGGTGTCTTCAGATTTGCCTGAAGCAGAAATGCCTCATCTGCTTTTATCCAGTATAACGTAGAGCAGATAACAGAAAGCATAAGCCATACTACTAGGTTGGGAGGAATAGTGTAGCTTTGAATGAAACATATCAACTATGTGTCCTAAAAAGTCAAAAAAGCAGTTTTGTTCAAGGAGCAGAGGATACTTGGGATGCAGAGAATGGTGCAAGTATTTTGAATGATGTGTGTATTCTTTATCTTCCTTAGAAGAAAACGATTGTAGCTACCACTGGGAATGTTTGAAGGGCTGTTATGCTAAAACTAAAACAATTGTGCTTTATGTCTTACAGTGTATTTGGGCTTGTGTAAGCTCTACCTTGCGTTGTCACGTATGCATTTCCACTTTCTTCGACTTTCTTAAGCACCAAGTCAAGTTGAGCTTTTCTGTAATTTGTTGTGGTGTATTATGGCACCGCTAGCCTGTCTCATATCCTCTAAAAGTGGAAATGTTGTTAACCTCCTGTCGCATTAAACTTTGAAGTCCTTTCTGTTCTCTGCTTCTAGAAGTCAGCAAAGCCATGAACCCATTAATGACACACTTCTGATTAGGGGAAGGATCACCTACTTATGTGGTAAAACAAGTGTGTCAAAAGAAATGTTTGATGTCTTTTCTGAAACAGAGAGAGGTTCACCAAACTCACTAAGGATGGAAGCATTCATGACTTCCAAGAGATATTGAACATCATCATTCTCATCTTATTCTGAGGTTCACAGAAGAAGAGGAGAGCGGTAGGATAGGATCATGTTGTTCCATAGGTTTCAAATGACCAGAAATTACTCCAGATCATAAAGTTATGTGAGGAGCTCGTCCTCACGCTTCTGCACCAGCATTCTCAACAGAGTGAACCAGTGCTGGTGTAGAAGAAAGTGACTCTTGTGGTCTAATAACTGGTCGCTTGAGACAGGTACAAATGCCATACATGCTTGGTGTTGGCAAGTTGGTTGTTGGGTGACTAGGGTGATTTCTGAAATAATTTTATAGGGGTGCCTGAAACAAAAGTTGAGTTTGGGTAAATTGCTTGCTTTAATAAAGTGTAGCGAGCCATTGCACGTTTCCATAACACACGTTCTTTAAGGAGTGATAAAGTTAGTCAATACTGTACTTACTCCTGGTTCTGAAGTGACCGACAGATGGCAGAGGGAGAGCCGTGAACACAAGCAAGGAAGCGTTTCAGTAGCAAAGAGTTCTAGTATATGTACTCAAGGAAACTAGCATCTCATGCCTTTCTTGTCACACCATTACTAGTTTTTGTAGGGGAGAGAGGTTGAAAGGTAAGGTTATATTTCTAAGAACATGGTGAACCTGCTTTCATGGCTCATGAACACTCAACCATTCAGACTTCAGGAAAGGAGTGTTCAGTGATACTGTTAGCCGTTGTAAGAAGCAGCATAGCATGTGCTTGGCTGTTTGAGGACAAGATGGAGAAGCAGCAGTTTAGACACTAGTGTATTAAAAGCTTAGTCTGCAGTTATTGTGTGGTATACTTTAGACAATGTCTGAATTATATCTGTGTGCTCTCATGTAGAGCGGATGCAGTATACTGATGTGTTGTTGAGCAGGTTTGCACAACCACATGGTTCCGTGTTAGTGCTTATTCCAGGGATGTGGTATGAACTGATACCATGATTGTGCAGATGTTCTTTGAGTAACTGATCAGATTTGCCATGAAGCTTCCTGTATTAATTTTCTTGTCAGCTCTCCAAGGAAGTCTGGAGCTTGTGTAGAATAGTCCACAATTATATTAGAGTATTAAGTTGGGGGTTTTGGTTTGAGTTGGGTTGGGTTTTTTTTTCAGGTACAGGCCTTTACCTTTATTACTTCATGCTTAATATCTGCTGTAGAAATTTTCACTGCATTTTACATAAATGTGAATGTTTTTCTGGTATTTTAATAACATTTCCCCTCAATGTTGATATGTATGCATCTGCAATTATCTTAATAACAACAGATGCTGTGTAGCAATATATAGTCCACATAAAATAGTGTGTGGACCTGAGCTGATCATTATGAAGATCTTGAGGCAGTGGTAGTTCAGCAAAGGTAGCAGTTCCATTTCAGAAGAGGCTAGGAAGGCAACTGTAGTGGTAGATGTGATTTAGGAAAGAAATAGAGAAGGAAGAAGAGAATGCTATTGTACCACTGTGTAAATCCGTGCTTTGCCCATAACTAGTGGAGTTTTCTTTCCATCTCAAAAGGGTTGGAACAGAACCATGAAAAGGTCCAAAAAAGGGCAATTAGCATGGTCATGCATACAGAAAAGGTGCTGCCTGGGTAACAGCTAAGTAAGCTATGACTCTTTCAGCTAGAGGAAGATATGATTGGGGAGGATATGTTAAAAGTCTGTAGAATAATTTCTGATAGATAAGAATTGTTTATTTACTGTCCCTTCCAGTACAAGGATTAAGAGCCCTCAGATGGCAAGAGCCAGGACAAGGCAGATGAAAGCCAGCGGTTTGTACGTACACTGTTCGGTTGTGGCATGGAACTGCTTGCCAGTGGATGTTGTGGATGCTATAAGTTTGCATAATCTTAAGAGGAGACTGGACATGTTCATAGTAGAGAAATTAATTTTAAAAATAAGCAGAATTTGCAAAGTACTAAATACACAGAAACCAAGTCCACTTCAGGAAGTGGTTGAACTAGAAATAAATGTAGAATGGGAGATATTTGGAAGAAGGGGACAAAAAATCATATTCATATATATAAATTCATATATATAATAATTTTATATAAACATATATATTTGCTCTGTTCTTTGGCATCTACCATTGGTCAGTTTGAGACAGGATTTAGAGCCAGACTTCTGGTCTAATTCATTGTGGCTTTTCTTACGCGTTTTCCCACTTCTGTTCAGGTTTGAAGAACACTTATGATCTAGAAAGCTGATCTGATTGTTTTAGTTATGCCATTTGGTCACATAAAAGATACTGCTTCAACTTATAAATCTTGTCCTGCATGTGTCCGTAGACCATCATGATAGAATACCACCAGATATCAAGTACCGGAAGACTATATCAAGTTGATAACAAACTTCAGTGGTTACTGAACTGGAGCATGCACAGCAACACTTTGAAGAGCAGTCTGTTGGATTTGTAGATAAATATATAGGTGTATATATATATAAGTATATATCTCCTTAATGTAGGCTTTTTCTGGTTGAATTTTGGTTAGAGGTAGATTTAATCCATTAAATAAGAAACGTGTTTGTTCTTTCCTGTTTTCAACAGAAAAGTGTATTCTCTTTAGCATTGCTTGAGTAATTTTAATGACTGATTCTAAAATTAATTCTATTTTATTGTGGTTTTTTTCTAGAACTGAATTCCTAAAAAAAATGTTCGTGGTGCAGATCTGACCTATGGTAATACCTTGAAAGAGTATGAATATTTCAGCAAACTGCCTCTTCAGTGGTTCCTCATTAGCATCTGAAGTGCATGCTGCTGCTGTTAATGGAGATAAGAGTACCCTCCAAAAGCTAATAGCAGGTAAATGTTTTCATTGTAGATGCATTTGGATTACTTCAGAACTGAAGCTTTTTGGTTTTGACTTACTGCTCTGATCTTTAATATATGTTTTCATTTGTTGATTATATGTATTTCTAGAATAAATGTAGTCCTGAAAATATGACTGATTTTCCTTACTTTTTATTACCTGTTGCCTTTGACTGGTACTTCTGTGTGAAGTAAAATATAAAGTTGGTAAGTGATACAACCAGAAGAGTTATTCAGGACTCCTGTTTCAGGGAATTTGAAATTGTGGAGAAGTGCTTTGGGCTGAAATATTTTGGCTGCAAATCCTTATTTTTGGAATTGCTTTTGTGGGAAATTTGATAAACTTGTCTTACAGGTCATTTATTATAGTTAATGAAGTCTTGTCACTGTGTAGTATTTGGGGACAAAATGAGCCAGCCCTGTTTTTTACTTTGATTCTGATACACTGACCATGTTTCTCAAGACAAATTGAAGGTAAGGAGAGAGTCTGAAGCTGAAGTGAAAAAAAAAAAAAATTCCCATCCATTAAAAAACCCAGGATTTTGCCTTCCCTCTACGTCCAAGACCTGTGTGGCATTCCAGGTTAGTAGTTTTCAAAAGCAGTATATATTCTGTGTTCCAAAACCAATCTTACATACATTTGGAAGGCTATGATATGATAGGTAAAGACTTTGATTTTCTGAGTTTCTGATTAGATGCAATTCCAGCTGATACTGTAGAAGCTTTATTTGCTCAGTGTTTTTTGAAGATCCCATTCCTGCAGCTTGGTAAGGGGGAAGGACTGTGAAATAATAAGAAACTTAATCTGTATTTGTGCCATTAACTGTCAGTTTTAATGGGTGTAAAGGATTTAATGGTAATCATATTAAACCAACAGTCAAGTTTATGTATCTTCTGCTGACCTGTGTTGAAGATAGGATAGTAAGCTATGTGGATCTATTGTCTAAGCTGTATAGAAAACAGTAAATGGTTCTTCTTTACAAGATATATCTAATTCTTTCAAAAGACAATTGGAAGTGATTTGACTCAAACAAAAGAAAAAAGTTGAGGGAATTGACTTTCTAGAAGCTCCGCTGTTCGAAACAAGTATTTTTTGGGGGCCTTCAACTTTATTTTGTCATGTGATGGCTCAAACATATACTGTTTGCATTTAATGCTATCTGTTCAGTCTTTTGTAGGACATTTTACAAACAACAGGTGAGCAGTTGATATGGAGATGCTTATAGAAATCTGTGGGATGCAACTACAGAGTAGCTTTAAATACCTGGGTTTTTAAAAAAACCTTCTGCCTGCATGTGGAGAGGGAAAAAAAAGTCTGAGTTTTCAAATCTTGGCTAACAATCAGAAGCAACAACAAAGAGTTTTTGCTAACTTTAGTGTGTTTTTGTTAATCTCACAGCCAAAAGATGTATTTTGAAAACACAAAGGAAAAAGTACTTCTGTGTTGCTGGTACGCCTTGTCAAACATACCACAAAACAGCCATTAGAACCAGATAAGGAAATCACTATTCTTTTAATGGTGATTATGCAGCAACAAAATAAAAATGCTGTGTGTTATTTTTACATGGGAGAGAAAACTGCATAATCCTTGCAAATAGCAAGCAAAATTTGGCTTTTCTGCTTTGTCGTGTTTTGACAGGATATGACACAGACCTTACTTTTGCCAGGACAGGACCCAAAAAAAAAAGAATTGCCTAGCAGAAGAAGAATGCATCAGAGTAATATTTTTAGCTGTTTACCAGGCACTGTTGAAAGTATAACTTGATGCCAGAAGTAAATTGAGCAATTGGTGTTATTCACTGAACTTCATGGCTGCACTTAGCAGCAGCGTCTAATTCAGGACAGTATTTCAGCAGTGAGTGAGCGTATGCTGGATCACTTAACAACATTCTCCTAGCACAGCCAAGCTTTGCATCTTGATTATATAGCTAGCAGTATATGCAGTAACATACAGTCTGACTTTCTCCTTTTAGGGAGGGCTTTTTACCCCTAAATTCATTCTTACTTTCCTCTTTGAGTTTTCCCTATTCAGTTACTAACATAGGAGGGGCATAGAGGCTGGTTAAACAGTCTCTTAGAGTAGCCCCCTCTAACCTGTTTGGTGATTGTTGCTTTTCCCATCTGTAGCTTGATGGAGTGTGTGTGACTGTATACAAACATATACATTGTATTTGCATATAATTCATGAGTATGGATGCATGTGTAATCTGCCACCCAGTAGCCTGTGATTTTAAAGGAACGGTGTTTGAAATAATACAGTGTGTTCTGGATACCATGTTCCAAAGGTAAGTAGAAATTTTTATAGAGAAAGTGGGTTTTGGAACAAAGTGTCTCTTTATGTTAACCACTGCTGATGCTTAATTACAGGACTTTCTAAACAGCCTACGGGTTAAATACCATAAAGTACAGTACATGCCAAGTGTTTATTGTATAACCAGTGCTCTAACAAAAGTGTGCTAATTGTTTGCATTGCGTGAGTTGCCTAGTACTGTATCACATTGTTTTAGAATTGTATGATCTCAGGCTTTGGGGAATACTCACAGTATTTTCTTTTCTATGTTTTATACAACACTGAACATGTCTTTAATTAACAGTTCTTCAGTGTTAAAACCCATCTGTATGATTTTAATCCTAGGCAAAAAGAGAGCAAAAGTAAATTTTTTGTTTGGAGGATCATTTTGCATTTAATGCTTTTATGTAGAGTTTTCAGAAAATGCATCTAATTGTTTTAATCATTTATAAGAACACAATAATGTGTATAGTAGTCATTATACTGATGTGTCTATTCAGTCTAACTCCTCATTCTAAAACCCTTATCATGTATTGCTTGCAAACAAATGCTTCTAAGTCTCTGATATAATGTTTCATTGTGAATGTTAACTATAAATTCTGCAGATATGCAGTTGCATGTTTTTGTTTGATTCTCTTCTCTGCTTCTCTCTTCCATGTTCTGCAATGCAGGAGCTTGAATAAAACTCGGATCAGATATTATAAAAGGCAAGATTCTTGCAAGTAACAAGAGATGGTCTATCTTTTAATAATTGAGAAGAATTCATGTCTTCTTCCTGCCCTTTCTCCTCTTCTGATTTGAAAAATGCATAGAAATGTTAAAGTCTGATGTGATTGCTTGCATAGACTGTAAGGAAGTGATGAGGTATGAATATAAGAGTTAAATTTTGGAATAGGGCCACTTGATTCCATGGCGTTCGTGACCTCCACTGACAACAAGCTTATGGAATGCATAATCCGATGGGGTGAGGATGTTGATCCTGAAAGGGGAGGAATCAAACAAACTTCCTTTCTTAGGCAGGTGTGTGGAGGAGAATTTAATTTTGCCACAGCACATTTTAGATGCATCGATATGTGAATGTTTTGAAGGCTACCTGTGCTTTCTCATTTGCAGAAAATAATAATTTACTGCAACTGTGAAGTCCACAAGGTGTTGTGGTTAGTGAATTTCATCAGCTTAGTCCCCCTTATCACCTGATGGTGATATAGTAGCTCGTAGTCCTTGTTCTGTCTCTTAGCCTGAGCACAGAGACATCCTTTTCGGGAAATGCCCACAGGATTTTGACCATTCTAAGGGCCTTAGAGAGTCTTGTAAGCAAACAAAATAATAACAACAGGAAACCTACTGCTAGCTGAAGGTAGTTTCTTTGCCTTAAACAGTGCAACAGCTTCAAGCAAATTACTGGCATCAAGTTTTGAAGGTCTTGCTCGTTTTTCACTCAGAGTCTGTGCAGTCGTGGAAACTCTTTGTCATCAGCTACATCGCTCTTTGTGAGCTGTAAATGAAAGTAGATGTCTGTTGCTTTACTTAGTTGGGTTGTACTTGAGCTTTAGGCCATTTTTGCTCATCTTGACCTTAACCATTTCTTTCTTTTAGTGTCTATGTTCTGTATATCCTCTAACTATATAACAGAAAGGCAACTTGGAATTTGAGGGAGAGGGACTAGTTTTGCACACTGCTGATTTAAGAACAAGTCTTACATGACCGTGAGCCATGTGCATGTGTCTTATTGGGAGAAATGCATGTTTATGTATTTCTTATTAAAAATATGTGTGATTGTGCAAGTCCCATCAGCTTCAACATACTTAAGACACTGTTGAGGCTACGTTAACACTGAACAGTGAAATATGGTTTAGTGATGTCTAAATTATCAGGCTGAACTAATACTGGAAGAGAACCTGACTGTACTTAGCTAATTAGAGAAACTGGCTTGTTGGCTGGGAGCAGTGACATGTTAAGTTATGCTTTGGACCTCAGTATCTGTATGTTGCTGCATAGGGCTGCGTGGTTGTTCATAACTGATGTTTCTGTGCTATGCTCTGTTGAATGGAAAAAGCGTTTATTCTTAGCTAAAATATGGAGATAGAAGACATTGACAGCTTCACAATATGTACATATAAGTTTTAAAATACTTTTTTCTAATAGCAGAGGAAAGAGTTATCTTGAAACTGCATCCAGTTTGCAATGAAATTTTAATATTGTGAAATGAAAGTCTAGCAAATCAAGTTAAGGAAAATAAAAATTTTGGATTCTCCTGTTTAAGTCATATGTTACATTTTGAATTATTTCCTAATGGCCATGGCATTAATTAAGCAAGTGATGTAATTTTTTTCTATATACTGCTTTTTAATGCACTTAGTAAATAGTACAACTTGTCATTTTGAGCAGAAATAAAGAATTACATTCTTCAATAATGAAAATAAGGTGACACTTAAATGAATATTTAAAGACAATACATGAGCTTTTCTCTCAAAAAGTGTTAAAAAATAGTGTTTAAAAAAGTGTTAAAACAGTATCAATATGTAAATAGCGTTAGTAAAAATTACATTACTTATTTATATTTCCACATCAAAATATAGTTGCATATAACAGGACATAAATAATAATCCAAAGACGTTTCAACTTGCACAGCTTTTAACTCCCCTTTAGAAACATTGCATATTATTTTTTTAAAGTCTTAAAAATGCTACCATAAAATTAAGCTTTTTTGATATCTATTGTTTTGATGTGAAGAGTAATGAATAACATATATCCAATACTTGACCTTCTTGCATTCTAAACAAAGTTCAGACCAGACTCTTATGCAGCTTTTATGCAAAACCACACAGGAAAAAAAATTACCTGTGTAAATTTACAAATGTAATTTTCTACTATTTCTTTTATTATTTGATTTTTCTTCTGTATAAAAATGTACTTTGGTCATTTATTTATTGAAAAAATCCAGGACTCGGCTGTTATGCTTATTATGAGAAGGTTTCTAAAGGAAGAAATGAGGAAAAGCTGACAAGGATACATGCAGTTCCCAGTGGCCTATCTACAGAAGGTGGAGTCATAGCTATTTTGTATCTTCATTTATGCAGTCATACAGTAGGAGAAGATAGCATCCTATACAAACCAGTTGAAGTTGTGTGGAAATCCCAAACATATGCATTTTTCTACATACATGGAAGTCTGAAAAAAAATTAGGTGGAAGAACCAGGATGTCATGTTTTAAATGAGGCTATTGATTGTATAGTGAGAATGTAAAATTTGTGGAAGGGAAGGCATCAATGTGGACAATGTTACTTCTGTATACTGTGTATTCTGATATATCCATGGAAGCCATTTAGGTGGAGGAGTGGTGATATGCATTTGAAAACCAAAGCAGAAAACAAGTCTTGGATTTGAATGAGATTAACAAATGACCATATAAATCAAGCTTAAACACACACACACAAAAAAGCTTAATGACTGCATTTACAGGTCTAAATAAGAAACTATGGCACTAACATTTTATACTGTCCATCTGACCAGATGGAGACATGTGTGACATGCTAAGGAAGATCAGAGAGTCTGAATTGACAGGAAACACAATAATAATGAAGGTTACTTTCATATGTTTTGGGTAAATGGCTATTGAGGATATGATCCTAAAACTAAATTGTTAGAAATCATTAATGGGCTGTCAACAGAAATTTCTGTGAACCCAGAACACAACCAACTCTTGAGTTGCTCTTGACTGCTGTGTAGGACCTGAACTGGTGTTAACTAAGCAAGATTTTCTAACGCTTGACCAGAGTACACATGGATAAGCAACAGCAGCTAGCTGTAGTTGCATACTCTAAAAATGGTGAAGGATATTAAAATGAAAAAAACTTGCTACAAAGAATCTAAAGATGAGTCTAAAGAGTGAACTCCTTGTTTACAGTGTGAAGTGAATGCAAAAGCACTTAACAGAAGAAAAAGTTTAGGAAGGTCGAAGGGAATCAAGCATGGCTAAACAGCAGTGTGAGGGTGGATATTAAAAAGCAGGAAGGTGTTCTTCAAAAAACATAACCTGTGTCTGAGGAAGGTAGATGCAGGTCAGTAAAAGACTTTTTTTTTTTTTTTTTTTTTTTTTTAATAATCTGCTAGAGACATAAAAATTAGTTATAAAACTAGTGAATTGTCAAGGTGAAGGGGCAGTCAGGGAAGACAAGGCCATGGTTAAAGAACAAAAAGAATTTTTCTATATCTGCATTCACAAAAGAGTTCAGAAACATTCCTAAACTGTTTTTTACAGAGCAGAAAGAGTTTTCTCAATGCTAATCACAATTTCTAAGCAAGAGAAGGTGTTACAGAATGAATCATGAGAATGACATGGTATTCACTCAACATTTTTAAAGTTTACTCAGAAGAGTGAACGAGCAAATGATTGCTCTAACTGGCAATATCCTGTTTAACAGTGTTTTTTTGCAAGAGGCTTGGTTGGTACGGAATTTTAATTCTTGATATTCCCCTTGATTCACATTGAATCTGCTTGACTCTTCTGCTGGGTAAATGAATAGAAATTATAATTAAGAATACAATTACTGGATATGTAGGTAAGTATAATATGCTGGGGAAAAGTAAAGATTGTGTTTGTAAAGAAGAACCATGTCTCTGCTGGAGTTCTTCTGAAGCATCAACAGTCATGCAAACAAGGGAATATTTAAAAAGAAAAATTAACTTACCTGCTAAAATTCAATGTTCCTTGAGTTATTGTAGACAAATTTAGAGTTGGGGTGTGTAGGATAGCTGATACCCATGAATTTATAAGTGCTAGTTTCTATGTGGTGATGTAATAGAAATATGAAACTTTATAGTTAAGGGTGCATACTGGTTGGTTTGGTTGTTTTTTGGTTTTTTTTGACTGAATAGGAATACAATGTTTTGATTTTTTTTTAATAGGACCTCAGACTTCTTATTTAGCTTAATTGCTGCCTTACTAACCTTATCAATTCAAGAAAGCTCGAAGTATTTTAGTAGTTTCCATATTGTAAGGCACTATGAAGTAAATAATGGTATTGATGTAATATTGACGTGTTTATGCTTTTAAAACACTTTTTAAACATTGCTGTGAGTAGGCTTCAAAGCTTGTTTTAGTTACAGTGTTTACAGGTTTCAGAAGGACTATTTGGTTTATGTGCTGTTGATATTTTCTAAAGTAATCTTTGCAGCCAAGATCTGTATAACTGTTTTAAGATTATTTATAATTACGCCACTGCAGAATGTTACTGGTGGTTAGGTGTATTTGTGGAGCTAATGTTTTCTTAATGTACATTTTTCTGTAAATATATTTTGAAATGTCCTATAAATGTCAGTAAAAATAGGGTAAAAAGTAGTAACTTTCAGTTTTTCTTATACTCCGTTATTTTGATCACCCTGTTCATTTGTAATAAGATACTCTTTTAAGAAAAAGTACTACTTTTAGTTAGATACTCATAGACTTAACTCTTTTATGTGATTATTTTTTTTTTAGGAAACTCTGAGCTGAAAGATAAAGAGGACCAGTTTGGAAGAACTCCACTTATGTACTGTGTATTGGCAGACAGGCTGGACTGTGCAGAGGCATTGCTGAAGGCTGGAGCCGATGTTAATAGAGCTGATCGTAGCCGAAGAACTGCTCTCCATCTTGCTGCACAAAAGGTAACTGTTACAAGTGCTCAGCCATAGTATAAACTTGCAGTATTCACAACAGGTATAAAGGAGATTTTCCTGTATTGAGTAAGCATGTTGTGTCTTTAGAGGTTTTCATTATTTTAGAGGCAAATAATGCTAGGAGTTTTTAAAAAACTTGGCCCATCCCAGAGTAAATCTTTGGAGCATTATTTATAATTTTTTAGTGTTTTTACTGAGTGTATTTGTAGCTGTCTGCAGAGAGAGTATAATGCATTGCTGTTTCAAGAACTTGCACTTTCAAGGAAAAATAGCCCATGTCCATTTTGGTATAGCCAGTTCTAAGTAAACACTAAATTTTGTACACTCTGATACTCCTTAGTGATCAGCTTACTGTGAATGTTGTTGTTTCAAATATAGGTATTTCATAAATGGAACAATGTCAGAGACTTAAAAAATTGCTGTAAGATAGTATACTTGCCTGGTGTTCATACAGGCTTTAGATTTTATGACTTGATAGGCACATGAACATTTTAATCATATTAAAAACTTAATTTTAAAAATTACATTTTCCCTATATTTTTAAAATACATTTTAGCATATTAAACCAATATAAATTAGTGTTTAAATCTTTCTCTATTTGTTCATACTGTGGATGTTTGTATTGTGGGCAAGAGAGACTTTGCCTTGGCATAATATCCATTAACCGCATGTGGTCTCCATTTCCTTTATGTCTTACTGCAATCATGAAAGGGCAGTTTGTACCATGTGATAACTTGGACCATTTTAGATGTGTTTTCAGTTGATAGTGCAGCTGAAAAAAACGTACCGTCTTTACCTCATGCTGTTTTAGCAGAAGATTTTATGCACCCACTTACTGTGTAATGTACTAGATAAATGTGATTCACCCCATAGCCACGTAAGTACTTGTGCCGTCACAGTGCTGGGGTGGCAAAAAGTGGTCAGGAGACAGCCCTTGCAGCTGCTTTCCATTTGGCTGACTTAGCCGTCCTGTAAAACTGCATTCTGGGTCTTCTGAGCAGTTACTCATTATTGATGTCAGCTTACAAAATTAACATTTCATGTGTGTAAAATTTTGTCTTCAGTGTTTCCTTATTAACATTTTAAGATCTGCATTTCTGTCATGAATGCCTTCTGCAAAATATATAAAATTAAAATTCAAACCAACTTCATGTTCATGCAGTTTTGGCTGTTTAAATAATGTTTTGCATTCTTCTTATTCCTCTCTGATACTTTTGGCTTATAATATCTTTTTTTTTTTTTTTTTTTTTTCCCCAAAGTAAAAAAAAATAAATTCTGAGTAACCAATACTGAAAGTTGACTTTCAGACAGAAAAAGAAAAATGCTGGGAGATCACCCATTTCCAAAGTTTTATTGTCAGTGTTGGTTAATCATGAATCTACATATTTACCAGGGCCACTGTATAGTTTTTGTTGTTTTCAAGCTTGTGAGTCAGTCACTGTCATGCACTTCATCAAAAACAGGTTTACGTGACTTTCTAAATCTCCATTTATAGTCATGGGTATAAGTTGTTTAGAATGACAGTGCTTGGAGATTCAGATTCCTAAATTGCACTTGAGTTGCATACTAATTTTCATTTTCTTTGGAGAGAGAAGTTAAAGATTAATGCACAGACCTTTACGTGCAACCAGTGACGAGGTAGGAAAGAGATGACACTTTTCCACACACATGTTCTCAACTCAAGCAGATGGATGTGAAATGAAGTAAGGTTTCCTGAGTAGGAACCTTCCTTTCTAGGTACTAGAATTACTTTTGCCATTTTTTTGCTGTCTCTTGGGAGTGCTTTTGGAACACCTTACGCATCAGATCACAACAGATGTCCTGAGGGCTAGAGTTTGTTGCCAGAATATTTGAGTCTCTTTAGGTTGTTATTCTACAGGCTTCCTTTACATGTCCCTTTACAAGTGTTCCTCTGAAACAGTCTTGCAGTTGATTTGACAAAAAATGGTCTCTGCTGTATTTGAGAGCCACAGAACTGCCTCGGAGGCAAAGAGTTTGTGAGAAGATACTCTTCTAATGCCAAACAGAAAGAATGATTTAGCCATCTTGGACAGAAGTAAGCTGAATGTCTTCATTCATGTGTTTGGATTCAAGATGGTGACTTTCCCATTAGTAATCCTGGTTATCAAAAGAAAAGTTGGTTTCACTCTCTGCATTCTGCAGAGAATCTTGCAATACTTCTTTCCCTCAGTATCAGCTAAAACTGTAGCCAATGTAAGGTTCTTTGTTTTCTCTCCAGCATCAAATAACTGTGCTAAGGTATTGGTAGAAATGCCTGCTCACTTGAGATGAAACTGTTCCGTTTTTCTGTCTGGAGATGTCACTGATAAAAGGACTGCCAGTTCACATCATTCAGTCCTAGTAAAATAGCTTGTATGGTTTTCTTAATCCCTGTTACAGAACAAACATTCAGAAATGTGGCATAGCCCAGAATTCAGTCATAAAACATTAGTATTAAGTAAAATGAATTAGGACTGTAATTGCCTTTTGTCTCTAGGATGGATTTCTGGTTGGATAGGACTTAAATGAACAGCTGTAACATTATTCAATTAACGCTTGCATAACTAGCTTCTGACTGCACCTGTGTGATTTACAAACCTGGTTATCCTTGGTGAGTGTGTGTATACATACACATATGTACATACTAGCTCTCTATTACATTTTATTTTTAACTTCTACCTCTCTGTAAGTTTTATACTTCCAGCTATTTTCTGCAAAATAACAGACTTTTGCTCCTGAAATGTTTTTTATTATTGTTGCACAAGGATTTTATTTTGTAAAAGCATTTCTTCCAGTCCTTCAAAATGCTAACAATCACATCCAGTGTTCAAAATTCAAATTCTCATTTGTTGATAATACAGAGCTCTTCCTAAATTACAGCTGAAGATTACAGCCTTACCCATATGGTCATACAAATCATTATCTGACATGACAGTCTCACAGTAGTTTCTTAATCCTTCGTCTTTTCCTAATGGCACCTCTAACTCCTTTTTAAGGAATTACTTTGTTACTCGCGGTTGTGTAGTTGATCTCCTCCCAGGTATACTGGTGCACTCAAGTTGCTTCTCGTCCCACAAGTGTCCTAGAAGCCATCTATCAGAACTGTGAGTTGTCAAAATAGCTCTATTTTGCTTTGGATATCAATAAACAGTATCAAAATTTCTGTACTCGATATAAATGCTGTTCATGGTCTCTATCAAAAATATTTCTGATAGCATAGCAAGGCAGACTGACCCATGCTATTCCATGTTCTTTCAGTTCCAAGGGTTTCAACATAGGTAAAAAGTGAAGGTGATTTGATGATTTCAGTAACCCTGTGTAATGCAGTTTTTCTATCTCGGTCATCATTGCCAGTTAATGAGGAAACTGAGGTCTCAGAACTTAAAGTTGCTATGTCATCCTTGTCTTGCCATGCTTCATCCAAATGGCTTTTGTCACTGGCGCATGTCTACAAAGCAGTAGTTACCTGGAAAGATGTATCAGGTTCTCAACAAAGGGTTCTTGTAATCTCTCTGTCTCAGACTTCATTAATGACATTCTGGGCTATTTGCAAGAAGTAAGAGTTAGGATATTCCCTTACTTATTGGTCCACTTAGGCACCTTTCTTTGATAGCAGATTAAGCATAAGTGTTCTCACAGCTTTCTTTGCAGAAAGTTCCTGAAGTTAATAATGTAGGGTCAGAAATTTTAGCTGGTAATGTTACTTGAAATAGCAATGCCTTTTGAAAACAACTGTGGTTATATGTTGATATGATAACCTTTGATGAGTGGTTGCTTAATGTTAATAATTATGTTCTTAACGGTAAGTCTTCCATTTGGTGATAGACATCCTTTTTATTACAGCTTTTAAGCGTTACACATCGGTTGGTCTCAAAAAGATTTTTAGCATGAATAGGAGTGAGAAAGTTAAACTCTTTGCTTAAATGTAACAAATACATCTTTTCTCTTAATGGAAAATATTAAAAATATACTACAATGCAATGTGAGATGATGGGGTGAGAATAATCTCATGTAATTGTAGAAATTTACATTGCAGACATCTATATCTGAGGTAGTCATCTAGATTACTTTTAAAGTTAATGTGCTTTAGGGTGCAGTTCATTCACCCTAAGTATAGAGAAGTACCTTAGGACACACTGACTAGCTGAGTCATCCTTTTAGACTGATGCAGGTTTTAATGTCGATGTCTAAATTGTGACAAATGAATCTCACCCAAAGCATACATTTTTTAGCAAGTCATCTTTTTTGAATCTTTATTGACATGATCTTTTGTAGTATCTCTCTTTTCTTCATCAGCCTTATGATGAAGATGTTTCATTCTTTGTAGGCAGAAGGCCATGTAAATGAAGTTAATTGTTTTTTATTCTTGTGTTTCCTTCTGTTCCACTATAAAGATAGAATGTTTTGGTCTCTTTTGTTAAATGGACAGGTCTCCTAAGCAATTTTGAAAGGGTGCACACCCTTAAAAAAATAAAAAAAATAAAAAAAATTTAAAAAAACAAGGTCACATCGTTAACTTCAGAAAATTTAAATCGAAAAACAATCGAACAAAAAAAAAAAAAAAGACCCCCAAAGCCTAAACCCACCAGAAAATTATACAAATTATTGCAGGAGTGCACCTGTGAAGATTGTCATAGGAGTTTCAGAGGACAATGTTGACTTCATGAACATGGATGTAATTTACTGGGAGCTGAAACAGGGACTGATTGCAACAGAAGTAAAATCATTAACATAATTTGCCAGTGATTTCACACTGAGGAATTGTATTACTATGTGGGTACAGATCGTTTAAGCTAGTAGAACTTAGATTATTGTGAAATAAACATGCTGTGGAGACAGATATGAGTACTGGGATTGCAGTTTTAACTACAGACATTCATTTTCACTTGTAAGCATTCTGGTAGCAATTTGCTTCTAGTCTTAAATTGCAACTTGCTTAAACACCCACATGTGATGCTTCTGAACGGAAATATTTCTACATACCCAAATTACCTTTATATGATTTTTTCATTTATCTTTCATTAAGTAATTCTAGTTTAATATAAGGAGAAAAACAGGCCTGCTTCTTTTAGAATTTCTCACAGGGGATGCTCACTTATTAGCAATCTGTTCACTCTGGGGAAGTAACAATCTCTATGAATACCCTAAGCACAGCCTTTTGTGTTAACAGGGATAGAAGAAAAAATTCAATAGTTTTGTTGTTGATGCTAATAATATGCACTTAAAATAATCTATCAGGATGCTTAACTGTCAGGAGGATATTAATTTTGGCTTCAGGAAGATTAATACCACCCCAGTGGGAAAATGTGGCTTTCATTATCTAGAAGCATTAAATATTCTGTAGCTTATATTAATTCTTTGCTGACACAGTTATTGATAAATAACAGTGCATCCAGGATGCAGTTAGGAATTCTGTGTAAAGTAGGAGGGTATATTTTAATGATCTTTAATTCTTCTTAAACTAGAAAAAATGGTTGTTCCTTTATACTCACCAATAACCATACAGGTAAAGGAAGGAAGGAAGAAAAGACAGCCTGTGGCAAGCATAAGACTTGGCAGAAAATTAGAAACAAAAGATAGTCTTTAGTTCACTTTATGAAAGCTTATTTCCAAGTCTTATCTAATGAGTAAACTCAAGGTAGTCCAGAAGGTAAAACTCTGGAAGTACTGTTCTACAAGTCAGGTTTCAGTTGCACAGCAGATACTAAGGCATCTGACTCTGATTTCTCACTGGTTTTCTGTTAGTATGAAATCACATTTTAAGACAAGGTTATGCAAAAATTTACATGCCAAAGTAGTTCTTTTGACTTCAAGTTCAAGATCAGAATTTCAGAGTAGCTAAAGATCAGACTCTGTCTCTATACAGACTGCACTGATAAATATGGTATGAATTTCTAGAGGCTATGGCACATGTAAAATTGACTTTTAAATTATTTTAGTAACTGTTGGTTACTAAACTTACTCACTCTAATGTGTTTGAAAATATTGCTTGCAATTTGTGGCTGCCTCCCTGAATATACCTACTTTCCAGCAGTCATTTTGAGCATCAAAGGAATTATAGCATGGCTAAACAGAAAACATAGTGTGTGTTATTGTCTTTGGGTAGGATTGGATTGTGAAAGAGAACAAATAAAGCTGGCTGAGGCACTAAAATGCATTATACTATAAATATCTGACAAGTTTGCTCTATAGCCTGCTGCAGACAGAATGCTTCTATCTACTTCCACTCATAATAGCAAAATACTATTTTTCCCCATTTAGAATAGTAGAAGCAAAAGTTGAAGGTAGGTGGGGGAGGTTTAAAGAGAGGATTTGCGGTAGGAGCACTTGTGCCGTATTTAGGGAAATACTACATAGTAGAGTATATTTGTGTGGAAAGGGATGGACCAAGTGTAGTGCCTTCTCTTTTACATGCACATGAAGTGGTGATCTCCAGTTGCCTGGGGCAGTTGATGACTGGCAGCCATCATTGTTGCATCCATATTTTGAAGGATTTTGTTTTAATTGTGAGGGTTACAAACCTAATTTAAAGGAATAAATACATCTAAGGTTTTTGTGAAGATTAATGGATTAGCTCTTGCTATGTATGAAGGATGTTCAGATACGATTCTCAGGGAGGCGCATCTCCTGGAACACAACTTGAAAAACATAGCGGTATATGATTTCTGACTCTGACCTGTAATGATGGAAAAGATTCATACCTATCAAGAATAATGATCATAAAACAAATATTATAAATTAGTATTGCAGAAGAAAACTCAGGAATAATAATGGGGGAGACAACTCAGCAGGTTAATATATCTAATACTTACACAAAGACATTTACAGGTTTTGCTGATATGATTAGAAATGAAGAAGAATGAAGAACAGTAATTTTTCTTCACTGCTTGGCACCAGCTAGTCCTCAAGTATAACATTGGTTTTTTAGCCTTCATAGTTAAAGATTTAAAAAAAGAAAAAGCTCTTAAAATAATAAAAGGTGAAAAAAAGCCCAAATGAGAATACTTTTAATGAACTAAGTAAGACCAAATTGGGAGAATTATATGTACTCCTTTCCTCTGTAAACAAGGTATCTATTAAAAAGAATGAGAATCTGTTAAACAAGAACAGACTGTAGCAGTGAATATCACCTAGGATGAGTAGGGGGTTTATAATATAAACAGTAAGGGAATTTTTAATGCTGGAAAACATGAACAACTCCCGAGAACACTGTGGACTCACTGTCACCAACGTAGGCATAAATGTCTTTGTGTGCAGAAGAGTTTGGAATGATATTGTTCAGTTCTGCCCAGTGTGGAGGGCTGGGCCAGATGCGTCACTAGGGGTCTCCTTTGGCAGAGGTGCTTCTGGTGGGGCTCTGGTAGGAATTCTGAACTAGCCTCGTTTTGGAAAGGGCAGTATGGTATCAAAAACAGTTTTTTATCACTGTAGATAAACATATATCTACTAAATGGTACACTACAGTATTTGAAAATTAAATATTTGCCTCCTCTTTGCAGTGATTTATCATATATGGAGTACATTTTAGAGCAGTATAGTAATAATATAAATTTATTGCTAGAAATATTATTTACAATTTCAACTTTTCTGGTTTTTTACTGGTTTGCTTGAGTTTGAGACCCAACTTACCTAGATGTTCTGTAGGTTCAGTTTTTCTTCGGGCAATAGTAATCTGAAGGGATCTGTTTGCCAAACTATTAATTTAAATACCTATATTTTGCAATAAGACTCTACTGAAATGCCCATCTTTTGAAGAGTTTAATCATCTGTGTCTGATTGAAATGATTAATAAATATGTCTTCATCCCCAAGAGTATTTTGTAAACCTAAGAAGTTAAAGCGGTCTGAGGACAAATAGAATGCAATTTGATTTTTTTTTCTGAATAAATCTTTTTACCACGTTTAGATTGTTTTAAATAGAATTGTGTTGCTCTTTCATGTAGTTTCCTATATCTGTACGACCTAGATGTTACACAGGAACATTTTCCTCAGTTAAATTGTAGATTTTTCCAAAGCAGAATAGCAGATATTCATGTCTTATATCTTCTTTAACTAAAGAAGCTTTTATTTTATTTAAGTTTTACTGTAATTTGATTTAATACTATTTTATTGTTAGTAAGCAATTGCAGAAGCATAGGAATCCCTTGCTGGAAAATACATTCTTTTTGGCATAATTGAGAAATCAACTAATTAATTTTGGCAGGACACTACTAATTGCTTTTTGACTGTTTCAGGAACTTGGGTATTTTTACTCACATTATTCTTATGATTGCATGTTCTTAACAATGTTCCTGTGGTTGTGGTGTTTTATTTTGGTTTTTTTTTTAATGTTCTCTTCCTGTCGTTTGTTGCATTAAACAGCCTCAGTTCAGGGACTGTGCCTCTGATCTCACTGTTAATGTTTTTGGATAGTGCCACTGTAAAAATAACAAACGTTGCTGCTTTTCAGTTTGCCTTAGAGTGATGTGACTTGTGAGGTCCTATGTTACTAGATACTGCATATTGTCCTAGAAACAGACTTTTTTTTCCTTGAGAAACAATGGAAGAAAATTTATAATGATAAATTCAAATGATGTAGTCCTGGTTTATATCATTCCACTAAAAAGAAAGGAATATCTGGTAGCTATTAAATGGAATAGCAACGGTAACATCTCTCTGTCATGTAGCTCGGTATTGGGATTCCTTTTTTAATGATGCAAATCCTTGCCTGCTAAGAATGCTTCCCAGCTCAAGCTTGGTTTTCTGGGGTTAATTTTCCCGGAGTTTCTGCCTGGGCTTGAGAAGAGCTCTGTACAAAGGGAGTCAGTACAGCCTAGTGGAGAGCAGAGTCACGAGCATTTGCATCTCTGGAATGTTTTTATTGACAAATGGTAGTCTGCTATTGACATTTGTGTCCCTTGATGATACTTCTATCCTAGCTTATCTTTGCTGGTCAAATGCCTTAATTGTTCTGGCCTTTAATTCAGTCAAAGTTGGAGCACGAGTGGAAGAGAAAAGAGAAGGAACAGGTCTAACAGAGCATCAAGCTTGAGCTGTGAAGCTGCTGGCAACGATCAACCTGTCATAATGTTATGATTTGTTCATTTTTATACCATTTATTAGCCTTTACTTGTTGTGCCATTTGGCCTCCAGGGCAGATAAAGTGCTGTCTAATTTGGTAGGTTTGCTTCTGTCAGAGTGGCCTCGACAGAGAAGGTGTTAGCTGTAGTGACAAATAATCAATAGCTGTCGTTGTCATGAGGAACGTGAGTAGTTGGGCCTTTCATCTGGAGGATTAGAGGTCTAATTGGATTGAGAATAGGGAGGGTGGGCTGTTGGGTAACCCTGTCAGCTATGTTAAGCTGTCAAATGTCAGCCTTCCTGAAAGGAAGAAGGGATGGTTAGCTTTCAGAAATGAGGAAGAAGACATATGAAAGCTTTTTAAAAAGTAATAGATAGAAAAGTAGAATAGGCTAACATACACTTTAACCCCTTCTTGTTTAATTATATATCTCTCCAGTTAATGAGGGTGCATGGTGTGTGCTCTCTCTGTATCTCTCTCACGCACACACACACACACAGACAGAATTTGTGTGAAACAGATTTGGCAGCATGATACCAAATCAGACTGGTTCTATGTTTTGAGAAAAAGCCAGTTAACTATTCAGATGAGGAATATAAATGCAAAAGATTGTGACATAGAAGAGGAAAATATCCACCAATGGAGGGAATCGCTTAGCAGAAGCTATAAAGAAACTGAATATTTTGTTTTAATATTTTGTTGTAAAGATTTGGCTGTCCGATTAGTACCAACATGTTTTTTGAGCTATAAACGGTTGTTTCAACGTTGCTGTAAGTAGAATGAGTACTATGACCCAGTCCAGCATCTGACTGTAAAATTGTCAGTTGAATGTTGTCTGTATTTTTCTTACTGTTGCTTTTGATCCCTTGCTCTCTGCCTGTTTCTTGGAGAAGGATTTGTGTTGTTCTAAAGAAGATAAATCCAATGAAAGAGCCAGTATGCTAGTAGAACAAATAATTTTTTTCAGATTAATGTCTCAGAAGGTTTACAGTACTACTATTTACCTTACCAGAATAAATAATAGGACTAGATTTGTTTGTTTATAAAATTACTAAAATAGTGGTGTCTTTATTTGTCATCTGATTTTGTCATGCTTTTCAAAGCAAGTCTTAACCGCAACCATACCAGTATTTCCTTTCTTTAAGTAACACATTTTCCCTGAGATCTATAGTACTTGGCCAAAGTTACCAATATAACTGGCCACCTCTTACAAGGAGCTAGCATCCTTAACTGCTGATGGCCTTGAAATAGCAAAGTTTTTAGGCAGGGGAAAAAGCACCCTTTATTTTGTATCGGCTAATTAAACAAAAGACAATTTTATATTTTTCTTCCTTTTTATAGGCTTGTACATTCTTTTTAAATCTCCTTTTTTTTTTTTTCCTGGGTTTGATCATTTATTCTAAACTGGTGGTTTTACTATTGGTGTTTCAGTTTGGATTGATTCCCCTGCTGCTTCCCTTATTGATGGCCATTTGGACTCATGACATCGTATTTACTGGTGGTCTGCTGTAAATACTGCAAACCCATGCTTAATCTCAGGTTTATCTTTGTAGGTTAGACAATGGTGTGTGTATTTCAGAAGCAGAAATCTTGAATGGATTGTCTGTTACCATGCTTCAGTGGCTGAAGTGTCAAAAATCATGGCTTTTTTCCCCTTTGAGATTATCTGCCATGCTCTCAGAGACCCATCTTTGTGTGAGAGTCTGGATTCATCAGTCTTGAATCATTTTTGCTTTTGCAAGTAGTTATCTGACAGGTATTGTACCTCTGTCGTTTCTAGTCTAGGCTTTATCAGAACTAAACTTCAAACTTTTCACGTAATCCAGTTCTTCTGCCTCATCTTTCTCTCCCTGTTTTGTTTCATTGCTTCCCCAACTCTGACTTTATGATCTTGACTTTTTTTATTTGAGTCTGTATAATCTGATTTAATCACATTTAACCTTCCAGTGTAAGCTATAGGAAGGACAGATGAAGAATTGAGATCATGGCCTCCTGTTGTGGCTTTAAGTGTATTGAAGATAGCTGAGATTGCTGAGCTACAAGAGAAGCATTATGCTGCTGTGGCCAGGTTGGCTTCAGTATCCATAATATCCATGAAGCTGACCCAGTGTTTCTACACTGTGTTGTAGTCTGCATTATAGAAGCACTGTGATAAAATGAGCTTATTCCTGGTAATATATTAAGCCCGGGCCCATTTATTACTAGAAGATTTTTAAATTATGTTTTTAGCTTACTGAAAACCTGTCCATTCTTCTGAAAAATGTTTGGGGTTTTTTTGTCAAGTTCCTGCTTTGTTTTTATTCATTGTGATAAGAAGTATGTCATAATTCAGTATCTTAATTTCTAGAGCTTTACCTAACACTTGCTACCAAAATCCTTGCCCTATTTTTTTTCTAGATAATTTCCTTGCCATGGCAATGATCTGTGGTTTCCCCATTTTCTCACCTTCTAAGTCTAGCTAGAACATCACTGTTAGTGATGTTTTCTTTCTCTTTTCCTCCAGCAATGTCACAGCTACTTTCATTAACCTAATTGACTTATTTTCATTGTACAAACTATTCTCTCTCATTTTCAAGCACGATGTAATTTCACTCCTCTGCATCTCTGCTGTGCTAACTCTCCTCCTTCCTCCATTTGGCTTTGTATCTTCTTCTACCGCGTTTCCTGTGCTTGAAATAAGCTTTCGCGATCCAAGCTGCCAGAGGATATTGTATTATCATACTAGTGCCTCTGTTGAGCAGTCTTGATCTCAAGCATTTGAAATGTCATTAAAAATAATAAGAAATGTCTCCAACTGCAGTGACTTTCTAAAAGATTTTGAAAATATGAATCAAGTGCAAGCCATGGTAGCAGAACATAGAGAAGCTCTGCTTGTGTTGTGTTTCTATGTGAAAAGGAACTAATTCTGCATAGCATATGGAATGATGTCTTAAATATCTGTACAGCCAGCTGGTAGAATTACTTTATTTTCATCTATCAAATTCACGGTGGTACTTTTGTGAGTAAAATTTGGAAGAGCTTCTGGGCTGATGACTTACCCATTGTTAATTTTTTCTGATCTTTTCTAAGTCCTCTTCCATAGCAATAATTTTCCAGCTACTACCAATGAATAAAATAATTCGTATTAACTCATGAAGAATATCAGTTGCCAAGAATGAGAAGGTAAAGTGATCCTGTGCTAAAAAACCATCTTAAGTGAGGACCTAAGGCTAGAAAAAATGTATTGGTATATAACTTCAACTCAGATATTTTGTTGGGAAGACGGACTAGAACTGAACAGGATGCAGATGTGCTTTAGGACAGTTAGGCAAAATTTTGCCCACCAAAGGCAAGTACTTTGTGCAGGCATGAGCTGTGCTTTTTCTATAGAATGGTATTCCATGTTGCTTCATGTTTGGCTGTTTTAATGCTTGATGTTTGACTTACTTATCCTGGTTTTCAACTGCTAGCTCTCTTGTACATACTATTATCAAATTGCTGTCCTCTCTCTCTCATTTTGCTTTATTCAAAGGATAGGTGAAAATTTCTCTAGCATTTGAACTTGAAAATGGGATTCTTTTTAAACATGGTCTTAACTATACTTGGAGTGTTATGGTTCAGATCTGAATAGATTTAATTTTGTTTCACTTACTGCTCTTCTTTTGGCATGTTTAGCATTGTGGCATCTCTTGGTGCACAAGAGACTTGCCCAGCTCTTCTCCCAGGACAGTGATGTCTGTTGCTAAGTCTATAACTTAAAAAATACCTTTACAGCCAAAAACATCTCCCTGTTTGAGTGTCCTTTCTAAAACATCATTCTTGCATTAATTGCACCTCTGCAGCTGACCTCACGACTGATCTTTAATGGTTACAAGAAGAAATACTGTTCTTGGGACTGAGAAACCACTTACTTGTTTGTGTCCAAATTTGGCACTGACAAAACAGGACTATCACTAGTATTAGCTCATCCGTTTGGTTTAGTTTAGTTTTGTGAGCTGTTTGGTGATTTCTGTTTGAATGAGGTGACTTTTTCCAGGTATTCTGTAGTAAAAAGTGAAGGTATTCGTTTTCACTGATTATAAATGTTATTCTAATTTTAAGTGAATTAGTTTTGCGTTAAATGTTTCCACATACACTTCAATAAATGTAGTACCAGCAATAGATCACTTTGAAACAGGACACCTTTCTGCTGAATTCTCCAGGAATCTTCTATCAGGTGTCTGACACGTCCTTAATCTGATGCTCAGGCTTGTCATTTGAATCGATAGTATACTAGATGGGATGTCTTCAGCATGCAAGGCTTTTGCTATAGAAGGTATTTGAAAAATAAATTCAGATCTTATGGCCAGCCACAAACTCCAGGAGCACTAATCTTTCATTTGTCTCTCTCTTTGTCTGTAAACAGTTAGTTAAATTGTTGATTAAAGAGAATTAGGTGAATCACACTCAAGTCAGAACGGATATGTATAAACTACGTAAGCAAATTCTGTTGTTTCCTGGAAAGCAACAGCTAATGTCAGCATTTCATAAAATACAAAATTAATTAAACTTACCTATTAAAATTATCATTTTTTGGTCTCTTTGTGGAGCAGTTTGGAACCCTTTTTTGTTACATTTTTTTTATTCATGAAGAATGAAGAATTATTGAAGAAAGCTACCAATTTTTATTAATGAGGAATGATTTCTACTGAACTATTAAGTGATTTATGTTATGAATATCATCTGTATATGTTCAGCCTTGTGATGGGAACATTTAAACGTAAATATATATATATACACGCACATAGGATGTGTTTTTTAATGTTCTGTTAGTATGGTATAGATTTGGGAAGATTTTAAGAAACACCAAACTTGAATTGTTATTTTAACTGCCTATAGTCTGAACAAAAAGAAATAAATCTAGTACTTTTATTACTGCTGGGATGTAGTTGAGTAGCTTACTAGGCTTTGATTTACTTACCAGTACTCTAAGGAGATTATGACTTCATTTTAAATCTCAAACGTCACTGTAGTGTCTATAGAAGCTATAAAATATTGCAGTATATAAAAGTAGCTTCAAGTGTCTCTAATTATTTAAAGTAAGGGTAAACCTACCTTTATTGCAGGTTATTGTCATTATGGGTTGTCTGTCTGCTTCTGTAATAGTTCTGGAAACTTCACTGTGGCTGGAGAACTTTTCTCATAAAATAAAATTTGGTATGTAGTTTTGTAACTATTTCACACAATGGTTTGTTGCAGGACTTAAGAGGTTTGAAATATATTTAAATCAATTAAAAGACATAGGTATTTTCAGATAAAACAGCAGCTAGAATAATAACAAAAAATTCTGGGAAGATAAGCTCAAAAATGAGTATATATGCAAAGTTTTCATTTTGCAAGCATTGTTGCTTCCAGCAGTCTGTAAGGGCATCACTTGCACAAGCCCTTAGAGGGGTGCAATTAAGAAGTACAAGGCAGTAGTGACACAGTACTGGTCAGTGCTGCTGAGTAGCAATGGCAATTAGTTTGCTTCCAGAATGAAACAATACTGCACAAAGTTAGGATAAAAAGTAAGGACTTTGACTGGACTGATGGCTGTCATTCAGACTTGTTTTTCAGGTAGAATTCTATCATGGATAATACTGTTCTTTATAACATTTTTATTAGATTTTAAATAGAAATCTGGACATAGCATAGAAACATATCTAGAAGAATGGAAGATCATATGAAGTCCACCTAAATATAGGTTTTGTCCTCTTAAAGTATGAGCTTATACAATTTAAAATTTTCTGTATGTAAGCAGATTATGGAGGATTTTTTTTGTCTTGCTAAAATGCTTTTGAGCAACCATCCTAACTTATGTTTCTGGAAGAGAGGTGGGAAGTTTAGGAGGCATTAGGTAATGTATGTACAACTAAGCAATAAGAGACTTGGACATCTGTAAAACATGAGTTATGTGAGGTATACAGATAATTACTCAAAATGGAAAGAACATTATACTTATGGACATAAATCAAAACTTTACTAGGATTTGAGAAGAATGTGAATATATGAAAATGCCATTTTTAAAAAGACAGACATATTTCAGGATAAACTTTCTTAGTTTTTGAACACTACCCTTAGTTCAAGACTGTTCAACTTAAAGCTGTTAAGATGAAGAAAATGAATGTAGTAAATATTTTCTAGTACTTGTATTTTGGGGGAGGAGGGAGTCAGTACTTGCTGCCAAATCTTTCAAATCACAATATTTTTTGAAATACAATATTTTTTGAAAACTTAGTCTTTGATTCCTTACGAAGAGGTGGGCAGTGATCCTGTAAATATGCATGATGTGTCTCAGGTTTTCTTCTAAATCCCCAGAGATTGTGTGTTGTGGGTACTTCTGCCTGAATGACTTCAAAAGAACACCACAGGAAAACAAGTTCAGTAACAGTAGAAGAGATCAACTGGAAATGAGAATGCTAATTGCGTTTTCATCCTTGAAGTGTTTTTTACATGAAAGCCACTAATTTCTATAGGTAGACCATAAAATTTAGTGCTGAAGAGCCAAGAACACTACACAGAAACAGCATGTCCAGACCATGGATAAATGAGGTCAAAGGCTGTAAGATACAAACACCTATTTTCCTTCAACTTATGCTGGGAAACAGTTTTACCTTGGCTTTTACAGTAGTCATCAGTTGTCTTCTCTATTGTATTCTTTGACTGTGTGCCAGTTGATAGTTCTGTCTATTCCTATGGAAACCAAGATATTGAAGCCAATCTTGCAAGAGGCTTTAGGGAGAAGTGCTCCAAGTTCAGACACCGCTTTGCTTTCAGTCAAAATGTCTGATAGTCAGAACTGGCCTCAAGTCGTACTGATGTTCTTGTCTGATGTATTGCCTAAGATGCTTTGCCAGACAGATAAACATGTTCAGCTTGGAAACTGGTAAATAAGGTTTCTATTCAGCTGTCTGAGGGGTTCTCTCCAGTTGAGTGTTTTACTTTTGAGTCTAGGATGCTGCTAACAAAGTTGCTAAAAGGGTGCTTTGTGAGATTAACCCTATGTCAAAATCAGTGATGTTTTTGCTGTGGTTGACTTGAAAGGATTAGCAAAACATCACATATTTAAATCCGCCAGTGGTTTGTTAGATAGAAGACATGGCATCATCCTTGTCCACGCAGAGGTAATAAATAGCTTAAAGAATTTTTTTTCGAAGCTGTAGTTCAATGGATGACTGTTAAGGGTTATGTCTAAAACAATAATCCTGAAGATTTTCTTTTACTGACTTTTATTTTTCAGTTACATTTTTAATCAAGGAGTTAACTTCTTAGTTTTGCTCAAATTAAAACTACCTAAACACTTGATTTCAAGTTTTCTTGAATTAAACTGGTCCACCTGTGACTGAAGTTGTTCCAGAGCTAGAAGAAATACTGGTTTAACTCCCTATAATTAATAAAATTTACATTATTATATTTTATCTGTCTGTTCAGAGACAGGCTGTTTCCATTCACTCCGCAGCAGCTTTACTGAAGATGCGTGTGGAAATCAAGTCTTCTGACTATCATCTGCAAGCTGATTAGGGAGTGCAGAGAATAGGAAGGAGTAGTTTCTTTACTACCTCTGCTGACTTTGTTTATAATAGTCAGTATAGACTACCATGGTGAGTAGACATTATGCAGCAAAAATGAGCTAAGAATTATTATCTTCAGGGTCTAATTCTTGCCCAGTGTACCAAGCATATGTCCCAAAGGTTGAGGGGAATATTTGAAAAGGTTGAGAATGTCCTTATAACTGTTATGTTTAATAGAAACACTTCACTGTATTTGTTCTGTAGGACTTTGCAATCAGATTGATGAATGTGATCAGCTTACTTTTAAATTTGTGAAATAATTTGATTTATTCACCTTCCCTTTTAGTGTGATTTCATCCAACAGTGACAATGTTTTTGCATTTGCCATGTTTTAATGAAGAATGATTGATCCAACTGTTAAGATTCATGAATAAAATAGAATTTCCTTCCCTATTCATGGTTTACATATCAATGGGGAAAAAAGTTATTGGGAGCTTGTCTGTGATTCTAATTTTGTGTATTCTTGATACAGCATTTGAAATTTAAAATATATTAAAATGTATTAACATTTAAACATATCGAAAATTTTATATAAAATTGATCATGAGCTTATTTGCTCAAATAAGAATATTCTGTGTGTTGAACTTGTACAGCAATATAGCTTGTGATAACCAGAAAGACTGCCTGCTATTTTGATGGCGACTTTACTCATTTTCACTGGAATTTGGGGTTCTAAGTAGCTATATTGATTTTATTTTATTTTATTTTTTTCATGAACTGTTAAAAAAAAATTTCTGATATTCAAGGAGTGTAAGAATGGTGCAGTCATATATGTTTAAAGGGTAGCTCTTACAGGGCTTATAGCTGTTGTAACCAGGCAATATTAATTCAGTTTCAGTGCATTAGAAATCAAGAAGTTTCACTATTTCATGCATAAATAATTTTTCAAAACACAAGTGTTAATTTATAAATATAAATAATTCTTATTTGCAATTTAATTAATATATCTACTTGCAAGTCTCTATTTTGATAACTTTTCTTCTGAAGAATCCTTGTCAGATTTCTGGCAGTTAGGTGATAATATAAGCATATCAAAATGCTCCTTTTGATGTATGGATTTAATTTGCTTTTGGAACAGTATTCTGTTCCTATATGTGTCAAATTAGAAGTATGATAGTCACAGCTTCTGGTTTTGGTAAGTGCTTTGTTTGTTCACTGAAAAGCTACTAAAACTGGCAGGTGTTGGTGACAGAAAGTCCTTCGTATGTTCCATGTCATTCTAAGTTGTTTCTGATGTTCTGAGAATGTGCTTCTTCTCAAAGGGATACTAATAGATGAAACAACCTCTAAAGAAACCACATGAACAGTCTGTTTTCTTTCCAAAGTTATGAAAATTCTCAGGTTTTGAAAATTTGTGACCAAGCTGATCTGTGGGGTGAAGCATCCTCTATTCAGCACCTACTCACTGGAAAGAGAGAGAGTATGTATGTTTATGTATATAGTAAGATTATCTTCTGTAAGATTGAGTAGGTCAAAGACAGCAGTTTCTACTCTGTGAACGTAAGCAGGTTAAATTCAGTTGCCATTTTTGCTTTAAAGGGAAAGCTCATAGATATGTTTATCTTTTAAAGGCTGAGATAGCAATTAAGGAGTTCAAGTTTTTTGACTTGCAGCGTTTCTTGAAAGCATCTAACAACAAAGAGCTGTTCTCAACTTTGTAGCATCTGTGCTAGTCTGTTGGCAAAGCGTGCTAATGTAGTGCAAAGTGGTTGCTATATTCTGCTTGGATTTTAAGTTAATATCTGAATTACTTTCATGTTGTTCATATTTCACCTCAGTAAGTGAGTGCACAATACAATTTATTATTTGTTAATGTGTAGATTTATACTAAGTTTAGAAACTCACACGTCACTATTAAAAAGTACAGACAATTTTGTGTTTCAGATATGAGCAACGATTAAATCTTAACTCCAACTTTTAAGGAGACCTGGATTTAAAAGGTGTAATATATAATCTGACTGTTTAAAAATCACAGCAATCTATTTCACTTTTTTTTTGTCTTAGAATAAGAACTAGTATATTTGGGGCAGAATGTGCTTCACTGAAAAAGGAGATCAGTGGCCTGCTATGCTAAATTTCCATGCACCTTTCCAGTTCTTGTTCTGCCCCAAACTGGGTCTAAACCAAAGGAACAATGTACATGAGTGAATATGTAGGAAATAAACTATGATCCAATTTGTTTTCCTGCTCTCAAGCTGTTATATATCTAGCTACACTTTCTTAAATATGATTTATGAGTTTAAAAAGGAAAATTAAAACATGAATTATATTTAAAGACAGTAAAAGTATAATTACTGCCCGTGCTATGATTGGTGTATTATTAGAAAAGCAGACCTGTTTTATCTTTGCAGTTAATTCAACTGTAATAATTTTGTGGTGTTCTGTTTGTGAAAGAGTAAAAGTAACTGAATTATATATTATATTCCTCTGAAGAGGAGTTATTGATCGTTAAATGGTCTCTCTTTTCACAAAAGAATACTGACAAAATTGTGTTAAAATGTCTTACATAAGTGCTGCTTAATTAATAATGAATATATTTCAAAAATCAAAATTTAATAAGCTAATAAATTATTAAACTATGGTGGGATGTATAATTATCAGATCTCCGAAATCCCTACTGTCGTGGATGGTGGACTTGCTGCACTGTTACTCCTTCTCTGTTGTCTTCGAACGCACCCCTTTAAACAGGTTGACCATCGCACTTCTGCTTTCGTGGGGACTTTTATTTTACCACTTGCCTGCAGTCTTCTGTGCACTTGCTGACCAGGCTTAGTTACTGCAGTTCTTTACTGGGGGCTGTGGTCAATGCCTGATTTTGATAAATCTCATCTTAACAGTACAGAAACAGCAAGGGACAAGGCGCAAAAGAGTTTTAATCAATGAAGCATTCTTTGGGAATCATAACATTGCAGAATTTGTGGTATTCAATAACATTTTTGACTACTGGTAAATAATGTTTTAAATAGGAAGAAAAGTAGCTGAGAGGAGAAGCTGACCTCAATAATATGCAAGAATTTAAAATAAGTTTCTAAGGGATAAATATGTAGATAGAAATAGAAAATTGGGTAAAATGTGCACCACACTGTCAGCAGTAGGTTCTTCAAGACTAACTGGGTATTTTGCTAGCTGATTTTTCTAGATATAAATTCAATAGATTGCCTTTTTAGGCCTGTACAAAAATATTTACTGTAGTGCTAGATGGAAAGTCGCAAGTTAATTGGGAAGTTAGGACACAAAATGTAAGGGTATGTTAAAGAATTTGATAATGAACTGAAAACAAATACAGTTGAAATATGAACTGTAACATCAGAAGGAGTATATTAGAATTCCTCAACAGTTGCACTTGAATCTAGTATTAGTCGATATTTTTCATTAACAAACTTAGTGTCACAAGTAGTACTTTTGCTAAGGACGCTTCAGAGTGACAAAAGATTAGGCATTATTGTCAGTCATAGACAGGATTAGACTGTCTTGGATACCAGAAGTATGAGAACAATGGAAGTAATTGAAATGGTTGGAAATATGATAGTCCATAGTGCAAGTTGGGGGGGGGGGGCAGAAAAATTTATCCTATGTCTTGTGAATTTATTATTTGAAAATGACTAAGAAGGATGTCAATGTGCTAACTGGCCGGAGAACGTACTTAATTGATGAAAAGATTGCAGGTTTTGGTATATCAGATAAGATATTTGCACTAGCAATAGACAAGTATCATTGCTGTTCAGTAGGCTACTTAGTGGGACCTCTTCTGGTACGCTCTGTAATCTCTGATTGTGCTCAAAATGAATGAGTTCAAACTAGAATGAGTGCAGAGAGGTGACAATATTTGGGGGGGAATGTGGGGTTTATCTTTTGTTATTGAGATAAAAGATGGATACTTGTTTAGGTTTTAAAACCTGCACTGTACTTTCATGGGTAGAAAGAGTGAAGTGTGTGGGTGTGTGGGTGCCTCAAAAAAAAAGGACGAGCAAAACCTAAAAAACCCAGCCCAAAACTGAGAGAAATGGGGAAGAAAATCCCAAACACCATAATTCCACTTAAAAGAAATGTCTAGGAATTTTTTGAAAAGGATTAGATGTTCTTACTCCTCATGGTACTGGAGGATTGGATTTAGTAACTTAGAAGGTCAATTTTAACCTTCAGTTCTAATTTGTGGTTTATCTGTAAATATTTCTAAGGCTTTCTGTTCTGCTGGAACTATATGCCCTGACTGCATCTTCAGTGCTTACGACTGTTGGCAATGAAAAGCTCTTAAAAACCACCTCCTTTGTAAGGATCACTTTTAAATTGTTTTATGTTCTTTTGGTCTGTCTGCTCCCAGTACTGGGAAAGCAGGTATGTAATTTTGAATTGAAGCCAAAGTAGCATCTTCACGGTTTAACAGCTTGGCATTCTTTGTAATGACCCCTGCCGTGTTTACCAGGAGTTTATATAGAGATGCTGGGCTGCCTTTTTCCTAGTTCTCTAGCAACGCTTACAGTCAAATAAATCTTCACAAGCCTATTGTAGGTGTTCAGAAAACCAAGTGTAGCTGTGCTGTAACAGTCAGTAGTCAGCTCATGTGCGCTACATTATGAATTATTACAAATCAGTCTTTCAAGTCATGTTAAATATTTCACATGGATTAGAATTGTTATGCTTTTTGAAAATGTGGTCTCAGCAATGAATAGGGAAATAAGCAATTTTTCTGTATGTATTGGCCTCTTTTAACCCACTGATGACAAGGTGATGGTAGCCTATGGATGTGCTTCTGGCTTTTGGAGAGCTGCACATATTCCTCTGACTCTTAGCCTTATGTTGTACAGCTCAGTTTCTCCCTTTATAAAATGGTGTTATATTCATCTACCTGTGTAGTATGTTTTTAAAATCCAAAGATGAAAAGTGCAACCTCAGAGGTACATCAACACCACAGGGCAGGAGAAGTGGTTAGAGTGTAGAAGCACATGGTTATATAATGACCAAGTTAACTCACCAAGAAATAGTGGCATGAGAAGGGAAATAAATTTTCAGAGCTCTGTTGCACATCAGCAGAATGTTTCTAGAACCCAGATGAACTCTTTAAAGCAAGCCTGTATGTCTCTGAAATACTTAAAAGTTTGCTATGCAAAATACTTCACTGTCATTCATCATTATGTGCCCAGGAGAATTTTATTAGGGATTCTGCAAAATCTTCTTGATTGGTGGATAATAAATGGCAATCTGGACTACAGTGAAACTGATACGATGCCTTTCATTTAGGATTTAGATGAAATAGTTCTATTTCCCCCTTCCCTTTATCCTTCCCATTTCTTGTACAGCCACATCTGGTACAGGAGAGGGATATCAATTTATTGAGGCTTTAGCCATATAAAATGGAAGTAATGTAAGAAGTAAGAATATGAAGAGATTAAGAGGGTTGGTTCCTGTTCTATTAATAAGCGTACTTGTCTACTGTCTTTTGGTGTTAGCTGTAGTTTGGAAAAGTGTTTGGACCCTTATCTATTTAATGACTATCCAGGAGACATCTGTGATGAAACTTAGTTTCAATATATGCACGCTTGGTATTAAGATGCTAATGACACCTCCATTTCAGATGGTGTTTTATTTTACATAACAACAGTCAGTAATCCAGGTTTTTACATTTATGTATTTTATATGATGTCACTTTAAATGTCCCTGTTGCTGTTACAGACTTTGACTTTCAGTTCACAGAAAGAAAATTTTATACATTTTACAGGAACTGTACTCAGTTTCTTTTCAATTCTGAATCACAAAAGCATCAGATTTTAGCCAGCTAAGCGGAGAGGAAGTAAGATGTTGCAAGTAAGTATTAATTGCTTTTATCTTCTGATAGCTGAGCAGTGATCCCAACTGCCATTGCTGGCATTGCCAGGCTTCTACCAAAGGTAGCAGAGCACTGTACATGACCTCTCTGCTGGCAAGTTAAGCTGTCTGGGTGTCAGAGGGAACATGCATGGTGTCTCACAGTTGAGGAGAGAATATCCTGTCCACCTGTTAAGGAGGTTAACACTCATGTATGCTAAAAAATTTCTGGAAGAATTTTGCTTACATGTAGAATAATACCTTTTACAAGAAACAGAATTAACTGCAGCAGTTTGTTGTTAGCTCTGTGATAGTTTAAGATTCAGGCTTTAACAATGCATCTTGGAATGTATTAAATTATCTACATGTATTGAAAATGTAAATTAAAAAAATCCATTAACAACTCTGAATCTTTCTTATACTGCTAGATACCATGTGGGGAACAAAAATGTCTGCCAAAACCTCTTTTTCATTTTGGATGCTGGAATATTTGCACAGCTGTATTTTTATGATAGTGTTTTCCGTGTTAGGTTGGTTGGTCTATTGCGCTACCTATTACCAGAGAGCCAGCTAGTAGAGGTGGGTAACATTATTTAAACCTTCCCAACAGTAATAGGAAAATAGGATTGCTCTAAATGTTGCAGTAAAATTGAAGTGTTTTGGACAATGGACTAGTAGGAACCTGTGTCTGTTCATTTGGCGGAAGGCTGATACCTGGCCCAGAAGGGCTTTAGGTGTTAAGAGTGGCTTTGCAGTGATGCTGGAATCCCTCCCTTTCCCTATACCCATATGCCCATGTTAGGTTGAGTCACATACTAGATCTCCTGTTCTCCATTAGTTTGCTAGGGAAGAAGACTGCCACTAATCCAAGGAAAGGAAAAAGAAATGTTCTTTCCCTAATCTTCCGACTGCTGAGTGAAGGTACCGTGGGCCAAGTTCTGAGGAAGTGTCTGAAGCAGAGACACTGGGCGACTTAAAGCAGGATTGTGCCTGGCTGTATAACATGGCATGATGTGAAGTGTGAGGCTAATGTTTTTAGTGCATTTGTAATACAACCATCAGTAATTTCAGTATCAACCTACAATTAGAATCATAACAACACTGTTAGCAGTACAGAGCTTGTTTTTTCTTTAGTCTTTTGCTTAGGTGACCGTATGGGGCAGATTGACCTCAGCTGGTTGCCAAATGCCCACCCAGCCGCTCTCTCACTCCCCCTCCTCAACAGGCCAGGGAGAGAAAATAGGTTGAAAAAGCTGCTTTAGATAGATGAAGAAATAAACATATATCTCAGAGGCCCAGAAAAGTAGGTAGAAAAGAGTTTACTGGTAATTTTCCGCTGGAACCTGTTCCTGGCAATAGAGTTATATTGAAAATACTAGGCAGGTGGGTTCTTTTCTGAGTGAATCTGCAATTTGGGGATAACTTTTTCAGTTTCAGGGCTGATCTGAATTCTGGCAAATTCATTGATTCCAACTAAGATGTTTCTCCCATTGCTCTTTTTTCTGTTGAAACATTCAGGAAAGCAATTTTTTTCTGACTACTTAGCGGTTAAGCTTGGGGTCCAGAACTTTCTTCAAAGTCATTATTTGGTGGCAGATCAATGATTGCTTATTGAACTATCTGTCTACCAAAAAAACGTGTCATACTCCATTGCAGTTAGGGTATGTGGCTGAAATTCTGAAATAGCAGAACTATTTCGTCTGATTATGATTAGTTGTCAGCTGTTCTCTGAAATGGTGCTGTAGTTTGCATACAGAGTTGAGGTTTTTGGTTAAAAATAATTCTAATAGAATACAAAGGAATTTTAAGAATCGGCATTGGAATAGTAAATTTTGGCTACCAGGAACTCAGTTTTCTGTACCATTATTTAATAGTGTTTGCTCATAATGTTTTCACAGTATAACAGAATAATTTCAGAGACATTATCAATGTTAAGAGACCATAGAGTGACCCAAAGCACTTCATGCTGCCCAGGAATCTTTAGGCCAACCAAGTGCATTTTCTATGTGTAAAAACTAGCAAGCTTAAAGACTTGTTATACGCAAGAATTTTATAAAAATGAAGGAATTCGGCTAGTAACTGCTTTTCAGATTAAGCATACTTTTTTCCCCCTCCACCTAGTAAGACCTAAATTAGATCTGCCTTCAAGACATGTTGATACATTGCATATTTACAAACTTAAGCAGTAATCAATTGGAGGTGGGTAATTTTTCCTTTGCCATTCATAGGGATGGTGTTATTTTCTAACAAGTGAAAGGAACACAGTAACATTCATGGTATTACTAAAGAACAGCAGTCAGGAGTAAGAGCATGAATAAGATCATTACAAATAAGTAATGTACGTACAGGTGTTTTCTGTGGTGGTGTTTTAAAAAAAAAATCTTAAATCATTTGGAAGAAACAGAATCTTTTTTGTTTCAGAATGAGGGGATTTATTACAGATTCATTTCCTAAGGAGAGGGATTTGTTGGTGGCTAAGCATGTAACAGAATAATATAGTACTAACTGGTGGAAAAATGTCTAACAGTAAAAATAAAATACAGTATAGGGAAAGGAACTCTAATAATAAAAATGCCTGTTTCCTTAGTTTTATGTATTATTTTAACTTTGACTCTTCAGCTGAATTCATTCAAAAAGCACAATATACTTGTAAATCTTCCAATAAGTATCCATCAACAAGAGAAAATCAATTTTTTTTTCATGTGTATGCATGCACATTGAGCAGGAAACACTGAAAACAAACCAAATGCATTATCCTCTGTGATGGAGAAAAGCAGCTATATTTCTTCCAAGACTAATATTCTCTCAAGTTATTCAATGTTGCCTTCCCCCAGTCTAATTCCCAACTACATCATGATACATTGCGATTTTTTGCTAGTTTTTTTTTTCTTTTTTTAATGAGTTTTGCAAATTCTTCTTATATTTACCCATAAAATATAATGGCAATAATGAGGAGATTTCTCATCCCTAACTCATTCCCAAATTTATCATGAATTCGAGGGTGTTCTGTGTGGATTAGTAGCTGTGCAGACGTTATGCTGTTCTGCCTCTGTACTTCAGTGCATGCCTTGATGTATGTCTGTGTATTAAACGGGCAAAATCCTAGGGTTATGCTTTCCCTGACACCCAGCAGAAGAAAGAGAATTAGTCAGTCAAGACTTGCTGTGAATGCTGTTGAAGAGTACAGTAGTCATGCTGTCTCTGGCAAGAGAAGTTTGCATTTTCAGGCAGGTTTGTGGTAAGGTTTTTGGCAGACTTTTCTTGTAGGCTTTCATTGAAGAGCAAGGACCGATGGCAATAAACTGTAGAAGCAGGAAGAGGTTATTTTGTCTGAGCTCATTCATGATTTGCTTTCCCTGTTTTGTATTTAAAAATAAAATTGTGTAGTAGGGGAAAAAAAATCAAATTCATTTATTTTAGGCAAACTTGGTGAAATCCATTCTGCCCACATAAAGCTCAACTCTTCTATGTTTATTAGACAAAGAGCAGAACAGTAATATATGTAAAATCTGCCCTTCCAATGTTTATGGCTGCTATGAAAAAGGAAACAAGAATATTTTTATTCCCTGGCACTGGATACTGTGGGGACCTCTGGAATCCTTTGGCCCATCTATACCCTACCATTCTGCTGAGGAAGTGATTTGCAGTTCTGAGCCTTATGATACAGAGGTGCCCCCATTCATTAGCATTGCTTGCACTTGTCTACATGCTTACCTTTTTTCATTGTTTTTCCAAAGACAGTCTAAAGGGACTAAGTTAACATACAGGATTTATAAAGGAATTGTAGCAGACTGAATTATGTTAATGTGCGGGTAGTTCCATAAGCAGAAGAATCCAAAGACATGACTTCTATTGATTTGAGTGTCACCTGTCCTGTGTACATTGTCTAATAAAGCTTCATCAAATGCTGCAGCTTTTCTCTGAGTGGGGGGAATTAGTGCAATTTTTCTTCTCTTCTGAGCTTTCTCTTCTCATTATATTTATGGGTAACTGATACTTTTACTTAAACTGTCAATATGTGAAATTGGCAAAAACTAATATTTTGGGAAACATTGGGAGACAGTGAGCAAAATTGCGAGACAGCACACTCTTTTCACTTTAGGAAAGGTTAAAAGTTAGAGTGGGGAAAGAATAGGGGTGTTTAAAACATGATCACACAAGCTAGAACCAGATGTTTTGCTCTAATGAGTTATCGCTCCAGCTGTTACTGCTCTTCAACTGAAACTTAACTGCTGAAAGTGGTTTGAAAAACCCAATAGACTTTGTACTGCAGTGAAGTGGAAGCATCAAAATGTTGTCTGTAGCATCTCTGTTATATGGAAAATAACCTCCAAGCAAGGGGCAGTAGCAAGTCAAGGCTGGCTATACCTTAAATCAGTGCAGCTTCTTCATGATTGCATGATTATATCTTTATTTTTTGACTGGCTTCTTCAATGATTTGAAAAATAAAACCAGATTGGTTTTTTTGGGATCCACCCTCAGTTATTTGTCACAGGAGCACTTCTACATTATTTCTTTTGAAAACCTATTAAGTCTGGAGTTAAGTATTTGAAATGTGTTACAAAGCTAGCTGTCCCATCCATTTATCATGCATACAGTAGTTCAAAACTCATATATGGTTCCCAATTTAAAAATGTAAGAAACAATCACTTTTCCATATATTTGTTACTCATTCAGATGAGTACATTTTATCTCTCTGAATCATTTTTCTTAATTTCATTTTGAAAATTGTGATCTTGCTGCATGTTTAGTTTTATTCCTCATCTGATAACTGTCTGCCTTGCTGAAACCAGCACGTCATGGTCTTATTTCAGTTTTTACATGATATTCATTGAGGTTAAACTGTCAAGAAACTGACAATATTGCAGAATTTTCAGTATTACTGAACCCTGTCTTACACACTCCACTAATGGAAGATATGCATCTAATACCAAGTAGCAAAACAGACTTAAAAATCAAGAGTTAATGTTTTTTAACAAAAAATCTTCATTAGATGTTTCCAAAGCTTAAAGTAAGTATATCTAAACGGTATCATCATTTGGTTTGATAAATGAGTAAATTTCTGATATTTTTCTTTACCCAGGGAAATTACCGCTTCATGAAACTTTTACTGGCTCGTAGAGGGAACTGGATGCAGAAGGACTTGGAGGATATGACACCATTACATTTAACTACACGTCACAAAAGCCCAAAATGTTTAGCTTTGTTGCTAAAACATATGGCACCTGGAGAAGTGGATACCCAGGACAGAAACAAGGTAAAAATACTGCTTATTTTAAGACAACACTTGTAGCAGCTTTGGAAATTGGTATCACATCAGTTGTGTGTGAAAAATTATTTCAGTCATAACAAACTTTTTCTGAGTCTTCAGAATAGTGGCTAACACTGGTATTATAATGATCACCTTTAGAAATATTAAAATTTTCCTGATGATAATGATGTAAAAGTTCATTGCACTGAGTTTATCAACATTCTTTTTGAGAGTACATAGAATAATAGAGGATTCAAAACCCATTGGTTTTAAGGTCTATGTCTTTCTGTAACATTGTGATCCTGGTTAGAATCTGGATAGCATGTGCTTATCTTGCTTTTCTTCCTTGGAAAAACCGTACATTTAGAATTATTTAATGATAAGAGTCACTAGAAAACTTTGTGCGAAAGGCCTTCAAAGTATTTGTCAATACCAAAGGTGAGTTTAAAAAAAAAAAAAGGAAATTATTCCTTTGGTGCTGAGCTGAATACAGGTTTGCTGTTGGCAGACATCCTTCCTAACACTGGGTGATCAATTTTGCTCTGCACTGGGGCCACTAAAAAGGTGATGATATTGACATAGCTGTCCACAGGTGCTACCTTTTAGAAATGGGTGGTGGGTTAGCTTTGGCAAGTAGCCAAATGGCCATCCAGCTGCCCTCTCACTCCCCCTCCTCAATGGGACAGGTGGAGAAAATAGGTTGAAAAAGCTCATGGGTTGAGATGAAGACAGGAAGATTCATCACCAGTACTGTCACTGGCAAAACAGGCTCGACTTAAAGAAAATGAGTTTCATTTGTTGCCAATTAAAATAGTTTTGTATAACGAGACACAGAGACAAAAATTAGAACACCTTCAACCCACCATCCCTCCCCCCTTTTTTCCTGGCTTAACTTTACTCTTTCACTTCCACTCCTTCATTTCCATCCACAAGAATGGTCCAAGGGTAAAAATATCCATATACTGAATCTATCTGGTCGACTGTCCTTTTTTCTGTATTTTTGTGAGTAAAAACGGACAATTTTTAGAGTCTTATAATCATACGTGACTTTTTGGCCTGGGATAGAATGGGATGCCATTTGTCAAGAAGGTTTTCTAACAGAGACAATAAAAAGTATCAAATTGTTGTTGTTGTTATTATCATTGTCATAAAATGGACCAAATGGCAACAGAAGGTCTGCTATCAATGCACATGCGCTATTGCTTCCATGAGTTTATCATTTAGTGAGAGGGATGTGATGATGAAATTGATTGAAGTTCTGGCATGAGACTTTCATTTGAAGCAGAGCACCCGTTAGTCACTTTGACATTTGTTTTGTGAAACTGCAGACTTCCTCAGGAGAAAATGTAATCTTAACATCTTCAGAGCTTAAGCATTACTACCTTCTTAGAATAGTCCTTCAGACTAATTTTCTGCATCTGTAGTGACAACAGTTGCTTGAAAGGCCAGGAAATCTCCAGATGATTTTCCAGGTATATCGTATAGTGCATATATTGTCATGAGTTGTCTCGTGTCCATTTGGAAAGTCAAGTCATTCTCTACCACATCAGTAAAATTATCAGCCTGCTTCAGAAGCACACTGACTTCTGAGAGCCTCAGGAGATAATCTACTGACGTTTGTTAAAAAGGACTATCATTAAAATGACCAGCCAGAAGAGATGATGGATCTTGGAAGGTGATACAGTTTGTAAAACAACTGGTTTACTATTACTCTTCATACAGAGAGGTACTGTCAGTCCACAATAATAGCACACTAATGCATTTTCAAAGAAGGAATAGTTATTTAGCATATGGTAACTGTATTTTTTTGAGGTGCTCAGATTAGTGTGGTTCTTAAGTCTGAGTGTTTAGCAATGCTTCATTTAAAACTGATGTGAAATGGTTGCCTCCATTAGTATTAATATTAGGGTATGAGGAGGCATAGGACTTTCACACAGTCCTGACAGACATTCTAGGTAAAGGATTTCTTGTGTTTACACATACGTTTTGAACAAAACAGACTCGTTCCTCTTGTTGGCATGCTTGATGCATGTTCTGTTTGGGAGATGATCACATTGCCTTTAGTAGACAGGTTTCTAGTAATTATTGTGGACCCGTTAAACTGGGGATATCTGGATTAAATTTCATGTGTTTGAGCAGTTTGTGTATCCTGAAATCTGAAAGAGACTTTTTTCAAAGAACCGAGAGATACGAATGTTCCCTAATCCAAATTTTTTCTGTAAGGATATAGTAACAAAAAGTGGGACACTGTGATTGTAGATGGCAAAAGGAAGACCAAAAAACAGTGACGTAACTACCATTGGCAAGGTAGGCATGTTATTCAATATAACTGGAACTGCTACTGATGATGGAGGCTTTTTAAGCATTGAGCAGAAAGGTCTCTTTCTTACGATTTGTAAGTGATCTTAGAACTGGTGCAAAAATTCTCCCCACCAGGCACTAATCTACCACTGATTCAAATGTGAGTGCCCTCATCAAGTGTATTTGGATCAGCTGATATCCAATGCACTAGCTTGGCAAGGCTAGTCTTAGTGGAAATAATTATTCCATATGTCATGTAGTGGGTTTTCATTCTACCACAAAAGACATAGTAAGAGAAGGGGACTGGACTTCTCTAGTGATGCAATTGCTTGAACTCTGAAATCCTTACCTGTTTTTATCATCTAGGAAGCAAGATAAGACAGCTGTAAGCCCAGTTTTCAACAAACAAATCTTCTGTCCCCTCATGGGACACCCCAGTGGAGTTGAACCAGCCTGTGCCCTAGCAATCAGCTGTTGTCTTCCAGGATATTCTAACATGTATCATGGAAACCCTGGCTATTATTACAGCAGTCATTCTGGAGAGGTCATGCTGACTTCCTGACCATGTTAATTAATTAACAAAGGTATATGGAAACCAGCCAAAACCTTTCAGGAACCTTGCCTGTTGTTTAGCAGATTTCCAAGGCAGTATTAAAGCATTGCCAGATTTCCCACAAAATGTAGAGCACTTTTATTCCAGTTCGTGTCATGAGTAGTCACAGTAGCAAAGATGGAATTCAGGTTGATGAAAGGCAGTCTCAGGGACAGAGTCCAACACATTTGACCCTGTTGGGCACATAGCTTATCCATTTCCCTCACTGCAGCTGTGTGCATCAAGATTGTCAAATATAATTCCTGAATGTGGGAGAGAACAACTGTCTTTTACATCTACTTCCATGTAGGCAGCTGACTGAAAAGCAGGTTGTAGGTGAGAGAAGCCAGTAAACCAAGGCTACGTTGGCCTCCTGGTAATCAGAAGTTTTTGCTTTCATTGTATCTGTCAGTTTCTAGGGATACTGGTCAGCTCCACTTAAGAAATAACATTTGTTAACTTATTACAAATTTCTACTGCTAGAAGTTTTTTCAATTCAAATCCCTACAGGCTGTGATGGTTTGAACATGCTTTATGGTGCTAGGCTGTATGTAGCTGTATGTGGTGTCAGTCATCAGACCTTTCCTTACAGCCCCTCTAGTTATGTCTTAGAATGAGGTCTTTTTCAGTGAACTACCAAGTAGACAAAAACATTGTGCTATCATATTGTGTTACCATGGCACTAAACTAACAGCTTAAGCAACAAACACAAAAATTAGGCTCATTTTTGCCTTCTTCCTTTACAGAGACATTAAGGATATGATAGTGAACTCATACATTCTATCTCACTGTTCAAGGATGTTAATCCAGGGTATCATAGGCTTGTACACAAATGTTCTGCAGCAGTTATTTCTCTCAGTTTTCAAATCAAAGTGCTGTGTAATATTTTGTAGGGGTGAGGGGGGAAGAGAGATGGGAAATAGAATTCATTCTGTATCTTACAACCCTCTGCTACTTGGCAGTTAGGAGACATGTGTCTGATAAATAAAATACTTGTTAATATACCATCATTTTGCTGTTTAAAAAACCCATATACATCAGTTTGCTTGTGTAATTTATGAACATTGATAATGGTTGTAAAAAGCCACTGGCAGTCAGGAATTGGCGGTAGGAGCATGGACTGCCTTTTGATCTTTTGTTGGACTGCCATGGGTCGATGGGCATTAGATTCAGTAATATTCACCCTTGGAATTCTGAGTGATCAAGGATAGTGCAGGAAGTCAAAACCTTTGCTCAAGAGGGATCCAAGTCCAGTGTCAGTATTCAGTGCCATCTTCCTCTAGTGAAGAGTCATCTTGTTATATGGTTCTCCATCAATTTGTATTATTTGAGGAGATTTCCAAATTTAAGAGGGACCAAACTAATTGCTGCAGTTGTTCTATAGTGCAGCTCTGGTGCTGAGGCCTGCCACAGATGATCATTCCAACTTGGACATGATTGTTTAATACCAAGCTCACGTATTTTCTCCAGGTCTGAAATTGCTGCACCCAATGTCATTGCCCTGTTGGCTATTCTCCTGCCATAGTCCAAGAAATCCTCATACGAAGCAATTAATCTCCTACCAGAAATACTTAATGTTCCAATTCCAAGAATAAGGGCTTCTCAGCTTGGGTCCCATGTGAGATGGTGTAGCTTAGACCTCATTCAGGCTTCAGTAGCAAAGACGTGCGAGTATCTACTCTTACTCAAGCTGATGGGCCTCTTGTTCCGTTTTGTTTAAGGCCTGTTTTCCACTGATTTTGGCTTGTCACCCACACTGGATACATGTGCTCTATTTTCTGTCAGTCCTCTTTACTGAAGTGTAACAAAAGTTTGCTCATTTACCCATTGTTTAAAGTGGGTTTTACCTGTGGTCCCTCCTCTCTGCTCAGCACTGGTGGCACCTCAAATGGAGTGCTGTGTCTGCTTCTGGATTTTCCAGTACAGTAAGGGCATAGACATACTGGAGCGAGGCCAGTGGAGAGCCACAAAGATGATTAACAGAGTGCAGCATCTGACATCAAGGAGAGGCTGAGACCTGCGCATGTTTAGGCTGAAGAAGACACAGTTCAGGGGTGATTTTACCAATGTGTATAAACAGCTGATGGGAAGCAGTAAAGAAGATGGAGCCAGACTCTTCTGAATGGTCTCCAGTGAACAGACAAGAGGCAATGGGCACAAGCTGAAATGTAATAAATCCTGTTTAAACCTGAGAAAACATTTTTTTACGGTGAGGGAGGTCAAACACTGGAACAGGTTGTCCAGAGAGGTTGTGGTGTCTCCATCTGTGGAGATAACTAAAAATATGACTGGACATTGTCCTGATCAAGCTGTTCTAGTTGACCGTGCTTCGGGCAGAGGAGTTGGACTAGGTGATATCTTTCATTCTGTGAAAATATAGTTAAATCATATTTCAGATTCTAACCAACTTTAATTTTCATCTTCTATTCATTTTTCAATGTGTTTGTAAAACTTGTGAATATTGTGTTCCAGCAAACTGCATTGCATTGGAGTGCCTACTACAATAACCCAGAGCATGTGAAACTTCTCATAAAACATGATTCAAATATTGGAATCCCTGATATTGAAGGAAAAATCCCACTTCACTGGGCAGCTAACAACAAGGATCCTAGTGCAATTCATACAGTGAAATGTATTCTGGTAAGAAAGTCTATTATACATAGAACACTTTCTGTATTTATTACTTTACTCTGATAGAAATATTTTCTATTCTCTTGAAATTTTTCCTTTTGGTCCACTAACTCCTTGAGAATGAAATAATTTGCTTTTCCTAGTATCCAGAATTTTGTAAGAAATAATCTTAAATATTTTTGCTCTCTTGAAAGGGCTTTCTTCTGAGTTCTATGGGTAAATGTCTTTGCTCTAACTCATGGACTACATATATTCTCTCAATTAGTTTGATGTGTGTAACTGTTCATTTAGGGGGTAAGAGAGGGAGGAAGGGGTTGCAAGTTCTCCTAGTTAAAATGGCCAGTCATATTACTCATCTCAGTTGCATCTTGCACACTGATTTCTTTGTTGTGTGTCTTTTCTTCATTATTTGAAAGTTCATTTCTAGTTAACTGTACTGAAAAGTCTAATTAATTTGGTCTTTCAAGTCAGAATTCTGAGAAATATTTGATCAATTATCAGTCAGCCCACAATCAGTCTATTGAGAGACTTTCCAAATATTTTTGTGTACAGATTTAATAATTTTTCCTTAATGGCATATTTTCTCCTTCTGCAGTATTTCAGTTTCACTTTCTACACTGACAGTTATAATACATACAATGAAATCATGTGCTCATCTTGATTTTTTACCTTGTTTTTTATTTGGTGGAAATCTCTGAACTTCACTAACATGGAAAGATACAGAAGTCTGAATTGAATTTTTCTCTTATATTGCAACAATATATATCTTTGTCTTTCAGAACTAGACACATATTGATTGTAAGCTAACTACAATGACTTGTATGTGTTTGCCTGATTAGCTTGCAAGTTGAGAACTTATGTGTGGCATATAAAAATTTTCTTTGCTTTTCTCCAAATCACATTGATATTGAATCTTGTAGTTACTGGTACTTTCTTTTTTGCTATAAAAAATAGGTTTTGAGAAGTTTCCAGTGTTAAATTAATGTGATTTTATTTCTGTATTACTTCTATTTATTCAAGATACTTGTAATTTGGACTCAGTTGTGAAATAATTTCTCACAAACAAAATCTTGTCACAAAGTTTCAGTTTGTATATACCATCTACTTTTCTGCCACACTAGAGAAAGAAATTTGCTGAAAAGTAGGTAAGGATTGCTGTATTCAAATACAGACTTTTTCAAACATTAGATAGTCAAGGTAAATATTCTTAAAAGTTGTGGTGGGTTGGCCCCAGCCAACAGCCTCACACCTGCACAGCCACTCGCTCACTCCCCTCTTGCGAGACTGGGAGAAAATAGAAGGAAGGCAAGAGGACTCATGGATGAAGATAATGATAGTTTAGTATGGAAAGCAAAAGCTGTGTGCAAAAAAATGGAATTTATTCACTACTTCCCATCAGCAGGCAGATGTTAGCCACTCCCAGGAAAATGGAAAAAGAGCTTCAGCACGCTTACTTGTTGCTTCGGAAGACATACGGTGTAGCCATGAGCATCTACCCTGCCTCTTCCTTTCCCTGAACTCGATGTTATATGGTATGGAATGTTGCTTGGGTCAATTCAGGTCAGCTGTCCCAGCTGTGTTCCCTCCCAGTCTCTTGCCCACCCCCAGCCCAGTCACTGGGGGGAGCAGGACAGGGCAGGGCATGAAAAAGAAATCCTTGATGCTGTGCAAGCACTATTCAGTAATAGCAAAACACGGGTGTGTTATCAACAGTTCTAATCACAGATACAAAGCCCAGCACCATACCTGCTGCTGCAAGGAAAATTAACTTCCATCCCAGCCAGATGCACTACAAAAGGTCAAAAATACCTGTCTGCTTACTGAAGGTGTTCTCAAAGATTCTCTTTAGGTAATACAGAATCATGATTGTGTCCAGGTTTTTTTTGGTTCTTTTTTTTTTTTCCACTCTTGCGAGTTAAAACAATGTATTCTTGATTCCATCTAGGCTTTTTCATGCATCAACTAATTTGTTTATATTCCAAATAGTTATACCTATATATGCTTATTGATGGAGTAAGATAATAACAAGTTCAAATAAAAAAGGATTTGTGGAAGGTGCTGTTAAAGTTGATGATACAGAAACATTGTTACTAGGTTACTAGGTAATCAATCTGTTGATTGAATCTGTTGTTGAGTATAAATACCATTTTTTGGTGGTGGTGGTGTCTCTGAGTATAATCTTTTAGTAAGATCTTGTCTCCTCTCCAGACTGAAGTGTTTTTCTTACTTGCCTTGATAGATATCTACCTAGCAGAGCTCATAGTCTTCCCCTCCTTTCTTAGCTACTTTTTGCCATATTACCCAGTTACAGATTTATTGCCCAAGCATCATGTTTTATTCTCATTCCTCTCTAGGTCTTCACTTCCCTGTCAACTTTATAGTTTTTCACATACTTTCTGCATGGTATTTCTAACGTACATACCCATACAGTTAAAATTTCAGTCATCTCGTGTCTTAACTTATATAATTGCATTTCTAAGTTTACAAGAATATTGCCTTGTAGTGATAGCAGTGCAGAAGGCCTACGACTCTGTGTCACTGTTGCCTCTCCGTTTTTTTTTAATCACATCCAACACAAACCATTTATCTTTGCTTTCATGATAGAGTGCTATAAGCTGTAAGATATGTGCTGTTGCTCAGATAGCAGTTAGATAATGATATTTACTGCTGGTCAATCTGCATTGGCAGGCTTTGTTGCCTGCTGATTAAGTTATGAAAAACAACACTGCTGTTGTTTCTCACATGTTATCTTTAATGCTGTGGAATAATTCCCCAGAAAATTATTTTTCTCCAGTGTCCTACTCAGAATTCTCCAGTGCTGCTTTACAAAAACTTGACAAAAGTTAAGCTGCTGGTTTTATTGAGACCACAGTCTATGCTACTGAAAAATACTGTCTTATTTTTCTGTGCTTTGCCATCTGGATATGTCCATTTGTTGTCTCCTGTTTATAAATTCATAAAATTAAGGGTCATCTTTCTGCTTGATGTTTGTATAGTACTAAGCTCATTGAGATTGTCAAAATAAACAATAACAAAAAGAGCTCAACTGAATGCTGAAGAAGTAGGTTGGCTTTGCAGGGGTCACAGTTATGCACAAATTGGTTATATCTAATACTGAAATCCATGACATACAGCAAAAATGGAACTCATGTCATATTTAGAAAGTAAACGTGTGCAATAGAGAGAAACTCTAATCTGGAGATGCTCTCATGGTCAACTTCCTTTTCCACCTTTCCAGATTCAGCAGTGCTTGGTTACATGAAAAACGTTGGGAAGATTTAAGGAGAAAAGAACAGAATAAGGTTCCATTAATATGATGGAAGCAACTGCTTAGTACTCTCTGTCTATTTTGTATCTCTTTATTTATCCTTCATGGTAAGAGACATGACACTTATTTATACAACACTTTCCATTATTGCCTACAATTCCATTGTTCTAATTGCTGCAGAAAAATGTGTAGCTTCTGTTTCTTCTGTGTATTGTGCTTAAAATATTAATATAGTATGACAGTTTAATTATAGCTAATTTTACACCAAAACCACTTAAAATCCAAAGAATTATACTCTTGAATGTACTCAGAAAGAGGCCTAGAAAATTTCAGTTTGTGGCCAAAAATTTCAAAACACATGAGTACTTTCAGACAAGAATATAAATAGTGGCTTTGTCATTAAAAGATTCTTTACTGTTTTCCAAAAGTAATACTTTTGATTATGGGGATATATTCTGGAGAACATCGGTGACTTTGAGCCAGGATTTTTAGGAGTTATTTATATAGTATGTTGTTATGCTTTTAGAAGGCTTGAAAATTAGCTCTCCAGATTACATCAATAAATTATAGGTAAAGTGAAGAAGCATTTGTTTTCCTGTTTGTCCATTTTGTTCAAACAGGTTTTCCCCTGGTGGAGTTAGAATTTCAGTAATAACCTCTGTGCATATCATCATTCATTTTTAGTCGTTCTTAAAAATGATTCTCATAAAGATCACTTCTGAATTTTTGCAGTGGGCTCTATACTCCCCCTGCTGAGCTCTTTGAATAGACAGAAAGTAAGCATAGTATCAGTTAGCTTTCTCTTGAAAATTATTAAAGCTAGGGAAGAACATAAAACTTCACTTTTTCACTGTAATGGCTCAGATAAATGCTTTTGAATGCTTATTAAAAGAAGTGTTATTCATGCTTTGATTATTGTGGTTTGTGCTTGTAACAATGTTAACTTTGTATTTTTAGTTAACAGACTCATATTTATCAATTTGTTATGTTTTTAATTATCTGTTATTGTACTAGTGGCTAGATACAGTAATGAACTACGGTATGTTTCAAGTATGTTAATTTTTTTCTGTAGCAAAACATGGCTAACACTACTGATACCTAAAACCGATGCAGTTTTTTTATATGTGAGAGAGGCAACTTAATTAGCATTTACATACAGTATACAAAGTACATAAATGTTTAACTTTAGAAAACTTACATTAATCAAATATTAGGAGGTTTAAGTTGACACTGTTGGAAAGTAAAACAGTAAGAAACAAAGAATCAGGGCATTGCAGAGTTGAGGTTACTTACTGCAGTATTAATTTAGCCAGATTGCACTTGGGAAATATGGCTAAATATAACTCTAAATGTATTTATTTTTTTATCTATTAAATAGAACATATAGAATATACAACCTTGGTCAATTAATATTTGGATAAAACCGTAACTCTGGAATTTCCTGACTTTCTGCTTCTTGATTTATCATTCTATGTAATAGTTACTGCATTTCAAATAGTGCAAATACAAGTGATTTTATGGCCTATTTGTGTACCTAGTGAAGTCAACAGAAAAAATTTCAATTAGTTTAGGGAGAAAGGGGTCAAGAATTTGCTTCAACTGTTAACAAGCTGCGCTGATCACAATCTCTCCCTCCTCTTTCATAAGTAAGATACTTGATAAGCATATTGTAAGATACAGTTTGGCTCTGTATTTTCAGGAGGATTGTTTTTCTCAGTTATTGTGGGTTAAAATCCATTCTAGTGTTGGAAGTTAGAAATCTCAGGACTACATTCCTTTTTTTCTTTTGCACAGGGTTCCCATGACTTGAGTGAACTGTTCTGAATTGTTGGAGATAGAACAGCAGACTTACTCCCTATAGTTTATTTAAGCTCTTCTTTTGACATTCTGCTTCTGCTCTAGATGTTTGGTGTCCTGCATCCTGAGTTTCTATTGTTTTATTGTTTACTATTTTCTTTAGATACTCTTTTTTTCAGGAAAGTGAAGTTTAAAGTTTGTATTTCATGGGCCTTTATGATATTTGCCATTTGGAGATCTCTGCAATGCTAAGATGATGTTTGTTTGTATCTGTTCTGTTCTTTTGCCTGAGAAAGAAAATCATGAAGAGAAATCTGTCTAGAAAAAAGTTGACGAGAGAGGAAATTATCATAAAATGAAACTATATAGCTGGGGGCCTTATGTGAAAGTAGTTTAGCTTTTTTCTTAAGAAAATGTCATGAAAAGTCCAGTTATATCTATTAATGCCTATGTTAATATGATCAAATGACCGATCACAATACTTTAAAAGATTTTGGGTTTTTTTAATTCAAAATTAAGCCCATTACAAGTAGATGCATTCATTAGAAATACTCTCTAACTTCTGTCCTCTCAGCTAGAGACCTTGACATCTCCTTTAGAAATATTCTGGTAGTCATGTGGTTTTAAAATGCTAGAAAAGTATTATAATGAAAGCCATAAGAATAAATTGTGCAAAAAGGGGAGTGTCCTAGGAGAAAAATATGAAGATATCTATGTTGTGTTCAACTTAGAAAATCAAGTAAGAAGATCTAGTTACTTTCACAAGAGCCTGAGTTAGTCTTTTAAAGATCTGTAAGGAGCCACTTGCACAACAGAGTGGTAAAATACAGGGTATGTACCAAAAATCAGGTCTTGTACAATAATTAAGTATAATAAAAAGTTCCATAAGAAATACTTCAAAATAGCCTATACTGTAACAAATGTATTTGGTTGTAGAGCTATATTTTACTGAGCAAGGACAGTTTATCTCCTTTTTATAAGACTCAGGAAAAAAAAAAAATCTGTAAAGAGTATATAGATTGTCTCTTCAACTTAAATTTTTTTTTTTTTTTTTTTTCTCAAGGAAGCTGCACCTACAGAATCTCTGCTTAACTGGCAAGACTATGAAGGACGAACTCCCCTTCATTTTGCTGTTGCTGATGGGAATGTAGCGGTTGTTGATGTCCTGACCTCCTACGAAGGCTGCAATGTGACATCTTATGACAACTTGTTTCGAACTCCCCTTCACTGGGCAGCCTTACTTGGTAAACTGGACAATGCTGAAGTCATTTAATAATTAATTGACTGTGGTGTTTGATCTTTGTCTCTGTTTTTTATTTAATTCCAGCCTGGCATTATGCTAACTAATCTCTTAGCACAATAATAGTTTGTGCTAGACCAGAATTAGAAGTTGTGTGTAGACTGGTTTTTTTAGCTTCAGATTCTCCAAAGCATTGTAAAATGTATTACTTCAGCAGGCTATATATGTTTATGATTTGAGAACAATTAGACCATACTGAGATGTTCTTGCATATGTAGCTTTGTTCATAGGTTAAAAAATCCCCTGGTACTCTAGAGCAGTGGAGTCCAAAGTGCGGTGTGCACACCCCAGTGTGTATCCAAGAAAATCCATTGGGGTGCGTGAAGAAAATATCAGACCTTCTGTTTATTTTTTACCTGAAAAAGTAAGAAAACTTCACTAATATTTAATATATGGATTGATGCTAGCACCCTCACTTCGTCCATATGCAAGATGGTCACATAGGGTTTCCAGGGTGCCTGAGGGAAGTGAGTGCTCCACAACATGGAGGGGTTGACAGTGGCATCATCGCTCATTTGTTCACTTTCAGATTATTGTGATGCATTGCAGTTTACTTGTGCCCAGTTAAGCGGATTTATGGATTATATTATCTAGTTTTTACTAAACTACTTCTCACAAAATAGACAAGTGACTTAAAAAGATTCCCGCAAAGAAACTGCAGGTAATCTGATAATACCAGCACAAGTGAACAACAAGAAAATGGCAGAGCTGACACTTCTACTCTTAGTACAAGCTCTTCATCAGACACATTATGACAGTCTAATCAGATCTGACAAGAAGTTTTATTCAGATAAAGTTTTTTTCTGTTCAGATTGCTACCCTGAGACTCAGATGCCCTATCAATTGTAACCTTGCATATGTGAATTCTGCACAGTTTGGTTTTACAGGTTACAAAACTTGATCTTTGCAAAAAAAGGTAAAAACCTGATTACATATAAATAGTCTAAATAGAGGGAAACACAACTCATAAAATGATAGGCACAAAAGTAATATGATTTAGAAAATTGACCTCCAATTTTCAATTCTCCAATGTGCAAGAGGGAAAAATGAACACCATGTGCCAGATAAAAAGAAAGAATCTTCAAACGCTCTCTCTCCCCTTTTAACAGGCTTCATCCCTATGACCCTTTGGGACGCTGCAGACAAAGAATGCCAATAAAAGAATCAGATTTCTCACTGGAGCGATTTACTGCACCTCCAGTGACAATATACATGTAGCTTGATTATGTTTATTTAAGGGGAAAAAAAAAAAAGTGTTCTCAGATTTGCATTTGCGTTCTAGTAAGGATATTGAATTTTTACAGAGAAATTGTGAAACACTTTAAGTGTCATAGGATTGGTCTCACAAAGAAATAGTCATTATCACTTGGTTCTGTCCAAGGAGCTAAATTTATCGTGTTTTGGAATTGATTGCATTTGAGAGAGAAGTTTTGTCTGTTGGAAAAATGGATTGTCTAATCAATGTGGAATAAAGGGGGAAGATGTGCCAAGACCTCCAGAGTCCTTTGTGAATTTGATGAGGTCTCTAGGTGCCATATGCCCATGGGGAACTTCTGATTGGTAAATCATGATTAATTTTTAGGGTTCTGTTTTTAAGTTAGTTACTGGATGCTGTATATAGATCTCAGTCTAAAATGTTACTAAATGAGCTAACAGTAGGAGCTTTTAGGTGGAGCATGGATACAGCCACAAATACTCTGTTAAAGGTGATAGGTTGCATGTGACTCTATCTTAGGGCCTTGTTGCTCCTGTTACCTTTTCTTTTGTGTATATAAAAGTCTCTGCCAAGTTACATCTCTTCTAAATAAAAGTACTACAGAAATGACAGTTCTTGACCTCAAGAATTGAGTTTTGTTTACATTAACGTCCAAGCAAGATCCATCTTTGCACCAATTTATTTACTGTTGCACCCAATACAGTTTTTTTTTTTTTTTAACTCCCTCAAGCCTTTTTTCTCATAGATAATTTAGGTAGACCTTCTGTCCTGATTAGAGAGTTCAGTAGTTCAGTTTCCCTTTTTCTAGTTGTGTGTCCCAAAAGTTCAGGCAACTTTTTCTCCAGGCTCAGTACTCCTATGTTTTTCCTGCTAGGATTGCACTCAGAACCAACTTCTTCCAGTGCACCTCAGTTCACTTCTTATAGTCTTGAGATGGGAAGAGCACAGCAACTTTGTATCTCGTATTTTTAGTGTTCTTCTGGTAGGGAGGGACAGAATGTTGTGATTTGTTCTGGGTCCAGGCTTATCTTAATGGCTGAAAGGAAAGAGGAGCCTTCCTGTACACCCTAAAGCCCCTAGAAAAAAATAATCCCCATGTAGCTGTTCATCCTTCTGGACCCAAGTTGACCATTTTCTCTCTTTTGTGATATTTCTATACATATAAAGTCTGAAATTGCCATTCCACAAAAGAAGGCTTGCCTAGTCCTCCATCTCGTAGGTTTTTAAAAGCTACAGACCACAACTGTTACACAGCTTCATTCTGTAATTGTCGGTGTTTTCATTAAAAAAAGCCTACTGCTATTAGAATGGTTTACCTACTTTTTTTCATTTATCCCGAAGTAATTCAAGTCAACTGTGCAAAAGTAACAAGCTGTAAAATTGATTGTTTTCTTCACATGCAAGATACTGGGACATTTCTCTTGTAAAATCAGAGTATTTTTATGTGATTTATGCCTTATAGTATCTCTTAAAATACCAAATCATCAAGATATTCTGTGAGCCACATATGCCTACAAAAGAAAGCATATGAAAGGATCGGTTGACTTTAGTGGCAATATACTATATTTTGTCTTTGTTTTCCTGTATGAGAAGTGGATATGAAGTTTACCATCCCCCCAAAAATCTAAAAACATTCTAATCTGTTTTGTTGGAAGAAGTTGTGTGTGTCAGTTTGTTGTTTATTGCAGATATGGCAGCTGGTAGTAGACTAGCCTCCAGATTCTGCTGTACATCTTCAGCTGAAATTTTGATTGAATAAAACCTAAGTAAAGAATTAACACTTAATTTCTGTAAAACAATGTGATGTAGGATGAAATTGTCAATGTTCGTTTAGCCTACCTTTTAATGTAGGTGGACAAATGCTCATCATCATCAGTCTCTGCTCACTTCACTGCTTCTGACTGACCTCTTACTTAAATGCAGCATCTCAGCTGGATGATCAGAAGCTTTTTCTGGAAATATTCAACTCATTCATTGCAATGTTAATAGTGCAGTTGTCTGACCAGCTACTGCTTCTGGTTTCTTTGTTTAGGGAAATGCTCTAGTGATTTCTTTTAAAAGAAATAGAAAATCTTTCTACGTGTCCCTACTCATAGGTCATTCTGATTTACAGATGCCTCTCAAAAATGAGGATACAGAGCGTGGAACTGGAACACTATTGGGAAGAAAGTGCATGCCAGGCTTAGTAGTTCAAATATCAAGTCTTGTGTTTCTCTCCTATGTTTAGACTATAATGGATACAACACAAACATACTATTACTTATTGAAGTCCATTCATTTTCTTCTGTTTTTTGGGTTTGTTTTGGTTTGGTTTTTTTAATAGGAAAGTGTTTAACTTCAGGATTCAGTGCATATCTGGTTTTATTATATTCTTTTTCTCAGGTCATGCACAGATTGTCCATCTCTTATTAGAAAGAAATAAGTTTGGAACTATCCCATCTGATAGTCAAGGTGCAACACCCCTACATTATGCAGCGCAGAGCAACTTTGCTGTAAGTAGCACGTACCCTACATGTGAAGTAAATGTATTTTGCTGATGTATTTGTAGTGTAACAAAGTGTTTGTTTTTAAAATCATATAAACAGTGTTGTCTGCACAAGCTTAATTGAGAGTTTTCCTATGTTGTGTGATATAAATGTGGTTAATTTCAAATGATTAAAAATAAATTTTGAAAAACTACATTGCTGTACAAAAAAGGCCCTTTGATCTATATGTTTGCATCAGAAAACACAATAGTCATTGAGGTACTTCAATAGAAAGCAGAATGGCACCTACTATTTTACAGTGCTTTTACTTTTTAAGGCTCATTGTAGCAAAATCTAAACAGTTATAAGGTATGTAGAGTAAGATCACCTGTATGAGTATTTGCACAGCTGCTTCAGTACCAGTCAAACCAGTCTTTGCCTTCAAGAAAGTGATTAACTTATGAATATTTGCTATTATGAATGAGCTGTTGTCTCATAAAGCATGGCTAAAGAGCGAGTACCTTTTGTCACAATTCCTCATGAACACTATATTTTAAAAAATTTTTTAAAGTTTTTAATATTTAAAAAATATTTTTTAACTTCAGTCAACAAAGAAAACTGGGTTCTCAGACAGCCTAATTCTTATATTTTGGTGGAATAGGTAATTTTTTTCTAGAGCGAGATCCGATACGGTAGAGCTAAGACTAAAACTCAGCAGTTTAATGATTGCTGGTCATAGATGTTAGTACAGAAGTAGTTCTCAAGCACTGGAACTTAGGAAGGCTTTTTTCATGCTGCTCTGTCTGTTCATAGTTGAATTATGCCATGCATAGTAAGCTGAGAGCTCCCATCTAAGTTTTCTTCAGTTATATTATTCATAACCTCCCTTTACAAGAAGGGTTATTTAGTGCCTAATTAATGTAGTTATGTAGAGCATATTGCAGCATTTTCTTAACAGGGATACTAATTTTGGTATTTTTTGCCTACCTACATGTTTATTTTCATAAAACAAGTAAAATTTTAATGCCCTTGAGAACCATTCAAGTTAACAAATCCAGAAATACTATTGAAAGAGGGAACTGACCAATGTGTATTAATACCACAGCTGTCACCTTCTGTTTCCTTGTGAAAGGGAGTTTTGGGGTTTTGGTGGGGTTTTTTGGATGTGGTCTTAGTAAGACCATACTGATATTTTTTAAATTCAGACTTTCATTGGAGCATATCTCTGTGTATAATTTACATCTTTTTAGAGAATTTTTTATTGATGCTGATTATTGTTCATTAAGTGGTATGTACAATTTGGGTTTGACTAACATGTCTAAAATATTTATGTTGTAAAAGCCTTTCTTTCTAGTTTGAGTCAGACTCATGGGAAAGATAGAATGTTTTTATTTACAATCTGGTGATTATGTCCACATGCTTTTATCTCTTTTTTTTTTTCTATATTGATACATTCCTAAAAAATGATTTTTCATGCTGGCTTTTTTTCTCTGGGCTTGATTCAGTTGTATGAAATATCTTCATTATATTGCTGCCTTTTGATCCCACCAGCCAGCCAAACTATGATACCATTTAAGTTTTTATGGGGAAATAGAGTAGGTGATGGAATCAGACATTCTTTTGTAATCTTGTGTACTTACAATGAATGTACTGTTTCCCATCTTGCATGAAGAATCAAACGGGAGATTCGCATTCAGATCTGCAAGCCTCTTTTAGCTGGTGATGTATCCAAGAGCTCCTGTTTATGCATGCCTAAATTATGTCTGGAGCTTCTCTCTTTTTTTACCACTCTGGTTGTTTCTGAGCACCACTATTTGCTTTTTTTCTCAATTAAACACAAATCCTTGAGTAATTCCCACCACTGCATTCCATATACATAGTCAAACAACTGAGTGGAGACACATCCATGTTTGTTTTGGCACTAGCATCTATACATTTATGGCTTGAGAGCTGCGTTGTTGTTCTGTACAGTCTGCCCAAGTTTGGATAGGCATGGTATGTTTCTCAGTTAAAATGCGATGTTTCTTGGTCCCTAACAAGAAGAAGAAAGTTTGTTCTTTTGTATTTATTATAAATATTTGAGTTGCTTTCAGTTTTACTTAACTCGATACCTTGTTCTTTACTCTGTTTTTCTGCAGGCTACTTACTCTAATATAACATTTTTGGGTTTTAATGACTGAAGAGACTTAGCTGTCTCTTCAATGAAGAATTTGTTCTCTAAGACTAACTTATCCCCACTTATTATAGAAGGAAAAGTTCTAGAAGAACTGAAGTTACCTAATATAACTACCCAAATAGGTTGCCTGAAATTTAGATGGCTTATGTATCCTGCAGAAGGTCCAAATACACATCCTTTTTAAATTTTTGAACTTCATGTGTGAAGAAAGATGCTCTATTAGTATTGATTTTAGTATGCAGAATGCAGGACTATATATATATATTATTTTTTTCTGAATTTTTCCAGAGATGTCCAAGACAACGTACTTCCCTTTCACATATTTGTATAGATTGATCTAGTAAATGAAATGTGAATAGCCTTGTCTTATTTTTGAATATTCAAAAATAATATTTAGTATTTTTCAGAGTTTCTTGGTGGCACAGAATAAAATTATCCGGGTTTACTTCTCTACTGTTGTTTTTCAGCTTTATTGTTTTTTATTTTGTTTTCTCCACTTTTTTAATAGAGATAAAATACATGTGATTTTTCATGACAAAATACATGTAGAATTAAACTGATTGATACTTCTGTTCTCCAATTTCTTAACCATCCTGTTCTAATTTAATTTCATTTTGTTTTCAAGTTGTGATAACTTCATTTTGGAAAACAACTCTTATAGCACTATAGGATTTTCTTCCTCTTTTTCCCATTAAAAACTAAAAAAAGGAGTGGTTGAAAGAAACATTGCTTTCCTAAAACTTAATGGAAAAATAAAATTACTTATTTATGCTTGTAGGATGTGTGCCTTAGTATTGCAAAGGTCCAGCCTTCATACTGCTTTTCACTTTGCAGGATTTCAAGCAGTGCAGAGTACTGGTAGGGTGCTGAGTTGCTGGCCTAATGAGTAGCTGTTTGTGTCTGAGGTGTAGTGGTGGTCAGTGTGAGTACACAAAGCTATAAACACTTGCTGGTTTGTGTGGAAGGCTTACTGCTTCCATTCCTCATTACTTCTGGTTGGACCTTTACAATAAACTGATAGTTCAGATATGGACCCAAATTCACAGAGCAGTTAGGACCTTAGATCACATTAATATAAGACAAATGAGAAATTTCCTATTTCTTTAGAGGGATGACATAATAAGTAGTAGTTTAAAAAAACCCAAACTAGTCAATAGGACATAGGCATTTAAACACCTTTGTGATTATAAGCATTTGATTCCTTATAGCCAAGGAATTCTCATCCTACCCAGAGCAGCAATAGAGCTATTTTAGGGTCACATGGAGGAAAAGATAAAATAGTGTTAATACAAATAAAAAAAAAAAGAAAATAATGAAACCCACTTTTTTTCAGTTTGTATTGGCTAGCCTATCAGTGGCTCTTAAGAGATTTTACCAGCTGTTAAATACACAGCCTTTGTAAGGCATTAGATAGAAAAAGGAGATTCTTCCCCTAATTCTTTTTCTAGCAGTCGTGATTTCCTCTCCCTTCCTTTCATGTGTGGCTTATTAAGAATTTAGCAGCAGGTTAAACAAGTGGACTGGTTTGCTGAGAGCTTAACACAAACACAGCATTTGAAGAAATAATTCTTTTTGCTTTGATTTAAATAGAGATTTTAGTGTAGGACTTACAGCGGAATGCCTGGACTCAGGTATAAAGATTTCCTTAATCTTTTTTTATTTATAATATTTCAATAGTTAGTAACCTGTTGATATTATTAAATATTAGGAAATATGTCTATGTTGCCCCAAAAGTCCTGGGTTGGTTTTGGGGTTGTTTTTTTTTTGAATAGTCAAATTATTAGAGTTTGGCAAACTAAAATATTTGCATGTGCAGTCATATTTAGAATTGGAGTAAAAAAAAAAAGTCAGAATATTTTGAAGGAACATTATTTTTAGCATCAGTTTATTACAGTAAAGTTTTGATAAGCTGATGATATTTTTCCCATTGCTTTCTTCACAGTGACTGCAGTGCCTTTTACTTCCTTATGACGAACACATGATGTTTGACACTAAAAAGAAAGACATATGAAATAAATGACAGTGTTAAACTCATAGTTAAGGATGTACTATGAACACTGACGAGAAAAAGGGTATAGCAGAAAGTACAGTGCTCCTGTTGAGCTATTACTCTATATAAACATAAAAAAAGAAAAATGAAGCTTTGATTTGCTTCATAAACAGCTAAATGAGACACAATAGTTTCTTGTTGTTACAGATTCCTTTTAATGTTAATTTCAATAATATGTCTTTTCAGGAAACAGTTGAAGTATTTTTGAAACATCCTTCCGTAAAAGATGACTCAGATCTTGAGGGAAGAACATCCTTCATGTGGGCAGCTGGCAAAGGCAGTGATGATGTCATTAGGACTATGCTGACTTTAAAATTGGATATCGATATCAATATGACAGACAAATATGCTGGCACAGGTAAGATGCTTTACAGTAAAGAGCAACTGGATGTTTCCAGTTACTGTGATTTCCACCAAATAAAAAAGATTGTTAGAAGCTATATTAGTCTTTTCCTGGATGCATACCTTAATCCTGAAAGTATTTCTGCATTAGTTTAATTATGTGTGTGAGTCACTTCTTTGCCTTATTGTGGGAAAGAAACAAATCTTTTCTGTGCAGATTGAACCAGTTCATTTGAAACATAGCAAGAAGCAGCAATGTAGTGCTATGCTGCTATTTGGTTAGATATGTAATCCTGGGAAAGGAAGAGCTGTTCTGTATTTTGAAGAATAAAATGAAATATAATTGCATAAAAAGCCCTCCCTGAAAATGCCTGTTAAAAAAAATTGTCAGTAAATAAATACTTTGAAACGATATAGAGCGAACTAACCAGTGAAATGGCCAAATTATCATCATGGAAATCATAAGTACCATGGTTATTTGTAAAGATAGTGTAATAAAGATTAGAGTTATTACACTTCTGTTGTCTAAACAAGAGGTTAAACTTGATGTCCCCCAAGTTTATCATCCCATTATCTGCCCAAAGCAAGCTAGGTATGCAATACGGTGTTTCAGAATTCAAGCACACAAGTCATGAAATTAAAAATTTCCTGTAGCAACTATGAATTCATCTCCTTTAATGAAAAATTAAAAGAATTTGTGGTAGAAGTATTGTACCTATGTAGTACTTTCAACAAAAATAGAATAACAGTTCTGACAGAGAGACAGGTGTTGAAGGGTATATGTATTCAATAGCGTTGGAAATACAGGTAAAAGTAGTGGAGCTGCATAGTGTACTGATAAAATCTGAATAAAAACAGAGGAGAATGTGGATATATTGGGCATAAACTGGAGGGGTTTGGTAGCAGGGGACTGCAGGGGTAAGCTGTGTGGGAGGAGGTCATGAACTACCCCGTGCCAGTCACAGCCAGGTCACAAGTGTAGACGTTAAGTGCAAAAATGTATACCTATGTATAATAAGTAATAAAATGATAGCCAAGCTGATAGAGCACACACCCATGAATAATACAGTAGAGGGCATTTCTCCTGAAAACTATGTTATTTTAAGCAAACAAGAATGTATATTGCAATGTTTGTTTATATAAATTTTAATATATTTGTTTTAAAGTATACTCAATCATTATCTTTTGGCCACACGCACACAAACTAGCCTAAGCTGCGTGGTTAGATTTAGGGAACTTGCAGCGTAGGTCTATCCCAACCAAGAAACAAAGATACAAGTTTAACAGTTTTCCTCTTTTGAGATCACACTTTGAATAACATACAAGTGGTAAATAAATACAATGTCAGGGTTGCATGGTTCAGGATTTGAAAGATAGCATGTATGAATATTACTTTGTACAAAAAAAATTGAAATTGGTGGTATGGTGGGTCTTTACACAAAAAACCAAATGCAGTTAACATAAAGTTCTATTTAAATATCTAAATTCTTGCTTTCCTTACAAATGAACACACCAAATAAAATCTCAGTCTTCAAATTTGATGACGTTATAAACTACATATTCTACAGTTTTAGTCTTGTTTCATCTTTTATCAGTCTCACCTATATTTGCTCCTTCCTGACAGTTCCCTTTTAAATACCTCACAGTATTTGTTTCAGACCTTAAGGTGCAGTAATGTTGTAGTTGCTGTGCAAACCTCCTTACAAAGGGTTTTCTTCTTTGCAGACAGTAATCACATACTGTGTTTCTGAAATTACTCAGGTGTGGATTTCATGCTTGAATAATTCAGGTGGTTGGGTTTATTGTCTTTCAGTCTTAAACCTTTCATAGCAGTGATGTGTAATCACCTTTTAATCTTGATTTTGTTGTAGGGCTTTTAATGCAAGGAAATGAATGGATTTTCCATTTACTTGAAACTGCCGTTGTGTAGAACACACTAATAGTCTTAAAGTGGGGAACTATGCCGTTCGTCGCTTGCTGTCGAGCAATCTGAACTTTACCATTGTGCAAGCATGTGCAGTAGCATGGGCTTTATTATAGTGAGCTGTAAACTTAAAAGGAAGCCCACCAGTAAATCACTCTCTGATTTCAGACCTGGGTTTTTTTCCGACGGTTCTTAATCGTTCCCAAGTTTTGGTGAGGGAAAAGTAGCGTCGTATTCTGACCAGAATCTATGCACTAATAGAAGATAGCATACATGCCACCGTGCCTGGGATACAGTTGCTGAGGAGAGTTCAAGGTTGTGTTTTTATGACTTTTGTGTGCCGACTCAGTTAAGCCTAGTTATAATGTTGCATTAACGCAGCCTTTTGCATTTACTTAAAAAGAGCAAGCTCTCCATTCAGCTTTGCTAGAACATTGAGACTCTCCGTATTGTGTAGGAGAATGACACCAAGGGAAAGGAATTTCCCTCTTCTCCGAGATCAGCGCTGCAGGAGCATTACAGGGGCAGCTTTATAGCTCTGCCGTCACCGCGTACAATGGAGAGGGCTCTGTCTGTCGGCTGAACAAAGGGCCCATTGTGACCAGCTGGCTGAGGAATCTCTTCAGTCACCGTGACTCCATCACAGAAAATTTGGCTTACAAGAAAATATTGAGCACAAAGTGCGAAACAAGATGCCTGCGTCAGAATGAGTGATAGGGGGGAAGAACCGGCCAAGCTGACACAGCAGCTCTTTTTCTATTGTATTGTTATACACACCCCATGTGTCATCTGATGGAGTGGTTTACTGCCTTGGGTTTCATAAGAAATGCAGTACAAACACCAGAACCTCGAGTTTACTGTGAGGTCAGACCATGAAACCCAGGCCCATCCAAATGTTCGAAGCAGTAGGGATCTCGTTCTTGTCAAATTTCTACTGATAGCCACCCACTCGCATAGCTACTGCAAATCTTGCTGCTTACAGATATTTTTCATGGGTGCCCCTCTGCTTTTTAGCTGCAACAGTTAAACACCAGTGTCATCTTAAAGGCATGATTTCAATTACTAAGGCAGCACTTCTCATACTGTCTCTGGCTGTGACCCCAGTTCTTGTAGGAAGTGTCTCATTTGTCTGTATCACAATTCCAGTTACAATCACTAATTTTGAGGCTGTGTGTTTTAAGGCTGCATTTGATTCACAAACAGTATGAACAACCTGTGCATTTTAGTAGTGCCTGTGTAACAGGTTATGCTGCGTTACTGCTTCATAAGCTGTGTGAAGCAGGTACCAGTGGTAAACAGAAGCAGGCAAATAAAAAAAGCCTGACTGTTTTGATATTCGGGCTATGGTTCAAGAAGCAATTCCTTCTAATGTTGGCCTTCGTGGTGTGCCTTTCTGTATCATGCCTCTGCTGGATCCTGACCCTGCCTTTTTTAACATTAAACAAGTAGAGACATCTAGGTACTGTTTCAGCCCCACATTTCGCTTGCTTGAGCAGGCTGAATTCTCACCAAGGATGAATATTTGTGAAATTCCATGGGGAAATATGAATTCACTTTACTAAATGCACATTTATTAATTGCACTGTTTTGTATTTTCATTCTAAATTATTTTGATTTTGTCATCTGTGAAATATTCTACAAGTAAGGCAGTATGAGAATGTAGATTATCTGATTCGATTGCTGACTATAGAAAATAATCCAAAGCATTTTGAAATCAAATTGTAAGTGAAATCACCAGTATATGTGTCTTCCATTGGTTTGAAATTTCATTGCTGTGTGTAGTTCTCCTTTCCTTCAAAAAGAACTGTGAACTGGTTGGACTGGCATTTCAACATTTTCCTGAACTCTAGCTGAGAGAGCCCACAGGATGCTGTGTTAGGTGATAGCAACTTCAGTTATAGCACACCATGTCTTTATCTCTGAGGTCTAAAGTATCTAACGTAGCTCTGTGTTATTTGTTGGTGTGGACTCAGTGAAATCTGCATACATTCAAATATGAAAGGGCAAAGAAAACTGTGGAAGAGTAGGAGTCTGCAGAATCAACTTGCATAGTGTCCATACAACTGAACTTCATAAATTGTAGGGATGAGACAAAATGCAGTATCTGGTCTTTCCATCATCTTTTTCTTTTTCCTGAAGAAAACAGGGGGCTACAGATACTGTGCAAGATGTGATGGCCTTGCTACATAATTTTGTGTAAAATCTTCTCCAAGTAATTCTGTAAAAAATAAAGGAGCGGGAACAGCTAGGTAGTTATCTGGAGTTTGTTTTAGTTGAGACAGCTTTGCTTATTTGAAAGAAATAAAAAAGATATTTTCAGGAAAACATTAAAGAAATAATGAAAGCTTTCTTTCACTGGCAATAGGCAGTTTCATCTCCACTGGGGTGATGTAAGAAATGCCACAAAACAGAGGCAGTAATAGATTGTGTTATGTTCTATTAATCAGAAGCTGCTAACCTTCCACAAATCCTCAATATAAGCCAATCTTGGTGGTGTTAATGTTAAAATTCCTATTTCTACAAGTTAGAAACATGTTTCAGAGCTATTTTTCTGCTTATTGCTCATAAGGCAAGAAGACATAGTTAGTGATCACTTGTTATGATTCTTCAGCACCTTTTCCACCAAAATGGTTGAAATTAATTTTTATTTTGACCGTTCTAATTATGAACCTCCAAAGGTCATCATATTGTGATTTCTTTTTCCTACTACTTTATTTTTTAGCATTACATGCTGCTGCCCTTTCTGGCCATGTCAGCACAGTGAAATTGCTGCTGGAACACAATGCACAGGTAGATGCTTTGGATGTCATGAAACATACCCCGCTTTTCCGAGCCTGCGAGATGGGACACAAAGAAGTGATACAGACGCTCATTAAAGGTCAGCTGTTATGAGTTTACAAACCTGTTCAGAGTTCTGGTGCTTCTTTCTGTGGGACTGGGAAATAAACAGCATAGCTGAGCAAGAGGTGGGGTAGAAATTACTACCCTAAATTACTTCCCTAAAGCAGGTTTTGTCTGTAAGTACCCTTTGTGGAACAGCACTAGTAAATGTAAAAGATTATCAGAATGTTATGCAAAATGGCTAGAAGTGTCAAATATAAAACTTTGAAAATTGGGATAGTTCTTTTCACGGCTCTTTTCTGCTCAAGCCTTTTAAAGTACATTCTAGTCTCTCAAACCGCCTCTTCCCCCAGCAAGTCGTTTTTCTTTCTTTTTTTTCTCCAGTAAATAAGACCAAATTAAGCTTTCTTCTCTTTTTGTGAGAAAGCATTTTTAAGCTTATTTAAAGACTTTTTGGCTATTTAAATGAATCTTTATTTTTTTAATGAAGGTAGATAACAAAAAATCCTAAATCATTAATATTTTCCTCTGGTTGGTTTTTATAAGTAGTAAACATTTTATTTGTAGACAGAAATAAAATTTAACAATGTACACAGTTTTAGATAATTGTAAAAACTCTGCTGAAGTGTAAGAAGTATGATGGAAGAACAGTGGTATCTTAGATGGAAAATTCTGTCATTTTAGCTTCACAGAAATGTTCCAAGTAGCTGGAAGCAGTCTCCCTCCTACTTGAGACATTATCCTATTTATGGATAGTAGAAGTATCCAAGTTGCAAATTTCTGTCAACCAACCTTTCTTACTAAAAAGCACGCTTCCCATTGAGATCTGCTGGGCATATTTTAACCTCCTCTTAAGCTCTTCCTCCCACCCTGTATGCCATTTAGCTTTTTTAGATGTAACCAAGAAGCTTGGTAATCAGAATCTGAATTATATTTAATTAAATATTTTACGATATAGACAGACATTGTTGCTGGTTGGTTCAGGTTTTTACATTTGTGGAGTTTCATTTTTGTACGGACTTTTTACATCTTACAAGAACACATATTGAAATTAATTATCTGCATAAAAGAGTCTTAGCATGCTCAAATTAAAAAAAACAAGCTGTTTTCAAAAGTCATTCTTGTGCTGTGAATGTTTTATCTTGTCTGCTTTAGAGATTTAAAAAGTGTTTTCATCTGAAGTCTAATTTTCAAAAGTGATTTTGTTGTTAAGAAATAAAAGTTCCACTGAAAATTAATAGGCCTGAAACAAATAAAGGCTAGGTTTTTCAAGGGCATTTGACAAATCTGGAGATTCTAAAGCATCTGAGAAGATACTCAGAAGCTTGTAAAAAAATTAGATGCCTGACCCTCACTGAAACTATTTCATTCCCAATTAATTTGATTTAGGTTTTAGGATTTGAGTAACAAAGTTGAAGTTACTTTCAGAAATATTTCTCTGAATTGTCAGTTTACCAAATAAGTTCTCGTTGAACATAATCTTATTCTTTTCTTTGCATTCAAAAGTAATTTATTTTTATGTTAAAAAATTTTGGTTTCAAAAATGTATTTGTTGTTACAGGAGGAGCAAGAGTAGATTTGGTTGACCAAGATGGCCATTCACCCCTTCACTGGGCAGCCCTGGGAGGAAATGCTGATGTGTGCCAAATCTTGATAGAAAATAAAATCAACCCTAATGTACAGGATTATGCAGGTAGAACACCTTTGCAGTGTGCTGCTTATGGAGGTTACATTAACTGCATGGTAGTGTTACTGGAAAACAATGCAGATCCAAATATTCAGGATAAAGAGGTATGTTGTTCTTCACTGGGCTACTTAATTAACTTTAGAATAACCATAAATCAAAACATTTTCCTTTTCTTCAAGGTCATTCTCTTTTCTGGGACACAGAAGCATATTTGCTGCTGTTTATCACAAAAGGAGATGCATCCTGACATAATTTTCCCTATGGCTTCACAAAAGGAGATGCATCCTGACATAATTTTCCCTATGGCTTCACTTCTAAAATTTTGAATGAAAAGTAATATTTTAATATGCAGCATGATTGAAGATTCGTATTTTTCCATATCACTTTTGACTTTTCCTTATCAACATGTGATCTTATGAGGAGCCATGTTAATCATCTGATTTCTTAACTTCTATCATTCCTTATTAACAGCCAACATGGGAATGTGATTTTATAGTCCGTAATGTGTTTCTTCAGCATAGAGGTAGAGCAAGTACGGTATTGCAAGTGAGATTGCACAAGAACTGCTTCAATTACTTGTCCACATGAGTATCCACATATGTATCACTCTTCCAGGTGAAAAAAAAAAGAACACTGATTAGTTTATATGGGGTTTTGTGCCATTATTCAAGCAGTAAGTGAAATTAGCAGCCAGAATAATTGTGCAACATACAATAGATTTCTTTGTTATATGACAAAATTTCTCAGAAGTCAGTAGAACTTCATCAGTCAAAAGAATTTCACCCAATTTCTTAAACTTTTCTGTAGCTATTCATTGCAGGGCACAATTCCAGGTAATGGAAAAGTTTTTTGTATTATGAGTTCTACAGAGCATGCTGGGGAGATTTTCCAAACTGCTACCAGCTCTGTATGGCGTGAGCTTGAGTACAGCTGGACACATCCACTTCACCTACTTCACACAGAGACACTGCGCCATGCTCTTCAGCCCTTGGGCTTCAGGGGGCGGCTTGCTTAGCACTGAACTCAGAAAGCCTTCATGTTTTTCTGTGGTACCCAGCCTTCTAGGTATCTCCTACATTTGGAGTTCAGAAAAGCAAGACACAGACAGGAGGCATGGCCTGGAAGTGAAGTGAAATATCTATGTTTTGTTGATATTGACAGAGCTTGAGGTATTTATATTGTGGTTCTGTGATCCCAGTCCGAAGAGTAGTCGTATATGAGCTGGCTGTGTAGAGCGCAGCTTGAGAGTTGGACCTCTGCTTCATGTGAGAGAGACTAGACTTCTGAAATCAAGCTAATTTTGAAAGCACAGCTGGAGTCTTGTCTTTCTTTGCCTGGGCTGATAAGTTTTCCTCAAACTTCATCTGATTTTGAATTCTGTAGTATTTCTCAGTCTTGTCACAGTGTTTTGGAGCAGCCTAGAAAACAGTCTGAACAACAAAGGTTGATGAGAGCTGCTTCAGACCTGCAAAGAAAGCAAATCTAGAACTAGTCTCCTAATGCTGTTTTTCAGCTGCTTTAGGTTAAAAAGAGCTAGTGGTGTAATCTTGTTTTAAAAAAAAAAAAAAAGTTACTTCATTTTTAAGTGCTGTATTCTTTTATTTTAACAAGGAAGTTTATTTCAAACAATTAGTTTGTCCTTCATGTCCAGAAAAGCATTGAATTACAGTATGATTTATGACTTTTATTGTGGCATGATAGAGTTTGGGGATAGTATTTATTTTTGTTCTGTTTTATTGTTCACAGGGAAGAACTGCTTTGCACTGGCTTTGTAACAATGGCTACCTTGATGCTATAAAGTTGCTGCTTGGTTTTGATGCTTTCCCTAATCATATGGAGAACAGCGAGGAGAGGTATTGCTTATCTGAATGCATTATTTTGTAAATTAGCAAAAGTGCTACCTACTGATTTAAATGTTAAGTGTTTGGATATTGCCCGAGAATTGTGATCTTGTATCTAAAAGGAGTGCTGTAATCTTGGGCTTCAGTGTAAGCAGCTTTTCCAATGTGAAAAATCTCTTCTTTAAGCAAGACATTGCAACTTCAACTGTTTATACTTTTGAACCTTGAACTTGAGTATTTGCTCATTCTAGTCTTGTTTGAAATATTAAAGATCTTTTAAATTTTAAAGATCTTTTTCATTTATGTGAAGTCAACAGTGGATATGTATGGACAAAGGATGAAAAGGCATTTCTGCTGCTGTTGGAGTAGACCGGAATCTTTCTTTTCTATTTGGTAGGAATACAGTGAGAAGAAAGAAAATGGGAGAAATGTAATGTTATGTTTTAAAATAGTGATTACAAATTACCTGGTGGTTAACTGTATTCTAAAGGCCGAGTTTAAAAAAAAAAATCCTCCTATAATCATAAAGAGACAGTACATTTGCATCTCTTTTCTTTGTCTTTCATTGACATATAATGAGTAGTTTTTTAAAAGTGATTTGGGTTGTGGAGTTCAAATTAGTCACCTGACCATGAAGATAATTACTATTAGCAGAAATTTATAATGCCTTTTTTAGAGTAGATGACCTCCTCATAATTATAAATAAAATTGTTATTAGTATGCCATATAAATTTGAATATTTCAACATTTTAAAGAACTTAAGGACTTTGAAACCCTATATTTTAGTGCTAAACTTGAGACTTCCATACTTATCCCAGTTTTTAATTGCTTTATTCCCCCATCATTTCTCTTTTGTTCTCTACTCTAAATGACTCAGATATCTCTTCCTTTTCTGTTCTTATTTTTTATTGAGAAACACAAATGAAAGTATAAGTAGTTCCTAATTAAGTAGTGCCAATGGTCTCTTTAGTAATTTTTGATAGAAAATTAAATAAACACTTGTAATTAAATTACTCTTAATAAGTAAGATTAAAAGCCACTATTTTGCCAGAAAGGAGGCTGCTATTTTCCTTACTTTGCAGAAATGTACTAATGATGCAAAATGTCAGGAAAAGTCCTTAGCTGTGGTTTTAGTATAGTCGTTCAGTTAGTATCTATTTTTTTTCCCTTCTGGCATTAATATATGTTCTTATGTATAAAACTAGATTACTCAAAATATAACTGGCAGTATTCCAAATGTCAGCCCTTAAGTGCTAGTCCATGTAGAGAACGAAACAGATTCCCAATATTTCTAGATGAATCAGTCTTTAAATATCATTCTCCCAAAAATACATATATTGTGTATAAAAATCGCACAATGGCCTCTTAATAAACATCTACAAAACCTTGTTTTATTGTTAAGAGATCAGAAGTATGGAAAGTGGAAAAATCAAGTTGAGTGTTGTAAGAGAGAGTAAAAATAACTTCATGGATATGATTCATCTGTAATTGGATGAAATTGTTTTTTAATCAGTAATAATTTCACCAAATAGTAAATTTTTTCCCAACATACTTATAGAAAGAAGCTTCCTTTCTTCACTTTCTTAGACTGCAATATGAGATAGCAGTTCAAAATTCAAACATAGTGGTTAAAACTAAATAGGTTTGTGAAAAGATGGACCTGAGATTGCATGTAGGTTTTTAAGCTAGATCACATGCTTGCAAATATGTGATTAAGTCTGGAGGGTGGTAGGTTTGTTGTTCTTTGCAAATTTGTTTCATAATCCAACTTGATGTCCTGGGTGCATCATGTGATGACAGGCTAACTGCTGCTTGACCAACTTCATGCTAAATTACATGTAACACCTGATGGCTGATGTCGTCTTTGTGTGTTTTCCTGTGAAGCCAGCTTGATTTAAAAGCTATCTGCTTTAGAGATAACCAGTGGAAAAGAAAATTTATAACAGGCTTTAAACTGACACAACAGAGTAATGGCTGGTTGTGAGGAGCGTATGTGAGCAGCCTTGAATGGGTAGCATCCAGTCGTAAAACCCCTATTCAGATTTGAGTGATTTTTTTACTTTCAGAGGTAGCTCTAATGGAGTTAGAGAATCCATATTTAAAAATATGAGCCTCCATGACTGGGATCCATAATATAATACATTGTCTTTGTACATACATGGTAGTAACATGAAGTTTACTTTAGTATCTTTTGTACCTGTTAATTAAAATATTCAAAACTAGGTATACTTTAAAAGTGTGTTTTTCTGAAATGAAGTCCCTTCTGAAGTTCCCTTTCCTGGGTTATCAAAAATCTGTATCTCTTTAAATGCTATCAGCAGCACACCTTGACATACAAATTTTCATGTTATGTCACTGTCTTTATTCCTGCAGACACTTCAGTTCAGATACTGTTAATCCTTCCATCAAATCATTGCTGCGTGGCAAGTCCAATTGTGCTTTCTGTCTGTTTTTCTTTGCTTACCAGCACTGCGTCCTTGCAAGTTACCATCAAGAAGAGCCCTAATTTTCACAATCGCATGCATTGACACTTGCTATTTGGTAGTCTTGTATTATATGGTCTTGATTATGGCTTGTGACTGATAATTTTCAGTCACTAAATGTCTCTGCCTAATGTTTCAGTGTTGGTGAGGGAGGTATGTAAAATTTGCTCCTGTGTTGACAATGGGAAATATGAGAATTATTTTTAAAAGGGCTTAGGCATCTTTGACACCATTAAAAACCAAAGCCATTTAGTATTTTTAGCACCTGTGTCCATTTGAAAACAGACTTAAGTCTTCCTAGTGCTTTAAAAGAAAATATTATCCCTTGATGCAAGTGTAATCCTGCTGCTTGGTCAGTCATACTGTCCTCAGTCATTGCTATAGAAGCTAAGCCAGATTTGACAGTAAATCTCTAAAACTTAAATTCATATGAAAATAACATAAAAAATGTTTTAACTTTTTTTTTTTCATTTAGACTATATTTCTATATGAGAACCTCAATAACACTTTTTTAAGACTGCTTGCCTAAAGCAGTTAATTCTATGGATAGGGTTTTGGAGGTTTTTGACCCAACACATCATATAGTGTGTGCCGTGTGTGTCGTTGTCGTCGTCCCATCCCCGTCCCCCCGTATTAGGAGACTAAAATAAGCTTCAAACGTAGTCATGGTGTGTAGAATGAGTAAGGAAAGGAAGAGGAAAATAATATTAAAAAATTAGTAAAACAACCTACTGAGAACAGTGTTTAATCTGTCTTCATACTAGAAGTTGCCTTATTATGAAATGAGGATGAAGGAAATGGACATTATGGTTAGAATTCTAGTTCCATGATAATAGTTGTGGGTTTGTTTTGTTGTGGTTTTTTTTTAGATATACTCCACTTGATTATGCCTTGCTTGGTGAACACCATGAAGTGATTCAGTTCATGCTAGAACATGGGGCTCTGTCTATAGCTGCCATACAGGACATCGCTGCTTTCAAAATTCAGGCTGTCTACAAAGGATACAAAGTTAGAAAGGCTTTTCAAGAGAGGAAGAATCTTCTAATGAAACATGAACAGTTGAGAAAAGATGCTGCTGCCAAGTAAGTCTGAGACTTGAAATCTACTCCAGCAAATAGACATTTGTCATAAGTTTGTGTATACCGGTGTATGATTTTATTTGTTACTTATCATCATTTATTGTTCCTCTTAGTAAAATTCATGAAACTGTGAGAAGCTTATAAAGGATTTTTTTTCCATATACCTATAGATTGAAATTATTTTCTAGATAATCCCAAATTAAATAACAAGCTTTATATAATATACAAGAACAAGTCAAAATACCAAAATCTGAGAAACTAGCATGTTAGCATCCATGAATCTTTAACTGACATTCTGTATGATGATAAAAAGGCTGGGAAAACATTTATCACTCTAAGGTAATGGAATTAATTATTGACTTATCAAGTCTTTGATATCAGTTTTGAGAAGAAATTAGTAAGTAGATGAAGAAAAAAAACAAAACAGGAAAAGCCTGACTTAATAAGGCTTAACTTAACTGTTTCACAGGGGAGGTTGTGCTTTTGTAGGAAACTGAACTCCTGGATTTTATTTGCAGCTTCTGTCTTGGCAGTATCATTCTCTGCACTTACATTTTCTGCTCTTGAATTAGAGCGTTACCATGAAATCATTGTATTATATTATAGGTAACTAACACATGCAATGCAAATAGTTATTTGTAAGACGTGTAGGTTATGACTGCGTTTCTACTTTATTTAAATGAGGTAATGGTAGCAAAATGGTGAAATTCTAAAATCAGAAGGTACATAAATGATCATCAAAATACTTCGCTTTCTTGGGCTTTATCCTTCAGATTCATAATATGAAGAAGAACAAATTAGCACCTGGTTTCTCTTGAAGAAATCTGATTCTGGATGAAAAAATGTAACAGTGTGAAAGATTTCTGCATGATTTCATAGTATTATTTCTGTAAAGAGAGGTCATATGAATAAATACACAACATAATTATTGTACCTAGAAGTATTTTTGTTGCATCCACCTATCATAGACAAAGTCAGCTGCACTCTGCTCTATTTCAAATTCGGTAGTTTGATGTTCTGCATAACTGGCCAGTCTGACCTTCATTGGGTTTGAATGCTACTGCTATACTGGTTAATAATTGTTAATACCCAGTAAGAACCAAAGCTAGAAATATCAAATAACTAATCTCTTGATCACATCTTTAGATCTGAAAGTTGTAACTAGCAGCCCTCCTACTATTTGCCTTTTCTGCTGAAGTCAGTAGAAGTCAAACCCATGCATGGAGAAGCTGCCTTTGAAAATATCCCAAGTATCTTATGTATTTATTTTTAATTTGGAGAACTCTGCTTCTTGCTGTGTGGTCACAACTGACTTTACCAAATGAGGTAATTTTAGTCTTCGTGATGACAGTCATTTTTAGAAGAATCCGTGATACCCCATCTAAAAGATTAAATGAGAAACGATTGCCTCATGGAAATTTGGGGGTGTTCTTATAATTGTTTTCCTTTGTGAATTTCTTATGTACTTTCTGAAACTTACTAAGCTGTTGTTGATTTGTTTGAACACAATAGAAACAAAGTCTGTGTACCAAATACCATAAAAACAGAATTAAAATACAATTGGAGTGTACAAGCAAATCAAGTTGTCACATAACAAATTTTATTTAATTGCAATTTTATGATCTGTAATAAACTGAAGGGGACATTATGTTGTCATCATCCTGCATACCCATCTGTGCATTCCACAGCTAAAATTGGCTAGGGTTTTGCTACATACAAAAAACTAATATCCCTACTGATGTTTAAAAATCTGCTCTCCAGATAAAGGTAGACATTATGTGGGGATCCAGAATGATGGTGAACTTCTAGATTGAACACCACCCCCCCCCCCAACTATTTCAGTGTATGTATTTAAAACTTGTTTTGTAATATGTTACTTTAGAGAGTCTCACTAATATAAATCATTCCTAAGTCTGCATGTTTTTAATTAGTCTGTTCTTTTTCTTCCCCCACCCTGTCCCACCCCTTAACAACAAGCCAACCAACATCTTATACCTGTATTGTTTTCTGGTAAAGTTACATTCACTCTATTCAATGCCTGTGAAATATTTCTGTACAAATATCTTCTCCCATGTGGAACAAACCTATATCAAAGAAATAGTAATTTATAAAATGAAGATTGATGCAGGCCAAAACAATATGCACACTATTATGTCATGGAGCAAAAAGATGTATCAGGAGACCAATTGGGATAAGTAGGGAATCCATGACAGAGCTCGAATGCAAAAAGGCAGTATACAGGAGGTGAAAGCAGGGACGCGCTGCAAAGGAAGAGTGTAAAAGCGTTGCTTGAGCATGTAGGGATGGTGTCAGAAAAGCCAAAACTCAAATGGAGTTGAGGCTTTCAAGGTATGTCACAGGTAACAAAGTGAGTTTCTGCCTCTATGTTAGTAGTAAAAGGCTGAGCAAGGAAAATGTGGGCCTGTTGCTGAATGGTGCGAGTGATTTAGTGACAACAGATGCAGGTATGGCAGAAGTACTCAATGCCGCCTTTTCCTCAGTCTTCACCAAGAAGGTCTCCCAGGCTTCTGTGCTTGGAGAAGTGGTTCAAGGAGGAGGAGAACTGCCAGCTGTCAGTGAGGATTAAGTCAGGGATCGCTTGAGAGAACTCAGCCCAGACAAGTCCGTGGGACCAGATGGGTTGCATCCAAGGGTGCCAAGAGAACTAACTGATGTCCTTAAAAGACCACTTTCCAACATCTTTGAAAAGTCACAGAGGCCAGGGAAGGTCCCCAATGAATGGAGGAAAGCAAATGTTGCACCCAACTTCGAAAAGGGCCAAAAGAACAATCTGGGGAACTGCAGACTGGTTGGCTTCACTTTGTTCCCTGGGAAACTTGTAACAGACGTAAGGTGAAACAGCAGAGATTTTGACTGGAAATAGAATTTTTTTCACCCCTGGGACAATCGACCAGTGGAACGGGTTGCCCAGAGAGGTTGTGTGGTCTCTAGCCTTAAAGGTTTTCAGGACCCAACTGGATAAAACCCTGAACAACCCAGTATGACCTCATAGCTGATGCTTTTTTGAGCAGAATATTGGCCCTGATAACTTCCTGAGATCCCTTTCTATGATCATTTGGAAGAGGGCAGTGTTGATGGGATGTATGAGCATTAAGCATTTTAACAGCCAGAAATGTGCCAATATAAGAGGTGCTCTTCTTCAGTGGGAGGGAAAGTAACTGATTATTAATAGGTGGGAGGGAGAACCTGGCAGGAGGGAAGTAGTGCTTTAGGAGAGCAGCACAGAGGCAATCTAGGAAGGAGGCATTTAAAAAACAGTCAGACTACATGCACGTAAGATGATGGGTTTCTAAAACTTTTTTACAAAGAGGCTTTTGTTTTACTTTTTACAAAATCAGGTCTTTAGGAAAATAATATTTAAGAGTTTAAAGCATATTCGGAGAAAATTGATGTCCAGTATATTGGGTTTTGAACGGGCTGCAGAACTTCTTAATCACTTATTCACCTTCCCTTTGAATTTCACAGAATAAGTTCCTGAATCCATACTTCCGTTTTTTACTAAGTCTTCTGGATTTCATTCTGACCAGTTGGAGGAAACTGTTTGAGAATGTGGGTACGAAAGGGAAATGGATTAAAGTGAGTAAATAACTCATAGTATTTAGGAAGAGAAGAACAGCAAGAAAATGAAACAGTTCAATTAAACAGCCTTCAATAGATTTAGAAAAATGTTCTAGCAGCAAGGGAGTACAAGCAGATTATGAGGTTCTTCAAAAAACTGGTAGTAAGGCCTGCATGCTGAGAAAAGATAGAAAGTGTAGCAAGAGAGAAAATAATGAGCTCTTCAGCAACTGAAAAGGGAAAGCACATAGTGGAAATTTGGTGCAATAACTAAAATTGAGGGCAATAATAACATACAATGATAAAATTAAATAAGCGGAGGTGCAAAATAAGAACAACTAGCAAGGGATGTGAGGTATCACAATAAATCATTGTAAACATACACATTGTAAAAGGAGGAGCAAAGAAAGAGTCGGTCCACAAGTGATGCTAAGAAGGCTGAAGTGTTCTATGTCTTTTTGCTTCAGTCTTCCTTAAATGTCAAATTATGTCCACTAGCAAATGGAATTCACACTAGTAACAAAGGGCAGCAATGCAGGCTAAAATACCGAAACAACAGTTTAGAGACTAATCGGGTGAGTGAGATGCTTTCAGATCGGCTTAGCCTGACAAAATTCATCCTGAGTTGTTTAGAAAACTGGGTGATACAATCTTAAAATGGTTACCCTTCGAAACTTTAGGAGGACCAGTGGGACTAGAGAATTCATGAAATGAGCAAAGTGTCTGCATTCTCAAAGGGGAAGAAGGGGAGTCTGTAGACCTATAAACGTCAGTCCCAAGAACGACAGAATTGTTGAGGTTGGAAAGGACCTCTTGAGATCATCTACTCCATCCCTGCCCCTGCTCAAACAGGGTCAGCTAGAGCAGCTTGCCCGGGACAATGTCCAGTCAGGTTTTGAATATCTGTGCAAATGGAGACTCCACAACCTCTCTGGGCAACCTGTTCCAGTGTTTGACCACCCTCACAGTAAAAAAAGTGTTTTCTTGTGTTCAGATAGAAATTAATGAGTTTTAATTTATGCTTATTGCCTGCTGTCCTGTCAATGGGTGCTACTGAGAACAGCCTGGCTCCATCTTCTTCATTCCCTCCCATCAGGTATTTATAGACATAGGTGAGATTCCCCCCTGAGCCTTCCGTTGTCCGGGCTGAATAGTCCTAGCTCTTCTAGCCTCTTTGCATATGAAGGATGCTCCAGTCCCTTAAGCTTCTCCCTGGCCTTTCACTGGACTCATTATAGTAACTCCATTCCTTTCTTATCCTGGAATGAGTAATCAAACTTCTATGTTTCTGGAACATAACAAGGCAAGAAATAATGGCTGGTCTGAATTTGCTAAGAACAACTTATATCAAACTAACTCAAATTTTCTTTTGTGACAGAATAACAAGTTTTGTGGCCATGCAGGAACAGTAGCTGTCATTCAAACTTGCCTGAAGTTTTCATACTTTTTCATGTGTCATTCTCATTAGTAAAGTAGGGCAATGTAGCATGAATTAAACTGCTATTAGATGGGTAAAAACTGCTTGGAATAACATATGCAAAGAGTAATTCTTAATGGTTCAACTTTAAACTGGAAGTGTATATTGTTGAGAATTTCACATAAATCCATCTTGAATCTGATACTATGCAGTATTTTCATTTAAAAAGTAAAATGTTAAATTTACAAATGGCACCAAGATGCAGAAGACTGTAATCACATTGAAGACTAAATTAGAAATCAGAATGGTGTTAAAATACACATGAGAAATGATTGAGGAAAAAATAGGTAGTTAGGTAAGGACAAATGGACTGCTTTACACATTTGGGAAGACCAATCAGCATAGGAATACTGGACAGAAATTAACTGTCGTCTTAGCATTTTTGTTAAGGGCTATCTCTTAAAAGATTGTAGTAGAGCAGAAGCTGAACATGTCGTGAGTGAACAGTGTCATGCTTTTAAAAACAAGCATCATACTAGATTGTATAGCAGGAGGCGGCTCTTTATACAACATGAAATATAACTCCTCTTGGTCCAGATAAAGCTTCAGCAATAGTAGAATCATACCTGCAGATCTATTTTCTAATATGATTTTTTAAGTAATTTTTTTTTTTTGCAAGGATAACTTTAAAAATGCTCTCCAGGCACAAGGACATGTTCTAAATTTAAAACGTCTTCCGCAGAGTAGATACAAAAAGCAAAGTGTTCTTAACAGAATAGAAAATGTTGGATTCATTTTAGCAGGATCAAAAATTCAAAGCATCTCTGTGTCTTCACAAATGCGTAAGGCTGAAACTGTTCCTTTCCATCTGCTAAAGGCTCAGTTTCCGTTCCCTCACTTTTGTAATGAAATACAAATTTATGACCATTCAGGACAAAATTCTGTTGCAATTGTAGTGGAAAATGTTGGCTTGCCAGCTTTGTTATCACTATCGAGCTGTAACTGTCTAACTTTAGAGCCCAGATTTGGATCCTGTTGAGTCACCAGAACCTCCTGACAATTGACTGAGAGCCCTTAGGTTAGGAACTCGTCTACTTCCTTTACTTGTTCATGAAACCTAGTCTCTCAACTTAGACAACAGTAAAACCTGGAAATTTTTATTTATTAGATATCCTTCTTTGTAATGCAAACTGAATTTCTGACTAAATAAAGCAAAAGACAAGGGGAGGTTCATAAGTATTCAGGAGTCTGTTAATTAACTAAGCTCTACTGTGACAATTAGGAAGATGGTCTATGAATAGGGAGCTTCGAAATCCCTTCCATTTATTATTTTGTCGGTTTAATCTGGAAAATTAGCACACAAACAAGACCTTTTTAAAAAAATCCCCTTTTATTTCTTAGTTTTTGGTCCTGAGTCATTTCAATAACTTTACAGTTGGTATGTTGCTGAAGTTAATGTTTTGAGTTAATCTGCTCATCCAAAGAGTGCAGGCCACTCTGGCTTGATGGTGTACTACACAACCCGTCTCACACTTTCTTTTTTTAATAACCTGAATGGAGGATAATGGTAATAGGCTGCTTGATTCTTGTGAAGAAAAGAAAATGACTATTCTGTGAATAGTAAGATCTGATTTATCAGCTCAAACGGTAGAGTAATGGCAGTGAGATCCATACTGTACACGAGACAGACATCCCCACATAGTCCAGTTGTGGAATGCCAATATTATTTGAAACTAGCCACTTTTTTCCATGCCAGAGGGAATACTGAACCTCAGGCTGCCAGGAGTGTATTTTTTAAATCAATTAGCAGCTTTTCAGGTACAAAGTTCAATCAGCTGCTTCTGCGGAGCGTACTTGATAAGATAGTACTGACAGATAAAGTTAGGTCTTCTCCCTGGCAGCTCACACTGAAATGACATATACTGGCATTGATACGACTCACAGGAACTGAGGATGGCATGCTGCATAACTAACCTGTCATATGCTGTGCTGTGAGCTCATGTGTCAACAGTCTGCAAACTATGTTGTAGCATTGGAAGCAAGTTAAAATATCAGGCAGTTACATGATACGACATTTACCACCTGTCCATTCCAACAGGAAAATTGTCACTTCATCTTACAACCAGTGCTTAATTTATAAAAACAAATTCAATGGTAGGTAGGTATGTAATGTTTGCTGTGTGCTATTGGGTTTATTCTGCTTTGTAGGAAAAAGAATTTAAAAGCTGAAGTGCAATGATATCCCACTGTATTTCAAAATAAGCTGCAAAACTTTATTCAACAGATGTGCCTTTCCTAACCTTGTCCAAAATTCTCTTTTATATCTACACCATTTAAGAGATGCATGACTTCTTTCGTTTTTGAAAACCGAATGTCATAATTGCAATGGCATACTATGTGCACAAAAGTTTTTTTAATTCACATCTTGTATTTTCAGTATTTATCATTTGTATAACGTATACTCTATTTATTTAAAATAATTATCTACCAATGATAAATATATACCAGCAAGTTAGTACCAGTAGCTAGTTTGAAGTTGGTTTATAATTATCTGTATTAATTATGACACAAGTAAGTATGAAACATAATTTTCAAAGAGATGACATCTTTTATTTAAGTTTTCTGATTTTCAAATACAGTGCATTGCATTACTACTTATATTAAAGTCTTGTTCATTACTAATTAAAAACATAGTTATTAGTATCATATTTCTTGTCTTCTGGCACCTCTTCAAAATCCTGCTTTTAATTTTTTCATTTTATTTATAAAAAACCTAAATTTCATTGTTTTCAATGAGGGAAACTCAGTTTAGGCCACTGCAAATTGAATGGGCAGCTGGCTGATAAGGACTGTACCGTCATTAGGCTGTAGCTGCAAGTCAGTTGTTCACTTTGGATCAAGCTAAGATACTTCAATGCAATAGGTGTCCCTTTCTCACAAAAAAGATGCTATAGTCAAGGTTTTATTGTGGCAGTGTCAGGTTTCTAGAGAGGAATGTGTTCAAGTTAGATACATGCTCCCAAGATTTTGTCTTTGGAATTCTTATGGTATTGACTATAATTACAGGAAACGTGAAGAGGAAAGTAAGAGAAAAGAAGCTAAGCTACAGAAAGGGATGCAGAACGTGGAACAAAATAGGTTTCGAGTACAACAGAATCCTGCGAATCGAGAGAAGACTACCAGCATCTCACAGTTACCTAATAAACCAATCGATATACAGAATAAGAGACCTCTGTCCCTCAATGCTTCACAAATTCAACCAGGGAGAAACAGTAGAGGTTCACCTAACCCTTGTCACAACAAAGGGACACCAAAGGAGAGTTGCCTGTCAGCAGAGCCTCAGAGTGAAGGTCATAAAATCAGGCAAGGTTTGTAATCTTTTTTATTTGTCCTGATGATCCTTTTTGTCCATGTCTGGGAGTGTTTTATATATAGGACCTGTTTCATCTTTCTATCATTTCTTACTCTTTCATTAAGCAATTTATTTAAGCAATTCATGTAGGATAGAGTTAGATACAGATTCTTTTACTGTGTGTTCTGTCAACTTAAGTAGTCAAAAATACCTGTATATACAGTGTCTGTAAAAATACCTAAAATATGTGAGAACAGGTTGTTGGTGGTACTTCTATTCCTTGAACTGTTTGGAGAAAATGAGATTAAAGATATTTGGCCTATGTGTGGGATACTTGAAGAAGGTTAATGGAGAAATGGTAACTCTTGTTTTTAAACGAAGTTAAAATGAGGATAAAATTGTTTTAAGTGACATCTCTAGCATATAGAGGAAGCTGTTCAGTCAGCTTCATTCTGTGTAAGAGGGTTCTCCTATGATTTGTCTCTGAAGTCTTGTTGACAACACTCTAGGTTATTTTTTGAGAAGTGAGACTGTTTTTAGAAATTGTACTATGAAACAGCATGTCAAAGCTCTTTGTTACTTTTCTTGCCCTGCTGCACTCTTTCAGTTCTGCCTGTAAATCCATCATTGATTTATCATCATTTCTTGACCATTCCTATATAGTTTTGCAAGATACACGTTTTAATAATATTTCAATCAGTTCTGACTGCAGCCAGTTATAGGAGCCTATGGCTTAAACCTTTCAAAACTGGTGATGTTAAAGCACCTTTGTTACCATTAGAAGCAAAAATTGGGTAAGTAGTTTATTTAAAGTAAATTGCAAGAACTCCTTCTCAGATGTAAAATTATTGCTAATTCTTCTGGAAGTTCTGCTAATCAGAATATTATAAAAATCCAAAAGAAAAGAAAGTCAAAGAGCTGTTCCTACTGAATCATTTTACCTAGATATCTTTAGTTTTTATAAGGAAATGTCTTGGTAAACAGAATACTTGACTATATTGTCATAGTAAAAGCAGACATATATATCTTAGCCTAATATATACTATGGTAGCTAAGTAATGATAAACAAAGGTGTTAAAAATTCTAGCAAGCTTTACCTGCATGTGTATTAACTTTATATTAATTAAAATATTCAGATGGCAAAGTAAAACATGTAAGAATAATCAGAAACAGTGGTAGCCAAATGAAAAATGGATAGTTGTAATGAACATAATGAGGAGAAATTGGTAAGTGTGGAGAAAAGGGAAAGGAGAAAGAAAGATGTGAGGAGGATTACAACAGTGAAGGGGGGAGAAGAGAAGAAGGACAAAGAAACTATAAAAGAGGAGCAAACAGCCTTTTCTTTTACTGACTGCAGTATCCATTTTTAGCCAAAATCTTCCATTGGTTATGGCAATGGAAACTGCATTGCATCAGTCAGACCCCTACTGTTTCTTGGAACAAATATAATGGTTTTGCACTGAGAGAATGACCTAAGGAAGTAGGTAGTAGGTTGTCCATGGGAAACATGGGCTATAGAGTCAAACTGACTACAGAGATCAGGACTGAATTTGCCAAATTTTGTGCAGAGGATTCTAATATTGATACTTATATTTGAAAAATCGCATTTATGTTCTGTTGTCTACACCACCCTTCACAGTAACCTAGGGAAATCAAACCAGCAGCAAATGCTAGCAGCCTGTAGGTTGGACTTTTGATTGAAGGCTTCCCTGAAGTTGGAGATTTCCTGATGTAGCTATGCCAAAATAATTTTTCCATGGTGATGGTTCTACAAGTAAAATTTTAAAGTCATATAGGCTATTGCCTGGAGGTTTTTTGCTTTTCAATATATCTTTAAAAGCAGAATATAATTTCTGCAAAAGATAGAATTTTAATTTTAAATAGAAAATTATTTGCTATTGTTTATTATCTTTCTTCACCATGAGTGTTGAAAATGAAGAGAACAAAGCTCTTTACTCAAGGTTCCTCTGAAAACACGTAACGTGTCTACTTCTTCTACAGCCAGACCAGTTTACTTTCAGAGATTGTAAAGAAGGTCCCCTCTTGCCCAGTCCAAAAAGCCTGTGTTTGAAATAAAATGCTGTTCCATTTTTAGGCATGCATTGTTTGAAATGATGCCAGGAAAGTTGATGCAGCAAGGATCAAATCATCAAGTTCTTTAATCAGTTCTCATTAGGTGTTTTAATCCTCTTGTGAACAAAACTTTAATGGACTTCATAGGACATTTTGTTGGAATTAAATATAAATTTACATCCTGTGGGCTGTGAAAACTGTGATTTAGTTGGCGGATCTTTTCTGATCTGTTCTCCACAGAGAAATCCTCTTTCCTATGTATCTCATTTGCCTTAACTGTAGTGCAAACAGGTTAAGTTCTTTTTTTGTGCTCTGTACTTGTTATTGCTCAGTCTTCCTATCTAAGAAAGTTTATTTCAACCTCAAAAGATGAGCTAGGATACTTAAATTATGGGTTTTTTCCATTATCCAGTTACCCAGTTGTTCAGATTGGGAAGTTTGCACGCACTACTTAAATGTCTTATGGTTGAAGTAAAAAAGCATTCTACATGCTGTACGTGCAAACCAGGTAGCAGGTTTTGGTGAGTTCAGAATGACAAGGCCTTTTTTAAAAAGCTGTGTTCTTTTACCTTGTTGAGAGATCAAAATAGTGTTGTAACAGTGCCAGAAATTTCATATGTTTGAACTGATGGTCAGCCCTATACCATTTGTATTGATGGCACTGGCAGTTTTTTACTTGGCTTCATTGGGAGTGGTATTATGCCCATAGAAATCTTGACATCAGAAGAAACATTTTTTTAAATTGTCTATTCCCCTGATGTAACACAAGAGAGAGGGGATTTCTTTCTCCATTCTGGGAGATTAAAATAATATATCAAAATAGTTAAGAAATCATTAATTGAATTAATACTATATTAAAATATATTAAAATAATAGAATTTTTTTTCCCCTGTTCCAGAACATACAGGGCTATCTACCCATATGAAAAACATGTATAAGTTAGAGTAGCCTCTCAGCCCATGCTGACCTATCACTATGTTAAATCTTCCGTGTTGGAGACATCATTGATGATAATCATTAGTTTCTTCTGTGTAATCTGTTAATGTGCCATCTTCTGTTATCCAGTTTACAGTGTCCTGTAAAGGCATTACAGTGACGATAAATATAGCATGGTTTCACCAGGTTTTGGATGATACAGAAGATTTTCTTTGATTCCAGTTGTCCTGGTTTTGGCTGGGATAGAGTTAACTTCCTTTCCAGTAGCTTGTGTAGTGCTATGTTTTGGATTCAGTATGAGAAGAATGTTGATAACACACTGATGTTTTCAGTTGTTGTTAAGTAGTGTTTAGCCTAAGTCAAGGATTCTTCAGCTTCTCATGCCCAGCCAGCAAGAGCTGGAGGGGCACAAGAAGTTGGGAGGGGACACAGCCAGGGCACCTGACCCAAACCGGCCAAAGGGGTATTCCATACCATGTGACGTCATGCCCAGTATATAAACTGGGGGGAGTTGGCCGGGTGGGACGGATCGCTGCTTGGGAACTGACTGGGCATCGATTGGCGAGTGGTGAGCAATTGCATTGTGCACCACTTGTTTTGTATATTCCAATTCTTTTATTATTATTCTTGTCATTTTATTATTGTTGTTATTATCATTATTATTTTCTTCCTTTCTGTTCTGTTAAACTGTTCTTATCTCAACCCACGAGTTTAACTTTTTTTCCCAATTCTCTTCCCCATCCCACTGGGTGGGGGGAAGTGAGTGAGCAGCTGCCTGGTGCTTAGTTGCTGGCTGGGGTTAAACCATGACACAGTATATCAAAGATCTCTTTGTTTTCTTTTTCCCCTCTTACCTATGCTTTAGCACCCTGTCTTTTTGTTACATTTCATCATATCTGGTCTATTTTCTCATCTTCCTGTTAGTTTCAAAACAAAATGGAAGCTGGATGGTATATGGGAGGTTTTCAGTTTTGCACTCCAGTCTAGCCTCTGAGTCATCCTCACAAGAGTGTTTAGAAGCAGTTCTCACACAGCAGCAAGGGAGAAATGGGAAGGACTTCATCAGTTGATTTAGGATGTTGAGGAAAATACTGAGAAGCCAAGCACTCTGGGTTTCCTGGGTCAGTGGGTTACCCTGTCTGTCACCAAGTGCCAGGATACAGGGTGGCTAGAGCAGAAGTTTAGCAAATAAGCTTAAAACAGTGGCGGTCTGTTTTGGTGTCTTCACTGGAATGAGCAGGTGTGTTCAGGGGGCTGCATTCCTGCGCCACATGGTGAGCTGGTTTCTTTGGAGAACAGCAGTATATTCAGGTAGGTGAAGAAATAGTTTCTCTCTGTGAACTTTTTTTAGACATCTAACTCAAATGTAGTGTGAAAAATATTTGTAGAACAGTCAGCAAATGAAGAAGTTTGGGACTGTACTGTTACAGGCAACTATGTCCTCTTCTGATTCTTCCTGCTTACACATTTTTTTCATTTAAGTAAATCCTAGTGTGCCTCAAAGGTAACTGAGCAAAAAAATTAGAGACAAACTGTGTTTTGCTGGATCAGAGACTGAATGTTGGTTTCCATTTCTCTGTCTAAAGATTCATTGAGGAAACGCATCAAAAGCAAGTCAAGTTGTGTCCATTTCCATTGTGGTAAAGCAAAAGAGGGAACAAAAGTTGAAGTGAAACATCAGGTTGCAGCTGCTACAGAACTGGATGGAGAAAAGCACAAGGAGCACACTGTCGAGGCAACGGGTACTTGTGCTCGGAGGAGCAGAAGGCGTACTACTTCTGCTTGTAGGACTGCTAGTGTTGGAGAAAAATTAAGAGATCAAACTCAGTCTTCATCTGGCAACAGGGACCATTGTGAAGGAACGGCTGTGTTCTTCTGCAATGTCAGTTGTACTGGTGGAATTGGAAGAAACTTAAAGCAGTGCGAAGCTGCTTCCAAAGGCAAAAGGCATCAGCAGAAATCCAGAAATAAAGAGGTAAATGATGAGCGATGTTCACCAGCTGGCTCTAGTAGACCAGGAAGTGCCAAAACAGTATTTGTAAACACCAGAAATTACAGTGTGCATGCTGTAGAACAAACTAACAAAGTGGGAAATAATGAATTAGCAAAAAAGGCCTCCCCTTTATTGTCTGCTGAGGCAGAACCTACCGGAACTGTGCCAAGAAACCCAGCAGTGTGTTCTGCTCCTGATGACAGCTTAAACTTGGAAAAAACAGGCGTAATTGGATCCAGGAATGCAGATGATCAGTTATGTTCTGTTGCATGGCAAAGTACAAATATTGAACTAATCCCTTTAGAGATTCGAATGCAGATAATAGAAAAAGAAAGAAAAAGAAAAGAGCTGTTTCGGAAGAAGAACTATGCTGCTACGGTCATACAGAGGACATGGAGAAGGTAAGACTACTGTTTCAGTAGCTAGAGAAGTGAGATACATGTAAATGTAAATTAAATTAGGCTTGTGGGCAATACGCTTTATTTGGTCTTTCTGCTTACAACATTACCACTGCTGAATCAGGAATTTAATAATCCTTCACCAAACAAGCGGAAGTAGGTTTCAGTCACTTAGAATTACATTAGTAAGTTCATAAAAAGTGCAAGGTAAGTGATGACTTAATAATTGAAGAAGTTATTAAACTTCCATTTCAAGCACTGATACTTCTTTAGAGAGTGCAAATCAACATTTCCTTAAGCCTAGAGTTCACTGCTCTTGTGTTCGTTAGCAGAATTGCACATGTAGGGGTACAGGGCTTTTCCTGAAAAGTTTTTTGTAACCAGACCCTTCACCACTACTTAGTTACATATTTGAAATTGTATTCTGACCTGACTTTTAACTGGATAACCAAACCACAAGAGGTTTGGAAGCTTTGGAAGTTCATTGCCAAAACTTGAAGCTAACCTGAATAACTTGATTGAGCAGGACCAACTGCTGTACAGAAGAGGCAGACAGGAGAGAGTGAGATGTCCCAGTGTTCGCTTTCCATTGTCTGCTTTCATGAACGCATGAGTTTCAACCTCAGAAATACAGTCATTCTTGATGTATGTGCTCCTTAATATTTAATTTCTTATCAAAATTGACAGGAAGAGTATGGCAGCTGTAGGTGTAGGATATATTATGTACATATTTTTTTATTTCCTATTTTTATTGAAATTTTCTTCAGTTTTTATGTGGATGCAGAAAACCATAAATTGCTGATTTTTACTAATAACTGATCTTTCCAGGTCTCTCACTAGTTTAAGTTCCATATATCTTTTAATATTTCTTAGTATTCAGTTAAAGAAAAAATAACGAGGAAATTCATTTGAGAGCTCAACTCTCACACCCTGTGGTATAGTTCAGTAGTGATGCAAAAATTGTTCCCCCAACGAAACTGTATCAAAGGGAGCAGCTGGTGGATGGCTGGGAGCATACAGAGTGTAGTAGCATCCCTGGGAAACCTGCAAGTTTCCTGCAATAACAGAATCAGGTCTTAATGCCCAACTGCCTGCAGAATAAACGCTGAGTCACTGGTAGACCTGCCTTCTTCTGGGTCATGCTGGAAGCTTTGGTTCCCTTGCAGAGAAATTTGGAGGGGCTGTTTCTTCCCCTTGCTGTGCCAGGAGCCAAGTACTAGCGGTCTTCCTAGCGCAGGGTAGCATCTGCATCCAACCGGCTCTGCATCCACACGGAGCAGAGGGGAGCACGCAGGAGCTGGAGCATCAGGGGCTGCTCTCTTTGTCACGCATCCAGCTGCAGGAGGCAGCCAGCCTGGGCTGTTCAGCCACTCCAGTAATGTCCTCTGGGATGCATCAAGCAATGCCAGGACCAAAAGTTAAGAGAGAACAGTTCTGAATACTTACTGTATAAGCCTGCTGTTTTGACAAGGAAAGATCTTTTTGCCAAGTACCACGTAGATCCGAAAAGCTAAAATAGAGGCATGAGGTTGTGCTGCCTTCTTTCAGTGGTGCTTCCAGGCTTAAAAATCCCGTTTCTTACTTTGCAAGGTGGAGTGTTACCTGTGTTCCCTATTGTACAAAACACCAGGTAGCTAAGAGACAAGTATTACTAGCCACTTGTTTGTGGAGTTCTGAGAACTGGTATTTCTCATTGCTTTTTACAGTTAACTTACGAAGTCCAAAGAAGTCTCGTCTTCCTCAGAAAGAGCTGACGCTGCCCATTACTAGGGAAGGGACACCGGACCAGACACCCCATGGTCCGAGCTGGCAGTGCATTTGTTCCTAAACTGAAATGTGGCCATTTTAACATTTGTGTTGGCTCAGCAAATACTTCTGTTTGCTGCAGCTCTTTTACTGATCAGTCTAAATAATTCCAAGCATGAGGTTGGATTTACAGTCCAGTAATATTCCAGGCTATCTCTTCACTGTTGTTGGAATATAAAAGCTACACTGGCTTTTGTGAGTACATTCCTATTCCAGTGAAAAGTTAATATTTTGGAACTTAGTATTTTAAATTAACTTTTTAGCCTCTTTTTTTTTTTGGTGAAAATTCTGACTTTTTTGTACAGTATTACTTATTTCTGTACTTCTATCATATTTGCTCTCTGTTTGCTATTTATGCATCCAGCTCTGGGGTCCCCAGTACAAGAAAGCCACAGACCTGTTGAACTTCAAAGCAAAGCAGCCACTTGTTCTCCCAGTGATCCACCACTTCTGCCATCAGTTCTCACTGCTGCTTCCAAATGCTATGCAAGCAGCTTAGTGCTGGCAATGTCCTCCTTGGCCTTCTTTTCTAATGTAGATCCTGAACTCTTTGTCTTATCTGTTCAGATCCTTTTAGATACCAAAAGCTAAAGTAAGTCAGGAGTAGGTTAGGAGAGTATATCCATAAGTGATACTATTGCTTCTGAAGGCTATGCTGCTGTCACTTAACACCAAATTAAAATCCTTACAGAGGAGTAGGTGCATGCCATAGCTTTCAGTCAAAGCGTAAAGATGTGTAGTGAGTGCTTGTGCAAATTTCCTCACAAGAACTGGGATCTAAAGCCTTGTATTGAGCTAGCTTACCTGTGTAGAAATCTTTGCATTCCATTTACAGTTTTGACTATCTAAAGATTTTGGATAGATCCTTCTAAACTATCCACCTGCTGAAACAGCGATGGTGTGTTATGTCACCAAGAAGTGCATGCACTAACTTACTGCACTTTGGAAATTGTGGGGATTAAAGATTGTTTAAATAACATTTGTTATTTAAAGAATTAATAAAGAAGAATAAATATATTTGTTCTGTTTGCAAAACTCATATTTTATAGAACACTAACGAGGATCATAAATTCTGCAAGACTGCAGGAGAGATTAGTTTGACAGTTCCTCCACTGTCATTTTGTTATGTCTGCGGACAGTTTACTGTTGCTAGAGCTTTGATGGAGTTCATAAAGTTTGCAGCAATATCATAATGCATTTATTTCAGTGTATTTCTAGGAAGCTGTATGTGCTGACTACTAATAGGTCAGTTATTCTGACGCTCTTTCTGAAATACTTAATTTCCCATCCACTGTACACCAAATTACAGTTCTTATCAGGTGCCTGCTGTGTGGCTGTGGGTCCCACTCAGTCCTGTGTTTGTCTTTCAGGTCCAGGCTTGCACTGGTAAATAGCTTGTACTTGTAGACAGGAATAGAATTACACATCATTAATGTATAATTCTACATTAGAAACACATAGAGGTACGTGCCTGCATTCTGGCATTTCTCTAAGTTAGGATTAAGTGCATTTGTCTCACTCTGCAAATTTTATAGTCATGATTTACTTACAGAAAGTTTCTTGAGGGCTATTGTGAGCTACAACACAATGCTACTGGTCTACTTAAGTGTCTTAAACTTGCCTTTCTCGGGAAGATGTTTCAATTCCCACAGTCCACAAACTTTATAAATGTAGTCCTCAAAAGTGTATTTTAAGGTGTGTGGCTTGTCAAAGGTTAATTGCTTATCCTGCTCATTGAGGCTTACAGATCCTGTGTCTGGCTCGCTCTCTCTTGGGGGACACTGAGGCCTGTGCCATTCTCCAGGGTCTACCGTGAGTCAACAGAAGCTGGCAATCAGCTGGTTGCTGTCATTGTTGCTCTCCTGCTGGAATCAAACTATATTCTCTTTATATATTATTGCTATAGGTGTACTTTGACCAGCTCTAGTTTTTAAGATTAGAGCTTCTGTAACAATGAATCTGAATAACGTTTGCCAGCTTTGTCATTCTGCACATGTATTCCATGTTTCTTTTATGTGCAGTAGCTTTGTTGACTAAGCATTGAGTATTTTAAGGCACCACATCAGATTCATGGAGCATCAAACTTGGTCCCATTCGTCTTTTTGCTCACTAGGATCAGAACGATCTGTTACGGGAGAGCTGAATTAAAAAAATGTGCACACACTCTAAAGATAACTGCCTACATCTTCGCAGTGTCAGAGCCTCACAGTTGTTTTCTTGTTGCTAAAAACTGCCAGAAGTTCTCTACAAACATGAAATCACAGCTGGGTGCAAAGGTGGAGTGCCTGTGAATGGGCCACTTCATGTATCAGCAAAGGCTTCTGGCAGTAATTACTGAATTCCAAGAGAATAGCTTAGTATTCTTCTCTGCTGAAGTATGAAACAGTTCCCCAATTGTTTTTCCTGCAGCAGTATTCACATAACCCATCCTTAGCTCAAGTTATGTTAGCAAGTCACTGTAATTGTGCCCCCCTTCACTTTCTCTCCCTCTCTCAACCCGTTGAAAAGTTCTAAGTAAGTGACGTGTTATTTAACAAAACTGGATAATTTTTTTCTTTTGTCTCTTAATAATGCTTTGGTTCTGAACTCATACAGTGCTTTGCAACTTGTAGGCACTACAGACATTTATTGGTAAGATGCAGTTGCTCCTCACATTTGTTATGTACTTTTAATGAGCTGTGTAACAGTACATGCCTGAATTCTGAAGCTCCACTAAATTAAGACTAAATAAGTTTGTCTCACCCAGCAAATTTCACAGAGGTAATTTACTGAACTTATTGAAGGTTTAAAATTATTGGGGCTGTAACTGAGCATATCATCCCCCTTTGGCGTGTTATTGTGCTCTTATTTACTCATTTTCTATATATGGCTGCTGTTTTGTTTGAATTATATAGTGCATTGGCTTATAACATATATTTAAACAATTTGTATCATCTGGTTGTGTTGTCTTTTGTTTTAATTTAGAACTTGTTGAAGGTGGAGCAACAGAACAAAATCACCTCTTTCTCCCTCCTTCCTCATTCCCTTTACCAGGGCATCCAGTAGAAGCCTTTCTGAATGCTGGAGGGGATGATGATCAATGTGTTTTGGCCCATTACCAAACACTTATAATTCATATTTTGCAAGTGTGACTGTTCATTTGTGACAGGTTTGTACTGGAAGATTCAGAGTTAATTACCAGGCCAGTTAACTGACTTGTGAGTGTGAAATGCTAATATTCGATTGAATACTTCTGAGTCAAGAAAAAACCACAACAACTCCTTGTTGCTGGTGCCATTAACCACCGAAGTGGGAAAAAGGACAGATAATCTACCATTGCCACTTGGAACAGGGCTTTGACTGCATGCAAGGTCAAAGCAGCCGTGGCAAGGTTGGGTCGGGAGACAGGCAGCCTTTGAAGGGAAGGGAAAAAAAGCAAGAACAGATTGCTGAAAGCAAGGTGAAGGAAGAATCTTCAGAGGGATGGAAAGCAGCTCAGTTTTCTGTAGAGGAAGTGTACAGTTGAATGCATAAGAGGTATATTTGGCTCTTCTCTTGCACTGATTGACTGAGAATACAAAGCGGTAAGGCACAGGAGAAAATTTGGTGTTACTAAGCTGTGAATGTAGTGAAAATGAGAAAACAGTATTGATTATACTGTTATATCATAAATATTTATAGGTTTTGTCTTCTCTAGATTGTCTATATATTATAAAGCAGTTGATAAGCTGATGTTGGAGTACTGTAACTTTTGATACGTGTAATGCCAGATCTTTATTAGCTGTGTGAAATAATAGATGCATCCAGAATTGAACCCAGCTCCTGCTTTTTCTTCTGAGCAAACATTTCTCATCCAAATGACTTAGCACATCAGTGGGAGTTCTGTTTTCCCAGTTACTCATGTAATCCACCATGTGAACTGATGCGTGGAAAGCACCGAAGTTAAAACAGGTCACCTAAAACAAGTGCTCTTCTCTTTTCTGCTCTCTAGTTACCAGCTAAGACAGGAGTTGTTTCAGCTTCTTAGTGCTAAGCGGCAGTGCAAAGAAGATGAAGACAAATGGAGACAAGAGGCAGCTGCCTTCTTCATTCAGGTTGCTTGGAAGAAACAGCTGAACCATAGCCCTCTGAAATCAGTTCCTTCATGTAAAAATCTGAAATCTATAAACAAAACCAGCTCAGCCATAAAAACCAGCAAGCAGTCCATCCTTAAGCAGATCTATGGTAATTTTGTCTTCACTATACTTCATTTGAAATAGCTACGCTTTTATTTTTATAACAGAGTGATCCCTGTATTTTGGATTCTTCTATACACTTCTTACCTAATTGTTAGGGATTTCAACTATTTATAAAAATTAGTCTGAATCTCAGGTGTTCTAGGTGATTGCATTTCTGTTTCAGGTTGAAAAAAAAAATACCTCTGTGATTTAAAATGGCTGTTGCTATAGCTGTTTGAATCACCGCATAGCATTATTCCAGCACAGGTCTTGAGCAACGAAGTAATTCTGTTGCCAGAGCTGCTCACATGTATCAATGTGGAAAGAGAATAGAGCAGTTAAAGTGGGGACAGCTGGCTGTATCAATCAATGCACAGTGGCTCTCTGGATCATGGTTTAATTTTTTCAAGCATTGTTTTAAACCTTTTTGGGTTTGTATTGTTTTTTAAATATTTCCATTTGAAGAATATGGTCTTGTTCCATGTTAATAACTTTCTTGTTTGAAGACAGCTGGTCTTTATTTGAAGAGCGAGATCATCTTTTCTGGTAACACTGCAGTGCTTTGCGCTATGCCTGAATGTGCACAGTGCAAAGGAATGCATCTTGAGGAAAGGGTAGAGGAGAAGCATTGCTTTTAAACCTTGCGTTCCTTTACAGTGTGGATCACTGATGGAGTAAGGATGTGCTAACTATATGTGCTTTACCAGGTGATAAATCACGTCTATCATGGCTCTGTAGTTTAGATAGATAGCCAAAAATTATTAAATATAGATAATAATTTTCTTTTCCTTCTTTTTTATAGCAAATGCAAGATGTATTTTAACTTTAGTTAAAGTTCAGTTGTGGTTATCACAATTTTCTGTCATATAGAATGTCTCATGAGTCTCCTCATCATAAATGAGAATAATTTTTAGGACAAAATAATGCTGTAGCCTACTTAAAATAGTTTATAGCTATATGTGACCACATCTTTATGTGAATAAACTCAGAGCTGTTCATATTGTTTGTTGAAGGACGTTCTCAGGAAGGCAAAGTGCATCAGCCAACAAGACCTCCTTCTAAGCTGAAACTTTCTGATGTGCAGCTGGTCTCAGGTAGGACATATACATTTTTAAGAATACTTTAATGTTTATATACATATGAGATTGGTTTCATCTTAGAAAAGAAAAAAATCTGCTCAAGAACTGAGATCTCATATCAAAACACATAACCACCACCAAACTGTTGTGACTGCACGTTCTTTCACTACTTTTGGACTCATTTGAGCACTGCACTTTTATCTTTATGTTGAATCTTTTATATGAAAACCAATTTTAATTGGGCTCTTACTAGGAAAGACCTTAATATAATGGACTTGTACAGTGAAAAGCCAGTTAACATTCATCTGTGGTTAAAATTGCTTACAGATGCTCATACTTGGGTTCAGCAGCACAAATATTTACTAGCCCTATAGAAGGAAAGAGACCAGATTTCTACACCTGTCAAGAATTTACACATCTGTTCATTTGAAATACACGGTTTAGTGCATAGACAAAAACTTGAAAATCCGAAGTAACTAATCTGATCTCTGCCCTTTTTTCTAAAAGAGCATAATGGGGTTTCTGTGCTGTGCACAGAGCCTCAATTAATTTCATAGAATTTTACTTGCAGTAAGTTTTAAGGCTTTAACAAAAATCATACATTTATTTGCTGCTAACTCCGAAGCCATATAGTCATTACCAGGTCTTACTTGGGAGAGCCTTAGCTCTGTTTGTAACTGAAATTTTATGTATGGAACTGGTATTGGGGCAGTTGGGTTGGCACGATCAGGACTACACCGCGTAATACAGAATAGCGTTGAAGAACACAGTTTGTGAAAGTATTAACAAAGTCATTAAAGGCTGGAACTTTTATGCATGTGGCATTATTTGACAGCTTAAAAAATGAAGTTAGAGTGCACGGTCCTCTCTCCTACTACTTCTTCACTAAATGCCATTTTTAAGACTCTGTCACTGTATTATGCACTGGCTCAGGGATGGGAGCTATGGTAATGTCAGCCCTTCGCCATGTGAAGGTTTAGTGCCTCGTTGGACATTTGGTCTTTGTGGTTTTATTGCATGTAGTTCAGAGGCAGGCTGCAGCTAGGTAGCAAAAAAGCAAATGCTTCATGGAGACAGTAGTTCAGATAATTTGCAAAGGGAAGCAAAATATATTTTCCAACTAGCTTAACAGAACTCTGAAGTCAAAAAGAAATCTGACAGTAGACCTATCCTTGAGTTTGTTAGCACTGTAGGTGAGTTTCTGCCTCAGTAACAGACAGAGGCTTTTTAATTCCACTGTTTGAAAACTGTTTTAAGAGGCCTGACCAGACAGGTGTTTGATTGCCACCTCTTCATGCAGACATTAATCTAAATTTTAAAAGAGCTTTAGCGAATAATGCTTCTTTTCGTTTAACTTTTCAGGACAACAGATCTCCCTGTCTTCTGAAATAAAAAGGCTTTCTTTTGAGGTTTGAGTGTCCTTTGCTTTCATAACTTGGTGACGAATAGGATAGTGATAGGAACTCTGCCCAGTTCCTTTAGAACACTACCTACTTTTATTCACCTAATAGGAGCTCAGGGAACTTTAGCCCTTACTTAAAGACAATAACATGTTTTTCATCTGCCTGCCTTTGTGCATGACAACATTACGTTTGTTGGAAAAGTTCAGAGCTGTCAGTGGCTAATGCCAGATACTCTAGTTCTGACGTAGGTGCCTGGAGTAGGTCAGAATAGACTGTTCAGTTTGATTCTTCTCTTGCAGAAGGTACATCTGGGAAGGTGAAGACTGATGTCAGCCCTAGTTTTAATGTTCATATAGGTAGTGAAAAAAGCATGCAGTGACAAATCTGTAACAAACAGGAGACTGACACCAAACTGGGTTACCTTATTGGCATAAGCAGACTTTGGAGTGAGGACACAGAAGGTATTGAAAGGAAATGTACAAGTCAGCAACAGGGGGCAGAGAATGACAGGTTGAATAGGAGTGTGCAGTGGGACATACGGACGCTGGGTAGGTGCTTCAAAATATTCTGGCAAATAAGGCCTTTATGAAAGTTGTTCCTTTTTCATGTATTTTTTTATTAAATAGATGGCTTTTGCCAATTCAATAAATGGCATTTGAAGAGGCTCTCTGCAGCAAGTCAGACAGATAAGCCCCTTTTTTTGTTTAACTGTGGACATTGAAGTGTGTTTATAAGTTGTAAAGGAGGTTTTGCAATTCTTGGCATGAGAAAGGCATCCTTAAGATGAGCTGGGTTCTCCCCCTCAATGAAGTGTTCAGATTTGCACCTGGGGTGACCTGGCTAGAATGGGATAAAGCACCAAAATGTTCGCATGTGATCTCTTACAAAACTGGGAAAGGAAAACACACATATTGTTTGTAGCACATTACAGTAAATAAAAACATTGAGTGAGTCCAGCCCTTCAGCCAGACTCAAAACAAGAGAATGGTCAGCTGACATTCATTTCTGCTTTCTAATAATTCAGTCTCTTCACTTTAGCCCTGGACTGGTTTCCCCTACTTTCCAGAAATGACCCAATACCTAAAGTTGCTAAATATTGCTCAACAAAAATCTCTTGCTGCTTTTCAGCAAACTCAGCCAAGAGCATTGATTTAGTGACTGAACTGTCAGCCTGGAAACCTTCATTCGTTTATGAGGGTAAATCTCAAGTTAAGCTCCATTATTACGGTCTGCGTTAAACACACGCAGTTGCATTCTATGTAAGCTCTACTGAGTGCCACAAAAACCAAATTCTATTTACAGATAAGCAACAGCAAGGTATCAGGAAAAAGGCACGTTCTTTTCCTGGTGGATTCATTTTTTACAAAATCTAGAATCCAGTGTAGATGAAGATGAAACTTCTTTTTAACCACTACAGTTACTCATCAAACCCCTTTTTTCTTTTACAGTAAACAACCTACAGTGTGTTAATTTGCTGGAGAACATGGGAAAATCAAAGCAATTTTCATACAACATGAGACCAACCACTGCTGCAAAATCAAAAAATACAGGACTCAAGCACTAAGCAAAACAATGTTTGGAATTTAAAGAGCACATTCTGGTGCAACTGTTATCTTTCATAATGTACAAGTCATCTACAACATATTAAACTTGAACACATTTTCAGTTTTGTATTATCTCAGCATTACATGCCAAGCAGACTTCTAAGGTGCTGGACTTTATTTTGTGTACAAATTTGTTTTTGAATGCAACTGTTAATTTATTTAGTGACAGGATGAAATCTGAATTGCATTTGGAAACAGAAAATGAAGCGCTAAGCCCAGCATCACAATAGAGTTGCAGGGGCTCCCAAAGTTTTCCGTTGTCAAAAGTAGGAATTTTGAATGTGTTTATCAAACACACTTTCAAAGGGGAGGGCAACTGTACTGAAGATGTAACAGTTCTAGAAGACTGCTATTCTATTTCACCTCAAATTTATTAACTGTATTTCAAAAATCTAAGTGGGAAGGGAAGAACAGCCTTCATGCTCTACTTCTGTACTAAAGAAACAATTGGTTCTCAGCTAGCTATGGATTTGGAAGGAAAAGTAGAAACACTGTCAGAAAACATTCAGTAAATAAACTGCTTTCCACAGCCGATGGAAATTGTTAGGGGTATGTTTTCTGCCCTTTGAAATTATCACCAATTTTTTCTATATTAATAACTTTATTTTTATACATGCACAAAAAGAGTTTCTACAGAAAGCAAGAAAAGATAGGACCTATTCTAGAAGAAAACTTGTTCTTATAATAGCTTTGGAGCTCCCAGCATACAGTATTTACCTTGCACAAAGTATTTAAGAATATGAACTCAGCAAAAATAAAAAACTGTTACTCTAGTTTCAAAGTATATTGTTTTCTATTTTTTCTGCTAGTTGGTATTACATAATTTTGTCTTTTTTAACTAATATGATGCTTCAAAATAATAGATGGTTGGAGTTTATATAAGTTTGTTTCTCTGTAAGCACTTAAAGAAAATCCAGTCTCCTTGAAGCTTAACACCCTTCCCTGCGGTCACCACATCTACTAAAACAACCTCCAGTAACATCTACTTGCTTGAAAAGAAAGGCAATAGAGGTGTGCAGTTCTTTGTAAAATTTTTATTCTGTTTCACTTACAAAAAAATTGACAAGCTTTGTTCCAACATCTTCCATTCAAAACTAAATAGAAGTAAATGCTTTACAATAAATGCAGTTCGACCTCTTTAATATACCGTGTTTATAGGGCCAGGTCCCTGGGGATGAGAGGCAAGGTAGATGTTGAAACAGTAATGGAGGTCTGTTAGCCACTGCTCTTGAACTTCACCACTCTTCAGTGTCTAGAAAGAAGGGGAAAAAAAGGTAAAACTCAATTTCACCAACAAAGCTTCACTTTGTTTTTACAGTTAATCAGGTGCGATGTTAAAGGTACAAGATGGCCTTGTTCACTTGCACACAGTGACATTATTCTTCTCATTTATTCATTTTAACATGGTATGTCTGTTAAAGCCAAAATAATAAAGTGTTACTACTTGGTAGACTAAGTCAGTGTTACATTATGAAGTGTGTGAATTACACCAGATGTGATTTCCTTACTCTTAATTATTGTGGCTTGCTTACTTTCCAATTCTGCAATTTATAGTCAATTAAAATGCAAATGAGCGTGGTTCTACTAAAGCAGGAGAGCTCAATACCCGAGTCTACAGAACTGCTACCAACACAGCCCACAGTCCAGTAATTCGCTCTCCTTAGCATTCATAAGCAGTTAAAAAACCCCAACAACAAACACAACCCACCCGCAGTGGAACATCACAAAAACAGGCTGAGGCATTTTCAACACCAAAGGAAATCAACCACTTCATTCTCTGTTAGAGAACTTGCACGATAACCTCTTACATCTGATTTTGCTGCCACTGAGGTTGTTTCTGGTAACAGACCTTTTAAGAGCTACTAATGGATACGTGTGGGTAGCTTACTCAAACCTGTGGGACATAAAAACTCTCTGCACTCAGAACTAGTAAGAGCTTTGTGCGAAGACAGTTTCAGATTTTTTTCCTGAAGGGAGAAGCAACTGTAGTAGTCTCAAAACCACTGGAACGTAGACATGTGAATAGAAGCGCTGGGTTTTGCAATATTCGAAAGAGAATCTACTTTGCACTGTATATATCTGAAAAGAGTTTGATTTAATAACATCCTCATACACTTATGTACCCCTGCTCCAATAAACAGAAAAGACTAGTTTCTTATTTTGGGACAGCTCTCCCTCAGACAGGCTGTGTAGGTAATCCACTGCCGGTGCATTTTGTTAGGAAGCCACCTGTCGTCCGGGGCGGCTGGATTGGGTGCAAGCTAAATTTCAGAACTCTCTCATCCGTGCAGCGACCAGAGGAGCTCAGATAAGCAGCAGCCTTCTACACAGCCTGGACTTCCGAGCCAAATAAAACGCAATCGTAACTTGTTTTGCTAAGCATCTGTTCTTTGTGTTTGCAGTAATTTTTAGACCTTGTATACCCTCATAGACAACAAGAAATTTCATACCATGATGTCCTTGATAATCTGTTGCACCAGAAATTCATTTGTGATCATATGGCTCCTGAGCTGACCATGTTGCATTAGTAAGCGAAGCAACTGAGCAACAACGGGCAGTTCTTCCCGGCAGATCCTGCTCACTTGCAGACTTTGCAGCATCAGTCTCAGTAATCGTGGCAGGAGTGCTAATGCAGAAATACACGATCCCCACAGCATATCCCTGAGAGGAAAAGAGAACAAAAATTGAAATGATCGAGGACCTGTATTTCAAGTGTGCTTCTGTGAACTAGCCTCATAGCTATACAAAGAAGCGTGCCTCTGTGAATTCAATCATGCCAACTGCCTTAACCATAATTAGTGCCAAAGCAGAAAATTTGTACCAGAAAATGCTACACCTGAAAATATAATAAAATTATGCACAGCACTAGGAAAAATTTAAGGTCCTGCCCTGAAGCTACAAATGTTGCTGAAGCTCTTACAGAGTGTAATTTCTGCTTGATGCAGCTGGGAAGAGGTTTTTGTTCCAGTCAGGCACACCTGAATCTTTATTTAAGACTCATAAGAAATCAAACAATGGAATCAGCTTTTTGTGATATGCAAATCATTAAATACAGTCAGTGAAGGAGGACTGCGGCTTTAAAAACATGTTTTACATTTTAAGTAAGATTTGAACAACTTTCCTGTATATGGAACAGAGAAAAACCTGAAGTTTAAACTGTTTAAAGACATTTCTGTTATACAGGAAAGTAAATGTATTTAAATCTGGCATCTGTAGCTTTTGGGGTTTTTTTAATCGAAATGGATTTGCAGTCTATAAAATGATGCCTGAGAAGTTTTGTTAAAGCTGAAATATCAAGTCAGTTAAGAGTACAAGCTTATAAAGCCAAATCCTTTGCATGTTGCTTTTCAATGTATCTAATGAAACTAAAGGCTAAAGCTAAAGATTAAGGTATAAATATCCACCTTTCTAAAGTCAGGACGGTTCTGACATCTAACTAGAATAATTTGAGATGAAAACTTCTTCAGTTATTGTTTTAAATAATTCCAGCTAACTTTGCAGCTGTTTTTCTTAAATGTAAGTACTGCTTTGAACTAAGCAAAAGACTGACAGCAAAGTAAACTGGGGGGATGTGGCAGGGGTGTCCTTTCATTTTACACGTCTAAATACTTGTGGGTGTAAAGGCAGAGACCATTAACATGGTAAGAAAAGCAACATTACCTTTTCTGTACATGTTCTGCGTCCTCTTTGTCTAAAGTTAGCAGAAAGTACAGAAGACTGTAACAACAAGAAGCTAAGAACTTGTGCAGGTTTTCACTTAGGATGCAAGCTTGATCCAGGAGCTTATTTATGGCACATAGAACAGATCCAGCTGTGCTGTCGGGTATTACAACCAATCCAACCTGTATTGAAACAAAAACCCCCAAGTTCATCACTTCATACACAAATTTTTCTGATGGTATCCACGTATGTCTAGAGCTGAATGAGCCCCTTTCATATCATGACATGTATTACTTTGTTTCTGTTCCAAGTTTGACACACTACTGCATTTTTTCAAATCCTTATTTTCCTAAGAAATTGCCACCCATACCAACAGAAGTTTAAACCGGCATCTTCATTCCATCCCTTCTAAATAAACACTCGTCTCAAACGTATTTAAAAAAACCAAACAAAACCCACTGCTTTGAGCCTTGCTCTGAAAGATGGTACAGGCAGAAACAGAACAGGTTGTTGGACAGAACAGGTCTTTCCTTTTAAGCATATATCATGGGACAGAGCAGCCCTTCCGTGTCTGGAAACAGCAGTGAGCAGTCACTGAGGTAGAAGGAAACTCTGATTTACTCCAGAAGGAAAAGCTGCTACTGGATTGTCATCAGGGTGAGTCTCCTTACAAATCCAACAGGCTTGACAGGAATGAGAACATTATGAGCCAAGTTAAATTAAAGCTAATGAAACATGGTGGGCCCACAGCTGGGGTGATAAATCTTCTGTTGTTTAAATGAGAACATCATCTTGAGTAAGGACTTTATAGGCAAGATAAATAATTTAACAAAAAAAAAAAAAAAAGTCTTTTTTGGGTAGAGGCAGTGAATTAGAAAACAGTTTAGATTTTGAAGTGCTATTGAGTAACTATCCTAGATTTTTGTCCTGTAAAGCCATAAAAAAAATTCATGCATTGCTAATATGGCACCATTTATCTTATTAAAAAAACTAATTTAAGGAGTTTTAGAGTAGCCTAATTTGCTCACCTGCAAGTACATTGTTTTAAGCTGATACAGGCAGTTGGTTCACTTAACAAGGTCAGCTGTTCTTTTAGAAATGTTTAGAAAAAGCTCAATAAAGTACAAGCTACAGAAATGTGCAACATATTTCATTGGTTTGATTACTCATGAGAGGTAAAAGATAAAGAACAATGATGGGTTCAAACTTTTAAATACTTCCAAGATAAGACACCAGGTGTATTTCAAGGCCACAGATGTTCCTGACCAACCACAAACAGGAAATCATGACAGTGAGCTAGACAGATGTCTGCATATAGAGAAGCATCCCGAAGATCAAATTAGCCAACACTGCTGATGAAACATGCCTGTCAGTCTGGAAGATGATGTGAACACAGATATTTCAATTTATACAAATCCGGTAGATAAGACTGCTCCAGTAAGTTCCCATATAGGATGTTGCCTACACGGTGCCTTTCTTCCCTGTTAGGTGTCATCATCCAGTTAGAGATCTTGGGCAGCAGCCTAATCAACTATAAAAATCCACTTAACTGTTTGCTCTCAAAGGGACAGCATAGTAGAACGCATAAGCTGATCTAAAAGTTCTGATTTAAGCCAACACCCACCCCCAAAAATCTGGACTACAGTTACAGGTAAGCGACTCCCCATGGAAGCTTTGGTCTAGTCATTTTTCCGTAGGGGTCCACACAGGGAGCTGCCGATACTCGTTAGATTGCCAAACCATCTCGACAGGAGGACAGGCAGGTCCTCCCGCTCGGCAGGCAGCATCACAGGTAACTGCAAATCCTGTCCCTTACAATTCTGTTACCCAGCTCTGGCTTCGCCATCCCCATCCTCAGCGCAGGGAGTGTTCGGGATTAGAAGACGACAGACTGTAAAACTCATCTAAAGCTGCTAGTGGCTCTTTTGAAAAGCCAACCAAACCAAACCAAGAAGCCTTTCAGAAGCTATCCTGGCTTGAAAATAAGTTGAACTATTCACAAATAAGAACAAAAAAATCCATGTAAGTTCGGACACCAACAGTTATTAGATACTTTTTTAAACATCGCTAATCATGTTGAAAAAACTTTTGCAAATGCTGAATTATGCATGAAATACATGGAATAAGTGGATCTGAGGGTCACAAGGAAGTTAACCTAGAAGACAAAATGGTACTTACCAGGTATTTACAGATGCCAGTCTGGAGAATGTCAAAACACTGACTTTGTGAAGGTATAGTGGACAAGCTGTGACAGATCATCTGTTTTAATAAAACAAAGTTATATTTAAGTACTCTAAATGTAACCAGCAATCATTCACTGTGTAGTCGTACTTTGTTGACAGATCTAAATACAGAGTACCTATGGGGACACAGCAGCTTTGTCTCAAAGTATTGATTCTTTACAGTGTAAGAGTAACATTGTCAACACAAATTATTCAGTGTTTAAAGAGATGACAGCCTACACCATTAGTTTTTTTGGTAGTGGCTTTCTTCATTTTACCTATGTGATGGAAGTAGAAGGCCAAAAATAGTCTATCCAGCTACAGCACCACACTGAGCCTTTCCTCGGAGCTGACGAATTTCAGAAAACAACTTCACAAATAACTTTATCAAGCACGAAACAGAGGAATCACAGCAAAACAGGACAGAAAAATTATGGAACAAAGAAGAAAGTTAGCAAAAATCCATTTCCAACTTATTTTCCTCTACACTGCCAAAAGTGTCATGTACAAAGATGATACAAACTGTAATACCACAAAGGGAAATCTTGTTTTATGGACTGTCAAAAACTTCCTGGTGCTTATATATCAGGCACTAGCAAACTGTATTAGCTGCCCAGAGGTATGATGGGAAGAATTTAAAAAAAACAACAACAAAAACCCCAAACAAACTGAAGACTCAGATCTTCATTTTTTAGTAAAAAAAACACATGGGTGAGCATGGCCAGGTTGGTGGGGGAAGAAAGAGAGTTGACCAAGACCCCACGAAATGCAATATGGCTCCTGGATAGGATAAAGAAACCAGAGCTCTAGTAGATCTGCTTAGTAAGCTGTGCTACAATCCTCAGCAGATGGCTTTCTCTGTTCGTCTCTTCCTTTCCCTCTATTCCAATAATTTGCAAACTAAAGAGCCTGGATGACCTCCCTCTGTTTACATTCGCTGCTTATCCCACCAGAGTGTCAGCTGAAGCCTCCAGAAAGCAACGCACGCAGTGTGAGTGTGTTATTAGACCATTAGCAATCGTGATGTCCTGCTAAGGACAAGGAGGATGGAAGAACCAATACGCGAGGATTGAAATCTTCTGTCTGCGCTTAAGGGAATCAGAAAGAGAACAGCAAGATCAGACCTTTGAGGGAGGGAAGAATTTAAGTCTCCGAGTTTTACAAATATCTCAACTAAGCAAAAAACATTCCTCTAGGATACTTTGCCAACTGAAGAAAGAGTTCAAGAAAAGTTTCACAGAATGATCTGACTTGAGGGATTAAATTCTCTGATAGTGTCTTGGTTTTCAGACTTCAGTTGAATCAGGGCAGGTCAAGACACCTAAACAAGAGACAATGACAAAATAGAAAACATCACCCATTTTGTGTCCAAAAAAATAGTCAAAAATATTTCCAGCTGAAGAGAGACTCCAAGGAAAGGAAAGGTTAGGAAAAGAACCATTAGCTCAAGGTCCTGTGGTATGAAAACTCAATCCTAAGTAACGTGGGTTGCCAGTGGTGGTTTAATCAGAATGGCCAAGCACTATCATGCGTGGTGATAAAAAGTGTGCTCAGCTTTTTTCCAAAATTACATACCACGCGTGCTTTTAGACTTGCTTAAGCTGGCCAAATTCAGGAGATCCTTAACACGTCTGCTTGACAGAACATAATACTCTGCGGCTGTCAGGACATTGCACGTGTTAATCCGTATTACAGGTGTGATTTTGTAAGTATTTTGTTTGACTAGTAGGACTATTTCAAAGACAGTTTTATAGATAGTCTGGCACTGAATAGCCTTATTTATACTATACATTTATTTAATAATGAAATAATATTATTAAAACTGCGTACACCGTCCTAGGTATGGTAGTGCTTCTGTACACCGCAATTTGAAAGTGATAAAATATTAAGTACTCTGAAATATTCCCAAGAAACACACTCAAAACATCTGCGTATTAGCAGTGTCAAGGAATAAAGTCAAGCTGAGACAGAGGTTACTACTGGGGATTGTCATGTCAAGGACAAACTCTGACACCAATCTGACCTAGTATTTTAACGAGTAGCACTTACACAAAAGGTAAAGCTACATTGATGAAATCTGTCGGCTGGCAGCTCAAAGTTGAGAAACACTGCCAAGACAGGAGGATTGGACTGACCTATAGAAAAGATCGCATGGGTTTGATGAATGACAGATAGAGAAAAAAATTCAGTGAAACAAAAGTGGCGGGTCAGGTGCTTGGAGACTAATACAAATTTCTGCACGCAGCTAGGAGTTTTAACAGTTGGAAATGAGGAGAAAATTCTTTGCTTAACAACTGACCGTGAGGTGGTTGTGATAGAACCATAAAACAGGCAAATGTCACTTTAGGATGGAAAAATAAAGATAATCACAATAGAACTGATCAGACAGAATACTGATCGTCTGTTCAATACTACTCCGTAAGATCCTACTTACACTGTTTCTGACATACTGTGCAAAACAGGAGTCACATATTTTCAAGAAAGATAAATTCAAACTGAACGGGCATAGAAAAATTGCATGAAGAATAGAGATCCTGTCCTACAGGTGTCAATGCAAAGAACTTAACCTGCCTAGGCTGGCAAAACTATACCCAAGAAGGGATATTATTGTCACTTACAAATACAACAAAGAGGTGAAGACCTCTGCAGAAAAACAAATATAACCAAACAGCAACAAAAAATAACGATGATCATAGCTGGCTGGGAATGGAGATGAGATGGAAATTAGGAAGGATCATTATGAAAGGGGAAATGGAGGAGACATTCATTGCTCCTAAGAGCTCAGGCAGTTTACAAACAGGGTATGCCATATGCTTGTGAGCGCCTGACACTAGACACAGTATGCTGGAGAGGTCCCTTTTAATTCCACACATACCCACAAGAGGTCAACAACTTAAAGACCCTGAAGGCAAATCCACCAGACCCAGCCAGCAAATGAAGGTTTCATTATTAATAAAACCATTTTTTGTATTTCACCCTTAGGATTACGTCCCTAGAATAGGCCTACCAGTCCACTGAGGCTCCCCCCGAGATGACAAGTTGTAGGCGCATTTCGTACAGGTACAATTCACCGACACTCAGACTCTTCCAGAACTGGCAAGGAAAACGGGCATCATACCACTGAAGAGCAGCGTACTTGCTTAGAAGGGTTGTGGTAAAGTGCATCGGCAAGTTAGTTTTTCAACCTTTTAGATCCTTCTGACCCTCAAAACAGCACAACCGTTCCCTACATCCAGTTCTATTTTCCTGTGATTAAGTGGGAGTGGCAATCCTTTTCACTTCCATAAATTAAATCCTGCTTGAAATGGCTTTCATAACAAATGCCTGTTATAAAAAGTGAAACTGAAACGTTATTAGACATGGAAATGAAAAGCAAAGAAAACTTAATTATCACATGAAAATTAGTATTTTTCCTGACAATTTACTTGCCTTAGGCAAGGGTTTGCATGATGTTTAATTTCCATAATAAAATGTCACAGCTGATTCATTATTTTACATTTGATTAGCATTTATCACATTTTTGGCGCATTCATAGATTGGTTTTGGACCAAAGCCAGAGCAGTTTCATTTCAGAGTATTACTGAAGTAAATGGACAGAGAACGAGCATTTCTGATCATAGTGGGGGTTTACATCTTTAAGACCAGTATTTATAACAGGTTTGGTTTAGGCTTAGAGGTGGTTTTTGTGGTTTGGTGGTTTTTGTTTGTTTTTTCTTTTTAATTTTGTTTGAATGTCCACTTGAATAAAATCAAGCCAAAAAAAAGCATTCTCTTAAATAGGGGCATTATCTGTTAGCATTATGCAGCAAATACTACAGGCTCCATAATCCACTGGCAGTTTTTCAAAGCAAACCTTATTGATCAGACAAGCCCAACTACCCATCATACCCACGAGCCACGCAACTACAACAGCAGGTTCCCTACTAGTGCTTCAGGAATTGTTACTACATAGGCTGCCTTGCCTGCCATACTGAACACATACTCCAACAGTAGCCAGCTAAAATGGTCGAGGGGGGAAAGGCTGGGAAAGCAGCCCAGGAGCACTCGCTGGGCTTTTTGGAAATCCTGACGCCATGGAGTATTTTACTCTAGTCTACAACTGGATGAGTTAAAAGCGTTTTTGCTGCTGACAGCCAACCTAACTCACTCTTAATCCAATCTGAAATGGGCTTTTCATAGCTCTAATGTACACAGAAATCCATCAGTTTAATATTGCTTATCTGCAAGATGCTCTCAACTCCAAAAGGCAGAGCTGGGATGACCCGAGGAAGCCCAGTCTCAATCTCAGCCCTCACACCAACAGGAACATGCACAAATGATGAACCGAGAATAATGTTTTGTTCATTCTTTAACTGTTCCCACTCCCTAAATCACTAAATGCTTCCCATAACGTGATAGAATCCCAACTCAAAAAGCCTCAAGGGAAACATTTTATCAGTAACTCTCCAGAGAAAATCTGCATATTATTTCAAATTTAATTGTGCTGCAAAGTACTCTTTTTCAAAGAAAAATACCCACCTTCCTCTGAAAACACACAGAAGCGTGAGCACAGAGGAGAACCAAGCAAGCAGGAAAGATAATGGATCAAGTACTTTAGCAAGCCACTCTGTGGAGTCAGACCACAGACACTTCAGGCTCCAAGAGAAGTGATTTTATTGGAAAAAAAAAAAGTTGGCACACACCAGACACTATATCCTAATATGAACTTTAAAATATATTTTTCAATTCACATCGACATCCACTTCAAACATGGGTAACTAAAACGTAACAGGCTGTTCTGCAGTCAATTCCCAAGCCCTTGTGAAATGACTGTTTCAAGCGGGACTCTATCCACTATAACATGTTACTGCAGAGCGTAGAAAACGAGAGGTTTTCAGGTGATGGGGCAGGCAATGAAGCTTGTCGTCTGAAGCTTGGCCAGCTTCCCCCGAAGCACCCTAGCTTATCAGACAGTGTACTCCCTTGACAGGTGCTGCTTCTCTTTCTGAAGTAAATTGATTTGACAGGGCAATATTAACAGTGCCCTGAGTTGTTGAGAAAGCTGCGTACAACAAGAGATCTTTGTTCATCTGCCTTGGCTAAGCTCACAGGGGCGGATGTGAAAGGTATTCCTGATTCAGTGACTCCAGAAAAAAAGAAAAAAACCCACAAAAATACTCACACAAAACCCCCACACAATCACAACAAAACAAAACCTAGGTTAAAAAAAGAAAAAGTCCAAAAGAAGGAACAGAGTCTGCAGGAAAACATTACATAGGTGGGCAACTGGGGGAAAAAACCCACTATGGGACTAATTTTACATTCAGGGTAGCAAAAAAGGAATACTGAAACTTGTTTAAGAATTATAAAAGCTTAAGAACATGTATTGTGTCCGGCATCTTGATAGAGTACATATTTCCAAAGACTTAGAAGGATTATGAAACACAGTTAATGTCCAATTGCTGGCTCAGAAACAGGATAAGTGCAGCACACAAGCTCATCTTGCATCTGTTGAACTGTGGTGATTGCCTGTCTGCAGGCTCCTTGGCTGTGGCACGCAGTCTGATGTTAAACCTATATTAAGAGTCAACTAAACCAAGTGAAGTTATCTTTATTTGCCACTAGACACAAATACATGAGTGGCAATCACCACCGCTCACCTCCTGTGCAACAATTTGATCACGTGTTTAAATCTGGATACCAGCAAGATTTGGTGCCAGGAGGCAGAGAACTGTCAGCTAGAAACAATCCTACTGCCTCACTAAGCGACAGGCATTTCTGAAAATATTTTCTTTTGTCAGCAAAACCAGGTTTTATACTCAACAGCTAACATACTATCCAGGAATAGATGAAGCTGTACCTGAAGAATGGCACAGGTCTGGTTCTCTTCTCAGAGCCATCTTACTAACAAAATTCAAAGAAAGGACACCACAAAATAGCTTTGCTACCCGAGAAGCTTTTGTTTCATCCTCTTGCAGCCATAATAAGCCCCACTTTCACAGCTCTGCAGCTTCCTCACACCTATAAAAAGTCACTGCGGCCGATACGTGCTCCTCGCAGATGCCTCCTTGTCAAACCACCACGTGCAGGACGGTCAAAGACATACCTGATGTACAAGTCTCCAAATTCACCTGCCTGCCCCTTCCCCAAACAAAAGGATTGGAAAACACAGAAAACCGTACACTTAGGAAGCTAGCTTTTGTCCCACAAAGTCTGTCTTTCTGAGCAAATTTAGTTTAGGTATCACAAGCCAGGATGTGAATATATAGCATAATGCACAGTAACAGTGCAGATGTTAATTCACATCAGTTACACCCAGTAACATGTGAGCTCCCAGATATAAGGCATCGCAAGATACGCTGGAAGTATATGATGCAGGTACAATGGAGCACTGGCCCGAATATCAAGTTAGGTTTTTGGGGAGTTTGTGTTTTGGTGTTTGGTTTTTTTGGTGGGTTTTGGGGGTTTTGTTTTTTACATCTTAAGAAAATTATGGAAGATACCTTCGAAAAAGAGCTTTATTCAATTTAGGAGGCATTACATTTATTTATATAATTTCTCTTGTTTCTTTGAAATCTGCATTACTTTTCAAGAAAAACAACATTATTTTCATTTCTAAACATTAAACTTGGATAAAATGTGGTTTTACAAAACACTAATGGACTTATACAGAATATTTTATCCTCCCTAAAGAGGGTAAAAATTACAGCGTATTTCTAGTTCAGAACAGATACTATTTACCCTCTGCTGCTGCTTCTCCCCAGTGTAACTCTAACCTGGAAATCTCAGTAAAGACAACAAGTTGAAATCTTAACAGGAACTTCAACTCAAAATCTGCATTTTAAAAATCTAGTGGTTTTTTGAAGTGTTAATCTCCGCTTGAAGTTAAGCTACAGCGCTGCACCACCACCTTTTACTTCAAGACAAACATCCTTGCAGGACGTTTAATTTACATGCATTGACTTACTACCTTTACTGATTTGTCAGAATTTTTCATAGCATATCAGTGCAGATACAGCCTTCCCAACTCTATTTCACTTATAAGACTTCACCATTTTTGACACACATTAGTATATTACATTACGTGCATTCCAAGGTTTTTTAATTCAAGACTGCTTTTAAAAGCCTCTGACCTTCCCTAGTGTATGCTCTTATGTTTTAAACATTTTGTTATTTTATTTCTTCAAGTCAGCTATGTGCTCAATATAACTCTAGAATCTCGACTCCAAGCAGAACCTTCAAATTATCATTTGCCTTCCCCTGCCAAAATGGTCAAGTGTCACAAACATCAAATATTACAACAGAAATTATCATGTATACACGGTTACCTTGTTACAACTGTTCATTTCTGTTGGCGCTATTTCATTCGATACTGGCAGAGCAATTCAATTACAGGGGAGTGAACAATATTACCGACAAACACTATAGGCACAGTTAAAATGAGCAAAGACCGAAGCCTCTTCCCTAAGGCTGCAACCATTTATTCTGGAGCCCCACCTATTTCAGCTACAGGGATATGATTTCAAATAATTGGCTTTAATAAGGCAGAAGTCATTTTAAGTAGAAGTTGCTCCAGAAAAGGAACCAGGATTTCCACATTTAACATATCTTTTAGACGAAATATGAAGATTAACCTTTACAGCTACACAAAACAGCATTTAAAGGAATACTTTTTTGCTCCTTAAGTGAAAAATCACCATTACCTAAAAGCTTCCACAAAGAAAAAAATCTGGCTTCAGATTTCCACTATACCAATTGCCACTCTCTAGACAAAAAAAAGTTCCAAACAGTATCCACCTCAAAGCAGTTTTTGTTACAAACCACTTAAAAGCATTAATTCCTATGAGAAGTGCATTTGTTTGGCTTTTTCACCGATTATAGTTAGCCATGTGCTACCAAGTGCACTGATTATATTAACACTCCAAATGTCCAAACTGCCATTTGAAAACGCCTCAAGTTATTCTTTTCCTTTACACAACTTGCTCTTTCTCCAGAGGCATACCTTTTCTTCTCTCGCATCTCTGGCATGCATACGTTATACATTAAACTCCCTCTTACAGTTCATTACCATTAGAAATAAACACCACTCACTGCACACTACAGCTAGCTAGTGACAGAAAGCTGGGACTGCCTTCCTACGGATTTGAAAACGAAGTCGAGCAGCGAGCAATAAAGCCGACAAGCCACGGCCTCCTACAGATTCACGCCTGGGACCCTTCATCCCTTGCCCTTCCATTTTTTCAGCACTGTAACCCCCCCTGCTCCTGCCTGACAACCCTGACACCCCCAGGGCTGAGCCTGGTCCGGAGTGATGCACGTGCAGGCTGGCCGGCTGGCTGCTGCCAAGCAGGATGCAGAAACCGAGTTATGAACTGCCTTGTGCTAAGCTAGAGGGTTTTTTCTCTTCCACCTGCTTATTTTCACAAAACTCATGGGCAACTAGTATTCGCAACTTCACTCTTTTAGCAGAGCACCAAAAACTAGCCAATGGTTTAGACAAAACTAGTCTAGGAGAAAAGAAAGAGGAAGATGGATGGACTAGTAATCATAAGAATCTGATCACTAGTCTCATTTATTCATAGGAAACCAGACTGTCAAATCCTAATTCCATCAGTTCCTTATTTATTTCCATCTGCAATAAAGTATTTTTCCGTTATGAGGAAACCCTGAATTACAACTACACAATGAGAACTCCTTTAAATGAACAATTCTAAACATGAAGTAGAGGCCTGAATGCTGCCTGCTCTGCAGCCAACGGAGGGCTGTTCTTATTTACTAGGTATTTTAAATTACTACAAATATTTTGCTTAACATTAGAGCATCACCATAAACTTCCTTACCCAGAAAGGGAAAGCATGAAAGATTCAGCATTCAGAAGCTGTGCTGCTCTACTCACTTCCACCAAAAGCATGACTAATTCAAGCTGGGGTTTATTATTTCCTGTAGCACTTCTTTATTTAAATAAAATAATTTTGTCACAGCTAAAAATATTTTGATTCCGAAATTGTGTCACACCTTGAACTATGTCCACTTGGAAGAAAGCTGTCTCCAAACCTCCCTCCCTCAAACTCAATGCACATAGATCCATCATTATCACACAGTCTTTCAAGACATCCTACAAGAGCCTCATGACTTGCTAGCAGTTTTCTTCTCCCCAGAGGCTGCAGCTCTGGGTTTTGGGGGGGGTTTGTTCCTGTTTGGTTTATTTTGTTTTGAGAAGAGAGTAGCTTGTTCAATACCGGGTGCAATCTACTTGCTCTACAAAAAGTATTGCTGGCAAATCTTGAACTGAAAGTTTTTTCCCAAGCCAGGATTGCCCCCCCCCCCCCGTTTTTTGTTTTTGTTTTGTTTTTTATAACAATGGTCCAGCCTCCAAATCCCAAAGTTTTTAAGGACTATAGTCCCCAGAATGTTTTCTTTACAAATTGAACATAAAATAGAATATGGGTCAACACGTTTGAGGTTGGAGAATGGTACTCAACAATGAGAAGAGAAAACTCCTAAAACTTAATGAACACAGCACTGTATTAGATATTTAAACACAGAGAAAACAGTCATCTAAAAGCTTAACATCTGATTTTATTTTTTTTTATTTTTACAAGGTAACTTCAGCATAATTTTGTTTATATATCACTTACCATATCTACAATTGCATCTGAAATCAAAACCAGCCAAGTGAAAAATGAATGGAATCCTGTGATTCATAAAAGGAAGTGGTTGCCTTAATACTGATCTCTTCTCTTTGTAAAAACAAAGAGATTTAGAACACAAACAGTGTATCCCAGAGACCATTATTACCAGATCAGATGCAAGAAGAAAGAATATCTTCATTTTTCTCTAGTAGGAAAGGAAGCTACTGAAGAAGTACCCCTACTTTTCTGTCCACAAATTCCATGGAAACAAAAAATAGCAATTCTCAGGGGAACACCCCAAACAGCATTGCAATACCACCAGTCCTTCTGGCAAGCATTTAACAGGAACAGTTTGACTTCCAGATCATACGTAAGTGTAACCATCTAAAAAATAAAAAAAATAAAATCTCCCCATGCTGGGAATCTCATTATGCTCTTAAAAAAAAAAAATAATGAAGAGATTTGTGGATGGTGAAACAGAAGTTCTGTTTTTTCAAGAGCAGCCGTTTTCAAAGAATCACAGAATTACTGAAGTTGGAAGGGACACCCTCAAGTTCCTCTAGTCCAGCACTCCTGCTCAAGCGATGTCAGCTAGAGCAGGTCACCCAGCACTCTGTCCATCCTGGTTCTGAGTACTACCCATAGATAGGAACCATAACATCTCTAGGCTACTTTTTCCAGTGTTTGACCACCCTCACTGTGAAAAAAGGTCTCTTGTGTTTAGATAGAGCTTCATGTGTTTCAATTTGTGCCCTCTTGTCCTGTCACAGATCACTACGGAGAAGAGTCTGGCTCCAACCTCTTCGTTCCCTTCCATCAGGTATCTACGCACATTGGTAAGATTCCCCCCGAGCCTTCTCTCGTCCAGGCTGAACAGTCCCAGCTCTTTCAGCATCATTTCATATGAAAGATGCTCCAGTACGTCCACATCTCTCTTGTACTAGGGAGCCCAAAACTGGACACAGTACTTCAGATGTGACCTCACCAGTGCTGTGTAGAGAAGGAGCATCACCTCTGTCGACCTGCTGGCAACACTCCTCCTCATGCAGCCCAGAACCCTGTTGGGCTTCCCCCCCCAAGAGCACGCATTGCTTGCTCGTGGTCAGCTTGTTGTCCACCAGAACCTCAAGGTCCTTCTCTGCAGAGCTGGTCAGCCTCCAGCATTTACTGGTGCCTGAGGCTATTCCTCCCCAGGTGCAGGATTCTGCATTTTCCTTTACTGAACTTCATGAGGTTCCTCTCTGCCCAGTTCTCCAGCCATATCCCTCTGAACATCAGCACAACCATCTGACCTATCACGCAATCCTCCCAGTTTTGTACCATTTGCAAGCTTGCTGAGGTTGCACTTGGTCTTATTGTCCAGGTCATTAACGAAGGTTAGAAAGTACTGGCCCCAGTACTGATCCCTGTGGTACACCACTAGTGACTTGCCTCCAACGGGACTTTGCACCACTGATCACAACCCTCTGGCCTGGCTGTTCAGGCAGTTTTCAATCCACCTCTCTGTCTATTTACCTAAGCCATTCTTTGTCAGTATGTCCACGAGGATGTTACGGGATACAGCACCAAAACCCTCATTCAAGTCAAGATAAATTGCTCTCCCTTCACCCACCAAGTGAGTCACCTTGTTGCAGAAGGCTAACACGTTGGTTGAGCACAATTTGCCCTTCATAAATCCTTACTGACTACTCCCAATCACATCCTAGGTGTATCTGATATAACCCAGCTCACTAGAAACTTTCTCTCCACAATCATGAGCATGCTTATGAGGAAAAGCCTCCAATCTCCTTCTCAAGCTCAGAGTCCTAAGTGGCAGTCCAGGACTCCCTTCTTGTAAGAGTCTACAAAATGAAGTGGGTCTAGAAGGTCTCATTGCTCTTCACACAGATTTTTGATGCATGGGACTTTTATTCCTATTCTCGCTTTCATAACTTAATCTCCAGAAAAGACTTCAGGCTGACATAACTGCAGAAGTAGTGCAATGCTCCATGGGATGTTTAAATCCTCTTTCATTACTAACCAAAGATATCCAGCTCTTTGCTTCATGACTGCCATCCACTTCTGAGAACCTGAGAGAGCACCTTGTATCTTTCCCAAGAAAAGGTACTTCAACAAAAGCAAGTCCCAAATTTCTGAAAATACTGACTCTCCCCCATGGCACCAAACCACTGAAAAGATTGTAGCAGAAGTAAATCAAACTTGTAACCAGGAACCAAAGGCACAAACAAGCTATCTACAATCAAACTACTTCACTGTCCCTAAATGAAAATAATCCTATTGTATTGTATCTCAACCAACTTCGCTAGATTTGTGGGATAGAAGCAAAAAGACGATGGAGAAGACAGAAGAGGTGGCATTTTCAGAAACAGGTAAAGTATACATAAATCCTTCAGATGCTGTATGGGATTATGCTAACTCTTTGAGAAACAAGTAATCCCTCTGGTGCATTCACAGAGGAACAGTTCTGTACAGGACAGGGAGAGAAAGCATTCTAGTTTTTCAATACTGGAAAGAGGCGTTTTGGCGAGAAAACGTTTCCTTACTGCCCAGAAGAGACAAAGCGAAACAAATTAGAAAGTTTAGCTGCTCCAGAGGCCAACTGACTGAAGGCAGGACATCTAAAGATGTGCATCAGTCACGGTACCAAACAACAACTTTGCTTAAAATACTTTTCAATACATAATAGCACATATTCAGTATATGCCTCGGACTGTCATTAGTTTCAGCAGATTACCATTTAAACTTTATGAATTAGAAGAGAAAAATCACTATACTGCTTTCTTGAACCAAAAAGACTGCCATAAAACCTCAGAATAAATCATACAACTAAAAACTTCTATTATGCTCTTCTTCCTGTATTCATGAGAGAGTTTTCATAAATACTGTCAAATTGGCATGTCATTAAAACATGATTTCACACCTTAAAGTGGTTTCTGGTGAGCTAAGCAATAAAAAGAGTTGAGCCAGAATGAAGACTAATGCACCTGTTCCAAATAAAATCTGGTGGTTCAGATCCCTTTAGAACCAACAATAAAATTATGCTTTCAGCTCTTACGATCTTACAAGCAGGAACTGAATTCACAGTGAAGTTTCTAATCCCAGTAAATTTTGATTAAATAAGTATCAGAAGTTATTCTAAATAATCACCAGTGCCAACTTAATATTACTTCCAAGTTAAAATCACATCTAATGCAAGTGCTTTTTAATTAACAGTGGAACTTACTCTCAAACTCTTTATAATTAGTATTTTTACAATTAATTTAGTTTTGAAGGCCAAAACAGATTGCTGGCCTTAATCTTATTAGTGTTTAAGAGTTTTCCACCAAGGCTTCTCGACCCATTTTTTCCATGAGTATTGTTTTGCACACTACATGTCTGAACATTCACCTTTTAAAGCAGCTTCCTTCAAAATACTATCTGATGGATGTAGAGAAACGTTGGCTGTTTGACAGCTATTATATTTTTCATTCTTTTTTCAACTCAACTCACAACAAGATTTAGGCATCTGTGGAAAAGGGATGGAGAGCACTCCGAGTTTGTATGCTGTCATTTAGAATTAGTGTTGATGTATTACCTCTGTCACAGCCCAGTGGTGTAAAAACTGGTCCAGATCAGTTAGGTAAAGACGGACAGGTGAAAGCTGTGTCTGGCTAATGTGTGGTTTTCCTCTAATGCCCTGGAGACTAGTCAGCTCCTCTCTTGAAAACCCTAGAGAAAAAGAAGCAGTACAACAGTATCACAAAACAAGCCAAGCACTGTTCTACTTCAACAGCATCATTGACAAAAACTGCCTTTTATATTATGTCTGCGTAACATTTCTTTGTTGAAAGCTCTTGCTTGGTATTTTAAAATAAGTATATCAAAATCCAAATTCTGACTTCCAAAAGAAAACAAATATATTTCAAAAATCAATGGCTTACCGATTTAAACTATAACATGGTATAAAAAAAACACCTCTAAGAGGCCAGTGTTATGCTGCTATTTTCAATGTAGGTATCTTTAAAAAGTAATAAGCCAATCACGTATAATGCAAGACAGTTCACCATGTGTTCACAGTAACTCAGTAACCTAACATAACCTCAGGGTTAAATAAATAAATAAATCTGGCTAATTACTTCTAGCCAGGTAGCAGATGTTTTAGTAAAACGGGACTACTGCTCCAAAACAGTCACTTTGGTTTTGCTTTCATTTTCTCAGCTATCAGTACAGTGCTCTCTTCACTGTTTTAGGAAAAAAGGCAATTTTTGAAACCAAAGTAGTTGAACATTATGAATGACTGAGGTGATGAAGAAAAGACACTTTCTTTTTACCACAGGACAAGTTACTGGAAGATATTTCTCAGTAATATTATGCCATTTTAAACACTGTAATTTCCCAAAGTTGCATCACCACAAAATACAACTATTTTTATATCTGAGTAAGAATATAGTAGCAGAAGTAATTCTGTTCACATGCTGACCTTGGGCAGCTCACTTCAACATACTTTGATTACTTTATTCTGATGGAATGTTTTTAATAGCGTAAGCAGTCCACCAGAAATCCCAGAGGCACTCATTTATATTGTTACGAGCCAATAAAAGGCATTTACTTAAATCTAGAAAAAAAATTCTTGTTCACGTCATATGCTGAATTTAGGTTTTCCTCATACTTTCCAAAGGAAGTTGCTAGAATGAAGAGAAAGTATGCCACTTGGGCTAAATATTTGCAAAGTGTAAAAATAGGGTGTCAAAAATCAGATCAAGAGAAAAAAAGGGTATATCTCATATCAAAAATATGTAACAAGATTAGAATTACTTTCAGGAGGTACTTAGTACACCATTTATTCTCAATTAAATCCAGTAATTGACTATCAAAACAAATTTCATTTTGTTAATTCTGAATTATGACATTCACATGGATTACCTATAAGGGTTGAAAACAAGAAGCTGAAATAGTCCACATCATTCACAGAATTATCCTGCACTTGGCACTTCCAGCCTGCAAAGGATGATCTGCACAAAACCAACAGCAGATAGTTTATTAAAAACCATATAATTAAGAATTCACAACCTACCTGCACAATACAATCAATTAGCATGACTAAATTGCTAATTTTAGCGCTCCTGTTTCTAAACGCTGTTGTTAGAATCGCATTTTAAATAGCTTCAAAAACAGAACTTGCTCTTTTTGAGACAAGTAATATTGAACTTTGTACCTCTACATGGGCTTAGGTTAAGTTGATTAAATTACTGAGATAGCAACTTTTCATCAATACCAGTATAACCTTTAATACAGTGACGACAGCCAACACACAGTAAATTAAATTAGTTTTATTTCCCTTATTTGGTAAAAGTTACTATATTACAAAGCTGGGCTGTATTTTTCATTATATCCACTACTTTTAATACAGCTCTTTACATGAACAATAGATCCCATTTAAAAGCAGTCTCAGCATCTATTTTAGAGTAGCTAAAGCTATTAAACACAGACCTAAATTAAAAACTTGCTTTGAGATTTAGAACACAAAAAGGAGCAATATGCAAAGACAGGAGCAAACCCATTATCAAAGCTGCCTGACACTTCCCTTTTTAGGGGCAATCCGTAAGAAGTGGAGCACCAGCCTACTTTTGTTTCTCAAATTAGAAGCCATACATGCTTGTGGAAACTTGCAGCAAGCAAACACCGCTGACCACCTAACGGTAGCGTCTTGCCCGTGTATCAGTGCAGAACCAGGAGAAAGCCACGAGCTGGGAACAAGTACATCTCACACATGCTTTCTTAAAAAGGCTGCAGCTCAGACCTACACCACATTATGCAAAATGCATATTATTCAAATTTACTTGTATGCTGCTCTTGGCACTTGCACTGCAGACTATGGGTCTTTGCTGTAAGAGATTGCTGCTTTCTGCTCTTACAATCTTGCAAAATTTCAGAGCTTTCAAATGCAATTTTCCAAGCCAACTATCTGCCTCGGATCACTTTTTTCCTAATTTCTCTCTGCTAACAGCCAAAGTGGCTTAGCTCATGGGTAACAAAATGCTGGAAAGCTTGTTTTTCAGAAATTTTTTACAGCTCCATGTTTTGGGAGCAAAAATATCAAATTTGGAATACCTTTGTGCCAGGCATATACATTTTGCCACCCCATGAAAATCCATCCACAGTATATCAGCATCACAAAAATGACAGCTAGAATATGCACGTGTCTGAAGCTACTCAAAAAGAAAGCAAAAAAAAAAAGGAATTTCAGAATTTCTTTAAACTAAAGAAAAAATTCAGGATTTAATCAGACTACCATGTAGGATAATTAGGGGGGATAAAAAAGCAAATCACAACTAGGTGAGAGAGAACAAACAAAGGCTTTATTAAATAAAGCTCCCACTTCACACTGTATCCTTAATGGCAGACCCTTATTTCCAGGCATATTTCAGGCAACCTAGTGACTTTGTGGTGCTGGCAGCTTTTGGTTCTCCTCTGAGGCCTGGCTTGCTGCTTCCTTTTCTTAACCTGTAGTCTCTCAATCTCTCTCCATTCATAAGGCTGCCACTTGGCTGCCAAGACTGAGTTCTCCAAAGACAAACCCCTCGGCCACGGCCAGTAGTCTTTTCCCAGGAGAAGGGAGAATTTCTTCCCTCCTTCCGAGGAGGTCCCAGTCCGACTCACTACAGTATCAAAGAGATTTCACACATCCTCAACTAAATCAGCAAGACGTCTTGCAACCTATTTCCCCAGAGATTCTGCGTAAGGTGAATATTCACACAAGAATTAGATCCATATACCAGAAGACAGCCCATATCCTGTTCAGTGTGGGGGAAGAAGCTGCCTGAATCTAATGCAGAGGGACCGTGAGTCAGACTTGAGGTCACTCATTATACCAAAATAAGCATTGGGGAGCATGAAGAGAGAGTCAGGAGAATTTAGGACTTACTGGACACAGAAATTCAAACTGTGATGCAATCACTGAGCAAAATGGTGGGAATGCAAGAGGCTGGAAGAGATACATCAGATGATAAGCTGCAAATGGAATTGGGGAAATGTGAAAATAAAAAAAATCTTGGGTAGGAAGACAGAAAACATGGAAAGAACTTGTGATAAGCCCGAATTCAGCGAGTAGGGACTTGTGTGACAAAGCTAGTCAGAATCTGGTTTAAAATAATAAAATATGAAAATATTTTTCCATGCAACAGTTAGCAGATGTGTCATATTCCACATAACAGGACCAGCGGATGCAAGAATTTTACATGAACTCCAGAAAAGACTGAACAAAAACTCAGATTCACTGCAGGCTAGCAAACACATCAACTGCAATAGGTTCAGGAGATCCCTGGACATGAAAAAGGATTCTGAAGCTTATTGCTAAGTGTCTGGAAATTTTTCAAACACTTCAGCGGTTTTGGTTTTCTACCCACATCTGACTGTCTGCACACTTGCAAAACAGGACAAGCATTTTAAGCATCCTAACAGCCTGCCAAGCTAAGTGCCACTGTTGTAGACCTAAGAGGAAGCAGAGAGAATCATTGCTGTTCTGCCCTGGGAGCATGGAGGCAGGGTAAGACACAAACCCTTGATAGAGCTATTAAATGGTTAAGACTCATCCACAAGAGGAGCTAGTGAGACAGACAGACAGACACACACACACACAAAACCAAGATCTCCAAATTCAGTTGCAGTCTATTTTTTAAAAAAAAGTGAAAGCTATTACATACATGAAAGAAGCCTCAATGTTAAAAGACCATTAATGTTACAAATAACCTAGCATTCAATTTAGAAAGTGACAAGAAAGTTGCTTATGGTCTTCAGCTTGTCATCTTTGTACATATGCCTTAGAGTATGATAATATTATGTGTCACATTTTCTCTAAAAAAATCCATGCCTCATTCAAATCATGGATGAATGGAGCAGTCAGGATTATGCAACGAAAGATAACACAGCCTGACCTGTTCCTGCTTTATTTATTGCAACATCTATAATGTGCACAGTGTATGAGGCATGAGATGGTTAAAAAAGGAAGAAGAAAGGATTAGCTCACAAATACAGGTAAACAAATAGGTTTTAGGCATTATACTGGATCACCCTCCTGTCTGTATCACAGAGGTTCTATATGATGCTAGACTAACACTCTTTAAAATTGGAGGACAGGAAGTCAGTGGTAACACGTTTCTCCAAGAATCATCAGATGAAGTATTAATTTACTTTCAGAACAGAAAAAACCCCTACATTATTCATAGCGGAGGCTTCTCTCATCCCTTCTTTTTGGTAGTTATCACTAGCCCTGCAACAGTTCAACAGTGAGTAAAGGACTAAAAGGGCAGTAACGGCTGTGGAGCGACATAGCTTCATGTATCTTAAAGAGCAGCACATAGACCCATCTGATCTCTACTGCTCCATTTGCACTTACAGTGAAATTGAAGTCAATCCTTTGCTTTCAAGATAGAAAATGCTAAATATTCTGAAAAATCAGTGCCCAAATGTTTCATGCTGAATTCCTAAAGTGAGCAGGTACTTCTATGTACTTCTGTCTACACCTTTTCCTTGCCTCAGTTCCTCATCTGTAAGTTGGGAGAAATATCACCTCCTCATCTCCTACAGCTGTGAAAATAACACAAAATTCCATGGGCAGAGGGAATCACTTTGTTTTCCAAGTGGGACATACTACAACAGACAAAACATGGAGCCTTCTACTGAAATGACAGGGACAAAGCGTAACATTATGTGAACACTCCTCCAGCGAGCATGATGCACTCAGAACATAGAATGATTACATGATGTCATGTTATTTTTCCAAAGACTAGATAAGAATATCACAGATATATCATAACAAATTAAGACAAAGACCTTGTCTGAAATGTCTTTCTAATATAACAAATACAAGCAGAACACCATTACAGCATAGAAGTTTGTTTAAATGCAAGTCTAACCAGCTGTCAATGCCTCAATTACCTTAGAACCCAAATGTCTAACATAGTTAAAGCTGCTCAATTTTGAGGTTTGCATTAAAGGAAATCAGGAGTAAGGTAAAGAACACAGAACAAAATAAATTTAACTGTAGAACCAACCGATGATGCACTACAAATACATTACAAATTATTTCAAAAATCTTAGTTTAATATATTAAGACTTCCATGATTAATTAAAAACTATGTACACTTTTAAACTATGTTTTCAAGATGCTTGTAAATTACATGCTAGACATTTAAAACTAAAAAAAAAAATCTGATTTATAGGTGGAAGAGAGATAATATGCATATTATAATCTCCCTTTTTTGAATAAATTTTTACTCACAATGGGAACCTGTTATCAAATTGCATATGAGTGAGACCTCTCCAGTCAGCTAGTCCAAACCCACATTAACTATGATGAATTACATGTTGTAATTTCCATAAGGTTACCTGCTCTTCATAAGAATCTCCCTACTGAGTTTAGAATTGTACCTTTAGGTAACCTGCTCTGTATGCCAAATGGTATTAAAAAAAAGCTGAATCTAATTAACATAAAAATCACTGCTTCTCTTACCTTTAGCATAGCAAATATTTCTCAGACACGGCAATTGTGCAATGCATTCCTTTTATCACTTGCTGCTAACTTTTCTTTTAACTCCAGATGGACCTCACTGCTTTTGTTCCCACTGTTGTTATTTTCAGGTTGAGCTATATCACACAGTTGCAAAATAACACAACTGCAGTTTGCACACAAGTGGTTATTTCTCAACTACAGACTATTATCTTTATGCTTCCTGATCTAAACTAGCTACCAAGTGATTTCTGGTTCAGGTTTAAGGTGTTGGTTTTGACTTACATAGTCATAAGGAGTCTTTGGGTAATTTAGAGGTCTCTGGTAGAACTCTGATGAACCTTGCTGCAGTCATTTTAGACATTATCCTTCCACTTGTCCTGTAAAACACACTGCTCAAACTCCAACTCAGACAGCAAGTTTTGCTTAGAATTTGGGTTAGTCTTTTTATTTCTGTTGTTGAGCAATAAAATTTAAAAAAAGTATAATGAATCTCAAAACCCCCTGAGTTCAGTCTTCAAGTATTTTTAAAGTAAAACAAGAAAAAGCGAATGCAAGATCCACAGTTCTTCTGAGGCATTGATACTATCATCCTTTTGTTCATAAACGTGAGGGTTACAGAACTCAAGAAGTGCAAGACCAAGGGCCTGGGTTTTCCATTCAAGGAAACGAAAATTCAATTCTTTCACCTTCCATGAAAGTGCTTCCACTGCCTAATAGAGAATATTCCAGCACATGGTGTTCCTGAAGCTTTGCAGAGTTCTTTAGACATTTGCAAAAGAATAGCTTGAGAAACCTAACTGTGGTAGGTGTTCCCATTTTAAATTTATCAACCATTGATCACAGATTTAAACCAAGGCTTCCCACAATTGTTTCTTTAATTCTAGGTTATAAAATCATTCTAAAATGAGTTTTCCCCCACTGTAGGCATGTACTTGCACTACTGTAAAATATGTTCTTTTAAAACACTAAAAAGCCCTGTGCCAATATTTATCTCAGCTTTGGCATAGTTTATTGCTGTTTAGCTTTAATGAAAAATAATTTCTGTCAAATTGAAATGCAACTGCTTGCAACTGCAATAAAGTATAAACTGTGTTACACTGTTAATGAGTATCAGCACCCTCAGTTTTCATACTAGTTCTTGAAGAGACAGGAAACAGACTGTCACAAACTGATGTTAAAATTGTTAAAATAAATAAATAAGTAAAATTGAATCTTTGAATATTTCTCCAACCTTGTACCCATCTCATCATTCACAGTATCTTAGCTCCAGGTAGCACAAGTCCTGAACATAAACTCAGAGAGCAAGTGAAGAGTTTTTATCTTCCTTCTCCTCTAACAGGTTACCATATGTAGGCAATGGTTTGTTAGTGTGTGTTTTCTGTTTTAACTTTCATTATCTCTTTGGAAGGATCAAGTGTTTCCATTTGAAGCTGTAGCAAAATACAACAAAAATCTGCAAGGAATTACCAGGGATTTGGGGAAAAATATGAACCCTATTTTAAGAAAACAACAATTTGAGCTACACATTGTTAAAAGTAAGCCTGTCAGCCACTCATTTGCTCCATGGTTGCAAAGGCTGCCTGAAGAAAAGAATTGCTTACACATTATAAATGAGAGCACAAATCGGAAGAAACATTCACTAATGAGCAAACGGCATTTACTGACTGGTGCAATTGTAAGTGCAGCAACAGAATTCTTTTCCCCTTTGTTAGGAATACCAAACTACAAACAACCACCTGAGGACAAATTTAGAGGGCCATATCCTTAAACACAAGCTTAGCCGTCTCCCTCTCTCAAGTCCTAAACCTTTACATAACAGTGAGCAAGGAAAAGGAAATTTGCTGACCAGATGTGGATGAAGAAATGCACCGTAACCCATCCCAGGATCCAATTCTCAAGAACTACGGATCCTTTCTGATCTTGCAGCAAGGAAAACAGATCAATCTTTTACCCTTCATCCTCACTGGCACCCAGTCAGGGAAATGCCAGCATTTTGAAAGCACACTCTTCTTTTTAGTTTATATTCCATAGTGCCCTAAGCATTCTTGTTACCTTTTTAATACTTTCCCTCTTCATTTTTGCTTCTAAATTGAGGGGTGCGAAAATATAGCCAGAAAAATCACTTCGCAGTGAACACACACCTTACTATTCTTACATTTTTCTTAGCAACCCATTCATAAATACTACACCTTCCTATACATGTGTGCTTTTCAACATATTCTCCAAGGTGTATTGAGTTGACTTTCCATTTTACCATTTGTAATGACTTTTTTTTTTTTTTTAAGAACTTAGCTTACTGTGATGAAATTTTGATTTTATTTAGGTCTTCCTTTTTCAAAAACAATATACTGTTCTGAAATCTTTCCTACACTTCATTTGTATGAGAATTACTGTCTTCAATTGCTCTATCAGTGATGTTATTCACAGTAATGGGTTACAATATCCTCTCCAGCTTGCAAATACTTTTTGGTAATATAATGTTTTTCTTTTTCTTGTCTACAATAATGCATTCAATAAGTCTTTAAAGTAGTAGTATATAGGCTCTTCATTACCTACATTTTGCATTCTCACTGTGCCTCCTCAAAGGCTGCAGATCACATAACTAGGATGACTGAAGTAAAAGTAGTATTTACTTACAAAGGAAATATCTATAGAAAACTTTAAACTCTATTATGACTCTAAAACATCTCTGGGTAATATATTTGGAGACATAGAATTTTACACCTTATACCAAACAGATGCTGAAAAGTCCATCCCAGTTCTTTTCAAACACCAGATTCCTGAGGATAGCAGGAACCAACAAGCATGCCAGCCTGCTTGATGAGACACCAGCTGAGCTCCCTCATTACTGTCTGGAAAGCAACTGAATATTTAAAAGGCACTACCTCTTAAGGAAGAGTCCATTTACAGTTACAACAAGCAAAATGCAAGTTACCCCCAGAGTCATCTCAAACCTGTGAAGACTAGGAACTCCCACATAATTTATGTCTCACTGGGAGAGAGCACTCAGCTTTTATTTATATGGTCCTCACCCTTCTTTTCTACAGCTACAGAAACAACAACTCTTCGCAAGACCCCAGCAGGCAAAGACCCCACAAGAATAAGAAATGGCTGTTTGAAGCCATTGGAGATCTCATTTATGGACACTCTACTTCAAGAGAGAAATGCTGTAAATTAACTCCCATTGTTTTTTATCTAGGCAGTGAAATATTATCTGTCCAATTCTCTATTACAGCAAAATAATTTCCAGACACACTGTTCCAATGCATAAAAAGTTCTAAAAAGCTGTAACTATTATGCATAAGTAACGCACATAAATAAATTGCATTTATGTAATTATGCTGAATAAAGGCACATAAATAAATTGCATTTATGTAATTACGCTGAATAGGTTTTCCTTATTTGTATCTCAAGACACGTTAAGAGGAGACAGAGAACTTTTCCTGTGAAGTCAGCAATCTAACTTCCCAGTTTATATATTTGATCACAATCTCAATCTGGATGTCTTAATCCATATTTCATAGAATAGAGTAGAATACATCACAGTAAGTACTCAGATTATATATTAATCATCTTAAGTATCCTCTTATACAAAAGAGAAGGAAAGAAGAAAAATGTGTTTGCGAGAATACCTGCCATTCAATTGCCACAAACTCACTAAGTAGCAGCAACCAAAAAAACTGAGCCTAACAAATGGTGACAAATGGTGCTCCTCCGCAACTGCTACAGTTCAGATTTTGGTATGTAAACTGCAGACCTCCCTTTTGTCACACAAACAAGACAATCTACCATATACAAGAAGGTGAGCTTACAACATTTAATACATTTCCATATTTGACAAGAAGATTTGCCTCAAAGCCAGTCTTCCAAAAAGCACTCAAAAAATAAGCACGTGCCTCGCTAGTCCTTTAAAAACCATTCTGAAGTAGCCAATCTGCCCTACAAATGTAGACAGTAGGCGTAGAGGGATTACACCAAAAATTCTTTCCAGCTCTACCTATAACACTGCTAAAATTTATGACTGTAGTCCCTACTAGACAATCAATGTTTAATACATTTCTTCACTTCCTGGAGAGAATTGTCTACCTGTCGCTATCCACATCCTTAAGGAATCACCAGAACCCCACCGCTGAGATGAAGAATTTCAGATCAAAGGTCCTCTCATGCCAAACGTTACATATTCCCACCCAACACTTAAACCATTCATCTTTAATTAGCAGAGAACTACTATCTGATTATTTACCAGTTATTCCAATAAATCATGAATTAAAAATATTTAAGTTAATTTTTAGAAGTGTGGCACACTGCATCATTGATACATCTCCATGTGTCAATCTAAGTACTACTACCTAAAGACCACAGAAAAACCCATCCAGTAGATTCGATGCAGAGACATTCTAAAATAGTTCCCACACCCTTCCATTTGTCTCTGTAAATTCAAGCTCATCAGAGGCTTAAATCTCCTTCCAAGAAGCTGCTACCTCTCATTTCTCTCAGCCTGAAGTCACAGATTGTTCACTCATGTTGCTCCACACCCTTCCTCACCTGTTTGTGTATGGACAGGAGTGGGGAGAAAGATTTATACTTCAAAACCCTGGCACGCTTCCATCTCTCAGAACCCTACCTGCCTGGATTTATTAAAGTTACTTACATCTCAGGTCCCACACAGTAGGCACAAGGCAGGCACTGGAGAGAAACATGGAAACTAAGCCAAGACAACACCTTCTGTCCCTCAGCTTCACCTGAAACTCACCAGCTGTAGCTGTCCCAGTGACCCAAACAGCAGCAACATCTGTTCATTGGCACAGACATCAATTAGTCTAAATCTGGCCATGTTCATACCGGCATCCAAAATGGGGTGGCTGCATTTCAGCTTTCTTTTCAGAACAGTCCTTGGCCTGTGCTAACTGGTAAAGCTTCAGCAAATATAGACCAAAAGCATGACAGGAACCATCCTAATAACAGTATAGATAATTGCTCCCCCAGGCTCAGAAACCTTCCCATTATATATGGAAATACTGTCAACATCATCTTCATTCTCAGCACACGGAGCCCACTGTGGCTTAGTTAATGGGCTCCTGCAAACCACCTGGCTATTCATTTCACCGTTGCAAAAATAAGAAGTGGAAACTATTGAAAGTCTTCAAAATTCATTTCTAATCAACAACAAAAAAAAATCTAGAAGTTAACATGCAATAATTATAATTTAATGTTACTGCCTGATATCATCACAGGGCTGTGGTTTAAGCCATCTGGATACATTTACTATCTACTTTTATAGTTTACACACACAAAAAAGCTATGACTTCCTTGAGTTTATAATGATTGTTCCTGGAATAACTGCAACAGTCTTATTATCATCCATATGTACTCTCATCAAATCCACCTTAACATAGTTTCTCCCTGGCAAATATACATGGGTATGTACGCGCATTCTCAGATGCATGTAAAAATGTACATGCTTTGCCAGTCAAAAATAATGTAGAAATAAAGGCTTCTGAAGAAATTAAGAACAATTACCAAACACAGCAGTGAGTCTCTGACGCTCCTGAATGCTATTTAAAGCATGACAGATAAGCAGGTGGCATAGAAGAAAAGAAATTTATAAAAATTCCCCCCCTCACTAAATAGAACATGAATGTACTGGAAGAAAAACAGTGCCATCTACTGACAACATCGGGTTTTACTCATAAATGATGTCTCCCGACGGATTGATTTGTATCAGTTTCTCTATGCAAAACTATCATTATCTAAAACTACAGAAAGTGTCCCATGAACCACATTGTGGCACAGAACTGTGAAATTATATGCATTTTGTTATAGTACCATTCATTGCAAAAACTTGCATGTTTAACTCTGAGCATCACAAGAGCTGTAAATGATTACCAGAAGTTACCCAGTCCCCCCACTTCGTTCAAGGCTTTACCTCTGCCATACGTGATATACTTTTGTCCAATCTGATTTTAAGTATCTCCAGTGAAGTATATTCATACTCCCTTCCTACACAGCCTATTCCAGTATGTATCTCTGCTTTTAGAAAATTTTGCTAGCACTCAAACCAAACGTTTTTCTAAGATTTAAGGTCTATATTTCTAATCCTATTAAAACCACATTCTCCCATTCATTTTCAACAGCCTTTTACACACATGGTTCCCCCTCCTTTCCAGCCTTATTTGCCTAACAATTCCAATTTGTCAGTCATTCTGTATTATCACAATTTGCAGACTATCATTCTTTGTCTCTCCTTTAAACTCAATCCAGTTTGTCCACATCATTATCTAAAAGCAAGCCACAAAACTGGACACAATAATCCAGCTTGGCTTTTCTGATAAGAGATGGAAAATTAGTTCATGTATCCTGTGTGCAATGACAGGTTATGAAGCTTGTAATGCCCAGCTAACGTTAATGTCTAGCATACCTACTACTGTTTCCTTAACTGTACAACATCTTTTCCAAGGAAAAAGATACATCACACTCTTCCGATCTTGCGAAGTTACTTATCTCCCTATCTTTGCATGCCTAAATTGCCAAACCAACCTTTTTTTTTTTTTTTGGACATCCCCCTCAGCAGCCACTAACATTTCTGACATCACCTCGGTTCTCTAATTCTTTAAGGCATCCTAGGATGAAGTTTTTGGGATAAAAACATCTACGGTTGTAACAAGGAAAAAAAAGTAGTTTTTCACAAAATCGATTTCACCTATATATTAAGAAGCTGAACCACAGCTAAAAAATGTGTCATCAACACACCCTTTAAAACTTGTACGAGTTTTTAAGTTGGCTATATAGGTGAGACCGTGTTCTCAAAGCTGTTGCATTCACTTTGTCCATAAAAGACTCATTTTAATCTTTCCAAGGACTTGCATTATGTTCAGATGTGTTTCTAAAGAAAACTGACCAAGATTCTGTTTTTAACACTGATTCCTCTCAATGAAGGAAGAATAGCCTTATCAAAAAAACCAAAACACCCCCCAGAACCCCAACGCTCAATCAAGAGTGATCTCCTTCCCAAGTTTCATCAGAACTTGCAATCTTCCAGAAAGAAGAACTGTTAGGGCTTATCAATACAAGAAACCACACTAATATAACTACATAAGTACTTTGTTTTTTTTAATCATCTAGTTATTTCAGATTGACTTCTTGGTTAAATAATCCACAATCTTTGAATCCAACTTAGTTTAAAACATGTTCCAAATGCCATAAATTAAAACCAAAAGACTTTCTTTGCCCCTCAAAAATGAGAAGTTGTTTCTCCTCCTCTGTTGTCAGGATGTAACCTACTTTTGGCAAGCACACCGCCCTCCAGCTGTCTCTTGCATCTTCTGCCAAAAGGATCAAATGCTCACAGCCCACCTGCAGCTTTCTGATAAACTTCAGAAAACAGTTATACTATTACTATAAAAATCTCCCACACTGAAAATCCGATAAAATCTAACAACAAAATAAGCACCTGAGTGCTTATTACTGACTTTAGTTCTTAAAATGACTGTCTTTGAATTGGTTATGGTTTGTCACTGAATTTCAAGTATATGGCAGAGAACTTTTCTGTTTAAAATTTAAGGTCCACCTTCCCAAAACTAGACAGAATTTCATTTTTATAGCGGTAATACATTATATATGGGATATTGTAAATTTCATCACCATCACTTCATATGTTAGTCACCTTATTCACATGTTATACACCTAGTATGAACAGGTCTGTACCTGACAGTACATTGTGTTGTGTCATATTTCAATAAAAAAATGTTTAAGTTCCAAAAAGCATTAAGAAAAAAAAGCATTGTAAGCATAAATAATATAAGTTTAATTCCTGCTTATTTATCCCATGTTCAGCAATACTGAGCAATGGAGAAAAGCAAATACATTTTTTTCCAGAAGCAGCAAAGCAAAACACCCTTGTGAAATCCCAGCAAGCCTTCCACTCACTTCAGTGGAACAGCAGCCTCTCTCCCTGACTTCACAGGCAAACTTACCCTCTTTCAAGCCAGGACAAAACCAGAAAGAGCATGAATAATTTCTAACAAGACACTTAAATAGCCAAATCATAGTTACTAGGCAAGCGTGGCAATTATAGGAAAAGAGTTTTACAACTCTGAAAAGAAGCAGGACATGAGAATACACACCGGTTGGTTATTTTTGACTACACACAGTGTTGTGTCAAAGTATTTACAAGGAAAAGCTGCAATCAGTGGCAGAACAAAGACCACCAGTGACGATGTTCTGAGTAGAGGGTGCTCTATACCATGTAGCCTTACAGGTAACCGACACGATTTTGTTATCAAGCATTGGAGAAAATCGGTCAGTGTTAAGACAGAGTCGAAGTGAAAGGCTAGGAGTAAAGTTTGACGGAGCCATCTACTTTCTCCATGGTGCCAATTCTTGCACGCTTTGTTGATTTATTTTTTTTTTGTGCAAACCGGCAACAAAGTTCACACTTAACGAATAAACGTTCACGCTTGGGTTTTGTTGTTTTGGTTTTTTTGTGGCATTTTTTTGTTCGGTAGTTTTGGGGGGTTTTTTTGGTGGTTGTTTTTGTTGTTGTTGTTTTTTTGTTACAGCCAACTAAAACGCACGTTCGCCATTGTACCTCATGTGCAGTATCCCGATGAGCGTGGCGGCCAGCTCGGAGGACATCCTGCCCATGATGCAGCAGCGGCTGAGGCAGGCGAGCAGGCTGGCGGGCAGGCAGGGCAGAAAGTACACCAGCTGCACCAGCCGCCGCTGGGCCTCCGCCGGCAGCAGGACCAGGGTTCCATCTAGCGGATCTACCGGCACACAGAGAGGGAATCAACATGCTAACGTTCCAGTTAGTTCTTAAAAAACACACACACACACACACACACAAAAACTGTCGCGCTTTGTTGCGATTCCGCGGGGCGAGCGTCTCGCCTGACAACCCTGCAGGGACCCCGCTCTTCTCTAACTAATCTTGTTTAGCGAAGAGCTTCAGCACCCACTGAAGGGAGGACAATGTAATTAACACTGAATGGGGCAGGGGAGGAAGAGAAGCAATAGTACCAGAAGCATATTTCACAAAAGCTGAAAAGCTTCTACTCCATCAGATTAAAGTCCTGCTAACCTGAACTAAAGTTTTTTACCTTTTTACTAGACTTTAGGAAATGACACACATAGTTCATTTCAACCTTTATTAGGAGGGACTGAACCAACCCCCACCCCTGCCCCCCCCACATAGACTTTACCTTCACCTAGGAAACACCAGTATTTTCCAGGTATTGCAACTTCCCTGCCAAGTGATGGACAAAATTCATTATGCTGTACTGTAAAAGTCTTACCATATATTCGAGCAGCAGTGGCTTGTAAACTTTGTAATAATTCCTTGTTCGAACGAGAAGCAGCAGAGTGAATGATGTCAATCAGCTGATTCGAAAGCTCAGGGTTTCTCAAGCCAAGCAAAGCAAGTTGCTGAGGTAAACCAGCCAACCAACGAGATAGAACTTTACTTCGACTTCTAAAGAAAGAGGGAAAATTAGTTGGGGAAGAAAAAAACCAAACCAAAACAACAAAAACCCCCACAAACTTAGTCTTTCCAGTCTTGACTAAGTTGCTTTAATGTCAGGTACAATTAAATTGCAATAAACTGCAATACTGTGATGCGCCAAGAATATTTCACCAGAAGATCTGAGCACATTGGTGTGCTAGTACAGTTACTTCAGAAGTATTTATTTGATCTGTAGGTTTTGCACAGCATATTTTCCATTCTTTCAGAAAGTATTTGTGTGAACTGACCATATGCTGGCAAAGCAACATTTCCATTTATCATTAGTTTTATCAGTTTGTATTTAATGAGTTATGAGTCAGGCTAAAAAGACATGAGACTACTACACCCTCGATACCACTGAACCCCCCCAATCAAGCTACTATTCTTTACACCACACTTTCAAATTCAATTCTACCTTTGCTGACATCTTGCTTGTCAATTCTGATACCTCTTAAAGCAGAATGAAAAACTAGAACTGGTGCCACACAGCACCAAACAAACTTATTAACAAAGTGTATTGCATGAGACACTCTCCCCTTGTCCATGCAGTCACTCGTGACAGAAGTCCCTCATGTCGGTAAAGCGTGATTTGCTCTCACATACATGCTAGCTTGCTCCTGATTAACTGCTTGTCCTTTACGTGTTCACGTATTAATTCCAAGCAAAGGCCTGCATGACCTTTCCAGGGACTGAGCCAAGGCTCATCAGCCTGGAACTCCCCAGATTTTCTTCAAGATGGGTTAACAGCAGTCTTTCTCCAGTCATACAGAACCTCCCAGTCACCATGGCTTTTCATGGATGACAAACAGCCCTCTCACTTTCACAAGACAACTTTCTCAGCACCCTCGGGTATATCCCTGCAATCTATCTGGCCCATGGATTTCACTACAATCAGCTGATCTGATTCTTCACTTGCTAAATTTAAAGAGGTTTTTAACGCAAGATCTTACTTGCTCTGCAGGAACGTCTAGCTTCTATTGACCTTACCCAGAGCCTCAAGCAAGCACAACTGAGGTGTTTTGGCCAAATCAAATGTGAGAGGAAGGAATCCGTAACTTAGGTTGCCCCTGCAGCTCTTACAATTTGGGCTTTCTTGAGCATAAGTAACTACAAATAAAGTCAACTGAATGAGGTATCAGATGATCTTGTTCAAAGATTACAGTACTTCCATGTATCTTCTGCTACACCTTAGTATCTTTAAAAATTACACTTGCCTTTTTTCCCCCAAAAAAACCTTAGTACGCAGGCAGCATATAGAAGGAGAAAGATCAATCACAGGATTATTGTTTGCAACTGCCTGGTTGAATTTTACATTAAAAAAATCCTGTTAGTTGCCAACCGCACCAATTTTTGTTTTGTACAAATACACCTCTTCCCTCTTCTACCATTCCCTCAGGTAATCCAATTCTTCTGGTTTATTTCTCATCTCCTCTGTTCAGGTAATGCTTCTGAACTATACGTCACCAGAAAGTTTCTGTCGGCATGCTCCTGCTTTGTCTGCCAGTCATTAATGATAACATGAAGTTTAGGTTCAAGAGAGTTCCGAGGAACTGTGTAAGCAGACTCTCTCCAGTTTTACCACTCCCACTGTTGTCACCTCTGTACCGTATCTCACTGTATACACACACACACTCCTATTCTTTAAGTGAGATGCCATCTTTTATACCAAATCCAGATTGCATTACCTGCCTCTAAAGGTAATAGCCAAAGTTCTTACTATCTGTATTTTCACATACCAGTTCTCTCAAGTCTCTGGAGTAAAATTTACCTAATCCTCCTCTTTTGCATTCATTTGACAGCATTCAGCTCAATTTTGTTTACAGAACTGATGTTTCCATATCTGAGGACTCTGACCATCCCTTATGTTTGACATGAATTATAATAATCGTTATTGAAAAATGTGACAAGACATTATTTATATTGAAGGACAACCTGAATTAATCCCAATTTCAGACCCACTTCTTCCTTTATCCTATAGTGTGAAGGTTAAGAAGCTTTTGCTATTTTCCCATCCTATGAAAAAAATAATTCAGCTTGACATTTAGGAATTGCTATTTCTAACCTGCTTGTCAGAAAACTAGGAATGAAACCAGTCTGCTTATCAATTCCTTTTTTCCCATTCTCTGCAAGTGCTGTTTATCATAAACACTCCCTAAAAACTGGTCAGGAAACAGCAAAAAAACTTGGACAAGCTCTTCCCCAGCCTAAGACTAATTTTCATTTGTATTTATGACTTGATTCTCCAGACCTCCTTCCCCATTCCAATCAATTAGCCTGTTCATACTTCAGGAAACTTGACTAATTAGTTTTTTTCTTTCCATTAAATGTCTTTGGTACTGAGCTTTAAAACTTGACAACATCCATTATAGATCTGCTTTCATTTAACCTTTCTAGCTCAAACTGAAACAATCTTATAGAACAATCTGCCCTTTCATGGGCTAAAATTTCTATGGCACCCTGGCTTATCAAATCAAGTATCATTTATAAACCAAAAGCATTTCATCAGCTTACTACTAAAGTGATGATTACATGAAAGAAGCTGTCGAGTATAAATCAGGAAGTTCAAAGTAGGTCTTTGAAGGTGTCAACAAGAGCAGCATAATGATGATAAAAATTATTTCATTTTCAAAAGACCTGACAAAATCCCTCATAAAAAAACTTTTTAAGGAAACAAAGTATCCATAACGTAAGAGGGAAGGGCCTTGCATAGAGAAATTAATTGTGTTTAACAGTAGGAAAAGCCTGGAGAAGAGACAACTGAAGTGAGTGAGTTGGAGGTAGGCTCAACAGAGGTCTCAAATCACTCGACATGCAAATGGTGGATAGGAATAAAACGTTTGCTTTCTCTTCTCACAGAAGAAATAGGTGCTGCTATCAAATGAAGCTACAAGGAGCCAGGATCAAAACAGAAGAAAGTTGGTCTTCAGACAGCTGAGCTTTGTCACTCCTTGCTAGAGGATGTAGTTGCTCCTGATTTAGACAGGTCCAAGGAATGACCAGAAAAGCTCATGGAAAAAGACATCCACTGAGTGATACTAAATACACAGAAGCTCTGCACAGTGAGGAAGTACAGGCTTCAAATGGTTGGAAGCTTAGAGTATCATGGAAAAGTAATTCTTGCCTTCTTCCTATGTGCCATCTCACATAGGTCAGTCTTTAAGGCAGGCTGTAAGGCTGAATAGCCTCTTTAGTCTCTACCAGTATATTTATGTATACGTGTGTGTATACACACACACTGTGTGACTATGCATATGTGTGTAGCAATTAGAGGTGAAGATAACTAACATCAAGACCAAAATACTAATTCTGAACCTTGTAATATATCAACCAAGTTTTCTTTCACAGGGCAACAATAGGCCAAAAGCTCCTACCTAGCCTTTGAATCAGATACACCTAAAAAATAAACAGCTTCACTTAAATGTCCTTGGAAAATGTTCCAACATGAATTCTGCTCCTCTTAGACTGCTCTTGACAAGCTTCTGAGAGTAAAAAAAAAAAAAAAAAAAAAAAAAGAAAAAAAAGAAAAATATTAGGAGAGCAGTCACAGGAGGCCTGAAGGAGATATGACATCAAACTGAATGGAATAACATGAATGTCATCCAGGATCTATTGTGCAGTCCACATCTTGAAGAAATGGGAAAAAAACCCACCCTAACCCAACAAAACAACACTTGTTTTTAAAGGAAAGAAATGGATCAGTACAGTACACAAACATTATGTTGTCTTAAAATGTCTTGTCAGACATAAGTGCAATTATCCTTTTTGCAAAGAATTTTTGACATTTCCTTCTTCTGTTACTAAAACTGTCATAATTCCACATAGAAGACTAAAAGGAACAGCAAGAAAACTACTGCTATTTGTGTTGTCTAAAAATAGAAAGTTAAAGCTTGCTAGATAGTTAGATGATCACATGAAACTGGATGAGATGCTCAAGACTTCCAGGTAAGTACAGAAAACAGCAGTTATGTAACCTTGGGGAAATTAGTCAGTATGAAAAAGATCTTTTTCACTCTGGGTGAAAAGAGAAGGAAAATAGGATATTCCCAAGCCTTTTTGCTGTCTATCTTTCAAACTCCCTATACTTCTTAGAATGTTCATAGGGTAGTGTTAGATATTTCTGGCTGTAGATCTAGTTACATGTACTCAGGCATTACCATAGCATAAGATTTAACAAAGTAAAGGAGTTGCAGAAGAGAACAATTTTCCCAAAGCTTGACTCTGCTAGTGGATGCTAGTACTTCTGGGGGCCCTGAGGTTTGACTTTTACCCATGACATCTGTTTCTGCTACTAGGTATGATCTTGTGTCCCTCTGCTGTTCTCAAACAAGGTAGGATTGATGCAGACTGATCTGTGTTAAAGGATTTTACATAGCTGGAACCAGACAACTTGGCTGAAAAATACCTTCTGGAAAAGCTAAGACTTGGAGATAATTTGGACAAATCTTACGACAAAAAAGTGTAGTAACAGCAATATATCCTCTTACTTGAAGCAAGTCAGATATCTAATAGATGCATGAAACTGGGAACCCAAAAGGACAAGAACATTTTCTTAAACCCAGTCTCTTTAGAACCACGCACCCAAAACAACAGAAGAATACTTTTCTTAAAGAGAGTAAGTACAAAAGGCTAGGCAGGCACTATCAGAACCACCAAAGGCATTAAGTCACAAGTCCATGACCTCGGGCTGAAGTAATGGAAATGCTCCATAGCTATACCTGCACAACCTTGACACATCTACTGACTACCACACAGCCAATGAGCTTGTAGCAGTGTACTTCAAGTTAAATTTTAAATCATTAAGATCTTAATCTACTACTTACATTAAAAAAAAAAAAAAGACAACTAAGCTAGTAAGTATCTCAATCTCACAGAGAACCTAAACTTTCAAATTTCAGTGACACAACGCCAAAACAGATTCAGAATGAAGTTTTATAACATCTACAAAAAAATTCAGTACTCTTACTTCTGAAATAAATATACTATGTTAAAATGAAAAAGAATATGCAAATGTTTTTTACCTGATTCTTTGAGTCCTCAAATCTTCTTTTTGGTAAACTCTGCTAAAAAATTTCAAAAGCAATGTACGAACTGGAAAGAGGAGATTCCTTTGCTGATATAGTGTATATACTGCTTTTATCAAGGGTTCTGTTGCCACTAGAAGGAAAATACATAAAAATCTGAAGTTGTGGTGCTTAATTTTCTGATTTTATGCATACACGCACACACTCACACAGAAGAGCTATAATCTGTATCTGCAACTACCTACATTTAACTCCACAGGGAAGTACCAAAATGTTTTAAAACTACTGGGTAGACTTCTAAACCATTGAAACACCACCTTCGTTTGTAGCTTGTGAAAGAGCCACACAAAAGAATAGCGACAATATGCAAGTGAAAATTTCAGAACTTCGTGAAAACAAGGCAGTGTACAGGTCACAAGGTAGCTGAGAACCATTAAATTCCTGCTTTCCACAGCTGTCTTCCACATCCTTTTCCCCTAGTGCAGCAGCCTGACAGCAATCTTCTCTTTTACTCCTCACCTATGCTCCCCCAAACCTCACTGTCACAGTGCCTTCAGTTCTCTCTATACTAGCCCTTTCTCCCTGCCACACACACACCAGCCTCATCAGCTCTCCATGTCTGTGACCCAGCTGGCTCCAAATCACATTTGCTAATTAACCAGAAAATACATACCCCTCAAGAGGCCACTGGCAAGCCACTGCAAAGAGAACTGCTAAACTCCACCGCAACTTTTCCTTCTCTGAAGCTCTCAGCTATGCATTATCACCAGACTTAAAACAATCACGGAAGTTCTATCTTTATGACAAAATCGGCTAAAACCAGCTGGCAAGTGCAGAAGTTATTACACTAGACTGAGAAACAAATCAAACATTTTCTTTGGAAACCAGATTAAACCACTGGATGTAAAAATCAGCAAAGCATAGAAAAATACCTGAATTCAGAGAAGACAAGGCTGGAAAGAATGGTGAAGCATCTGAAAATTTAAGAGATATATGAAGGGTATGAGACCTGACTCAATTAGTCTCAGAAAAGCCTAGGGCCCCAATGAATTCACTGCTGTCAAGACATACTTGGGTAGCAGCAATCACTTCCCTATCTTCATAAACCAAGACTGGGAAAACTTTGTCTTTCCATCCAGGTGTACAGAGCAGTCTTAATAAATTACGTATTCAAGAACAGATACAATTTTGTGTTCCACACTGAACAGAGCTACTTCTGCTCACAGAGACAAGAATGTTCCATGCTAAAAATGATTCTGGATCCAGTCACGGGCTGGTCTTCATCAGCAAAACTCTTACCAGGGAACATATTTAAGTTATTGTATAGGGGTTCTCACCAAAAGACACACTATAAAAAGCACCTGAAATGGCACGGTCATACTCAAGCATAATGCAGGGAGCCATTTAGATGTTGAAAGTTAACATATTTGTCAACAGAAAAATACATTTTAGTTAAAATCAATTCTAAAGTTCTTCTCATTGCATCAGGAACATCAACCCACTCAATCCACATACTCTTTAGGTGAAGATTCATCTTGGACAGTGTTTCTTAGAACACTGGCTTATTCTTGAGTAACAATTGTATCTTTATGTAGTTTTTAGCTAATTAATGAACTGTTAACTGCACAAATATAATAAGAAGTAAATATTCTAAGCGTGTAGAACATTCAGCCACCTTCCAATAACTCTCTATGGCACGTTTAGTAAAGCAGGTCCTACTATTTGAACTGCTTCATATGAACAGGACAAGTTTAAAAACAGAAGCAATTTAAAAATGTATTCTTAAAAAGTAGTACTTAAAATGTCCACATTATACAGACTTCCAAAATGCAGCCAAAGTCCTCATGATTTTTAACATATTTCAGTTTTAACTGGCACATGGAAAGCCTCCTTCTGAAATGACCAACTGTGCTCTCTTTGTTACTCCAAGAAAATTTATCAAAAATACAACCAGCAGGCAAGCTGCTGCTAAAGTCATACCTGAGAGATGCAAGAAAGGAGCAGACCTCCTAATTAGAGAGCAGATCCAGAGATTGATCTTAAACAATGGAGAGAAATCTTCAGACATCACAGCTCAAAGCTCTTCTAGACATCCACAGAGCAAGGTGGATATGTGTATTCCACCCCATCACAAACAGCTACTCGAAACAGGCAACTCTGAAAAATGTGACTGCAAAGATACCACAATGCTTTTGTGGCATAATGCACGGGAGGTTGACTACGGTTTTATTTAATCTCTCATTCATTATCTCTTTGGTTTTTTCTATCTAAATTTCCCCTCTTTTGACTTCCATTGTGTTGCAAAAAAATTTTTATTGTAATGGTTCATTTCTTCTGTTGCCCTGTCTTCTAAAGACATACCCTTCCAGACCCTTAATCTCAGTGTCAGATAGTTTTTAAACAAATCGGAGGTATATTTTTGGTATGTACCACCTTTTGCAGTATCATCTGACACAATACAGTTCAGAATTTCTACAGCACCATCAAAAAAAAAAAATCAAGGAAGGAAGCTTTTCTTCTTCCACAGAATCACATAATGGTTGAGGTGGGAAGGGACCTCTGGAGGTCATCTGGTCCAACACCCCTGCTAAAGCAAGATCAGATAGATCTGAGTGTCCAGGACCATGTCCAGAGAGCTTCTGAGTATCTCCAAGGATGGAGACTCCAAAACTTCTCTGGGCAACCTGTGCCAGCGCTCTGTCACCCTAACAGTGAAAAGGGTGTCATGATGTTCAGACAGCATCTCCCGTGTTTCAGTTTGTGCCCATTGCCTCTTGTCCTGTCAATGGACACCACTGAAAAGAGCCTGGCTCTCTCTCCTTTGCACCCTCCCTTCAGGTATTTACATATATCGACGAGATCCCCCTGAGCCTTCTCTTCTCCAGCCTGAACAGTTCCAGCTCTCCCAGCCTTTCCTCAGAGAGATGCTCCATTGCCTTCATCAGCTCCACATCCCTTTACTGGACTCTCCCCAGTATGTCCATGTCTCTCTTGTACTGGGGAGCCCAAACTGGACACAGTACTCCAGGTGCAGCCTCACCAGTGCAGAATAGAGGGGAAGGATCACCTCCCTCAACGTGCTGTCAAGACTTCTCCTAATGCAGCCCAGGACACCATTGGCCACCTTTGCTGCAAGGGCATGTTGCTGGCTCATGTTCAGCTTGGTGTCCATCAGGTCCCCCTGGTCCTTTTCTGCCAAGCTGCTTTTCATCTGGTCAGCCCCCAGCACGTACAGCTGCATGGGCTTGTTCCTCCCCAGGTGCGGGACTTCACACTTCTTGTTGAACTGTCAGCCCATTTCTCCAGCATGTCAAGGCTGTATTTCCTCTACAGCTAGTCAATGAATTATAATCTGACATCTAGTCAGGCTTTTAGTACTGCACAAGGATTATCTTGAAGGGATGAGATTAAGTGTCCACACAGATAGAGATTCATGAGGTGAACAGTTTCCTGCTTACAGTGAAACTCCTGAACCTTTACAGGATCAGCAGACAAGATCCATACATACTAATCTCTTGTAATTTCATTTAAACTTTTTTTAAGCTTATTTATTTTCTGCATTCCTGAGGAAAATTATTGCACTAAGATGGCCACTTTAGTTAGTGGATAATGGCTGGTGTTTTTCTATCTGGTAAAAGTTCAGTAGACATAGGAAAAATCAAGGTTTCATTACAAGGAAAAGTGTGAAGTATCTGATTTAATAGTCTAACAATAATTTGGGAACTACTTTGCTGAGTAGCAACTCTTCTGCTTTAGCTCAGCTGGTGAAAGAGGCACATCTCTGACTTTGGACTATTATTTGCCTTCAACAGGAAACTAAATTTGGAGTGCAGATAGGAATGATTAGTTATTATCTTTGTCATCAGGGACATAGGAATAGACAGCTTCTCAATTAAAATGGATTTGGAAGGAGATACAGCTAACTGCCAAAATATATTTGAGGGACATCTGACATCATTTCACCTTACAACACTAGCAATGAAACCTGCTGCTAAGGGCAAAGTATTTTCTATAAAGTCTACGTGGCTGCATGGCTGTAGAATTCATTCCTACCAGACTGGTAAGACACAATAGACCCCTGCCACCTTTAGATTTACAGAAAAATTCCCTTCTTTAAGAAGTCCTACGCTGATCACTTAACTGACATGTCAACCAAGGTCTCATCTGGAACACAGCCAAGTAGTACTTGAAAATAAAAAAAGAAAGTCAAGTCAAAATACTGTACTGGTCCTGCAAGCCACAATGGGAAATATATTTTCTCTGGGAAAAGGATTCAAATTGTACACCTTGGAAAATATTCTACAGCAGCTTCCATCAGAACCATCTTGGCACTTCATGTCATCACAGAACTGGAGCGGTCATCTGACAGGACTCAAGGGAGTCTACCAGCTACATTAATGATTTTAAATAAGGATTGGAATATTAAAGTATCATGCACCTCTACATCCTAGTAATTTTTTTTTTCAATGAAGAAAATTCATCTTCCTGTTTATAAGGGTATCTTGAGAAGTAAAACCAGAAAACAGGTACACAAATATATTAATACTTTGCATACCAAAAGTATGAATTTAACGGCATTCCTAAAAATCAAGCGGTTTTCAATGCTACACACAGGGATATGACCATGAAAAATACTTTATGATGTAACAACTGAGGATATAAGATGAAGTGACCAAAACCCACTAAAATAACTCAAGCTTTTTGTCAGTGCATAATTGCACTTTTCAGATACTACTCATACCTTACCTTTGTTTTGCTGTATTTGCATTAGTCTCCAAGTCACACCAAGCAACCTATTCACCTGCTTGCTATTCAGCTTGCTGCCATCCTGAAGAGTATCTGTCACAAATTTCCTTATCATGTCCAGCCAACCAGAATCCATCTGAAGTGTTGAAGTGCTTGCTAGTGAAACCATTATGTCACACAAGGTTAAGTTCAGTAAAAGATGGTCTACGCTGTTTGAGGATGTCATACAATACTTGTTGCTGGGCAGGGGAGAAAAAAAGAGAGAGATTTAAAAAAAATAAATTTTGTGCCTTTTAATATATGTTACTTCGGTAGAAATTATACTATGTTGAAAAAAAGCCTCTTAAGTATTAAAGTTTTAGAGCCAATACACTTTTTAAAAGTTTTCATATTTGACATTTGGGTACTTGAAATTTTTTGTTCTCCCACCAAAATGACTGTTTCTCATATTTACAGTGGCAGCAACAACCAAAGCTCTAAATTGTATCCCTATGGCTGGTTTATCCCATTTGACATCTATACTCTGGCCTAGCAGTACTTCTAGGTGACCAAAATCAGTAAAGGAAGGCTAAAAAAATTAATCTTTAGTTTTAGTCTCATCTGTGTTTCCTCTTCTGTGAGGAATCACATGGATTTTGTCATTACTACACAATGACATAAAGCACTATGAACAGCATAGAGAAATCCATTTCTGTACTTTTTTCAAAACTCATGTGGAATCAGAAACACATTTTTCACCACCACAGTATTCTGCAGGACCACCCTGTTGCCCTACAGCAGTTTGAAAGACAAAATTCAGGGATATTAAGAAAGGAATCAAGGGTATTGCAGCTTGACATACAATGCTAGAACTTCTCTACATGCCGATTGGTCACTCATAGTATACAAAAAAAAAATATCACAGCTTTTATCTACAGAAAGCTACACAATATGAATGCCTAAATTCAGGACACAAAGTAGAGCTGTGAAAACGAAATAACAAAAAGCACTTTAACCTGCACTAACATAAGTGTAGTCACCCTTCAGTTCAGAGCCAATCATTAAAATATGAGCAAATAAATCTCAACCTGTGGACATCACTTACACATGGCATAAATGCTCATAACTTTTTCGTGTTCAGCATATGTAGATACTAAGCGCTATCAGTAACACTGTGGTAAATTTCTGCAACATTTTGTGAACTGGAGAAGGAAAGAAGCCTCGAAATGCCATGCAACGTATCCAAATGCAGGCCTTTAACCCAGTATCTTGGTAAGTAAGGAAAACAAAAGCAACTATTTTTATTTTCATAGCATGAAGCTAAGTTTCTGGAAGTCTTGAAGTAACAGTCAAAATTCAAACACAAAAAAGTTTCACAGATTATTTTTTCTGCATGTACCCAATAGTATATTTATTTTAAAGTGCAAGAATAGGACAAAACTTAGTAGCAGAGTGAAGATGATCAACACAAGGATGGTTGGTCAGGGTGTCATCTGTAAGACAAGAAATATAGTTGCACTGCCAAACTACTGAGATTTTCAGTTTCAAGGAAGGGTGTTCAGGTCCAAACCTGGAAAAGCAAAACACCTTTTGGCTTTATGAGCTTAACAGCTAAGACTTAGCTGAAATGAAAGCATTTAACCAACAGCTGTGCTGTACTTCTGATCTATGTGCCCTTTCAGGAAGAGAAAATGCAAGTCAAAATACCAAACATGATTTCAGACTCAAGTATACCTGCACAATGGTAGACCCTTAGTATAAAAAGAGTTCTACTACTACAGCTCAATCTGCAGTGGCACAGTTTGCAAGCATTTGAAACAAAGATAGACACCAGCTGATACCCCTTGTACATACACCAGTGTTCTACATGGACTGTAATGGCACAGAATGACTCCAGAACAGACTTCACGTGAATACAGTCTCAACACCTGGGAGCCGAGAGGGGAGACAACCTGCTACTGGCCTGTACCAGAACAAAATTGGTGCACCCACTCTGCTAGCTCAATAGTGAAGAAACATGCGAGTGTTTGGCTTCTCCTGCTCCAGTACTGCTTTGCCATACAGCATAGGCACAATGTGTCCCATCTCCCCTCCTAGCTGGATTTATCCAGCCCTGTAATAAAACATTAGAAGAGCAGATGGAGGTGAAAAAAAATGTTTTAACTATGTTTTCATGTACTTCAGTTGACTGCTGAACAAAACATGCAGAAATATGAAACTAGTCAGACTAACACAAACCACCATTTAGCAATATGCAAATTCCAGATCAAGCATTCAATAAAATACTTGCATTTCTCTAAGACAGCATTTTGATTTCTACTGGAGGCTATTCAGACGACCTCCCATACAATACTTTTACGAAGAACAACCAAAAGTTCTCAATTCAAAGCAATGTACCTTCCTATAAAAACTTCTCTACAGATCTTCAAGGAATACGCAATAGAAAGTTTTCTTTTCCAACATTAAAAATTTAGTACTGGATAAAGCATAACTCACACTGTCTCACTTACCTTACAAAATTAAAAGCTATAACATGACATTGATTTTATTCTTACCCTTTGCACGCATCTTTCTTTTTGTGCTTTACTGTTTCTTGTAAAGAATAAGGAAAATGACGCATGAAGTGGTGCTTGAAATCAACAAGGTAATTCATTCGAAGCCATAGCTCCTGTTAAGGAAAGCAGAAGGCAGACAGTAAACACAGTAGTAAGTGAAATACATCAATGCAATCATCTTCCAAAATCCATTACTGGAATCAATGAAAACCAGGAACTTTAGCTTCTGTTTGCAAGTTTTCATATATATTTACGTTCAGATGTAAATGTGAAGTCCTGTACATGAACCTGAAGGTCCACAAAACAAGGGAGTAAAGTTATGATGCAAGTCAAGGTTGAGCGACAACATTTAATCCAAATTGGACTGGTGTATTTTCTTAGCACATCTTAATGTGGATATATACAATATTAAACTGAGTTACAGATGTGAACTGAAAGTGCTTTTATATCAACTTTATGAGGGTACTTAAAAATCAGAGTGAACTCTGATTTACTTGCAGTGACTGTCCCAAGTTTTCCATCAAGACTTATTCTGACACTGCCTTCATCTTTCCCCATCATTAATGTACTTGTAGTTCAAAGCCCACTGACAAAGTGTTTTCCAGTAGAAAGGCCATCCTTACAGGAAAAGGATTTTTTTCAATACTTAAAAATAATTTTACTTTGTGGGTTAGCAGACACTCAGTCACCATCCCACAGTATCCAGCAGAACTCATCACAAAAAAAGCCTGCGTTGCTATCAGATTGGTCAGGCAGAATATTCTTTTTGATATTCAAGTACTAAGAACAGAGAATGACCATTAAACTATTTCAAAGATTAATAGGTTTCCACTAAACATATTCAGAGTGGTCTTCCAAAGTGTAATAACCACTGTAATAACCACTTTGGCCTGTAAGCCTCAGGGTTGTTAAATAAGCAAAGCTTCCATTTTCAAACTGAGCCATCTGAATGCATTTTTTATATGAAGGTGACTATAAAGGAAAAGACAAAATAAACTGTTTATCTTATCTAAAACACAATATGCTGAAAAAAAAAGGGGGTTTTATGGACATCAGGGGTTTTTTTTTCCCCAAAAAAACCATCTTAAGGTCATAATGCAACTGCATGTACCTAAAACAGCTCACATCTTGACACAGGAACACTCCTTCCATGTGACCAAAATGCAGGCACCCTATTATGGCTAAGGGCAGCAGCTCTGCAGTACCCTGAAGAAAAAGGCTGGGGGCAGTAGGCTGCCACAGGTATTTACCTGGCGAACTGCCTGCTTCTAAGAGGCCCTCTAAAAACGATGAAGAGGAAAAAGGGGAACTGCGTGTTTTGTTCAGACACACTGAATACATACCTCAGACTGTGTATGTTGGGTAACTCTGGTCTAATGGAATGATTCCACAAATGTTTTCCAATAATTACTCTATGCATAGATTTTTGTTTAGCAAATGGACCTACAGCCCTATACACAGGTAAAACAGAGTTGTCAAGACATTCCTTCCAACTACTCTCAATAGCCAAAGAGTGCTCTTTTTCCAGTTTCCAAAATCTTTGGAAGAGCAGCAAAAGTTACAAAAAAATAGCAATTAATTTATCAAAGAAAAAGACAAAATAATTAGGGAAAAAAAACCTTCAAGAATCTTTTCCAAAATTCTTATTGAGGCTTTGATGTGATGCCTTGTGATACTACCAATCATGACACAACAACATAGGTTGCACCAAACAATTACAGGATCTCAAACCACTGTTATCCCCTACCTTTCCAAGGGTTTAGGGTTTGTTCATTTCCACCCCCACACACCCCTGTAAAATTTTTCAATACATAAAAACAAGGAACAAACAACTCCATTCTATGCTTTGTTCAAATTTATATTATAGAGGTTATCTGGGAGACAAAATGTTCCTCTGGTAACACTTTCAGTTTCAAAGGCTTTTGGGCTGTAGCCTGCCAAGAAGGATTCCTGTAGACTACCTGTGATCTCATTGCTCAGTTCAACAGATTCTTTTCTCCAGTAAGAGACTTGACAAAATCCAAATTCTACTGAAAACTTAAGCCTTTTCTGTCTTAATAAAATATTTCCACTGCTTCCAATCACCAAATCACTAGTTTCCAATCAAAACAAAATGAACTGTCATTATTATGCCACAGATCACTTCTCCCTTACCATTTTGTACGTTTCATCATGTCGCTTTGTGAGTTTCCATAATAAATGTATTATACTAAGCACTTGCTGCATAAGCTGCTGAGATTCTGATTCCAAAAGGTTTCCAAGAATGGGAGCTGATTGTGCAGGAGATGCTTCAATCCAGCACTCAATCAGTAATGGAATTATTATCTCAATAAAACCTTTTAAGTTTTCAGCCGAGGACAGGCCTTTTTCTGCACTGTCCATTACACTTGCCAGAGACCTAAATGACAAAACCAAAAAAAAAAAGAAAAAGAAAAAAAGAAAAAAGATAAAGATCACACCTTTAAAAACAGATTAGAGCAATACCACTTTCCTGTTGAGTAACAGGAAAAATTACTTTTTTAATACATTAAAAGTTTGCTTGCTTTGCTAAATATTTCAGTAAGAAAAAAGGGAGTTCAAACCATCTACAACAAACCTGCTCCCAAGTCTCCCTGCAAGTTTGCGCTTCTGTAACAGCTTCTTACAGATTTCAGTATTTCTTTCCCCATTGTTATATGTAAAGTCTATAAAGTGGAGAAATATGATTTGCATTATCATAACACCTTCAGCCAACAGATAAGAATTCTCTGTACTCGGCACACAATAAAATGAAAAACCTTTAAGTTTTAAACGCCTTGAAACAAAATAACGAAACTGACTACAAAGTATTGTCAAATGCATAAGGTTTATTACAGTTAATAAGTTAATAACCATCTCCAGCTATAATAAACATAATGGTTGATCATATTAATAGGAAAAAAAAACCCCAACATTCTGCAAAAAATAGAACTTTGGTTCCCACCTGGTGTTTAACTATAATGCTCTGGAGAGCAACTAGCTGGAAAATTATTAAAATCATCTGATAATGAAGGTAAACAAAAACTATCAAAAATGAAGAGCTATAGTTTAACTTAGAAGAATATCTCCCAGAAAGCAAGAAAACCAAGGACTTTTTCTCCCCTGCCTTATAACACGTTTCATTTGTGTTTCAAAAGGATTATCAATGCAAATGACCAAATCCTGCTCCTGCATAAATTCAGGCAATTTGTATCCATTTTAAAAAGGCAGTTCTTTAAAGAAAGAAACCTTTGAATAATTCCTGTTAATTTTAAGCAATACAGAAGCTTCTGAAAGGGTTTCCATTTAACAAGAACCCTTAAAAAAGAAAAAAAAAAGCAGCAATAATTTCAACTGATGATTTCTGACACTGTTTTCCATGATGATTTTGTTTTCTAACTCACAGCAGGGAATTCCCATCATGATTCTAACTTCCTAACATACATAAAATTGGTACACTGAACCTCCTGTTAAACTCCTTTCTATTTCATTGATGTTCTCCAAGTGTTTTTTCTTTACATATACACCCAAAATAGGATCTGAAAAACTGTTTTCTTTCCACAGATAGGCAGACAAGTTCTGTTTACAAATATTTTCATTTTATGCTGGATTAAAGACATAAAGCAGTTTTTCCTGGTCATCCTGTCACTTCCAAATTATCCAATTAGTTATATCCTTCTATGAAACTACATTTGTCATGCTGTTGCAGTCATCTATAATATGCACATAAGAGAAAATTTTACTCTGTCATTTCTCTCTGGTTGAAATTGGTTTCTCAAGAAAATTACTAAACCAAAACAAATTCAGGTATTAACAAACTGTAAAAGGAGCAGGGAGAAGACATCTACAAAGGAATAAAAAGAAAGTGTGAGACAAATGCAGGCTCTTTTTCAATAAAGGCAAGATTGGAGAGAGAATTTAGATCTCCAGCACAAAATAAAAGGGACAAGTGGAAACATAACTGGTCATAAGAAAAAAAATGATAGTTTTATCTTAATACCTACAACTATCAGACATGTTAAAATTTTATAAAGCTTAGCATTAACTGCAGCAACCAGTGTACACAGTCAGTGTAATCTGGCATATTTGTCCCTTCCTTGTTGCTCTATGTCCCTTCTATGCCACAGACACTGCGGGAAAGACACCAGTTCCTTTCAGACTGTAAAGAGAGTTTAGGGTGAATAGTTCCAACTTAAACATTTAACTCTCAGTCATCTAAAGGCACAGGAGACAAGCCCCACCTTCCAGTTATAACCACAATGAATTCTAAACCATCACTGGACAAGCCAGCTGATACCAAGACCATAACCTCACTGAAAAAGGTTGTCCTGTAAACGCTATGCCATGACAGGACTACACACTTAGCGCCAAGATTCTGAAATGTCAGTAATTGTCTTAAATAGTTCTGAAGTAGTAGTCTTTAATAATTTCTCCGAAAATAATACCTGATATTACAGCAGAGCTCTGGAATTTGAGCGATCTATTTCTGGTGCACAAAAAAATCTCCCCATTAAACAGCGAACAGTGCACGAAACCTGAAAAGTTGGCAACACACACCTGAAGATTCCCACAAAAGTGTTAAAACACCCAAAGATTCCTAAAAAACTGTTAACACACCCACCCCAACTATTTCAGTATTCTTCTGAAACAAGGGATGGAAAAAGAAGGAAGAATTCATGCCAAAAGGGATACTCCACTCAGCTGCCAAAAGCATTTGCGCAAGAATGCTTAGCACAGCTTTCATCTACCTCTGCAAAAGAAGCCGCCATCTCTCAAGAGAAGACTCCTCCAAATATTCAAGGTTAACAACAAAAGCAGTAAATAAAATCTGATTGCCAGTAACAGATGATGACAAAGTATTACTGTCATCTGTCCAGTATGCATTTGATTAGTGCAATAGCCCAGGTTCACTGGAACTGGGAGGGTTTGATGTAAATTAAAGTGTTAATCTTTTTGTCACATATCTGTTATCACTATTCTTTAATGGTAAGGCGGCGCTCAAACTACAAAGCATACTACCTTCACATTGGTATGAAATACTATCGAAGGGAGCTACAAGATATTTGTGTACCCCTTAAGCTGTCATTTTTCTTTAAAATACCAATATTTTTATAAAGCAGGACCAAACAAAAGAAAACTGTGTAATGTATCTGCCATTTGACAGTAAGAGGACAACAGAAATTCAGCAAAGGAAGTCAAGGAAATGTAAGAGAAACAGAAAATAAGGAAACAACTTTCTGCTGCTTAAAATAGGAAAAGTCATTGGAAGTTAACGAGTTTTTATGGCTCAGAGTCTAAGCCAGGTTACTGTCCTCCATTTTTGTGTGCACTGCCAATTGCAGCAAAGAAACACTCAGTACATAAAGTGAACTGTATTTTCCATTTCTATCTGAAGCACAGGTCACACCATACACGTTTATTCACTGTGCTTTGTTTTCCATTTTGGTGCCTCAAGTCGTCTTTGTTTTTTTTCTGCAGCTTCATTTTGTCCTTTCTCAGCAGAAACAGAAGCTCTACCATTTCTCTTCAGCACCACTTCCATCCAGTCCAAAAAAAGATCACACACTTTGGTATCACCACATTTAAGTTGTGAAGGCTTTCCATTTTTCCACACCTGAAATGAGTTTAATGCAAGAAGAAGCACAGTCAGCACATAAAGCAGAGGATATATTCTAATAATCTCCTAATTCACTGTAATCTTTAATTCACACACAGTAGGAAGACCTAGCACACAACAGAAAATAACAAAGTCTTAAGACCATCTTAAGAACCATCCAGCATTCCAAGCTCAGAATCTACACTTTTTACTAAACATTAACACTGCAAACTGATTTTGAAAATCCCTTTCCATAACCACAAGGTTATCAATGAGGTGCCATCACTACACAATGAACTTGCAATATTAAAAAGATACAGGAACTTTAAAAGTTTAGCATACTATTAGTGGTGTTTGGAAGCCTACTTTTTAAAGAACAAAGTTGAAACTTACTTGCAGTATTAGTAATGAGGCCGTCAATACATACACACTGCAATTACTTACTTACGGTTTGGTCAACTCATTACCTATAGTTAGGACTTGACTATTTGTGCATTGACTTCTTTTAACAAAAATACACACACTGTTTGAGATTTTGGAAGTACTCAAGGAGCATTACAGATGTTTTGCACCTCTTATTAGAAGTAAATTCTGTCCTTGCAGTAATGGCCATAGCAGAGGCCTGGGAATGCCTGTAAAAGGCCACAGTTGGGATTGGAAGAAACAGAGTTAAACATCTTCAGACTACTAGAAAAGATTTCAGTGGCAAATACAAAAGCCACCACATTAACTTCCACTCTTAGAATTTTGCAGATATCCACTAAAACAAGCTGTACTGGCCCTTTGTGCAAAATGAATATACCAAAACTATGTGCAAATGCAATAAAACGCGAACATTTCAGTACCTTCAGCAGATGCCCCTTCTCTTTCCATCCTCCTGTTCTGCTGCCATCAGCTTGCTTTGCCAGTCTTGCCTTGGATTCTAGCAATGTTTCCTTCTATTCTTCTGGCTCCTCCTCATGCTTGCAAACGCCTTTTTGAAAGTATTTATAACCACAAGTCGATCACGATGTTTCACCAAAATCTAGCTCCTCAGAAAAGTGGAATCCAATTCAGGTGACACCAGACGTAAAGTTTATTTTCCTAGACCTTGGATACAATGCCATCTTCAGCTACTACAGGGCATCATATATCATCCACTGCATATCATTCAGGGCACAATACAAGAATCCTCTGATATACGGTGGTCCACAATCGTATGCTTCTGACTGCAGAGACGAATTCCACAAGACTGTTGTGTGCTCAACACTGAACCATTCCCCCTGCCTCATGGGCTTCACTGGTCTAGTTTCCAACTAAAGTTTTACCTGCAGCAGACATTGTTGGTCATGACTGAACTCTTATGCTATATTAACAACCACTTTTATGAGAATAAGCTGCAGATTTTACTTAGCTTAATATAAATTTCCTATACCTACTAGAAGTAATATGCTATCTGCCAAGAGAAAGCCTAGGAGAGTGGAAATGGAATGGTCATTCGTGTGTCTCCAAGACACAGATGGAAAACACCTGCTAATTCAGGCCAATACCTGTAGTATTAAAAGAGAACATCTCTTCTTCTGCACTTCATTCATTCAAAGATATGAGACGGACATAGCAATGGATTAGGCCGTGGGTTTTATGCCCTTTTCTGCCACTGACCTCCTAGATGAATTTGGCATTAACTGCTTTATACCCCTTATTCAGTCTCCCCCAGCAGTAAAACAAGGATTCTGGTTTCTCTTCAAACCACCCTGCTATCTAGAGATTAGGAGCCCTGTGTAATGGCTAAACAGCTTCTGTTTTTCAAGTCATCATTCCAGATCTCCTACCAGCAGGTATGTAACATCTATAGTAATGCATATACATGAGCATGCAAATGTTTAAAAGGTACCATAAAGTGGGGTGGGAGGTTCCCCTCTAGTTTGAGGAGTGGGTGAATCAGCAAGGAGGAAGAAAAATAAAGATGGTTAGTTATTTTTCCCTCAACTTCAGCTCACATCTATTTAGAGTACTACTAAAAAACAAACAAACCTTTCTGTGACTAAGCAGACTACGCTTTCTTCCATATTTACCAACATGTCTCAGATGAGACAACTTTTATCCATAGTGAAGATAGAAACTGGTGAATTGATTAAAAATAGCTAGAATCGGAAACTCCACAGAACTTCATACAGCCAGACACATCATGCTGTCCTTTTTAAAAGGAGCTATAGTAAAAGGAAATAGACTCCTAAACTTATGATAGACTCTTGCAGGTAAAAGCACAAAGTTTCAGTAGAATTCATTATCACAGTGTAAGAAACAAGCTTACATTTTGTGTAAAGAAATTTGCCTGCTTGCCCTCAGGTCTATTTGATATCCTGCAACAACGTGTGGTCATCAGTTCGCATTCCAAGAAAACCACTAGAGCTGGTCTTCCAAAGTTGTTATGCATAGCATAAAATAAAGCTTCTATTTGATAATGGGAAAGTTCATGATATACACATAGCACAGTTATCTGCTGAGTATTTCCACATCTTCAAGCCACTGCAGTAAGACTGCACATTACACTAAATGCCCTAAAATATGGCTAAGGGACAACCCCACAATAAAAATTAAATTGTTGTCTTCAACAGCAATGAACCACAGTTTAACATTGTGATCATACAGTTGACATTAATTCCCAAATTAGTTAATGTTTTCTCACCTCAGTCTAAATGATGAGTTGATCTTTGGTCGTAAGCCACCATTTTCAAACAGTTGTATATGTTGCTGATTATTTGCATGGACCTTCCAACTTATACATATTGGGTTCCTCACAGAATGAGGGCCGTCCTTTTGCTCTTGAAGCCCTTCATCCTCTATTTCACTGGATCCATCTACCACTGCCTGGAGAAACTTCTTGAGCCTGGTAAGTACGTTCAACCTCCACTGCTGAGAGGTTACTCTGCGATTTGGATTAACAGAGAGCATCCAGGAAAGTTTTTCTCTGCTTTTCAGTCTTTTTGACAGTTGCTGGTGAGAAATAAGCTCTACAAAATTCTTCAACAATATACTGCTGCGGTCTGTGAGAAGAGTTGGGTATGCTTCCAATAAAACATCCAAGACTTTCAATGAATCTTCCTGAATTCCCTCACTGATATGAGTCATGGCACTGGAGAGATGGGCACTTACCAAAGGAAAAAATGGAGCAATCTGTTCCGCTCTTATTTTTGAAGCCAAGAATTGCAGTAGGTGAACAGCTGCTCCTCTGACACCAGAATCTTTGTCTGTAAACACAGCTGCCACCTCACTTATTATATTTGAAAGGTGTGCATCAATTACAAATGGATACTGAGACAGGAGATCTTTGAGCCCAAGAAGTGCATTATGCTTAACCCCAGGACTATAGTGATGCATCTGTGAAAGCAGATCCTAAAAGGAAAGAAACATACATACTTGCCATCATTATTACTTTCAGCATTTTAAATTTCCCCACCTATTTCCAGCATTTTTCTTAAACACTCAAAAATGCAAAATCTATTCTTATGATGTACTGCTGTTCATAACAGCATAATATGTTCAGAACAACTACAATATTAGTTTAAAGCGTAACAATGAACAAGTCATCAAAATTCAATGACAAGAAAATCAAGATACCATGACTTGTTGTCCTGGTTTTGGCTGAGATAGAGTTAATTTTCTTCCTAGTAGCTGGTGTAGTGCTGTGTTTTGGGTTCAGCATGAGAAGAATGTTGATAACACCTGAAGTTTTTAGTTGTTGCTAAGTAATGTTTAGCCTAAGTCAAGGATTTTTCAGCTTCTCATGCCCAGCCAGCAAGAAGGCTGGAGGGGCACAAGGAGTTGGGAGGGGACACAGCCAGGACAGCTGACCCAAACTGGCCAGAGGGGTATTCCATACCATGTGACGTCATGCCCAGTATATAAACAGGGGGGAGTTGGCCTGGGGGGGATTACTGCTCAGGAGCTAACTGGGTGTCAGTTGGCAAGTGGTGAGCAATTGCATTGTGCACCACTTGTTTTGTATATACCAATTATTTTATTATTATTGTCATTGTATTATTGTTGTTATTATTATTTTCTTCCTTTCTGTTCTATTAAACCATTCTTTTCTCAACCCAGAAGTTTTACACCCCACCCCACCCCCGATTCTCTCCCCCATCCCACTGGGTGGGGGGAAGTGAGTAAGTGGCTGCGTGGTGCTTAGTTGCTGGCTGGGGTTAAACCACGACACTTGTCCTTCAGGTAATTATATACTCCTTCATTCTTAAGTTTATGCACAACCCTACTGACTTAACAGAGGGATGACCAAAAATATGTCCTCTCACACTTGTTCTCAAAAGTAGAACTATGAAATCTCAGTCTCAACAGCTTTCTTCAGTTTGAGCAGAGAGCAGCAAGAGACAGAAGACGACACAAAGGAAGGAAAGCAGAACTACCACCCAAAGAAATGCAAGATTTTTTAAAAACATCATCTCAGGAAGTCTACTTTTTAAAACCCCGTCCTTAAGTTACAAAAGGCTTTCAAAAACCAAACGTTAATCCTAGATACTTAGATCAGTGTGCAACTTGAGTTTTAGCACTGCTGAGAACCTTTCCCTTGGGCTATATGCTGGTCCAGCAATGGGAGTATTAAATTCATGGGTCAGCTTATTGTCAAGGACAAAGAAGCTATATTCAGATACTCTGCTGGGGTTTTCTAATTTTTTTTTAAATATTTTTTCCTGAACTCTAGTAAACATAGTAACCTAGATAAATGACATGTAATTTTCTGTCATTTCAGAATGTAATGACACAGTATACCTTTATGTTAAGTTTTCTATTTTGCGTAGGAAGCACTCCATCTTCTTTAAGCTGCTCAGGAATCTGTATGGCCTTTGTTTTGAAGGTAGTATCAGTTGCATTCTCTAGTTTAGGCTTTTTTTTCCCAACTTTTAATTTCACTTTCTGGAAATCTTCTTGATGTTTCCTTTTCTTAGTCATTCTGATTCTCTGCAAAAAGATATTCAGAATTTTGATTAAATACACTACAAACAAATATTTTTTCCCACCAAAGAGCAGCAGCTTCCTAATGAAGGCTACTGATTTTATGCTTTTTCCAATGCATAAACTAGTGTCTGCTCCTGAGACAAGATGCTAGGCTAAACAGACATGCAGACTGATTCAGTACAGCTGTTCTTCTAGTGTCCAGAAAACATTCTGCTGCTCCTTTGGTTATCTTTGCTCTGGGAACTACTTTACTGAAAAAGATGACTTAAGTATCTGCATCTTCCACTGCTTTATCTGATTAAGTTGTTGGTTTTGTTTTAAAAAGTTCCTGCCAATAAAGCAACTTTTTACATAGTTGACTCTTGCCAAGCCGAAGGAGCTCGGTGAACTGTTTCATTTAATTTGTACATTGTTTACCAACTCAATCATTAATAGTATAGTCTGCACAGGTAAAATCACAGGTTTTAATCAGGCCTTCACTGATAACAGCAGTATAGAAGAGTCTAAGAAAACTTCCACTACACACTGAAAAGTCCAGTCTGTGCATTTAAAACCAGTAACTAGAAAGAAGCTGGGGGGGAGGGTTAAATGGGCACACATAGAGTAAAAAGAGACTGAAAAACTAAGTCATATTAAATAAAGGCATAAGAAATAAGGTAGTATGAGTAGCTATAAGGTAGTATGAGAAATAGTACAGACATACTAGATGTACAATAACCAAAACAAATCAAACCCCACACTTCAATTTCTGAATGACCTTTTGGCTTTGACGTATCCGTACTGATAAAAGTACTTTTAATTCTACCAGACTTTAAAAAAAAGGCAAAAAAACCCCACCTAAAAAACCCAAACCACCAAAAACCCCCAACAAACACTACACCTCAAGTTCCTTTATTTAATCTTCCTTCCCTTGACCTCCATACTTCTAAATTAATTCTTAACAAAACTCCAGAAGCTGATGTCATAACACTCAACATCACGTACAAATTGTGCCTAGATTTCTGTTAATTAAGACCATGAATCCATGGTCTGACGACTCCTAGAAGCGGTTGCAGAGATTACTTACAATTTAAAAGGGGGAGACAAGCACAAAGCCATTATGATGTTAGGTTTAACATCTCGCAGCTTTCTAATGATAACAGGTATTTACAGAGCTGGAAATTTGAATACTTCCAGACCTCACTGTACACATTACAAAGTCCATGCTGTCAGGTACATAAACTTTTTGTTTCTGCTCTCTTTCAAACTACTCTTTGAGTAACTAGGTTTTACACATTCTTAAAATCTGAACTATACAAAAAAGTTGCAAACACAACATTCAAATTTTAAAGACCAAACTAACTAAAAAAAGAAAAAAAATACAGCTGACTAAACCCATAGATTTCAAAATAAAATATCCAAACAATGATTCTTTTATGGTGGACATGATCATCATTCACTCTAGGAAATGGAATTCGACAGCTGATTTTTTCCCAGTGGGCTTCAAACTGTAAATTTGTGCTGTATCACAGTATTTGACATACACATCATCAAGATAATCACTAAAGAAAGTTGTAAACCCAATTGTCATTTTCTATTCTTTTAAAACAACTTAAACAACTGATTATACAAATCTTGGACTACAACTTAATTTCTGCTTTTCCCATGCTAGCTTAAGACAGCTATATGCAAGACCACTTTAACTGAAGTATAAATTTAGCACAAGTAACCTATCAGCTGAAAAGGCTTTAAAGAACTTGGGGCTTGGTGCCAAAATAAAAAGGTCCTTTAGTGTCCAACTATAACAACTGTGGTTTTATAAGCTTTTGATTTTTACCATATGCATCTTTTAGGAAAAAATTACAACAAGTTTTTCACTACTTGATTGCAAGACTTACAGAAATAGCTAGAAGCTTTTGACACGAATGCTATTTCCACTTACAAAGCTTGCTTTAATGGAGATATTTAGGAAGCCTCACTCCATAAGGCAAAATGTTTGGCTTCCAATTAGCCTTAGAAACTTTACGATACAGGTACGCACACACCTGAACAAAGTCAATTAAGTTCTTTAAAGGAGGAGTCTTATGAAATATGCTTTCTCCTACTAAAACAAAGCAGCACAGTTTACCTTGCACTGCATATTTTGGAAATAGTTTATTGGAAATCTAAACATATGCATTTCCAATTCATAGGTACCATGCTAAACGAGAGATAAAATGCTTACAAAACCAAAGCCGTGAAAACAAACACCACAGTCTCTATGTCATAAGACATTAAACAAAACAGTATATAGCTTATGAAGGTATGTAAAGATTATAATAAAACTTCCTGCTGAAGCAACTGTTTGCCTTTCGACTTCAACTGTATTTTCAGTCGGCCCTCCTCCAACAGGACAGCTAGGCGCACCTAACAGTTCATGCGCTGATGCAGTTTTACAATCCAGAACATTAAAATAACCTCGAATCAATACCAGCTTCCTTTAACATGAAGCTGTCCGCAGCGCTTCTCAGAAGCTACTTCAGTTGTCACTCGGCCATCCTTGCCTCAGGCTTAGGCAAACAGATGGGAACCAAAAGGAGCGGCGGTTCCAGCTGTAATTTACTCCCTTACTGCAGCTCTGAGGCAAGTATCCTCAGGGAATCTTGCTACCAGCACACTTACAAGCTCAAGCAATCAGGAAAATCCTGATAAACCAGACAGGCCGGGTACTTGCCCTAACACCTCTCATCCCTCAGAAGATTTCCACCTGGGCGAGTTCTCTCCCAACCAAGGGGGGCAATTACTGACATCGCCATTAACTTTCTGTGGCTCCGGCGCTGGCCAGCCTGTCCCCGTCCCCACACGACCCAACCCAACCGCCGCAAACGCCATACCCCAGAGCCGAAGCGCTGCTGAAGCGGAGGAGGCGGCGGCGGCTCCTCCCGCCGGTCTAGGCCGTTAAACAACCTTCCTCACCGTCCCGGGACATCTTTCGGCTTAGTTCTCGAAGAACCGCTTCTCTCCCAGCCGCTCTTTCTCTCTACGAGGCGTTTAAATAAAGCGCGTTAGTTCCCGCCCGCTGCCGGCGGGGAGGGAGGGAGGCCGCCAAGTTCGGCTGCCGGGTCGGGGGAAGAGCCGGGGCTCCTCCAGCGGCTGAGGGAAGCACCCCCGGGGGAGGCAAGGCGGGGGGCGGCGGAGGAGGAGGAGGAGGAGGCCCGCGGCCGGGGACGGAGGCTGTGGGGGGAGCCGAGGCCGCCGGTTGAGCCGGGACCGGCCCGCCCGCGGCTGTGCTCACGCTTTCCCGCCGCCCTGCGCAGGAGCGTGAGGGAAAAGGGGGTGGGTCACACAAAAGGCGGCCGATTAGCGCAGGGCAGGGCCAGGCCGGGCCGGGCGCTACCGCCTGCTCCTCCTCCCTCTTCCTCCTCTTCTTCCTCTTCCTCTTCCCTGGCGGCAACAGCGCCGCCGAGCTGCGCCCCCTCCCCGCGCGCCGTCCACTCACCAACCACGCGGCAGCGCGAGCCCCCTTCCGCCCCCCGAGAAGCTGCCCGGAAACCGGCCGCCCACGTGAGCGGCGGCGGGCGGGAAGGAGCGCCCTTCCTTCCCCCTCCGCCCGGGGCCGCGGGGCGCTGGCGCCACCTACAGCGGCGGCGGTGAGGGGGTGCGAGGGGGTGGGCTCCGGGCTGGCGGAGAGGAGAGGAGAGGGTGAGGGCGAAGTTCTCTTTTCTCTGTGCCTCCCCGCTGATAGCATATTTCCATCCGTTCTGTACGGTATGGCTAAATATTCTGAGGGTTTTAATATTTGGGACCGGCTGTGGAAACGGGTTTGCTGCTAGGTGGCTGTAAAAGTGAGATTTGGTAAATCAAACTTATTAGAAACCTTAGTATAAGATTAAGTATAACACTATGATTGAAACCACAGGCAAAAGTATAGCCAAGTGATTAACTAGTAAAGGTAATTACTCAGAAGTTTTGCAGTTCTTTGCTCTTATGACTATGTGTTCCTGTACGCTCAGTGAGAACAATGTTGAAACTTGTGATCGAAGCTGCGTTAAACTTCAAGATCAAAGAACAAGGAGAAGAATAAAGACTTCAAGGACAGCCAACAAGAACTTCAAATGGGTCGGTGGTCGCAAAAGCAGCCCTTCGACTCAAATGGACCCTTCATGGCGCATGATCGGATGTAGGCAGTACTAAGATAATCAGTTGCAATTATTTTTATGTATATGTATACTAATCTGATTAATATGCAATTAGTTATTCTATATAACCTGTTAGTGCTAAAGCTGTGGCATGCACGCTGGGTGGAACTATCCCCCGTGCATCCAGAGCCGCAATAAAAAATGCCTGCTTTCTAAAACTCCAAAACGAGTCTTTGAGAGTTTCTTTGACCGGCTTTTCGGTATCACCACAGCGGTGTGCACTCTTTGAGTACAGTTGTGGGGATGGGCTACGGGAGGTAAGGAGAGTGCATTAGGAGTAACACATACCAAGATGTGCATTTCTAGAGGTGGAAAACACTCGGAAGAGAGAAGGATTTCGGTGGAGGCAACGCAAGGTCAGCGTTGGCGTTCCAGGTTTCCCATAAGTCATCAAACCACCGGGCAGGCCGTGTCGTTTTGCGCACTGATGCCCAGAGCGAGCTTGCCGCTTCGAAAGGGGCAGTGAGTTCCTAAGTCAGGAGGACAGAGCGCAACCCCAGAAGATGCAGGGAGCAGCAACACCGGAGGAGGATGGCTCTGTACCTGCCTAGAACAGAGATCACCATGATTTACTTACAGCAGACAGTAACTCTTCTGTCGCACGCTCAAAAACTTTTCATCTCCTATCAATTCTACCTGTCAGTACCCTTCTCCTTTCCGCTTTCTGCCTTATAAGAGAAGTTCTCCATGTTTGCTAAAAATCACTTCCCCGAAGCTCTATGGTATCTGTGTAAAATGTATACAACTAAGGTAAAGGTAAAAGAAAAATAAATTTTCTCTTGGTTTAATTTCTCTTGCTGTTGCATAAGTTTTAATTCTATTAATTCTCCAATTACCCCAGCTGTCTGCCTTGCTGTTGCTGTGAGAAACAAACTGTATTATTAAATACAGTCAGCATCATCCTTTAAGCATCATTAGTAAAGAGAACACCTTCCTTACTTTGCAATTCTGGCACAAGTAAAACATTATCTTTAAAAACTGTTTTGGAGCAAAAATAGTTTTCCATTGGGATAAGAATATACCAAGCCATCACAAAATACAGGCAGATACAAGAACAAAATAATATCATTCTTTTGCAGCCTCTATTTGCACCCCCAAAAAAAGGGGAAGGGGGGGATAATTGTACAACTGAATAGACTATGTGAGACTACATTTTCAGAAAACATTTCCAGAAGCATACACTCATATGATTTTTGTGCAGTTCAGTTTTCTCAGCTGTCCTTGAGAAGTACAGCAACACTCTGCAGCATATCATTCAAACTATTTTATATCAGTGTGCCATAGACTGAGGTCTTTCCATTTTCAGCATGCTCCTCCTGCACCCAAGGGAAAAAAAATACTCAAATCAAAGTAATTTCAACTTAACTTTAAATTTATTTCCACTAGGAGTGGTTCCACAGTAAGAGGAAAAAGAAGCTGTCCCAGAGATGGCTATTTACAACAGCTGAACGTTCTGATTTTATTATTTTCATTAGTAGAATGTTCTGCCCTTTGAAAACAAACAAACAAAAAAAGATGTTTCTATTTTTATTTTCTGCATTACAGGAACAGAATTCAGAATTTTGTCTCAACTAAAAGATGTTCTTACTGACCGAGTTCATAAAACAAGCATTAACATTGTCCCTATTGTAGAGTAAATTGGCTCTAAGAGCTCTGGTTCCACCTCTGCTTCTGACAAGAACATATTTAGAGGCATTCTAGAAATTCTTCACAATTTCCTTAAAGCAGCGTTTTGTGTTTTAATTTCTTTACTTTTTGGTGAACTGTTTTCATTCCCGTGTCTGTTCATAGAACAAAACTAACCAATTTTGTTGCTGCTTTCTTTGTTACCTTATTTTTATGGCATCTTGAATTCCGTGATATGAAGATGTGAAACCATCAGGATGAGGATTCTCAATTCCATCCAGATCTCCCCCAAAAATGTAACTTAACATTACAGGGTTCATTTACCATCTGGCCCCAGCATGTCTATATCATACCAGCATTTGGCTGCAAAGCTGCAGTGCTTTAATTAGAACCACTGAATGCTACCCAACTTCACAAGCAGGAAGCAAATTTTAATTACTCAATTTAATTTTTTTTTTTTTCCCCAAACACACACTAATTTGTAACCATCCCAAAGATTTTTTATCATCCCACAAATGTAGTCGTCATTAATGTATAGACCTTTACATTCAGTCAAAACCACTACTGCTTTTGTTGGAAAAAAGTTCATGTTAAAAGAGCCTGAACTGAAGGACAGTACAAGCCAGGTTTCATTTCATTCTCATACTGGTGCAATAAGAGAAGACAAAAGATACTTTTGCTACCACATCAGTGCCTCTTAACCATAGTCCGGTTAGGTCTCTTGGGACGTATCCCTGAATAGCCAACCTCTGCTGACTTTGCTAAAGCTTCCAATTATCTAGGCTCCCTAAATGGGCTATAATCCAAGTATTTCTCAACTCAGAACTAGACTGACAGCACTGATTTTTTACTATTATTTTTAATCTTTATTGTAAAAAAATATGTGGAGACCTATTCATAATCCTTATATGGGAGAGGATTTTTCATTACAAAAGCTTTTGAGTCAGGCCCAGCAGCCACAGGGAGTAACTTCCAGGTATTTGTTGTAGGATTAATTTGTACTGCTGACTGCAGTAGTTCATTCTGCTGATAACTCTTTGTAAAAGAACCAGCAATAAGAAAAGATCAGACTGTCAATGTATGGTATTTAATGATATTGAGAAAAACAACAGTTACCTGTTTTAAAAGTATGTTTTAACATGGAAAGAAAGAACATGAGCTTTACAACCTTTCCACAATATAGAAATTTCAGCTATATGGAGAAATAAATAACAAGAATCTCAAAACCAAGTTATTAATTTAATTAAAATAACACTGTACAAAATCTGAACATAGCAAAATCAGGTACACTGAGTTCATATTAAGTAAAACAACAAACTTACAGAAAGTAAACATTGCTATATTAACTCTATTAACTACGATGTCACTGCGTGCTGCTGTTGCTTGGTCTTCTCAGAGTTCCACTTTCAGTCAGGATCCTTATAACATTCGGAATATCAATTCCTTAGTTAGAGGCAAACAAACAAACAAAAACAGAAAATAAGTGGGTTTATGATAAAATGCATTTAAAAGCACAAGTTATACTGAAACATTTAGATGCTGACAGGAGTTTGGATCTTTTCTTATTAAACGAAGCGTACCATAACTGTTAACAGTTACCAGAGTGTGCCTGGAAACTATAACTGTATATTGCTATGAACAGCTGTACTGGTTCAGTTAGAGGGTCTGTCTTGCCTCTCTGCTCTTTCTCTGGCTTGGAAAGATCTGCAGCTGATAATCAGGAAAGCATGACCAGAAGTGCTTGATTTTATCACTGTAACAATAAGTCAAAGTGTCCTCTTCTCAACAGAAGCAAGAAGGCCGTGTTGCTTCGATGAAACTAATACCCATGACTTCAGGAGAGGGAGAGGAGATGGAGAAGAAACACAGGGACTGCTTAAGTGGCAATAACAAACATTCAGTACCAGTAACCAAATGCTAAGAAGAGTAAGAGCAGGGCAAGTGTGCCTGATGCTTGGTGGGGTGTGGGAATACTATCTTCTCCCTATCTCAGATCATCTTCAGCTCAGAAAACTTTCCGATATGGCAAACTTTTCAGTAGTCCTCTTCCAAACACTTGGCCAGTCTGGCCCAGACAGTGAAGACAAGGACACGTAATATTTTTGTATCCACGTTATTCTTTTCCTAGGAGTTCCACAGATCATCCACCTACTACTGCATAAAGAACCATCTCTTTTTGTCCATTTTGAAGTTGGAGTCCCACACTACTCCAAGTTTATGGATCAAAAGAGACAGAAAATAATAGAATCCTGTCTGTCATCTCCATCCACTCATGATTTTACAAATCTCTGTCACAATAGCTCAGTCATCTCTTTTCCAGGCCAAAAAAAGTCCTAGCTTTCTGTTGCTTCTAATATGGAAGTTAATCCCATATTTTGCTGCCTTCTCTAAACCTTTTGCAGCAATGAAGTCTTTTATCTGAAATAAGGGAAACAGAAATAAATGCCCTATGCCAGATACATGCAAAGCATGAGTTTATGCAATAGCAAAATGATGACTCCCATCTTTATTTCCATTCTTTCCTTAACTCCTTGTATTCAACACATTCTCCTGACTGATAAGTTGGTATTTCCACTGATCTGATGAGGAGCTTTTGAAATTTGTCAGTCAACCAACACATTTAACTTTCGAATTTGACAAAATTTTGTCATCCAGATACTCATCCCTTTTTCCAGGTCATTTGTAAAGATACTAAACAACACAGGTCTTAAGCAGAGGCCCACCGTTCTCTACTGGAACCTCTTTTCATTGTAAAAAGTAATTGCCTATTTGCTATCTGTTTATTATTTAAACAATGCAAAGATTTCCCTCTTTTCCCACAGCCAGTTAGTTCCCTTAAAAGCCTCTGATTAGAGTACCTATCAAAAGCTTCTTGGAATTCTAAACAGACTAATGAACTGGATAACCTTTATCTGACTCCTTTGCTGACCCCTTTCAAACAACTCCAGAAAGTCTGTAAGGAATGTTTTCTTATCACAAAAGCCATATTAATTTCCCACCAACCACTCTAAGCAGATCGTATTTTTCCAGGTGTCCACTAACTCCTACCTTGTTTTTCTAAACAGTTTCTGTTCACCTGTTCAATAGAAGCTGGCAGTTTGAATGATTACCTGGAACCCTGTACTGGTTTTGGCTGGGATGTATAACTTTCTTCACAGCAGCCTGTATGATGCTGTGTTTTGGATTTGTGGCCAAAACAGTGTTGATAACACACCAGTGTTTTGCCTGTTGCCAAAGGGTGCTTGCACAGTGTCAAGGCTTTCTCTCCTTCCCACTCCGCACCCCCACAGTAATTCGGCTGGGAATGGGAAAAAGACTGGTAGGGGACACAGCTGGGACAACTAACCCAAACTGGCCACAGGGATACATCATGCTCAGCAATAAAAACTGGGGAGGCAAGGAGGTGAGGTTGGCTTCAGCTTCCAAGGTGGCTGTTGCTCAGAGACTGGGCATCAGTCTGCTTGTGGGAAGTGCTGAGCGATTGTCTTTGCATCACTTGTTCCCCTCCCCCACCTCTTTCCCTTCACTTATTAAACTATCATTATCATGACCCATGAGTTTTCTCACTTTTGTTCTTTCTATCCTCTTCCCTGTCTGTGTGTGGGGGAGTAAGGGACAAGGAGCAAGCAGCTGTGTTCAACACACAACAAAACCTTGAAAAAAAGAGAAATATACATAAAAGAGAACCGTATTTGCCACCCACAAATTTTCAGGTTCCAAAGGAAGCTTTATGGAAGAAAACACTACCATCAGTAACTTAACCATTTTTTTTCCTGGAGGTCCCTAGGACCAGGTGATATTCATGGAAGAGTTATAACAGTTTGCTACTTTCGTGGTTTTATGTTGTCAATTTGTTCCAGAACTTCCATTCCAAACAGATAGTCTGCTGAGTTGTTGTCCTGATTTTGGCTGGAATAGAGCTAATTCCTTTCCTAGTAGCTGGTATAGTGCTGTGTTTTGGATTTAGGATGAGAATAATGTTGATAACACACTTATGTTTTAGTTGTTACTAAGCAGTGCTTACACTAAGTCAAGGACTTTTCAGCTTCTCACACCACCCCACCAGAGAGTAGGTTATGGGGCACAAGAAGATGGGGGGAGACACAGCCAGGACAGCTGACCCAAACTGGCCAAAGGGCTATTCCATACCATATGACGTCATGCTCAGTTTATAAACTAGGGGGAAAGCTGGCTGGGGGCCACTGCTCGGGAACTTGGCTGGGCATCAGTTGGTGGGTGATGAGCAATTTGCATTGTGCATCACTTGTTTTGTATATCCTAATTCTTTATTATTATTCTTATTACTATTATTATTATTAATTTTATTATTTCCTCCCCCCTTCTTTTTCTGTCCTATTAAACTGTCTTTATCTCAACCCATGAATTTTACTTTTTTTTTTTTTTCCCCCAATTCTCACCTCCATCCCACTGAGGGTGGAGGAGTGACCAAGCAGCTGTGTGGTGTTTAGCTGCTTGCCAGGTACAGGACAGTAAGTACTGCTCGGCAATAACTGAAACATCCCTGCATTATTAACACTGTTTTCAGCACAAATCCAAAACATAGCCCTGTACTAGCTACTATGAAGAAAATTAACACTATCCCAGTCAAAACCAGCACAGTTGTGCACACGCACATGCCCAAGCAGAGGTTATGGCACAGATAGCAGTCTCCCTAGTTTCTTCCACAGTGAGCACTCAGGCAAAGAATATCTTAAGCTTCTCTACAATGTACTCATCTTCAGTGTTCTTTTTTTACCCTGATGATCCTAAACACACTCTGAGAAGCTTAGAAATGTACACATGAAGCTTCTGAAGAAAGGGCAGCAGTTGACTGAAGATGTGGTAAGGTTTAGTAGCTGAAACTTATTAGAAACTTGTAAGCAAAAGAAAGACTACTTGTCTCTGATTCATTATTATTTCTATGTTACTGTGCAAGTACCATACCTTCAGGAATCAGTAAGTAAAAATTTCTTTGCTGTTGGCATTCCCAAAACCAGTGTTTCACCAGTTATATCACAGACAAAAGAGTCTGCTTTTTTCTCATAACAATATGCTTGATTTTAGTTTACTATCTCTCACCATGTAAATGTTACTATGCCCAACTGAGAAAAGAATTTTAAAATAAATTCAGCAATTATTAACACCTTCATGGGAAGGCAGCCATTTTTAATTACTATTCCTAAACTGGATCCTGGAAAAGTTAAAGGGAAGGAAAAAAAAAAAGTCTCTTCAGCCCTCCTTAATACTTCAAAGTTCTTTGACCCATGTGGTCCTTAATATTTCACAGAGCTAACAAAATTGTGTTCCGTATATTTTTATACATGTGTGTTTGTAAGCAGGTATAGGTGAATTACCTCTAAAAGCTGGATTTGCTGCTGCTATTTTGTGTAGAGTAGCAGTAACTTCCTCAACATTCATATTTCTTACGCTGTTCAAAAATTCAGTAGTGATGTTGTTCTCATATGCTGTTTCCGAAGAGCCAGTTGAAAAGTTTTGGCATTCATCTTCTTCATTAACTGATAAGGACTGCTTAGCTGATCGGCTGCTTGAATAGTCTTAAAGAAGAGAAATACTGTTTTTCAGTAACAGAAGATTCTGAAGAGTCTTCATTACTTATTTCTCTAAATAGAGCTTTTCAAAACAAGCATTTCCGGTCTGGCACAGCAGCATTGCTGGTAAGGTTCACATCTGACTTTGCTACATTTTCATACAAGTGAGAGTCAGAATGCTTTCCATTTACAGAAAATGCTGGAGAAACAAGGGTGGGGAGGTGGGTGAAAGCTATTTCCATTATTACAAAAAGGATCAAGAAGTTCCAAGTCTTATATATTTTAAGTCATTGCAATTTTTGTTATTAGCAGTGTATTGATTGAGGTTTTCAAAAGCTAAACTTCCTAAAAACAAAGAAAATTGACACCGCACAGAAAAAAAAATAATCATACAAAATAGCTTCACTGGTATTCTGGGTATTTTGACCCTCCAAGCATATGATTATACTTCCTATGCTTGAGAAAAATAACCATTTGTTTATATCAAGAAGGAAATGACCTCAAAGAAATCCAAGATTCTTTGAAAAAATTAATCAGAAGCACTGAGGACAAGCAGCTGCAACATTCGGGTATTAAACAGAATTATCAATCTTATACAACATAATTTTGTTTCCATTAACATCTTGATTGGACTAGACCTGGACTAAGGCTCTTCTCCACCAAAAAGTGAAAGTGGGGGGGCAGGGCACAGAAAGCCGGAGTTAAACTTTGAAAGCCTCCTTAGAAACAGTTGCCTCTGGACAGAGGAAAGTCAGAGTTGATACTAATTCAATTTCTCCCCAAATCCCACAGTTAAGTAGGGTGAATGTTTTTGAATAGTCTGCCCTTTCTAACATTTAGAGAGGATGGAAAAAAAACCCCAAAACTATCAATTTATGCTACTTGCCCCTGGCTTTTTTCTGCTCTTAAGCTCTGCTTTTAGAGAAGCAGGAAAAAAAGGCTTACTAAAATTTATGGATGGTTCAGTGTTAAGATTAAAGCACATTCAAGATTGCAAAGCTACCATTACCAGTATCGGAGTCACTAATATCTGCTGAAGTCAGGTCAGACTGTTCTGTGGAATATTCCAATGCTGCTTCTCCATTATATTCGGTATCTAAGACGTCCTACGAGTTTGAAAAATGTTGTGTTCAGAATTTCATAAAGCCAACCTCTTGAAATTATCAACTACTATGTTTTTAATTATCACAAACCAAATAAAAGACCAGTATTTCTGTTACCAAATCTGAAAAATCAAGTATTTCTTTGAAAATCATGCAGCTGGTAGTGAATTTCTATATATGTATACACTGTTCACAGTATCTCTCTACATCTGAAAAAGCACTGTATGAGGCCAAGAAGTGATACTTATAGAGCCTAATTCTCAACTTGTCAGTTTTAAAAAGGAAGCATTTTACACTCAGTATAAAAGATTTAGTTTAAAAAGTTACCAGTTGAAAGATCACAGTTTAGAATACTAAAAAACCCTAATGTGGGAAGACATTTTATTTTTATACAACTAGTAGGTTAGAAATTACTTCAGTTAGAATTTGTTTTGTAACATGTTGGATTTTGCCCTCCTTCCATATGGATAAGACAACCAAATCCTATATGGAAAAAAACAGCAGGAATAAGGTGAAAGTAAGCTTAATGAGGAAGTAAAAAGCAGTAAATAATGAGAACTATAGGCATGGAATTTTTCATGGAGAAGTACTGCCTTTGCGTCAGAAAGCAAGCAATAGAGGGAAGATGGAATATGAGGAACAAAGGTAAACTTTATAATAAAGTCCTGAATTAAGAAAGGCTTTTGAAAACAAAAGAAAAAACAAAACAAAACTTTTTTTCTTTAAGTGTCACCTCTGTGATTCTCTCCAGCTTGTTGGCTGGTACTGACCCTCATTTGGCATTTTCCACATAAGCTCACCCTTTAAATAAAAAATTAGTTAAGTAGCTGTAGTAGTAGGAGTAGCTGTTGTGGTGAATGAGAAGTCTGTTCAACACTGACAATTCTGCAGGAAACGCCGGGAGGGATAAGGAATAATGCTTCCTCTGGCAAAGTTGTTGAATGGATCACCAACAAGAGTAAAGTTCCTCCTACTATCCCTGTTGACAATGAGGGAATGAACAAAAAGTCATTCCAAGTGTGGAAACTGTGGAGATTATGGTATAATGGAATGTAAGCTGGAGATACAGGGAACACAAGCAGCAACCACAGCAGCCTCAAAGAAGCACTCAAAACACCTCCATACTATGCCTATGTAAAGACAAGTCAGTCAAAACTAATAGCAGAGAGGGGAAAAACTGGGTCTCTAATACTGGAGGAAGAAAGATACCTCAAGGGGAACAGTCCGAAGAGTAGGACCAAAAGTTATGTAAGAAAGAAAATTGATGTCAATAATGCTTGATTACATAGTGAATGAAATGAAGGCTGGGAATGGAAATGGGATACAGAACAAGAGTGTCAGGAAGGTCAGCAGAGATAAGAAAAGCTTAAATTAGAATTGAAAAGGGGTGAAAATAGCAGAAAAAATTAGATGTAAGAAAAAGCATAGGAAATAAGAGACAAGATGATTTGGGGCTTCTGTTTAAACAAACAAACAAACAAACACACACCTTTGAACAGAAAGTATTAAGACTCCTCAACAGCAAAGCTGTAAGTTTATCCTATCATCACTTCAAAAATTCAACTATTTAATGGACGAAACTTACAATACAGTCTCCAGAGCATTTTTGTTTAATTAAACTACCTGTAATAATAAAAATGCATAATCACAGCAATCTACAGATTTGTAGAACAAAACCAAAACAAAATCCACATTACTTTGTTTGATGCAGCCTGCTGACGATATTCCACCAGTGCACGTGTAAGAGTCTGTGTAACTTTTAGGATAAATGAAGCATCATCTTCATTCAGTATCTCAAAATTTTGCTAGGAAAAAACCAAAACAACACACAACATAAAATTTTTCCCTCTGGAAGATTAAAATATCACCATGTATAAACAAAACCTGCAGGAACCTCATTTTTTATGTCTCTGTCCTGTCAGACATGGCTGAAGTTACAAAGCAAATACAGTTTTTACTTTTAATCCCATAAATTGGGGGTGGGGAGGTAGAATGGAAGAGGATGCTAACAGAAGGAAGCTGCAACTACCCAACACAAATCTTTGAACAGGCACAACCCAAGAATATGCCTGGAAATACATACAGGAAAATGCTTTTCCTTAAGTATTTTGATCTCTTCCCAAGATGCCTGCATACAAATGAATGTGTACAACTTCCCTGAGGCAATATAGTCATAACCCATTTCTCTAGAAAGTAGCAAAAAGCCAGAACACTACTGAATTTAAAGATATATGCTGCCTTGCCTTATGCTAACCATCTTCTTCCCAAAAAGCCTAAGGAAAAAGCAGTCTTTGAAACTCTGAAGCTCTAGTAGGGGAGCAAGTTCTAGTGCCAACTTCTCTCACAGGAGGTGCTACATACATCATCCTCTGGTCTATACTAATAAAGTTCTGCTGAAAACACTTCCACTGGGCACAGTGTAACAGAACTGCAGGTCCGTTCTAACAATTCAGTCTTCTGGATTAGAAACAAACACCTTTAAACACTCCAGACAATGGAAAAAATTAATAAAAAACTAGCATTAAGTTCATATGTGACAGCATAACAGGGATTATACTATATTTTTAATACTAATAGTATTTATCTCTCCTTGTTTGCACAAGTTATAGTTAAAGAAGATTTTATCAAAAACCAGGTGGAAAAAGAAGATTAAACTTGGGCAAGGATATCTCTGCTATCAGGTAATAAAAGAAATACAATTATTTTAATGACAAAGCTGAGCATACTGATTTTCACAATTAAAAAAAAAGCATACAGTATGGATAATTATTGAACAACTGGAATTATTCCATGATACAAACAGCAAGTCAAAAAAAGATACTTGTAAAATTACTTTCCACTACATAAGAAACCTTTTGAATCCAACAACAATAGAAACTCATAATGTAGCTTTTTAAAAAAATGACTGTAGATGATAATATTAAACAATTTTCAAACTTTCCAAAACCGAACATTGTTCCAGTTGTTCTTGGAGGACAATCATACTAAGCAAGAGGGTGCCTCAAAACAAATTCAAGTTTTATTAGCAAATAGGGAAAGGGGAAAAAAGATCTTATGATAGTCAATAGTGCTCTAAATTACCATGCAGTAGCTGAGTCACAGCAACTATCAATAAAGATTTTCGTACAGTTTGTCACTGATGCTTTTAATAAACCATTTTTAATAAACCATTTCTCTATGTTATTGATTGTAAATGTATACATAATACATATTTTCAACAACTGAACAGAACTCAGGTGTTCTGCCACTTTATGAAGCGAATAGGTAGCTTTTTTTAGTTTATGGTTTTGGGGTTGGGTTTTTTTGGTGTTGTTCAAGTATACAACTTGTATTTTATTTCTTAAAAATTGCTTCTTTCCTTTCTGCATATCTCAGATATTTTTCTTCATTCTCCTTCCTTCCATTATTGAATTACGTCTTTCCAAATTCCTCATTTGAAAATGATAGACCAATTACAAAAGAAAGGACGGGGGGGAAAGGTCATTTTACTTAAGCATGTAGTTCAGGAGTGGAGTTAAGCTATGGTTGAGAAAAATGCATTAATTTTCAATGCAAGTCATTCCTCTGACAGTAAACCAGTATTTTGGCAAAAACCCTGTCTAGAAACTTTCAAACTAATAGATACATTATAAATTCAGTGATATTATTTTTATTCTGAATCCTACCTTCTGACAAAATATGTTACTAGATTAGCAGACTGCCTACTTTTTGGCTTTCATGTTACTTGATGCATTTTAAACTTAGTAATTCTGTGAATTTGTTTTTTTCAAAAATTACATTGCAAGGTAAGATTTAACACTCACCAAATAACCCAACAGTTCTTCTTGACTAGTGAATTCTTCAGGTTTTGTTGTAAATTCTTGCTGTTTAATATTAAAAAAAAAAAAAAAGTCCAGAGATATATTATGTGCAGTAATTATAACTAAAATTAAACAGTAATTATTATGGTTATTGTAGATTCTTGCTCTAATTAAATTGTGTGTGCTTATATGAAATCTGTACATGTGTTTTCATGACAAAGTAAGAAAAAACCTTGTTCTTAACAGCTTTGCTTAGTAACTTTTAGCTAATTTATTGTCAATAATATTATTAATTTGAATAATCAAAAGCAAACACCATTGCCAATCATATATGAAAGTAATTATTTCCCCAACTATTTGTAAACTGGAGCAACCCATTAATAGAAAAATATTCACCTCAACTTCCTCGCTTTCTTCCTGTGATTGTTTATTGGTGTCACACCTTAAGATAGAATAAATAAATAAATAAATAAATAAAACAGTATACAGTTGGTTGCTCTATCAAAAATGCATAGCCAGTCAATAACTGATAATCAGTTTAAATTATTGACACACTACTACTACAGTAGTTCTGACACACTCTGAAAGGTCACATTATTTCCTTGCAGAAATCCCAGTGGTCCCAGATAACATCGTAAAAATTATTTATGAGGGGTTTTTTAGCGTGATTAGCTAGCACATAAGTTCTAAAACCCAAAATTAAGAAAACGTTTGACATTGGTAGTAAAAGCTGTAAGCTTTTTGTATGCACTGCAAAAAGACAAGACCCCTAATTACAGTATGATTTCTATCAGTGCTTCACAAACTTCCTTTACAAAATTCAGCTATAAAAAGAAGTATTTTACAATGTAGCCACAGAGATACTGGGCATACAAAGATTCCTATGGCTACAAGTTACTAACCCATATTTGCACTGTTCTGCAATTGCAGCTACTATAGATGCATTCCATCCCTTTGCAAGCCCAGGAACCAGGGCGGAGAGTGGTTGTTTTTTTTAAATTAACCAAAACCATATGAAGCCTAAGCTCTCCTCTTTCTTGAAATCTTTCTTAGGAATCAAAAGTGTAGTAAAAGCAGATGATACCTTTAATGAACTCAAAATAATTTACATCTTCAGATGACTGTCTGTGCAGAACTTCACTACAAAGAAATTAGGAGTGATAGAAATTCTCAGATCGATACTGCAGAACTTTTAAGTGGAAACATCATTTGACTGCTTGCTGTCAATCAGACTCTGATCTTATTCCTTTTAAGACACTATATATTGAGTTCACATCTCTCAGAAGTCTCACAAAAATAAACAGTAAAGGAACAATCTGAAGTCCTAATTTAGTAACCAACTTTCAAATCAGTCTCTCGTTGAAACACTTGGCTGCTCAGTTACCCAGGATCTATCTGAACAACTGGATTAAAAGAACAACATTACGTGATTTTCCAAAGGCTTCTTTCCTTAAAATTTAAAGTACAGGACTGCACAATGAGGATCAGTGTTGGGGAAAAATAGACAGCAGCATTTCCAGATGTGGATATCTGAGCTTTTATTAGTTCCCTATTTTTGATGTTTTCACAAACTAGTTCACTCTCCAGATTAACAACTGTTACAGTTATTTGAAAGCCAGACAAATGAACACAAAGATTCATAAACCTGGACTTGAATCTGGTTTCAGTTAATCCTTTTCCTTAGTGGTTGCCCCATAGAGCCAAAAGTCCTACAAAAAGATACTTCAGGAACAAGAAAATTTCTCCTTTTAGTGGTAACAGCAAACAACCAAAAGGTGCTAGCCCTCCATGTCTGGGAGAGATACTACTGGTTTAAAGTTAAGAAGCATTCCAAGAGAATGTCATTAGAGCAAAACCAAAGAACTAATTGTTGGAACAAAAGTCTTATGTTTGGGTTGATGCATGTATACCCCTTATCGAATGCTCTCCTGTGGTTCCTGGTGTTGCACAAAGATGATTGATGTTGGAGATATCGCCCTCACACAAAGGCTGATAGTTCAAACTAAATTCACAATACTGTTATTAATAAAGATGTTTACAAACAGCAAGCACAGTTTCACCATGTTAGAACCACACACAATACTTCTTATTGTTCCTCCATGAAATCTTTTGTAAAGATGAACCCCAATTGTTACAGCTATTTACTGATTATATTCTCCTTCTAAAAATCAGTTCGTATACCACCCTAATTATCTGACATAAAGCCATAACAGAGTGTTTTTTAAACCATGAGGGAACATTCTTTTTGAACTAGTAATACATGAGGATTATGCCTTAAAGATAACAGTTAGATATAAAAACTAGTTGTATCTAGAGCAAAATCTGAAGTCACTTTACGTATACCAGGTTTTCTGTTGATGAGAGGAGTTTACAGCTGAGCACAATTTCAGAAGAAAAGCATTTTCGTATTATAGCATGCCTTTCTTCCTGACAGCATACTCTGTTCAAATCCAATGTAAACAGTTATCACCTACAACGCTTTCCTCTGAGTAAATTTAAAGGGTTTTGGGGGCGGTGGATTTTGTTTGTTTGTTTTACTTTTCTGAGTTGTTGCCTTTGCTGCCTTCTTCAGTCTTGTTGCCTTTGCTGCTTTCAATAGCCTTTTTAGATTCATCCTTCTCATCTGGTTTTGCCTGTTCTTTCTGACTTTTTTCCTGCTCCTCTTGAACATTCTTTTCATCTAAAACAATAGAGCCAGTATATTTAGTAATGGTTTTCCAATATTTTAAAGTATTCTTTGCTTTATATTTTTTTAAAAGATAACACCAATAAAACTTGAAGGTATAAGTAAGGTATCCTGTGAAGAAATAAAATAAAAAATGCACATAAAAATCAAAGATTTGGTTCAGCCATGAAGCATATTTCTGATCAGAAATATTCTGAATGAGAATAATTATAATGCATTTAGACCAAATCCTAATCTCACCTTTGACATTAAGTCTACAACCAAGCAGCAACTTCTGATGTTTCTTCAGTTACATGGTGTTCACTGATTTTTATATTTAATTCTGGTTTTGTTTTCAAGAAAATAAGCATTAGTCAAATATTTTAGATGTCATTCAAAACAAAAAAATCTGTCCAATCTATTTTCTTTTTATTCTTCTTGTGCTCTAAACAAACAGTCTGGCATGCAGCTGTTCCCATTTTTTTTTCCTGACACTGAAGAACAGCTCATATGCCCAAAAAAGTCTGTGCCCCTTCCCCCAAAAATACACCTAGTAAAAATTTCTAATTATGAATCTTGTCTTGTTTCTGTTCTAAAGTATCCAGCGACATTAAGTAAAACTGGACTGTTTTCTTTGCAAACGCTGGGATTATTCTTTCCTCTGCCACAGGCCCCAAACCCATCCACACACCGCGCAAATTCACCTTCTATAGCAGAAAATAACTATAGAAGCTATAAACAGGCACATATAGAGTAAATAGTTCATGCACTGGTGAAAGTTAAAAAAAAAAATGATAAAAAAAATATTTTTCTCTTGCCTTGAATAGGGTCTGACGTTTTTCCATCCTTATTTTTACAATCTGTTTTTTCTTCATTACTAAGTGACGTATCCACATGCTGAACTTTAGCTTTTGAAGGGCTGTCATCTGCATTAGGATCTAAACAAACATGCTTGAAATGTAGCACAATGGACATTATCTTGATAGAGGAGGGTTCTAAAACTGCACTTCAATTTCAACTAGCTCTGTTTCTGTGCACTATTAGTTACAAACATGAAGAATAATTTTATAAGCATTATTATGTGACAGCATATTAAATATGAACTACAAATTAATAACAAAGTTTTAAATATTTTATACCCTGGTTATAATTACATACATAAATTTCTTAAAAGATGTAAATACTATAAATATAGTAGAATGCCACATAGCCATGTGCAAAATTAGACACATTAAACAACAGGTTACAGTCCAGAAGCATAATTTGAATAGGATTCAACTTATTTCAAAACACCTTCCTAGATTCAAAATGGATATCTTTCCTCTTCAGAGTATGACACTGCTAATCTAGATCATTATAGAAATAATCTCATTACTTCCATTGAGCTATTTTAAGACACCATTTACATACTAATATACATTTAAATTAAGTACATTAGTTTTAAATCAAATCTTTATTTTTCATGCAGGTCTGAGAATGAGGGTCTCATAGCAATTTTTAGCCATTTCATAAAGTGGCATGCAATTGTACTGTCTGTCCATCTCGATGACATTGTACTGCAATGAATATTGAAAGATTAAACTGAGTGGAGAAGTCTTACAAATACCACGTTCCTACAATTTTGTGAGTATCAATGGCTAGTAAAACAGAAAGTTTTCTTCCACAGATAAGAACTGTAGCTGGGCTTTAAGAATTCTGTCTGGCTTTCTGGACTGCAAATTAAATACATGCACAGAGCTCCAACCTCCTCCTTTTGCCCAGTTCACCAAAATGCTCGTGAGTAGTTGGTGCTGCAAAGACTACAGCAGTTAACAGATAAAAATAAATCATAGGTAAAGGATCCTGAGAAGCCAAGGGGACTGGGATGGAAAGAGGGACAGAGAACAAAGCCATATAAACCAGGTCTCTCTAGCTATGTTGCACATGGAAGAACTTGTTCATCCATCAAATTTTCAATATAAACCGTACAAAATGCAGCTTAGCACATAAGCACACACTACACTTACTGACCAAATCTTTCAATTTGCCCTTAAATCTAACTGATTTAGATCAAAGGGAGTATACCCAAATTAGAAATGTACAATTTACATCCCACTGAGCACACTTACGTTCTTGACATCTCTTCCTCATTATTGGAGCATCTGTAACAACCTAAAAATAAAACCCATTTATGTTAGCTATTTTGTGGATAAAATTATTCTATAGGTATTTCATCAGAGTTAAATATTTATTTTTTTAAGGATATATTACCAGTAGTGTTAAACACATGTGTGCAAATCCCTGAATGGATATTCAAAAAGTCAGTAAGTGAGCTACCTGGACACTTATTTACCACAATTAAATTTTTGTTAGACCTAAAAAAAAAAAAGCTGGTTTCAGAAAATATAGCAGTAAAATTAAATGAGGTTATGCACACTCTATTTAAAAGTTCCTTAAATCAAGGATGGATTTGCTATGGATGTAGTGAAACTTCCTAGAAAAAAAAAAAACAGTCTACAAAATAAAGATGGAATTAATTATTTCTATATCCATGAACATACATGTCAAGTAAAATATACAGTCCTGAGTCAAGAAGAAATTTGAATTAATTAGGTCAAAAGAAAAAGTTGCTGCCAAGAGTCAGTTTTTCTCTTTAAGCAGAGGTTGAAAATGAAGGATATGTAGACAGACTGAATTAGATGATCTGAAATCTCTCCCTTCTAGAGCATTTGTTCTAGAAGAAAGACTTGATCTTCCAATATTTCCATACTTTTTTTTAATCAAAAAAAGGGTAGGATCAGTACAGGCTCTCATCCTTGAGCCTAGCTGTGATGGCATCACACTGAAAGAAACATGAGTCTTTTTTCAGATGGGCAGGACATAGCGAGCTTAAACACAATAACATTAAACACAATAAAACTCCACTTTGAAAAGAGACATAGCCTATGCACATTAAGTAGCATTAACAAGAGATCTGGTCAAGAGACACTACTTAACAAGCAGCTTGTTGACAGACATTGAAACTGATGGACAAAACAAATTTGATGTACATCATAAAGAACACTAAGCACCTGAGTAAGCTTGTCATGAATCACAGTGGTAAGGTACACCACAAGAAGAAACTCAGCCAATATCCTGCCCAGATAAAGGTGGTAAATACTTCTAAATACTACTGTGATATAAACATCAACAGAAAGCAGTATGAAGATATCTTCAGAAGAACATGCTTCTAAGGTTGCAGTTCCCCAAGAATTTAAGCTTATGGTGCTCCTGTGATCCCATGGCATTGCTGATAACCTCATATCCACCTGCAAATTCCCACACTTCCCTCTGTACTACCAGAATTTTTACTTGGCTCCTCTGAGAATTGCCAGAAGGTGCTAACAAAGCAGAAACTAATTCAGAAAAGTCATAAAGGTAGTTTCCTAGCAACAATGAAAAAAGTTATTTTACACGTATACACCACCAGCTGGGAATCTATTAAATATTAATACAGATATTTCGTGTTATTTGTGCACTCTGGAGTCATATGTCTGTAGACTCAGGTAGCATGAGTATTATTTCAGGCAAGAGAAATACTTATGACGGGAGTGACCAATGGGAAATGGCATCCAGAATAATCCTGGAAAAATTATTAGGACAACAAAAAGCACTTGTAATAAAGATTTAAAAAGCAAGATTTTCCTACCATCCAAAACAGATCTGCCCACCATAACAGAAATTACTTTCTTTGCTTTTTTAATAAATATAAAACTTCTGGAATTCTTAAAGAAATGTACCTTTATTTGTTTTCTTCCTTCTTTCTTCTCAATTGTTGATGCAACTTGCCTAACTTTTCTGTTCAGTTCAGAGCCTTTACCCTTAACTTCATCAGATTCTGCTATCTCAGGATAATGTTGCTTCTAGGAAATAAGGAAACGCAAATCCAGAAGTCACACTTTATCCTACACAACTCTTTCCAGATCTAGCACAGCTAATAATCATGGGAGATAAATCAACTTTTACATATACATAGCAGAACTTACTAAAATGATTATGTATAGAATCACAGAATAATTTAGGGGACAGAAGCCAAATCCTCTGCTCAAAACAGAGTTGATGACACTGAACGCTGAACTGGTTGCACAGGACTTTGTATACTTGGGTCTTAAAAACCACTGAATACAGGGATTCCCCCATCTCTCTGGGCAACCTGCTCCAATGCTTGACTGCCCTCACAGTGAAAAATTTCTTTCTTATGTCAAGTAGAAAACTCACCTGTTTGAATTTATGTTCCTGCCATATATATATAACTCCATAAAGGGCTTGATTCTGCCTCCTTAATAACCTCTCCTGAGGTATTGAAGGGCTACTATTACATCCCCTGACACTTTTTCTTCTCCAGCCTGAACAAGCCCAATTACTTTAGCCTCTCCTCACAGCACAAGTGCTTCAGCCCCCTGACCATCTTGGCAGCTCTCCACTGGACTTGCTCAATTTAATCAATAGCTTTCTTGTCTGCAGTAACACAAAAATGGACACAATATTCTACATATGGCCTAACAAGTATCAAGAACAGGGAAATAATCACTTCCTTTGATCTACTGGCTATATCTTTGTTAGTATAGCTCAGCTAGCTGTTCACCTTCATTGATGCCAAGGTACACTACTTATCTTTAGCTTGTTATCTACCAGGACCCCCAGCTCCTTTTCAGCAGAGCAAATTCCAGCCATTTAGTCTCCTGCCTTTTCCACTGCCTAGGGTTAATCCACCCCAGATGCATGACTTAAAAGCTATCCTTTTTGAATTATTATATTTTATAGTATTTAAGAATATAGCAGAGATGCAGTTAACAAACATAAGGTTCAGAATTGCAGGAAACAGTTCTAAGTAAACAAGAAATACAAGAGCTGAGAACATCAAAACTCAGCATATATATCTGAATTAATGACCAGAAACAGCATGATGTTTACAAAAGACATCATTGCGGATCCATCACAGTACAGCCAATAACAACACTAGCTCTAAAACTGCCTCAAAACGCTATAGCAATTCAACAACTTTCTATGACTTCAAGATACATGGGATATAGTACCAACTTTGAGCAGATATTTTATGTAAAGTATCAAAATACTTTTCAGAATATTGCTTTCTCAGTTTTGTTAAAGCCCACCCTAAACAAATAAATTCAGGCAAACATTCAAAGACTGGACAGCCTCATTTCTCTAAACATACTGAAAGAAAAAAATGTATTTAAACATTTGTGGGCCAACATGAGCCTTGCAAATTTCCATAAAACAGGCACGGAACTTACATGGCTTGTCCAGCCACAAAACTGGGAATAAAACTGTTTTTGTTTTTTTTTTTCCTGAATCCAAGTCACAGCCTCTATCCAATCCATATCACGTTCATTTATAAATATGTTCCTTTTAATCTAAAGCTTCTGAAAGACAGAGCAATTTCTTCATTGATCCAGTTCTTTAGGATAATATAAAATTTAATCAAAAACCTGCTTCTAGTCAATTTTAGCTGTAGATTTCATTTTTGTCATTACTGGTCAACCAAAACAGAATAAACTAAAAACTCAGTGTCAGCAATGGACAGGCATACACCTTATTGGTGAGAAGAATTTTAAATCCATTTATCACAGTTGCATGGTTGCAGTACAAACACACACATTTTCACAAAAGCTTACGTAACACCATAATTTTTTTTTTTTTAATTGTAATATGGCTAGTAAATTCTCTACTTAAATCATTACATTAAAAAAGAAAAAAACCCAGACAAACAAACCCCTTTACTCTAAAAACTTACCAGGTATGCCAGTCTATGCTTGGAACCACAAACATGCATAAACATGTTACTCAGTCCTGTTTTACAGTTGCACAGCTGACATTCATAGAGAAAAGGGAAATTGTCTTTCGATCTGTATTCAATTATATAATTAAGTCCTGTATTGATAAAAAAAAAAAAGTTAGGAAATTTGATGTTTGCTGAAACAAATAATCAGTGCTAGTTACAAAAGAGACATTAAAGGAAATAATTACTACTGCATGCCAAACACGTGACTCAAGACTTTTAGAACCATTAGTTATTTTGTCTTTTGGGTGTCTCCCTTAACACCAAAGGCACAAAACTGAATTTTTTTAAGATGCTTTATGTTTACCACATAGGACTTGACAATTATTTTTTTAAAATTATCTAAAAAAATAATAGCAACAATTCTTTTGTAACTATTTAGAAGGGAATGTATTTTAATATATGCCCTTGTAGTTACTTTCCTGTCCACTCCACTCTCCCTTCCCTCCACAGGATGGCCAGTTAAACTGCAAAGAACAGTAACAATCATTTAAGTCAAAGTTAACTTCTGTCATATCATCTTAGATTGTTTCTAGAGAATATTCTCAACATGTGGTATCTACCCTAATCAAAAATATTCCAGGCCAAATCCAATGATTTTTTAACTAAGACCAGTCATTTTTCATACCATACTATTGGGTACTCCGTGTAAACATAGTAAGATTTTATTACACATTATCTAATTTTACAATTTTTAAAAAAATTAATCATACTCTTTAAAGGTAAACATCACACAAGCAATTACAGTATTAAAAGCCCTCACCAAGTGCAGGTTCTGAATCTTTACATGTATTAAGCTGTTCTTCCAAGGTCTGTCCATGAAACTTCTCTGGCTCGGTTTGCACTGAAAGATAAAGTCAATTTTACATAGTCCCACATCATCCATCTATCAATCAATCTTCATGGTCTCAAGTCACATCAAAAAAACCCTCCAAAATGAAACAAACTCCTGAGTTTAACCTTTGGCCTAGAGAAAATATGCTGAGAAATTCACATTCAAGTGAATCCCTGCTCATACATGGCCCCACATCACAAATTAAGTCAGTTATTGAGAAACATTATCCCTCCCCAATCCTATTTTTACCCTTTTTATAGCATTTTGTTTGCAAATATTGTTTTAAGAATTATTACAAAATATTACTGCAGGTGGAAAATACAGTGAACAGAAATGAATTCCCAACTACCTGCTAAGGTCTAGACATCACTTGTAATACTGTACCTCAAAACATTTTATTTTTTCCCTTTTTTTTTTGCATTAAACAGTCTTACCATAATCAGGAAGTTTTACAGGTGTTTTCACTTGCTCCCCTGAGCCACTTGCTGTTTTAACTAAATAAAAAACAAACCAGAAGTGGAAATAAAATTGTAAGTACAGAAACCAATTTGGTACGATAATGGATTTTTTTTTTTACAGAAAACTCTTTGACCTTTTGTTGACATGAGAAAAATAAGCTATGTTTAGTTTTGAATGTGCTATGAGATTTTTTTGGAAAAAAATGGACAAAACACATTTACACCAAACAATAACGAAGTTATTTAATGTCAGGCAATTCAACGAAGCAGGCAGAGAAGACCACCAATCAAGCCACCAGTTAGCATACAACATGGGTTCAAACACACATCACAAAATTAAATTATTAAACAGTGGCTTAAATTGTAAGTAATTATGGCTGTATTTTAGTTTATATAGAAGACAACCTACACCAAGGTAAAAGCCTAGACTGATTCACTACAGTGCAAATATCTTTTATTCTACAATGAACAAAGCTTCATTTCATAAATTTCAGGGCTACTTTAATCCAATACATCACAGCAATTCAGTTTATATCCACTGAACCTGAGGTGCTTAAACTGCTGCCCCACATGCTGCCTGCCAGGGCACTTAACTCAGCCCATAAACCCTGCTGTCTTTTTCAAAAGGTCTGCAGTTATCCACTCCCTAATCAAATATTTTTTTCCATCCACATATGGCACGTGATAAGGCTGGGGCTGCAGAACCTTAAGAAAGGTAAGACAGAGATGACCACATAACATTATCTGCCACTGAGGAACCTGGAGAAAGAGAGACATCTGTATGAGATGAGATTCTGTGTGTTTCAGAGTGGAATGACAAGCACGCAAAGGAAACAAGTTGCTATCCCTTGAACAGGGGCTTAATGCGCTCGCTATAAGAAAACACCAAGAATAGGATTTCAGAAATTCAGAAAGCTCAGCATTTCACTACATGGAAATAAATAAATAAATCACTAGCAGTGCCTGAAACAACACCAGCTAAAGACAAATTTGAATTTTTGTCATCTCTTAAATGCCCCTCAACCCTGTTACCCTCCTGTTGCAAGTTATCTCTTACTAAAATATCAGATATTGCTAAGAAGTTGAACATAAGGCTTACAATAAACCCTAAATAGAAGGTGGGAGTCAGAAGTCTTCAACCTACACTACTGCATCAGAACGAGTCAGATATGCTTTGATTACACAGATAACCTTCACGAAAACTCTTCTTGAGTATTTAAGCTACAAACTACATTGTGTTAACAACTGATGAAGCTGCCAGCTTATTCCTGCCAACTAGATGTCACTTAATAATACCAGCTGCATTACCACCAACCTTCTGAAATTATCTTAACGAAAAGATCAGAAGAGTAAAAGAAAATAAATAAAGTGTTATGAAGATAAACCTACAAAGACTTTAATAACATGAATCATATTCTGGTCACTAGAACTCATTAAGTATTTTAGTGCCCAAACAATCCTTTAAAAAAAAAAAAAAAGAAATAAAAAGACGTAATGACTGTCTGCTGAGTCCTCTAACCATTGCAGGGCATCCATATTTCAGCAGCAGCCAGCTGCTAAATATTTAATCACTTAAATTTCCTTTACAGTCCATACAAAAATTCCCAGATTAGGTAGGTGCAATGACTATGTATAACTTGGGCCACAACTTTCAAACCAAACTCTAGGAGCAGTGCACTATAGAAACCTGTAAATACATTTTGGTGCATCATGAAATGGAAGTAGGAAAACAATTGTGAATATAGTTAGACTTTCATTCCTTCTGGAACTAGACCAGTTCATAAAGACTTGGGGAAGGTTTAATGATATATTAAACCTATTAAAAGTACTTTGCTTCAGCTAATTAAGATATTTTTAATAAGCTATTTTAAAAAATAAATATAAAGTATATACAGAAAAAAGTATTTCTACATGCTTTAAGAAGCATAGGTTTTTAAAATATATTTTAAATCTTAAAGGTCTCCAAGGTCTTGAATTCTTTAGGGTTTCTCAAAACTTTAATGTAGGTGACTTGTAGTATTATTGCTAGCACTTTCTAATAAACTTTGCATACCTCTTGCTCATATTATTGATTGATTTCTGTAGGATTAGATAGTTATGTCCTTAAAGAACATAAGACAGGTCTTAAAGCACAAGTCTTGACAAAGTCTTTTTCTTGTTTGTTTCATAAACAACTATGTTGGAGTGGGGAGAAAGGTGCATGTATAGAACAGAGTAGGAAGTAAAAAATCTTGCACTTACCGATGCCATGAGCTTTCAGTGCTTCTTCAACCTAAGTTACCAAGTCATCAACCAACAAAGAGGAAAGACATACACTTAAGATTCAAAAAATAACAATGCAAACATTTTATTATTTATAAAATAAGTTAGATTAACCCAACATCACAGATTCTCTCAGGTGAATAGATAATTACATGAAACTTGAAAGAAACATACATCTTTTTTCCTAGATTGTCTGTGATTTAAATAATTCCATTCTGCATTTAACAACAGCCACGTATTCTCATGTATTTTCTTTACTGATCCAGAATATGAGACACCAAGTTGTAACATTTTCTGATAGGACTAATGTACAAAACTATGTCCTACTTTATTGCAGTAAACAAAATAGTAAAGCAACAAAACTAGCTAAATATCTGAAATTGCACATTTTAATACCACATTAAAAAATAGATTCCAAACCCATATTCTACTGCTAAATAAATCTGTAAAATCTGACAACAGGTGCATTCAAGGACTGATCTTACCGTTTTGTGTTTGAATCCAAGGAAGTGAGTCCGCAAGTTTAATGCAGAGGCACACCGGATTTTGCAAATCTAGGTTAAAGAGAAGAAGTATCTCTGGGATTGCACCCAAACCGACAGAAAAAAACCACCACTGATATCAAAACAAAATAAATATGCTATCAAAATGTCAATACAGAAAAGTTCTACAAAATTACTATTCCTCCAAAGACAAACTAAACTAGCTTCTAGAACTTTTCTTTATGAGGCTCCAAGACCACCAAAATAGAGTGGAATGAAAAGCAATCTCCACGTCACCTAAAAATTTCAGATGTCTCCAGAACCCTGCAGCTATCTCATAGCATATTTTGGTGTGGATAAGTAAAGACAGAGCCAAGATCTTCCTGACACACTATTCACCACATCTGAACCAGAGGCACGCCATAATTGTAACAAGCCAGTACACCTGTCTAAGATGAGCCAGTTCTCCTCAGCCCTGCACCCACACTAACACACCTCCTCTGATCAGTTTGGGGCCTGCCTCACTCACACTCACATGAAGTTTTCCAGTCATTCCTGGTTTATGCCTAGGCCAGTTCAGAACAGGAGCAGATTAGGTTTAAAGTCATGTGAATGAACAAAGGCAGTCCAAATATTTTCTTCTCCTCTAAAAAACCAAAGATGCTTAAAAACAACAGCAATAAACCTGAGAACCAGATACATTAGAATTTATTTTTTTTTTCTGAACAGGAACTGTAGTTTAATCTTCCACTTTAAAAGAATGCCTTTACTTAGAAACATCCCCCAGGGGGAGGGGAACCTCAATCCATCCCACTTCTACCAGATTGATGTGAGCAATAGATGCCCAGAGCCTGGAGAGGCATCACAGGTCAGCAGGAGAGCACCAGAAGAGCAGCGCAAAGAATTCCAGCCACTCCAGCCAGTAAATCAGCTTCATCGGGGGCCCAGCTTAAATGCCTCTATGCAAACCCATGTACCACGGGGAATAAACAACAGGAGTCAGAGACGCGCGCACGCCTGCAAGGCTATGATCTTATTGGCATCAGGCAGATATGGTGGGATGGCTCCTATGATGGGAGTGTTGGAATGGAAGGATACAGGCTGTTTAGGAAGGACGGGCAGGGGAGATGAGGAGGGGGTGTCACCCTCTATGTCAGTGACCAGTGCATGGAGCTCCACCTGAGGATGGATGAGGAGCCAACCAAGGGCCTATGGGTCAGGATTAAAGGGAGGGCAGGGACAGGTGACATTATAGTGGGGGTCTGCTACAGGCCACCCGACCAGGAAGACCAAGTGGATGAACCCCTCTATAGACAGAAAGGAGCAGCCTCATGTCCACAAGTCCTGGTCCTCATGGGGGACTTCAACCACCTCAATATCTGTTGGATGGACGACATGGCAGGGCATAAACAATCCAGGATGTTGCTGGAATGTGTTGATGAGAAATTTCTTCTCCAAGTGATAGAGGAGCCAACGAGGAGAGGTGCTATGCTGGACCTTGTTCTCACCAACAAGGAGGGGCTGCTGGGGAATGTGAAGCTCTAGAGCAGCCTTAGCTGCAGCGACTGTGAAATGGTGGAGTTCAAGATCCTTAGGGCAGGGAGGAGGGCATACAGCAAGCTCGCTACCCTGAACTTCAGGAGAGCAGACTTTGGCCTATTCAGGGATCTGCTTGGTAGAGTACCATGGGATACAGCCCTGGAGGGAAGAGTGGCCCGAGAAACCTGGTTAATATTCAAGGGTCACCTCTTCCACACTCAGGAGTGATGCACCCCAGCAAAGAGGAAGTCAGGCAAAAATGCCAGGAGATCTGCGTGGACGAACAAGGAGCTCCTGGACAAACTCAAACACAGAAAGGAAGCCTACAGAGGGTGGAAGCAAGGACAGGTAGCCTGGGAAGAACACAAAGAAATTGTCCGAGCAGCAGGAGGTGATTGGTGACAGCAAACCTGGCTTCACTAAGGGCAAATCATGCCTGACAAATTTGGTGGCCTTTTACGATGGGGTTACAGAGTTGGTGGATAAGGGAAGAGCAACTGATGTCGTCTACCTGGATTTGTGCAAAGCATTTGACACTGTCCTGCACGACATCCTTGTCTCTAAATGAGAGAGACATGGATTTGATGGATGGACCACTCGGTGGGTAAGGAATTGGCTGGACTGTCGCACTCAAAGACTTGTGGTCAATGGCTCGATGTCCAAGTGGAGAGCAGTGACGAGTGGCATTCCTCAGGGGTCAGTATTGGGACCGGAGCTGTTTAACATCTTTGTCAGTGACATGGGACAGTGGGATTGAGTGCACCCTCAGCCAGTCTGCCAACGACACCAAGCTGTGTGGTGCGGTTGACACGCTGGAGGAAAGGGATGCCATCCAGAAGGACCTTGACAGGCTTGAGAGGTGGGCCCATGCAAACCTCATGAAGTTTAACAAGGCCAAGTGCAAGGTCCTGCACATGGGTCGGGGCAATCTCAAGCACAAAAACAGGCTGGGCCATGAGTGGCTTGAGAGCAGCCCTGCAGAGAAGGACCTGGGGATGTTGGTTGATGAGAAGCAAAACGTGACCCAGCAATGTGCGCTTGCAGCCCAGAAAGCCAAGTGTATCCTGGGCTGCATCAAAAGAAGCGTAGCCAGCAGGTCGAGGGAGGGGATTCTTCCCCTCCACTCTGCTCTGGTGAGACCCCACCTGGAGTACTGCATTCAGTTGTGGGGCCCCAACATAAGAAGGACACGGACCTGTTGGAGCGAGTCCAGTGGAAGGCCACAAAGATGGTCAGAGGGATGGAGCACCTCTCCTACAAAGACAGGCTGAGAGAGTTGGGGTTGTTCAGCCTGCAGAAGAGAAGGCTCCAGGGAGACCTTATAGCAGCCTGTCAGTACCTAAAGGGGGCCTACGTTAAAGATGGGGAGGGACTCTTTATCAGGGAGTGTAGTGATAGGACGAGGAGTGTTTTAAACTGAAAGAGAGTAGATTTAGATTAGATGGAAGGAAGAAGTTCTTCAGTGTGAGGATGATGAGGCACTGGAACACGTTGCCCAGAGAAGTTGTGGATGCCCCATCCCTGGAAGCGTTCAAGGTCAGGTTGGATGGGGCTTTGAGCAACCTGGTCCAGTGGAAGGTGTCCCTGCCTATGGCACGGGGGTTGGAACTAGATGACCTGTAAGGTCCCTTCCAACCCAAACCATTGTATGATGATATTACTGAAGTTATTCATTTTAATAAGTTGGTTCCTGACACACATTCAAGGCAAACATGACAAAGCAAAGTAAGTTCAGTGCTATTTATCAATTTTGCTCAAGAGGAAAAAAAAATATTCACATTTGTTTTAGTCCAACCGTGTTCTACCAAAATTATTTTGTATTAGTTAAAATTTTCAGTAAGGAATACTTACATTGCAGTAGTAAGCGTTTACTTCCCTCTGTATCTCAGTTTCAGGGTCCATACTTGGTCTTTAGATGAGAAGGAAACTCTAGGCAAATTGCAAAAAGATTGCAAGCTACTGTTTCAGCTTCACAAGACCATTCACGTTCTTGTTCCACCTATTTAAGGGTCACGCGTGTTCCAATTTTAATTTGCGCCCCACCTTCGGTCACATTCAACCTTTAAACCTCTCGGCTCACGATCACATCTTTAACTCGAGACCACAAGTACAGCACGGAAAGCGACAATTATTCTCCAAGAGTTTCCCTCAGGAAACACAACGCCACCAGAAGATTACGCACGCCCCGAAACAAAACTAAACTATTTCAAGCTTCCCCCTTCTTTCCTGGGATCCAAACGCGCGCATGGGCTGGGGACAGATGACACGCAGCGGCAACAGCCAGGCAGGCAGAACCCACAGAACACGACGGGGGCTTTTGTGAAAGAAAAGCCCGCTCCCACTCCGGACCGCGAACGGAGGCGCCGAGAAAGCGAGCCGGCCCGCGGGGCCGACCCAGCCCGACGCGGGGACGTGGCCTTGCCGACACTTCCAGCTCGTAGCCGGGGAGGGGACGGACACCTGCTCCCGGCAAGGAGCCGGGGAAACCGCCGGGCCGCCGCTGCACCCGACTCTACCCCAGCCCGGGAGCGGGCAGCACCCGAGGGAACCGGCACTCCCCGGCACCGCACCGGCTCCTTCCCACCGACCCAACTGCGGGGCGACTCTCCGCCGCCGCGGGACTCCCCGCTCCCCCTCAGGCAACCGCGGAGAGGAGAGGACTGAGGGGAGAGCTAAGGCGCGCGCCGCCCGCCCTCCCTCCCGCTCCCAACCGCCGCCGCCGCCGGCGGGGCCCGGGGCGCCCCGGTCGGGCAGGAACTGCGTCACGCCAGGCGCGGAAGGGACGCGGGGGAACCCGGCCGGCCCACGGAGACGGTACCGTAAGCGAGGACCTCCGGGCGGGAGGAGACGGGGCGCGGCGGGGAGGATCGGTACACGGCGCGGAGCGGCGCGGCAATTCCCCCGACCCGCCGTTCACCAGCCGCCGCTGGGGGCGCTGGCGCACAGGCGCGTCGCTCCGCCGGGCGCTGTCGGAGGTAAAGCCCGAGCTGGCGTTCGCTGCCGCTGCACCGGGACTGGACGGGAGGTGGCGGGGACCCCCCCCCCCCGCGGCCTGTACCGACGGCGCGGTGTGTGTGTGGGGGGGGGGACGCGCTATAGCGACGTGCGGCCCCGGAGCTCCGCCCGCGGGCCCGCGTCAGGTGCAGACGGGGCTGCCCACCCCCTTCCCGGCGGCCGGTGGGTGTTTGCGCGTCGCTCCTCAGAACCACGCACGCACAGACACCGACAGACAGACAGACAGAGACCCCCCCTGCCCCCGCACCTGAAGGCTCAGGGGTTCCCCCCCCGGGACGGTTCCTCCCCGCCGGTGCTGTGGGAGAAGCCGGTGCCTCTCCGCCTTTCTCTTTCCTCCGGAGAGGCGAAAATCCAGCGCGGGGTTTGCGGGGAGCTGAAGGAGCGCCGGCGACCTGCCGGCGAGGAGGTGAGGGAGGCAGGCCGGGCCGCCCAGCGCGGGGGGGAGGCGGAGAGGGGAGGGGAGCGGAGCCGAGCCGAGCCGGCGGCTCTTCGGCAGCGCTTTGTTAGGAGAAGGGAGAAAGCCGTGGGGGGGGGCCGCAGGGTGGGGTTGCCCCCGCCGACGGCGCCGAGCGCGGTCTCGGCGGGCGCTGGGCTGACAGCGTGACCGTTTGCCGTTCCTCCCGCCGCGGTAGATGTCCCTCAGTCCGCGCCTCAGCCGCAGCCTGCATGCCCGCCCTGGGTGGAGCGGTCTTCTTTGTCGAGCCGGGACCTGCTCTCCTTTCTCGTTCGAGCCGAAGAGGAGCTAGCGAGGAAATAAAAAAACGAGCTCGAGTTAATGTTGGAGAAGTTCGGGTGCGGGAGAGTCTGGTAGGATTCCTGTTTGTGCCTGTGTTTTTTTGATGAATTGCAGACAATCGTTCCAGATAACAGCCTACGTCCATTACCTTCCTTCGCACAAACTGCTTTGGATATCCTCCATAGGTAGCGGGATGACCCGCTTAGAACGTATCTATGCGTGTCTCTATATAATGTAATGTTTTGTAGATTTTTAAAAAATCCATTTGCATGTATACCTATATAAAATTTGCCAGGAGAAATTTAGGCAAAGTACTGTGAATTTTTACTAATAGATTATTTTGTTCATTTGCTGGATGATCCATAATAACTATTAATTTGTATTAAAATGGGGAGGGGCAAACACCCAAAGAGGTTTTTGTGGTTTTTTTTTTTTAATCTGAGTATATGCAACACAATTTCCCTATAGATCTCATTCATATTTGTAACATGCACCTAATCTCCTAGTGATATCAAGTCTCAAGGTAGACAGGGTCAGGCCTGGAACGCTCTGATGGAAGGAAGCTCTGTGAGGAAAACCTAGCTATTTGAGGAAGAAGGACACTGTTTACTGCTGGTTCTGTCATTCAAATGAAACATAAACCTGTTGTTGTGACTAGTTTGGGTCATTGCATTTCCATGCCTTTCTTTCACCCTCAAACACTGGATGAAAAGGACAGAATTATGATTGATTTCCAATGCTGTTAATTACTGACTATGCTTAAAGCTTCATCTGCAATTTAAGTTAGATAAATAAATTGTCTTTTTTTTCAATCCTTAACTATTTCTGGTAGTAATCCTGTTGGCATTGGTAAATGAATCCATTTTCACACCATAAGTGACCACAGTTTACTAGCAAACTATTTTCTTTGGGTTTGCTTAGTGTAACCTTAACATTTGGGTTAAGTTTTCCACCATAACTTTCTCTTTGCATTTTCTTATGCCTAAAAAAACATTTCAGGGACTGAAAATGCTCACACATGACAACCTGAAGTGATTTTATTTTTTTTTAAAATGGGCTTCTTTGCAACTGGTTGGAATTTGGGTGTATGTTTAGGTGTGTGCAAGCAAAACAATACATATGTACATATTTATGAACATATGTGCGCTTCTTCACTGGTGTAGGTTTTTCTTCAAGCTATTCTTCCAGCAGTACACAGCACATCCCTTATAGTCTTTAAAAGAATGGGACACAACATTTCAAAATAAAAATGAGAAATTGAGAGATATTTTTGTTATTTTAAAGTGATAAAGGTTTGTATGAGAGAACAAGTACTTAGGACACTGATTTGTTTTAAGGCAAGTTGTGAATTGAGCCATGCCAGGAGAAGATATTTAGGATAAAGTACTTCCTTACTGCACATGTCTTGGAGCCTGGGCACCTGTAGGAGCGGGAGAAGCCTCCCATCCTTTGTTTCTTAGAACTTAACGGTGCAACTGTCCTCATGTGCCTACATATTCCTGAATCAATCCTGTTTATGGTAGGAGCTACAAACAGTAAACTACTTCAATTTCAGCACAGATTCCTACATGCTAAATTATATCCTGGGCATGTGTCCTGAAAAGATCTTTTAGCCTTGAAATGGAAATTGTTTGGGCTTGTGAGAGTCCTTTCTCATATTCCACAGAGGAGCCAGTGGGCTGCCAGAAGGTGATTGAAATCCGTAAAGAAAAAGAGGTGAATATAAATACATGGTGGTGTTTTGCTGCAACTTCTCAGTATTCTAAGTTCTCTGATATCTCAGAGTGCTTTCTGTTCACCTAATTGAAAATGGGCGTTAATATATTGAAACAAGCAGGCTAAGCATGTAAGAGCTTGAAAAGAATCTTCAAGAACTCTTTTCTTCTGTGTAGTAAGTGCATTAAACTGCTTTCACCAGTTCTTGAGTTTTTTTATGCATCCTAGATCATAATCCTGGCTTTTTCATGGAAAGAACACAAGTCCAGCACAGTGTGTATGTGTGGGAAAAAATAGTTAGGAATGTGTAGGGGGGAAGGGAAGACTAATGTATTATTCTCAGAGTAGGACCTGCATTTCCGATCTTAAATGTACAGTATTTGAGCTTACAACTGGGGATCTCTGATGCTACCACAGTAAAAATAATAGTAATAAATGATAGCGTGGTATGAAAGTGATACTTAAGGGTTTGCTGTGGCTCCATCCATGAAAGATGAGCTTTTATCCTAGTACATAGGTTGTTAATATATGTGAAGTCATATTTGGAAACGTTTAAAATATTTACTGATATCAATTGATCTCTGCCAGTCTGTGTAGCTAAATATTTAGCACCTGGAATCCAGAAGTCCCGGTATCATTGTTTAACTTTTTGAACTTAGTCTCCAAAGTCCTTGAAAATCCATTGTTTTCCTAATTAAAGGGATTTTCTACACACAAACATATCATAGTTTTTGGTCTGAGATTCTCGCACCTTTTCAAAGCTAGAAATAAGATTTACATGCATCAGCAGAAGGCAGAATCAGCCATTTCTGATCACACGGAGCCTCTGATCCTGGTTTTTCATGGGCATAAGCTATTGGACCTTATGACTTGCTGGTGGGACTGCTTTTCATGCTGTTCCTCAGTGAAATTGAGGCTACGACATGTTGAAGCATCAATATTTAGTCCCAAGAATTTCATTTCAGCAGCTATCTAAAGCAGCCTTCTTGTTTGGAATGGTACAATAAGTACGTAAGTAAAATTGATTAGTAGATAGAATCTGTTTCATTATAGGTCTCTCTTATTTTACACGTTTTGAGAGCTGTTTCATGGAGCCAAGTTTTCAGTATCTCTTTGTTAGGATGTCCATTTCCTGACTTTTTGCTTATTTTTTAAATTCATTTTTTATTTAAGGAACTTCTGAAGCGGATGTTCTCTTCTGTCTATTAGACCTAGACATTATAATGATTGGTATGTGATACTTTCAGGTGTGTTTACATACACTTAGTTTGTTCTGTGGGATCGTAGGTGTTTACAATTTCCTGTCACCAACACGTGGGGTGACTAAGTTTTCACAGAGAGTAATAAATAACTTGATATAGTGTGATGGAGGAAATGCTGGATCAGGGAACTGTCGTCTTTATGCTCAACCACCCAGCTCTCTTCCTTCTTCCACCATTTTCTTTCTTGCAAAATAAAAAAGCTGTTCTGCGAGTAGTAGAACTAATAAAGTCTGGTTCCCTATGGATCTTTCCTTTTGTCCCCTAACCCTAAATCCTGTCTGCTGCAAAAACTCCAGCTCTCCCATGTCCTCATGACACCAGCATTTGGTAAGAGACAGCAGAACTGTGACTAGCCAGGAACCACATAGGTGCCAGCTGTCCACTCAGTACATGCCCAAAGATTACCCAGTTGACCAGGGACAGAAAGTACAAACGGAGTGTCTGTTGCCTCTTTTTCAGTAGGGGTACAACTCAGCTACTGGTACTGACTTAACATACTTAAACACAGACTATTACTTATTTCTATTCACTTTGTTTCAGTTTTGCCATTCTAGGCTTTGTTCTACTGCCTCCTCTATTCTTTGACTCCTCTTCTTTGTTTTGCTGGGTTTTGTCATATTTTATGGGCTACTTGAGAAAGCTCCTGTTCTCATGTCAGAATTGGTTTCTCATGTTGATACTAGCTTGTCTGTTAGCTTTCTTTGTAAATATAAGTAGTTACCTTCACTGAAAGAGGTGAGAATAACTGTAAGTATTAAGATGTTTGGAGGAAAGGAATTACAAGGATGGTAAGAAGCGAGTGCTAGTGCAGCCAAGTTATGGAAAAAAATACTGAAAAGAAGAAATCTGATGGTGATATCTAGTGCATCTTCCAGCAATGTTACGAGGGAAGTAGTGGAAACAATGGGCAAAATACTAGAAAATTCATTTGGGGAGAGTCCTAGACTGTTAGGAATATGAACCAGTTATCTTATTATATACGTTCCATCTTTGAGTTTTATGATTAAAACCGGAAGAAACGTGAACTAAGACAACAGTCCTCCCCCTTTTTCTACTTAATTATCCAGAAGTTTCTGCCCAAAATGTAAAAGTAATTGGGGCTACACAGTTGTAGTGGGAGGGAATAGGGAAAAAAGTGTGGAAAGATAAAGATTTTGCAGCACAGTCATGTGTTAATAATTCAAGAAAACACTGCTTTGTTCATTTTTATATGGCTAAGAATTCCCTGGTATCAGCTACCCTTTTCCTATTGACTGTGTAAGTCTAGGCTTGAGAAGAGAGGCAGTCATTAACACGGTGTGAGTATATAGCAGTGGTTGTATGGAGTGAGGCCAAAACTTTTTCTACCCTGGTTCTTCCTTCCTGAGAGTGGCCAGCAGTGCAAGCATAAGGAAGAATGCCACACACGCAGAGTCAGCAGTAGAGGGTGAAGGACCCGCACCTTCAGAGCAGTTAGTTTCTGTAATTAATTCATGTCTTCTTGCAACCCTTGCCTCTTCTCAGTACTGTAATACTGGTCGGGATCCTGCCGCCTATTGGATGTCAGTCAAGGAGGACTGAGCACAGGCGAGAACCAAACAGGCAGGAGTCTTTAAAAAGAGAACTTCTTACTATGATTTCTCATGCAACTTTCAAATATAGTAGAGAGAGGGGAGGAATTAGTTATATGCAGTCAGCAAGGGCAGAAGATGATCTTTGATGTACCAAAGGAAACCTAAACCTGCTGAAGGTGGCTTTAGATTTAAACCTAAAGCTATCAAGGGCTGGATTTCAGAACTTGTTCCACAGTTCAGGGCTTTGAGAACCCTCCTGGTCTAACAAAGTGCAATGAATAGAAAATCAAGTTATTAAAAACAGTTACTAAGTAAATTGAATGCTGAGTATTTTGTAATCAAGGCAAATTGTAACAAAGAAGCTTCTCCTCGTTATGGTATACTTCTGTAACTGTGTAGCCACTGAAGTGGCAATAGAAAACAGCATATAATTATACTATATCTTACCTGAATGTTTCATTATCTACTCTAGAACTACTCACAAACTATTCTAGAAAATGAAGTGTGTTAGAATCAGAAGCTATGCTTAGGAGTTATGTGCTAAGACACAGTTTCCTGATACTGTAACCAGTTCTAATTTGTGTTTGTTTTTTTGCTTTCAACATTGTTTTCATAGGATTTTTGGCTTCTTGGAGAAACAGTAGAAAATGCAAAACGAAATAATAAAGCCTGCTAAATACTTCTCAGAAGTGGAGAAGAGTGTGCTGCTTGCATTAGTTGAAAAATACAAATACGTGCTTGAATGTAAAAAAAGTGATGCAAGAACTATTGCTTTGAAACAACGTACCTGGCAAGCACTAGCTCATGAATATAATTCACAGCCCAGTGTATCGCTGCGAGACTTCAAACAGTTAAAGAAATGCTGGGAAAATATCAAGGCACGGACAAAAAAGATAATGGCACATGAAAGGCGGGAGAAGGTAAAAAGAAGTATTAGTCCACTTATAAATACTCACATCATAGGGAAAGAGAAGATTGCCAGCATAATGCCTGAGCAAATGTACTTTTTGCAGAGCCCACCAGAAGAAGATTCTGAATATCAGCCTGATGCTTCTAGTCAAGGTATAAATGTTACTGTAATGATGCAAGTGGTATTGTTTTGTATGTGATTTTGCCAGTGATTCTCTTTCAGCAGTCTAAATCTCTCCACTTAGCTGTGACTGCTGGTTATAGAAAAGTAATTGTAGAGCTATGATATTATAAGACTCTGTGTATTTCCCTAGGCCCCCAGGAGTTAAACTGAGGTTTTACTCAATTTTTTTTTCATCAGTTCTTGACATATCTTCTACTTTGTGGCAGGCATCACAGTAGTTATCATGCTGGCTTTCCAGAGAACAATCCCAAGGATATTTTGATCCTTTATAAAGTATCATTTTGCTGGGAAGAGGTTCTCTGAGCATTAAAAAGAAAAAAAAAAGCCACCAGCAGCAAATTGATACACAATTGTCTGCTGCAAGAGTTCCCTGTAGGTCTTTCCTCCTTTGTTTTCAAGGACTAAAAAGAGTATGTAGAGCCATATTTCACACTGCAGTCCACATTGGAGAATGGCCTTTCTGAAAAAGTTCAGCACTACATTCTTCTTTGTTTGGCAAGCATGCACAGAAGGAATAATCCAAAACCAGAAGGAAGGGTGGCTACAGTGGTTTCTTGCAAAGTTTATTATGTCAGGATTGCACATAGAAGACTGTCCTTGCTCAAAAGACAACAGTAACTACATTGTTAGATAACATTCTTACAATGTCTCTTTCATAATTGTATTTCCCATAAGTAGTTATCAGGATTTGTAGAGGAATGTATTCTGAGACCCTTACTTGTAGTGGTAACTATTTTATTCCATGAGTAGTTTCTTTTCTTTCAGAAGAATTGCTAGAACCTTCTCAAAGTTAGAATAATATAATTTTTTCCTAAAAATATACACCACTATGTTTATGACATGTACAGTAGCGATAAGGAAGGAATAAATAGTATTCTTCCTAGTATTCCTTCAGTCTCCTGGTATTCATGTTGATACAGCTCTTCACCTGACTCTCAGACCTTTCATAAAAATATTGCAAGTCACATACAGATTTGGCTTAAACAGCTGCATTAATGTTCAGCTTCAGGCTCAGCCACCTAAATTTAGGTGTGCACTTATAAATGTCTGCATTCACTTTAGTATTCTGAGCTCCCGTTATAGCCATGGAGGTCTATCAACAGAGCCCAAAGTGATTCAGTTCAGACCATTACGCCCTTAGTAGTCTGTAACAGAACTGCACTGTGTAGTGGCTCCTGTACTATGGTACAGAAGCACGAGGTTTAGATGCATACACCAATAACTGTACTATCACAAGTTTGTGTTTCTTGAGGGAGAACAAGAGAATACTATAACACTTTTTCCTCTTATGTTTTGCAGAGTCATTTGTTGTCTCAAATAGAGAACTTTGTGATGAAGAGAAAGAGCTGGTACATTTCCCAGTATGTGAAGGTACCTCCCAACCTGAGCCTTCATGTTCTGATGTCAGAATAGCAGCAGATAAGAACTACAGAAGTAAAGCATCTCAGGAAAGTGCTCTGAAAAAGATGCATGAGGAAGAACATCATCAGCAAATGTCAATTTTGCAACTGCAGTTAATCCAAATGAATGAAGTTCATGTGGCAAAAATACAGCAAATAGAAAGAGAGTGTGAGATGGCTGAAGAAGAACACAGGATAAAAATGGAAGTCCTAAATAAAAAGAAAATGTATTGGGAGAGAAAACTGCAGACCATCACAAAAGAATGGCCTGTATCATCCTTTAACAGACCCTTTCCTAATTCACCTTAGAACATAAAGGGTCAGAGAGTCAGTGTGATTGAGCACATTTTTATAAGTAATGCGCACTGGAAAGAGGGTTTTTTAATGTGAATGTACAGTGACAGGATAGGTGCCTGGCTGATAGTGAACACACTTTGACTCTTAATGTTTAGGGAAACAGTGGTAGAGTCCACCAAGAGGAAAACTGTATTGCTCATTTGTAGGTAGTTCTGATTTATTTAACTCTCAGACATGCACAGTGTTCTAAAATGTGAACATATTTTTCCCTCTCAGAATACCCTAACATCCTTTTGAAATTTAAGGTACTCTGGCTATTCTTACATTGGGTGTTCTTAAGAAAATTTAACAGCTTTAAATATCAGGTTATAGTATTTGTTTTGATTTCTGTCTCCTCCTGTCTACCATTTCCCGAATGAAGGCAAGGGTTAGAGTTGCTCTCTGCTATTGAGACAAAAGGTGACTGACAGGTATTGGTTGGATTGTTACGCTGGGGCTTAGGAAAAAAAAAACCCTTGTCTCTGATTAATATAGTTCATAACTTATTCTTCATAGAAGATGTGAAAATGAAGGAAGTAGCAAAAGGACCACTGTAGTAACGGAGCGCTTTGCTTATGAAGAACAGTAATATTTTCCAGCAGGCTGGCTACTTAAGGGAATGGTTGCGGACTGGCCTGCCAGTTATTTGAGCCCTGACCCTTAAGTTGGAAAGAAGGTGACTTCTTCCTCAAAAGCCATTGTGCTTGTCCTTTCTTTTCCAGGCCCATCTTGTACTCAAGTAGAATACCAAAATCGGAGGGTGGCACACTGCTGCCAGCGCTGTGTGCAGTTTACCTGGAGTCATTCTGAGGGGAAGAGCTTTTTAACAATTCATAAAGCTCTTAAAATGTAGTGAGCCAGCCACTCCATTGGCAAAGTCTCCCTCTATCTCCCTATGCAGCACTTGATGGAGTAGCAGCTGGCTTGAGTATTTCAACCTCTCCCTAGCTAGAAGAAAAGACTAAGACTTGCCCTCTTTTCCTACATGTAGGGTGGGAAGTAGTTCAAGGGAATCATTCCTGTCCTGGACCACTGTTCTGTTTTGTTCTGTCCTGTGTGTTACGGTGGTGTGTTTTTTGCCTTTGCTGTCAGTGAGGGGTGATGGACATGATTTGTATGAAAGTGTTCACATGAAGGTCCCCACAGAGTTTGGGGGTCCAGAATAGTAGATGGTAGGAAAGCACAAATAAAGATAATCCTTCCCCAGGCAATCATTTATTCTAGTGGGGCAAGGGTTAAGAAAACATGAAATACAAAACTCTGCAAAGATTTGTAAGAACTTCTGATGTGTGAAAAGGTGTTTTACAGGAAGGTATACAACCGTTATATGAAGCAGTGAGAAAAATTAACAAAAACATAAATTTTCATTGAAAAACCTGAGTATCCCATTATTCAATAAAGTATTTTCAGAGCATGATTCATGAGGGCAAGTCCATACAGTGAGCAACGTATTCAAATTAGAGTACGTTATGAAACATACATTCCCAGTTACACTCCCATCTCTTCCCTGGATGTTCTTTCTGGTGGAGTGAGTTTCTTTTGGTTTTGTTTTGCAGGAGGTGGCGGGGTGTGTGTGTGTGTGTGTTTCTTTTTCTTGAACTGCTTTTCCTGCTGGTGATTCATCTTTGCAAGCACTGCCATTATCAACCGCAGTACTCGCTGTGGTTAACGCTGTGGTACATGTGTTGCTCCCCATGGTCACAACAGCAATCGCAATGGGAGCGATTTATTACAACTTATTTTATATGACAGAGAAAAAAAAATTTGCAGAGCTGCTGCAAGATCAAAAAAAAATAGGCCATGCATGAAATCTGGAGAGAGATCTTTTTGACAGCAAACTCAGTTTTCTTGTAAATTGCATGTATGAAGGAAGCATAGGACTTCCAAAGAAGAGTATCACTATGGACAGTTTTTTCTGCTGAATGGAAACACTATTGGAAGGTATAATAACAGTAGAGGCAAAAGAAAGACGTAAACAGGAGTGAGGATCTTTTTGTTCTGAGGTTGCATTCTGTGGTCTGGAAGATGAGTAAGTTATCTGAGTGGTTATGAAAATTGTTCAGGCACCATCCAGAAAAAAAGAATAGTAAAGACATTTGTCTTAACCAATAATGAGATTCCTTCCACACTGCTTCTAAGTGAAAGTAATTTGAAACTATGGCATCGAAACCATGTATGTTAAGGTATCCAAAGGTGATGAATGGAAGCAATTTCAGCACTGTGAAGAGAGCAAGAACAGAGAGACAATCCAGATCTAGATAGCCCTGTGAGAAGGTATGAAATAGTTGAGGGAGAATCTCATGAAATGTGAGACCAGGGTAGTTTTGACTCCTGACAGTTATACCATTGCTCATGAAAGATTGTTTTATTTTTATATTAAAAAATCATTTAAAATGTTCATGTTTTCAGACTGTACTAGGTGGGCAATGCCTTACATTTTGGTATATATTCTTATTCTGAGACCAAAAGTTACAGTTCTTAGGCTGAACAATAGACCCTTTTAATTAAGCTTCTATTTAAAAGAAAGAAGATCACAGGAGAAAAATTAGAAATAGCCAAGATGAAGACACGAAAGAAAGAATGATCAGTACATGCGTAGAGGAAGAATGGGAATGTCACACAACACAAATGATACAAGATGCTTTTGTGGTACAGGTAATAGACGGCTTACTGGTGACATGGGCTTTTGCTTTCCCACCTGTGGTAACTGTTGGTTGCTGTAAGATTGGGTGATAGACACAGAAAAATGTACAAGATCAACAAGATGAAGTAATGTGTCTCCTTGCCAGGCTTTGGCTTCTTCGTCTAAAGGCTTTATAAGGTGATTGGTGTGGTAGAGTTTAAATGACTTGAGAAATGTGGATTTTACCTTTTTTTTTTTTTTTTTTTTTTTTGCAATTACTTCCTCTGGTATTAGGGTTTATCTTTTTTGTTCGACTTTTCTTATATGTATATAGCCATCTCAGACAACACATCCATTTGTTCCTCTCCCTTTTTTCTAGCTTACATCATTCAAATACTTTCACATAATTGTGTTTTCCTGTTAATCATTTGGCCAAGCTATATAGGCATTTTCCCAGGGTTTTTCCATAGATAAAATACAGCAGTATTTTAAGAAGAACATGCCTGTTGTTCTTCTCTGGATTTGTTATACAAGTTGTTGGCAAGAATGAACTTAAAAGATACACCGGGCAAAATGATCCCAGCTTAACTCTGTAAGAAAAAATATATACCAGAAATGTAGCAGCCATTGTTCTCAGCCTCTATGTTCTTACTAAGAGAAACTATGACCTTCTAGGCAGGGTGTGGTGAATGATGACATTGAAATGGTAAACTGCTACACCTTTATAGATTGTTACTTTGGGGGTAGGGGAATTACATGTAAATCTTAAAGTAACATTTAATTGTATTTTTTTCCAGGCAAGTAAAGTCCCTCACAAGTAGCCCTGTGATTTCATATTTTGAGCTAGCTTGTTCAAAGCTGTTTTTATAAGACCGATGCATCTTAGTTGTTTTCATAAGATAATTGCCTGTCTTTTCACATTATTTTCTGTTTCTTCTTAACGCAGCTGACTGTAAACTCACACATCACCACTCTTCCTGAATTTTGTCTCTAGTTAGATATTCAAAAACCTTTCTGTGCAAATTAAGTCCTAATGTGTACTAAAATTAATACATTTAGGCTAATAAAATAAACCAAGTAACAAAGTGATAGGATAATATGCAGTGACTGTTAATATAGTTTAAAAACATTACAGAGGATGGCTCTGTACATTTGATAAAAAGAAAGAAGACAATTTGTTACCATCTATAAGAATAGGATAATATATTTTTACAGTGAAAGCAAGCAGTAATCTCTACTTCTGGTATCACAGATTAACTTCTGTGTTGCTAACTTACAAGGGACTTTGCTTCTTAGAGACCTTTCAATATTTTTAATTTTTTTTTTTGTTGCTGTTCATGGAATTACATAAAACAGCTTGATTCTCTTATATGTAAAAAAGGTGCACATAGAAATGTGGACAGATTTCTGGGCCTAAAACAAGAGCAATAAAATAGAAAATTACTAGCTGTGGCTCTGAACATTTTACTGTTCTGGTGGTGAAGGGATTAGGCATTCCACAACATCATTAGTCATGTTAATAACATTGAACAAATTAAAAACTTGCAAAAGCAAAAAAAAAAAAGGCTGGTATGGTTTTCAGAGTGAGTCAAAAGTGAAGACAGCACTTAGCTGTCCCAAGAGGTAATACTGTCATGTATGTCGAACAATTCTTCCACGTGGTCTTCACCTTCCCTGACTACTCTTTCCTTTGAGACTCTAGACACCTCTATCATACTATTCACAGCTCCAAGTGCCTGACAATAAGAAAAGTAAATGCATCAAGTAGGAATCCCACCAGAGTTATTAGACCTCACTCTTTACTAAACTGAAGTTGGACAATTTTCTGAGACTGCGTTATCCAGACATGCATGCTAATGCGCTGCAGAAAGGCATGTGAAATTTGTCCAGCACATAGTCTGCCAAATGGCATAGGCTATACAGCAAGGAAAAGGAAAAGGTTGTCCACTGCATGGCTGTGGGTTATAAAACTGTTATATTCATGAGGGCATGGGGATGCATCTCATTGGATGGTCAATCTCTTTAACAGTAAGAATCAAGAATTATTTTCAACAAATCTTCTAATTCATCCTAGTCTAGATTTCCCAATCTGTCAAAACAGCCACAGGACAAAAACAGAAGGAAAAAGAAAAGAGAATTAAGCAGTCAAAATACCTAGAAACAATCTGTTGCCTTCCTGATGTAAAGGTGGCTAGATAAAAAGCTACACCACATGTATATATTTAAGGAAATAACTCTCTAATGTAACAGAAATAAAGCAAGATAGATTTTTAGATCATCCTTATTTAATTTGGGGGGGGGGGGGTGTTAAATGTTGATTGAGATTGTTTTCCTTTTGTTATTCAGTCCAGCTGCAGAACGGTTGTGTGCTTCAGTTTCTGACCAAATGTTAGAGCACCTCATTAATCAAATTTGTTTGGCAAGAGAGTAGAAGTAGGTTTGTATTCAGCACAACTTGAGATTGATTGTATTCCACAAGTCTGCAGATATTTCTTCTCATATATAAAAGGCTGTTCTTGGACAGTGCTGAATCTGAAACTGGCATTATACAACAATTTTGTAGTCATTTATTATTTATATGGCACTAATGAGGTGACATATAAGCTGCTCAAGCTCTGTCCATTATTTGGTCACGTATGTGTCCCTTCCCTTTTCTTAGAATTACACCTTGAAATTATGTACTAAGCCACAAAAGCACAAGCTGAACCGCCCATATAAATTCCTGTCACACATTCTGTATCACAGTATAATGTGGGGGAAAAACCTCCTGCTTCTTTTTAATTGTGGAGTTTTGAAATGTTGACCTGTTACTCTCACCGAAGCTTTGCTAAAAATTAGTTTGTTTTATCAGACACCTATGTGTTCCCACAGACCCATCAACCCAATGAGCCATGTGGCTTTATAACTTTTGAATACTGAGCCTGCGGACTGTATGAAGTCTGAATTGACACACACATGGTAAATTCTATTTATCTGAAAAAGATCTTGCAAATGCTCTCACATGCTGAGACTCTGAAAAGTACAAATTAGGGAGGTGATTGGATGGATTTGGTATTCAAACCAGGGCAGAAATTTTGGCAGGCTGGGAGTTATCAGTGCTGACCTAACAGAGAGGTTCAACCTCTGCTTGAGGAACAGTAATGTCCAATCCAAATATTGCCTTACCTCCAACTTTCTGTCTAAAGTGAGGTCTAAAATGAGAAGTCCTTGCCAAATAAAGCAATGTTAGTTTCCAAAATGCACTTGTTTTGCTTTCAATTACTGGCTTGCGTGAGGGCTCTGAGGCTAGACTGGGCTTCATGTTGCACTCCATTGGCAGCTGATAGCATTTGAAGAAGACTTCCCATGCTGATTTTGTCCTGTTCTTCTTGAATGCAATACTACTTGAATGCAATAGCCATGTGGTGGTGCCAGTTGGACCATGGCAAGGGGCTCACGTTCTCAAGTTGTCTGGCACTGACTCCCTGCATCTTTTCCGATTACTGAATCAGTGGTGGTGGATCAATTTGTATACAAAATTAGGGGTTTTGGCCAGCAAGAACAACCATCATTGCTACCTGTGTCACTGAGGTTCCTTGTCACGCTGATAAAATGGCAAATTTAGAGGTATAATCAATGAACAATCGCAATGGCACTTTGTCTCAGCCAATTACAACACTGTCTTCTGGGGTAAATCTTGCTTTTACTCCTCTTGTAGAGTGATGAATTAATTGCTTGCTTCCAGTTTATACTTCCACAGTCCTGCTGAAGCCAATACATTTCTCTACGTGTTGCTGTGAGCTTGATAGATAAGTGTAGATCTCTGCTCTCATTCTGGTCCAAATGCCACAGCTACCAACACTGCTTCTGTAAATCCAGCATGGGTGTGCTGTCAGGGAGCCAGGCTGGGAAAATCAGGCAGGAGAAAAGACGGGCTTAAACTTAAGCTCTTCTCTTACATGCAGCATGGACATAAGTGGCTCAAGCCCTGCAGTGCAGCAAACTCAAGCCCACGTCCTGTCACAACTTAAAACACAAGTATGGACATAGTAACAGCAGTGGGTTACTTTGGTGACCTGTAAAAATGGCCTTGGGTGGTAAGCAATTGATTTTTTAAATTGTTATATATTAAAATCTTTCAAAATTATGGGACAGGTTAAAATTATGCCCTATCAGTGTTCAACTACCAAGAGCAATAAATTAGCACAGATTCAATTTTCTGTTAGAATTTGGTTAACTGGTATGGTTAATTTATCACACAGGCGTGCTCTCACCTTTCTTCCTTGTAAAATCTTTGCTACTTCCATCAAATTAGTTCACATTCTTATTTAAAAAAATAAAGGGAACTGTTAATCCACCCCCAGTTGGATATATACATAAATTCAACCAAATGAACAATGTATCAAATCTTTTTCTAATATTTTGTAATTTCAGCTATGGGTGGGCTTTTGTGTTTATTTATACTTTCCACCTTTTTTTTTTTCTGAGGACTCTAAGGTTAAATAATGAGAGCTCTGATCTTCAGCTTCTCGAGATGCAGATGTCCTGACATTTTAGATCGGTACCAAAAAAAAAGTTCTGGTAATTGGTAATTGCAAATACAGAGATATTCTGGTCTGTTCTACTTCCCAGATAATTAGAAGGCATAGCCCTAATCATACCTTTCTTTTTGCAGTTGTGTTTCTGAACTTCCAGTCACAAGATGTACAAGCTGTTTCACCACCAACTAGCATCCAGCAGCACTAGTGTAGTTACAGGGCCTGTTTTCCAGAGGTGCTGACCCGCTGCCTTCAGCAGGGGTCACGGCAAGTCAGGACTTCTGGGCAAAATGGGGTCTAGAAACCATGGATGGGATTTTCAACAGAGCATGTTGGTTACACTTTCAGATCCCACCAATTTCCAGGGAGCACTGGAGCCCCACTTCCCCTGGGCATCTTCTGGAATTTCCAACCTATGAGACTACAAGGGAAAAAAAATACAGTTGTTGCTTATCAAAAACAATCACATAATGGTTTTCTTTAACAATTTTTCTTCCTGTGATTTTTAAGTGACTCGTATTGCTAAGTGAGTAAGAACCTCTCTTTTCCAAAAATTCATGCAGTTTAACAGAAATATTTTTACAATACCTAAGAAGCAAAAACACTTTAAGAGATTTCTTTCCAAATGTGTTATTGCCATCTCTGCTGGTACTATCATCTTGTGATGGTACATCATGTTGGCCATGTTTTGAGAAGTTTTATTGGCCAGGTTTTTAGAAGTCTTATCTTTCCAATGGGAAAAAGTAACTTTCACTGTACTTTGGCAATAACCCAGGGTATTATTCAAGGTTGTTCCATGAGGTTTTCTCTCCACCATCACTTTTCCTTATCCTGCAGAATCTTTCCCTATTTTGCATGTATATTCCACCAGCACTGGAATTGCGCCTGAATTCCTGTGGTCAAGGAGACTGCAAGGATCCTCTGAAAACCTTTGAAAGTGGTAATCTTTCCATGTGTGTTCAGGGGGCTCAGGATCACTGCAGTCTAAATGCAGAAGCACTGAAAATTGGACCTCTAAAATATTGCTGGCACAAGAGCTTGAGAATCTCAAGGAGAAACTAGAATCTAGACACCCCTCCGTCATTTTTGTATAAGTGGTCAAATAATCAGGAAACCACTTTTTCCTTACATTGTATTGTATTTATTATGTGACATTAGGTTCTGTTGTATTTTAACAATATATAAAATTACATTGTGCTGTGTTCGTGCTTATAGTCAGTGCACATCTAAAATGGAACTAGCACTTAAGTACTGGGCTATTTGTCATAAGATACTTGAAAATGTATACACTCCTCCTGATACTAAATATTTTAATGGAGTATTAGATGGTATCTCTTGTGGTCTTTGCCTTTTATTAGCAACAGTTTCTGGGTTTTGCTTTTTAAATTGCACTAAAAACTATACATTATTTAAGATCTCCTTTTTAGCCAAATGGTAGCCACTAGGCTAATCTGATTTTCCTAGCATGGTGTCAGCCTCAGTCATCTCACCTGTTGTGAAGTGTTGGTTTAGTATTTTAGTGCCTCAAATACCAAAGCTGGTTCTGCCCTGCACGGAAGTAGTTTCTGGAATTGCACCTTCAAACAAACTTTTTTGGTTACTGTTGGTTTTAATTGATAAATAATGCCCACGTTATAGTTTGAAACTCTAAGTAGCTCACAGTATGTCCGAGTCCTTAGAAATGTGAGGAATGGGGTTTTCATTATTTTTATTGTCTAGCTAATTTTCATAGCAAATTCTTTGTTTTTCCTACAGAAACAGTGAGTAAAAGGAGACAAAAGTAGGGCCCTAAAATGTATACTTTCTAATGGTTGGGAATGTATGAAATGCAACAACACGTATCGTTGGAGGAAGAGATTCAATAATTGTCAGTGAGGGGAATCTACTGTATGTCTGAAACTCACAGCGTACGTAATAAGGATGACTAACTGTACATTTTAGTGCCTTGTTTCTTGTAAAATGTTTAATCATAAATTACTAAACATAAATAATTAAGAATTTCTGAGAAAATGTATCTAAATATTGTTAATAGAAACTGTATATTCACAGAAAAGTCAATAAATCATCAACTATTGTTACACGTTAATTAGACGAGATTTTTAGTCTCCATTCTTTCAGAGTTGTTTTCAAATTATGTCATTTAATTTACACACAACTGTGCTATTTCTGTCTTTTAGACTAAACTCCACTCAACTGCATGGAACAGAGAAACTTTCTTGGTTGCACTGTCAAATTTTGTGGGAGAAAGTGCTATTCGTGAGGCCTGTTGTACATATTCTCCAGAGAACTTTGTATTTTGTTTGATTAAATGCTGATATAGTCATAGGTTCCTCTGAAATGTTCATCCTGTAGGTCTATGGAGCAGATCAGGTTTGAACCTAAGTTAAGCACCAGCAGTTTGCTTCTGGGCAGCCTGTGTCAGGCACTAATGGGCAAGAAAAATAATTGGGTTCCTATTCAGAGCATCTTAACGATGTCGGTTCAAAGCCTACATAGAAATCCAGGAAACTAAACCATGCTGTGACATATTCAAGAAAGTGAAAGTCCGTTCCATTCACAAGCAGCAGGATGAACAGTGGGATGTGAAAACCCACAAGGCTGGGTGTTTAGAAGCAAGCAGACGAGAGGCAGAGCAATGAGTGGGTAAGGACAACCCGACCTTTCTCCCTGCTTCTCTAGGATTTTCTGTGCAGACCAAATGTACTGAAAGCCATGTTGGCAGGACAATTTCTCAGTCTATACCACATGTAGAACTTTGTGGTGAGTATTATGATGTCTAGAGGAACTGGGACAAGACCTTAGAGGCAGTTGGATTCACGTACATAAGACCATGCAAAAGCTGTTCTGGATCAGGCCACAGCTCCATCTAATCCAGCATCCTGCCTACAAAAGAGGCTAATAGCATCTGCCCAGCAAAAAGTAAAAATAAAAGCAAGCATACAGTACTTTCATAGTATGCATTGCTCCATGAGGCAGATACTCCATGAGACCGTAGTGGAATCTTCGCATATAATGACCTTCAGTGGATTTTTCTTGTATAAATTTGTCCAAGATCTTTCTGAACCTATGTAAGCTACCAATAACCATGTGTTCCACAGCTGAAGTATATATAGGGTGAAGAAATACCTTCTTTTATTTGCTCTGAAGCCAATTCCTGCTATTTTAGCTTGCTGCCCTGTCTCTCCATGTAGAACCTTGAGTTAGAAACTCACAAGTCTTAAGATTGGTTCGAATCAGATAAGGGTTGGAAGAGCTCATTCAATCAGTTTCTCTTACATCAACACAAGGTTGTTTTTTAATTGATAAAGAAAAATATCAGCAAATCTCTCCCACTGCATTTGATCAGAAGGCAATAAATACTTACATGAAATCTGAAAGAAAAAAGAAAGGGTAGCGTAATTACATATAAAAGTAAGGACAGTACTTCACTTTTATACTTTTCAAGCAGCCACTCTTCATTTAAAAAAAAGGTTGTTCCTTTTCTTAGCTAACTCATTTTCAATAGGAAAGAATAGTTCCACTGAGTTAAAAAAGCCTTTGTGCTAGATAATTGCTTTTGGCCAGCAGGATGCTCCTCATATCATTTCATCTTCCTGAAGACTTCCAGAATGTGACCAAAGGACAGTGGAAGACAAGTTTGTGCACCTGAAAGTTTCTGTCTACAACCTTTATCTTACTACTGTTAATTCCTGAACAGAAGTAGCCAGGTTTGTGGCTGATTACACCATAAAACTCAGCAGCTTTTCCTTGTAATTGAATCTGCAAGATTCAGCACATATTATGCCATAATCTGGATTTTTTTCGCAGCTAATTTGAGTGGTCCTGGGAAAAGGTAAAGCCATGAATTGAAGGATCTCATATGACAAATTATTACAAACCTGACTAGCTCCCCATAGTGGCAGGCACTACCATGCTACCATGTCCCTTAAGTTTCTAAACCAGCTGCGTTGGGACAGTGTCCACACTTTATGCTCTTGGGGGTGAAGTGAAAAACACAAGCACAGTCTGCCTCAAAGGGGAAATAATTATACCTGTTGGCAGTAGGAGCATTATTTATCAAACAGCAGGAAATGAAAATATGTAGTAATAAATACAGACAAGTAGCTAATGAAGTTCAATAGTGATAAATAAAGCTAAACACAGTAGGAAAAGAAGTCTTGACCAGCAGACCTAAACACAAGAAAAGAGTTTTTGAGATGTACAGGACAGGGAAAAAATCCACTTAAAAAATAAAGTGTATAGTCCTGTTACTGTACGCCAATGGTAAACTGTTATTGATACAGAAAAGGCAAATGTTAAAATGAATAGTCTTTTCTGTATTTAGAAAGAAGCAAGATATTGTTTTATGGGTGATGGTTGATCTGTCATTGGAGGATGACAAAGAACCTCACAGTCCTTTCTACAGAAAGAGAACGTCAGATTTCTGCTAGAGGGAAAGACCAGGTTTGGGAGGTTGGGTTTTTTCATTGAGATGTGCAGGAAACTTGTACCTAGAGTGCCAATAATGATGGCTGACCATTACTGCTCAACTGATACTCAGAGGACTGGGAAAATTCAGAAACCTGGAGGAGCACTGATCATTACTAGTGGAGGAAGGAGTCATGTAGGGAAATCTGAATGTAACTAGTATCTCTTCTACAGAAAAAAAACCCAAACAACAAATCCTTATCAAATAAATCTGGTTTTGTTCTTAGACAAAGTCAGAATTGTGATAAAAGAGGTAATTACACTGATAAAAAGCAGATGGACATTGATAAACTCTTTGCTTCAGTCTAACACGATTTATGAAAAAGAAATGGCCCAAATTAAATGGCCTAAAAACTGCTTAACTGACAGGCATAAAACCACTTGAAAAGCAGTTGTTGGTCAGAGCTTTCTCTAGAGATGTTCCACAGGCACCAGTAGCAGGAATAATCTTGAAGGAAATGTGCAAGTCGTCACTCTCATTTACAGTTAGCACCAAGCTTGCCAAAAGACTAGAGATAGGGCATGGCAGGGACATGATACAGCCTGGCTTATTCTGTGAGATAGGCCAGTTCACAAAAGCACCTCAATGCAAGCGCAAAACTCGGTATTTGGAATTGACACGCAGAGGCCTAAAGGGAAAAGCAGAGACCCCAAGCGAGCGGCATTTCTGGATCATCGGGGCAGGCACCTGACGTGGGCCCACAAAGAGGATTAAAGGGAAATACAAAGGAGGGATGGTGGTAAGAGGTAGAAGTGATTCCTCCCCAGGTAGCCCCAGGGAATCCAACAACAAAACATTGTTGGACCTCACGCCTATGCTTTATGCTGATGTTAAAACTGAATTGGGGAGAGTGCTGATGTGAGGCATAAAGCGGTGGGTAAGAGAGAATTTCTTATACCAGCCATCTTAATGGCAGCAGTCTTTTTGGTTTATAAATAAGAATTCGGTAAAGTAGCATGATCTGAGCGCGTAAGAAATCCCCTCAGGAATAAAAAAAGATTGCTGAAGGGCTTTTTAATCGAGGAAAAAAGCACTCTAGCAGAGTAAGCCTGAGACTTAGAAGTACAAACAGCGATAGGCAGTCAGCCGCCGGGAGAAAAACCACCGCAGGTAACTAGGGCTGCTTCCCGCTTCGGTGCCATCCCACCGGGAGCAGGTGGCTTTCGAGGGGCTGCGGTAATTCACTTATGGACTTGATTCAGGGACAGAAGGCGAAACGCCGGGCCCGGGGGAAAGGCGCAGGACCACAAGCCATCCCCGCCTTCCCGCTCCGGGCCCTGCCCGCTCCCTCCAGCGGGCGGCAGCCGCGGGCCGCGGCCGCCGGGGGCAGCCCGGCCTACGGGGCGGTTCTCGGGCCGCAGCCGCTTTCGCAGGGGGGGGAAGGCGGCACCTCTCCGAGGAGCGAGAGGGTTCGTTCCCCGGGACCGCCGCTCTCCCGGGAAGCGCCGGGCGGCTGCAGCTTCCGAGCGGGAAACCGGCTCCTTGCGGCCGCCTCTCAGATCCGCCGCCGGCAGCTGGGGAAGCCCCCCCCCCCCCCCCGGGACTACTCCCGGCAGCGCTCACCGAGCTCGCCCCGGAGGGTGGCTTCAAAGCCGGGGCGGGATAGTGGGGAGAGGTCGGCGGTTTCCCCCCCCCTCGCCCCGGCCCCGAGACTCACCTCCCCCGCAGGGGCTGGGGGCCGGCGCCGGAGGTGTGAGGAAAATGGCCGCCGCCCGTGACTTTCCGTGGCGGTCTGAGGCCCAGGTGAATGCTGGCCTGGTGTGACGGACGGTGCTGTTTTAAAATTATTTTCCTCACCGGTGTTGGAAGCCAAGCCAACGTTTTTATTTCGTTTCGGCCCAAGCCAGCGAGGGACTGGTTTATACTGAAAAAAAATCAATCGCTTTCCTAGAGAAACCAGCATTACCTACGGCCTATATACAGCCCATTGTACTTTGCTTAAAAGCTGAATGAGAGTGAGCAAGGCTTTCCAAAACCCTTGGGTGCTCCCTGCCCCCCACTCTAAATTCTAGACTTCTGTGGGTTTAACACAATGCCAGAACAAGGGAAGCACACTGCAGGTGAAATCCTCACATTTTTTCATCCTGTGGAAGTTTTCCCATTGATTCTGGGCTCCAGGAAATCCTCGATAAGGGTCAGGGCAGGATCCGATCCTGCAGGAGATTTTGGCAGCCTCCTCTTTGTTTCCTCCACCAGAAAGAGAAATTCCCCAAATCTCCATCTTAGTCTGGCGTGTTCATTGCGTTGCCCGGTCAGGGAAATTCTTGAAAGTCTTCAAAGTATTTGTTTTCTCTGGTTACGTCTACACTAGCAAAAAGGGTTGTATTTCAGTGATAGCAGTTGCTGTCTTATAAAAAGTTAGGTAGACAAGGCAAGCTGTGAACATATGCTATACCTAAGTGGGGTTTTTAAAAACCCTGGTTCTCTCATACAGGTTTTTCCTCATCAAACCAGCATATATGAGAAATGCCAGGTACTAACTATTATGTTTTAAAATCACACCATTTTGCCAATCCACGCAAAGCCTCAGGGAAATTCTCCCAGATTTTGTTTATCCACACAGTGCATAAATCTTTTAACCACTCCATTTGCCTGAGGCCACATGGGGGTTACACACTGCACATAAGCACGGGGAACATGCCGTAGCCTTAGGCAATCCGAATTGTTGAAAAAATTGTATGTAAACAGTTATAAACAAGTTTTCAAGATCTCTATTAAATAAGCAATAAACTAATCCTTGTCATAGACAGATAGGCACCCATGTCTCAGCTGTTTAAGAGCAAATTGCGTAAGACATACTGCCTGAAATACCTCAGTCTAAAAGCACCATCATTGTGTTCATGTGAAAATGAAAACAAAGACAACCAAAGACTAGGGAGGCTGATCAGCACAGATAACACTAAAGTACACACAAAATAACTGAAGTTCCCGGTTCTTGGTAGCATTCACATTTGTTTCTGATTTTCAGAGAAAGCATACCTGTACCATGTCATATCGTTTCTGCCAGTTCAGCTTCTAGGTGCTCTTGCTACAAATCTCCTAAATGGCACCAGTTTAAATCACTGTTTGGAGACCCAGGAAATTAAGTTATAGCCCGAGAGCTCAGCTGTGAGTAACTTTTTCCCGCTCCTAAGCTGAGAGCTAAACAAAAGGGCTCTAGACGTACACATTTTCTGACTCAAGGAGAGAAGCCAGAAGAAAATACAACAACATAAACTTGGAAAACCTGCTTAACTAATAGGAGAAATAGCTGTCCACTGCTGGCAAGCATCCTGACCCAGTCGTAACTCTCAGCACTGTATCGTTGGTATGATGGCCACGCTGCTCCAGCGAGTAGCTGCATCCCGCTCCCAGCTTATCATTCTGGCCTGGATGTGTCCCGGTGTGCTCGGGGTTAGTATTCAGGCTCCAGCAGTGTTCCTGCTCCAGGCAGCGGCCTCAGCACTGGCGGGTAGAGCAGCCACCTCTGCTGCCTACCGCCAGCTGCCTGCAAGTCACCGCTCTGCTGCCTGCCCCAGCCACTGCAGTCCTGGCAGCCCACTCCCCCTTCTGCCTCCCCAGCCTCTATGACTCTTTCGGGACATTACAGATCCAAGGGTACCACAAGTCTATTTTCTTAGGAGATAAATGAATGGTGAACAGGATCCACAGCTAGCCCCTATAAGCAAAAGAAAGACATCCATATTTTATTTTAATTTGTTTCTCTCTCTCTCTCTCCCATCTTGCCTGCCCAGGGCTCTGTCATCTCAAGCATCAAAGCCTCACAGGCACACTTCTCTTGGCCCTCTATCACTAAATACAAATATAGCCCCACCGCCACCAGACCTTTATTTTAATGGGATAGCTATAAACCAAAGGGCGCAAACAGACATCAGCTGAGACACACCGCACTCCGGTCAGCTGCTCGCACGGCCCTTCTGCTGGAGGGAGGAGGCCTGAGAGGGTTTCATCCCCCCCCTCCAGGTGGCTGCCATGAGTGAGCCCCTTCTGCGCTCTCCAACCACTGGGATCTCATTAGAAATGGCACAGCCAAACCCGCAGAGGAGATAAGCTAAATGCAAAAATATTTTTTGCATTTGCCAATGTATTTGCCAATATACAAAAATGCCAAGAAATTTTCTAAATGTGAGTGAGACTATTCAAAGAGTAAATAGTAAGCCATGTATTGTATAGTACAGTAAACTAAATTAATAATAAACTGTTCTCTGCTTCTAGTCACTTTGGGGAAAATCAGAAGACTGCAATGGGCAGAAAAGAGGAACCTGTAGACTACTGCTATCCGGGAACTTGTGCAAACTACAATGAAGTCAAATCTACAGATATAATAATTTTCCTTCACTCTAACAGAAGAACCATCTATGATACGTTTTCTAGTTTCAACTCCTCCTCCTCCCCCAATTTTTGTTTTTAATAAAGAGTATTTGTGCCAAGAGTGAAAAATGCGACAGATCCCTATCTCAAGTTCCAGAAGAGTTACTTGATATTTATTGTATTACTGAAGAAACAGAATGTAAACAAGTAAGTAAAGACCACTGCCTGTCTGGGTAAGTCTGGAGTGCTCCTGCTAGCCAGTAAAGTTACTGCTTTCTACCAATTTTGCACTACCCTTGTCAGCAGAATAGCCAAGCTGTTTCTGGGCTACATTAAGTAATCCGATGAACATCTATAAGCTTGAGACTATCTGGGCTCGTTACCTTTGGCAAAGTCCCAACGTCTTCTGAGCATCTTATGCTAGTACTTAGTGCTCTAAAATCCAGGAAGGCTTATTAGCTCACTGCTCAACCAGGCAGACAGCATGTAGCACCTCCTGGACACGAACTCCTTTGGAGTTACTGGGATAGCAGGATAAGGGTGCTATGGGCAACGCAGCAATTGGTAGAGGGGATAAGGAAGGTAAGAGATGGGGAGAGAGCCTGTGTCAGCTTTTGTCTCACAACATTTAGTAGCTTCAGAAAAATGCTCTACCACTGAAACACAGCGGTGACTATATGGGGTGCAGATGCCCAGCAGCAGAGTCAGGTTTGTTCACCTGGAGCCTATTAGCTCTGGATCACTGCCAGTCCCACTGGACCCATGCTGACACCAGGAGAGCTCCTTAGGTATCTCCCTCTCGGAGCTCCCAAGTCCCTTGCTGTCCAGGAAGGTTGCTTGTCAATGTGCAGGCCCTCATAAGTACCAAGAGGTCATTTGAGTCTGACATCGTGCCCAAGCTGACAAACCTTCCTGAGGCCCACAGCTGTGGGAAACAGTCCATTCAAACAGTCAGAGGTCCTGCAGGATCTGTAAGTCTGAGCTCCGTGCTTTATTAAGCACCAATGCCAATGATAGATCAGCTCTGTCCCTACATAAACAATATACCTCACAGGATTGTCCCAGTTCTCCTCCCTTCCACCAGATATCACTGTAGCTTCACTGGTCCGCTGGCATCCCCAATGTACAGTTCTGAAATGACTGTCTCCAGACTTTCCTCCTTGACACCATTTTTGCAGAAGATGTCTGTCCCTAGAGGCCTGATAGCAATTTCTGCACCTGAGAGGTTTGTCAGATGCACATAGGTATCAAATCTACAGCTGTAGCTGAAGGGCTTCTCCTTTGTACAGGGGACTTGGGGTGATTCCTAGAGTAAGGATTGTGAAGGACTCATCTCTGGAATACTGCCGGGCTCCACTCTCTTTTCCACCCTTTTTCATACATCAGCAAAACTATCGCAAAGAAAACCGCTGGGAATATCTGACTTTTTGACCACTGTACACAGAATTACTCTTGTGTTATTGGTAATACCTATGTTTTCATGATAAATTCCTTGCTTTTAGGTTTATGGAGTGTGTCAACAGTGCAGCTAATAAACAAGAGACAGACATCAGGGATCAGATGAAATGAATGAACTCAGCAATGAGAATGGTGTGTATCATATTGGATACCACAAAAACCACAGGAGAAATGTACTAAGGGAAAGGCTGACGCACTTGTCACAGGAATACCATACATACCTCTGTCTCTTCATCTCCATTCCTTTTGAGTACTAAGAAAATCAGGCTTCATTGACTTTGAACTTGGACAGAAAAATAAGCAGGCTGACTCATCAAAGAATTGTTTTGCCCCTTCTCATGCAGTATAGTTCTGGGTGACTGAGGAAGATCCAGAAAGCATGAGTAGAAAATGGGTAGAAATTCTGTATTTTGACAGGAAATTAATTAGTACCTAATTGTTCCTTAGCAAAACAAGGGGATACCAAGCTATACTTAACTGAAATAAAAAGACACTTTTAAAGCATGATTCTGCAAATAACTTATTGTAGTGACAGAAACATTTGACTTACACAGACAGAGTATTCTAATTTTAAGATAAATTTTGTTGTGTCTTTTTCACAGAATCGTAGATCACAACATATCACAGAAGAGTTGAGGTGGGAAGATGTCCTCTGGAGGTCATCTGGGCCAACCCCCCTGCTCAAGCAGGGTCACCTAGACCCGGTTGCCCAGGACCATTTCCAGATGGCTTCTGAATATCTTCAAGCTGGGAGACTCCACAACCTCCCTGGGCAACCTGTGTCAGTGCTTGGTCACCCTCACAGTCAAAAAAGTGTTTCCTGATATTCAGAGGGAACCTCCTGTGTTTCAGGTTGTGCCCATTGCCTCTGGTCCTGTCACTGGACACCACTGAAAAGAACCTGGCTGTTCTTTGCACCCTTACTTCAGGTATTTATATACATTGATAAGATTCCCCCTTTTTCATATATGTCTTCATTCCCTTGCCATATAAGATACTCTGTATTAGCTAAATATAACCAAAGAAACACTGAATTGAAAAGCTAGAGAAGCTAACTTCAGCACTAAGTCCACAGAGCATGTATGAATGGGCATTAGATATGATCAAAATCAATGAATGGTGTGATGTCAGTGATGATCTATTTGTGCTTTAAAAATATTTGTCTTGAACTCAAATGCTGTACTGGAAAAGAATAAAGAACTGGTTCAGAAAATGAACACAATAGTGAAACTCGTAAGTCATTCTAAGTCAGCATATTAAGAAATTAACGCATCATATCACAATGTGTAATCAATAAATCAGGTGCCAGGAGTAGTTATTCCACTTTGTAAGTTGCATTTGTAAACACAGATGTCCAAATTGTTTGGGGTTTTGTTTCTGCACTCTTTCACCTTCTTAAAGCAGATAAAAGTTTTGCCATTCTAGAGGTATAATAATTTTGACAAAATAAACTCCCTCCTATTGCTAGTAAAAGAAAGTAGTGGAAAGAACAAAATGAGCAGAAAAATACCTTTGCTATCACGTGTATTTTTTCTACAGAAACATGCTTGGGAATGTCAGCGCTGCTGATAACTATTACTGAATATTTTAACAGTCTGAAAACATGGGTTACATTTGGGCTGTCCAACAAACCTGTAAACAAGGGAATCTTTGGTGCATAAAAGTTCTGCTGGCAAGTGGTTTGTGGCAGATGCCTTGTTCTTCCTGCACAGTAGGAAAACTCTCAGCCCCTGTGAGACAAGCCTGAAGCCCAGGACTAAGGAGACCCAGTAGAGATGAACAGTAACACAGTCGTGCCTCAAATCCTCTCCTTTGGCTCTGAGGACAGCAGGGGATGACTTCTGGAATGACACCACTTACATTCTTCCCACACTGCCTGTCAGGGTAGGACTAGTGGATAAGAGGCATGTGAAGAGAGTACTCAAAGCCCCAGCGGTGACTCAGAAACGACAGCGTTCCAGTTGGCATGCGAGAGGGACTGCTTGAGATGATTCCTCGTTTTTATGTCTCGCTGCAGTGGGAGGAGACCTGCGCTGGGACTGGCAGAGGAACAGTCCACTCCTTTTCCTAGGCAAAGATCAGAGCCATCTGTCCTTACTCTGGAGATGATCACAAGAAAGAAGCTGGCTACTGGAAGGGGAAAGAGCTCTTTGCTATGCAACACTTCAGTTTCTACATGGCACAAGCATTTGTGAAGAGGTCAGGAAAGCTGGCAGGTGCTGTGGAGGAAAAACACCAAAACACCTGAAGAAGTTAAAGGTCAGCTGAGGAGCAAGACACACTTACAGGTGCTGGTAGAAGTCTGCAAGTTTCGATAGCCAATTAACGTGTGTCTCTGCAATCTGTCCAGAGACAGATCTCATAGCGTAGCTACATTTTGAAAACAGGGGATAAGAAAATAGTAGAAGTCTTACAGGTCCACCTTTTGCTATGCACAGTGAATGTGTCCCTCTCCTGCTTCCCCCTCCCGAACATCATTAGTGAAGGTAAGATTACCAGTGGCAGCAGTGGGAAGTGCCAGTTCCAGCCACAGTCTTTCTCCATACTAAGAAATGAAGTCTTGAAGGTGGAAAGCTTCCAAATTGCTGCAGAACACCACCAGAAATCACCATTGCTTCACTTTTTCTTCCCGCTGAGACTTGTCATCCTTAAAGCTATGGGGAGTACTATTGCACAAGGCTGGCACTGCTAAGGCAAGAATATTTCCTGACCATGACGGCTGCCACTGGCACAATCTGCAGAGCTCTACATTGAAATATGGCTCGGGATATTCTAGTGCAGCTCCCCTACCCCAGACAGCTTTGCCAGGCTGTTTTAATTAATCTTGTCACTCTCTGGTATACTAGCCCCTAATATAATGAAAGAATAGGAATTAACACAGAGCAATAAGTATATTGGGGCTGTCTAATTTAAAAAAGGGTGCTATATCTTATCCTGAAGAGTCTTTTTGTGAAAAAAGTAATGATTAGGTTATTCTGAAAAACTCCTATAACCTTTGAAGGGGGAGAAATGACAGGCAGAGTTTGAGTTCTGGTTTGAGACAAACATGTACTTTGCCTTCTCTCCAAAGATATGAGTGTAGCAGAAATGGATGTTTTGGAATTCTGCAAAGTATCCATTGGATAACTTTATAACCCTTTATTAAAGGTAGATCTGAGCAATTAATTTCTGGGTTGATTAGATTTTTGGAATCTTCATGGTCCTCAGCCCATGTTTCCTCCAGGGAAACATAATTAAACTGCTTTGTTGCGCCTGTTTTATCTACCTTTGCACTGAAGAACCGAGCTGTGCTGGACAAACATCATCCAGCCCATTTTGCCATGTGAGAGCGCTGGTTTCGGGTAAGAGGCTACTAGTGCACTGAAGCAGTGCATAGTTTTAAACACAATACTTCAAGTAAAAAAGACCCCCAAAAGTGAACCCAAGTAGGGCAATAAGAGTGATCAGAGTTTTAGAAATAACAATGTCTGGCAAAAGACAGGAGGAGACTGGCTTTTTTATGTTTTCCTCTCTTTTCTAGAAAAAAATTATTAAATACTGTTACATGTTAGAATGGCATGGTGATTACTTATTAATGGCCTCTGCTGAGAAAAGGACAAGAATAAATGGACTTGCTTTGCAGAAAATAATAATGGGAAAGTTTTTAATAGGATATTGAAGCACTTGTACAGGATACCAAAGGAATTTCTGGAACCTCATTGGGAACTCTTTATTCTTCAGTTCAACATCAGTCTGTCACCTGCCTGTAGTCTATGTACAACTGGTAATGTCTCAGCGCAGGGATTTGACCTAGAGAGGATAATCTTTCTAGACCCTGCATCTCACCTGTATTGAGTGGATGGGCCCATCCACAGTGGATAAAGTGATAAAGGATGGCCTTAAAGAAAATGGCTGTGGTCACTTGTCTTCTAAATTTGATCACTTTCTTCCCAACCTGTTCTCCCTTACTCTTCTCCAGGCTTTCACTGCTTTAATCCTTCTCTTCCCTGGCCACCCAGGAAAGAAGAAAGACGGTGAATTGTAAGAACAGTACGTACCATCTGCAGGCAGAAGTGATGCATGTTATGGACCAGGACCTTAGAGGGCAGTTGCACACTTCCATCTGCAGCAGAGGAGGTTCAAGTGTGAAATGAAGCCGTCTCTTCACTGACATTCACAGCTGAACAAAACAAGCATGACACATGAAATGACACAATCGTGAATTGCTCTTTTCAGATCTGTAGAGTATTCCTACTTCTGTTTTTGAGGCTTTGGTAGTTATGTGCCTGCTACATCCATCTCCCCACCACAGATCATGATTTCCCAGAAAAAGCAATGCAAAGGAAGGCGGCCATGACTGGTTTCCTTTCCCTGGTCAATTAATACTGGAGGAAAAGGATATGAGGAGTATCTCCCTTTCCTAGCTGGAGTACCTGTTGGGGAACAAGTGGTAGATGGGTATAAGGGGTGCCACTTTCTCCTTTCAGTAGTGGGTAAGAAGTTGCTTAGCAGATTGGAGTTCTCTCCAATATTTATATATACTCCCTCTGTGTTAATATATATCAGCACTTCTGAGCTTTCAGGGATGAAAGATCACCCTGGTACCGCACTTTATTGGTGAACTGTGGAAATCCATTTGTCATTCTAAGTGTTAGTCAAAAAATAGGAATCTCAAATGAGATTGCTCAAATGACTTATACTGAATTTTCTGGGAGCATATTTCCCCCAAGAGTTGCACAGAATAGCCTTATAAGACAAAGACTAGAACAAAGATTAAAGCCAACATTGTTCACTATCCCTCACTAACTACATCTGTCCTCAAAAGTTACAAGAATGTGAATAACTTTAGCAGATCATGCTGGAATAGGAGAGGAAGCGGGAAATGGGATGCTCTGTATCATTTTACCTGTTAGTCAGAAATCTATTTCTCTTGGTTCAATTGCTTAGAATATGTGAAAAGCACAAATCACTGTGACAATATTGTAACCGCTTAGCTTGATCTTCTAATACTAGCCTCTTTCACTAGGAGCCTAAAACAAAACCAGAGTCTGCATGTGGCTTTCTGTCCTTAAACCTACAGGATGAGCCTCTCAAGAGTGCAGGCAAAGAACAACGTAAGCAAAAGTTCTGGAAGTTCAAAACTAACAATCTAGTTTGCAAAAATAGCATTATTGCGTGCTTCTCACCGTTGGTATAAATCTGTGACTGCAGTATTAAGTTCCGCATCACCAACCAAGTTTTTATATAAACCTTTTCGCCAGGCAGTGTTTAACTGTAAAAGGGACTGGATTCAATTTCCAGGCATACATGCCAAAATGCTTAAGAAAGACGCCTTGATCTCCTCACCCCCAAACCAGGAAAATTTATCTGCACATCTGGGCACTCAAAAGCGAGCAAAGACTCTCCATTTGCAAAAAGTGACACGTAGAGGAGATCTAAAGAGAACTCCTGAGGAAAGACAGTGCAAGAAAACTTTAACTAGCAGAGTCTTGGTGAATGGTAGATGAGCTTCCCACACCGCAGTGACTCTGGCAATAGTCTTGATGTAGTTCTCCAACTCCTGTGAAAGACAGAGGGAGCCAGCTACAACTTCTTGTCTGATTATGCCCCTGTCTAAGTATCCAGGACTGGAGTCCAACTGCTGCCCAGGGTCATCTCTTGCCTCAGAGGGGTTTGCAAACCTGCTCCATCCATAGGGGCAATCACAGTAGTGTAGTCAAATACTGGCTAGCCAGTTTGTAAAGGTCTGCTGTTCTGCAGATGCCTCTTGCTTCAGGCTGTGGCAGTGCCTGTTGCTGATGTGCTCCATGGGAAGAATGGGAGGGGTGGGAGGATAATTGTGAAGGGTGATACTGCTCCTGGGGCCAAAGAGAGCAGATGCTACTGTTCCGCCTTAATGTTCTGGTACAGCCAAGTTTTTGTCTTGCTGTACTTCACAATCTAAGACTCAACAGGCACACCCTGGCAAATACTTCTGACGTTTTTCAGCTAGTCCTGGTCATCATACTCCAACTGATGCCTGCCCCGGGGGTGAAGTGATGATGCAGACAGTCCTGAATTGAGGCAGAAGCTGATACCCTTGGTGATATTGCCACTGTAATGCTTGTGTAGGGCTGCAGATGTGACATTACAGCATGGAATAAAGATCAAGGATTTGAAAGTGGCCAACAACAGCACTTGAGGCAAACAGCACTCTTGGCAAGGCTCCTGTCATGTCTCCCAGCTCTGAAATTGGACAGGATTGTTGGCATGGTACACTCATTCAGATCCACGCATTTGGGCATGGCGAACAGAAGAGAGGTTGATGACAGACGACAAGTGCCAAGGAAACAAGATTGATGACTTCTCCTGAAAGAGTGCACCAGATAGCTGAAGCCTGACAAGACTTTGCAGAAATGGAGATGGCACCCCATCCTCTCGCTCCACCACCAGCCAGCCTCCTTCCCCTGAGAACACTTGCCCTGTCAGCAACGCTTCAGAGAAGATGGTAAAAACCGCTCTGTGCCTGAGGTTGGCATGCTGATTTCAAAGCCCCAAAGAGGCAGGAAAACTCCCTTAGGATTCCTCAAGGGAAGACTACATGTTCCTTTTTTCACTCCAGGGACTCTGGTGTTTTTTACTGGAATATCAGGATTAGCACACTGGTGAAAATGACTGAATGTGAGCCCTTGCCCAGCCTGCTACATACGTCACCTCCGTTTGGTTTTCTTCTTGTTTGTGTCTCCTTCATTTTTGGAAAGGTAAAAGTTCTGCCTCTTGTGAGCTTAGAGAAAGGACAGCAATCCACCCCAGCTCAAGTGGTGAGTATCTGGGAAAGCAAGGGACAAGGCCAGACTGGCCAGAGCTGGAAAAACAAGTGTAAACGTCTAGTGCCATCCAGTTCAGCTGACCTGTCACATCAAAACTCTAAAGCTTCATTGGTTTTGATATAATAATTTCAGGATGTTCAACATGAGACCTGCTAATGCTACTTATCCTGTCTTTACAAAAGATGCCAAAATTTGGCTCGAATATCTAATGTGTCTACTAAGGAATTAAGGTAATTCCTTAATTAAATGCACTAAATGTGTTACAGTTATCCACAAAACCTAGAAGTATTTAATAGCTAAAGGAAAAACCCACCTTATCCCCCCCTCACTCCCTGGAATCAATCAAGTCAGTTCCTGCAGCACTGCATCTCCCCTGCATTACCTTTCTAACCTGGCCATTGCTTCTCTTGTGGTGCTGCATACCTGGCTTTCATAGGCCATCCCAACACACCATGATCCCTGTCATAGAAACATTCAAGAGCAGAGCATTGCATAGCTGAGGATTTGTCTCCTACAACATACATATTGGATTTTGATCACAAAGGAAATCACTTCAGAAAAAGATTGTGAATTTTCAGTATGTATCTTGGCAGAGCATTTTTTTGATAGTAAAGTTATCAAGCACTATCTCAAATCTCCTATAAATCACAGTGAAGAAAACGGCAAAGGCACAATGAAGCAACACTTTGGCTATGTCTTCTCCATGGAGCCTTGTACTGACAAACACATCTTTGTGCCTGTTCCTGAAAGGTACTGACCTGCTGAGTTAAAGGAAGACCAAACTTCTGGCTTGACTGTGGGAAAGGGAGGCCTCTGGGACAAGCTGCAGGATTTCTCAAATGTATCTCTAAGGTAAGGAAATGATAAAGGAGGAGATAGAGAATGAAAGGCCAAGGATTACAGCAGAGGGAGGTGAAAATATTAAACTTGCCAGGTGATCTAGCAGAAGAAGGACTTGAGGTGGTTGAATGGGATGTGGCTGTTAAAAATGCCAGTTGATACAGAGGTGACATGGCACTTTGCAAAGGTGAACAACCAAACTCCATGAGGACAGGCTCTGTCAAAATTTCTCCCTGCTTCCTATCTTCTAAGCTACAGGGTTCCCAAACCTTATTTCTATCAGCACGTAAGTGATTAAACCACTACCAGGTATTGTGCTGGCAAGACTTGCCTGTCTCAATTCTTCCCTTCCTGAGGGAGCAAAGTGCCTTTAGATCTAAAAGTTGGGTTGCTGTCTTCTTGCAACAACTCTGAGGAAGGCAGTCTACTGCAGTAACTTTGACTTCATTGAGTTTAAGATATTATCTCAAATTCTCCCTTTTCTTTAATTTGAACTTTTACTCTTAGCACAGTGCATAATATTTGCACACTTGGTAACACTTGTACTTTACATACAAAGTCATGTCCATGAAATACCTACAGCCAAACTATTTCCTGGAGGAACACAACAGACGGTACTATCCCCCCTCACCAAGATGAATACTTTATGGTGGGACAGGGAAGAAGCTGTTGAGTTGTGCAGAGCTTTTGTTCTCTGTACCATTATGCAATCCCTCTCTCCCTCAAAACCCTCCACAAGGAACCTGGTAAGTTCAGGTGCTCAAGCTGGACATCAAATTACAGTTTACTGTAGTCAACATTTTAAATTCAATGGAAGTACAAAAATGCACCCAGATCTACCCTCCCATTCCTCACCACGTGCACATACACAAGCATCTACAATTGGCAAGTGCTGTTCTGCCAGTTTAAAACTCATAAGGACATCCAGAGTGTGAAAAAAAAATTGCTCTACATCTTTGTCCTCCACAGCAGAAATCCACTGTGCCCTATCCTCAGTTTATGGGCTCCTGCTCTTTGGGAGGGGGCAGCTTAAGGCCGCTCCAAGTATCTCAAGGAGCTCTTCACAGCGAGACTGGGAGCTGAGCTATGGATGTCCCTGCCCGGCACCACCTTTTTGCTCACCCACGTCACAGCCTGGCACCCGTTCCTGTATCACTCTGCTTTATATGTCAGAGGCTCCTTTAGGAAACAGCTTGGTTTGCCCTTCTCGGGTAGTCTCTAACTGGGGGCTGTAGAGAGGGAGCAGGGTGAGTAGAGGCAGAAAGTCAGCGATGGGGCACTGTGGGATCAGTGCTAGCTGGCCACACATGCTCCTGACGCCTGCACTATCCAAGTGTGCTGTGTGCAGGGGTGAGGTGGACTGGCGTAGCTTCATACCAGATCCGTGAGATTTTTCCTGATAGAAGAAATACCCTCCATCTTATACAGGACTCAGAAAAAATCAGGACGATGCCCCTTTTTCACTGTGGTTCATTTTGCCCCCTTTTGATTTGGGTTTACCCTTTTTACCAGTCCTAATCCTCTACTGGAAAAGCTCCAGAATAGTCTGGTGAATGTGCAATACTCGCTTTACCAGTCAATGCACCAGTCAGGGAAAGGTAGCAGGCAATTTTCCGAAAGAGAATATGGTTGCCATACTGTCATAACTCTGAGCCCAAGGTCAAAAAAAGATGTGTTTGGTGCTCCTCTGTTGCTGCGTCTCTCATCATGAAATATTTCTAATACTTCCCAGAGAAAGTGCTATGCGCAAACAATTATAAAAGCTCATGGGCTGTGCTACACATCAGATTCTTCATATATGTGTCAATAAAAACTTTCCCTTCTCTGAGCCCTCTATAGCTGTAAAGAGAAATCCACATATTAATACAGTGATATTTCCTCTGCACTGAAATCCTAAATACCATAACAACTTTTCTGTTTGCACAGCTTTTAATTCAGTTAGGGAGCTCTGTAAAGCATGTTTTCTATTCACTGAAGTCAGTTATTATAAATACATATTTATAATAACATATATGTTATCCAAATGCATTTAGGCTTAAAAATCTAGGTTTCTGGTTGCATGCACCCCAAATTTCCATAACTACAGGGTAAGAAAGTATATTAGTGTCTTTCAAGTTGGACATCTGTTTAGAATGTTTTGTGGCCGCGCTAAGTCTTAAATCAATTTGGTTATAAAAACAAATATTCTTTACAGTATTAAAATAAAAGAATGGGGATGATTTATTACTTGTTTTTAGCAACTGACTTGTCTGAGGAAAGATGGACCATGTGGAATGAACTGACTTAAAAATTCACTAACATGATGCAGTTATTTATTGATTTTTATAGACAATGATGACCTGTAAGGGCTCTGCTCTGCTGTTTTCCTGTTGCTTTAGCACCCTCTTTTAATACTTAAGGAAAGCAAGTCTATTTAACTTTCTGTATGCCTTCTTGCAGTAAATGAATAATGTGACAAATCACATTTTGGTATCTTATAATGTGCTGTTATAAATATTTTCTTATTGTTTTCTTTCTGCTTACTCCCATTGGGAAAATACAGTTAGAATTTAGATTTCTAAACATCCTTTCTTCTTTCTCCAGTCTCTATATGCACTAAAAATTTCTCTTTGAGTTTTTCTGCAATTCACAGGTTCATATGGACTTCTAGGTTAGAAAGGTTGGGGGAGTTGCTAGAAAGAGAAGTGGAGCACCCAGAAGCATGCAAAAAGTACCACAGAAGGATGCAAAAGGTAACTTGTTATAAGCACTCATTCTTCTTTTGAGCTCTCTGCCTTTATTTTAAAACACTTCCTTCTTCTTTTTCACCTCCCTTTCTCCTGTGGCTTGTAAAGGTGGTTCTGTTCCCCAGGCACCCACCTACAGTTTCTGCGCTAGACTGCAGGTCCCACCCCCACTGAAGTCAACCTTCCCCTTGGTGGGAGTGAAGACAAAAGTGACTGAGTTTCCATACCGAGGTCACTGTCACTTCCAGGGTGCTGTTACCGGAGATCTCGGATCTACCACTGCTCCAGGCAGCAGAGAGCAGTGATTTCAGACTTCTCTCCCCCACAGCTCCCAGGCCAGCTTCTCGCTGAGCAAGCAACCAAGCAAGCAGCAGCCCCTGCATGCAGGCAGCAGCAGCAGCAGTGCAGCAGCCCAAGTTCCTCTTTCCCTCTCTGCAGCATTCAGAAGCCTTTAATGAAACATCAGCACCACAGCCTTACCAACCTGCAGCCCTCTGAGGAGTAGGAAGAGGAAAATGGAAGCAAAAGTAGCTCAGACGATCAAATTTTTGTTGCCATGTAACACAGATGAGGTTAATAGAGACAACCCTTAGAAGTAACGCAAGTTTAGAGAGCTACCCGATACCAGTTAAGCACATCTTGGAAAATTTTAAAAAACCAAAACAAAACAAAAAACCAACTGGTCATCAAGATGCTCTTTTGAACTGCAATTTGACTTCTTCTACATTTATTATGGACAGTTGATTAAATCAGGGGCTAAATCCAGAGTGAAGACTGCTTGCAGTTTAACAAGAATGTTATCCAAACATCTTACACCTTTTTTTTTTCTTTAAATAGGATATGATAGTTCTGAAAAACTCTATTCAAAGAAAAGAAAGTAATTTGAAATTGCTAGCTCTGGCAATCTGGACATCTAGTGTATTTCAATCACTTTGTACTTTAAGAGTTTATAAAAGCAGTATGGAAGGAATAAGAAGCAACCAGTGTTGCTTCATGAGGAAATGCTTGTGTTTATGAGAATATTAAGAATGTCTGTCTCTTTTTTCAAATAGCGTGTGTCATTTAAAGCATCAAGAAGAAAATTATATTGGCTTCCAGCTCCCTGCTAGTTTCCTGCACACGATCACCTCCCTTCCCAGTAGTCTAAAAATAATGGGAAATATTAAAAAATGAGCAAAAGATACAGTTGAGAAGCCAGTTACGTTCAAGAAGCTATAATGCTAGAGAGAAAATAGATGCTCTGAGTACGTAGGTGATTGAAATAATGATGACCATAAGAAAGCAGATGCAGACTAAAGTCTATAATTATTTTCCAGAAGTGAAGTGGGGTTATGTGAGAAATTGATGGCATGTGGTCTTGAAAATGAAGGTGTGGATGACAGTCTAGGTTCAGTGTTCAAAGCAGCCCTTTGAATGGACACGCATTTTCCACCAAGTAGAGAGAGTCTGAGGATGAAGTGGACTTGTATTTCAAAGTTTCTGCTTTGAACTCCTGTGTGGGCACATATTTACTAAGAAGTAGATGAAGGGTCTATAAGCCACCTAGTAGCACTATCCAGAACCTGCTTTCCTGGTCACACAACACAGTTGAGACTGCACGGGTCTCTAGCCTCCTACTCTATATATGCACTGCAACTACAGCCATTTCTGTGTCTCTACGTATATGTGTGCATTTGTGCATGTGAGTCTATAGATGATCACACTGCTAATACCAAATCAGTATGTCCTGATAACCTTGGTCTCAGCCCTGCAAAATACTAATCTCTACTTCCAGTCCTGCAAAGCGTCTAGATGCATTCCTGAACTTAAATGCTTATGCCCGTGGTTAAATGCTTTGACAGCTCAGGTCCCGATTCCTCTACATTCCCTGCAGGAGGGAGCGGAGGAGGAGTAAGGAGGGTGCTGACCCCCTGCCTCTACGGTGAGTGATGGAACTTACTGTTCCATTTACAGTTCCATTTTAAAAATAGATGCTGGGCAAGTAAGCAATTAAAATTCAAGAAGGAAAGCAGAACTATCTGGCAGTTGTTCAGTAAGCCTAACTTGTATAAAAAAGATCTGCACGTAGCTGGTATAAGTATAAACAGTCAGCAGCATAAGATTATGAAAAACAATTCTTGCCTGGCAAATGTAATTACTTTTAACAAAATTTAAAAGCCAGAGGATTGAAGAGAGCACAGCACAAATATTCTCTCTGCAGGCTGGGTCACTCAGCTGTACATGGAATAAGCTCCCATAAAACATCTGAACCGTTGTCTTCAGACGTATCGATGCAGACAGGTGCAAAAGGGTCCAAATTCCAAGCAGGACATACGCTGGCTCAGCCCCGTTCCCAGTCAAATGAACTCGCTAAGAGATTTGGTGGAGTGACCTGAACGCCACGTGGTGACATCGCTTCTAAATGCGAGCCGGTTCATGCCTGCTCAATGAGCTCAGATGTGTCTTCACACACCAAGACACCTCTTAGCTCCCCGGCTCTCCTCTGTGGCATTGAGTTCACCAGGAGAAGTGATGAATAATAGTTGTCCCATGACTGTCTCACCCTTATCCAGCACTTTCTGGGCTCCACCCCCCCCCACCCCCCCATTCTCTTCTGGGTAAATCACTCCCTGTCAATGGCCTGGCAGCAGAAGCACCATTGTTCCATCTAGTGGAGAGCTATTCAGTGTTGATGGCCTTTGATTTCTCTTTCCAAACATAGGCCTTGCCTCTGCCAGATAGGATTTTGTTGGTAGGGTTATGCTGGCAAATCTTTCTAACATAAGCACAGTCCATAGTCCCTGAAGATTTATTGTGGCCCACATCGGTCTAACTTACATCAATTCTGTGAATATAATAAGTGCAGACAATACCAAAGCCTCTCAGAAAATGTCCAATATAAAATAGATACACTAATTTACTGTGAAGGTTACAATCATAAATAGCATTCAGAAGAAAAGTAAATAACGGCATTCATAGTTTGGCACAGACACGTTGCCAATGTGTCACATCCTGACGGATTGGGGATATGTCTGTGTCAAACTATGAATTCCGTTTTTGCTTTTTGAATGCCGTTTACAATTGCAACTGTCCATGTGGATTATTGCATCTATTTTTATAGCCAAGGCTCTGTCTGGGAAGATGTAACAGAGCAATCAACAACACTGACTGGTTCTATTTTGCTGGAACAATAGTGTTTCTGCAAGCTGGGCTCTTCCATCTTCATGTGCAGGACAGGAAGGCTGGGGTCTGGTCTTCCCCTCATCTTGAAGATCATGGGCAAAAGAGGGATGGAAGCTTATTATGTGGGTATATTTGTCAAAGTGAGGTCTCCTTGCTGAAAGCAAAACAAGAGCGGTCAAGCCAAAGACTTAATAGTGATTGTGAGGTCAGGTGGTGGGGCACTGCAGAGAGATACAGCTCTGAACTGCTGGGGAAGCTGGGAAGCCACACAAGTGCAACCACAGACCCTCCTCACTGCTGTCCAGGGCGAGAGGGGACAAGGGAAGGCTCAGGCACTCTCTAACACTCCTGTTCCTCTCCACTCCTTCCCCAGTACATTCATGCCCAGGCAGTGCATTTTCATTCATTCTGTACCGCAAGCAACCTGAGAGTAAAGCTTTGTATGGACGAAACAGCTATTAGATCATTTAGACTAGGTATAAGGAGGAAATTTTTTATGATGAGGGTGGTGAAACACTGGAACAGGTTGCCCCCAGAGGTGGTAGGTGCCCCATCCCCAGAAACATTTGAGGTCAGGTTGGACGGGGCTCCGAGCAACCTGATCTAGTTGAAGATGTCTCTGCTCATTGCGGGGGGGGGGGGGGGGGGTTGGACTAGATGACCTTTTGTCGAGGTTTAAGCCCAGCTGATAACAAAGCACCATGAAGCCCCTCGCCCCCCCCCCTCCCCCCCACACAACCCCTGGGTGGGATGGAGAGAAGAAAATATAAAGAAAACTTGTGTGTCGAGACAAGGACTGGGAGGGATCACTCACCGCTTATGGTCAGGGGCAAAAGACAGGCTCAACCTGGGGAAGAAACAAAATCAATTTAATTTACTACCAATCAAACCAAAACAAGGATAATGAGAAGTAAACCCAAACCTTAGAACACCTTCCCCCCACCCCTCCCTCCCTCCTTCCCGCCTCAACTCCACTCCTGGTTTTCTCCCCCTCCTCCTCCCCCCCAGCGGTGCAGGGGGACGGGGAATGGGGGTTGTGGTCAGTTCCTCACACATTGTCTCTGCCGCTCCTTCCTCCTCAGGGGGAGGACTCCTCACTCCTCCCCTGCTCCACCGTGGGGTCCTTCCCACGGGAGACAGTCCTCCACCAACTTCTCCAAGGTGAGTCCTTCCCACAGGCTGCAGGTGGGCATCTGCTGCCCCGCTTCCCTCCATGGGCCCGGGGGGGGGACACAACCTGCCGCCTCACCACGGGCTGTGGGGGCATCAGCCTCCTCAGGGGCACCTCCTCCCTCACTGGCCTCGGTATCCGCAGAGGGGTTCCTCTCACGTTCCAATCCCTCTGCTCGCTGCAGGTTCCCCTTCTTAAATCTGTTCTCCCAGAGGCGCTACCGCCATCGCTGACGGGCTCGGCCTGGGCCAGCGGCAGGTCCGACTTGGAGCTGAGGAAGCTTCTAGCAGCTTCTCACAGGAGCCGGCCCTGCAGCCCCTCCCCAGCTACCAAAGCCCCACCACACAAACCCAAAACACCTTTAAAGGTCTCTTCCAACCCAACCTATTCTATGATTAGCAAACGTGGAGTTCTTTCCTTTCCTATACATTATTCCTGCCACCTGTATCTTGATGGCTGGGGCCTGAGAAGCTCCGGCGCTGTGGCTGGGGCGAAGGCAGGCGGTGTGGGACGCTGCTCTCTGAAGGAAGGGTGATACCTGCCACAGCATCTCCATCCGAGGGGACACCTCGGCAGTCCAGGCCCGAGGAGCACTAGAGATTCCTCCCCACAGCAACCAGTCCCCCAAGTCTGCTGGGGGGTTCAACGTTTGGATCTCCTCGCTAAGGACCGGCATCCCACCAGGGAGAGGATTCTTTTTCACTTGTTAACCTCGGACTTCCAGCATCAGCCTGCTCTGGTTTTGGCTGTCCTGTCCCGAAGCCTCCCGCGCAAGAGCCGCTTTAGGTACTTATCAAACGTCAGCATCTAACACCACTCGCAAAAGGCCTTGCTGCTTGACTGGGATCACCTGCCACTCCCAGTACAAACCAGAAATCCATCGGCAAAACGTTTTGGGGGAAAAAAACCCCAAACCCCTGCTAGTTAAAAAAAAAATTAAAAAAAAAATCAATCCCCGCTATTACTCAGCCTCCTGGTGAAGCTGGTAAATACCTGATAAACACGGTGCTGCGCTGGAGGTGCCGGTACGCGGAGGTAGATGTACTTCTGCCACCGAAGGCGACGAACACGCACCGGGCAGAGAGAGGGGCAGAGAGAAGCCCCCGTCCGGAGGCACCGATGCCAGGGACGAGGGGGGTGCGTTGTGGCCGCTTCCAGACATCCCTGAGCCGGGGAAGGACCCGCACGGTACTTTTCCCTTTCAACTTTTCAGGAAAGGCGGGCTCGGCGGCGGCAGGTGCACCGAGGGGTGGCGGGGGGGTGTGTGTGTGTGATCCCCGGTTCGTCTCCCCCATCCCGCGGCGGAGCGTCGGGCAGCACCGGCGGGGACGGCCTCGGGCTTAAGGCTGCGGTGCCCGGTGTCCCCGTCCCCGCCGCCGCCTCCCGCCCCCGTCCGCCCGTGCCGCCGCGCCGCCGCAGCGCCCTCTGCCGGCGGCGGCGGGGGGGTGACGGCGGCGGCGGCGGCGGCGGCGGGGACGGGGATCGCGTGCGAGCGGGGAGCCGGCGGCTCGCCCTGTCACTCGGCCGCCAGCCCGCCACCTGAATCACGAGGGGAAGCGGCGGCCGAGCATCCTCTCCCCCCCCCGCCGCCGCCGCCGCCGCCGCCACCACCACCACCCCCGGCGCCCTCCGTCCCTCTCCTGCCGTCCCTCCGCCCCGGCACCGCCGCCGAACCTCGGCAGCCCCGCTCTGCGCCGCGGGCCGGGGGGTGGGGGGGGCTGCTCCTTCGCCCGGAGAAACTTTGCACACCACACCCCCTCCCTCCTCCTCCTCCTCCTCGCCCCCCCCCCCACCACCACCACCGCCCGGGTCGTGGCGGGGACCGTGGGGTAAGTCGTTGCATCCCGAGAGCTCGCGGTGGGCAGGCGAGGCTTCAGTCACAGCTTTGCGGGGAGGGGGGGGGGGGGGGACGGACACCGTCGGCTCCGGCCACCTCGCCCCCCAAACCCCCCAACCTCCCCCCCATGGGGTGTCGGTGGTCCCCCCCCGGCCGTTTCGGCGGCGGTGGGACCGCAGCCGCGCAGGACGCGCCCCGCTTCTTCCAGCCGGGCGCCGGGGATGGTCCGCAGCTCCCCACGCGAAAACAGCGCGGGAGGTGCCGGGTGTCCGCTGGACCCCGGGTGGGTGATGCCCGGGGTGCTGTCCCGAGGGGCTGAAACGGGGGTGGGTGGGTGGGGGGTATGTGTGTGTGTGTGCGGAGGGCTCTGCCGTGGTACCTTGGTCACATCTGGCATCACCCATCCTTTCCACGGATGCCTCGAGAGACCTTTTTTTGTGGGGGGAAGCGAGTGAAAGAAAGTTTCACGTCGCCTCTTTCGAGCCCCGAGTGCGCTCGCTTGGCGTAGAACGGGGTGGGTATGCTTCGGGGTCAGTCAGGACTTCCCCCCAAAATCTTCATTTTCAGCGGTTTATAACTTCAGAGCTAAAAATGCGTGTTGTGTTTCAGTTTGACATACCGAAGGGGGAAAAATCGGTGAGGGAAGGGCAAAGCGGGTGTACGGGCTCCGGTGCTTTTTCTGACTTTGCGTTACTTTGTTTAGTAAACAAGAATTTCGTACGTCTTCGGGTGAAGCCATAGTTTTATGTCTTTAGTAAAGAATAACGCAAACAGCATAAAACCAAGTTATATCATGTAAAAACTTTTTTTTTTTTCTCTGAAGACGGGCACAAACAATGTTTGTGCGTCATTTAGTGAGTTTCTAGGAGATAGACTTTTTAAGACCGAAAAAAAAAAAGAAACAAAAACCACGAGAAAACCCCAAGAATATACTTGACGTTGTTTGGTAGTTGGAGGTTTCAAAAGGACAACCGGGACTGGATTTAAATAAAGCTGAATGATCTGGTTGGGCTCAGAAGTAGTCTGTTGAGAAGAATGTTGAGGCACATATGTTTGCAGTAGATAAAATAAAACAGTTCTCCTTTATGAACCATAGAGAGTGTTATTATCCAGGGCTAAGACTAAATCGTTGCATGTAAAGCGAAAGACTTAATGACTGACAAGATCAAATTCACTGGCAAGACACTCGATTAATTTGCAACCAAGAGCAAGAATTTATTTCCTTGAAAAACAAAGTACCTAATACTGTAGATATTAAGATCCAGAAAGAGTTACCAGTTAAGGTTTTGATAGTAACTTTAACGCCGTTGCTCCCGCCGGCACCCCTTGCCTGAGCACAGGCTGAGACAGTCCTCGCTTTTCACTGCCGCGTCCAGCGTGTCTCTGCATCGGTATATATGTTTGTGACAACCTATTTTTTTTCCGTAGCTGACCATAAAAGTGTATTCGGGTGTTCGCTGGTCTCGAGGAGACGACTAGGGTTTCTAGGGGCTGCGTTGGGCTAGTGTGTAAATACCTCCAGTCCTCAGCTCTGGGAGCACGAGGCTCCGCAGTCCGTCGGGTGAAGGTGTACTGAGGGGGACTGTTTCGGCGAAGAGTGGCAGGGAATGAACACTCGTATGTGGAAAAACCGGGTTGTCGTGGTTTCAAGATTTTTATTCCAAATGAGCCGTGGGAGGGGGAGGTACGTTATTACCTCAACTTCCCATCGATTCAGATTTCTGCCCAGGAATCGTAAGGAGGAAATGCATTGCTAGGCCCTGTTTGCAGTGCGGATGCTTACAAAAACCAGCCAGCTGGTCTAATATTGATCCATCGGTTTCAGCGTATAAAAAAGATTTAGACTCTACCGTGGAGGATTTAGTAGTCAGAAATGATTTTTCCATTAGATTTGCCTTTCTGTAGGTATACCTAAAAATACAGCAAAGACAATTTTGGTATCAGGAACTGCCCATACGTAGTAGAACTAGACTGAGAATTTGGTACAGCTTTTGCTGTCATGTTTTTAAGGAGTTCAATTCAACCTCAGACCCCACTAAACGTGGGGGCTCTGCTGTTGAATAACCAAGGTCTGGTGCCAAATCTTTCCTTAATATTCCTGGTAATTACTGCTGACTCATGCTGACATGTGAGTTCAATTAGCCCCAAATGGAATGTAAAGGATGTGGGAGTGTCTCTTTGTGCCCAGAGACAGCTAGGACAAAGCAGATTTTGGAGGAAAATTTAAGGAATTGCCAAGTTTGGGTAGGAAGTGTCAGCCAGGGTTTTTTTACAGTAATGTTTGAATAACCAATAAAGTCGAGTCCCGGGAAGGGGGTGAATTTGGATAACATGGGCTTGTCTTCACTGCGGAATAACTGGAGTCCTAACTCAGACAGTGCTTCTAATTTGACTCTGTCCACACACACAAACTCATTGCTGGAGAGTGGTGATGTTTTCAATTTGAGTTGGCTTACCCATGAGGAATAAGCTATAGCTCAGATAACCACAATTCATCAACTGCTAACACAATCTGCCTGAACGGCACAAGTGCGATTTTGCTCGACTCTGGCTGCTCCCGCTTGAACGGGGTTACCTGGACAGGAGGCAGCGCCTGCCCGCTTCCCTGGTCCGGGCAGAGCAAAGACGTCATCGGTTCGGCCATGAGGTAAGCAGCGAGACGTTTGTCAACGCGAATGTTCCCGCACAATTGCTGCCTAATTGCCGCATTTGTGACAGCTTGCTGATGGTGGTCGCCGTCACCGCGGGGCCGTGGCAAGCAGGACGGGAGGACTTTGCAGCAGTGCAGCCTCGCCAGTGCTCAGAATGGGGCACGGCTGCGCCAAGATGTGAAAAGCAAAAAAATTGTCTTTGCCCCAGAAATTAATTTCCTGCCAGCTACCAGCTGGTAGGAGAAGGTCAGTTTTATGTCAGAGGTATATGCTAATATATATAAAAGTAAATCCGGCCGTACTTGGTTAGCAGAAGCAAGAGCTGCTGCTCTCGGAGAAACAGTTTCATTGTTGGCCCTCTATGCAAATCGCTACTAGGAAACGCAGACCAGGATTTCTACAAACGTTTTGAGGTCAAAGCAAAGAAGATGGACCCAAGAGCAAATATGCAGCCTTAAGTGTACCAAGGGGATGCTTTTTTTTAAGAGGAAAATTACCCTGATGCAGGCTCCTGGGTCTGCATGAAGAATGAAAATTTCAAGGTGCTTTGCAAGGAATTTGACTCAGAGTTAGGGACCAGCTGAACATCCTGAGACGGAAATGCTTTAGGAGTATGTCTCTGTCGGTCCAGAGCTCCCACAGAGCTGTTGACGCTCATTCTGGATTTAGTTCAACTTACCTTCAGAGCCGTGATCTTTGAGGTTTCTATAGCAGTTGTGGCTGCGTTGTGTGCTGTTGTCAGCTTAACAAATATGACATGGGTAACTGCAGAACTTGAATGAATGGACTTACAGGATTGCACAGATGAGGTGGACAAAATGAAGCCATCGTAATGCCAACTAAATGCACCCCAAATACTTATGAACCCCCGCGGTCCCTAGTGCTAGTGTGTGATACAACCATTTCAGTGTAGACAAAGTAGAATCTGTTCACTGGAGTGCAATCCTCAGGCACACAGGTGTGCAGCTACAATCACAAGAAACCCAGTGTATCTCTTTTACCTTTGATTTTGAAACCTTTTTCTGGTTCTTATCCTTTCCCTCTGATAGGTGCTTTCTGGTATGCAGCAGCAGGGCAAGTGCAGGATGGTGGTATAAAATTGTGCAAGGCGGCAGTGCTTAGCAGCCTGTCAGTGGAACACTTCTAATATGAGCATCTATGAGCAAAGCATTTAGTCTGTACCCAGGTACTTGTCGCATGATGAGACTGCTTTGGGCTGGACCATACTGTCTACAGTTTTGAATCAAGGCTGCATCTGCAGATGATGAATAAATAATTTGCATGATGCAGTCTGTTAAGCTGGGGCAGCAAAACATGTTGTTTGCAATCAGGTATTTGACCTGTCCTCTGACTGCAGTGGTGCCTGGTGCACCAGAGCTATTGCTCTGTATTCAACAGCAATATCCGTGCATGCATTAAATATATCAAGTATTTATTCTTTACTCAAGTTTTGTTTGTATTGATGCTAAATGGTGGTGGTTTCAGTAGGTTTAGCTTGCTGAAAGCATGTGCTAACATAAAATCAAGTTTTGTCGCTCATTAGGACTGCAAAAATCCACCATTAGTGGATTTCTCCCTGAGCGGATGGAGCTGAGGCAGAGTGAAGTTGAATACGTGGCAGGTTTGGGGTCATCGTCTCGCTTTTCTGGGAGCTGTTTGCTACATTTGGTAGTATACTGATCCCTGGGAGTTGTGATGCTGAGTAGCCTCTCGAACATTTTCCTTTGCTGAAACTCCAAATATTATGCTCTGACCTCGCAGTCACGGCAGCATTGTCTGGAAAGCGGGCTCTTCTTGGCCTCATTGTCTTTCACAGGGATTTGCTTCTCCAACATATGTTTTTCTGATGTCTGAGAACTCCTAGTGCACTTGTCAGTTCGAGTCTTCCTCTCCTCGTCCTCAGATGAGGAATCCTTCCACAAACACGGTGTTTTATTCTTGTTTCGGGCCATTTCTAGAGAAGCAAAATTTGCTGAGGTGGTTGCGTGGGCGAAGAATACAGGTACTGGAGATTTTGGAGGGGTATATTGAGAAGACTGTCATTCAGGTTGGGACCCCACAGGGATCTGTCAGAGCTGTTCCCTGTTCCATGAATGGCTCGAATGACAGGTCAGAGCATGTGGGCATTCAGCCTGCAGATGTCACCAAGCTGAAACAGGTTTCAGGCACCCTGGAAGACGAGAGTCAAATTCAGATTGATTTTTGACAGTCACAACCTCCAGAAAACCACGCAGGATGTGAGTCTGTAAGGTTTTGTGCAAAGGTTTATCTTCAGTCAGCAATAAATCATATACTCAAATACAGCATGGGGAATGGCTGGCTAGGCAACATGAGCTAAGGAGAAAAGGATGTGGGAATTTGGTAGATCACAAACTAAGCATGAGTCAGTAGTGTTGCACTGTTGTGAAAATGGTGTGTAAAAATAGGAATGTTTTTGCTAAGATATATGAATAATGTTTTCGTCCTACTCAGCCCGGGTGGGTCCTTAGCTGGCGTATTGCGCTCATTTGGGAGCAGGGTACTTGAGAAAAAATGCAGACCGAATTAAGTGTCCAGAGGAGAGCAACAGGAATGATCAGATAGCTAGAAAACATCACCTACAAGAAAAGATTAAAATAATGTAGTTTAGAGATGGGAAGAGTAAAGGGAAAAAAGTTTAAAATCTTTAGAAATACAGGGTCAGCTGCAAAGTCAGTTGAACTTAAACTGTTGTTTAAGTTCATGTCAGCTAGGGCAAGAAACTATCATCTTACTTTGCAATAAGGAAAATTTAGGTTGAGAAGGTTTGGAAAAAAATTGTGATTTTAGTAATAGTTAAATGCTGGAATAAAATCTCTGGGGTACTCATAGAAACTATACTTCTTCAGTATAAGCAGCTTTTGGGAGTGGTTTAACAGCTGTGTTGTTACAGCTATGATGGCCTAAGCATGTAAAAGATTAGAAAGATGTGGTGCTTTTTTATTATATCAATTGATTTAGCTAGAAAAAACAGACAAGGCTTTCATGCTCACAAGCCATTTCTCCGATCTGAAACCTCTGAATGGTTTTGGTACAGCTGCTTCTGTGTGAAGCAGGGAAGGATGTTCTGTATGATCTTTTGAGGGTCCTTTCAGCCCCATTTGCAAAGATGTAATGATTAACAAAATCTTTCTGTCTTGGGATAGATGGGTGTTCAGGGACTGGGGAGGGAAGGCATCCTATAAAAGCAGATAAAAGAGCTCTCCCCTATCCTGCAATTGGGGAGATGCCCTAAGATTTTTGCATCTTGAAAAATTCCTGTTTATTGCTTTTCAGGAGTGGATGAGAATCAGTAAATGTTAAACTAGCTGCTTTATTAGTGTCAGGTGGTTTTGGATGGTAGCAAATGCTTTATGACAAATTATATTGTGGTAGGATGTATCCATAAAACATTTGGGGTTTTTTATTTTAGAGACTAAAAAAAGATTCTGGAAGTTTTGAAGGCAAGAGGTTAAATTTTTCCCCACCTTTTGCCCTAATTACATACAGTGAAATACTTGCAGTCATTACTTGTTTATGGAAATTAAATTTAGTTCTTTTTAAAAGATCTGAAAGTATATGATGAAGAATTTAATGAGCACATGGAAAATACTACTGCTGGGGTTATTAATGAGAATAAATTGGTATATATTGATTACTTTAGGGTAGTAACAGATATAAATAGTATTAGTATTAGTATTATTACTATAAATAGTACTGCAGACAACTTACAAATGTATTTAAACATATTCTTTCCTCTGGACACGTGTTTCTAAAACAGTAAAAGTATTTACAATAGAAAATGCCAAAAATTGTCAAATAACAAACAAAAAAAGGTAGCTATGTCCATAGATCTCAGAAACAGAATGGGAATAGATATGTTATACTGCTTACAAAGGAGAAATTTGTGTTCCCGGAGAAGAAATCCTATACTTATACATCCATAGTTAAGGACCTGCGGTAAATTTGAGTACGGATCCAAACCAAGGTGCTGAAGTAGTGCCTTGTCAGCATAGCAGACAAAACTAGCCAGCCTTTCAACCAGTATAACTTGTTTAGCCACTTTTATAATCTCAAAAATAATAGCTACATCAGATTTTACTTTTACTTTTGTCTTCAGATTCTGTATCAGAAAGAACAGGAACTTTTGAGTTTTCATTCTGATTTTCATGTACTTTATTAAACTGAAGACTTGCACGAACTGAGCAAAATCTTGACAACTCGCATGCCAGCCTGGCTCTCAGTGTGTGTTTCTAAACTGTGACCTGCTTCTTTCAAATGCTGCACTGTTTCTTACACCCGTAGCAAAAACATTTTAAAAGACTGAATTGCAGCCATAACAATAATAACAAGGTCAATTTAAGCATCAAGCTAACATAACTTGCTTGGTTCTAGGAGAAAATATTTCGTGTTTAATTTCAATTTTTCTCTGCATTCCTTTTTTCCATCTCAAACTTTGAGAAAAACACCTTCTTTTTTTCCCCTGAAAGTTTTTGGCTTTTTTTCTGTGGATCTTCATATATTTAAGCTCTGCTGAACCTCTGTTATGGGGCTCTTGGCATTTCACCCTCTGCTTCTCCTTTTCTTCCACTGAATGCCTGAGGAGGAGGAACACAGAAGAGCAAAGCCAGGAGAAGAATGGGATTGCATCTTCCCAACAAGCTGATGTTACATCTAGGTTTATAAGTCATTTTTGTCCCTGCTCTCCTACTCCTACACACACATTTCAAAATAACTTTTATAATAATAAAGATGTCAGTCCCCATTTTGTTGGCCTTGGATCCAGCCCTCTTTTGCTTCTTTTCTTGGGGAAAACACTCTGCTGTGTTCTCCTGGTGTCACAGAGGCTCCTCTGAGGACAGGCTGTGTCTCTAAGCCACAGACAGCCACTTTTTTCTTTTTCCACACTGTCTCTAGTGATACAGAAATATACAAATATATGATATATATACATGAAATATATATATATGAAAAAATAGATACACAAAACGTATGAGCTGTCACAGTTTGACTCCTATTCTGTACTGGAGTGCAACTAAAACCTTTTAAGAAGCCTTCTGTGGAAAAAGGAGAGAGGAATCAGGGAAATGAGAGTATGGTTATGATGTATGACAGACTTTTTCGAAAGACTTGGAATTGGATCTTGTTCCACTTGCAGGAAGGGATCACCAGCTTACTGGCTACTGTGGAGAGTCTCCCTGATTTTGATAAGTAATCCTTTCCTGATAAAAATTTCATTTAAATTGGTTCCATTTTGGCTTTACAGTAGAAAACTCCTAAAAATGTTCCCTAATGTTTCTCTTTTTCTGTCTCATCTGTTCAGTCGTCTAACCTATCTGTAGCCTCCCTTTGTATAACTCAGGGTTTCTCATTATGCTGTTAGCGTTTGCTCCAAAATTGCACCACACCTCTAGTTTGGACTGGTGGGTGCGGGATGATAAATAGTCTTATCAAAGATCATTCTGGTATTTCAAAGAGAACCCCAAACTCCAGACAATCAAAGTCTGATAAAATAACAAGCAAAGTATTAAAACATGGGTGACTGGGAGAGTAACACCAGGAACGCTGGTGAACAAGAGGGTTTGGAGGACCAGCATAGCTTCGTTGTTCATAGTTGCATTTGCAACCTGTGGCTAGTTCTGCGACTCAGAGCGACATGTCTAGTTCACCCCATCACGGTGGTGTATGGGTGCTGGAACATGTACCACCTTATGGTGGAACAGGGGAGCAGGGCATGAGGATAAAACAACCCAAAAACCAGCCAACGCAGGGCCACATTGTGTCTTGTGAAAAAGTGGCACAACCCATTCAAAGTGATGCTGTTATCTAAGGGCATTTATCCCTCACTTACAATTGCGGAGTAGTGTAGACAAGCTAATGAACTAGACAAACTTGATGCACTAACTAGCTGTAGCAGCCTTATCATGACAGCACAGAGCTAAATCTGGGCAGAACCTATCTGAAAAGTTATATATATGCTTGATAAATATACTTGAGTTGTTAGCTTGTACTGAGGTCTGTGTTGCCAGCATAAAGCTGCTCCCAGAACTTGAACTAGCTGTTGGTTGAAGACAGCTGCACTAAGGCCCTGCTACACTACACATTCATGGCAGAAATATTTCATTGACCTATCTTACTGTTTTTAGTCAAATTTTCTATGGAAGTGATACTTACGCTTTCACGGCATCTGCTTTTCAGTCTCCAGAAGTTACTTCTTTTGACCTGTTAGTCAGGTTCCAGCAAACATAACAGAGGGACAGAGATCTCAAAGATATTATGTTCCTGAGAGTTTAAAGGTGAAACATGATACACTAATATCCCTACTGAGGGCAAGATTGCAATATGAGATTGGATGTCTTGTTAATCATCAAATAATCCATATGGTTCAGACAAAAACTTAAACGCCCCAGCTGTAGCAAAACTTTTCATCACTGCTCACACCTTACTATGGAAAGAGTAGTCCAGCTGCTGTGGCAACCCCGTATTCTCAGATGGTCTGTGGCAAAGGCAACAGAGGACCAAAGTCAGACCTGGTAGAAAGAGATGCCACTCTGCTAACTATAAAGGATTGTACCAGACATATGCCCAATCTGATTTTTTTGTGTGTTTTTATATGTGCTATGGTCTGTATCCTTCCTGAAGTGACACAGTGCACATGTTAGTTCTAAAAAAAGCTTAATTTTTAAAACATCACTTAAAAAACCCCAACCCTGCATCTAAGCTTTTTTAAAAAGTTAGTTATTTATATCCTCAAAGCTCAAAAAAAGTCTCCTTGAACTTAATTTCAGGCTTTCTTATATAAACAAATAAAGAAAGGAGGGCTGATGAGATAATTTAGTCCCCAAATGAACTTGTTTGTGAGGGAAGAATAGTGATTGAAATTATTGTTCTGCTAGAGATTCCTGAAGAGTGTAGCTCCATAGCCTCCCTGTAGCAAAGGGCTGCCATGCTCCAAAGTCAAGCACTTGCAAATTAGGAAACCCGGGAGTTAAAGTTGTGAAGAAATTCACATTAAAGAAAAGTGAATTCCTCACCTAGGTGGACAGGCACTAAACTTAATCTTGTACTAAAAATAGAAATTGCATATTTCTTTTTTATTATCCTCATTCACCTTGTGGTCCCAGCTCCATACTATGCACTGTTCAAATCCCATGCAAACACATTGCTATTAATTTTGTCACAGACTGTTCTGTGATAATTGTGACTCTAATATCTAAGTACATCAAAACCACCGCTGAATTAATCTTTATTATACTGCTGAGACATATGGTCTTATTAGTAGAGATAAATCTGAAAGATGTATTCTCATTTTCTCAATGCCATGCACTCAGGAGGTGATTTTTTCAGAAGGCGCAGCCTTTGGTGTCCATTATTTCAGAGCGCAGTTCTGGGTGCCTTCAGCAGTGGCACTGAACGCTCATCCCTTTTAGAAATCGGACCAAGGCTCCCAGAAAACGAGGGCTGATGCCTCTGACGTCACTGGCTGCAGTTGCGTGCATCGCATCACGCAGCCCTCATTTCTACAGCCCCTGCACAGCCCCAATTCCTCCCCTGGGCTCTCTGAGCGGGGCAGGGGTCTAGCTCTGCCCGCTCAGACATCTTCCCGTAATGCAGGCAGCGATGGCAAAGGAGCCTTGGAAGTCCTAATGATAATTCGAAAGCAGTGCTCCCCAGTGGTCCCTTTCTGGAGTGTGATGAAGCACAGCATCTGCCTGCAGGTCTTAGGGGTCCTGCCTGGTGACAGAGGGATGCTGAGGCTCGGGACTACAAGGATTCTCCTTCTGTCCCCCTCCCGCCTCGTCTCAGTCTGCCTCCCAGTCCTTCCCACAGCCGACTCCTTATTCCCGTGCCTTATATTTGGAGTCCTTCGTTTCTGGGTGGCAGCGGCTGGAGCAGGGAGAGCACACCAGGATGGGGAGGAACAGCGAGAGGGAAAGTCTGGCTCTGCCTTCGCTGCTCCGAGGGGAGGCATGTAAAGCGCATGGGGATGCATATGTATAGTGCAGATGCCTGTAGGAGGAATGAAGGGGATGACGTATGCTCAGCTCGGGCAGTAACTATAGATAACTGTCAGACTACAAGTCTCCCGAGCACACGCAAACTGGCTTTTTTTTTCAGAAGCTCCAAATGTAGCCGAATTTGTATGTATTTTCTTTAAAGGAACTTAAAGAGAGATTTTATATATGCCATGTCAGACAACCTTAGCTGTGTTGTAAGCCCAGCGTGTGATCCCCAGTACTTGCAGAACATCCTCTGTAAGTCAAGCGTTATATACCTTTTCATTAGTCCATTAACATTTCTAACAGCTCCTCAGGTTTGTGAATTAACCTTCTTCCTTTTTCACTGGAGAGAAGATTGAGGCAGAAAAGTGAATTTTAGGGCCAGAAAGAGCCACCATGGTCTTGTTTTGATCTCATGTATAACATGGACCATCGGACATCCTTAAAAAAATTCTTCACCACACAGGTCTAACAGTTTTCTTAAGAAAAAGAATCTCGATTTAAAAAAATGCTCAGTGATGGAGAGTCCTCTACAGTCCTGGGTAAATTATTTTAATAGGTTATCCTCATTTATTTGTAGTTTGAATTTAATTAGCCTCAAATTCTGCAAATTGGATCTTGTTAGAATTAGCTTGATCTCTGTCACGAAATGTTTGTTTCTTACATAATGTAGTTACTTATTGTGAGGAAGTTCTCTGTTGCTGTTCTTCATGATAACCCAAACAGTTTTTGCTCCTGGACTCTTGACTGTGGGGCTCGTTTTCTCAGCCTTTAATAATTTTTGTGACTCTTTGCTCTGGTTTCTCTTGAAGTGTGGCTGCTTCTGGACACAGTATTGCATACTATTTGCAAAGATAGTATGTCCAAAGCCACTATCATATTTTCTCCTAAAACATGACCGTTCATCAGAAGCAAAGCATTTGGCAGAAACATACTAATCACAATTAATTTGGTGACAGCAGGCAGGTGGATTTCTATTCTGTTGGTTAGCCGTTGTGAGTGGAAGTCTTTTTCCAGAGCCACTGCCCCCCAAGGTGGAAGCAACACATAAACCTGCGAAACCCCAAGCTATACTCCAGCACCATCCTCTCCTTGCTTTGCGCTTGAAGCTGCGCCGCGGTTCTGCAGTGCAGCAGGGATGAGAACACAACTTCCTTATTCCCAGGCTGCCTCTTTGAAACCTGCACAGCTTCGAAGCTGTGGTCTGCACAGCCCTTTTATGTAGTTCAGACATTGAATGCGTGGTATGTGATCACATTCGGGCAGGAAATGATTCATAAAATTTAATGAAAGGAGAGATCATTGGATAATGTAACTTGACCTCCTATAGCTACCAAAGCTACCAAATTTTTTTTCCCGAGTATGCCTGCATTCAGCCCAACTGCTTGTATTTAATTTAAGCATAACTTCTGTTAGGGTAAAGTGTAGATTACAGAAAGGCATCTAACAGTGATTTCAAGACAAGAGGATTCATTAAATCCTTCGTAGCTTGCCCCAGTGTTTAAATGCTCACGATGTTACAGATTAATGCCTTATTTCTTATTTGGATGTATCTGGCTTCAGCTTCACTTTCTACGTGCTTGCTATGTTTCAGGTTAAAACAATTCAGCACCCATATCTTCCCCATGAAAGTACTTTACTCAAGTCACCTAATTCTGTTTTCTGTGCAAGGCAGTTTCTTCAGCCTGCAAGTATTTTTTTAGCTTCTTTCCTCACCCTTTCCAATTTCTAACATTATTTGAAAAACACTTACACGGGAACTGTACACGCTGTTCCAGCATCAGTCTCATCATATCTGTAAACAGAGGTAAAATCACTTCACTTAGGTCAGCAACTGCATTAGCTACCTTTGCAGCAGCTCCTCCCTGGGAGCTCAGAGTATGGAGTGTATTCATTTTTCACTTTGATCCCTAATTTGTTTCAAGAATCACTGGCATTTCAGGATGCAGTCCCTAATCAGTAGCAATGACTTGCATTCCCTATTCTGAGACGCAAGTGTTTGCATTTGGCTGTATTAAAGTGCATTGTGGATAAACAGAAACAGCCTACTGGGTACTTCAGATTGCTCTGTTTCACTGTATCTTCAGCATTCTTTGTCACCCTTCTAAATTTTTATAACTTTGCAGATGTTATCACCAATGGCTTTGTATTGAACCTTGATGCCTGTAAGATCTTTATAAAAACCTTTCTATTTAGCAGTGATTTTTCTATGATTACTCTTTTCTTCTGGATCTGTCACTTGACAAATTCTTTACTTATGGAAACTGTGCACTATAATACTTCATCGTGTCTTTTAAAAATCAGAATGTTGTGCTGCTAAGTTAAATGATTTACTAATGCAAGTGAATTCCTTTATCAGCTAGAGGTGGTAACTTCTCAGTGAGTAAGTTTCACTCCAAAGAGCATGATATTCCATAAAATTCTGCGGAGTGGTGTCATTCATCTTTCTTATCAGCTTTCCTGGTATTTTGCTTGGGATGGATGTCAGTCTCGCCATCCGGTGGTTAGCTGGATCATTATGTTTCCCTTCTCTGCAGATTGTCATATAGCAGCTGTCTTTCAGTCCTTTGGATTTCCCCAGCGTTCAGAGTTTCACTACGACTTAATGTCAGCAGTGATTAAATGCATCTGACGTAAGAAAGTGAATGATCATGGCTCACATCTGCCCTTTCCCAACAATTCTGTTCCTTTCGGTCCTAGCTCTCCTCCTCCTGAAGCTCCTCAAGCTTGTAAACCCCCTCTCCTGCTGCTGGTGGGGTGCAAGGTTGCTGCTTTGGGTTCGTCTTTGTCCTCCCTCAAACAGGGGGGAGAGCATGTGAGGACTCTCAAGGGTTACAGAGAGAAAGAGAAAGGAAAGAGCACAGTTGTTCGGAGCAGCTCAGTGCCGTCCCCAGAACTTCTTCCCGTTTCTCTTTCAGACATGAGGCTGGTGGGTGGTGGGGGAAGGAGTCCCCTGCCTCCCGCAGCGGTGGAGACGGGCTGCTCTGTCCCAGCAGTGGAGAGCAGATCTCACAGACGATCGGGTGAGGGCACGGTCCAGGCGGGACCACGAATATGTGCTCTTCTCCAGTTTTTAAAAGAAGTGTTTTCTTGGTCTATGGTTCTGTGCAGCTCAACAACTTCCAAGTGCTGTTTTCAGCCATATTTTTAGGACCATTAGCCAGGAGCCTTCTGACTCAGTCTTTATCCCGTACATTCATTCTCAAACTCATTTTACCTGCATGTCACTATTGGCATTAGTGGTAGTAGCAGAAGCACCTCTTGGCTGTATGTGTATCTAGGACGTTGGTGTTCAGCTGCTGAGGCAGTGCTTCACACGATGTTGCTGTGGTAACCCCTTGTCCTAATTCTGTAGAAAGTTCCTCGTAGAAAGCCTGAGGAGTGCATGGTTTATTCTTATTTCATGCAAGTGCATAATACTCCTTCTTTTCAGAGACTAGAAATAAATCTGTTGAACACTCTTACCTTTTATGCAGTTCTAACATAGAGCCATCTCCATCTAATAAGCACTCTACACACTTTTTAGACTTCTTTTGTTCATAATATTCTTCTAAAAAGCACACTGTCTTTTCTCTTTAGCGCTGCAACTTGCGAATTTTTCTTTGGGCCTTTATATTTCTTAACCAGCATTTTACACTTCATAAATTCTAGCTCATATTGTTTGCTATTTATTTCCTGGTTTTCAGTTGTTTGAATACTGAGGTCTTTTAATTCATTTCTATTTGCTGTCACATATTCATCAACTGAACCAGAATGGGTTTTAAAACAAAGTGGTCCTTTTGGGAAATCGAATGAACTCTTAACTTTCAGTTTTCAGTTGAATTATGCTGTCCAAGTCTTTCTCCTCTTTGTAATTTTGCTCATGAAGGCAAGAGAAGGGAAGTCCAGCATGTGACACTGTTTTGAAATGAACTGTGAGTCATAGATTCATATTATGGACAGGAAGGACTCAGAACAGAAAAGTATTACAATATAAAGAAAATATCTTTCAATGTAAGGTCTCACAAGAAACTGCAGCAATTCTTTTGGCATCTTCACACCATTTCAGTTTCACACTGGAGTAGAAAAACCCACCAGGGTAGATGAAATCTTAAAAACTGGCAGACTGTTGCAAAAAATGAGCTCGTAGGCTAGCCTAACCTAAGAAGGTCTTTGAAAGTGGCAAGAAGGCTTTCTCTCAGCACAGGCTGTAGGATAAACAAACAAACTTTCTTAACCTGAAGCAGTATTTATTGCACCGTATCTTATCCCTCATAGACTTTGGCCAAGCAGTTCATCCATTAATTTCACATGAAATTGTCCCAGTAATAGTGAAAAAAACTGTTCTGTGTACTTCTGGAATAACTGTCTACCTGACACTGAACCAGTTGGAGAGTGACTGGGGTTTCCACCATGAGCTACAACTGAGAGAAGGCAACTACTGACCTATTTGTCTGATCTCTATACTATGCATCATTTTAGAATGATTTCTCAAGGAAGAACAATTAATGGCTGTGGTTAGTTGTGTAATGGAATAAAAATGGAATGTAGATTTAGAGGATTCTGACAACATAACCTGAGAGCTTTCTGTTGCTACAATAACTGATTTTCCAGATCAGGGAAATATGGTAGACCTAATCTATCTGAATTTAGCGAAGGATGCTGTGCTGCCGAGGACTAGTAAAGAATTGAAACTTTGGTGGAAGGAACTGGGTCAACAGCATGTGCTGAAAGGAAAATGACTGATCAGGAGGGAAACTACAAGCAGAGTTCCTCAACAAACAGTTTGGAGACAATCACATTTTTACTAAGAAATGTCATGCAAAATCAGGAGTGTACCAATAAACTTAGTTGCTTATGCCATCAATACAGAAGAGGATACAATTCTCATATAACAAAAATGAACTGGAGATTAATTGATGGTTGGGCGCTTTGGCACTAAAACTTAGATTTTCTCCATAAACTGTGCATTTATTTATTGTAAGTTATACATGAAGATGGAGAACTGTGCATATGAGTTGACCGCAGGGTGATTGTGAGCCATGAATTTGATAATGGCTATGAAAAAGGAAAATGTAATCACACAAATATCAAGTGAGATAATTCCCATAAAGAATTAGTAGTTTGTCAATAAATATGTATATATATGCATGTATGAAATACTTTTAGATTTTACTTAATGTACTGTGCATGATTATGTTTGTCCATGTTTTAGACAGATATTGACTGAAATGAGAAAAAAAAAGGCTCCTAAGACGATAGGAAGAATAAAGAGTTTGTAACATGAGAAGGGAATAAAAGAGTTTGGGTTGTCCTAGAATAGAAAAATGAAGGCTGACTGAAGGTGTGACTGATATTTAAAAATACGCCAATGAGTAAACACAATGGAGGAGGAAGAGCTATTTAAACTAATAGACAATGTTGGCAGAAGAACAAATGACCATGAACAAATTTAAGCTGCAAAGCAAAAGGTTTCTAGTTATCAGAAAGCTGCCTTTCAATGAAAAGCAAAGTTCCTCTAAACAGCTTTTGAATCAAGTTCAGTAAGTTTATGATTTGCATTACACAACATACATGTCTTCAGTAGCATGGGATTTGATTCAGTGACATAGAAGTTACCCTTAGTTTTACATCTTACACAAAGCAGCAAATGCTCTTGAGATACAGTAACCTCTCAAGTGGCATGCACCCGCTGTTGAACAGCACACAGCAAGGCTGAAATACTCTTTCAGACAGAAAATCAAGAGACTTTGATATTCAGCTACTCTCCAGAAGATTTAAACAGACTGAGTGCAAAAACTTGTTTCAGAGCTTGCGATGTCTCTAAGGCTAACGTGCTCAAACAGAGCAATAATAAGGCTAAGTTTTGTCTGAAAATTGTAGCCTCCATCAGCACTGCATTGGGTCCTAGTGCTAACTACAATACTGTGTGTCACTTCTTGAGCTGCCGACAGATATACTTTCAGTCTTTAAAAATAAGAATGTGAGGACATGGAAAAATGCTCATTTGAATAATTGCATCCTACTTATCACAGTATCAGTAATGGAAGACAATATTCCTGTGTATTTAAAAAGCTGCAGAAAGATGCAGCAGATGATGGGTAGTATTATTCATTATTATTTGTTTAGCTGAATTTAAAAATGAGCCTAGGAGGAAAAAAAAATAATTTTGGACATTGAGTAAACAGGATGTATTTTATACCCATTTTTATACCATGTATAGTATGCTTAATTTGAAAAAATGAAAATTGAATATAAACATCAATATTCTAATAATATTAAGGTAGGAAATTGGAATAAGCCTTAAGCTTCTATCTTAACTAATGCCACTGTGCTTTTTAGTGTTGTTGAATGCCACACTCAAGGAACAAACATTTTCCTCGGTTGAACTTTCTTGGTACAGCGGTATGAAACACAGAAACCTCTAAACTAAGAAACCTATTCCTTTTGTTTTTCAGCATCAAAACAATGATTCCTCCGGGGGAATGCCTATATGCTGGGAGGAAAAGGAGGAAACCCATTCAGAAACAGTTAAGTATCATATTCATCAGGAGGCATCACCCTCCGAACATATGTGCTAGAAATGCGGTAGAAGAAGGACTCCCTTCCTCCCATGGCCCGCTGACACAGGAGAGACCTAATCTCTTTCTCTGTGGCAAGAAACTCCTGGTCAGGAGGCTGGCTCTTCATAGTTGAAGCTGGCTCTTCATGGTTGAGGCTGGCTCTTCGTGGTTAAGGCTGGCTCCAGGAAGGATGCTGAGCATGGGTCAAACCATCCTTACCCATCATGAGGTGTCCCAGGAGGAGTGGAGAGGCACAGCGCTTTTTTGTAGGCAGATGGATTCGTGGGTGGACTACATGTCAGCCGGGCAATGGGCCGGCGGGGTGGCTGCCACCTCTGTGCTTCTGCGTTCCCCGCCGCCTGTTCAAGGAGCCTTCTGAGAAGCTGTTGAGTGGCACCAGTGCGCTGGCATTGCGCTCCCCCCTTCCCCCTTCCTTGGCTTAGGCTTGCTTGGGGCATCGCTAAATCCAACATGTGCGAGCCTGGAAAGTGGGTCAGTTCAGCCAACTGAAAAAGCAGACTGGTGACTCACTTTTTGCATAAAGAACACATAATTTTCAAACCACTATTTACTATGGGTTCACTTTCATTAGGAGAAAAATGGGGGAGAGGAATTGTATGTGTGAAGGCAAAGCAGAAAAAGAAAATAAGCAATGGGAAGTTGTTACTACAAGATGCTTGAAATGGGAAGAAAAAAAGGTTGCTATCACTCAAATGTAAAATGACTTCCAGATGCCATAACCAGTCTGTAAAATGAAGCTTTTTAATATAATCATCCCACATCTTCTGTGTAACACTTGATTATATGGTTATGAAACACATTTTTACTGTGTTAACATTATGAACTAGCACCGGTGGCCTTCACAGACAATTTAAGGATGAGAAGGTAACTAAAATAGATTTCCCTATTTTCAGTTCAGAACTTCTAAAAATAACCCACTTGGCTTAAAATTGTATATATTGGTCTAAAGTCAAATGGGAGTTTCTCTGAATGTTTGAGTGAAATCTGTTGATTTTGTTTGGATTTTGGAGAGTATTTGCACACGAACCACTTCTTCCCACTTAAAAAAAAATATTTCTTTTAGTGTAAAATATATCATAGGTGACAATTTCAATAGACAAGATAATGACATAAGAAAAGGATTCTTCCTGCAAAATCTGAGTGTTAAATCCAAAATGTATGTATCATTTCTGCACTACTGTTCAAGTATGGATGTGGATATTTAAGTTTATAACTGTATGAGGTATGGAACCGCTCCAGTACATGGAATTACCTCTCTGCAGAACTGTTTGTGGATCATAACTTTTGTGAGAAAGGAAGGAGAGTTGCAGTAGGTTTGGGAAACATGAAGCTTTGTGTTTGGAGCGTATATGCTAGCTAGAACTTCTTTCAAAGATGACTTCTAGAAAAACGCAATGGTTAAGAAAACTACCTGCTAACAAAGGACAGAACTGTCCTCATTAGCCTTTTTTGAAGTTCTGGCTTCAACAAATCAGAAGTAAATTCTCACTTACTTTGATGGAACCAAGTTTTCGCTCTGGGAGCCATTGCAAGCAATGCTACCTTGAAAATAGCTTTGCTGTGAGATTGCATATGGGTACCTGAGCATGAGCTTATCCAGCCAGGACATAGACAATTTTGATTAAGAAACTTGGTTTTGGTTAAAACAAAGGGAATCGTTTGGATTATTAGAATGCTGAGCTCCCACACCGGAGACAGCCCTCTATTTTCTGTGGTTAGCTCCTTATCACTTGCTGAGGATGATCTCTCAGTTCCTAGCAACACTGGTCCCTTCCTCAGACCTTATCTGTTTGTGGGCTTGGTCTCTGGTAAGCCTTTCCTGTGCTCATTCCCTCACTCAGGGACTTCCTAACTCTCATCTAAAGAGGGTCTGAATGCCCAAGACCGACTGGCTGACAGAGCTCCTTTCATGGTCGATGTATGTCCCTCAGTCCTACAGATCTTACTGACATTTCAGGACTCTGAGGTATCCCTATGGTTATGCTGCTGCCTCAAGTAATTTATCTTGAATTTAGAAGGGTAGACGAAGCCTATTAATTGAACAGTGTATTTAACCATGGTTTGGATCCATGTCGTACCATTTTTGTTACAGCTTTTTTCTCTTGTTTGATAGCATAGCACATTTTCCTCCATGGCCTTTCTCTACTTCCCCCCCCCATCATTCTGATAATGGAGCATGGTGGATGCTGCCACCTGTTCTGGGAGGGGCATTTGTTCAGTTGAAAAACCTACTTTTTCACAGGAAAAAAAGTTGATGGGAATTCTTTGGCCAGTCTTTGTAATGATTCCTGTCTTTTTAACATTAATAGCCTCTAGAATTTAACTTTCTCTTGACAAAGTGAGCTCAGGTGCCAGTCTGAGCAGGATACTTGGATTTCTGTAGTGACTCATGGATTAGTCCTTCTGAAGGTCAGGATTTAAAGGACAGAGATGCAGCTTTCCCCTCTGCAGAACAACTGAGACATTCATATCTACCCATACTCAGTGCATCCCAGGAGGCCAACTCCCTGCCTCTCCATCAGCTTTTTGTGATCAGGCTGTCAAGCCAGGTGGTGATCCTGCAGCTGGCTTTTAATCCAGGATATCACAGAATGATATTGCTCATTATGTTGATGGTTTTTCAGGCACAGAAATTCTGTTCTGAGGTAGTTTTACAGAACAGTGATGAAAATGTATGAAGAAGCTCCATGGGAGAATGCAGAGACACACAAGACTGTGGAATAATGTATGGAAAACTTCTTTTACTGGGAGGAGCTAATATGTTTCAGTCGTCTTCTCTACACAGAACTAAGAGAGACTATCTTCATTAGGTTGCCATTCTTCAGACAGTACATGGGCTTCAAGTTCTATTTTTATACATGCAAATAAATAAAAAACCCTAGCTGTTCTCCTTTTGCTCCAAAAAGCTTCCAAACAAGCTCCATTAGATGTGGTCTACACTAAAGAATTTTGGCATTTATGGACTCAGTTCAAACACCTGGAGCTCGGACTGAGTGAAAATTTTCCATCAGATACTCTTTTCAGCCAGAGAACTGGAGTTTTGACTAAAGGAAACATTTTCTACCAAGTGTTTGTTTCCTGTGGAAATCCAACATTTTACTGGTAATTAAAGCATCTGAAAACTAAAGAGATCTTGTTTTTAACCTCGAACTAAAATCACTGTGCTGAAATTAACACTTATACTAGAAATGCTAAGGCAACGCTTCAGGACAGTTACCATTGGAGAGCTTCAGCCACTTCTTCATCTCAAACCCTGGCATCTTGTAAAACTCTCTCCCTCCACAAAACATTTCTTGTAACGTTTTACAGCTCTGCAAAGGCAAGCTACAAGCTACAGCTGCCCTAGCTCTGAGTGTATCTATAACTGCTCCAAACTGCCCACTTCAGCCAGAACCGTACCCATGCCAGGGTAAACAGAGACCTCAGGAGGTGCAGCTCTCTCCTGCTTCCTAGCTCTCAATTTAAAGCCCTCTGCGGCATAGCCCATCCTCTTACTTGGCATCACACTCTCCCACCTCTCATCTGCTCTGCCAGCGTGATGTCTTCTTGACCTTCATTCGGTCCTTTGGGTTCGTAGGAGATGGTGAGCATCTGCACGTACACAGCTGGCACCGGCGCTCGGCTCTGCCAGGACGCCTATGCAATGCCCAAGCACAGCTCGGCGGCTGTGGGTGCTGGTCAGTACGTTCACGATAATTATCTTGCTGTGACTTTGCACTTAGCCTATCTGTTGCATCTCATGGTCTCTTCCCTTTCCCTTCTTACTGAAAGCTTGCGTCGTAGTAAATGATTAGATTTTTCTCGGTTTAGATCATCTGCTGGTTTAACACTTCAGCATACTTTAGGAACTTATTCAGAGTGAACTTTTCGTTAACAGGGTAGGGCTCCCACAGAGGGTAGTGAACAGCAGAGCTGTAGCTGCAGGAAATTCCTCTGCAAGCTCACCAAACTGGTTTACACTAGTGGCGGTCTGTGTGTCATGGGCACGCTGAATCATTAAAGCGCGAATGGCTCAATGCCTTATGTACCACCAAAACAGAAAATGGTCTCTTCACCAGCTCTCACACTCACTTCCTACCGAACACAGACTGGTGATACGGGTCTTGTACAGGTACAAGTACTTGTTACTGCAGAGCAGAATTTGAACAGTTTAACAATGCAAAGAGGGAAATGCCAGCTTTATTGTTTTAGTTACATGTGCTACTTCATTGTACTAGTGTTGTATGAAAAGCAGGGTAAAAGGGGTATCATAGAGTGAGTGCTATGGCTCTGTTTAGACCCGATTTACACAGTCTGAGAATCCCTGTTGTAACACAAACACAACAAGTACCTTCTACTTTCAGCTTAACATAAAGGCTAGAATTTCCATTTGCCTCAAAACAGCTCATTGAAGAATTTTCCTGCCTGCTCTTTTCTGTTTATGGATAGCAAAGCTAGTCTTTCCATGGAATTTGCATTGTTTTAAATCACATCCACTTGGCACCTAATTACCATTTACATCAAAACCCTGTTTGTTTGGATTCACTCCCTTACTGAATCATTTCCTCGAGTTTTCAGGAAGACTCTGGCCTGAGCTTTCCCCTGTAGTCTTTTTACACCATTCCCTGCAATCTCCAGAAAACTGTTCCTTATGCTCAGTACAAATGCAGTCCATGTAATTGCCTCAAACCATACCTCTCTGGCACAGAGCAGTCACTATTTTATGTGGTAAATAGGCTTGAACAATTTCTGTTTCTATTCCATGTTAGTCTTGACAATTTTTACCCCTTGAACTCATCAGTCTAATTTTCCTTATTGGCATTAATTTTTTTTCCTGTCCTAAATTGCTTCCTTGCTTCAGCTGGTTTGTCAGATTTAAAGAGCAATTAGTAAAAGCTTATGTTCTTTAGCTTCTAGTCAACTATAGGCTATATTCCCACAAAATTACTGCTTTCCAGAGGTCAGACGTCCTTTTGGTGTCATAGTGAGGATGGCTGAGCTTCAGGGTTTACTCCAAAAAAATCAGTGACCAGTATGTACACTTTTTTTTTGAAAAACAATTAATTCTGGAAAAGTAAAAAAGAGTATTCCTTCTTTGTTGATTGCATTATTTGTTCCATATTTGAAAAAGCAGGAATTATATGTCTTCACTGACACCTAACTCAAACATTTTTTCATTCATTCTGTCCATCAGTGTTGTCCTGTTAAAACGAAGTGAAGGCTCTCAAAATTAGCAATGAATTTTTCACACCTAATTTGGTTTAAGAGGTTTTCAATTAGCAGCAATCACATGTACAAAACTTTGATCTTTTTTTCACTCATTCCTAAGCACAACATTATTTTTTTAAATCACAGTTACAATGATAAATTAAGATTGCACTTACAAGAGGGGAACACAGAAATGTTGTAATTTAATCCTTTAACCACCTTGTGAAATACTAATGTTCAAAATTAAAATTATGATTGAAAAATATAGTAGATGTGTGGAGCATGGAAATGCAGTAGTGAAGTGCTACTGATAATGAGTTGTACTCTGATTCTCCACTGGAGCACCAGCTAAGCTACAGAAGATTATGATCCTTGCCTCGAGTGAGGTGAAAGTGGAAACTGTTAGCACACCCATATTTTCCTTGCCTACCATTTCCCATTCTTGAGTATTTTTCCATCTTTTCCTCCTTGGTTTTTCTCTCAATGTCTCTTATTCTGGAGAAGGTGCCTCAGGAGGAATGTGGCAATGTGCTACAGTAAGAACTTGAACAACGGCATTACGAGAGCAAATGGAGGAGCAGCAGACGTAGCACTAAGTCCCCTGGGAGATGCTAGCTCAGCAGTAGCACTGGGCTGCTCTACTCCCTCTGAGATTGTGGATCCATGTAGTTTATTGCTCCAGTGGCCTGTGGCTTATTCCTGGATAACACACTTGACTACTGCTGGGTCCAGCAATGGCTGTCTGCTGGAGATAACCACCTTCTCAAACTTACCACTCAGGTCTTCTTCCTTAATTGACAAGACTATGCTTTAGCACTGGCCACCCCTCGCTGTCGTGCTGGAAATCGGGTTCCCATGACTGCGTGCAAGTGCACCAGCTTTTCCTTTTCTCCCTCTTGAGAACAGCATCTTATGTGAGAAGAATATCAGGAGACACCCCAAAACTAAGCTTCCTCATCTGTGATGTATTTCATCTTAATGCATGTTTACAATAGCTTTTCTGAGGTATATGGTCCTGTCCACTGCAGGAGAGGGACAAGAAATGGGGATGGACTAGGAATGCTTGGATTAGAAATCCAAGTAGCATTAGTCTTTATGTTTTGGGAGGAATATCAATGTTCTTTAAAGAGAAACCAAATTCTTATCTTTGTTATCACTGATGTAGGAAGGTAAATGTGAGAATGTTCACAGGATTTTTGAGCTTGAGGAAAGAATGTCTCTTCACCTTGCTTCCCATACTTTTTAAAATCATGTCTAAAGACAGGCTCTTTCCTTAATTATCTCCTGACCCACAGGTTAACTTTGAGTCATTAAATGGAGGGAACTAAGTTGCTTTGAATGAATACAGTGGGTATTGAATGGGTTCATGCATTAGTCACGGTAATTTTCCTCTGCTGTTCTGACCCTCATTTGTACAACATAGATGAGAAATTGTTTTTCCTGGTATTGACTAGAACATGGCGATAGTACCCATTCCCCTAAGGTGAGAGGGTCCTGAGTAAGAGATATCAGTTCTTTGCCTGTTTTTCACTGGGCAGATGTGAAAAGAGAGGCCAATGTCCATGTCTTTGCACTATGGCAAATGCAGAATGGTAAATCTCTTTTTGGCAAGGGACAGAAACTTTAAAGATTTTCATACAAGCTGGGTTAAATATGCCTGTTATCAACTAATTGCATACAATGTCTCAGTCTCCAGTTGTACTATCTAGCTGGAGGTAAAACAGGTAATCGAAAATGTGTTCTCCACCACAGAAGGCCTGCAGTTGGGAATGAAAAATCGAATCCTTCGAAGAGACACAGGGACCGTCTGAACGCGGAACTGGACCATCTGGCCAGCCTTCTGCCTTTTCCACCTGACATCATATCGAAGCTGGACAAACTTTCCGTCTTGCGCCTTAGTGTCAGCTATCTCCGAGTCAAAAGTTTCTTTCAAGGTAGGTCTCTTTAAGTTATCAATATCACATTAAACGTCTCCCACTAATTTATTGCTGCTTTGTACTAAACCTGAGTGACATTAAGAAGTAGAATTATATGGATAAAGGAAGAAAAAAGGGATCTATTATTGAACTTATTTTGTGCACAGTATGTTGTGTTGGAAATTTTGTGCATTTCCTCCTATGCCATTTGTGTGTTTTTCACCAAATAATGGGATAACCCCCACCCTTCCTCAGCAGGCTTTAGGAAATGGGAAAACATGACTGTAAAAGCCCTAAGCCAGCAAAGAGGCTTGGGGCAGATGTAATACCTGTAGATACTTTGAACTCCCTTTTTAAAGCTATTATCGTGCATGTTCGCAATGTCTGTTTAAATACGATGTGAAAGTCAAGCAACTACTGTATTACCTGTGTTTGCTATATGCCAAGAGGAAATGGGATTGCTTGAAAGGCCAAAAAGATTACTTTCTTTCAGGATAAGCGACATCCGAAGAAAAGTGTTGACTAAAGCTGTACTAGACTACGCTTTTTTTTTGTAGCTGTCTGGCACACCGCACAATGAAAGCCAAATGTGCATGTTCAGATGTACATAATAAGAATTCTTCCAAATTTGCAGACAGTTTTAGTTTCTTCTGTTGCTGAAGAGTTCACAAGAGCAAAATCCGGATTAGGGATTTAACGATGAAAATCCTCTCTAGAGTTGTTTAAAAAAAAGGAAAAAAAAAAAAAGCCTGTTTGAAGCAGTATAATTGACCAAAACTTATAGGTGGAGTGCAAAGATAAACAGAAGTAGTTTTTTATGGACTTTATTTTTCCTTTACTACTCCTTCCTGTTGCTATTCCTTATTATGCACAGCGTATGCAAGGGAGCCCTGTATTTTTTTGGTTTTGACTGGAGAATAATATCTGTTGGTTGGTTTCTTACTTTCAAAATATATTTTAGTATAAAAGAAATGCCAGTTTGAAGAGGCTTTGGCAGACTGCAGGGCATTTTACAAGCTGACATCAAATTACAGATGATGATATTACTGATAGCAGGAGCCTCCTGTGTCAACTGTGGCAGCTGGTTGCCCAGCCTCCAGCATCCTGCAGTTTACAGAGTGCCTGTCTTTCCCTTTGAACACATACCTGAGTGTTACAGCCCCTTCCTCTGAGCTTTACTTTAATTTCTATTAGATTCACAAGCAATAAGCTGCCTTCACTACTCTTCTGCCTGAGTTTCTAAGATTCATTGTCTCTGTTTTTTAAAGGGATGGGATAAAAAGAAAACAAGTAAAGCCAGACTGCATTACTCTAAAATGTTCCGTGTTTCAAGAGATTTCATTTAATTTAATCCCCAAATTACCTAATTGAACACATAGTTTGTGTTCCCTTCATTCTTATTTTTAAATGTTTACATCATGAAACTAAGGTTACAGAAAGCATTGTTTATAGTAAAGGAAGGAAACTACACGCCATTTTAAGACAAGAGAGCAGGCTGGAGCTTCAGAAGGGTGGAGTGGAGGAGAGGTGAGCTATGGAAACAGAGCTGGGTGAGGAATGGGTGCTAATGTTTGTGTAAGAGCAGGAGCTGCAGCCTCCTTCATGGATGTCATGATCTACTTCCTTGTAGTTGTGGAGAAAGAAGGCAGAATCTGATTTTTTTTAAACAAAAACTTTGGGAGGAAGTCACCTAAAAAAGCAAACAAAAAATATCTATCCCAGTGTTTCGATCTTTGTTGTGATGCAAGAGGATAGAAGAGCAGAAATGGCTGGTTTGTGGCCTTTTAAATCAAAGGATGGTACTAAGTTGGGAGCTGTTATAAACACTGCGCTGGTAGAGAACAGACCAGTGGCATACAGAGATGTTATAAAATTGGATAAAATAAAAATGTGTCTGGAAAAAATGACCTAGCAAATCCGTACTAATTCTCTCAGGGAAAATTAATCCAAAGGAACTGGTGTTCAATAGAAAAGAGAAACCTGGAAAAGAGAACATAAAAACAATAATCGAAGAGGGACAGTGGTCAGCAAATTGTTCTATGCTTGTAATATGATATGTTGACATAAACAAGAAAGCCAAGAGTGGATTTTGGTCTGTTTGCCCAGAGGCAGCATGTCACTACACAGGAAGGTTATAATCCCTCTCTGCATGAGACCAGCATGACTCCATCTGGAATACAGCTTTCTGTTGTGGGCATCTCCTGGTCACAAAGGCATTAGTACATATTAAGGGGTTTGGAATAAACACAGACAAGAAGTGACTATAAAGTTGGATGGACAAAAAAAAAAAAGAGTAAAATTAGCTCAAGTGTGTACAGTTTATATGCTTTGGCTGTTTGTCTTCATAGGAGAGAGAGACGAGAAGGGAAGGAATTGCTTAGGATATTTTAGAGTGGCACAATGGAGGACCCAAGGAATGATGATGAGCAAGCTGAAATTTGGCTTGAATATCAAGCAAAACATATCTGTAATCAGTTCTGTTCAGCTATCTGATATTCTAAAATTGATGCAGTGGAGATTCAGGACACGTGCATCTTTTGTTTAGAAGACTGTTCTGTGAGTTTTAAGGGAGTTAAGCTTAAATTCCATGGTTTTAAAAAGTGCTTGTAAGAATGCTCTTTGCCATTTTTTAAAAACCATGAGTAGTGCTATTTGACACATAAGTTCATATATGACATTGCAGATTCAACCCGCAATAGTTCAGCAATTCCCGTGACAATTACAATTACACTCCCTCAACAATCCCAGCGGTTTCTAGAAATGCTCATTTACTTACCACTAGGTGTCCTTTCAGTAGCTACTCTGCAGTACTCGCTGTGTAGCACAAATGTTGTATTTATAAAGGTCAATAGCCAATTAGAGGGCATGGAGTGGCCTCACTATATTGATTTCAAGTATAAAAATCATTTTGCAGAGAATTAGGTATTAGGGGATAGAGAATATTCATCAGTTGTTTATTCCCTCTTTGGTGACCATTACAGGTTAGTACCTTGAAGCATATGGCCAGTTCATCTTAGTTAAGTTGTTTAAGCAAAGGCCTGGTTCTTTTACAAAATTTAGCTCTGGTTGTTGAGATAGATTTTTCTAGTATTCAGTTTAAGTCACTGTGGTGAATTCCCTTTCTTATTCTTAGAAATGTTTTCCTTTGGCTTCAGAACAGTTTTTCTGTCTACTTGGTTTAAAGTCTTCATATCTCTGTTATCAGTTGGCAGTGGCTCTATTAATAGCCCCATTCCCCCCAAGCTATATGCATTTAGTCATTTTGCATTTTCCTGGTAAGCACTTCAAAAATGGCTTGCAGCAACAAGCTTCCGATCTCACCGGATCCCTTGTGTATAAAGCAGCACGGATCTGAACCAGCACTTAGACTGAGAGACATCAACTGCTGCAGGAAGCTGTGCCCGTCATTTGGCCCTGACAAAAAATTGCCTTGGGTGGGGCTCCTGTGGGAGTTGAGTGGTACTTGGTGGCTGTGACTACTTGAGCTTGCAGGGCCTCTGTCTTGGCCATATTCCATCTTGGTTAATTGTAGTCTGTCTTCCTTTACCACTCTTGACAATACATCCTTTAGTACCTCTTATTTCTCAGTTTTTCCACTGGTGGAAAAATGGTGGTCTTGCTCCACTTCAAAATCAACTCCCTTTTGTTGATTGTTTAATTGTTCCCTTCTAGTATAGGTATTAATTTTGTAAATAAATGTAAAAAGAATAGCACCTTCTTCTTTTAGCATCTCAGATCCTTTCTGAGAGACAGCTAGCTTATGCTTCCCATTATCTATAAGGAAAACAGTTACGACAATTTAGACCAATACAGTTGCAACTAGGGCTTAAAGCTCCTCATCTTTCAGTTCTTACTGTAACTAACCTTGTATCGGTAGGCCACTCAAACTTTCCTTCAACATACCATTAACATTAATGTTAATCCTTTTAGCCGTAAGCATTCCTAATAAATGATAACTGCTATTGTTGAGTACAGTCTTGGTAAATGTAGAGACCTCAATATGGATCAATTTTTTGATTGTTCAAGAAGTGGGGGTACTTTAAATCCTTCAAGACATAATTCATATAAAAAGCAATTTAATTCAATAGCTTGTTATTTTTCCCATCTGGACATTTTATGCATGCACAAATGTGTATTTTTTGTTTATACACATATACACATATGCAAACACAGAGACAAGCATGCACACACAAAACCAGTGTCATCCCAACAGAAATCTCCCTTGGAGTATTCTTTTGACTTTCTGTGTTTATTTCAGACTTCAGTGCCTTCTCTGTATTTACTTACTCCCAGACTTCATTTCAATTTGAAAGCTGAAAATCCGATAGATTTATGGATGACTAAATAAGGAATGTAGAGAGTTATAGATTAACTCTGTGAATAAATACATTCAAAGTTTCTGTATATTTTATATTTAAATTGTAATCTAGATCTTTCCAAAATTAGTGACAGTCAAGCATGGAGACACGTTGTTTGACCTCCCTTAGACTAAAGTTATATATGGATTTTAAACTCCTTTACAGTAGAGTCTGAGAAATTTGTCTGCAAATGTTAGTTCCTCTGCTTCCACATAGAATTTAAGATTTTAGGCAACAGGGCTGTAATGCACCTTCTCAAGTAAAGAATCAGCTATGCCTGAACCTGAGGGTCATTTGTCTAATGCTTTTGTAAATCTGCAACGTGAGTGATGCCACACCTTCCTTGGTAATGCCTAACATCCAAGCTGGAGCTTTCCAACTGCAGTTTAAGGCCTCTTTCTGCAGAAGAACATTTTATTCCCTTTTCTCATGGCACCTCAGCTTTTACAGCCATGAAGGTGTCCTATGTTTCCCTCAGTCTTTTCTTCTTTAGACAAAACAGACTTGCCCTGCTCCTTTGTTTTTTCCTCAAGGGCTATATTTTCTTTAATCATTCTCGTTGCTCTGCTTTTATCTTTGTTCAAGATTAATCTAGGGTATGTGCAATCCATCCTTCCATTTTACAGCAAATGACTGACAACTTTTCTCAGATGATGGTTTCTTGAGTAAGCTTGGACCTCCTTCCAACAAGATTCTTCAGTTTACTTATGAAAACATTGTGAGATAGTAGGAATAGCCTTTTTGAAGTTATGAAGACATGTAATATCTATTCTTCCCATCCACATGTCCCGTTGTAGAAGGTAATTCACTTAGTGTAACATGGCAACATATCCTCTACAGATATGTTGATTTATTCTTCTTTATTATTACCTTTAAGTCTTTACGAATAGGTCGTTTGATATTTTTTTTCCAGTATTTTTCCAGGGATTGAAGCTCAGCTTAGTGGTCCAACTATCCTTTAGTTTCCTCTTTCCATGTTTTCTAAAGATAAGCTCTGTGTTTGTCCTCTTCTAGTCTTTCAAAATCTCCCCTTTCTATCATGATTTCTTGTAGACTAATAGCTAATAGCTCTGAGTATGCTTCAGCTCATTCTCAGAATACGCTGCAATGAGTCTCACCAGATGCAACTGAACTCATTCAAGCACCTGAGGTGCTAGCCTTGTTGCTGGTGTTTAGTGGCAGTATCTGAGTGATCCTAGCTGATGGGAGCAAAAAGAGGCAATAAACACTTCAACTTTTTTTTGCATTATCTGTAGCTCCCCCTCTGCTGAGTAGCAGAAAACTCTTTTCCCAACATTCCAGCATGATTTTTATAACCTTCCTTTCCTTGCTGCATCTGATTTTATGCATTGGCTTTTCTGTTTATCTTCTTATACACTTGTGCTTAATTTTATTAATTAAAAAAAAATATTTTCTGTGAGGTTCCAGTCATTGAAGAACTCAGGATTTTTTTAAGATGGTCTTTTCTTATATAACCCACTCTTCACTGCTGCCAAGACAGTTTACATTTATCCCCTATATATTGGTTTGTTGGAAGAACATCCAGCTCCTACTTCCCTCTGAGATTTTTCCTTCCAGTTTTCCAGATGTACTGAAGTCTCCTTTCTTTAGGTCCCGTGTCTTCATGTTGCTGTGCCTTGGATTGCTGCTGCTGGAAGAACCATCAGTTCCAGGATTTCCTGGTCACTTTCACCAAGCTGCCCTTCCTCCTTCTAACCTGTTTCTCCCCTTCAATTAAATCTCTTTTATATATTTATTTTTTCAGTTCTGGAAGGATAGCACACACTGTGTGGTTTCTGTCTTTCTTCTGATTTAGCATTTATATTAGTGGGTCATTTCCTTTTACTCACTTATGTGTTTGGTGTGATCCAATTCCCACCGATGTTTATCTTTAATGGAAATTGGATTTATCCCCTTTAAGAAGAAAGCAACAAAGGATTCCTCCCAGCTGGCCTGATTTTCAGTATCCTCAATTACTTGCAGTCTGTTCCAGCTTTCTCCTCCTACTACTGTGTCCATGGCCGTTGATCTCCTAGCACAATAACATACATGGACTTCTTACTACATTGATTCAGATTCCTTAGGTTCATTCACTAGACTCTTTAGATTAGACTGTCCTAAGGACAGACTGTAAGGCTGTTATTTATCGTAGTATTTGAATATTTAGTGCTGCAGTCCTCACTGCATAGCTTCCAGACCTGTTTCTGATGTGACACACATGTCACTCCAGCGACACACACAGAAAATTTAGAAACTAAAACTTGAGATGGGGAAGCAAAGAATGATCTTCCTTTCAGTGCATTATCTGCTCTTTGACACTGCTGTATGAGTGCTGCTTACCTGAACCAAAGCTCCTAGTCTGAGGATCCAAGATTCCACTGCAGGGCATGTACTGGCGTTCTCAGGCATCCCTTGTTTTCCCACTGTCTCTCCCTAACATTTCTGTTTTCCCAGAGTTTTCTTTTCAAAATCTCTCAGCTGAAGTTTTTTTCTGGATTGCCAAGTTCTGCTCTTTTGGTATAAATATGGTTTTTAGATTTTACCTTACATAAGCAAGGGAAATTTTTCCACAACAAGATTTAACTGATTTTGAAACTAAACTCATACTTTTGAGTTTATTGTTACAATTATGGCCTGTACTGTATACATTTCCATGGGAAAATTTCTTCTTTCCTTTGCTAGCTGGTTCCAGTAGCCTGAAGCTTTCCCTTAAATTTAAAACCATAGTCTTAGTGAATCACAGAATCACAGAAGGGTTGAAGTTGGAAGGGGCCTCAGGAGGTCATCTCATCCAACCCCCCTACTCAAACAGAGCCACCGAGAGCCAGTTTCCCAGGACCGTGTCCAGATGGCTTTTGAACATCTCCAAGGATGGAGACTCCACAACCTCTCTGAGCAACCTGTGCCAGTGCTCGGTCACCCTCACAGTGAAAAAGTGTTTCCTCATGTTCAGACAGAACCACCTGTATTTCAGTTTGTGCCCATTGCCTCTGATCCTGCCACTGGACACCACTGAAAAGAGCCTGGCTCCGTCTTCTTCCCTCCCTCTCTTCAGGTATTTATACACACTGATGAGATCCCCCCTGAGCTTTCTCTTCTCTAGGCTGAACAGTCCCAGCTCTCTCAGCCTTTCCTCATAGGAGAGATGCTCCAGTCCCTTCATCATCTTTATGTCCTCTCATTGGACTCTCTGCAAGTCCTTTGTACTGGATATATTTAGAACAGATATAGGAAAAGCAAAATAATAAAAGATCTGAAATACAAATAAAGTTTATAAGAGAGTCTATGCTGAGAACGGGATAAAATGCCTAAATTGACAATCATGGAATTATACCTCCTTGTCTCCATCTCTTCACTCCCACCAATCTTTTCTTGGTATAATTTATATATTGATTTCGATTATGGAAATAATGAGAGGCTTTCAGATTATCCTCAGGCCTCTAGTTTTTGACGAAACCTGTACTTTGAGTTACAAATCTAGGATTTCAGTTGTGGTTCTCTGCTTAGCTAGGGTTGAAGCTTATACCTTAGGCCAAGAAGTCCCCACCATAATTGAATATTTTAACAATTACAAGTTTGTTTTTTAAAGACTTATTCTACTGATTTAGAGTACTGCCAGTCCTGTTCTCTGAAACTGAATGCCTGAATGATTTCTTTCTTGAAAGAGAAATAAGGACTTTTCTGTTTTGAACACATACAAAATGTCTTTAGGGTATCTATTGCTGTAGTCCACAGTCATAGCTTATTAGATTGTCTATACGCATTTAGGTTGTTTAGGATTCTTAGGGAAGCATATTCAATGGCTTGCACTGAGAAGGAACCTTCATGGTTAGAGTGGGTAACAGGTAAGCTTATTCCTGTGACTATATTGAACCATTGTATTCAAATTACCACAGCATTCAGAGTGTTTCAGCCAAAAAGGGACTGTTCATGAAAGAAGCATTTTCCACTCTCTCCCGCTCTATAATTTTGCCATCTTTATAACAATATAGCAATCGAAAAAAGGAAAAAGTGTTCTGCTGCATAAGTGGTACATAAGTAAATCTTTGAAGGAAGACCTACTGTCTGCAAGCCATTATCTAATCTAGTGCTAAAATACTACATCAGTGAAATTTTAGTAGAAGTGTCAAGACTTTAAGTAAGCTACCTGCATATATTCATTCCTGAGATCTGGCAGGACTCAATTCTGGAGAAGCAGCTGCACATTGACTCTTTCCCACACTACCCATTTTCAAACAGTGGATTATTTTGACTAGATTTTTTGACATTTTTAATTGCAATATGTTATTGCAACATATTGCCCATACCAATGCTTCGCTTTTTTCTTTCCCCCTTGTTTCCTGGGGACACCATTCATTCCATGTAACAAATACCTGAGGGTTTTTTGTGCTACTTGTCCTCTTGGATAACCTGGAGATCTCTCTGACCCTTGGGAGACCTTTGCTGACTCTTGGAAGACCTTTGCTGACTCTTGGAAGAGGACTGTATCTCCTCTTTGTGCTTTGTTGTAAGAGGATGGACCTCATTGTGCTAGCTAGCTTTCTCTTTAGTTTTTTACAAATGAGATGGGGTTTGTAGGAGAAGAAGAGCAGATTTACAAGCAGGATTTACTTCAGAATAAGCCTATATTCAGGAAGAACAAGAGGACTCTTAAGTTGCTTGAATGCCTGCCACCTTTGAAGACCAAGGGAACCTGTTAGTGCAACACTATGTTAAGTGTCACATTCTGAGGCTGGGTCTAAATTCTATACCTATTTTTTTTGAGTAATGGCAAATAAAGGACCTTAGTTATAAATAAGTTTCAGATCTTTTCTGGTACTCCTTGGGTACCTGTGTCATGTGCTGTGGGTTGTTTATATTGTCACACCTCACAAGCTCAGAGCCGTTAGGCTGAGTCAGATATCAGCACAAAGAGAGCTGGTCTCTATAGACTTTGTGGTGTCTTTGGGAAATACACCATCATTACGATTCTTCCTGTAGAACTTCCTCTTGCAGTTCTGGATCTGTATCTTATACCACTTTTCTATTGCTGGATACCATTCAAGTGAACGTCCCCGTAGGCCTCAACGTTTCTCCTGATATTAGCAAGACTGATTAGAAAACTAGGGAGCTGGAAATTACAAGTGACATGAGGAGAATCTTTGACTTAGATTTCTCCTGAAGGCATTTGGCACTGGAAGAGTTCCGCTGTTTCTAGCGATAGTAGAAGTACACTCAGAACCAGACAACGTGGTCACAGACACATACAATGGCTGATTTTATACGTGTTCCCACAAACCACACCACTATATTGGTCCAATGCTAAGGGAAGTCCCCAAAATTCTTTGAGCTGTTAAGTGCAGGTCTTCATCTTTCTCCAGCTCACTTAGTCACTTTTAACCATTCCGATTTGGTAGGCTTTTATGCTCAGTTGCAGTTGGTTAGCTCACACTATGCATCTCATGTAGCATCAAGCTAAATAAATGTAGGCACGTGGCAAGGAAAAAACTAGGCCCATCTAATCCAGTAGATTGATACATGCACTGACTTCTGTACTCAGTGAGGTTCATCTCGCTTGTGCATTCTGCTTGCTCAATTCTTCCTTTGCAGCTAAGACCCTCCTTGGCCCAGCCTGGTACCAGCTGTTGAAATACCCTCATAGTCCCCCACGGATCAAATTCGATTATCCTGTGGTATAATGAATAGACTTTCATTGACCTCATTTTCTTGAGTTAAATTGTGTTTGGATGTTGGAGACTGAGAAAGAACTTGGTATAAGTTTAGTTCCGCTGTAACCCAAGTTTTCCTTGGATATGGAAACAAGATTGTTTTTCATCACAGGAAAGATGGCATTTTTACTCCAGGAGTTCCTAGCAATTGCAGTGACTGTAGAAGGTACTAGCAATAATTTTGTCCTAATCACTGCTGCAGTGGATGGGAGGTAGGAAAGCATTCCTGCAGGCATGAACTTTGGCTTGGTTTACACTTGTTCTCAGCTTCATGAGTGATTACCATCTCTGGGAGGAAATGTGTTTGCTGTCAAGAAAATTATTTACTTTGTTTCTTATTTTAAACATAGGTATGTTTTAAAGGAAAGACAATACCTCTTATCCCACAGAACAAAGAATTTAGCTTGGCATAATATAATTGCATAAGGCTTTAAAGACAAATAGGACAAATAGTTCTATGCTAGAGAACAGGGTGGCAGACTGTCCTTCTAATTTCTCTTCTCACTTTGCTACTGCCTCACTTTTGGATTACAGCACACGGTGAAGCTCTCTGCAGAGATCTCTGAAACAATGCGGATGTTAGAGCAGGTCCTGTAGCAAGAAGCAGAGTGGCTATGTCGCTTTGGGGATAAGCCCACATGAACTAGTCCTTCGGAGAGGCACAGCTTACTAGAGTATGTGCCTTGCCATCCCAATACAACCACACTTTCTTCCAAGCTCCTGTTATCTCCATGTAGCAGCATAAGATACTGTGTGCCCATACCAACACCCTCAGAGCTAGCTCAAAGATCTCTGTGCTATACCCTGCCATGTCCAGTGCAGACATACCTCTCTGGTGCTTGCCAGATTGGGTAGTTACATTCTTTTGTGTCTGTGCAATTATATTGGCCAAAGCAGACCTCAGGATGACACTTGTGGTCCATAGAGATGGAAAGTTGCCAGTGTAGGCTCAGAGCAAGCCAGAAAACACGTTTCAGTGCATATAGGTACCTCCTGCTTTAGCGTGCCTTGTCATTTATCACATCATCAGGCAAAACCCAGCAAGCTGTCCTAAGACCATTTGCCAGATAGCAGCATGGATGGAGATGGGTGAGAACAATATGACAGTATTTTCATAGCTCCTTTGAAGACAACTCTTCCAGAGTAGTGTAAATAGCGTCAGGAATTATTTCTGATGAGACTTTTGTGAAGGCAAATCCATTAATATCTTGAATTAAGAGCCTGCCATTCAGATGTAAATATAAAACACTGCTTGCTTTCTAAGACTTTTTAAAAATAATTTGAATTACTAGACTACCACTTAGCTTTTGGACTTTGTAGTACTTTTATAGAGCCAGCTCGTGAAGTTCTGAAATGCTGTCTCATATGCCTCACTAGCAGTGCATGGTGGTTGCTGGGACCCTAAGAAGTTAATGAAATGCAGTCTGAAGGCTAAACATAGAATCATAGAATCATAGAATCATTTAGGTTGGAAAAGATGTTTAAGATCATTGAGTCCAACCATCAACCATGCCCACTAAACCATGGCCTGAAGTGCCTTGTCTACATGCTTTTTGAATACCTCCAGGGATGGTGACTCAACCACTTCCCTGGGCAGCCTGTTCCAATGCCTGACAACCCTTTCAGTAAAGAAATTTTTCCTAATATCCAATCTAAACCTCCCCTTCTGCAACTCGAGGCCATTTCCTCTCATCCTATCACTAGTTACTTGACAGAAGAGACCAGCACCCACCTCACTACAACCTCCTTTCAGGTAGTTGTAGAGAGCGATAAGGTCTCCCCTCAGGGAGACATGGGGGCAGGGGAAATGTGGAGGTTGCAAAGATGTGTCAAGACTAGACAAAATGATATTTTTTTAAACTGTACTTACCAGCACTTTTCCCTATTATGATTTTCAACAGGAATTCGTACCTAATATAGATCAAGTCATGTGTAAAGATAGATTTAGTGGTTGTAGTCAAGCTGGGGGGGTGGAGGGGATAGGAAGGTACAGGGTAGGCTGGAGGGGAGAGGATAAAGATTAATAGCAAGATCCTTACCTGTCTTTCATCATCTGCTTACTAGATTTTCACATAAATGCTGTGTTGCTTCTATCTATTAACCACTCACAGATGTGTTGTATTATCTACTTTCAAGAGTTTTATTTTTAAAAACATCTTTCTTGTTCTGCTCCCCAAAGTCCTGTTAATTGGTAGGCCACTGAAGCTTTGAGACCATTGCCTGTCATGTGCATCAGTATTGTCTCATTGGGTTTTTGTACTGCTCCCTCTGCGTTGTCTGTATGTGTCTGTTGTTTCCTGTCTTATACTAGCTATATGTATGCTTTGTCAGTGAGCGACCAGTCTTTCATTCTGGTGCCAACTGTGTTTCCACTTCTAATAGCCCTAAAAATCCGCTGGAATGACTCAACCCAGGGACAAGAGGATACCAAGATGTGGAAGAGGGCAAGGCTAAGTGGCCTGAGGGTTTTCTGTAATTAATTCTGTCTTTTCAAGATTTTATTTAGTCTCTGATAAATTAAATTTAAATTTTGCTTACTGATAGCATTTTATTGACTTTTTTGAATGTACTTATTGTGCATGTGGGGTTTTTTGCATACTGTGCTTGGAGTTTTAAATGCATTTAAAATGAGCAAATGAAAACTAAATTAAATGCTAGCAATAAACACAACACCTTGCTAGAGTTCAGGTAGGCAGCCCTGGTCAACCTAGTTACTGCTTCAGAAAATGTGTGCCAGTGACTGGAAACTCTTACGTCATGCAACACTCAACGGTGACATCTTCTCTGAGTAGCAGCCTGAGGCATTTGCTCAGTGTTGACGTGGAAGAAAGGACATTATCAGGTGACCCGCAGACACTGTTTCTCAGGATTTCTCTAATAATTGTTTTTCCACGTTCTGAACAGTCCTTGCAGTCTAGGAGAGTCTCTCCAGTTCAAGCCTCTTGGTCTTCCTTGTGTAATTTCCAAACCAGTTTGGGATATCTTTGTCTGAATGCTGCCCATGGACAAGAGTGTTGCTTCCTTTCTTTTCTCCAAACCCCTGTCCGTTTGGTTGCCAACATCACTGCTGCTCTAGCATCTGCTGTTGGAAGCACGTGTCGGGGTGCTGTGAGGGCCGGCTGCTCCCTAAGGGATGGAGGGTCCCCATGGTGTCCCATCAGGACCTCCCAGCCAGGGCCCATCCCACCACCACAGGCAGGAGCAGAACAGCTGGGGGGCACCAGGGGCAGCCCCAGCCCTGGGCATCGGGCACCTCCCTGGGGACCAGCCAAGGCCACACTGCACTCTCTCTCCATCTTGCCTCTATATCCTGGGGACATCTTGTACCCTTCCACCATTTCTGGACTGTAACTTCCTTTCTGAACATGATGTAACGACCGTTGTCCGAATCTTGTATCCTCCTCATGATGGCACCTCTGTATCGCAGGCCTTCCTGACATCACTGGTGTTTGTGCTCCACAGAAATCATAGCTAATCGTTTCTCTTTCTTGCCCATTTCTCTGAATAAGCAACCTGCTCTGCCACCTCTACGGGCATCTCTATGCTTGGCTTTTTCCCATTAAGGCCATGTAGTTGTAATAATCCTTGCCTATCAATTCTTTATTCTTACCAACCCTCTCCTCTTTCCATAGCTTTGACTCTTTCTCCTACAGCCATTGTTCATTTTCTTCACATTGCCCTTTATGGATGAAATGCCCTTCCTGAAATCATGCCCTGGTCACCCACCAGTTCCTCCTGCACAATAATCTTCTGAGTTATAAGCAGACCTACAGCTGGCTGGGAGGTTTATAGAAGTATGAAAGTAAATAAATAAATAGATGATTTAGTCAAATGTAAAAGTTTATTGTTTATCACGTGATTTATATGGCTGAATCCATGCAAGACACCTGTCCTTCTAATCTGTGACTAGATATTATTTAGATGCTTGGAAATCACAAAACATGAGATAGGAGCTTGTTTCTGCAAAGCTTACCTCATTTTTCTATATGATTAGTCCTACAGTTCAGCGCAATGGATTACTCTAAAGGGCTTGTCTTAATTTATTTGTATTTGGTCTAGTGTCTTTTTTATGTTATCAGAAAGAAAATACCAAGTGACTAACAGAGATACTTTTCTTCTTTATTCCATGTAGCAGTAACATATTATTCAGTGCTCTGAACATTCCCCACCATGAAATGAAATATTTTTTTTAGATGAAGCACAGCAGATTTCCCTTTATAAATCCAATTTTAATTTGATTATAATTTTTGGTGCAGTCTTGTAGACAATGCAACTGACAAATTTTTTAAAATCTTGACATCTGTATGAGTAGAAGTGGAAGCAGAATGTGTATCAGTAAACTAAATTAAACGCTTACCAGGAGAAGTTACAAACAGACTTCAAAACTTCCTTCAAAGAAGCTCGTAATTTCTTTCGTGAAAGTCCGATGCTATATAGCAGTCTTGCCAAACACGTATTACATGAATTTACTGTGTCCCTAAAACTCCACTGAAATCCCCTCAATACATTCCCTTTTTATATCTGCATGGAATATATCAAGTTGAAGGTGTACATAGGAAGTAAATCTTAGCCTCTAGTTTTTCATTATAATAAAGTGTCCACTATTCCCATTTACCTTTGAACCTGCAACATGAATTGGCTACTTACATATTGGAAACAGCTGAAAGAAGTTGAGAGAAAAGGATTGAAAACAAGCAAAGATCACATCTAAATCAAAACCCAACATATTTTAAGTTTTCTTTTTCTAGTCCATTAACAACTTCATAACCACTTTACTAATTGTGTAGTTGCAAAACATATATGTCACCTTATATTAATCTTATATATTCCCCTGAGGGTTTCAACATCTGTACAAAAGATGCTATCTTCCGTGTGTTAGCATTATGTTGTATATCAGTGTCACTGAAAACTTGTCACAAAAACTCTATATTTTGTTCCAAATAATTTATTAAAATGATATTGTGCCATCAAATGACCCCTATAAATGTCATACAGAAAAATGGCCCAATAAATAATACTTTATGAAAACATCTCTTGAGAGGAGAAATAATCTAACCTAGATAATACATCTTGAACTGATGAATGTAAGAATTTATGTGGAAAATATTCCAATATGTTATTATGAGGGCTAAGACAGTAAGTGGAGAAAAATGGAATTGCATTTCGTCTTTCCATACTTTTTAATGTCTTAAGCTACATTGCTGCATATAGAAAAAGGCTGTACATCTCAAAACAAGTAATATTTGTGTGAGGAAATTAGAGATATTTAAAATTACAGGAATTACTTTAATAGTTATTAAAGGGTCAGTTGTGCAAGGTGCAGAGTGCTCTTAAATTACTATGTGTTCAACAGGAATTGATTGTTTTCAACACTTCTTCAGAACCATCAGAACTGTATAATTAAACCCTAGCAATATAGAGCTATATACCCGTTTAAGGGAAGAGTTCATTCTCATGAGCCAAACATATCCTTGAAGACATGTTAGAGAGTTTGAAGGTATTGCATATTGCAATATTCAGTCTTCATTCTTATTGATGCTAGTAATCAGTTTAGAAATATTTAATAAACTTGGTAGTAAGTGCCATATTATCTGGGGGCAGTGATCCACCCTACGTTTGTTGCTGCTGACTTACAGCTAGGAAAGCAGAGATAATGTCAGTGTGAAGGTTTCCTACGCGATCCCGCCTTATAAGTATCATGGTGGTAATTGATAATGTCTTTAAAACCAGTAGCGTGACTGAGAGAGTCACCACTGGCAGAAAGAGGTGGGAGGAAAGGTCAGTTTCTGGACAGAGGACATGCCCCTTGCAGCAACACTGCAGGGACACTAAGTTCCAAGAGGTCATTTGGAAAAGAGGAGTTTCTTTATTGTTTCTTGTCTTTATCTAGTCAAGTCAAGTCGAGTCATGATCTCCAGACAGGGGTCAGTGTGCTTACTTTAGATATTCTAGCCTCAGCAGATATTCCATCTTCTGAATCTCTGAAGATAATGTTCAACTAGCTTAGTTTTAGTTCAGGAAATAAAGTGGAATGGTTTCTCCAGCTAGAGAAAAGCTGCAATGGCAAACTACAAATTTATGACCCTCCATCACTCCTTTTGCCAAATGATACATACAGCAGCATCTGAAAAACATGTTGGGGAAGACTTTTGAGCTGTATATTCATGTGCCCTGAAATGCCTGTAGTGGAGACTGGGAAATGTAACAGAAAGTTTCCAAGGATGAAGAGGACAGTGAGAAACCTGATCTCCTTCCCACTGAGGCGCTCTGCCAGGAAAGACCTACTGTAGGCAAAATTCAGGCAAAAAGCCTCTTCTCAGAAAACAACAGGTTTGGTTGGGGAGGAAACATAAAGACAACTGGTCAAGTCCTTAATTCCTTATTACGTTTTGCTTGACTTTGACATTAGTGGAGTAATACAAGACAGGCCTTCAAAATCTGGCCCAGTGTTTTGAAAACTGCATTGCCTGAAGTTAAATGTATTTTTAGGAATCAAAGCAAAAATGCCACTGAAAAGGTTGAAGCCTGGGAGGGGTGAGCTCACACCTTCACCACTCCAGTAATTTGGCTGGAGAGTGTTTCGTGCTAGGTAAATTGGGGACCAGCTAGCCATGTTGCAGCCAGATTCGCAGTGGTAGCAGGCTGCTGGAGGGAAAGAACACTGGAAAGTGAACTCAGATCTACACAGAGATAATGGGATACATGTGAACAATTTGGGGGATTTTATCAGTGTACTTTCATGTCAAACTTTTAATTAAATCTGCCAATTTTATTTTTCCTGTATGTGCTTTTGCTGTTTACCTTGGTGACTTTCCTTCCCTGTTTCAGTGTCTGTAGTTTGTTAATCTGTTTTCTTCCAAAATCTTTGAGAAATATTTTCCACTTCGTTTTCTCTAGCGGCCTTTCTAGAGATAACCCACCTCACCTCTTTTTAAATGCTTTTCTTTTTTGCATCTTCCTCATCTGTAGATTTTCTTGTTTTCTCTGTATAGGTTTTCCCCCTTTTCCCATCTTTGCTACAACATTCTCCCTTTTCCCTGTATCCTTGCTTCATCCCTAAGAGCTTTTTCTCACATCTGCCCTCTGCCATTCCAGAACTGGATCTCCATCTCTTCTCTCTACTAACAGACTGACTTTGGTGGGAAAGCACTGCTCTTTTTTTTTTTTCTAGTAAGACATTGTTCTTGTCTCCTGTTGGGTGAAAGAAGGACCAGGCAAACCTCTTTTCTATTCTCCTCCATGAGGGCCTTTTGCCCTATGTGGTCTGGGTGTGGTGAGCTCAGATAGCCCGCTGATGCTTTCATTGCATGGGCCACAGGGAGGGGATGTACCTTTCATTCCCTCCCCTACACAGAGCCCTACCACAGCGTCAAGATGATGAGAATCACTGCAGCAGAGGGATGAAGCCTTAGGGCGGGAGGGGGGAATAAATAATGAATTGTTGTCAACCCTCCCTACTGCATTAGGCTGCCAGATGATTGCTTATTCCTTGCTCCCACCCACACGCTTCATGCCACCACCAGCATTCTCGGTCCTTTGTGGCCGATGTTGTGGGCTAGTCAGCTGATGAGTCAGCTCTGCTAACCAGTGCTTTTCCAGCTCCCCATGGCAGGGATAGCTTTGGCGTAAGAGTTTCAGCCAGAATTATCTGCACGGAAGAGGGGGGGGGCCCTTGGGCACGTTAATTGATTTATTTAGAAGTCTACCATCCTGCGTATAAAGAGCAGGTTTCCAGGGGTGTGCAATTCAGCGCATCTTGTTCTCTTTGCATAAGCTTCGATGCGGGGAGTTTTGAAACTACACCCTGTATACCATCTGTTAGTATGGCAGCATGGAGTTAATGGGAAATTCAAACTTTGAATAGGTCAGGAAATTCAAAGTTTTGTTCTCACAGCAATTAACTACATGTTGGTCTCAGATGGTATTTTAGCTCATTGGGTTAACGTACAAAACGAATCTTGCGCCACAGCTGAGTTCCCGCACCGCAGCTGAACTTGGCACAGGGACCGAGTGGGAGGAGAGACGATCAGAACTTCAAAATACCTTTGTGCCTTCTCGATGCTGGGCAGGCCTGGGCCTCTTTAGTGCTTCCCAGGGGTCAGAACACCCTCCGGGACTGGCGCATCCAGCGTCTCACAGCTCATGTCAACTGGGGAACATCTGGGCAGTGGAAAATACATCAGGCATAAGAATGTTCCAGCTGCCCCGTTCCCAGCCTGCCCCGTCCTGCCTTGACTCCATCGACTCCCTGCTGCGTTGCCTTGGCTGGGGTACTACGGTTAGGCACTCCAGCTCCTTTTCTTGTCCTGCCCGTCAGGCAAAGGCTATGCCGTGCTAGGACAGGTTGTATGGACCACCACGTGCAGAAGGCTCAGTCACAACAACTCGCTTTAAACTAATTTCTGCAGCTGCACTACTTGCTGTCCTCTTTAATCTGCCTTCTACTTGGACGGTGGCAGGCATGCTACAGCAGTCCTGGCCAAGTTAGAACTTCATTTACGTTGCAATAACAGAACAATTTTTTCCTCCACTTCCAGACAATAACTGGCTGGAACGCACTGGGCCATGGTAGAAAGGTAGCTTAGCATCAAGTATGTACAGTATGTTGGGGCAGCAGGAATAGGGTGAGGCTAGCAGCTATTTTTTGTGCATGCTTGCTATAATTTTTGTAACTGAGTTACTCAGAAATCCTTAAAGCTTGATTGTAATTACTGTAATTTCTCACAGTACTTAAACTTATTTCTAATGAAAGAATACCTCTTAGTAGCTATTTAAAGTCAATTTATTTATTAAATAACGATTTATATTACACTAATCTGAAGTCGTTTGATTTTGGATTATTAGTTGGAGTGTAAGTGAGCTGGATTACATTTCTCTGGGTAATTTTCAAATTAAATAAACTTCACAAAAGGACTAAAAAAAATAACGTGAAGGCAGATTTGCAGCTAATCCAAATTACTGTCTGCATGTTCTCTTATATATAAGTGGTGTACAGATCTTTGACTGTCAGGTGCAAGTTTTTAGAGCTGTGGAGGGAATGAGGAAAGCTTGCAGTAATTGTTTGGAAATTGGCATGTCAGAGGTCATTGTTTCTCCTGATTTCACTATACTAAATTATTGGCCAATTCTTTCTCTAGAATTGCAGTTCCAGTGCCACTTAGGCACATGTATTAGATGCCTTCTTGCATCTCCTTAGAACAATTGACCACACTGTCTTTGAGTAGAAGAGGTCATATTCTTGAAAAAAGATTGCAAATATTTTATTTTCATATACTAAGGAATATAAAAAGAACTCTCAGTAAGGGAAGACTTTTTAGGTACCAGCTCTGTGGCCAGACTGCCGTGCAGAACAGAGCTGAGCAGCAAGTATTCTAGCAGCTGTTTACTCTGAAATACCCATATGTAAACTCATTCCTGCTGTTACCAATGATTTTTTTCATCAACTGCCTCCAGAAAACAGTATAATTTGTTTGTAAAGGTAAAGTAGCACAACAGTGTTCTCATGTGTCTCTTTCCATAACTAGAAAGGAAAAATTGCCGTGTTAATTAAATACTGGCATTAGTATCCAACGCTCTTTCACTTTAGATTAACTTATTGTGGTTTAGCCAAACTTCATAAAGAGAGACAAAGTCACATCTCTTTGTTTAGGCAGGAGTTGACCTTGTATATTTTTCATTTCCATGGGAAGTTGTAAGCGGGCACAATGGGCACGAATCGGTAACATAAGACTCAGGGCAAAGTCTTCAGAAGTTTCAGAAATCTTTGAAACAATGGCCTATCTTCAGAAATGCCCGCAGCCTTGTCTGCATCAGTACTGTGACCCTCGAGGTCACTCTGGAGGCTGTCAACACCCTCCCTTTATAGATCAGCATCTCTTCTCTCATCACCTCCACCGGCACTTTGTCCGAGCTGAGAAACTGGGGTGACGCTCGGCGTCTGAGGTTGAGCCCGCCTCGCTGCCCTGACTTCCCAACCACCGCGTGAGCGCACCAGGCTCGGACAGTGAGGCCCACCGGCAGGAACCTCACAATCCCACATCCAGTTTCCAGCCTCGTTCCCCTCCATAAATACAGGCGAGACCTGGAGCAGAGACGAGGCTGGTTTTGGGCTGCCATTAGTTTCGTATCAAAGCTAGACCGGGAGGTCATCTTTTGTGTAAACAGCAAACTGCCGTGCGGATGGGAGGGGAGCTCTCCCACTGCTCTAGCTGGGTGAAGACACACGTCAAGGCCAAGCCTGAATATCACTGTGGATGAAGCCAAGGGCACTTCACAACCCACGGCTGCATCTCTAGAGTCCCTGAACCTGTCTGTAGCCTGTGTGGGCGCACCTGAACGAGCTTTCACCTGGCTAGCGTGGCTAATAATAGCAATGAACTTGCGGGACGGTGTGCAAATGAGTCATCTCGGCCTACACTGCGAGTCCTCAACAGGCTTAATGCTGTGCCCTCATTGCTATTGTTACTTATTTAAGCTGGATTATAAAGCTGGTTTGGGCAAGCCCGTTTGTGCTGCCTTTAAATGAAAAGTGTCTGCATACTAATCCTCATAAAACGGCAATGAGCAATACATCCAACTTAATTTTTTAAATTGTAGGCTCCGAAGTAATTTAACAGCTTTTGAAAACTTTATTTCAGGTAATTAGTGCAAATAATTCATGACGGGACAACAACGGTTGCTTTCATAGCGCTAACTGCTTGTGAAAATAGGCCAACCCCCCCCTTCATTGGGTAGAGTTGACTTGCTGTAAAAGGAAAAATATTTTTGACTTTTTTCTTTAAATTCCCACCTGCCCCCCATCACCCAAAGGCCATTCCAGTTACCACCTACAAGGCACATCCATACAACAGATTAGTATGTTGGTCATTTGTGGGACACGGTCAGCTAAAATAGAATATAGGCTTTTCTGTCTGAGAAACAAGCTTTAACTAGTATCGTTGTATTTTCATGGCATTTCTTCAGAATAAATTTTTGATGGCAAGCCTGTTTCCTGATCTACCATTTCTGGATCGTTGGTGTTTCTAACACTGCAGCAGGGTAGTGTTTAATTCAGGGCAATCGTATCTGTTGTATATCGCATCTAATGTTTTTTTGACTGTTTACCATGGCTTTTAAATATCTTAATTAGCATAATTCACAGTAGCACATGGTTGGCAGACTCGGACCTTTGAGATAATAAAAAGGAACAGGCTGAATACATATTTGAAAAAGGTGCCAGTATAGTTTAAAAGAATTGTAAAGCTATTTATCTTAAACTTTTATTTAATTCTACTCAGGCAACATGACTCCATCCAGATAAAACTCCAAGCTACACATTTCTTCCCTGCTCGAACTGAAATGAAGTAGTCCTGTGACATATTTGGGGGAAGCCCGTACGATAATATGCATGTGCCATGCATATCTGCGTGGGTTGAAAGGATGGGCTGCCTCTTTAAAAGGTTTCCGTGAACCTGTGTTGTTATAGTAAGCTCTGGTAGGCGAGGGGTTGCGTGACTGCAGCAGACTCATTTGTGACCTCAGAAAAGTGGTTATGAAAGTGATCTCTTGATCAGAGGAATAGAGCTCTGCTGCCTGCCAGACCAGCAAGGCAGAAATGAGCCTCCTCCCTGCAAATCTGCCCCGGCAGGAGAAAAAATGTTCCTCTTTTGGATGCAGTGTTCATAGACTAAGACTTTAATGATTCCTCTGAAAAACACTCGGATTAAAACAAAGTAGCATCTAGAGTATACATTTTCTCCAGTTAACTTTCACAATTTTTAAGAATATGTGCAAAAGCATCTTTGCTTTTGCTTTTTGCAATTTGCAATGTTCATTTTCTGCCTTAAACCTATTCATATTTTCCTTAGCATAGTGCTAATAAGTTTTGTTTCAGTGGTTATTGGACTGACTCCGGCAGCAAGTCACAGTGTATATCCAATGAAGATCATATTATAACTGATGCAAAACCAATATAAACTGATGTTTGTGTCACACGATAAGTGTAAAACAGATCTGATGAGTCAGTAGGTAAGAAATTATCAGTTTTCATCCAGAAGATCTTAACAGAATAAGAAGCACCAGAAGTAATTTATGTATCATAATTCTCTGTCTATATACTATTCACCTAGTATTGATCGCTTGATGAAAGCTGTAATTAACTGTAATTGCCTTGAAAGTTGAGGCTGCATTCCCATATGTTTCATGAGTGGGAGACAAGATTCTTGTCCTTATCCCATAAAGAGTACTTGTTATTTCTTTGGTAGCATGCTGTGAGTCAAGGTAGCAGGCACCTTCACAGGAGTCAGACTTGCCTGTTCAAGTCAATGACACATACACAGAAGAGTTGAAACTGGAGAAAAGGTTATATTTTATTAGCTAGAACTTTGTTTCTGAAATACAGAACACTGTTCGGTTGTTCCTTGTCTTCACATGGGACAAGTCTGATAAGAACTCTGTGGCCGCCTTTTAGTCTTATCACTATATCTAAGTAGTCTCTGCTTTTAAAAATTGAAAAGCAAATCAAAGCAGGGCCACAATTTACATTCTTAGAAGTTTCAAATATTACCCTTCCTGCCTTTTTTAAAGATAGCATTTTTCATTATGCTTAGAAATTTTGAAGGTCCTAATTCTGGTCGTTGACCTAGGGTTTGTGGCATTTTTTAAAAATTCAGTTTCTCTAGTGCTAAGGGGGAGAGAACATGTAAGCCCACTGCTGGCCTGCTTAGGGTCTCTAGGATCTGCCTGGGATCTTTTTCTGAGCATGGAACCTGGCTGTGAAAGAAGGCGAAGCAAAAGGAATGTGAGGAAGTGAAAAATGAAGGTTCTTGTAGTAATTGAACACATCATGTGCATGCATTTTCTAATTCTGCAGAAGGTTCCTGTTCTGCAAAGCAATTTATTTTTGGACAAACCATAACGTCTTCTCTGCAGGCCCTCTGACTTACAAGGGATTCCAGTTGGGAGCAAGGTCCATCTGTTTGGATAGCTTTTCAGACTAGTCTTTAAATGCATCGTTAAAAAATTAATGTGTATGAAAACACATTAAACATATCCAGGGATAGTAACATTATCAATTTAGGTTTCTGGCAGTTCAATTTTTGACTTCTTTTGTTGGCTTGTACTTTATTCTGAGTTTTTAGGTAAGATTTTCATGTTACTGGTTTTCTTCAGCATTCTAAAATGTTCTGGAATACAGTTCAGTGTTTTAAAATTATCCTGAAAATTGGTTCTGAATCCTTTTTTTTAAAACTTTTAGATACTGTTCCCGATGTTTCCTTTGCCTGTGTCTTCTCTCAGCATGTTCTTTTACTTCCTGAAGTAGAAAAGCCAAAGGTCTCAAGGCAGCTCTTCATACAGTCAACCTCATCATGGCAGTCTCCACAGACAGCAGAGAAGACCAAAGCAAAGCAGCTCTGCCTTAGAAAGAGAGTGCCATGTTCAGTGGTGTGTGTGTTTTTATCGGTGGTTGTGCAGCAGTGTGCTGTGGTATCCATCTGACTCAAAGGTGAAGACTCTTACGTTCACCCTGCCAAGTGTGTTTGCTTATTTAAAGTACATTGGAAAGCAAATGTGGCTGTGTCTTTGCCTTTAATATCAGATACAGTATGGCTGCTACATAAAGCAGATATTAAGGAATTGCTCTTATGATATTTCTAACTCTGAAACTGATGAAGCCAGATTTGGTTTTCTGGGTAACATATGCACATCCTGTGCACTAAGGTCTCAGCGTGAATATTTTAGATGCAATGTTTATTTCATCTTAAAGGTTTCCTTTATCCTCTCCAGATCGTGTGCTTTGGCTATTTTTAAACAGTCTCTTGGGTGATATACTGGCCTACTGACACATGCTCTTTCAACTCTCTTCTAAGAGATACTAACTTAAATTCCCTCTTGGAGATAGCAGGTATGAATTTAGCCTGTGTCTTTCCATGCAGAGTGGTGCAAATGAAATTATAAAGGGACAAGAATGTTATAAAAGCTGTAGAAATTGAGGAGTGGAAGCTCAGGAGACAGTCTGTTTGAAACACAGGCCTGGAAAAGAGGTTATCAAATCCAAAAAGGCAAGCAAATACCATGCAAATCTCACATAAGTCAGTGATTGTCAGGTTGATTTAATTAGGAAGGGGGAGAGATGTTTTCTTGTACACCTTCATAGTTGCATTTCTTTTCACGCTTGGTCTTTGATTTGATTTTATTCTTCAGGGATTGATTTACTAACTGTTCTAAGCTGTAGATCTAAATTGAAGAGGATAAAATGGTGCACATCTTCTGCAGCCAATAAAGACTAAAAATATTCTGATATTCTCAAGATAAGTCTGTTATCAAGACCTCACTGCATTTCTTCTGTAAGATGCAATTCTTACAGTCTCCTTCTTTAAAGCGGGGAAGATTCCAGTAGACTGTAGTTGCTTACTTAAGAACACACATAGCTTTTCTCTTAGCTGTCTTTTGAGTAAAAACGGATTTTGGTGTCATTACTTACTTTTCTGAAAAATATTTTAGAATCAAATTTATTTCAATAGGCTGTTTATCATAAAAGAAACTTTTTTTTTTTGGATGCAATGATTAGTCACAAGCTGGTCTTTCATCATATGCTTAAATTTAGTCACACACAGGCTTTCTCATAAGGTTCTGATTTTTCTTATTGTCGCTTCTGTGATATACTTTGTTTCGCGTCACAGATGCTGCTTTTGTTCATCTGTTGTTTATTTTCTGTCTGCAACAAATTTTGTGGACAAGGTCGTGGCATTGCAGTGAGAATGTAACAACATAAGAAATACACTACTGTGTCACACCAGTGGTCCATCTAGTCTGGTATTCTCATCTCCAAAATCGCTTTCTTTTATCTGCTTTAAAGCATTCTTGTACTGGTGTCATTGAGCACTTCACTGTCCTCATATTGTGGGGTTGGGTGACCAGCAGTTCTGCATTCAGTTTATCCATTACCTTTACAATTTTGTAAGCCTCTATTACATCTCCTCTCATCCTTTTCTCCTCAGTAAACCGCCACAGCTATTTTAGCCTCTCCTCAAAGGGCAGCTGCCTCTGCTGTGGACTCCAACGTCCATTGTTGTATTATTTTCATTGGGAGAATCAAACCAGTGAAAAAAATGGCCTTGGGACAAGGAAATAATATGAGCCATATCAAAAGACGACTACATTCTTGGACCATAGAGAGACAAAGTGCTGGGAATTCAGAGGATATAGAGAACCTAAATTTTATTTTTCCCTGTACAGATTCTTTAAAATACCTGGACAAGGGAAAAGATGAACAGCTATTCAGACAACAAGCTATAATGAAGGACACTTGGAAGAACTGGAAAGTCTGCAAGTTGTTTTGATAGGCCATCTGCTCCATAGATCCTAGAATCAGTGTGTCCTGCCATGCTATTCCTCTGAATATGTATGTATATTATGATCGGTGGGATTTGCTGAGATCCCACTCAAGCAATCAGGATGTGGCAGGTCAGAACACGCTGCAGTACACTTAAGGCTCATGTGGATTAGTTTGGTGAAGTTTGAATCCCTCTACATTGGCTTAATATGCAGTGTTGCAGAGTGTAGTACAGTGGAAAAATGGAAACTAGAGTAAAACAAACATAAAAATACATTGATTGTATATTCTGAGGTCCTTAACTCTGGAACTAAGCAATGTTAAGCAAGCTTTCTAAATACAGAATAGTTCTTTTAAATTTTTTTTTTTTTCTACACTAAACTTATGCTGTAGATCTTGATTCTGATTAACGGACATGTAATTTACAAGCTCATGACTTAAGGGGCAAGAAATTTGTTGGAAGAATCGTAATTTTCATGAGAGATCTGGCTACTGATTTGAAAGTAGACTAAGTGGTTTGCAGATTTCTTACTCAAGGCTGCTGATAACCCAGGCTTGTGATCCATTTTGTAGTTTGACAGCATAACCCATTTGTATTTACCTTTTATGGATTTATTCAAAAGGGCGTGCAAGCAAATACATACTCAGGCAAGCTAATGTATTACACCTTAATTAAACTAAGAATGGAATAATACGGGGATAAAATTAGGGCCCCAGCACTGCACCTGTAAATCAGTAGGTTTCCATCATCAAATCACCATATTTAAAGTAATAGGTAATCAAATGGAATTATGAAGATGAAACGGAAGACAATTACTTGGAATAAGTTTTATATCTTGGGATGATTTAGGAGGACTGTATGTCTTTGGCAGTCTTATAGCCAATATAGTCTACCAGACTAACTGATAACTCAAATATTTACTCACAGTGATGCAAACAGATCCCTAAATTATCTTCTTTGCCCATGCGCAATGTGGGGCTGTGTGTTGGGGACATCATCTGTGGAGTCATATGAAGAGAGAAAGGTTGCAACACCAAGCTGCAGAGAGGAAATGTGCTTTCTAGACAAGTTCTTTTGAGTCTGTTGCTTGTATAGTTAGCACACAATTCATCTTCACATGGAGGCACAGCTTTCCTTTGGATCTGTGATCCCTCAGAAGTTATGGGATAAGGGAGATGTTACAGTCCCAGACTACATAAAAACAAGACATACAAGTATGGTTTCTTGTGAGTCAGTTGCTCTTACCTTAAAAAGTCAATCCTGTTTGTAACTAAACAATGAAAGTTTTCCTGGAGGGAATGTGAAATGTCCATTGCTGGAGTTACTCGACAAAAACCCTGAGCAACCTGCCTAACTGAAGTTAGCTCTGTTTTGATCGGGGCAGGGTAGACCAGTTGACCTTCAAAGGTCCCTTCCAACCTACAACTTCCTAAGTTTCTGTGATTCCCTATCCCAACTCAGTGAATAGGCCTGGGTTCCCCGCAGGTAAAATACTTTCCTAAAGCTTCACAGAACTCCTTGTACCACAGCACAACTGAACATGAGCAGGTAATTGTTTTCAGCTTCTCAGCTTGCCTCATCTAAATTGTATTGCCTAAAGGCACACAGACCTCTTTCTCACACGCAAGAAAAAAATACCCTGATTTTGCTGCCACCCCAAGATATTCTCAGTTTGCGTTTCTTCTCTCTCATCCGCACCCTGACTCCAATGCTGCCTTTTTTGCTGCACCCCCCCGTGCTGCCTGCCCTGGCATCAAGCCAGCTCCGTCCCAAAGACGCAGTCTGTCCATCGTGACCTCCTACCCTGAACTGATTCCCTTCCTGACGCAACCTTGCTCAACAGTTAGGTCAAGAGGGAGAAGACAGGACTGATGGATTTTAGAGGGCAGCGTGAGGAAGAGGGGGGATTTATTCTGGGAACTGGAGGACAGTGTATCAGGACTTGCGCAAGGCAAAAGGCTCACCCTTCTGCCTTTCTCACTTGCTGGAAACCCTCTCTGAGACCTCATCCTTAATATCATGTCTGATCACCACTAAATCTTCTAATGAGCCAGATCTCTCAGGGCTGATGTAGAAAAGCTATAGGAATGAGAGCTTTCTCCCTCTTTTCTGTTTTTCTGTAGAAATAATTTCCATGTGCACTCTTACACAGATAGACAGCAGTGGCAGCCGGATCACTGTTTTAGAAAGTTTATCTCATCTGCAATAATTTCTAAAAACTCAAAAGTGTCCAGTGGAATATAGCAAAACCAACCGTTTTGATGATCTCTCCAGCAGCATTTTTTACTGTTTGCAGAAGGATTTGACTTCGGGAAACACTCCTCACCTCTCGCACTGTGGGTTTTCTCCCCTCTCCCTGCTGCACGAGAGTTATTTTCTGATCCTCTCCTTTAAGCCCCTTTGCTTTTTTTAGGCAACTTCCAGATATCTGATACAGTATATAATGAGGAATTAGGTTCCATTACACGAAGGCTTAACCTTCTCGAAAAGCATTCAGCGCTTGCCAGGAGTCATCAATATTTAACAGCTGTTGTTATTATGAAATACTTCATAGGGTAATGCGGCTCGTCTGCTCGCACGCAAGGGTTTGAACGGGCGCCAGGCCCCTGTCAGAGCCGCCGGGAGATTGACAGGCGGCGAGGTTTGCGTGACAGCAGGGCTGGGGTTAGTCAGCAGTCTGCCTCCTCCGCAGCAGGGACTTCTCCTCCCCCTCACTCCCCCTTCAAAAGGGCTCCTCTGGACCGGGGAAGGGGGGCACAGGATGGGGTCTCAGGGGAGAGAGGTGGTCCCACCAGCTCCGGGCAAGGGCGGCGGGGCGAGGAGGGCTGCCGGGCGGTGGCATCTCTTTGATGCCCCTCTTGAGCGCTGGGGGGAAAATGGATGAGGCTCACTGGGAAAAGGGGAGAAGTGGTTCTGAAAGGCAGAGGGGACGGGATCTGGAAAGCAAACAGTTCGGTTTGTACCTTAAATAAATGTCATACTGTACTCGAGAAACTTCAAAGGGCAGTCAGATTTCAAAGCATCTCTTAAGAAGAAGCAGACTGAGAAAACCGCTAAGTTGGGAAGAAAAACTTTGCATTATTGCTAGCATAATTTCATCTGGCGTTCTGGTAGCCTCCGCAACGGGACTGAGCACCACACATCTTTTATTCAGAGGCTGCATTTTGGTGCCGATTTCTTTCCCGAAGCGTTTGTGCAACCTGTATGTTGTGGCATGTCAGAGTGCAAACGTCCCTTTGATACTGTTTGGCAATGTATAATAGCTGTTCTTTATGTTGTATATTGTTTAATTTTAGTGTACATCTAATGACCCCTGTCCTTAGTGTCACTCGGTGTTCTCTGTAATGCAGCAAGAGGAAACAGACCATTTCAGTTCATGGCTGTATGTTCGTTAAGCAGAATTGCTCATACCAAGTGTTTCCTAGTTGTTTTGTTTTGTTTTGTTTTCTTAGCATTCAGGGTAACATGCATAGCTGATTCTTCCTGCAGCTAGAAGATCCAGGAAGAAAGACCCTGTTTTCACTTCCTTTCAAGTAACAGTTACCAAAAGTAAGACTTGTATGCATAAAGCAGTCTCTCTGAACCTGCAAGCTAGTTTTGGGTATTTTCATCTGCCCATTTTAAGAAACAATTTATCCCCTGGCTCTCACTGGAGAGAAATGGTCTCACAGGTACTCCCTGTAAAAAGGGTTGAAACTGATACGCCTGCATCATACTGAATCTGAAGAAGACAGTACTGTCCCCTTCTTACGCCTCAAATGAATCAGATAAGAAACAGCATCCCTTCACTGCTCATTTCTCGCCTGTGCTGTTGCTTGATGCAGGTAGCCTCAGCAGTGCAAGGCCCATGGGGCGGCTGGGGTACAGTTTGACCGCACTTCAGTTTGTTACAGAGCTTAGCTTGGCAGGTAATTTTGCTAATTATTTTCTGAAGAAAGAAGGTTGTGCTTGTGCGGGAAGAGGTACAGAAACACTGTGGAGAATGTAATCCCATCGGTTTAAAAAGTATGGTTTTATGAGAGTCCTGAAATTTCCATCCCTCTGAACTAAAGAGTATTCTGAAATGAATAAATGTTCTGTTATTTCTGGGGGAAAGGGAACGGCTGGTTTCAAAATGCTTCTATAGACTTTAAAGTGTCAGGCAGCTTTTCTCTTCTTTACAATATTCCAGATTTGGTTTTCAAGCCAAGGGGTTTGCAAATGCAGATAGCGATGCTCGTATCAGAGCTGGAGGCTCAAAAGAGATCTCAGTTTTTTACAGTGTTCTGGGGAGAGACAGTGCAGCTGTGAAAGGCTCAGCAGCACAGTCTGAGACAGTCCCATACTCCTTCAGCCAAACTTATCATCCCTTTTGTGGACTTTTTTCTTCATTAATTAACTGTCATTTCTAACTCTACATTATGTTTTGGTTTCCACTCCTTTCAACGCTTTCAGATCAGACATTGGAACAATGTTCTCAGAGCTTTGACCTTTCTTTCAGGAAATCGCATTGGCCATTTTTCTTCATTTTGTCTCCCTCCTCTTCCTCCTCCTAGCCTCCTTCCTCCCCTGCCCTGTATACTTACACAGTGTTGTCCTTCTGTAGGACCGAGCATTTCCAAACTTGTGGGCTTTTAATGTTGCCTGGGATTGCACCATGCTCACTAGATCACTTGACCTTGCAAAACTGTCAGCCCTGGTACACGTATATCTTGTATTTATCACCCTATGGTATCAATATGCTCATTCATATTCTTTGGCAGAACAGCTCCATCTTCTGTTTTATTTCGTGTTCTGGAAGTGCAGGCTAGATAAGTTGTGCTCAGAAAAAGGTCACTGTTGTTCCTGCTTCCCATCTCTTCAGTTTGCCAGTTTTGAACCTAATAGGTGAGCGCTCTACGCTGAATTGCTGACAATCTAGTCTAAAGAGTTGCCTCTCCCATAGAAAGCAGTCCAAGGCTCCATAAAGCTAAAACTTTCCATTTTTTTTACAGCCAGCAGCATTCATGAGACTGTCTGCAATATCAGTTTTTTTCTTGCCCCATTCTTGATATATGGGAACTCCAGCAGCCAGTTTTCCCCTCAGGTCACTGAGTCATCCTTTTGCTGTTTGTTATTTTTTGTCTTTCCACAGTTTGCTCCTCCCTGCCTACTAGAGACAGTACTCCGGCATTCTCCCATCTTTCATTTGTTTTTGTCATCGGAGGCTTCACCGTTGCTCCAGAGGGCCACCATTTTATGTAATGTCTAAGCTTGATCACAGCTGTCTTGGCATCCGGGCCTTTGCTATCAAGCCATCCGTCATAACCAATACTCTTACTTATATTCAGTTCTCCCTCTTCATTCTTGGTGGGGACATGCGTATTGTTAGGCTGCTCTGTTTTCTTTTCCCTGTTTTTCTGCCTAGTCAGATAACATCTTGCAATTTTCCCTCCTCCACCTGTCAGGTCTTGCTTTTCCTCCTCCTCATTCATTTTGGGGATCTACGTGGTTTTCTGCCTCTCTTGCTCTGCTTTCTGCAGGTGACAGGCTATCACTAGCAGTAGTATCTCTTCTGAGCTGTCACTGCGGTACCAGCCAAGCCCTGGGTGGATAAATCGAGTATTTCCAGCACAGGGAGGCAGAACAAGAGTGAACAGTGAGCGACGGCTCTGCTGCTTCAGGTGCGGGGAACGAATGTCCCTGTCTCTGAGGAGCTCTTGCTTCTTGGCGCGAGCGGTGTCATTCATTTTTGATGGTGCAATGGGTCTCCTTGCAGTCCAGGCCAGGGAGTAGGTTATGTTATGAAATGGATGTGTGTGGCCTAACATATGGGTAACTCTAGCCGGCAAAATAACATTAAAATACTTTCCATTTGGAGATGGAATTTATAGTAGCCAGGCGAGCTGCGGAACAAACATCTCTTGTGCTTCTGCTGCTGTGTTTGTGTGAGCCTGAAGGCTAACAAACAGGCAGGGAGCTCTGGCCTGCTCAGTCGGGTAAAATAATAGTTTCCACTAACGATGAAGTTCGAACTGATGGAATTTTCATAACGCCAAAAGAGCGCATCAAAAAAATAAACCTTCGTTTCCTCTCACCCCTCCCTGTCTGTCCTTTAACCTGCACAAAGACTGCAAACCACCGTGTCAGTAATTACAAAAACAACTTTTCTGAGGGGGAAAACTCTGGAAGAGGCCATTGGAATAGGGGCTGGGGTTTTAAAAATTGTTGTCATGAGTGTCCACATGTCTGTTCTTATGGAGAGGCGTAGCAGAAGGCTTGGCTGATCGGGGGGGGAAAAAGCAACCTTTTCCAATTAGTTCAAAAGGTATACCAAAATGAAAATGCAGATTGAAGAATCTGTATATGCCGTTCATAGCAGCCTAGCTTACCAGTCTGAAATCACAAAATAGTTTTGGCTGGAAAACATGGGTAGGGATCTGTTTCAGGCAGCTTGGGATTTTCCTGATGTGTTTTCCCATGCCCAGGGGAGGGATTTATTACATCTAATTATACATTTGAGATTATTGCTTTGGGGTAATGACCGACATTATCACTGGCAGCAAATATTTACAATGTAAGCTAAAAAACATCACGAATATTCAGTCAGTGTGGTTCTGCATTGCCATCATCTGTTGTAAAATGCTGATCTATCTTGCAACAGTCCCTCACTAGGCTGTTAAATTGATAACGGGCTCTTGTGCAGCTCTTTGGAAAGGAAGTGACTCCATTTAGATCATATCCTTGGTCATTTGCAACAATTATTCAAGACATTTAAAAATGTAGACCTTTTTCTTAATTTGGTATCTCACTAAAAATTTAAATCCCATTGTCACGTCTTTTAGCAACAAGCTCAGGAGCATCAGAGGCTTGCTGGCTGTCTCCTCTTCTTATTCTGATTTGGTGTAAACCATTCCTGTCCGTCTCAACCCTTCCGTTTTTGGATTATTAACAATCTCTGGGTGTGGCTGGTCCAGCTCTCCTTTAGCTGGAAGGGACAACGTGTATCAAATGTCCCAGCTAATCTCACTGGTATGCTCTCCTCTCTCATTCTCTCTGTGGCAAGGAGAGCAAACAGAAAACTGAATCTGTTTGCTACTGGGATATTTGTATGACACCATCTCTGGAATGGGGCAGTAGGAGTGAAGCTGACTCCTTAATTTTTACTGACCAAATGATAAAGACACGTTCCTGTCATACTCCCTAGATGATGCAGAAGCCCAATGTATCAAGTGATGTCAGCCTTCTCAGAAATTCTTTCATTATGCCCAGAAACTGGATTGTATTTCAGGGATTTTTCTGTGGGATATATGGATACGAAGACTTTAATCTGAGTATTTAAAGATATTTCAGATCAAGCAATGAAAACCCATGTGTGGGAAGAGCACTTACCAGTTTTGACTCCCATGAAGTTTTTCAATATTGTTAGGAAAAATACATACAATTTTAATCTATAGTGAGAGATTTTAATGAATTTCATGTAGTAAATGACCTGCTAAAAACAAACTTTAAACCTCTATTTAAAAATGAAACAGTTTAAAAATGTTCTCTTGAATTTTGCAGTCAGGCTCAGACTCGTAGAAAGGAATAGGGTAAAGTGAGACAGAAAATAATCTGATGCCAAGAAGGTCAGAACTGAAAATAAGAAACTTATTTCAGTCCCTTGTCTTCTGAGCTATATAGGCATTTCTTTATATTGTCATAATACATATTTTTATAAACAAAACAACTTGCTAACTTTCTTTTGTTTCTTTCCTGTGGCTTTTGGTTGTTGCTTTATGTAGAGTATACTAATGGAAAAAATATGTTCAATAAAAAATGTGATAGATATTTCATATAAAAAACATCTGGACTGCCAAATATGTATCTATCTCCCTCACAGCAAAAGAAAGTTGTCAGTAACAGACATCCAGACCACAAAGACAGTAACTCCCAATTAAATCAATGCATGTTAAGTGCCTAAATAAGAATTTTAGTCTAGCGGCCCTAATCATTATGATTTCTAAATTGATAATAACTCTTTCCAACAGCCATTCAAGAAAAGCACTTTAAGAAGCAAGTTGGCCAAACAATAAAAGAAGACAATATATCTAACAAGACTGCTGTACAAGAGGGTGGACTTCTACTAGAAGTGAGTGAAAAAATGCTGTCTTTTCTGGCTCTGATTTACTCAGTTTGATGATATATTCATGTTAATGCTTTGTGGCAACTTCGAACAAATGGTCGGTCTGGGTGTAAGTCGTTCAAGAATCACACTTGTGAGCACTTCTTGCAAGACCAAAGCTGGCAGCCGTGATAGTCTGGGTCAGTCTCTGTTTGGGCAATTGTACCTTGCACCTTACATCCTCGAAATTAGCAGTGAACTCCAGTGGGCCAGTTCACAGTTCTTTTTCACTGGAGTGATAGCAGAGGTTTATTTTACTTGGCCCATATTCTGAGGGTGCCAACATGAGCTTGCTTGGTTTCTGATTGAGTTGAGATTATTTTGGGATATTTCTTCCTCAACTCTGTGCTCTGTGGGAAGCTGTGTGTGCAGGAGTTATTTGTTCTATGCATTTTTATCCCCTTTTGGATGACTTTATATTGGCAGAGCAGCATAAAGGGGCCATACTGTTACTGAGAATTGGATCCATTAATCTGCAGGAAGAATTAATACTGCTGTAAACTACTGAACCAGCTAGAGCACAGCAGTCCATCCCTGATACATCTGCGTTTCAAACACATGATGTAATAATACCTTTTATACACTGAGGTCCTTGGAAATTCCTATGTGATTAAGACTACATATGTATAGTTGTTTTGGATAGGATAATATTAATGGTATAAAAATTGTGTTTTAATGACAGTTCTGACATACACATAAATGTAAATTAAATAGTGGTCTCGTGCAAATAAATGCTGTATACTGTTAAAGAAAATAGTCATTTTATCATGGGATCCAGTATCATAAGTAGTTCAAGTCTATAGAACGGAAACTGGCACCCTGCTTTCCTTCCACTTAATACTTCAGAAGATTTTAATTTTGTATTTCAAAGCAAGTAATACAGAGGCATCTGATTAGTTAGGGCTAGTGCCAAAATGAGATGTTTGGCTATCAGGAATTATTTGCAATCATTTCCATTGTCAATGAATAGGGAGTACAGGGCATACAATAAGTGATAAATATGGTGAGTATATAATTTTTAATGAGGCTCTCCTATCTTTATGTTTTGTTGGGTGTATATTACATGCCCACAAGCTATAATCGTTAAGGATCTTCAAACAGTAGCTCTACTGCTACTAGCACACGGAGAGAACACTGATAACATAATTTCAGGTAGGTTACAAGACACTAATATTACTGAATATGCTAATGGTCTGCTTACTTCAGGGTATATAGGAGTCACATTCTTTTTGATTATATGGGAGATATTTTATCCTGGATCATACTTAATGTGGTTCATTAACTGGATTATTAAGTCCATGTTAATATGAATGTATTCACCATGCTTCATTTATGGGCATGTCTGACCTAGAATAAGAGAGTGAATTTTCCTTAGGGCTTGCCAGGAATGTTCCCTGGGGACTGAGTTTGGCTCAGATGCTCATTCAGTGGCCATGGCATGTGAAGAAAAGTGGGTTTTTTTTGTTGTTCAACCAAATTCACCATGTTGGTTGTTAGGGACTGTGGAGTTTTAACTAAATAATCACATTTGTGATTCCTTCCAAGGAGAAGAAAATAGTCTTGCTGGCGATTGCTGTGCTTTGTATATTGACTTGTGAATCTGGCCACTTTAATGGCTCTCAAAAGATATTTTTCAGCTGTCAAAAGCCACTTCCCTTCTTGTGACACCACCTTGCACTGTGCAACCTCTCCTAGATGCTTTATATAATACAAACCAGAATAATCTGAATCACCAAAATATGTGTGAATAATACTATCACTGAGTGCAATGTTAATGGAAAACCAGGGATAACTGCATTTCTTTTTTCCTAGCAGATATGATCACTGTGCTCTATGTGTAGATAGAAATATGGAAAAACAAGAACCCTAATTACTGGTAAATAACGTATCTGTGACTTTCAAGTCTTGGAACAATGCAGTGCTTCCCCTTTCAGCTTGAAACAAAACAATGGAATTAGGCTGTCTTCAAACTATGTTTAAAATGATTTTTATTTCTAAAGGCCTCTGCCACAACATGTGTTTTTTATTTAAGATTTTATAGAGATTTTTTACAGCTATAATCAAATAGCTTTCATCAGCAATAACAGAATAAACAATGATACCAGTTTATCAAAGACTTTTTAGTGGAGCACAGCAGGTATCTAAGTAAATAATTTTTTCCAGTGTTTTAAGATCACTTCTTCTGGATAAGAGTCTTTTCTTGCCATCTTTGTTTCCCTTTGGAGGGAAGACAGACAAAGCTTTAAGAACCGAAGACCAATTTTATTAATGGTCTTTTTGACTATACCCCATTCTTATGATCTGTGCTCTCCTTGGAGACTTCAGACTCCAACAGTTTGACTTCAGTAATGACTTTTAACTTTGCACTTTCAAAATATTTTCCAAGACAGGTGGTATTGCAACCCTTGTGCCATATGCTTTCTGGCACAAAAAGGCCACATTCAGTTTCTGAAGCCTGTTACTGCATACTTAAGGAATGCTGGGCCAAATCCGTAACCAGAAAAGTGGGAAAAGAAATTGTATTGGCAGTCAATAAATCCAGATAGAATTTATGGGGTGATGGGGTGGAGAAACACAATAAAATGGTGACTTGTAAAAATAAGAATGAATCACTGGTGGGTATCTAGGCAATAGCCTTGATTACAGTAATCATCTCATGGCTGTTAGCCACCTCCTACTCTTCCCCCCAGCTATGCTGCACTCACAGTCTCAAGTCCAGACTTCAGAGTCAACACTGTTGTGCAGGTAACTCCTCATCCCAAATGCATGTGTACTTTTCATGTGTTATACTACCCTATTGGAAGAATTAAATGTCCGTTGTCAAGAGGGAGGCCCAATCTGGGCTTGTTTTCTCAATGACATGGAGTCAGACAGTGGCCCCATCATCACCACTGACACTGCTTCTTGTGTAATCATCATCCATATACTAAGCAGCACCCTGCTAAAATTGTCACTTGGACTTTGTTGACCACCTCACAGTTGCTCCTGCAGCTTCTCTGCTTGTTATGGAAGAATCATGGATGTTCAAATTTCTGCCTTAACCCTTGCTGCTGAAGGAGATGTCTTGATGGGCTTTCTTTCCTCCTTTGTTATGTCTGTTGGTCTTCTATTCTGCTGTTGTAGGCTGCAGCATAGGATTTATGGTATCTCTGTCTCCAGATGTACTGGACATAATTCTTTTGAGGTGTGAAAATAGTGTTTTATATCCAAAATGTCACAAAAATTAAAAAGAAATCTGGGTGATACAGGCAGCTCCCAAACAGATGTTAATGGAATAAGACTGCCTGGTTCTGTCATGCCCCATCTTGCTGATGAATACTGATAAAGGCCAGACCTGGCCTGTTTTGTCATTTCTGTGCTTACCAGCAGCTCACACTCTTCCAGGGAAGGTCCATGTTGTTTTCAGGGTGTTCCAAGCCACTCTTTTGTCCAGTTCACAGACAGATTTCCACACAAGTCCTCTACTCTTAAGGTTTCAGGGCACAAGAATCACATTCCTGTGGTTTTGTCTCATGTTTTTCTTCATGGCTGCACCAAAGATGCCAGTCATCATACTATCCTGGTATTTCTTATTCAGTGACACTCTACACTCTGTTTAATATCTTTATCAATGATCTGGATGAGGGGATCGAGTGCACCCTCAGTAAGTCTGCAGACAACACCAAGTTGGGCAGGAGCGTTGATCTGCTCAAGGGTAGGAACGCTCTACAGAGGGTTCTGGACAGTCTTACCACTTGCCTATTTAAATTTTTAGACAAAGTGTCAGATGCCTGGCATCTTAAAAAAATAATCTTAAAATCACAGACATATGATCTTTTATTAAAAAAAAAACACCAAAAAAACTTCTTCGAAATCATGTCTATCTTCAGAAGTAGAGAAAAACAGTGAAAGCTAGTTTTGGGTGGTGCAGCCCTTATAATTCTCCACTGGTAACAACGATCTTAGCTTCATTACATTAATTACCTAATCATCTAAAGTTGGATTTTTCAAACTGAGCTTCCATGTTTTGTAGGCATGCGTTTGCTCTACCACTTAGCAGATGAATTTTGCTGATTTGGTTTGTAAGTAACATGACCAGTGAGGCAATTCTGGTATCTAGCTACTGAACCAGCAGCATTAGTGGTTAGAATTGACTGTTGGTGCAAATTGTTAGCATAATCAGGTATAGGCACTTTATCACACAGAACAAGCACTTTATCACGCAGACAAGTCCTTGATACATTATTTCTTTATTCCATATCACAGGTTTGAGCACTATTGTGAATAGGAAATTTAGGTTCTTGCTTTGTAGTTCCCACTGAAGTCAGTGAGGCTTTTTTTCATTAGCTTTAATACCAAATAGAGCCCAAGTCTTCTTAAAAACACACAATGAAAGTCAGACTTTTTATCTAAGTAAAGGACTCAGGATTTGATACAATGCAAGCTTGAAGCATATTATTTAACATTATGTCATTACCTTAAAAGTGGCTGCAAATAATAAGCTTTCTGGGAGTTAGTTTGAATAGAGAGGTGTATGTGCACATTTTGGCACTGAAAGGTATTTCCAGGTGGCCTCTACTAACAGCTTGAACTAGAGTTCAAGTTTCATCCAAGGGAGTTGGAAAATGATACATTAGAAAACATCCTATTGGTGCTGTTCTTCACTCTGCATAAGGAAATAACATAGGAAACCCTTTTCCCACTTGGTTTCCTGTAATTTTTTTAAACTTGTTAGTGTAATTCCACTTCCTCCTTCCACTCTGATTTATGTAATCAGTACTTGATAAAACCGTGCTCTTGAAAAAGGTACTGCAGTTTGAATTTCAGTCTGAGAGCAAGAGATTTTACTCTTCCTGTTATTTTTTAATTTAAACTTGAGAAGGAAAATTAGGAGTCAGACAAAAATGCATGGTTGTTATATGGAGCTATGACCAAGGCACGGACTTCAGAAATCAAAAACTGGTAGAGAGAGACTTTTTGATTTATTCTGGTCTTGAATTCCTTTTAGGCTTCCAAGAGTGCTGACTCTTTTAGCCCAGTCCTTCTAAAGTAAATCCTGTTAGATGATGATACAGTGCTTCACCTTTTAATCTATTGGTTTAAAATGGGGCCGTCAAAATAGGAAGTTCTCATAAAAAGCCCATAGTCTCAGTGCATTTTCTTTTCCAGTTAATACAACTTTTAAGTTACCCAAACAACCCTTTTGCTTTCCTTTGTTTTCAAACGTGAACCTTCTCCCAGTAATTCAGATGACATGATTTAAGCTGACATTAGTCACTTGGGATGACTTACAGAGAATTTATCCATGAAAAAAAAAGCCATAAATGGGGTCAGGAGTAACTTGCCATTTTATCACATGCGTACATTCACTTTCTTCTTGCCAGGCGCAGGCAAAACACAAAGGAACATTTCAGAGGCCCCGGTCCCTTTTTTTTTTCTTTGTAAATAGGCATATTTCTAAAATCCAGACTTGAAATTTGGCATGGCCACAACTTTGTGCAAAAAATATCCTTTCTGTTGCCCTTTAAACAAATAACTAATGTTCTCACTTATTCCTTTCTTCTTTTTTTTTTTTTCTTCTGAAACAAATCTGGACAGAAAAGCCTGTGACCTCTAAATACCATTTGCTGTCTCCTCCAGTCCTTAGTGCTACTGTTACGACAGTTACGATCATGATGCTGCCACAGCGCTGAGGTTTCTGAAATACAGGCAGTGGCACCCTCCAGCTTGACAGGGCGGCACAGCAAACCAAAAAGATATGATCCCCTCCCTTCAGATTTGCAGCCTAAATGCGAGACAAGTGATGAAAGATGCATTTTGATGGGCAACACGGTGCGTGGAAATAATGAACAAAATGGTAACCACAATTACCAGTACTCATAGTGTATGAGCAGCTTGACCTTTGCTGGGAAATTTGCAAGAGTTTTAAGGAGGGTTTCGAAGGAGAAAAATCAGGTACCCCTGCAGAGGCTTATGTGGAGCCTTTTAGCAAAATGGGAAACACCAGTAAGTGCTGGTTTTCAAATCTTGCATACGGGTAAGGGTAACATGTTGGACTGAAGGGAGTTAGTACTTAGCTTCTCCGGCATGAAATGACAGATTATAATTGAGGGGGGGGAGAAAGCTTTGAGCAGATCAGAAAATCAGGACAAGCAGCTTATGTTTAACATGACAGAGCAGGGGGAGCAGGCAGCCAGCCCAGGTGTGCAGCGAGGAGAGACAGTTAGCACCCTCTCCGGTTTGCACTGGCATCAGAAAAGTTGGCTTCCCTTTGTCAGGGCAGAGGCAAACCCGCTGTCATACGAGGAGGCCTAGCTGAGGAATTTTAGGCGTACAGCAGTGTTAAGGTAAAGAATCAATAAGCTTTGGGCACAGACCAGACACGGATGTGAATTTCGGGCTGCTGTTGCTGTCTCCAGACTGTTCATCACAGCCAACTCCACCCGAGCTCACTTTTCACAGCCGCTTCCTCTGTTTCTGCTCAGGCTATTTCGGTGCCTCTGGAGACGGTCCAGCGGCCACGTGACTTCCTCCCCAACAAAACATATTCTCCCGTTTCAGCTCAGATAGGTTTTTTTTTTTCTCTCACTGACTTCAGAGCTAATCCTTGGCAACCGTTCTTGCCAATTAATAGGTTCAATATCTGTATGTGAGCACTGCATCGTATAGACGCACTGGGATTTAGTCTGCTACTAGAGCTGGACTTTTTGCATTCAAGTAACAAAGGCAATCATAACACGCTGTTCCTTCTGTACAAATTTCTGTATGAGCATTTGCTTTTGAGGAAGTGTCCTGTTTTTGAAGATGGCAAAGTCATGTATTGTAAAAAAAACCCCAAAGAAATAGAAATACACTTTAAATAATGCCTATTATCATAGATAATTGCAATCTTACATTGTTTAACTGGTCTTCAACTGGTTGAAGTGAAATTATAAGTTAGTAGCCTAATCTGTATTTACAGTGACACTTGCTTTCAGTATATTCCCCATTCTCAAGTCAGAAAAGCTAATGAGCTGCAGCCTTGCTATCTTGTCAGTCAGGTGAAGTGATGAGCAAGAAAGCAGGCCCAGACAAGATTGTGTGTTGTCTTAAGAATTTTTGCAAATTTGCAGTGATTTTGTTTTGTGGTTATGAAGGTTTCAAAAGAAAAACTTACATACATTTCAATTTTACTTTTTGCTTACCTCAGTTAATGAAACTTGAATATGTTATTTGACGGGTTTGAACTGAAAAGAAAACTGCTATTAAAAAGCATGATGCTGACCATTAAATGTACTGTTTCCTCTTAGGAAGGATATAGTATCGATTTGGAGACAGGAGGACAGATAGGCAACCTTCAAACAGTTCTGTTCCTGTTCCAAGAACTTCAAGAGAAATCACCATCATTCTGATTTTAACTGTCCCTGACATTTTATGAGTAGAAAAAAGAAGAATGAGCTAGTTTTTGTATCCCATTGTAATTGCAGTTCTTCCAGGAATTCCTAGCAGCAAAAGCTGATGGTGGCCAACAGCAGGCATTCTCCCCAATGTGTTCCATACCTTCCCCCCTCCTCCCAGTACTGCAATGCCCCCAGAAGTCTCCAGTAACTGAGATTGGGCTTTTTATAGCAATAAGAAAAAGAAATGTCTGCTCAGACTGAAGCAGGGGCTTGCAGAAGGGCCTTGAGGTCTATAACTTAGCTTTAGATTTGCAGTCGTTGCTGCTGGTCAGAGCAGTTGTCTCTAACTTTCCGTCCTTACCTCTTTCCACACGATCCACTGTCATCCACTTGATATCTAGATTAGAGAAAGTACTGCTTACCTCTCTGGGTCAGTGTAATAGCAGAATAGCAGAATTCACACCTGCTGCCAGTGTGGGACGGTGAGTTTTATGCAGGATACTTAAAGGATACAAAACATGCTTAAGATGATAACTAGCTCAGTAAGACAGTTCCCAGAGTCAGATTCAGGAATGCCACACTCCCTAAAAACTCTACTGACCTGAAATGGTGTTTAAAAAAGCTGGTTTAGCATATAATATTGAACAGAATGTGAAATACAGATTGTTTTGCTCTTCTCCCCACCCCCTGAAATAGTTCTGTGTTAGAAAACGTAATATATAGTGCTAAATACACAGAAATATAGTGCTCTGCAATTAGGACATCACATTCTGTTTACAACATATAGGCTGCAACATTGTCTCTTTTAGGCTTTGATTCCTTACAGAAAGAGATGTCTGCCATTCATGCTCATTAACAGTTTGCAAGTACAAATAAAAGTCAGCTGTGGATGGAATATTATGACGGCTTCTTCTCTTCAGGACTTGATGCACTTACATGTAAATAACACTGAAAAAAAAAATTCCAGACATTTGGTACTTACATATGTCTAATTGTCCAACGTGTTGGATAAATATTACTTGAGACTCTTTTCAGTAAGTTATTTCTGTGGAAGATAATGGGTAATCTTACTACATTTGTTATTGCAAAGGCTACCTAACTAAATTTGTTATTACAAGTGCAGAGTGGTGAGCAATTAATGCTTCATTTTGAGTCTTCTCAAATGGAATTAATCAGGCTTGCATTTTCTATATTGAAATTGTTGAAGAGAAGACTGAAAAGCTCAGAGCAGCTGCAGAACTCAGGAAGAATGAAGGGCTGAACTTGCACTGAAGATATGATATTGCCCCAGCTTTGCTTCCATCTGTGAATACAACATCTGCTTTTGAGGAAGTGAAATAAGAAACTGCATAAATCAATATAAAGATTGTTTCTATTTCCAAGTGTAGTCCAGGGCATAGTATTTGTGAAAGAGCATTGACAGTAGGGTTCCATTACTGGTAGAGCACAGTTTTAAATTCAACATCATGATTGATAAGGAGGCTAAAGGAAAACATATAAAAGATTATGTCACATTTTAGTATAATTTCATGATAATTGCTAAGGTAAATTACACATTACTCATCCAAGTTCTCACTACCATATCCAGTAATCATGACACATGTATCTATTTATTAATAAATAAAATGTGCTTTTTCCCGACAATTTTAGAATTAATGATTTGAATATTATTCTACTTTAAGTTACTATAGTCTCCAGTACTTGTATAATGTCCATTAACCTCAGATAGTATTCATATGCTCACTTCCCGTATGAAATCCTAATTGGTAATGCAAAGAAAAGAATTGTGATATTTTACAATTAGTCATTAAAAAATCCACCAAACCTTGCCATCAATAGAAAGCATTGTTGGTGTTAATAATTTATTCTAAACAAACATGACATATAACAAATTTGTACTGAGGTGTGTGGTGTCACCCGTGAATTCACTTTTGCAGCAACAAAACCTTCCCTAACCTGTCTTTAAGCTATTAGTCGTTAGTACTGCTCCACTCTGGAAGTGCAGTCTGTATTCTCATATTCTCATTTCCAGTGTTTAGTACTTGTGAAAACAATGGGATTCAGTTGGGATGTATCTCTTTCTAGCGTGCACCACATCAACTTTCTGCACATACAAATCCAAATGATGCTTCAGCTCTTGTTTCTCAGTACCGTCTTGGGCAGAGTGGTTGGTTTTGAGGCACCGGGCTCATCGGAGGCCAGCAGTTCGTTCATGTAGTAAAGAAGAGAGGCCCTACCCAAGGATTTGACGCAGACTAAGCATGCTTTGTTACAAAAGCTTAGCTTGGAAGGAAAGTGTAAGAGAAGGAAAACTACATTTACAATTTTGCATCATGCAATCAGAACAACTTTAAAGGCAAAGTTGTTCTTGGTTGTGTCCAATGCTTATTACATATCAAGCATATAAAAAACAACATCACCATGGTTTAAAATGCGTTTACATGTGTGCACACATTACAATCTCACCCTCCAGGGAACTACTATGTTTTCTTGAAAGTTTATAGCTCACAATTACCAGAGCCCAATGACTTACATTTTCCTAACTGATTTCCAGGAGGCCAGTTTTGTCTGCTGCCTCTTGACAAGACACAATGTTCCAGCTCCCTTGTTAGACTGAAGACACATATATAAACAAGTATCTCCAAAGTTGCCCTATTTCCTCAGGAAGTGAAGGGATACTGAAAAGTGGAATAACAAGCAATTTCACCAGCTGAATGGTTCACAACCATCCATGCCTTTCAGATGGCACAGCTGTTTCCTCCGACAGTAAATGGGAGGGCCAGGGCTCAAATTCTTCTGGCAATGTGAGTGATCTTTGAAAATTTTGCCGGGCTCTGCTCTGGGTAGTGCAGTAGTAGATGCTGAATTTCCATACTGTCTTTAAGGAGCCTGAAGTGATATCCAGGCTCAAGGACATAGGCAGGAACTTGACCTTCGTTTTATCTGGGAAGACAAGAAGAGTGGAAGGGGCATAATGATTACATGTATGTATTTTTTTGTATTTGAAAAGAAACATTTCTGCTGTCTATGAAAACCAATCAATCAGATTGAGCACTTTCCCTCCAAAAGGCTTCCCATATAAACCCATGGCTGTAGGCTTCAGCCTGTAGGATTTACTTCCTCCCCTGGCTCAAATGATGGAAACTCATCTTCTGTTTTGTTTCTTTTGCCTGAAAACTAAGCAGTACACGCAAGCCTTTGATCAAAACTGAATGCTTAAAAACAATTCTGCCACTCCCCCTTTGCACGAAATAGTGCTTACTCACAGAAATATTCCTTTTGAAGTTGCTTTGTAGATACCAGAGAAATACAGAAGAGTCCGGAGGGCTAAGAGATACTGTACTTGTTGAGCAAAGGCCATATTCTGATGTCACCAGATACGGTATTTCTGAATAGTCTTTTATGCGGGGTTTTATTTCAGGGTTCTGTAAGAGTTTCATTTTTTCTTCAGTTTATAAAGAGAACCTCAGGGATTCCAGAGGGATTTTTGAGAAGGGCAATTATGAGTCCTAAAAACACCAGTGGAAAGAAATACTGATTCACTAAACAATACAGTTGAAGACAGAAGACACATTAACTGTCTGCATTTTCCTCCTAATATTCATAAGACAAGAATGAGTATATAATTTCCAGAGTTTTCAAATAGCTACTTATTTAGATCACCAGAAAATGGCCCCATCCCACATAGGATGCAAAAACCCAGCGATCCACTATTAAATGAAGCTGTTCCAGATAAACTGTGAGCCAACTGACCCTGGAAATTTAGTACCCAAGTTGCGTGACTCGAAAATCTGTTCAAAGCAAGGGATGGCTGCAGGCCTTGACTGTTGTACTTTAGTAACCATAGTAACATGGTCTCTGGAGACCTAATGCTAGTGAATTTTCCTTTATTTCAAGGAAGAGTAATAAGAGAAATGTGGATTGGAACTTGTTCTCGCTCTTTTTTTTTTCCCCCTCCTTATTTTTACTATGCCATGACCTTGACCAAAATATCTTTGAAGTATTTGCTGGCTGATTTTCTGCTATGGGACCAGAAAAAAAAATCAGGATATATAAAGGATCTTGCCAAAGGAAGTCCTATCTTCCTCAAAATATTTGCCTTCATTCCCAAAGAGAACCTCTTGACTAATAATGTTTCGAAAACTTCTTAATGGAAGGAACTGATAACTTTCATCTCACAGCTACTGTGGGCACCAGAATAATGTCATACTTTCTTTGAACTGACAGATTAATTGTTTTTTTTGTTTCAGTAGCAGGTGCAGCTTTTCGTGAGTACATAATTGGATGTACATGTTTTTTCAAAAGAACACAGGCCCCTGTCTGGTGCCAAGCTCTCTTTTTTTTTTTTCCCCATTGGGAAAAAAAACCCCCATGAATTCATTTTTTAAGTACAATGTAGGAAACTCATGTAAGTGTTTTTAAAAAGCCAAATACAAACAAACAAATGTTCACAATACATACTTAAGTCTGTCTCACATGTTTCAGCTATTATCCTGGATTAGAAATTCCATCTGTCATTGAATCCATATGGTTTACCAAATGGCAGTTTACAACCATGTATTTTTTGCAGATTTGAAGTTAGTTGTTTTTTGTTGCAAAAGTTTTAATGTCCACGCAAATATCTTTGTGTGTGTGTGTGTTTCTATGTGTGGGTGTGTCGCTCTGTGCATGTGTAAGTATATGCAAAACTGCTAAAAATTGTGGTAGGATGCAAGTGGGCTTTATTGATTAAAACACACCAGTTGTACACAACACTGAGATTGAGCTGTGGAGTTTGGTTATTTCCTCCCCTAAATCCAAGAGCCCTATTTTAGGCTTTCCATTATTTCTACTGAAAGGAATAAAGTGAAAAGAGGAGAGCTCATCTTCTCTGTGCTGTCCCCTCTGTGTTTTGGGCAGACATGTGCTCACATTAGGGAGCGTGAACTACACAGGTATGAGACTGGTCCGTGTCCTTTTTCCCTTTTCTTCCCCCCAGGTTATTGATTAGCCAGGCAGATGGCTGCTGTAATTCTGACACAGCACACCAGTGCAGCCTCCTGTTCACTGGGAATGAGAGAAAGCTATCATTGAGAATTTTATTTCAGTAACTGAGAATTTTTAAAATTGTAAGTGGAGCCGTATACTTTGTTGTCCTGTTTAATGTGAGACCCTGTAACTTAGAACAAAAAAGCTGGGAATAGTTTTCATTCGTTCTCAAGGACTGAAGATGTCTCTCTCTTCCACTCAGTCTAACAAATCACTAGGATTCTGGCCAGAATAATGGAAAACCTCTATGCAGTGTTACTGTAAAGGGCTTGAGTATGGAGTTGTATATGATACCCAAGAGATTTATCTCAGAGGTCAGAAAAGGTCTTTTCCTTCTAATTTGCAATCACTGTTACCCAATCCTGGGGCATCAGACCCAGGTGCTAGGAAACACCCTCCTCCTTCTCCCCAGCTGTGGTAAGTAGGTAAGAAAAGTATAAATCTCAGCCCAACTGTGACTCTATTTGGAGTCCTTTGTATTACAGATGTCAGGTTTCACACTGAACTGCACTTTAGCTCAGTTAGTGAGAAAACTGAAAAATTTGCAGTCATGGGTAAGACTCAGTGGATATGAAGTTTTACTCTATGTCCAGCTCATCTCTTTTTAGTGTGGCTGAAGCAGCAGGTTTCCCAGCTAAAATGAGGCTTAGACACATGGAATTTGTGTTGATCCTCAATAGCCTCATGTGGCTCCATAAAAGTTGTTGTTGCACCAAAGTGGGTTTTGCTTTTCCTGCCTGCAGGGCAGAGCATCTGATGTCTGCGTTTGGGGTCATGAAAACCAGGCGATGCTTAGTTAAGAGATCTTAACTCAGGAGAGGACATAAGCATTTTGAGAACAAAACAAAAACAAAGCAGGGGAAGTTTGTGATTATCTTCATTTACATACCTCCCTCAAATCCATACTCGTTTCTGGCTTAACCTAAACACATGGCTCCTTGAATTTTTCCTCCACTTCTTTCCTCTTGCTCCCTCCCACCCTTCCTTAATACCTCCTCCAATCTCATAGATGTAGTTGCTAGTCCACTGATCTGAACACTTAGAAATACACATGGTCCCATTTCCCTTTCCCGTTTTTACCAACTGCTGCACCTGGTCCAGCCCAACTCTGGCTCTGTGAAAGAAAAACTTGTGTAAAGAAAAAACTGCCCACCTTCCACTGTGGGGGAGCAATTTTTACATTTTAAAGCTAGAGACTGATCTCTTAGGGTATGTGTCTAGGCCTAAAGAGTATCTACCAATATGTGGGATGAAGAAGATTCATTTTTGAATAGGGGTATTTAATTCTTGATTCATAAAAGCAATCCTTGGCAAAGGCAGGTGCTCCCTGGCTATTTCCTATTGGGGCTGAAAAACTCCAGCTTGCCTGCAGGACAATGGAAGGCACATTTTAAGGATGTTCAGCACAACACTGTCTGAGATTCTTTGATCATATTCAGATCTTGTGGTCATTTTTTAAGCTTTCCCAGATGGGGCTTGATGCCTCAAGGCCAGGTTGGATGGGGCTTTGAGCAACCTGTTCTAGTGGAAGGTGTCCCTGCCCATGGCAGGGGGGTTGGAACTAGATGATCTTTAAGGTCCCTTCCAACCCAAACCATTCTATGATTCTGTGATTAATTTGCATAGGTTAAGAACATTTCTTTAATTAAAAACATTAATATTCTTAATTACTACCTGCCCTGGCTGCATGGGCAGGACTGGAGGTCTTTTGGAATGTGCATGGTAACAGCCACAGACATGAAGGAGCTCCCTTAAATGTCCTATGGTTATCTTTGTGGAAATTTTTAGTCTGTCCAAATTAAAAGGCCTGCCAGATGTTCAAAATGTAATAAAATTTCTAACATCACATCACTGACGGTTTCATTGCTGTGAAGATGAGTCCAAAGAGACAAGATGCCAAAAATGCTTTCTTGTCTCCACTTGACACTGGAAATGGATATGACAGATACCATCTATGGAGGCTCCTCTCAGCGCAGTGAAAGGCACAGATGTGAAGATGTAGAAATCTTGACACATTGTCTTCTGGTTGGTGAGGTGCTGGGACTAATTTGGGCATTATTTAGAGCAGAAAATAGCACCAGTCCAGCAACTGTTTGTGTTTGATGAGTCAACAGGGATAACTAGGCAGAGGTAACACTTATTCTGGAAAGGATCTGTATCTATGGAGCTGACCTGGAGCTGAACATGGTTTGCCCTTGACTATTCTTAGCAATGACTCATGGTTAGCATTGACTTGATTCAATCAGTTGCTCCTACAGCGTTTTCCAAATGTAGATGAGCCATTGTAGTCTCTCCACTACATTTCTCCAGTCACTGTTTCAGAGGTTCTTCAAGGTGCAGAGCCTCTGACCATGTACGGTCCCACTGGGCCACGTTTCCAAAGGTGCTCCACATCTAAGATTGGGCCCAAATCTTCTGAGGAGTTGGCCTGTTGTGCACTGAACTCTTGAAATTCTGCCCACCATTGTCACAGTGGGAACAGGCTTCGAGCAGTCTTGGAAATCTGGTCCTTATTTAGGAACCGAAAAAGAGAACCAAGCTCACAAAAATATGTCAGTGTATCTGGTTACTGAGCAATTGAAAAGCTGCCCTCATTGTGCTTCAGGATTAACTCAGGATTAATAGGCACATCGCTACAACAGTAAATTGAGAGAAAGGTGAAGCAAGGATAATAATAATAATATAGCAGTATTTCATCAGCAGCTATTTGAACCGTAATCTCAAAAGACCTCAAAACCATCACATGAAAGGATCATCTAAACTACCTTGGAATGCAAGCCTGCTGGAGTGAAGATATGTTACTGAATCTTTATCAAGGGAAGAGAGGCAAAATTAGTCAGTCTGCATGCAGCATCATGGATCGTGATGTTTACATCATGTGCTTCATGTAATCCTTACTTTTATTTTTGGATTTCTCTGGTTGCTTTCCTTGCATCACTGAGTCTATGAGAACTAATTTAGCTTTTTTCTAGACTAAACATTGGTCTATATCAGTGAAGTATTTATTGCCTACTTTTTATATTCATTGTATTTATGCTATTATGCTATGTATGTATTTTTATAGAAGCTTAAGAAAATAGCCATACTTTAAAATACACGTCCAGTTTTAAAGTCATAGCTACAACAGCACATGTATTTAATTTTCTTGTTGGAGATTACTATATTATCTATATGTATCAATAGCTATAAAATCAAAGTAATTATTATGGAATGCACTGTTTTAAATAAAAAGCAAAAAAACTATGCTATTAAACTTTTAATTGTATGAATTAATGACAAAATAAAATTTACAGTAGATAATATACTAGTAATGCAATATGGTAGTTACACTGTAATTAGCTATCCTAGCCTATTTTAAAAAAAGGAAAAAAAACATGTTTCAGATTGTTATTAATTTTTCATCTGAGGAAAAAAAGGACTTTGTGCAAAAATTTGATATCCAACTTTTTTGCAAAATGATTGTTTCATGTCTAGAATATTCTTAAAATTATTACAGTTTATACCCATTTTACTCTTTTCTTCCTGATTATCTTTTTAATTATCTTATTTCCCCTTCTTTAGTCACTGAACGGTTTTGCATTGGTGGTGAGTGCAGATGGAATGATATTTTATGCGTCGTCAACAATTGTGGACTATCTAGGGTTTCATCAGGTAAATATATTAACAAAAAATTTAGAATACTTAGTCACTGTCATTGTAATGACTTTCTTGTAGTTGCTCCTGCTAAATGGCTTTCTAAAATGCAGCACTCTATGTTGTTTCACTTTATCCTTCTACTGCTGATTAGGCATACACTAGTTTTTAATTAAAATTACTGAAATTAACTTATTTTACTATGCCATTTCAGACTAATTTTCTTTCTTTATGTGTGTGATCTGACAGGTGAAGAAGAATTCCTTGTAGTTTTGTTCCTTTTGTAAAGCTTTTGTTAACAGAAACATGATCCATTATAAAAATAAGATTTAGCTAAAAGTTTCCTTTCAATTTCAGCATAAGATGCAGCTATTCTTGACTGGTTGCCTGTGTGTAATAAATACATTGTAAAGTCACAGAATAACAGAACCATGTAGTTGGAGGTCATCTAGTCCAACCTCCTGCTCAAAGCAGATCCAGGTAGAGCAGGTTGATCTGGGACTCACCTAGTCAAGTTTTGAGTTTCTGTGACCCTTCTGGAAGATGTGTTCCAGTGTTTAACCACCCTGACTGTAAATTTTTTTTGGTTATATCAAGTCCCAGTTTCCCATGTTGCAACTTGTGTCTGTTGCTTCTTGTCTTCCCACCTTGTTCTTCTGAGAAGAGTTGGGCTTTGTCTTCTCTACACCCACTCATTCAGTTAATGTAGACAGCAGTAAGTTCTGAAGTTTTCTTAAGGCTGAACAAATCCTGTTCTTCTCTCCTCGCCTGCTATGTCATGTGCTCCAGCCCTCTTAAGTGTCTTGGTAGCACTTTCCTGGTCTCACTTTGGTATGCCAATATCTTTCTTTTCCTGGGGCACCGAAAATTAGAGAGAACTTTGCCTTTGTTGAACTTCCTGAGGTTCCTGTCAGACCATTTTTACAGCCCGTCAAGGTCTGAGTAGCCGTCCTGCTCTCCCCAGCTGGTACCCTCTGCAAACCTCCTGAGAGTGCACTCTATCCCATCATTCACTAATCAAGAAACTAAACAGGGTTTGTCCCAGCATCAATCCCTGGGGGACGCCACTGGTCACCGGCTGCCAGTTGGGACGTTTTTATGACACCTTTGCATATGCACAAAAGGGTTCAGAATAAAAAGAATCATCTTAGGATGTGAAGTCAAAAAGCAGATGGGAAAAACAGGGGCCTCCAAAATAACTTTCCTCAATCAATCTTTGCTCTGAAGGTATCCTACACCAGTCATTATTTTAAGGAAAGTATCAACCTAAAGATGAGCGTCTGCCTCACTACACTTACAAATTAAACATTCCTTGCTGTAATTGTTTCAGACTGATGTAATGCACCAAAACATATATGATTACATTCACGTGGATGATCGCCAGGATTTCTGTAGACAACTGCACTGGGCCATGAATCCTCCCCAGATGTCGTCTGGACAGCAACTACAGACAGAAACAGGTGGGACTGTATATATTGATTGGAAACATAGGCACCACTGTATAGAGGTAGAATTGTATTCCACCTACGCCCATGTCTGTTCCATGTCAAGCCAGATTCTTCACTGGTAAGCTGCATAGTGGCCATTTATAATGTTATTGTCCCCTAGGTGATGTTTCTTCCTGATTCTTGACGTTTATAAGGTAGTGTGTGCCATTGAAGCTACAAAATTGATGTTTCCTTTCCTCTTCTCTGACTAAAGTACCAACGGATATTCTTATACACGCAGAATGAACAGCATCAGTGTTCATCCTACCAACCTTTTGTTCACACTGATCAGGACATTAGTATTGCTCTCATTAATGCAAAAATATCCCATGCAAAAAGTTTCTGTACAGTACCACAGTGGCAACATCACTTTCTGCCACTTGTTTTCCCATGCAAAATTATGTAGACAGGAGTCTTCAGAAGAACAAGTAGGTTTAGCAATGCTTTTTTTCCTCTGAGGCTGTATTTCCCTGGGATGGCAGGTGGATACATGTGCTAAAGGTTTCTCCTACATGAGTCGTTAAGCTGAAATCATGACTACAGAAAACACAATGGGGTTGAAATTGTTAACTTTATAAAGAATTATTGATCCCAGCAAAATGTATGCATTTCACCATAAGGTAAGGAAGTAATTGAGGAAAGAAATTGAGGAAGCACAGCCTCCAGATGGGTGGGGAGAGACTTGCAAATAATCTGTCAGCAGCCTTTATGAAGTCCTCAGGAACACAGTCATGAAACTTTGGTAGAATTTCTTACAGTTTCTGTGTTTTGCAAGAGTCTTACAGATATGTGAGGAACTTCGCAAGATTTTGTAGGAAGTATGCAGAGAACAAACTAAACAATGTGCATTAATATTTCAAACTATAAAAAGTTACAAATATTTGCAATTTTTGTCCTAATATATACAGTGGAGAATTTCAGTTCCTGAGTTCATACTTCTGTACAAATACTTGTGTCTTTTGGGAAATAAGTATTCCAAAAGCTATGCACTTGTAGTCCAAAACTGGAAAATGCTTCATTAAAAATCAAGGAGGCAACAGCTGAACATTAGCTAATCAGCCACTGTTCATTTGTTGTTTTTTTTTTCTTGCATTAGCATTTTCCTTATTTTGTTCCTTTTTCTAATGTATTTTCTGTGATCTCTGATCTCAAAACCAGCAACATCTGTTACCCTGCTTTGCATCATTAAAAATCACAAAAACTCAGGAAATAAAAAAGTCAAAGTTTCTGAAGAAACTCACCTGAATCCCATTGTAGAGCTTTTCTTCTTTCTTTTGGTAGAGCATGTGCAGATGTATCTATACATGACACAATTTAATATTTGCCCTTCCATAAAGTAATTTTTAGCAATTTCCATAAGAGCTTCTTCAATTGGCTACAGAACATTTTCGTTCTTTCTTTAGTGTGGTCTGATATATATTACCTCCACTGTTGTTCCTAGGAGAAGAATATATTCTCAGTAAATTATTTAAAGCACAAGAGAATGACAGCACGACAACAGATTATTCTTCCTTCTTAACTCGTTGTTTCATCTGTCGAGTTCGCTGCTTGTTGGACAGTACTTCTGGCTTCCTTGTAAGTATAATTTCACTTAGACAACTGTAGTCATGACATATTAGATTTTAATTGCTTCATATGAAAAAAATTTCAACATAAATATTGAACATAAATACTATGGAGAGCCATGGGCAGGATACAGTTTTCATTTGCTGTGCACTAACAAGAAACACCTGAAGACATTTATTAACATGTGTAAAGAGTGATGGGAGAAAAGAAGGTTGTAATATTTAAAACAGAATCTATAAACTTTTAGGTTTTAAGCTCTTTTGGACAATATCTGTCCTTGATTTGTACTGGGCCTAGCACAAGGGTGGCAAGCTTGAGTTTCAACCGTTAACATTTAAGCACAAAGTATTTGCTTTAAGGAATGGGAATAATGATGATCCATCTTCCCCTTTTGTAAAGGATCCTTTAATAATAAAAACCGGAATTAGAAAGTCTCTCACACGCTCCCCAAATATCCTTACTAGGAGTGGGTCATTTCTAGAAATCACTTCCCCATTTGCTTAGTAAAGACCAGTGCTGTTTCTTCTTACGACAAAGTATGGCACGTGCAAAGAAAATGAGAGGGTCAGCACGACACAAGGAAATGCAACTTCTGTCTCAGATGCTCATTTGCTGGAAGACTATGGGTCTGAACAGATGTACCAGTTAGTCATTTGTGCATCCCTGTTTTAATCTTACAGCTCTGGAAAATGCCCAACTCAAATGGACTGATTTTTCTTTGGTCATTTTGTGGTAGGTAATTTTTTCACCAAGAGGCAGCAGCCTGCTATTAACTTGATCTCTGCCTTCTGGTCATATGGAGATTTGAGACAGGGATGGATGGTTCCTTCCAACCTATGTACTTTGTTTCTGGCTATCTTGGGCATATCTTTTCCCCTGGTGTCTGCCTGCACAGCCCTTGGGTTGTACCAGTCCATATACTTCTGTTGTGGTTTAACCCCAGCCGGTGACTAAACACCACGCAGCTGCTTGCTCACTCCCCCCACCCAGTGGGATGGGGGAGAGAAGTGAGAAAAAAATAAAACTCGTGGGTTGAGATAAAGATGGTTAAACAGAACAGAAAAGGAAGAAAAAAAAGTAATAATACTAAAATTGCAACAATAATAAAAGAATTAGAATATACAAATCAGGTGATGCACAATGCAATTGCTCACCACTCACTGACTGATGCCCAGTTAGTTCCTGAGCAGCGATTTGCCCCTCCAGGCAAACTCCCCCCAGTTTATATACTGGGCATGACGTCACATGGTATGGAATATCCCTTTGGCCAGTTTGGGTCAGCTGTCCTGGCTGTGTCCCCTCCCAACTCCTTGTGCCCCTCCAGCCTTCTTGCTGGCTGGGCATGAGAAGCTGAAAAATCCTTGACTTGATATAAACGCTGCTTAGCAACACTTGAAAACATCAGTGTGTTATCAACATTACTTTCATACTAAACCCAAACCACAACATTATACCAGCTTCTAGGAAGAAAGTTAACTCCATCCCAGCCAAAACCAGGACAACTTCCCAGAGAAAGTGCAGAGCAAGAGGAAAGAAACTCAGGAACCATCTCACTGGAGAGAACAGAGCATGGAAAAATAATAGTTCCAGCTTCAGAGTGAGGCACAGAGGAAATAGCTGTTTGTGCCACCATACACTGCCCATCTCGGCGAACAGAATATAACATGAAACTTCTACTTTAAGTACACAGAAGAGAAAAAAAACCACCAAAAACCAGCCTCAAATGTCTCATTTTACCTTTGATAGTACTGCTGCTCACCATGCTTCTGAAATGGCATGGTTTAAATTGTATGAAGATAATTAAATTCCTAGGTTTTGTCCCTGTTTCAGAACTGGTTTTGGTGTTAAACAACACGCTCCTAGGTTGTATTTGCATTTTAAATGTTTATACACTAAACGCTTAAGCTAATTCTATTGTTTTTTTGTATAACAGACAATGCAGTTCCAAGGCAAACTAAAGTTTCTTTTTGGACAAAGGAAGAAGTCTTCATCAGGAACAGTATTGCCACCTCAGCTGTCCTTATTCTGCATAGTGGTACCGCTTCTGCTCCCTTCTGTGACAGAAATGAAGATGAAAAGCCTGCTTGTGAAAGCAAAACACAAAGCTGATGATGCAGCAGCAGTGAATACAAAGTATTTTCAAATTAATCTTTTAGCAGTTAGTAAAGTGTACTATGGGCTTTATGTTTATGAAGCATGTAAAAAGCACAAATTAGGCTAAATAATTCTCCATTTTAAAACTCTTTTCTAGAAAAGTGAATAATTTATCTGGATTTAACTATATAATACATAATAACTATACTGTAATGTAGTATACTTTATATATAATATATATTAAGTATTGTTATATATATAATTTTCTATAAAAAACGGAAAGTTAGGATATCCTCCTATCCTTCAGAAGTTACCAATGCAATAAGTCATTCTACTAGGTGTAAAAGTGGAAAAGGAAAAGTATTGTTACTGAGAGTTCTCAAATTTCAGTATCTTCTGGTAGCACAATTATTTGGACTTGGGCATTTTGTTGGCAAACAAAGGAAAAGGAAAACTTTAGAAAGCTGAATGTGCGTGTGTGTGGGTGTTCACAGAGAGTCAAATGAGATGTATTTGGTGTATGTATTTATCTTGCAACAGAAGGCTTATGAACACATAAGTCTACAATTGCACTAAATGGCCTGGGGCTGATCACTCGGTAGCAATCACAGAAGATGAGGACAGATTGTGTTCAGACTCATTTCCTTCCTAACACTTATTTTCGTTACTCTTCTATGATTGAATTTTAGTTGATGTTTGGGGCTAGGATTATGTTTTCCCTTATTTGGTTTAATATGACCTTACAGCAATGAGGTCCATTGCTGTGAAGTAAAATGCTCATCAGTGTGACTGACAGCATCATAATTTGGCTTTTAATTAGAATATGCTTGTGTATGTGTGGATTTACTATCCAGACGTGTAATGTTGTTCTAGGACATACATCCTTTTGACAAGAATTAAATTACTGGAAGGCTGATATAATGGACTATGCAGGCTTTTGGAACCAAGTTGGAAAGCCATTTCCACTTGCTAGTTTTTCAGTGGCCCAGGTTAAATTAGTTGATGATCAGAATTCAGCTCCTAGAAGAGAGGTGCTTTACTTAAGTTTTACTAACTGACTGGACAGTGGCCAAGGATTTGACAAGAATGAAACGGGCATTTAACTTCAGTGTTTCCTTTGGTTCAGGCCTGAAACATGCTGGCCAGGGATGGTGGGCAAATTTATATAGTAATTTCTTTTCTGATGGTCTTAATAAAGGGAAAAATTTGGAAAGCAATGTTATGGACTTTGCACCCTTTCCAAACCCTAGTATGCATTTTGAACTAAAGACTGAAGAAATTCATTCAAATCATATGATGATTGTTGCAAATTGAAGTCATGCTAACTCTTAAAGTCCATTGCTGGTCAGTGTGATGTACGTACCTTGAATGTACCTTGCATAGGCAGAGCAGAATATACACAGTATATGTCTCAATTCAAGCTGAAACTTATTATTCCAGATATAGTAAGTTGTGAGCAGAATATTCCTAAACATAAATATCCCTCTTAATTGAATGCAGAATTCAAGTCATACACTAGTTTGACCAAACGAATGATGCAGAAACCATAAGTCTTTGCTAATGGTCAACAGCTTGAAGATCACATCTTTCAGAGTTTGTGATTTTACTGTGTTGTCATTCACTGACAAGGAATTTTCCACATTTTCTGTCCTCTACAGCTCCAGTTCCAAAGGTAATTCGGGTCTGTGTGAAGCAGCAGAATTATATGGAAGAAACAGTCATCACGAAGGTGCAGCTTTCGCTAATGTGTTACAGATTGCTGAAAACCAAATCAAAGGTGTGTCTGCTAAGTAATTCTGGATTATATACAGTTTATGGAGAAAAAATCTTGTCTTTTCTTTTCTCCTGTTAGGTTTTCCAGGTTTTGGTTCCAATGATCTCTTTTTTCTTCTTTCTAAAACCCCTTCTGTAAAAAAACGCAAAAAAAATATTGACCACCTCAAAAGACAGTATTGAATTAGTCTGCTATTTTGGCGTAGGCAGAAATACCATGATACCAAGTTTACGGAGATATAAACAATCATAGTAGATAAGAATACTCAAAGTATGCTTTCCTAAATATGGCAGCACTGAATTTAACATGATTATGTGAAAGGCTTAATAATAAATGATGATATCTATCCCTCTCTGAGGAAAACCGGGTAATAATTAACAAATGCTAGTTTTTCCCAAAGCTCAGAAAACAGAGGAAAATTAGACTCTATTTTCTTTAAAACTTATTATTTGCTTGCAGCTTTGACTCATGCTTTTCCAGTGTTTGGCTATGGCAATATTATAAGAGTCTATGCTGTATTTCAGATTTTACAATGGCTAAAATTTTGATGGTGAGTCTTCCCCAATGGGCAACTTCTTCTTAGGTAGAGTTGTACTCAGCCTTCTGTCATACCTGCTGGAAACCTTTAACTTCTTTAAAACCATTCCTCTGTCATAACTCCATTTTTCATGAACATTTTCTCATTGGTATAGTACTATTACTGGGAGGGAAAAACAATAATAAACTAATAATACTGAAAAATCTTTGGTTACAATTTAAGTGTTTCTAATTGCCTCATCAGGTTTTTCATATTTTATTTTTTAATGTAATTTGCCTAGTTCTGTGACATATTTTAGCTTGTACTTTCCTGTGCTATGATGCCAGGGCAGCAAACAAACCTGTGAACATTCACCCGTAGTTTAGGTAAGAAAAAATATTAAACACTGCTTGTATTAAAATAGATTTTCTTTTATATTGTATAGCAAAGAATAATGGAGAAAATGGCATTTCTCTAGTCAAAGTACAAACAAATGAAGATCACTGGGTCTGGGTTCAAGCTAACACTCAACTTCTGTATCGAAGTGGTTGTTCAGAATATGTCCTTGCCCAACAGCAAATGGTGAAGTAAGTATATTTTCCAATACTAAAAAAAAAATCTGTATTTTAGAAAAATGAATGTATTCTTTATGCATGAGGTCTTTAAAAAAGACTGTAATGACCTAAGAGAAGAGCTGTATGAGAAGGGTTTAGTTTACTTACCAAATGGAAATCCATTTTTGTTATGTATCATATGAAATGGCTGTTTTAACTGTAAACAATATTTATTTCTTTTCTTCAGTGTTTTTTCTTCTGAAGTTGAGAGTACATACATATTAAAACAGAATACTTCAAAAGTAAATGCTTTATTATTAATATGTTTTGACTTTCTTGCACAAAAACTTATTTTGGCGTTTTGTTTTACTTTGCAGCTGAAACTCTTTGCTGATTTAGTGTCCTTGGTTTTCTACTTTTTAACATCTGATTATGTTAAGTTTTGGGTTTTTTTCCCCTTTATGGATGACAGTTGAGCTCATGTTTTTAGTTGTGGATGTTCAACATAATCTAAACAGGGATTCTCATAATCATTGCATGTTTGTAGATAGATACATTTAGTTGGCTGTAGGCTCAGGCTTGGAGTGGAAGCTAATCTCACAGATGTGCATTCAAAGAGGACCTCTCAACTGGATTTTACCCTTTCCTCCCAAATAAGCTTTTCTTCCTTCCCCCATGGGATTGCCTGTTCCAGTTCCCGTGGGCTTTGTTGAGGTATCTCTTCAAGCTGGTCCAAGGGAAGAGATAAGAGGGTGGACTGGATGAGCAGGGGCCAGGAGGTATACACAGCCACCATCTGGCCCAGTGGAAAAAATGTGGTGGTGGAACTCTTTACCTTTACTAGGGCGGCACAAACATCATCTTGCCGTGTAAGGGAATGAACTTCTATTAAGAAGCAGATTAAAAGGGGCTCTTTTGTATTCAAGTCGTGACTTTTAAATTGTTTTCTCTCTAATTAAGCATGCTCTTAGATGTTTATTTAGTTACATTTTTACCCTCTGAGTGGTTAAAATCCTTCCTTTGTGTTTGATAGTTCGTAGAAACTGAAGTGTTATAAGAGTTGGCCTTGGAGATTATATTCAGTCCTGTCCTCCTGATAGTTTGCAATAGACTTCACTCTTACTACTACTTTTTTTTTCAAATGTATGCTGTCTTTCTGGAAACATACCTGCTTTTGAAGAATTTTCACTAGATACTATTTTACTGTAAAATTCTTCATTTGGGGGGGTCTAAGCTTTTGTGACTATTGCATTTTGTTCAGTCCGTTGCTTCCCAATTAGACCAATTCCTGAGAAGCTAGTTCTGCAGCAAACTTGTATCATACCATTTGCATCTCAAGACTAACAATAATAACAATAACGATATTTAGCAGAGGACTGAAAATATTTAACACCTCATGTTAAAAAAGAGAAAATACTCTGCTTTCCTGGTGTACATTTATTACAGTGGGACATTCTCTCTTTGTAACAACATGGACTCCCTCTACTGGAAAATCCTATACTTGCACATTGAGTTCATACCAAAGTAAAAGTTCTTAATGTGAGCCCAAGAAAAAGTCTTCTAAACCCCCTTACTAGCTCTCAAGGTTTTCATGCTCGGTATCTTACTGAGGTGTCCGCTTCTTGTTCAGAGAGGGAGGGAGCGGGTTGGTAGCACTCATCCTGCCTGGTCGGGAATCAGCACGTTAGTGAATTCCAGACAAATCCTGAACCTGAAGATTGAACCTCAAGTTCTGAAAACTGCTGCATCGGACATGGAAATGCTCAGGCAACTTTCTCTGCCAGAGCTCTTCACTAATGTTGTGTTCTTCAGCTGGAGGTCATGGAAAATGAATTCACTGGCCATCTTGGAAAACAAAAGACAACATGAATTAAGTTAGACATGTAAAACAAACCTACGCCCAATATGAACATCTGTGACTATTCTGGACACTTAATTCAGGCATTTTATTTCCTCTCAGCTAACTCTGCATTCTCAAAACATAAGACCCCCATGGTTCTCCCTCAAATCACTTCAATCAGAAAGTTCTTAAGTGTCCAAATGATTCCTTGTTAACAAAATACATCTCATTTAAGATAGTCTTTGCATTTTATCTCTAGATTTTTCTGCACATAAATATTATTTAGATATATTTTAAGGGAAGAACAAAAGTGTAAGTTAGTTACCATACTGTACTACAGTATTTAAGGTGTTTGTGAACTGTGTCCCTGAAATGGAAAAGTAAATGCATGTCAGAATTTAAATGAAACTGTGCCACAGAAAGGTAGCTGTGCATGCACATTGACGCCCAGGTGCATGCACACTCTTTTTTTCTCTTGAACAAATGCAAAGGTTATACGGATAAAAGCGTGAGAGTCCCATGTTAAGTTAAGGACAAAGTATCACTTGTAATGTATGTCGAGCCACTCCATTTGTATCCCAGAAAGCATGCATTTAGAAAACTCTGATTGACTGATTTTTTTCTACTGTTATTGAAAGGGAAGAAGATGAACAACTGAAGATACCAAGTGGTTTTGCCAGTTTGAAAGGAAACCTGGAGGGACTTTCCTGTAACAGTGCCATTGAAACTCTGGGCCAGTGGAAGCATCTTAACTGGACAGCAGTAAAAAATGAACAAGATAATGTAAAAGTGAAGTTTGAGCCTCATTCAAACGGTGAGTGTTTTATGCAAGAGGAACCTCTCAGTTCCAACACATCAGCTTTGGGCGTTCAAAACAACTGCACCACAAGCAGTAGCTGGACTTTAAGAAACTCAAGCTCTTGTTCTATGAGCCAGCGAATGAACACATGTTCAAACAGGAGAGCTGGATCATTCTACAACAGAGACCAAAGTTTCTTAAATTTAGCACCAACTTGCCCTTCCCACTGGGGGAGTGCAGAAAGCTGCCAGTCATACTCGGGCGTACAACAGCGTTATGCAGAGAACTATGCGACAGACCATCTGAAATTGCAGAGACCATTCATATCTTCAGAGTCTCTCTACGATGCAGCCTTTCCCTTGGAGATGCCCATCAAAACAGAATACGATTCTGATTCTGAAAACATTGCTGATAATTACCTGACGTCACAAAACCGAGCCTGGCTGGATGAGAGTGGCTCGGTAAGAAAGCAGGTGTTTAGCTACCCCAATAGAGTGCACCTCAAAACAGAACCGGACCTCTGTGAGCCAGCCTCACCCTGTCAGAAGCCAAGGCACTGCCTTTACACGCCGCATAACTGGCAATGCATTGTAGCAAACCATCCCAACAACCTAAACCTGAACAGATTTTGCAAGGGTTCACGTAGCAAGGAGGTGGCCCCGTTTTGCCCTCAGAACTCCTCCGGGTGTTTGGAAAGCATGCCGGACCTGCAGCACACAGGGTGCTATGGCCACTTCTACAGTCCCAGCCCAGGGGAGGAGAAAGAGCAGAATAATGAGGTGTTTAAAATGCCGTGTGAATTTAAAAACCCCTGCTTGGTTCAAGCAATCAAGCGTGAACCCCTGGATTCTCCACCATTGTCCAACAGTGGACAGAACAGAGTACACGCGAGCTTCCCTGAAAATACATTAGCAGGTCCTGTGCCTCATAAAACCACTGAATGTACATTTTTACAATAGATTTTATAACATTTGGAATATTTATAATGTTAAAAGCAAGAAGTTGTAGATTCTCTTCCAGTTGGGTTAAGTGAGTTACTAAAATTAAAAGCCAGTGGAAAGATTTTGAGCGTGTGTGTGTGTGCATCTGCGTGTGAGAAAAAACAGACGCAGACACACACTCGTCCTATACCCCCTACTGCCCTTCTTCTAGTGATCTTCGGAAAGAAAGAAAGATAAAACCTAAGGCACAGAAAATAATCATTACTCACTGCACAGGTATACCTGCTAATTTGTCTTCATCATCTTTCCTCTCTTGTCTACAGTTCATTACCAAGGTCTAGCTATTTCTGTTTCCTGCTTTTGTTCTGTTTGTTTTTCTCAAGCTGATGTGATGCCTCTGTGCAAAGAGAAAATGTTTATGGTCTTCATTGTGGCCAGGTTACCTTAGGAATTTTTGCATTTTTAGTTTTTTGCTACTCTAATAAGAAGCATCAGCTATTCCTTTATCTTAACATTAAATTGATGGGAACAGGCAAGGGCTTCCCAACACAACTTAATTTAAAAGATAGCATTAATTAAAACAAATTACTTTCATAAAATGCATTAGAAATTATTTCACTTCAAACTGAAGTTCTTCCCAAGTATCCTTGATAATACTAAGGTTTTAGTACCCATATTTTTCCATTTTGAAGCCATCAGCCTTTCATGTTGCTCTTTGAAAGACTGAGCAACGGGATGTTATCCACTTCTATAAATGAGTTACAAAGTGCTGTTAAATGTACATGAGAAGAAAATATTTCTCCAATTATTTTCCTTGCTGTTACTTGTAATGTTAACAAAGGAAATGCACTTTTTTTATTTGATAGTATCTCTTTGACTGATAGCAGCTTGTTAGACTTCATCACCTGACATCAAAACCAAATCCCACACTAAGATTAGATATGTTATTTTCAAAAGCATCCTAGTTTCATTCCCAAAAGAAAATCTTAATCTCACCAAGAGCTAACTGGAATATGTATACCTTTCAAAAGCACTTCGGTGCACTTTGGTGCTTTTGAAAACAGATCTGTACGCTTTCCTTTGAACCCAGGCAGTAATGTATATCTGCAAAAAAAAAAAAAAAAATCTACAACTTCTGTTTTGGTTTTTGTTGTTGTAGTTTGACTCCTGCACTAACTTTTGTTTTAAAATTGCACTATTTCAACTTTATATCAATTTCACCTATATAAAAACCACATCATTTAAAAAAAGCTTAGATATATATGTGCTTTTTGAAAGAAGCCCTATAATGAATGTTTTCTTTTTCAAAATGTTATAAATAATTATAATGTCTTCATTTCTCTCTCCTATTAGTCACTAAGGACATGGCTTTACATGCTAGAAAAGTGGCATAAACTTCTCCCAAATGCTATAAATATGTGGGATAAGTGTAGTTTTCAGGTAGGGGAATGATTCTGCACCTGGGAGGCTGCTCTTCTCCAAGACCGTCTGTCTTCTCTCATAGAAATTACCACCTGTACATTAGAGTTGGCAGATGTAAAGATATACATTCTCTGCATGTCAGTTAAGTGCTTAAGAACAATGGTTTTATCTGAAATGCTGCACTTTACACTGAAATTGTTGAGATAACACACATACCTTTTGATGACTGTCCTGCAGAAGGCAGAATTCCCAGTAGAAGGCAAGAATGGACAGTAAAGAGGTGCAATAATGTCTTACTGTAGGTCAAGTTAAATCTGCCATAGACCAGCTGACCATACCCAAGCCATGAGAATATCTCCTTTTTTTGTGTCTGGTGTAAATCAGTGCCCTTTTGGCTACATGCTGCCTCTTATTTGAGACAGTTTTGATATCCTTGCCTTAATATTCCTGCCAGTGGGTGCAATGCAACATCAGACCCTGTTCTGAAGTGAGACCACAATGGTGGAATTTATACCGCTCTCTGGTACACCACTGTTCACATCACATAAATTCAGGCCCCATTGCAAAAATACTTCTGGGCAAGCAAACTGGGTACTCACGTAGAGTGAGGCTGCCATACACCAGGGGTGCTGCACAACCTCTGGCTTGTTGATTCACTATCTAAAAAAATGAAAGCAGCAGTTCTTTTAGACTGTCACAGAGTTGCTCTCATAGTCCTTTGCTTGGCATGTAGCAGTGGCACTGCTTATCTCCCGGTGCCAGACACTGTGCTGTGGCTGCAGAGCTGCTGGCAGGGTTGTGCTATGAACCATGTAATACTCTCCAGTCCAGCTCCTTGTGCAGCTGCCTGGCAGAAATGGGATAGTGTGGAGACAGGGTAGCGTGGGAATAGATGGCTCGGGGCAAGTGGAGGACACGCCAGCACGATTGCTGGAAAGCTGCTCGTTTGATTCCACGCTTGGACACACGGTCACACCCCTCTGAATGAGAGCACCTGGGCCTGGTTTTGCACTACCTTGCACCTTCTCTTGTCATTTACATTGATGCAACATGCCTGTAAATCACTATTATCCTCATCTGGGCATGCTGGTGCCAGTTTGCACAATGTTAAGTGGTTACACCAGGTGCAACTCTGTAGAGGACTGTGCCACTGAATGCCTTGCCTGTGCTTAGAAAAGTTTCTTGGCATGACTACATCGGGAGAGCTATACCAGCCAGATTTCTCTCTTCAGTGCCGAAACAACTTATACTAACAACAGAAGTTCTCTACACATCTCTCCACTACAGAATAAAGGCTATTTTGTCAACATAACTCTATCTACTCTAAGGCTTTCCTGGTTTATTTAGTTGGGATGATTTTTATTATGTTCCCAACAAACCCAGACACTTGTCACACATCTTATTTGATATTATAGAGGTAGATGAAGCTTCTGCCTGTAAGAGAACCTAATCTGACATAGGAGATGTAACGGCCTTCTTCTAGGAGGATGGACGAACATGTGACTCAAAAGTGAGCTGTTGCCTTTGGCCTGCCCCCTGTGTAAATGCAGTCAGGTTTGCTTCCTTATCATTCCATAAAGTCCGAACCCAAGAAACACACACTTATCCTGCAGATCATGTTTGAATTTGGGCCACTTAATTTGTGGCTGAGTTGTTATTCCAGGTCTCACATGAAAAAATGTGGTATCAGTGGAATTCTTTCTAGTCTAAGTTATCACACACACACTCAGCAATCTCCTAAGAACTGTGCTTATAAAGAGATCAGCAGTTCATCCTCCTTTTTAACAATGGCTAACCACTCTTGGCAGTAAACAAAGACCAGTTCCTTCTAAGTACTTGGTATATTGCACCATTTGGAAAGAACAGAGGAATTAAACGCTAAGAAAGAATCTCTTGCTCTCTGCTTTTAAGGCACAGATATTCCTTCATCCTCTCCCCATGATATGTGCCCTGCATTGAGTCTGGACTGAAATATGACATTGCATTGTACCCTGTTAAATTGCCACTGATTTAATCTTATAAAACTTTTTGTATGCAGACATTAATGATCCCCTGACACTGCTCAGTAAATAGCATGAAAGACAGTGCAGTTCTTTTAAATGGTTACATTTTCTTAGTGGTTGTTGTTGCTTTGGTATTATTTTTAAAACTAGCACTGAGAAGTAGGGTTTAAGATGTTTTCAATCACTGGTGTTTAGCTTTTATCTTTAATGAGCTGGTATTTGTATCCTCAAGTGCAGCCCTAAAGTCTGTTTTAGGAGCCTCCCAATGCATTTATTGCAACAACAATAAAAAAAATATTCTTGTAGGAGAAATGGCCAGTCAAACACTCACCTGATAGGAATTTGGAGTATTCAGGCTGAAAGAAATGCCTTTCTTTTTCCAGTGCATGCCTCTAACATCTGACTGATGATAGCATTCAAACTTCTTCAGCCATAAACTCTCCAGAGGCTGAGACACAATGAACTCATGAACTCTGGTGTTCAGGGAGGATATTTTTTGGTATGGAAGGTGAGCAGCTCTAAAAGCTCTGAGAATGTGTCTCCCTCTGAGATGTTACTCATTCTACAGATAGCAGAGACTATTATCCATGCTAAAGCTGCTGATTAAGGTCTTGTCTTTACTGAGAATGTGGCCTGATTTTAGCTGTCAGTGGACAGCTGCTGAGCACCGTACAAATGCTAGTCCAACTGAAGTACACCATTGTAAGCCACTATTTTTACTGAAAACCAACATGATTTGAGCTAGGGGTAAACTTGTACAGCAAAAAGCGTGGATTTTCCTACTGCTTCTAAGGTTTGCTGGGATGCAGTTACACCAGTGGCTGAACCTGGGGCATACCTCCACTGTAGATAACACTATCAATAATTTATATTCACTTCAGACTCTTTGGATACCGAAGTAGAGCTTTGTTTTGAAAATCTGAGTGAGGGCAGCAGTATGCTAGGGCTAAGCTTGGTTCAGTTGGTCCTCAGTTTGGAGATTTAACTAGTAAAATGAAAGATCAAGGGACTGTACCTAAATTCTCCGTAGGAAAGACTGACTTCCTACTCCTTGATTGTAATATGGTAATGCAAAGTATACCTCTATGGTTTAATTGTCCTTCACTAGAACACAGTGATGTATTCTTAAAATCCTGAGAACTGAGTATCCTCTGGGTAGCATAGGGAAGTCTGACATTTGTGCATCAGCCAGTTCAGTAAGACTTTAGGTGCTGATCCTTTGATACGGTATTGAGATCCACAGGGCATGTGCAATTCTTCTGGAAGTTCCTAGTGCTTAAAATACTCAAGTGGGAAGCAACAAGCCTGAGGCAAGGAATATTCTGTGGGATAAGATCAGTTTCTGCTGCCTAGAAGCCTTTCTTAACTCTTTGTGTTGAAGCCATATTGGAATGTAAGTAGGACAGCCTCACTCACTGTAGTTATTTCAGAAAAGCAGTAATCTGTCTTAACAATGTGTGATGTTTTAATCGAAATAGTTAAAAGATGCCATTTTCCCTACCTATGAATACATACATTGCCTTAGGAGTGGGAAAAAAGTTAACATACTCATTTTCTTTCATCAGAGTATCACATAACTAAAAAAACTAACCTCAGAATGGAGGTACAGAGCAGTTCTTCTGTTTTTCTTGTCTTTTCTTTCTGCTCCCTTCCTCCTTCTCTCTACTGTCTTAGTGTAAACATTCAAAATGGAAAGACTTTTCTGATTATACTGAGACAAAAACCCTAAAGCTAAACCAGATTGTAGAAAATTTCTCGCTAGAAAACGAGCTTCTTTACCTAGAGTTTCTTCCTCTCTTTTAAATCCTGCGAAGTCCTATGTGAAATCATGTGTCACAATGGAAGCAGACTTCTGTAACATGCGTAGTGAGCAAAGAGATTCTGCAGGTGGCCATGCTCAGGCTGTAGTCACACGGTTCTTACCTAGCTGAAGGAGACTCATACAAGAGGGCTGCTGGTAGCTTATGTTCATGGACATTACCACCCTGACAAATATATCTTTGCTGTCTTTGAATACACGTGGCATATGTTCTTGTCATTATAAATACATTTCCGTATCATGCTATCAGAAATGCCTCTGAACAAAATCATCAGTGACAAGCTGAAAAATATACTAAAACCATAAAGTACTTTTTAAAAAAAAACCTATGGCGATCCAAGCACTTGCCTGTGCTTAGGCAAAGACTTTGGGTGGAGGTTTGAAGGGAAGGTAAAAAAAAGATTGTTAAGACAAATTTTGGGGAGAAAAAAGATCACCCTGATTGATATATTGCTGTCAAGGTGTAATTATTCTGTGACTACAGCTTTAATTCTCCACTCACTGCTAATAACTCTGTGCCCTGAAATCATGTCCTTATTTTTCCTGTAGAACTGAATTTGTAACTTTTCAGGCTGAAAATAATTTCTTGAAAACAAGGATTGAGGTAATTCAATGATAAGTTGCATTTCTCAGTCAGACTAAAAACATCATTCTAGGAGGCACGAAGTGCTCCTGTTCCTTTCCTGGGGTTAGTCTTCGAAACTCTGGCAAATTCAGTGTCTGCATTAACTCTCTTGCTGCTGGCAGTTATAGCTCAGTCATGCAGCTGGTGCTCTGACTCTGCAATCTGAAGTTTCTCAGGATTTCCTTGATGCAATAGGGCTCCAGGGACAGCTGAACAGCCAAAACTTCCAGTTTCACATTTGTATTGGTAGAATTGCAGTATTCCAATGACTAATACAAAAATTTGGCAGAAGGTAATGGAAAGAACATCAGCTGCTTAGCTAGTCTCAGTAACTGTATTTAACTAATTAAAAAGCTATGTTAAAAAAATCAGGTGAAGTTCTGGTCTAGAGCTCCCCATTTTGCACAGGAGGGTGTCATAGGAATTATACCTCTGTTCTGCCTCTTCTTGGCCTCTCCCCTCCTTATCGCACTACTCTCCCTTCTGAACCTCTTTTTTTTTTTTAAACTTTTGGATGGTATGTATCCTCCCTTTGTTCATTCAAAATGTGAGATAGGGACAGGCAAGCATCAACTGTTGCGTGTTTGTTTTAAACACTGTCTTTCAAGAAAGAACTTCAAAAAGGCAAAAGTTTTCTCAGTTCTCAGAAACAGTATTCAGTTTTCTTTCTACTCTTATCATAGCCAAAAAGATTCTTCCTCTACATGGTAAATAAACTTCCCTCTTCTGAAAGGGTCCTTCCTCACCTACATAGGTTCTTGACAAAACCAAAGAACACTTTCTTCCTTAAAGGCAGTTGTGTCCATCAAAAAAACTTTTCCTTTTTCTTCCTCTAGATTTTCTACCTTTTTGATTTTATAGGATGGTACATTGTGGCTTCCACCCTCTCTGTTCTCTGCGTCTGTAGCTTTATTTCCACTTTAGGCATACTTCAAAAGTTTTGCCAAAAGAACAGTGTTAGGCAGAAGTGCAATCCCCCCATTTACCCCTGCCCTCCTTAATAAGACAGAGGTACTCACTAATTACAGCTGTACTCCTAAACTAGAAAAAAGGTCACTTTGCTGGTGAAACATCCTCTCTTCAGGAGGCTGTACTGCCAAGAAACTCTGAGCTACCACCAACAGTTTAGTTCTGCAAGTGCATGTACCACCAAATCCTCTTTCAAAAAATCAAGGAACCTATTTCCTCCTTTTTTGCTTCTCTCATTTTTTTCTACAAGTGTTTATTCTTTCACTGTGTAACTGCACTTTTAATTTGTACTTTTTTTTTAAAAGAAGGGTATGGAAGCATTATACAACATGTGCAACGCAGTGTTTTCAATTACATTTTAGATTTTGAGATTAGAACCACAAATAATTATCAAGTGTTTTAATGTGACTCCATGTAAAGGCCTCTGACTGTTACAGAAATGCCCACGAAAAACACCAGTACAAATAATACAATTAATCTTGAAAAGGGGTGAAACCTGCCATCAAACTCCGCTAATTATCCTGTATTAAAAGTGCCATTCCTGCTCCTCCTGAAGAGACACAGCAGGGGATGAGATTAAAAAAAACCAGGCGCGTGGCGATCTACCAGCAGTTTTGGCCCATTGCATGGTCCCCAAAATGAAGGGCACATTTCTGGAGAGAACACCCCTGCCACCTGAGCGTTATTGGAAAAACGTACCGGTTTGTGTGTGTAACGCGTGCATTTAGGCGAGCGATTCGGGCATGTGTGCTGGCTACTTTGACAGCCGAAATATTTAGGCCCAGCTCCAGCCCCGACGGCCGGCCCGGGCAAGTCGAGGCAGCAACTCCTGCGAAAGCAAAACCAGTTAACGAAAATACCTTTGGTGACATGTAACCTAACTCGTATCGACTATGCTGCTTTGTATACAAGTGTAATAGACGTCGAGGTGTATCACTAGCAGGCTCATCCAAAAACAGGCACTAAAACGTGGATCTGGCATTTTGGACCGTTTCCTCAGTCTGCTTTTAGAAGGAACTTCCAAGTGTATTTCTTAAATTATATTTTGCATTTATTACCGGTCAGAAGTGTAAAGTTCAGACGTTTTAAAAATAAATATTTGCATTTAAAGTAAAACCGCTGCCGGGCGTGTTCCTTGCCGTCACCTCCCCTCATCCGGCCGCCAGGGGGCGCCAGGGGAGGGCGGGGCCGTCGCTGCCGGAGGGAGGGGAGGGGCTCAGGCTCCCAGCCGCGCCAGGCCGGCGCTGTCTCCCCATTGGTTGAGGCGGGCGGCTTCGTGCCTATTGGCTGCCTAACCGACGAGAGGGGGCGGGGCGCTGCTTTCGGCCCTCTCCCCCGGCTGTCTCCTGGTGGCGGTGAAGCAGCGGAAGTGACGAGCGGAGGGTGGGCGGGGCGGCTCGAGCTCCCGGATGACCGTTGTGAGGGGTGGGGGGGGGCGTGCGCGCTCTCTCCCGTTCGTTCTCTCTCGTTCGTTCTCTCCCTCTGTCTCGGCGGCGTTGCTGTCGTTACCGGCCCGGCCTGGGGACGCGGCGGAGGGTGGCCGCTGCAGCAGCCGCCGGGGGCCACAGCGGGGGAGAGCGGCGCTGAGGTACCGCCCCGTCACTTCGGGGGGAGGCGGGAGCGGCCGGGGGGTGTGTGGGGCCGGAGAGCGGAGCTGCCGGGGAAGGGGGGGGGGGCGGCTTCTCTGTGAAACCGGTCCAGAAAGACGAGCGGGGAGGGTGGCTTTACCGGAAGGCTTTAAGGCTGTGAAGGTGTCCTAGGGATGAAAGGGGTGGTTTCGTCTGGAAGCGCGTTGAAGCAAAATCAACTTAATTCATCCGACTAACCCTTCCGTCCCGCCCCCAATTGTTTGCTGAAAAGTACCGTATAAACAAGAGTTGGATTTTTTTTTTTTTCATTGTGTGCAGTGAACCCGTTTTGCAGGATGAGCACTGTGAGTGAAGAAGTTAAGCCAGAAGATGGCAAACCGGAATCTGAAAAAAAAATATTTTTTTGTGAAGTGAGTGCTTTTCTTGATGGCTTTTCGGACTGTATGCTAAAATGCAGGCCTAAGGTGTTAAAGACCATGCTCTTAGAAATGCAGACCTAAGCTCGATGTAGTGTGGCAAAATTGTAAGTGAGAGAAGCTGTTAATGCGGAGAATAACGTGGTCAGTCTCTGGAAGAGCTGCTTGTCTTAGGATTTGGAGAATTCAGTTTGTTATTTAGCAGTCACAGGTGCAGTATGATGGTCCTTAACTGTAGTCTTTCAAATCTCTGTTAAGTATTTCTCATAGGCAACTGTAAAGGCTTATTTATCTGTAAAGGCTACAAATCAAGGTCAGAACGTGTTAAACTTGTCAATCATATAGTCTTCTAGCAGTGAGGTTTCTTCTGGTGCATTAAACTTCTGGGACAGTATGTCAAGAGAATAGGCAATATTAGCATATACTAGTCATTGTTTTTTTTTTAACTAAAGATAGTAAGAAATAATTGTAGATCTGTATTGTCTTCCATTAATTATTGTAATGGTGTATGTGTGTCTGTGGATCTTAATGAAATGCAGATGTCTTCATTGTTTTTCTGATCCCTTTGACGTAGCAATGAACGGAGTTGCAGTTATTCTAGGGCATAATTTTGTCTCCATTCCTTTCTAGTCACTGTATGGTCATCCCTTCTTTGCTTTCCAGCCTGGAGAAGTTTAAAACAATAAGAATCCAGAAAGTGATGGTAGGAGGGAAGGGGGAAGCTCGTAAAAGATTCGTACCACCTAGTATATTTAAACGTGTATTTAAGTATCAGTTGAACAGGTTTGCCCGCTATTTCTTGTCACTTTAGTGGTATGCTGCTCTCCTAAACGTCACGCAAATTGTACTGTTTAAGCCAAAGAAGACCTTGAGAATTATGCTGTAGAAACAGATGTACTTCCAGTTCTTATAACTCACCAACTACAGAATATCCATAGCATAACTGAAGATGTGCTTTCAATTTTTCTTTTAGGTTTGTAAAGTTCCATGTATGAGTTCTCTAAGTCTTCAGTCACACTATCGTGGTGTAAAGCATAAAAAGGTAACCTTTTTCCATATTAACTGTATATGCGAATTTAATCATAAATCTGGGATTCTTGTAAAGTTCAGAAATTGATTTCCGTGGCTTCAAGTGCTTATCTTACTTATTGGTAGATCTGTAACAGTAATTTGCTTGAAAAATCCCAAGAAAAAGATGAGGTGGAAATCTCACAACTCTGTTTTGACCAGCATGTAACTTGAAACATCAACCATACCTAAAGGTAAATGTGTGTTAATTATGAAATTAACGTTTGAATTACATGTAAGTCACAGATGGTGAAAGAATGCAAACTTCTGGGTTTTGATACAGTCGGTAAAAGTACTGCTCTGTTTTCCAAGTCTACATAACTCACCTGTACTTTGAATAAAACTAGCTTACTTGTTACTTTGATAGTAACATCAATTCAGATTTTGTGCAGGAGTTACATAGGCTTAACTACCAAGTCCTATGGTTCTGTGTGTTTGAAGCGTCTCAATAACAACTTCCTGGTTTACTGCCTTTGTGTGTTTTGTACTTAAATTATTAGACAACGTTCTGTGAGGATGTATTTAGAGATACGGCTTTTATAAATGTTGTTTGACGGAACTTTTGACTGTTGATTGGCTAATGATTATCTTTTGTTTAAAACTCCATGCTCTCAGTCTATGAAGTTGAGACATACTCAGTTGTACTTTCCTCTGTTACTTAGGATTGCTGTCATCAGATTGTATTGTTGTGGCACTGAAGTGCATGCTCTGATGTTTCCTTAATGACATTTTATTCTTCCTGGAACACTAAAGACTAACTGCAATACTGTCTTTCTCAAGTGTTTGTGTGCCCCTTTCAGTTGTAGATGAGGGGCATCTCCCCACCTCTTTGTTCTCAAAACAGATTAATAGTATTTTTTTACCTGTTTGCTGATCACTTTAATAGCATTGACTTTTGTGTCACTGGCTCCACTTTGTCCAAACACTTTTTTTTTTTCCCCCAGGGTTCAGTCTTCTTGTTCCCTGTTGATCCAATAGAAGTGTACAGTAATGTAGTATTTTTCATGTCCTGCCAAATGTTCTTGCTTATGCAAGGAGTTCCTTTGGTTTTGTGGTTGTTTCTTTTTTATTTCCTAGCTAAGCTTCATAGCAATCCAGTTATTGCTTTTTCTCCCTTTTAAAGTCGAAAAACTAGTGATTATTAGCAAATCTGCATGTAGTTTTCTTTCTGTTTCACTCTGAGAAATCAGTGTACACTAGGCTACATCTGTCAAAGTTTATTGAGTTAACAAAGAACTGCAAACTGATAGTGAACGGGAATCAGGCAGGTTGAAAATGGGATGCTTAAATGTTAGTGCTGGTGTGTAGAGTCCTGGTAAGTCACATGACTGCATTTCTGTAGGGATAACTTTCCAAGATCGTGTCATCATTCTTTTCAATTACCTCTGATTTCTCACTTTAAATTATGAAATTTATTGTATGTTTTGGCAGAAGATCAGAATTCATTGAGTTATCTCAGGAAGTTTTTGTATGACCAAGCTTGAAGTAACTGTGGAAGTCCTGAGCTTATGTTCCTTTTTGATACAGGCTAGGTGTTGATAGTGAATAGATCTTAGTTTGTTCCTTACTAGAGGAGTTCCTGCTCAAAATAATACCAAAGGATGTCCTGACAACATAACAAAATGAAGAGATGATAGTTCCTTACCTAAATCGTAACACTGGCCAACCCACCAGCCATTTTTTACGACTTTAGTCAGATTACTTTTTTTTTTCTTTTGGCTACTCATTTGTTTTTAAAATGGCATTGGTAAAGATACTTTGTGCTTGTGCTCCACCAGGGGAAGTTTCAAAAACACAAGAAATAACCCTTCATCAGGAGAAGGACAGTCACTGGGAAAATTCCAAGAAACGAAGTAAACACTTGCTACATGTGTGAAATGATTCTCATTTCATTGGTCTACATTTCCTATAGCTATTCAAAATAAAATGTGTTATTTTGAGTAGCTGGTCTATTAAAGCTTGACTATCTGACAGATTTGTAGGAATACAGCAGTTGACTTTTTGTGTAGATGGTTATTGTATCTGGTTTTTTTGGTCACCTGGGTAGTTTGGGTTTTCTGGATTTTGGATAGGTTCATAAGATATTTATCTAGATTACTTTGGCATACCTTTGTTTCATTTCTATACATTGATTGGTTTGTTCACCTGTATATTGTTACCATTGACTCCTAAACAATAGCATCAGAATGCATAATTTCTTTAAAGATGCCACTTCACAAGCATCTAGGCATACTTCTTAGATAAATTGTACCAAATGCATCGCTTCCATAAAACTAGGGAGATTTTTATTAGTGACCTATGTATAAAGAAAGAATGAAAATTACTTTTTTTTTAGAAATCTAATTTGTATGTGCTACGCTCCTCAGACTCCAAGAATATGGCTTTTGATGAGTTAGAGAGTTTTAGGATGTTCTTCCTGTACTGACTCTCAATCTGGGTGTTTTTGAACTGACAGTGCCTAACTCATTTGCTGCTGGAGGGGAAAGTGTAAATAGTATCTGCCTCTTGATGGCAGCTTAGGCAGACTACCCAGACTTGTTATAAATTGGACAGAAGTTTACCCAGAATACTTTGTTACTTCCAAAACTAAAAGAGAATAAACCTATACCTAAAGCCTTCTCGAATTCCTCTGACTGTGTTGGAGGCTAATAATTTGGTGCATTAAACTTAGTCTCTGTTCTTAGAAGAAAGGGAGTCCTGAGTTTTCATTTGTATTTTCATTTCTACATTTGCAGGCTTAATGCTTGGTAACCCACTGGATTGATGTGTGATTGATTTCAAGGGATAGAAATAGATTGGATGACACATTGCATCATAAAATAGAAGTAATTTAAAAGTATTTCAAGCAAATGATTAGTAGTGCAATGACTTTCTTTGTAGTTTGTTACTAGATTAGGTTTTATTTGAAGCCTTTTCCATTTGCACTTTGAAATTTATGTGAATATTTTTTTCCAAACAAGTCTCAGAGTAGGGGCTTTAGTCAAATAATAGATGATCAGTTATCTAATTAGATAAAATTGTTGCTACTTGCATTCTGTGATGTATGAAACTTAAACATAGAAGTTCTCAAGTCTTTGAATGCTTAATTTACAAAATACTAGGTAATATTTTAATTCTATATGGTACCTCTTCAAAGTTCATTTAGTTTCTATCCCTGAGAGTTGTTTCTTTGTTGTGCCAAGAGTTTGTATTTCTTACTGACTTCAGTGTTTGTGACTATGATGCTTTCTGTGTCCTTGAACTGGAGCTTGAGTAATAAGCAGAATACACATCTCATTTTTAATAGCACTGATAACTCATGAGACCAAGCCCCTGTAAAAAGTACTGATGGACAAAAGGTTGTGGGGTTGGGATGATCACAGTACAAGGCTGTGTATATCTTGTGCATTGAGTACCTTATGACCTCTGCGTAGTTGCATAATTATGGAGTTTTTGTGGTTTTGTTGCTGAATAGATATTGATGGGAGGGTGGAAGGAGACAAGATAGTGTTCATACATGTGCATGTAGTTCTTAGCTCTTTGGAAATTGGAATTGGCTCGTATTACATTCTTTGAAAAACAAAGTTGCATACTACTTTTAGCCGTTAGTAATGGGAGATATAATGCATGAAAGGTGGGTTTGGGTTTTTTTGACAGCTGAGTAAAAAGCAGGCCCTTTGAGGGAGCAGTCCCCAAATAATTAAAATATACCTGCTGTGCATATATCTGGAATATGGTGGTATGTGATATATTTTATTCTGCTTCTGCAAATATGCTTTAGCTGTATTGCTCAGTTTTTAGAGAGGAAATCCTAGAGTGGAATGTCTTTTTTCCATGTATTTTAAACAGCCCTTTGCAGGTATGGCACCAGCAGAAGAGTGTTGCCTCTTCTGTGAAGTGTATTTGGAGCAGAGATGAGATTGTTGTGGTTCTATTAAGGGTTCAAGGCTTCTTGCCCTCCCTTCATAACTGGGGATAGATAGGGTAGAAATGACTACTATGTTCCAAAAGGAGAGGAATCTGCATTCAGGACTGCAGCCTCATTAGAAACAAGGAATATTCAGATCTGTGAAGAGCATTTGTCTTTGTCTTCACCATTTCAGTGTTCTCATTTCTGCTATACCTCTTGCCCCTGGTTGATGTGCATCAGAACCTGTGGTTGAAAATACAGTTACAGGAAAATTGCATTGCTGTTGTATTGCTTATGTTTGGTCTCAAAAAGCATGCTGTTACTTTCTGCAGCTTACCTTCATGATCCAAAGAGGCTTAAACTGTAGAGCTTTTCTTTTGAAAAAACAAACAAACAAACCCCCGACCTTGATTGCTTAGTATGAGCTTGAAGAATTAAAATAAATAGAATTTCTGTCTATGGGCTGCTAACATCTAGCTGATATGATTTTAAGAGAGTATATATTTAGGAACAACTAAATTATGTTTACATAATACATAACTATGCATGTGAAACTGTTTTGTTAGATAACCTGTGAACTTGAATTCTGTGGAAAACTAATTATGCAGTAGCTCTTACAGATTACAGTGTGCGTGGGAAGTTTGAACCCTAAACACCAGCGGTTTTTGAGTTTTGACTTTTCAAAGTTAGACACTTTGTTAAAAGTTACCCTAACTTTTCATAGTCTTAGCTCAAAAACAGCTGTTGCAACTTGCTTGCAACACATGACCCAGGACAGAGAGTAAGTTCCTTAACTAATGTGTGAGAATCTTCATTCCTGATGTAGTTTTGGTTTTTTTGCTTCCTGCTTTTTTAAATTTTTTTTTAAAGAAACCTCAAGAAGGGGTCACAAATAAAATGGACCCCTTAGCTTCAGTTGTGGGACTTCATTTCTAATACTAACAAAAGCAGTAATCCAGGTGCAATCAAAGTCAAAGTTGATTGGCCAAAAATGGTCAGGAAGAAATTCTCTTTGAGCAGCAGCTCACAGTTGCTAATGTTTTCTTCACTTGTCTGAAAAGTTAGGTATTAGCAGCTGTTTGTTGTAAAACTGTGGAGAAGGACAAGTACCAAAACCCCTTGCAACAGCATAACCACAAGGGAGACTGTGTCTGTATTCTAAGCTTATAAAATCCTGCTGAGCTCATACTATACCACCCACTACCTGTGGCGATACTGGGACTTAGGTAACTTTCTTTTTTATAACTGCTATGAAAGAACAGCTATTTGGCTTCTTAATTAACTATTGTGTCAGTCTTGCTTCCTATTGAATTGTCAACATGGACATGCAGCATCTCTTCTATGCCACTGAATACTGAAAATATAGCACTCAACTCTATGGACTGCACTGGGCAGACAGCTGCTTTACTGGTAGAATGATCATGTTTATTTCATTCTTGTAAATGGCAAGTTTGTGTTTATTTGCCAAAAAATTCTCAAAATGAGTCAGGATTGTTTTAGGCGTGTTCTGAAATGGAAATTTAAGTTCCTCTTTTCCTTAGAATCTGCCAAAAAGCAATCTGTTTGGATTCAGCTAATGAAAACCACTTTTCCTGTTCTTCAAGATATGAATGAACTTTCAGGAGATTTGGCTAGCCTTAAGGTTTAGCCAAATCCACTCAAAATGGTGGGGGGGCTGCTTTTTGTTAGTTGGTTTTTCCTTTTGAGGTGAGTTTTCTTTTTAGTTGGAACTACAATTTTTGAAAACTCAGGAGCTGTAATCATGCAGAACTCAAGGTTTTGTCTGGCATCCTTGATGTTGTGTTTCAAGCCATAATCATCTCTTAAAACTTCAGTAATAACAGAGCTTTCTTGAAATTAACCTTGTATTAACTGTAAGTACACATTTGTCAGTACTTCCAGCTTTTGCAGAAAATGATAAAGGCTCTAATTTTTCCTATTTGATAATGGAAACTTTGGCCTGTAGTGTAATTCATCTGCAAAGGCTTCTCAGGAAGTACAGGGTTTTTCCTTCAAATGGTGCAGCACATTAATTTCTTTTTCTTATTTTATTTTGGGATGACTTGCATCTTCATAATTAAAGAAAGAGAAAGCCCTGAGACCCGAGACTGTCTATTGTAAGTATAACACTTTTTTCTTTCCAGCCTCCTAGGATAGGTATTGCTTGGGGATTTTAATGTTTGTTACTTTTCTAGTAGTTCAGGTATTTGCATTTGCCAGATTTATGTGTCTATAACTGTGTTTCTCTTTATATGCTGAACATTCTTCTGAGATTTCTATCTAGTGAACTGCTGAGCTAAGAAATATTTTAGAGCATGAAACCTTAATTATGCCTTTCCATATCTAAATATTTGTATATCTGTCTAGTAGAGGGATGGATAGTCAGTATTTTAGTTTCTTAGCTGCCCAGGCTAAACTGTCTCCTACTTGTCTGTCAGCTTTATGCACTCATTGCTAAGCCTCAGGCAGTATGGTAAGAAGCTAAATCAGCAGGCTAACACAGCATTGTTGCACATGCAGCTCTACCAGTGCTGGAGTTGCCTAGTTGCATCACAGGAATGTTCTGCCTCTCTTTATTGTAGTGGACTTGGAGTAGCAAAGACCTATTGAAGGTAAACTCAGTTGTTGGGGTATCTTTTCCTCCAGAAGCTGAGAACATGAATCCAGGCTGTCGTATGTCAATGAAAACAAGAGTTGTGGTGAAAGGTTGAAAACGTGGGATATAACTAGCTCACGGTGGAAATGGAAGTCTTGTTGTAAAGGCACTGATGATGACATACAAGATTTTCAAAGTACAGGAAGCAGAGAACATTGGCAGGTATGGGAATACAGATAAAAACCAATGAGCAGATTAAAAACCAAAATGGTTATACAGTCAGTCATCACAAGAAATAAGCGTTTTGCTTCTACTTTATTTTCTTAGCCTGGCCTCTTAAGAAACAAGGCTTACATTCTGGCTTTGTCATCTGTTCTCCAGTATCTTTTGAATCTCTCAGCCTTTTTGAACCAAGTTGATCAAGGGTTCCTGAAATTACACATCTGCACAGAGAAGAGAGATGGTATCAATCCTCTGCTGAGGGAAGTGCTGCAGACTGAGCTCACTACTTACTGGATCCTGAAGAATCAACGCAAGAGAAAGATTTAGAAAAGCAGCACTGGTCAGAGTCCATTGTCAAAGAGACTGAGCTTCATTAGCTGCTCTCATGGTTTGCTGTTGACAAGAGAATATCAGTGCAAGACATGTCATTCAAGTATGTGAACAATTATGAGACATTTTGCCTCGGCAGACATGAGTACTGCATGTAGATCTTCTCTTTTTAGAAATAATGGTAATGAAGCTCCTTGACAGAATTTCTGCAAAAGTTCTGAAACATACAGGTCTCCTCAAAATCCAGTGAATTTGAGCAGTCCAAAATTCCTTGGCAACATCAATAGATTTGTTTGGCTATGGGCTAGTGTTTTTAGTGGAAGACAATTTCTAGAGATTTCTTTGTATTTCTTGTCAGAAACAGTCACTAGAAGTAATACTCCTTAACTGAAGAAGTTCTTGCTTCAAGGCCATGAAATCTTGTTTTGGAGGAGTAATGTAAAGGATGCATGGGACAGAAAGTGAGATGAATAAGAGGACAGGAGGTGTGGCAGCAAGACTGTAAAAAGAGTGGTGGAATACAGGAGCCTGTTGCAAAGACATATGCCTTTAGAAAACAGTACTGCTTAATGTACTACAAGCTCAGCATTTCATGGAGAATTCAGGTTAAGAAAGTACGCTTGTTATAAACACTGCATCTCTGGAAATGTCATGGGTTACATCACAGTTAAAAGATTCTATCTTATAGAATGAGAAGAGATAAGTTAAAATACCTGATTATTAAAGTGAAGAATCTAGACATGAAATTTTGGTAAAGAAGTTAGAGCTAACTTCTGGTGGAGTCCCAGTATCACAGGGTACCACATGTCAGAAGCATTGCAAGATGTGCTTTCATCCAGAAAGTTCTGTGCCTCAGCAATCATCATGAAGCAATCAACATCTGTTACTTCTAATATGAAATGATTATTCATACTATTGATGTCTCCTTTATTCTACTTTATTCATATTGAATTCTGCTTCACTGAAGATCCAGATGTGGGAGGCAAATTTGCAAGCCACTGTTAGGGTTTATTTGTCCAAATGAGGCTGAAATTTGGCCGGATGAAGTTTATTTGTATTTTTTAGTTGTGTTGGAGTTTGTTGGTTTCTTTCAGGTAGAAGGCTTTCTACCTGAGTAACTTTTCGAAGATGGCAATTCAGATTTCATTTTGGGAACTGCAATGCAGAGTTATGTATTCAATATATATGCAGAACTTCTCGAAACTTTCCCATGGATGTTAACAATTATACAAATAATTCTCCCCTAAGAGCCAGCAGATCCAAGAAATTCATTGTACTTTGTCACTGAGATACAAGAATAAATTCTGAATTTGCTTGGCCTTTGTTTTTTCATTTTAAATCGTTGATTATTTTTTCTACAGTTTGCAGATGTATATAGTAAGCATGAACAAGAATTATACTGCATTTGTGGAGTAAAGTAGTGAAGTCTTGTGAATGAGCATGGAAAGTATGGATATTCTTAAATTAGGTGCACTATGTAAAGTATGAGTCTAGTGTTATTTCAGGATATAAATTAATGAGATGCTTCTGTCATTGCTGCTGGATCTGCAATCTTATTCTAATGCTCGTGTTATCCAGTACTCCAGTGAGAGTGAAATGTGGCAGCATTTCACAGAGCTGGAGGTCAAAGAGCCGGGAACAAAAAAGTACGGCTGTTATCAAAGTGAAGGGTGAGTTTCTTGGAAATCACTTGGGACAAAATCTGACAAGTATCTGAAATGTACAGTGTCTAAAGAAGAACAAGTACTTCAGAGGATGCAGTTTAACATATTTAAAATGTTTTACACCAACATGTGCAATTTCTTCCCTGCTGCAGAATTAAAAAAAAGTTTCTTTGTCAGTAGGGAGAACACCACCAATGCTGCTGTCATTTGTAAACCAAAATTAAAAAAGACAAATGATTTTGATTCTGAGTGTTTTCAAATGGGACATGCCATGTATAGTATCCTCTGTGAACTCATCAAAGGTAACTTGATAATGCAGAAGTGATGACCGTGAGTAACCTGACTGTTTAACTGTACGATCTTGTTGGCTTTGAAGTCAGTTAAGTCAGGAAATTCATCTGTTGCCAGATGACTGTGTTTGGAGGCATACCATTTTCTGTAAGAAAGACACGTGGATACCATGTGAGTTTCCATATGGCAAAACCTATCAACAAGTTATTTTTGTGGTAATGACAGAATCGGATATCTGGGGTGGTTTTTTTGCATGCTCTCCAGCAGTTGAGAGGAGATCAACTTAATGGAAGATGTGGGAAGAGAAGATCCTGAAATTCTAGGACTTTACTAAGAGAGTTAAACCAAAGCTCAGTTAAGTATATAAATTCCAGTTGTGATTTTGTTGTACAACGATAGAATTGGACGGATGGAAGACTTCTTTCAGCTCTAGCTGAGGCAGTTGCACGTACTTGTTCAGGGATAAGGAGGGGAGGAGATTGAACATTGCTTTCTTTCCTGGCACCTTTTGCCCAAAGCAGACAAGTTTGGAAAACTTTTTACTTTGAGCAAGGAGCATTAAATGGTGGGGGAATCCCAATATAGTTGTTAGGCAAATGTTCCCTGGGCAGTAGCAAAATCCAGTGGTTTACTACTAAAACAAGGCAGCTCAGGTAGGAGGCATAGTATGGAGTATGAGCCCTATTAAAGCCATTTCTGGACTGCCTAGCTTTATTGGTGAAATTAATTTGGCACAAAGAAGAGTGTATTAATGGAATTTTTTTGCACAGCCTATGGAATTTTTCTTGTATTGCAGTTAGCTTGCAGTACTTCTCTTGCAATGATACAAATGAAAAGTGTAATAAGGGATGTTGTAGGTGTTTAGTTGCTGGATCTAGCAACCTGCATCTACGTTCTTCAACTTAAAATCTTTAAGTAGCACCAGGAGTAAAGAAAGCTTCATTATAGTCATTCTGTAAAGCATGGCGTCAAGGGGAAGAATTGGATCTGAAGATAAGCTGCATTTATTTAACAGCACTGACTACAAGTTCTTTCTGCAGTGAAAGCACAAATGTCATGTATTCTGCCTTGAGTTCACCAATGACAACCTTATCAGTATCCTGATCACTATTTCAGCTTTATGATAAAAGATAAATTTATTTAACATGTCCCTCCATGCTCAGTGTCCGTCAAGCATTGATTAGTACACCTGAAGTTTTGGGGTGTAAAACTACTGTTACCTTTTCAAAGAAAGGAAACCTGGAAGTTCTTTTGAGTTACAGACTAGAAGAGAAGATATTTCAGAAACCGTAATAACAGAAGTACTAAGACTGAACACTACTCCAACTCCTTTTCCACTTCTCTCTTGGGGAGTTCCCCCATAAAATGGAATATAGAGTCTTTGTGTACTTCACCTCTTGTATTCAAAAGTGGATTTGCAATGCTGAGTCCAGTACCTCTTTGTTCGTCTGAGTAACTGGATTGACAGTGTCTGAAACTGTCCTGAAGTTTTGAAACATAGCTGTTTTATTTCTGGCAGTCATTAGGAATGTGTGTTCATTACAAATACATGTATAGATGTAAAAGGTGGAGAACAAAGAAATATGTTCAGCATTGTGTCACTGAATATTGAAAGGAAAGGGTTTTTTTTTGTTTGTATAGATAACTAGTATCTGGAAAATATCCCTTACTAAATAAATTCATTAGTTGGAAGGGATTTCCTGAGACTGATTAGGTGTTTTTCTACTTCCTGATTGAAACAGGACTACTGCCAATGCTGGATCATCACCTGCTTACTGAAGCCTTGGACATCTCCAAGGGCAGAGAGTCTGCTACCTGTGTTTAATCAGTCCGTAGTTGCTTCTCTGTCTTAAAGAGGAATTTTATCCTAACATCTAATCTGTGCCTCCTAAGCAACTGTTTCTGGCTGCTACTTATGCTGTTGTCACATCCCCAAAGGGTTTGACTCATCTTTGTAAGCTGCTGTTCAGTTATCCATGTTATTAGATCTCCTCTTAGCCTCCACTTTACCAGACTAAACAAGTCCAGCTCCCAAAACTGTTCTCCCAAGTTATTTGCCCTGGGTTGTTTATCTTGGTAGCCCTTCCGCTGGACCATCTCTGATTTCTCCACATCCCCCTTGAACTGAAGGAGGATGGAAGTAGATAGCCTCACAAGTCCCAGATTATGGAGGATAAGACTTTCTGAAGTATGCTGCCTGTACAGTATCTCAATAAGGAGTTTGCCTAGTTTATGGGAGACATGCTTTTGGCCAATATTCAGTTTGGCATTCATCATAACTCTGAGGTTCTTTTTGACAGTGTCCCTGCTCAGTCAGCCAGATCCCAGCCTGTACTTGTGAATGGGATTGTTTCAGCTGCAGAACTCTACACTTACAATGTTTCTTAAGGTTTCTTTAATCCTTAATGTTCCCAAGGGCCTGCTCAACTGAAGCTCTGACATCAGTTATATCCCCTAAACTACTACTGTCTGTGAATTTGCTGAGGGTGTTCTATGCATCCTCAACCAGGTTATTGATGATGATGATAACTGTTGTGGGCCCTGGAATCAGTTTGGGGTACTCTGCTGCTTACTGAATACCAAGAGGCTGGGCTGTTGGTCGTTGCCCTTTGAGCCTGGCAGTCCAGCTGATTTTTAGCTCACTGGTCAGTGTGATATACTTTAAGGGAGAATACTGTTGTGTTTTGGTTTTGAGATGCTTAAGAAATAAAACTTAACATTATTAATAGCATTATGAAGCCATGTGGCTAGTAAATGTGAATTAAATGTTAGCCTGGAAACCTGCTGTTGCTGAATGGGAGAGTGTCTTCAAGATTGTAATTGCTTTGTTAAACTTTTGCAGGCTGCAATGATAATATTTGCTAAATGCCTTTTTTTTTGGTCAAAAAAACACCCTACCTCAAACCCCCAAAATGCTACCTTTGGTGATAGTAGCAGCTACAACTTGATTTTTAACTTGACTCTATCTGTAAGTCTCAACCATGTTAAGGCAGACTGCAGTGTGAACTGCTTCTGGTGCAATTCTCTGCAAATACAATTTGTTCCTAGAAGTAAACAGAAAATAAAGGACTGAAAATCTTATTTCACAAGTACCTATTTGTGTCATTTAGCATTTGGCCATGTTGTCAGTCTGCAGATGCTGGACCTGGAATCTAACTTGGACTTGAGGCATTAACTGAACAACTCTGGAATCAAGTAATTTTTGTACTTGCAGAGTACCTGGAGCTCTTTTGTTCATGCTACCAGAGACTTTGAAGCTTTTTACTGAAAAAGATGGGTAATTTATTGTAAGAAATCAAGGGAGATATGCTTTCTCATAGCCCTCCTGTATGCTGATATTGCAGAGTTGTTTGCAAAATGTTTACAACTTTGATTTGATTTTAAAGCTTTGATACTTGTCTCTTAACTGCCTACCTTGTGCAGAAAGAGGCAAAAACCATTGATGTATACAACATGTATTTGCCATGACTGTGGAAAATTTCTTCACTTCAAAAATAGGAATTACATGAGTGTATACGTAGTTAAACTTTCACTCCAGTAAATGAGTACTGGTGTGTCATCTTGTTTTAATCATGAATGCTGCAACTTAGAAAATACTGAGAACGTTGTTAAAGTGCACTTGTGGTATGTCTGTGTCTGTGGATTTGAGGGAAGAGGGGGGCAAGGGAAAGAAGTTCCAAAGGAAGGGAATGGAAGTGGCTTTACAAAATCACATCTAAAACTTCACTCTGAAGCTCTGAGTGATTAAGAATATATGCAGACCCCTATGTAAAAGAAGATGCAGTTTAATGACTTTATGAATTGTCTCTGGGTTTGTGTTTAGGCTCTAAATGTTTAGACCAGAAGTTTTCTGTTGGGTACCTGTGACACAGATCGACTGTCATGCACAATACTGCATAGTTAAAATAATTAAAATAACTAGGCAGTATGAAGAGCACTTAATCAAATAAAATTTTAACTTCTGTGACATTCATGTGTTTGGTGTATTGTGTTAGTGGGGAAGGGGAGTGGAAATGAAGACTTTTTCTTGCTTAGAGCAGTAAAGTTACAAAAGGAAAGTGTACCAAGATGGAATACTGCTATTACTGAGCCTATATTAAACTGTAAAATGAAGATAACTGTTCAATTCTCTAACTTGTTTGGATAATCTACTAGGTACTTAATAAAAGTAAGTGAGAAGAAGTAGACTGACTGTCAAACTATTATCCTAGGTCCTCCAGATCCGGTCCAAACTCCGATGAAGTATGAAACACAGAGACCAGGTAGCTGCATATAAATGAGCTAATGTCCTTTTCAGGTGCAACTTTGAAATCAATGGTTTTCTTTTAAGGATGGCCAAAGCAGGTGGTTGATTATGGCTTAGGAAGAAGCAGTGCAAGTTACCAAACATTTGAACCATTGCTTTCCTTTTGTGCAAGGTTAATTTATGTAAGAAAAGATCTTAGGAGAATATGAAGCTACAAGTATTTTTACATAAAGATGTGCAAACTTGAGGCATAGTTTCTGTCTTCCAGTTCATCTGATAACATCTGATATCAATTAATCTAGCTAATGTTTTTTTAGCCAGTGAAGTTTTCAACAGAAAATTTTGCAGCATGCATGTGTGTACACATATGATACAGTGAAAGTTTGACAAAACAAAAGCATATAAACCAGGAACAGTATGGGTTGTTTATTATCAAGATGATACTAAGACAAGAATATTTATTTGTATGTTAGGAAGCAAGAAGAAAATAGCCGTTATCTTGTAGAGACCTTTAACTTTTTTCTGCACGGATCTTTCCATACTAAGCTTAAAAGACCACATGCCTTTCATTGTCAGCTTGGGAACAGCCAGCTCACACTGAGAGCTACTGCACAGGCACACAAATGCATGAGAAATGCATAATACATTTAAGTGTTGGTAAAAATCTGTCTATGGAGATTGATTACGTGGCACCAGCTTGTTACATATCGACTCTCACACTATGCTACTGCTGCGTGTCACCTCAGACAAAAAACAAAACAGCAGAGAAAGATTTTAACAAGACTGTGAAGTTCTGGAGGGAGTGGGCCACACTGTTCCTGTGGCAGGAGGTGTCCCATCAGGTATTTTCTACCACAATTAAATTGCAAGAGGTTTTCCGTATAAATTAATGCTAAACTTTGTGAATTTTTTTTTTGTGTGCGCAGCCCTGGAGTTTGACTTGGTGGCAGCACAAGCATATTCCTAATGGAATAAATATTTAAGAACAAGCACAGAATTCCCTATCCTTCTGAAGTTTTGTTTTTTTTCTTAAACCATAACGTGGCATCCTAGGGGGAAACAGTAACAGTTCAGTACTTGTGGTATTTCTACTCTTTGGCTCCGATTTGAAGAAACGAGCAGTGTTTATGACTCTTATGAAATTCATCAGTCAGTAAAAAATACAGCTGTATGTAATTAGGAAGATGAGTTCTGTTTCTGCACATTTTTTTCTCAGATTAAAAATATGTATTTCAACACTTCGGCATGCTCTTTTATAATGGTCAACACTTGAATATGCTTGCAGATACATATAGCTGAACTCTGCTGGTGCTCTGAGTTGACCAGGAATACTTCAAAAGTGGTTTAGGTGGTGCAAAACCCAAGCTATTCAAACTCAGTGAGGAGCTAGATACAGCCCTGATTGACATACTGCTAGTTCAGAGTCAGGAACATACTAACTGGGATTGTGCAGCTTCTGGTCTGCCCAGAGTACAAGAGGCATTTTCTATATTAGTGAAGATTATGTGTTCTTTATTAGACTTAAGGCAATGATTCCTGAACTTCAGGACTCCAAAAAAGCAGTCTTACTATGCTATACGAGTATTAGTGGTTTAGGGGAAGGAGGTGGCTTGGCTTTTTTTTTTTTTTTTTTTTTTTTTCCCCTTAGTATGAGAATTGACATGGTCTGGGGCATGCTATGAATGTGACCTTGGTATCTTTCCTCAGTAAATTGGATTGCGTTAGAAGGTCTGTTTTGCTTATTTGATTTTCTTCTTGAAGACATTAATTTCTTGCATGTAAAATTGTTCTGGAAAACAGAGAGTGTTGGAATCTCTTTGTGAGTGACTGAGGTCTTGCGCATTTTCTTTATGTGTTTCAGAGTGCAAATTAATTTTGTCCCCCTTAAGTCTCCATTAGAAACTCCTTTAAGATCATAGAAATTATGTGCAAACTGTCAAATGTGTAATATCTCTTTATCTGCATATTTTTTACTTTAGTGAAGAGAGGACTCACAAAGGACATAACCTGTCTGAAGGATTTTATGAATGATCCCATAAGAGATGAACCGCTAGTTGGTATGTTTTTTGTTTTCTAAATGGTATGTCTTTGAATTTGTGACCAAAAGGCTTTTGTTTTGAAATAAAAGGTGGAATTCTAGATATTGTTTCATTTTCTGTAAGCGTATTGAATAATTTCTAGGATATATCTTCTCTCTTACACCTTTTGAAATATAACTTATTACACTGAGTACCATAAAGGCCACCTCTTTTATACACCTTAATTGTTAAGACAACTCATTTGTGAAGAAGCCATCTTAGTAAAGAAGCTTTGCACAGATCACAGAATGGTTGAGGTTGGAAGGGACCTCTGAAGGTCATCTGGTCTTAACCCCCTGCTCAAGCAGGGTCACCCAGAGCAAGTTGCTCAGGACCATGTCCAGACAGTTTTTGAATATCTCTAAGGTGGGAGACTCTATGACCTCCCAGGGAAACCTGTATCAGTGCTCAGTCACCCTCACAGTCAAAGGTGTTTCCTGATGTTCAGACAGCATCTCTGTGTTTCGGTTTGTGCCCTTTTCCTCTTGTCCTTTCACTGAGCTCCACTGAAAAGAGCCTGGCTCCATCTTCTTTACACCCTCCCTTCAGGTATTTACACATGCTGATGAGATCCCCTTGAGCCTTCTCTTCTCCAGGCTAAACAATTCCAGCTCTCTCAGCCTTTCCTCATAGGAGAGATGCTCTGGTGCCTTCATCATCTGCATGGCCCTTCTCACATCCATATCTCTTGTACTGGGAAGCCCAGAACTGGACACAGCATCCAGGCACAGCCCTACTGGTCCTGAGTGGAGAAGGTGGATCGTGTCCTTCAGCCTGCTGGCAACACTCCTCCTCATGCAGCCCAGGATACCCTTGGCCTTCTTGGCCACAAGGGCCCATTGCTGGCTCATCTTCAACTTGGTGTCCACCCAGGTCCTTCTCTGCCAAGCTGCTTTCCAGCTGGTCAGCCCCCAGCGTGTACTGGTACCTGGGCTTGTTCCTTCCCAGGTGGGGGACTTTGCACTTCACCTCGCTGAACTGCATGAAGTTCCCGTCAGCCCAACTCCCCAGCCTGTCGAGGTCCCTCTGGATGGCAGCACGACCCTCTGGTGTATTGACCACCCCTCCCAGTTTTGTATCATCAGCAAACTCGCCGAGGGTACGCTCTGCCCCATCATCCAGATCATTAATGAAGATGTTAAACAGGACTGGACCCAGTCTTCACTCCTGGGGTACCCCAGTAGCTACTGGCCTCCAGCTGGACTTTGTGCCACTGGTGAGGTGTCATCTGCTGATGATTTGTGGTTTTCCATTTGGTGGGATATACAGGTGTTTGTGTTTAGGGAGGTATTTTTCCTCACTGTTTTTGGGAATACTGAAAGTAACGAGATGAATTTTAGGGTTTTCTTTCTAATTGCTACATTAGACAACCCTTAGGACAGGATAAGCAATGCTGCTCGTCAGCGGCCTTAGTGTTCCTAGTATGTGCTGGTGGCCTAGAAGACTATGTTCCCTGATGAAGACCTGTAGCAAATTCCCAGTATTAACAGAGAATTTCTCTGGTTAGTGAATTGTCTTGCTGTTACTCTCCGTACAGTATTAATTTTAAAAAGTGTAGCAATTTATTATTATAAGCATTTTTAATCGAAAAAGATGAATAGCAAAGTGTTACTTTCTTGTATACTCAGTTCATTTGGTGATAGTTTATTTTTGGACTTAAGATTTAGCAGTATTACACTGTAGTGAGTCTGAGTGGAGCTGAATTTTTTCATAGCAGCATGTATGATTTGGATTTGTGACTACAAAAACAGTGTCGATGACATACCGGCGCTTTGGCTTTAGCGGAGCAGTGTACAACCTCAAGACTTTTTTTTCACTCTGGATCCCCAGCCCTCAGCCCTTGAGTAGGCTGGGGGTGGGCAAGAGACTGGGAGGGGATGTAGCCAGGACAGTTGACCCAAACTGGCCAGAAGGATATCCTGTATGGCATAATGTCATGCTCAGCAATCACAGTTGAGGTAAAGGAAGAAAAAGGAGGGGGACAGGTGGGGATTTAGCTTCCAAGGTGACTGTTCAGAGACTGTGTGGGTATAGGTCTGCTTGTGGGGAGGTGAGTGACTGGTTTTCACATGTTTCATCTTGGTGTGGTTTTTTTTTTCTTCTCCCCCCCCTTTCCTTCACCTATTAAACTGTCTTTATCTCAACCCATGAGTTCTCTCACTTTTGCTCTATTTTCTCCCTGTCCTGCTGAAGGGTGTGTATGTGAGTGAGCTAGAAGCTATGTGGTGCTTGGCTGCTGGCTGGGGTCAACCCATCACAAATACACAGTATTGGAAATTATGATAATAGGGAACAGCTGCAGCTGCTCCTGGTTTGTTTTGAGCTGCTTATACACTCATTACATTTAAGCTGTTCAGAGTAAAACTTTTCATGCTGGTATAAGCCTCAAATTTAGAGATTTCTGAATACTTCTAAAGCATAGTCTTTCAGTCACTTCTAGGAAAAATGAAGAAAAATGCCATTTTCATTTATGGAGTATTTTTAGATTATGAAGGACTCAATTTTGTGAAGTGATTATTGTCTTTCCTGCATGTGCTTTGTGCTAATTGGACACTGTCCGAATTACGTTTGACTAAGTAGTTCAAATGCATTTTTTTAAATCTAGACACTTACATAGCATTTCCTATTCTCATTCTCTTTTTTATATGCACTTCTCCATGAATTCTCTTACGTGACTGTATTGAATAGAAGGCTCTTTCTTAGTTTCTTGAAAATATCCCAGGCAGGAATAAAGATACATGAAATATTTTATTTTGGTGGGCTTGCAAATCTGCCATAGACAGTGCTTTTCCTTCAGAATACAGCATTGCAAAGAGACAAATTTAACTGATGTGGGGAATAAGTCTGAAGAAGTGTTGAAGTGATCCGGAAGAAGTGTTGAAATTCTGAAAATGGAATACTTTTATTTTTTCATTTTGGCTTTTAATGAGCAACATTGAAGAGAATACATTTGTTTATAGTAGTGTATACTAAAATATAGATATTTGTAACTCTTGCTTTTACAGGTTTAGAACATGTGGTTGAAATCAGATTTGAAGGAAGAAAAGAGCCACATTATGAATGCAAGCTGTGTGGGTTGAATACAGAGATGGCACCTATGATAGAACATCTTAGTGGATATAAACACAGAAGAGCATACATCGTGAGTAATTTTGATGCATTTTGATCACAATTTCTTTATGATACTCCCCTTTTATTTTTTTTCTACAAATAACTTATGTCAAGTTTGAAGTTAAACCCCCACATGATAAATTGCTAATACTTGTATGGTTGACTCTTCATGGGTCAGATCAACGTGAACAGCTGTGAAGCTGTGAGCTGTTGAGGAATTGCATTCCAGAGGTATGTGTCCGTATCTGCTCAAAGTCTGTTCCTAAGTGTTTTGATTGCCTCCAAGATCAGGTTCCTAGAACATTGCGGTTCCTTCTTATTCCTCAGCGTGCGCATAGCGTTGTTGGGTATGGTACAGAGCATGTTACCTTTTGGTAGCAAGCTTTGCATAGTATCCATTTTTTGTTTTGAAGACTACTTAAGCAACTTTTAACATTAAAATTTAATTAGTTGTGTTACAGAGAAGAAACTAACTCATAATGTTCAATACAATGTTTACCAGTCTTTTGGGAGCTTGTCTGAAAGGTGAAATGTGCGAATTTTTTAATATTTGATGAATTTTGATATTGACCATTTCAAGCTGTTTTTGTCAACAGTCTAAAGAATTTCCAGATAAAATGAAGAAAAAGAAAACAGATGTAAGAGAATGCAAAGTCTCATTTTTCAGACGGATAGCAGGAGAGCTAGAGAAGACTGAAGGTTTAAAAATGTATAAGGTAATTGGAAGTAAATGTAAAGTATCTGGTAATGTGTCTTTTATCAGTGTATTTATGTTTGACCTAGTAAATTTTAAAAGTACTGCTGTCAAAGCTTGTTACATTTCTGTGTGTTTCTAGGAAATGTAGTATTAAATTGAACTAAGGCTTAACTTAAAGTTGCCCTACAAAATCTGGAGAAAAGAACAGTAGTATTGAAATTCGTTTGAAAAAACAAAGTTGTTTATTTCTAAGAAGTTAGGGTTTTTAGATAGAAAATGTCCAATCTGAGTTCAGTGTTTCAGAAATTTTACTGCTTTACTTCAATGATTTTTGCAACTTAAATTTTCTCAAAGGTAAGCAAATTTTCTCTCAAATTTCATTTATATTTACCAGATTATGTATTTATAAAATTATGGGCTACACTATGCTGGGATAAATAAAAGTACTTGTTCCATTTCTAAAGGCAGTTGCATTAGAGACTGTTAGGAAATTTTGATCAGAAAATCTAATATGAAACTATTTCTATCCCTAGATCGAAGGTTACGTAAGACCAAGTACCTCACGTAAGTCTATGAATTACTTGAATGTAATAGATATGACATAATTGATATTTGGCCTAATTTGAATTAGTAGCTGAACTCAAAGGGTTTGACTGATTTAAAACATTCAGCTTGTAATAGCACAAAATGTTTTCAGAGATTTTTCCAGTTTTTGTGAATTCAAAATGAGGGGAGAAGGGAATTGCTAGTCATGCAGTGTTTCTCAGACATTTTTAAACTGCTTGGTTCTGGATGTATTTAAGATAACTAGATTAACTAGTAATTTGCTAATCAAGGAAAGTGGAAAAAGTATGGAAAAATGGTATTTGATGGGTTTCTCTTAATAAGCTGATAAAGCCTTCTCCACCTCATTTCAGTCATCAAAAGACATGCTGAATCACTGGTAAAAGTGGAAGTTACCGTTCTTTAGGAAGCGCATTGGAACAAGCAATGGAAACCAAACCCTCAAACATAAAACCAGCATCTTCCCTCATATAGTATGTTTGAGTTATGTCCTTTGTTACTGTAGATGTGCTTTGATGCTTAACAATGCCAACCTGACGAAATACCTACTTGCTACCTTTTGACCCTAATATTAATATCAGTGGCAAGGTAGGTTTGATTGAAATGGGTGACGGTTGCATAGATCAAAAGAGTTTGTCAGTGTGAATCCTGCTGTAGGTGCCTACCATAGCAGTGCTTCTTTTGGATTGATCATTGGTGGCTTCTGTGGATTGTACCTTTTAATGTTGGTCTGCAAAACGAGGTGGCAGAGACCCTTTTTGAGCTCCATTTGTCTCTCTTGTGAAGAAGAGGGAATGTGACCTAGTAATCTAGCTCAGTAATTCTCAGTTCAGAGTAAATTGACATCAACACTTACTGACTTCTGTAGAACTGGAGGACATGCTCAGATATCAAACTAGAACATCAAAAAGAGCGATCCCACCTAGTCCTACATGATATGAAGAATTGGAGGAACAGACAAGAGTGAAGTTGGCCGCAAACGCGTTGTGTCATTCAGTATTAAGGTTTGCTTTGGATAGGCGGTAGGGGCAATATCAAGTGAATTCCAAAAAAAGAAAATAATGCTTACTGGTTTAGCAGCTGTGTGTCTTTAGATCATATTGGCAGAGAATGACTTCCAGCTTCAAAGTTCCTTTCTGAAAGCAAGAGTGAGTTTGAGGATATGATTAAGAAAGGCTGTTTGGTGGCATATACTACTTTGCAAGTGGCAAACCAGACATAAACACCAAATTTTGGCTGCTGCAGAGATCATATGCAAAAATAAGATAAGGGTATGTATTCTTTTATGTATATATATACAAGTTCTGGTATAATTTAGTCTCTGAATTCTGCCTGCATCACTTTTTTGTTTTCCTTTCTAAAAACTACTCTTAATGCTGCTACAGAATACAGCAGCAAACTGGAAATAAGTCCAGAGATTTACTTTGCTATTTTGGAATAGTCTTTTCAGACTGAATTATTGCTTCCTTGAAGTTGTAGCAGATACCTGGAGAAGCTTGTCTGTATCTTCAGTGGGGAAGTGGTAATTCCATGTGTCAGTACAGGATGGGAAGTGACAGACTGATCAGTCTTGCTGAAAAGGACTTGGTGGTTATGGTGGATGCCAAGCTGAATATGAGCCAAGAGAACGCTCTCGTTTCACATAAGGCAAATCTCATATTGTGATACTTCAGGAGGAGCACAGGCAGCAGACTGAACAACAGTCTTATCCCCTACTGTTTGATGCTGGTAAGACCAAACTTGGAATACTGTGTCCAGTTTTGTTCCTTCTAGTTTAAGGGGAAGATGGAGAAATTGGAGATGGTCCAGCAGAAGATTATGAAGATTCTCAGGTGTCAAGAGCATGTACCTAGGATGAGGGTTAGAGGCAGCTGGGCTTGATTAGAATGGGAAAGAGGAGGGTAGGGGGTGATCTTAGAATCTTATAACTGCCCTTCAAGCATCTGTAGACTGCTACAAAGATGATAAAGCCAAAGTTGTTGGTAATTGTAGGCAATGTAACAAGAGATGGCAGCCACAGATAGCAGCTCAAGGGGCTGAACTCAAGGGAAAACTTCTTCCCTAGAGGGTAGTATAGCACCGGAAAAGGTTATCCATAGGTAGTGAACTCTTCATCCTCAGAGGTTTTCAAGACCTGGCTATACAAAACTAGAATCTTATGTTGGCAGTAGTCCTGATTCAAGGGAGAGATTGGACTAGATGGTGGAACTGGAAGTTACTGTGTGGTCACAGAGCTGATGCCATCAGAATTGCAGAGATGTAATGCAATAGTTTGTATGACTGGAGTGCTGTAATGGATGGGTATGGGCTCCTTATGAAAGATGGCATAGAACATGACAGTAGAAGTGCGGGATGCAACAGTGCCTTTTTTGTGTAGAGCCATGGCTGGTGGTTGTTGAGATCTTATGGGTCAGGACTAGGGGGAAGGCCAACAAGAACAACATCATGGTAGATGTCTGCCCCTCTTGAACAGGCAGTCTGTAGCAAGGCTGTCTTTACATGATGGAAAGAAACCTCCCAACTGCAGGTCTCAGTTTTCTTGGGGGGATGGATTTTTGCTGGAAAAGCAGAATGGCAAGTTGCAAACAATCCAAAAGGGAGTTTTTCATGCGGGTGCTGGATGAGTCGACAAGAGGAAGTATTTCACAGAGAAGGAGAAGAGTCAGGAATGTGATGGTCAATGGCAGCCTTCATTGGAGTGATCATAAGATGGATGCAGGTTAAGACCCTCTGGGGAATGTGGAAGTTACGTATCAGACTAATGACCTTGGGCTTCAGGAGAACAGACTTCAGCTTCTTCAGAAAACTAGTAGTCAGGATCCCTTGAGAGACTGCTTTGAAAGGAAGAGAAGCCCAAAAGAGCTAATCAGTCTTCAAGGAGAACCTCCTCAAAGAACGGAAATGATCCATTCTGCTGTCCAGGAATATGGGCAGGCATAGCAGGTGGCTAGTGTGTTTGAGCATGGAACTCCTAGCTGTTCTTAAATGCTAAAAGGAAGCATACAGAGAACAGAAGCAGAGGCAGGCTGCCAAGAAGAAATGTGTAAGTATTGCAGATATATTTGGGGTAAAAATAAGAAGGCAAAGCTTGCATGGAGGTGAAAGGAATATGAAGGGCAATGGGAAGGCTTCTGCAGGTGTGACAGCAGCAAAAGAAGGTGTGGGCCTGCTGCTAAGCAAGTAGCCTGGTGATGAAAGACGTGGAAGAGGCTGAGATATTTGTAGCTTTCTTTGCTTTGGTCTTTACTGAGAAGGTCTGCTCTCAGATCTTTGTGCGTAGTTGTAAAGTTTAGCAGAGAACAGCATTAACCACTGTAGAGAAGGATCAGTTTAGGGAAGAGCAAATTGAGCATATACAAGGCCATATGACAAAAAGGGATGCTTCTGGTGTTGAGGGAGCTGTGTGCTCCCTCAGAAAGTCTTTGAAAGGTCATGGTGATCAGAGGAGTTCCTTGGGGACCTGAAAAAAACTAAATATGCTTATCTTCAAAAGTAAAACAGGGCTACATGCTGTCCCAGACCTTATAAAAAATTATGGGGCAAGTCCTCATGGATGTGATTTACTGGTGTGGGAAGGTCAGGAAGGTGATTGGGAAGAGCCAGTGTGGATTTGACAGGGACAAAGTGGGTTTGACCAGCTTGATTGCATTTTGCAATGACATGGGCTGGCTCTGTGGACAGGGGAAGAAGGATGGATGTAATTTTAACTTTAGCAAAGCTTTCAGCACAGTCTCCCATGTTATAGCCAAACTGGAGAGATAAGGTCAGCCTACAGGGTGGATAAAAGGTGGTTGAACTGTTAGGCTCAAAGAGTAGTTGTCAGTGATTGTAAGTGTGTTGGCCAGTTACTAGTGGCATTCCCCAGTGGTTTCTCCTGGGGACAGGACTGTTTAACATGTTCATTCATGACCTGGATAATGGGGTAGAGTACACCATTGTCAAATTTGCAGTTAATGTCAAATTGGGGGAATGCCTGGTATGTGGTAGAGCAAGACTGCCATTCAGAGGGATCTCAACAAGCTGGTGAGATGGGCTGTCAGAAATCTGAAGTTCAGCGAAGGTACGTGTGAAGTCTTACACCTGGGATGGAGCAACACCCTGCTGGATACAGACTGGATGCTATTGGGCTAGGGAGCAAATCTTATGAACCTGCAGGTTTTGATATACAATAGTATGAACATGAATCAGCATTGCATTCTTGATGCAATGAAGGCCAATAGCATATGGGATGGCATTAGCAAAAGTGTGGCCAGCAGACAGAGGGAAGTGCCTATTCCCTTTGTTAAGGACTCATTAAGCTGCTTCTGGAATACTGTGTCTTGTATACATGAGAGTCAGTAGAGGACTCACCAGCTACAAAAGATCATGAGGAGACAAGAGCATATGATGTGGAGGACAACTTTAGGGAGCTGGGTTTGATTACCTTGGAGAAGGCAGCAGCTAAGGAAGGGATCTGATTACTGTCTTCTGCTACCTAAACCATGGCTACAGAGAAGGAGCCAGACTTCAAGAAGGTGCACAGGGAAAGGACAAGTGGCAACATTCACAGGCTGCAGTAAAGGAAATGCTGATTGAACATTCAGGAAGTTCTTCACAGTGAGTGGTCAAGCACTGAAATTGCCTGCCCAAAGAGGTGGGAAACTGCTTTCTTGAAGACTTATAAAACTCAGCTGGACTTGGGCCTAAGCAGCCTGATCTAATCTTGAGGCTAGTCTTTGTCAAAGTGAGCAGAACTTCAGTGTTAGCTTGAGTAGGGTGAAGTTTCCAACCACTGAGTAGCACTCCTTGTCTCTACCCATCTTCTTTTCAAATGGAGGATTTTGGAGGCTTACTGGAAAGACAGCACAAATTGAATAACTGAAGGAAAATTATTCTAATTGTCAGTGTCCTCATCTTACAGTTAATTGTTTGATTTCAGTTACTTACCACGTATGTAGTGCTTTTCTCTTACCTCTCAGGCTGGACTAGATGACCTCCAGAGGTCCCTTCCAACCTAAGCTTTTTTATGATTCCATCATTCTGCCTGCAGAGGTCCCTCTCATCCTACGTTTCCATGATTCTTAATTCATTGGATATCTTCTGTAAAATGGTGGCAGTCCTTTCCTTTCCTGACATTTGGAAAACTTTGGGACCTACAATGCAACTTCTTGTTGCAACTCATCAGCATGTCTTCAACATCAGGTGGTTAAAACAGTAACACAAGTCTTTCAGCCTCATATTGTAGGGGCAAAGATGTCATATGTCCTGAGAATTATTACTTGTCCTGTTGCTCATAAATACTTAAGAAGTGATAAGTTATGTACCATGCAGTACCTGATTCTCTGAAGCATAGCTACTGTCTTAGACTACCTTGTTTTACTGAGCTTTCCCTCATTCCTCATGCTTATACACTGTACTCACAAGAGAGCTGATGAGACATTCTAATCTCCATTGCGTCTTGTTGGAGACTCAACTATCATACATGCAGCTTTGAGGTTCACTGGTATGTTCACAAGAAAAAAACCAACCAAACCTTTTCACTTTTTGGCATAGAGGAGGCATGCCTACCTCAGTTCAATCCATACTGACTTCTTGTGTGGGATTCAGCTGCCTGAACATAAATGCTGTTAGCGCACAAGTCTCCCATACACCTTTCATCAAGGATGCCTGGTGGTTTCTAAAATGACAGTATGTGCCTAGGTTTAAGCTGCTGAATCCTGCCCTTTAAAGAAACTGCAGGCACTTCAGGGCCAGTAACTGTTCTGTTTGTATAATGCTTCTATTGCAGTAATATGGTAGAAACCCTATGATGTTGCTAATAATTCTTCTTAATTTTCTAGCCCCATCAAAGAAGAAAGCAAGGTGAGAATACTACTCCCACAGGGGAATCAAAAGAGATTTTTTTTTTTTTTAATATCTCTTTACTTGTTAAATAGATCTATTTTTCTGTAACAAACATCATCACGTATGGGGAAAATATTTTATATTGTCTTTCCAGTACTGATTCCTCTTGTGTAAATTGTTCCTTCCTGTCCATGAGGAAATAGTAGCTATGGCTTTTGAAATATTGCCCTGGTTAGGCAGTTCATTAGCAGTGTGATGTACTTGTACAAAAAGATACTGCAATTCAAATTTCAAGCTGTTACCACTTTATTTAGGGTGCCATTGCCTGAGTAATTGTATAAAAGGTACCTCAGTTCATATAGGAAGAAAAAAACCAACATTACTTTAGTCATCTCCTTTAGCTGATCTGTAAAGAAGTTCATTAGTACTACTGATGTCTTTGAGAGTCAGTCAGAATAAGGACCTTTAAGAAATAATAGTATTTTAAATATGCCATAGAAAAAGATGTTCTGTATTGGTAAGTGATACAAATTTGGGAATTGAAATATTTTGATTCTAGATACTATGAGTAAACCTAATTTTTTAGTAATCTTTAGAATGCATCTTAATATTGTCATTTCTTTCTTTTCAAGGCGAGAAGATTACTGTAAGCATGAGGTATGTAGAGGTAGTAATTCTGCAAGTGTCTTATGTTTTAGCAGTTTCCTTATGCTTGCTTTTCATTTTTCTGAAAAACTTTTACTTTTTGGCTTTATTTGCTCTTTTATTACTATTATTGCAGAAGCAAAATAATTGACCTAATGACCAGAGTTTTGTGTTCATCACAGCAGAGGGGAAATGGATACAGTACATCAGGCTGCTCATCCACCTTAGCTCTCATAATTGCTATTCAAAATTGCTATTCAAAGTCACTGAGAGTCTCAGACCCAGTATCTGCAGGCCAGGTCTCCCAACCTGTGCTGCAGTCTCTACCACTGTTTTGCCTCTCTTCAGATCAGAGGTATTCTATACTGAAGGTTTGGTTTAAATCTTGAGATATAGCTAAAGATCTACAATCCTTTTTTCTAACTCAAAGGTGAAACTCAAAATTATCTCTCAAGTTATCGGTCCTGAATAGCACAGGGCACAAACACTGAGAACTGCCTCATTTTTGTCTTAGTAGCAGAGGTTGTTTTGCAATCTGATGTATTCTGTGGTGATGTCTTGCTCTTTTAGGCCTCAGGGTGGTCAGGTACTATGCTAGATGCAGCTGGGCACTTGACTTTTTTTAAACATGAGGTTGGACCTGAGTGAGGAAAGCCTGGGAGAGATAGATCTTGTAGGTATGTAGCTTAGATGTGAAATGTGTTCTTCCTGGTATTGGAAGTAATGCAGTTGTATTTGTAGTAGCTGCTACCTAATTGCTATTGAGGCTCTAACGTTATATGTTTATGGCTGTGACCTAAAATTACTATCTTTTCTTTGTGTTGACTTTTGTTGTTGGATAAAAGATTAAAAAGTCTTGTTTTGTACAAGATGATGCAACAAATACTGTAGTATTCAGTCTTTTAATTTCTCTTCCCCATTCTACAATCCCACAGAATGATCCTGTTCGGAAACAGAAAGCTCTAGAGTTCTTGGTATGTATGTAAAATAATTGTGGTAAGAGTTGCGCAGCTTCACGAGTGTGATGCAATGAATATTGTGAAGGAGCCTCTGATTACTGATCAAACTCATTTGACCACAACATTAATTTCTGAGTTCTATTTTAATGGACTCTGCTCTTTGAAAAGCTAGTGCAGCTGTAGCATAATGTCAGCTCAGAACGACTTGCTGGATTAAATGCGAGCTCTCTACCTGTTCTCTGGATCATTCTTCCCTTTGCTGAGGAGCCACCCTGACAAGCAGTGTTGGCAGCACTGATGTTGCTGAAGTGCTGTTGGCTGCCCATATCTGATGGGATTGTTGATGAGAAGGAGATGGGATTGTCGCTGCCTGCGATGCTGTGGCTAGTGCTGCTGCTGCAGAACCAGACAGCCGAGTGAAACCTGGTGATCCTGAAGCACAGCTGCTGGCGTTGGAGTGGGGAAGTTTTATCAGTTCAGTTGCTGTTAGGAGAGGCATAGTAAGCCTCGGTTTGTCTTTTGGGCTTACGTTGTGAAAATATCTGACCATTTATATTCACCATTTTACTCCATGAAAGTCATGTTCTGTAGCTAAGGCAATTACAAAATTTCATTTGAGTCTGAATTGTGTTTATACACTGAAATCACAAGTAGAAGTTTTGAGATGTATGCTTTGTTACCAACTGAAGAGATTTTTTTTCTCTTTCAGTTTTTCTTCTTTTTTTTTCTTTTAAACTGTGGTTACTTGTGACTTTAGGAAGAGGTAGAGAGAAAGCAAGTCTGGCAATAATCCGTAAACTACCAAAAATGCTTGGTAGACAGTTAATTGATTTTTATCTGCAGGAATCACAGCTATTCCTTACAGCAGACTGTCTATATTCTTTTAACTTACTGTAATCACTTATAAATTGATCTACTTGCTAATCAGTCTCTTTGGACATTAAAAAGACAGGTAGCCATAATTGTTCTGCGCTTTATAGAATTCTATCAGTATCTTTTGGTATCTCTTATTGCCAAAATTACACATAGGAAAATTATAATGGAAACTTTCATCTTTTTGTTAATAAAATGGGGGAATCAAAGGCATTTGATGGTGCTGAAGCTTCTTATTCAATTTTCTACACAGACAACATAAATTTAGGACTTGTGCCCTTCTCCATCTGCAACAAAATGTTCATGATTCACAGTGTGGGAGTGGGACAGACATCCAGGTTTATGTTTTACCTTTTATCAAGCCAAAATTATGTTCACAATTTTATTTTTTCATATGTGTGTGTGTGTGTACATGTATATTATGTATGTCTTCTATATCAACTAATCATATAAACTTGGTTATACTAAAATCAAAATATAACTGATCTGTTTGTGTATATGACCTTCAGCATCCTAATGACCAATTCTAACCATGTTTTTCAACAGGAGACTTTTCACATCACCTCAGACTCAGAAGCAACACTTGTTGTTCATATTACGCAGGAACTCACAGAAGCTTTGAAGGCCTTTTGTGAAAAGAAAGCAGCAGTAAGTAGCTTAACCTTGACCAGAGTTGTTTTACCACTGGGAGGAAAGGAGTGGTTGAATTCATTGTGTTAACACCCTGCCAAACTGTAATAATTCAGGCATAGGTCAACCCCCCCCAGTTAAATATACTTTATTTTTTTTTACAATTTCTAAGTACCAAATACATTAATTGCCTGGCACATTTCTGTTAGTTTTCCATCTGTTTTGGTTTTCTTTTGCATGCTTTCTTCCCATTTGGGGCACTATTTTGCTTCATGATGTCTGGTTGTCATCCTTCCTTTGCAGTTGGTCCCTTGCTTGATAGCTTTTCTTCTAAGGTTAATCAGGCTTTAACTGCTACCCAGATGTGTCACTTCTTTTTTTTGCGGGCATGTAGATGAGTCTTTCTTTCTGGTGACTTGTAGCTCTGCTCCCAATTGAGAGCTTTAATCTGTTAAGACGAAGGAATGCAAGATGTTCCTATCTTTCTGTGGGCCCTTACAAACCTCCATAGCTTCTTTGCATAAAAATTGAATATGTGTAGAAAAAAGGGTCTCAAGAAGGACCAGAAAGTGTACAAAAATGACTCATCACCTCTGGCAGCTACTAGTTCACAAAATTCAGCATGTGTTTTTCTGAAAGGTATTTCAGACTGGTTTCTTAGGCATTAATAATATATTCCATGTGAGCTGAGCTATGGTAACTGTCTTTGTGCAAATGCCACCACCACCTTTTTGAATGCTACACTTTCAGAAATGTCATGCATTTGAATATAATGCAGTTCTCATGAGCTAGTAAAAAATTCTTGCCGTAGCTTAATCTCAGGTGGTAGCTGAGCCTTCCATTCTGCATTCCCCAGCTAGAGACAGGATTTGCGTATGTACCAGTTTTATATTTCAGGCAGGTGATGTTGAGGGATATGGGGCAATAAAGTAAAGTAATTTGAAACAGGTGACATTTGTCTTCCCCAGACACCTTATTCTGTTCTCCAGACACATACCTCTTCCAAATAATACTTTTGAAAATTGCGGTTTAATATGGTAATTGTGAACAACAAAACAACACATCCTACATATGGAGTTTGCTGTCACCTAAAATTGTATTCTGCTAATTCTGCTTTCTGTTATTCTGCTTTCTATGGGGAACTTGCTATTTTTTTTTTAGAATGCTGAAGACTTCAGTTTAAAAGCAGACATTCTGACCTTTTGCTTTATCTAGGTTAATTATACTAACAGTCTGAGGCCCCTGATGTCAATATCTCAGGATGAATTTCCAGGAAAGAAAAGCATCCCAAAACAGTATAAGCCATATGGAAAATCCAAAGGTAATTAGATGTTTTGTTCTACTAGTTTAAGTCTACTCTTAATACTGCACAGATTGTGAAAATTTACTTTTACAGCCAGCCATAGTGCTTCTTTGCTAGAGTACTGTGTGTCTTTGCCCCTCCGAGTCAGTTCAGGATAATATTTTCTGAAGCCTTAATGACTTCAACCTTGACTCTCTCAGAACACTTCTGTCTCACTGAATAGTAATTACAGCAGTAACGGTTATTGGAAATCCAAGCAGTAACCTTTCCTAACCTACTTAACATGAGGATTTTTGGGTGAAAAAATGCTGGACTCAGGCAAGATGTAAAGGCAGGAAATGGGAAAAGAACAGGAGAAGAACACTTCATAAAACCTCAAAGTAGTTGTGTTTTCAGTTGATATTTTAGTATTTTGCCAACTTTTAGTGCCATTTATTTATTTATTTATTTATTCAGGAAATTCTAACTGGAATCAAGGTTTTTTGTCTCAGTATGAAGAGTGTTCTGCAGCTGCTTCTTTTGCTCCTGCTAACTCATACAGTTACCAAACAGATGATGGATCATCTTCCTATGGACTAAGATCTAATGACTTTGCAATGATGTCTGCGCTCAGGGACTCTTTTGCTCTTCAGACTGGAAGTCCTGCCAGTGGTATCAGCGAATGGCTGAGACAGTTCAGCCGATCTGCTGCTGGCAGTAATTCAGCTGGTGGGGCCTCTTCCTATGAGAGAAGTCCAGTGAGTGAGTACTCAGCAGAATGTATGTCCAACGATGTGCGAGGAAGTAAGCTCCCTGATAACAGAATCTTGTGTGGCGGGGAAAGTACAAACTGGAGGAATCAACAAGCGTGTACAAAAGCAAGAAGTGCAAGTGATCAAAGATTATCCTATCCCAATTCTTCTGCCTCATATGCTTCATCTGGAAGATATTCCACAAACTATCTTTTGCAAAGCTATTCCTCTTACAAGAATGATGAGTCTGTGAATACTTGTATATCTTCTGCAAATTCTGCTGTTTCAGGAAGAGGTGGCTCCAGGTGGAATGAGGACTCTAGCTGGAATCAGAGCTCTAGCTGGAATCAGAGCTCTGGCTGGAACCATGAGAGCTCTAGCTGGAATAATGAGAGCTCTAGCTGGAACCATCAGAGCTCTAGCTGGAACCAGGAATCTAGCTGGAACCAGGAATCTAGGTGTCAGGGATTCAGGCATCAGAAGTCAGGCTACAAGAGTGATTGGAGTTCACATCAGTACTCGTTTTCAGGCAGTGGTTCGTACAGAGATTACCAGCAATTCAGAAGCTCAGATAAGATGTTTGATGAAGATGCTGTTGGTCTCACTCCCAACATTTTGAATAGACTACGAGGAAAGGATGTACCTACAATGACCAGGATGCTCAAACAGTTGGCTCCATATTATCCGGCACTTCAAAGTAAGATTGTGATTAGTTCTCATGTACAATGAGTTACATCAACATAGTTGCTTTAACATAAGCAGGAGATTGTGTGTTGCAGAGATAGTATGCCCTGTTCAGCAGAGTTGAGTTCATTTTGCTCAACATCCGTATCAGTTGAGGAATGGTGTTAATTGCCTCTCTGAGGAGACTTTGCCTCTTGACAGCTAAATAGAGCTGTGAGTGGGAGGAAATTTTGATAGCACAAAAATTTCCTGAGTTGAAAGGTTTGTCCTGGGTCATCTTGCTAACTAGCATCTTATATCATGATCAGAGTTTGTACTGTTGGGCTGGCAACTATGGGGAGGGAGTGTATTGGCGTAAAGAAAAAAAATATTGGAATGCATGCAGAACCAAACTTGGATGGCATTATAATAGATGAAAGTACTCCAAAGGGATCAAACACTTTGGGATAACAAAAGAGAAATGTTATTAAAGAGCTGGTTTGTTATATGACAAATTATTTTTTCCAATTATTGTAGAAACATTCCCTAGCATTAAAAATAGCGATACACTATTCAAAATAAAAGATTCTTCTTTGAAAATAGATTATACGAGGGATTTAAAGGGAGGTGGGCATATGCTACTTTATAGCTGTTATTAGGCATGAGTTTGGACAAATGCAAACTATTCTTATACTAGAATTCTATATACTAATAGTACTAGAATTAGTTAATTAACTAGGTAGCTAGTTAATAGTAAAACTTTAACATTCTCTCTGCTGTATTATGTGAAATAACGTGAAACAGGAGTAACTTCAAATGTTTTTATCTCCCCTTTCTAGAACTAAATATTCAGACATTAGTCAATGTGCTAGTAGAAACTAGAGGAAAAGATTAAGGAGCAACAGCAGCTGAACTGGAAACAGATGAACAGATTGGAGAATCTCCATCTCTCGGATTTCAGGAAAGAGACTGCATTTAATTCTGTGTTTGACTGGTTTTGGAAGGGGAAAGGGAGGTAGGGTTTAATTTCTTAACATGTGAAATATAGCTGGAACACAAACTTGCACATAACGGAGGTGAACATACTATTTTGTTTAGGCTTTTTTAATGTATTTGTTATATCTTAGTATATTACAGAAAAAATCTTTTGTTATTTTTTGAAAATATGTTAATGTTATTCTGTCAGCAAAAAGCTAATAACCCTTTTAACACCCTTCCCAACTCAGAAAAAAAGAAACGTTTAGTTTTATGTTATCTACTTAGAATATTCACTGAAAATACTGGTCCGTTGCATGAAAATACAGGTTTACTTTTCTTCACACAAATGTAAGGCCAGTTCAGTTAATTTGAGGCTTTATAATTAGCATATTTTTAGAAATTGATACACTACATTTCTGTTTAGACGAAGAAAGGAGAATGTCACAGCAAAGGTATTCTCTGTCTTAACATGATGCTATATGAGGAAAATGTAATCTATTCTAGGGGATTGGTATGTAATGGAGCATATTACTTGCTTTCATTTTTGCAGAGTAAAACCAGTCGTGAAATACATACAGATTTTTTTATCACGTTGTTCAGAATGAAATGGTTACAAATCAACTAAAAAAACTCATTTGATGGATTGGTCCATACTAAAATAAAAATTCTTGATTCTTTCTACTGGCAAAAGCATACTAAGAAAGAGTAGAATCTATAAGGCAGTCAGGTAAAATAACAGGGAAAAATCAAAATGGCATGCTAACTGAGAAACACTTACCAGTTCGTGATGTTTGTCAGTGGTCCCTACTTACGTTTTCTTTTCTCCACACTTCTGAGCCACATGCTCATGAATGCCTGGCTTTAGATGTCTACTTTATCTAATCAAATCAAGCTTACATGGAGCTAAAGAAAAGAAGTGAGACAGTTTACTCTCCAGTGTCCGTTTTCCTTTTCACTGCTGTGTTGTGGACTATCATACCTGAAATATTTCTCTGTCTCTGTGCATTAAATACTTGTGCTAAACCAGGGTTAGTATGAGCTGTCATAGTATCTTTTTGCGTTCACTAAAATAACTTTTTGGATCTTGTCATGTAAATTTTAACAAAAAGGCATCAAAGCAATTTATTACAGAGCATACAAACTTGATTCCATAAAATCCTCCTTTTGTAATTGTTTTGCTTGTGCATCAGAAAAGATGCACTTTCCTTCTTCATTCCTGTTCACTACTTCCTTTTTTCCTTCTCATACTTGTTGAAGGGTTTAAGTAGTTTCTAATGGCGTACGCTTAGTAGTTGTGCCATACACTTTTATCCATTGAATTACATAGTAGACCTTCTTGCTTAAAGGGGAAAAATACTATTGTCTACCACAGGTGTCTGCCAGAGTTTTGATTTAGAACTCTGTGGGACTGATCAGTTATTATATATGTTTAAAAATTATCAGAAATTATTTACACAAATGTTACTACCATAGGTTTTTTTCCACAGAAAGTGTAGTGCAACTAAAATTCTGAAACTGTAGAAAACAATGTTGCTAGCAAATGTTACTGCTACAACTCTGTCAATTCAAGTTAAGACCTTTTCAGCTGAGGCTGTTGTAGAGAGCTCTTTCTTCCCATTTCTCGCTCCCTTTGGGATTTTACTGCCATTACTGTATATCCCAGTGGCCTACAGCAGCTGGATGATCTCTGCCCAAATTAGATGCTCTTTCTGCCTACACATTCCCTTCTCATTTTTCGTTCTGGGAAACGGTTCCTGTCCCTGCTTCTTGTTGTGCAGGGTCCTGCATTGGGGAAATGGTTCTTGCATTTTGAAATGGAGTTGGAGTAGTGACCAAGTTAAGAGAGGAAATGCTTTTCAGCATTTATTTACTGAAGGTTTCCTGAGCTATAGATAGCATTTGGAGTCTTGTAAATGCCCTTCACTGCTCTGTTTCAATTTTCAGTTCTTACCAAAATCAGTGAAATTTTTGAGATGATTGTCTGTTGGTTCTTATACACAAGTACTATCATGTAGGGAATGTTTTTTTAAGCTGGTGGTATCTTGTAATATGGACTCCAAGCCTGCCTTATCTCTTGGGTGCAATTACTATCAGCAGTGTGTTGTTCTCAGTTTTCTTTCAGTCACTTGGCTGAGCCAGTTTCAGCTGTATCACTGCTTTCTCCTTAATTGTCTTTTTATCTTTCTTCTTTCCAAAGATCTTCCTAGCTTTGGAAATTAAGAGCTTCACTGTGCAATTTCTGTACTGATACTGGCCTGGGGTCTGCCAGTTGGCACTCCCAGGTTTGACTGACTTTTCGTCTATAGCTGTGACCTCTGCAACTGGTTTCAGAGACATTTCTCTTGTGTCCCATGCCACCTGCCAACAGGTATAGCTGCCTTGTGTCAAATAAGTAGCATCTTCGTTATTGCAGGAACACATTCCTTCATGGAGTTCAATTTCATAGAATCATAGAATGGTTTGGGTTGGATGGGACCTTTAAAGGTCATCCAGTCCAACCCCCCTGCAATAAGCAGGGACATCTTCAACTGCATCAGGTTGTTCAGAGCCCTGTCCTACCTGACCTTGAATGTTTCCAGGGATGGGGCACCTACCACCTCTCTGGGCAACCTGTTCCAGTGTTTCACCACCCTCATCGTAAAAAATTTTTTCCTTATATCTAGTCTAAATCTACCCTCTTTTAGTTTAAAACCATCCCCCCTTGTCCTATCACTACTGGCCCTGCTAAAAAGTCTATCCTCATCTTTCTTATAAGCCCCCTTTAAGTACTGAAAGGCTGCAGTGAGGTCTTCCTGGAGCCTTCTCTTCTCCAGGCTGAACAACCCCAACTCTCTCAGCCTGTCTTCATAGGAGAGCTGTTCCATCCCTCTGATCATTTCTGTGGCCCCCCTCTGGACCCGCTCCAACAGGTCCATGTCTTTCCTGTGCTGAGGACCCCAGAGCTGAACGCAGTACTGCAGGTGGGGTCTCATGATTGCAGAGTAGAGGGACAGAATCCCCTCCCTCGACCTGCTGGCCACGCTTCTTTTGATGCAGCCCAGGGTATGGTTGGCTGTATGGGCTGCGAGCGCACATTGCCGGCTCCTGTCCAGCTTTTCATCCACCAGTACCCCCAAGATACCCACTAATTTCCTAGTATTCAAATGAAGGGCAAAAAGAAACGGACAGAAGCATCTTCAGGATGCCACTCTGCAAAGGGATTGTTTACCCCTGTGACAGGAGTGATGAATTTCCTTTTTTCCAGGGCTGTGTAGAACTGTGAATAGTAAGCATCATTGCCTCATTTGGAGGGCTTCTGTGATACCTTCCCTTCCTCCACAGGGCCAGATACTTGCCGCTTGGGACTGTTTTCTTTTACAGGATCCACCCTGAGGATCCATCAGCCTGTTTCACTTCTTTCTCTCTAGCCAGCAGCTCATCCTACAAACATGACTCCTGAGAGATGGTGACTTTGGATTGTCTTACTTGTTCTCACTCAGTTCAACCCTGCCACTTTTAAAGGGGGATTCAAATGATGGTAGGAAGAGGAAAGCATAAATCCAGGCTTCTGACCTTTATGGCACCTGACCAGCAGTGTCTACAAAGGCTCCAGGTAGGAAGACCTCATGGAAAAAAAAGTAAAACATGCCTTGGAAGTTCTGTCATCCTGCCAGTTACTTGCTCACCAGGCTAGCATAAGCCGAGACCTCCTGTTGCTTCTCTTTTCCAGCATTGGCCAATTTCCTTGAATCAACTTCTGGCTACTCCTTACTCCCAAGAAACCCCTTTGCTTTATCTTGCTCCCCTGTAGTATAGAACTGGAGCAGAATGAGTCCTCTGCCTGTTCCTGTTTCTCTAGACTCTGGTCCTTCTTCAGGAAACAGCCTTCACAAGGTAGGCAGTGATAGCCTGCAGAGCAGCATCGCTTTAAATGCTTGCCATCCATTGGCACTAATACAGCTACGCCACAAGCTCTGCCACTGAGGCAAGAGTTTTGAGGCTGCACCAGAGCCCTTTGAACCAATTTCACATTTCCTTAAAAAGCCATTGATAAAAATCCAGACTAGAACATGCTTGGTGGGATAAACGGTCTGCTTCCCAGCCACTTTCTTGGTCTGTGGTGTACCTGCTTTCACGCCTTTAGAAGCATCTGTTTCCCACTGAGACAAGAGTCATTCCTACCATTTAATGGAGAAGCTCTCTTGAGTCCAAAACTTTGGGGCTCTTCTTTTACTGTTTTGTTTCTGAAGAGAACATACATAGCGATCGTCTCAGCCTTCTGGGGAGGTAAGGTTCGAGCAGCTGGAAGTCTTTCTCCCTTGTCTTCTTAAATGTAAGGAACTTTCACAGTTCATCCAAGGCTGTTGGATGAGGTGGTCTCTGACATCGGTCACTATTCCTGCTCCCCCACCTCACCCAGAAGCAATCCCTTGCCCTTTGGGTGATGATGTGCTTTGGGAGAGCTCCTTGCTTCTGTGCACTTATGCTATGGAGACCATTGGTCTCTCCCTAGACACTTCACACCAGAGAAGTGTTTAGAAAACGCTGCTGAACTGTCACCAAGGGTCTGTGTGATTATCACTTGACAACCAGTAGCAGCTTCTCTGCAGGACAGATGTTTGGTAACTGCCACTTGGCTGTCTTCACCCTGACACCAGACACTACTCTGGCTGAGACACTTGGGAATAACACTACACCATCAATTTTTTATTTTTTTTTTTAGGTAGGGTATCTTTCCGTGTGTGGACCCAAACCCTCTTTGCATAATCTCTTGGAATATCACTGACAGCATCAGTTTATATATAGGCACTCCTGTCAATGACAGCTTACCTGCCTGTGGCTGTATGTAATTACAAAATTTGAAACAAAAGGGCACATGTGGACTGCCTGCATACAATGAGCTGGGGCTGGGAGAGGACTTAGGAATAAATCAGTATTGCTACAGTTTAAGAAAGCCTTTGGATAAAAGCTAAAAGCTCTTGCCTGTAAACATATCCTGAAGAGTAGCAGCTACAGGTAAGTAATACTGCTACCTGAGTGTTTTTAAGTGCTTTGGATAGCGCTGGTCTAAGATTTTCTTAGAGCAGTCTAAGAGAGCTTGTTAACTTCTCTTTGCTTCCTGCAAGTTGCTTCCTCAGAGTTACTGCAGGAGATGGTGTGTGACAGGAATCTGTCGTCATTACTTATTTTGCTTCAGTTTTTCCACTGTGCCCCTCACCAACCGTAAGTGGTGAGGTGGAGGGTAAGGTTATGAGAATGTTTTGACTGTCAATTGAAGGCCACTTCAAATAAGAGCTTCAGCACAAAAAGGAAGACTGTTGGTGTAAAATGAGCCCACTAAGCAGAGGGAACTGCATATCCAGAGTAGTTAGATGCAGTTTATTTTTGTAGGGAGCTCATTGAGGAAGAAGTTGTATTTGTAGATGGCCCAAGGATACCCTGAAAGGCAGCTAGAAAATAAAAAGATAAGGCAAGGAAAAAAGGCCATCACTGTGAAGTGGGAGGGACCCCTGAACCACAGAAAACTAGAATACAGAAATAAACCCACCACCCCCTTAAAAAAGCTGTACAAAAGTGAAGTAGACTATAAAAGTTGATCTGATATTTTTACTTAATTTTAAATTCTGTATTAAAAATTAATACATTAAACTCTTATAAAAGTAAGGCACATGCAAAACATGTTGTGCAACTTCTGACTTTCAACTCTCTTACAAACTAACAAGCATTATTTTAATTTGGCATTTCTAAAGAGTCATTTTTCCCCATGCAGGATATGTGGAAGAAGGTTAAGTTTGACATTGCACCAGTTAACTCTAGATTCTGTGCTTTCTGTACTACAGTAAGCAGAGATGGTCATATCGTACAATAATACAAAATAAAAACCAACTCAAGTGCAGATTCTGAAGGTGATGACCAACATACAAAATCTAAGAATGTGAAGTTATATCCATTATGATACATCAATAATCTTATTCAGTACAGGATGATTTGGCAGCTCCAGTCTGTGTAACGCCAGTGTGCAACTCCCAGTTATCTGTGTCATACAATGCTGAAGACCATGGAAAGGTACTGCTCATAGGACACCTGAATCCAGCCATCTTGATCAGTATCGTATCGTCGGAACACATCAGTCAACCTCTGAAAAGGGGGAAAAACCATACATTTTTTGTACACCAGGGAAGTTCAGACTGCCAGGTATTCCCCTTGCCACTTAGGTTTCTATAGCTTTGTGAACACTTTCTGTTCATCCCCTCTGTAGACACTTTACAATCTCATGCATATAGAGGTAACTCTTTGTCACATCTGTGTAGCAGATCCGATTCTAAAACCGCCTTACGATACAATACCTAAGGCTATCTAGGCACTTCTTTACAGGCCAGACAGCTTTTTATAACTGGCTTCAAAGGCAGGGAAAAACAATGCACAATTCTCGTGAGGCATTTGAGAGTCACCTGGAGACAGAATCCAACGAGTACCTTACCCACTTCTCATCTTCTAGCCAAATACGCTTTTATCATTAGTATCTGCATAGCCCCGGAGATGCCAGGCAGTACGGACAGTGGAGCAAGGTAACTGCCAGCGTGGTTTCACTAACCTTAGCTGAATGATACTCCCATTTCAAAGCCTCTTTACCAGAGTTTAAGTTTATAACTCAGTATAATTGGCTAATATTACAAATGAATATAAAGGCAACTGATGCTTCAGCAGTCTTGTGGTTATTAGACATAAAGCTTAAAGGAGCAGAACAAAACACCTGTATGCAAATAACAGAGATACTACTTTTACGGGGCACTGCTTTCTTTTCATGTTGCGTATCAGAAGATATCTTAAGACACTGCTTGCAATGCTGGCCAGTGTAAGAAGAGTAACCTTTTTCCTATCCTGCTAAAACTCAGCTTGTCCACTGCTACAGTTCCCAACTTTTCCCCAAAGCCTTACATACATTTCAGAAAAGTCAGATGATACACTTGGAGAAACCTTAAGCAATGAGGTGAGGAATCATCCTGTGATTGATTTCTAAACAAAAGAATACACTTGTAAAACTACAGAGTTCTCTCTCTATATATATGTATTCACACATGCATTTCTGTTACTGAAAGGGGCTTTTTTTGTTTTTTTGTTTGTTTGAAATGTCTTTTATTACCATTGCCCCTGCAGGAACAGCAGTGACGAAAGACTGAATAATTCAGCTGTTGGGTCAAATTCTTTTTAGTCAGAGCCTTAAACAGAGATAAACAAAAACCTCACAATTCAGATTACAAGAATTATGGGCACCAGGGGACAAGACACACTCCAGTTTTAACATGCTCAGGATCCAGAGGAAGTGTGCATATTAAACTAATTGAAATAGCGTTAAATGTTTTCCTTTTAAAACACAGAATATTTTACATTTTTTTGCCCCACAGAAGTCAAACGTCAAAAAAAATCGTATCAAATTTACTTGTGATGCAAATGGATAACAAGTGAAAACCAGTAAGTGAAGGTGTTTCTAGCACCTCTCGTATACTTTATTCAAATGGTTTATAAATTTTTAAATTGCTTATAAAAGCAAGTTCTAGATCCAGTAGTATTGTTAAATTGAGAACCACAAAAGTTTAAGAAAAGGTGGGGTCTTTTTTTCAATTGACTTTAAAGTACATCTCCTTTTTTACCTGTAAAACAACACAGCACTGAATAAAGTCATCAAAAGCAACTTGTCCTCTTCCTTGTCTGTCAAATTTCCGAATAAGGATATCGTAGAATTGATCAGACAGTCGGTAACCTTGGAAAAGAGAAATGCTTTAACAGGTTTCAATTACTGCAGTCCTTCTATAAAAAGAACTAGGCTGTTCAGCAGGCATGTTTAACAAAAACAGAAAACGGTAAGCAGTTACGAGACAGGGTTTTTTTGCCAGATATCTCTGTGTTAAACTAAAATGCATGCAGTAAAAAACCTTGCTTAATAATAATTACAGACAGAATCACAGTAAACATAATTACTGATTAAAGTGACTAGTTGGTTGAGGGAACAGTTTAGGGCTGCAACTCAAGTTTTTGTAAGTGAAGTCAATTAAATCAAAGTTCCTTTTGCCATCAGAATGTACAGTGACAGCTGACTTTTTGTTTTTAAAAGCGGCAAGCTGTATCAAGTACCTTTGTAAGTTCAGACGTTTACCTGAAGTATGGGTAACGCTCTCAGAGCAGCTAACAGGGGAGGCAGAAAACATTCCACACACCTACTGACACATCCAGTTTCATTGTTTCCCTTAAAGGAAATAGCTTAAAAAGTGCTTGTGGCATGGATATCTTTAAAGGTACCTTATACCTAAAAGGATAACTGCATTTCGCTTGCCTCATTTTTTAGTCACATTTGTCAAAGCAGTACAGCCCTAATGATAAGAAGCTCATCTGATGATATAACCCACATAAAAACTGTAATTACAAATGAATTACCAAAACCTGTTAGTGCTTGCTTTAGTTCATTTTTGTCAATCATTCCAGAATTGTCTCTGTCATACGTTCGAAAGACATTCTGCCAGTCTGAGATGTACTTCCAGACTCCTGTGAATTCATTGAAGTTCACACCACCTTTGTTTTCTCTGTCAAACATGCCTGAAATAAAAAATAATAAACACATATAAAACCTTAATTCCTCAGTAAGATCTGCTAGTATTTTAAGAAGGAAGCAAGAGTGCTATGTGGAAAGTACTGAAGACAGAAAAGGAATTGCAAAAATGCAAGTGGTATTTTGGAAAGTACTGCCAAAATAAGCAAGCAGCTGTCCACTGAAGGAGGATAAGATAAAGCAAGATAAGAGGACCAGAATGAATCACAGAATGTTTGTTTTTCCTGGGTTTTCATTTCCAGTTTGAAAGCATTTAGGGCTCGATTGATGATCCAGTGTCAAAAAGCAGGGGGGCTGTGTTCTTCTCTAGGGACTCGTGAAAAGTCTACAACATCTATTGACTGCCAGAAGTGCTGGGACATTCATCTGCATCTGACTTACTTACTGATACTGTCATTACACAAACAGCATGTCGCACAGTGATGGAACTCAGACTGCTGCTGAATACTTATTGAAAGCAAAGCACAAAATTTAGTCCTTGGATTTATAACTGTATGATAGAAAAGATTTTTTGTGCTTGAATTTTTATCCTCCTGTTCTACCACCATCATCTTCCCCATTACTGACAATTATTTTAGGACTAAAGAATTCAGACATTGTAAAGCTTCTGTTTGGTCTTTTTGGAGCAGAACACAGGATTAAAATGGAAGACAGGAAAAACTAGTTAGGAAGACAAGCTATGTAATATCTTTTTAGAATATTTAAGCTGACAATTTCCCCACATGTAAATTACATTTACTATCTATTCAATTGTACAGTAACATTTTCTCAGGCTACTTTGACAAGTGCATGTGTGTGCACACAAAAGGCATTCCTGTATTATTCAAAAGGGAAAATATTTGAGTTTAACTTACTACTGCTGGGCTGTCTGGAGAAGAAAAAAAAAAAAAGTAAAGACATATTGAAACATAGCACCTAACAATGAAAGACCAGCTTGTTAACGCTACAGCCAAATTAGTTCAAAAGACCTTTAAACAGGCATTCATTATTACAGTAGAAATATATATTGTATATGTATTGTAATATTTGTACATTTATTTTTCTAAAACAGTGCAGCAATTGATAGCGTTCTCAATTGTCTGAAGAGATTCACAAAACAGCATCTTGACACTTTCACATCACACAACTACACTCACCAAGAATTGACCTGACTGTTGCTGGATTAAATGGAGTCCACGTGCCTGAAACAGAAAGAATTACTTAGTTCCTCAATACCAAGTTACATTTTACAAAAATGCAACCAACCAAAAAAATCAGATAAGAACTTACTTAAAACAGTGAATTCAGAGCTAGATGACATGGAACTAGCATATTATAAAATAAGGCTGCTTTGAAGTAATTATGTTCTTGACCATTAAGAGATTACTTCAGACCAATGTTTCACAGATACTACACAGAAACCAACATTTCTCAGGCTGCGCCAAAAAAAACCCCAAAAGGCAAAACCGCAAAACCTTGGAAGAACTAAGAAGGATTTTTTTCATCCCAGCTAGTCAGGAGGTATTGGATAAAAGGCAAGGTCAAAACTGAAGTCCCACTTTTTATACTGATGGGAGCAGAAGAGTTAAGTTATAACTCAATCAAGGTCCCATATCTATTCCTCAGTAAAACCCCATCTGCTTACTTCCTATTTTATGGGTGGATTACTCCAGGGCATTTAGTTTCTGACAAGTGAAAAGGAAAGGTTCCTAACAGGTCATAAACACACAGTGCAATTTAGGGTTGAGTTTAGTATAAACCTCACCTCCACTGCTAAATCAATGAAGTGTTAAGTTTAAATTAGTATTTTCAGACCAAGAAATATTGCTGCTTGAAAGGGCCTGAGCAGTAATCATCCGAAGAGGAGCTTTGTACTTCTCTGAATATTTAGAGGCTAGTCACTCTGGAATAGTTTTCACTTGGTTGGGAGCATTCCAGAGCACTAGAAAGCATTAAGCTTTAAATTAAGAGCAATACTGTGCCTCATGTAGAATTTCACCATCAATTCTCTAGAGCCTGTGAAGGTACCAGGAGGCCCAAGAAGCATGTATTAAATTCACTGAGCTTGAGTGCAGGGACCACGAAGGGACCAGTAAGACTAAAGGTACTGTAGAGGCATTTGCAACGACGCAGTTAGCTGACCACAAATACCTAATAGAAAGGCTGCGTTGGTATTAAGCAGGCTTTGTGAAGGCAGAGCTGCTTTGCTGGATCAAGCTGCAGTGGTGTAAGTAGTGCTTATACCAGCGCTGAACTTCTCCCATAGAAGGGAAACTATCATTTTAAGGCTACAGATGCAGCAACGGGGAAAAAACCCTATACTGTAGGCAGGCCATATGACTACTTGCACATAAAGAGAAACGTAAGCAGAGAAAGAGAAGAGTAAAAATGGCTCTGAAAATGCTTAAGCAGTATTTTAGACAGAGAACATCAGTACCTTAGAGTTGTGTCTCCTGACAAAAATAAAAAAATAATGGAATTATTAATAGGGTGCCAGCATTTAACTCGTAGAGAACAGAATAGAGGAAAAAGTGAAAATACAGTTTGAAAGTTAACTTATTTCATGTTGAAATTTTCGAGAGACTCTATATATAGACACCTCACAGTGAAATCAGAGCAACTCCAGTGCTGAAGAACTGTACTGATTTCAGCCTGTTCCAATAAACAGAGAAAGACTGTTCCCTCCTCCTACCCTGACTCTACTAGTAACTTTACATGGCGGCACAGAAAAAAAACAAGCAGGAACCACAGGATTTTATTGTGCAAACAACTATATGAAGTGATGATCAGTCCCTCCCAGGTAAGTATACTGTTATTTGCATACACTTGACATGTTGAAAAGTTGAATGTCGAAACCACATTGAACTTCAAATTTTAATGAGCTCTATGCAGGTTATTTAATGTTTTAGAAATAAACACGTAACATTCCTTTAGCCCATGTTAGACTGCAGGAGAGCTACACACAACCATCCACTAGGGGATGTATTTTGAAAAGAATATAGTGAATTGTTAGTGACTTTGGTGTACAAGATCTAGAATCTCTCAGAATGAAGGAAGCTTACAGTTCTGTAAATATTCTGTCTAATAGTGAATTCAGTTGGGCGGGGATTCTTCATAACTGCAAAGCACTGAAACTGCTAATCTACACTGTAAATAAGGAAAGAAAAGAGTTCAGATAGTCATCACTGCCTATTACCCTTAAATTCAATCAGATAAGGAAATATTTAAAATATATGAAGTTTAAAACAGCAGGTAAAGCCAGGTTCGCACAGTTATAAACAGCACTGTAATCTTCAGTGAAAACAGTGACCTAATCAATTTAACTTAGCTTTTGCTGAATTTTTTATTCAAAATAGTATTTTAGTCACGGATCAGGTTCAGCAGCTACAATACATTTCTTTTAATTTATCAGATATTATTATTACACAAATAAATATTCTAGTAAATCCAGTTTAGTTACAAGACCACACTTTTACTAAACAGAGCCATCCAAATTTATTTCAAGTCAGGCGATTCCTGACAAAAAGGAGCCTTTCAGTCTGTGTGCACTGCAGCTCACAACATCAGTTTAAGTCCTTCTCAGTCACAAATAACAGGAAGGATGAAGGAATTAAACCTTGGGAGAAGGGGAACTTGATATGGACTCAAAGGTGCACAAACAGCTTCAATATGCACTTTTTCAGATTTCTAACTGGAAAAAACCCCACAAAGTACAACCCTACCCATCCTAAGTCACCAGAGCAAAGTAAAAATAGGCTACTGGAAAAATTTTTCATTTTTTACTTTGCTTCCATTTTGACCATACCTTAGTTACTCTTTAACCATTATAACAGGGAACTAACAGACTACTAGGAAGTTTTAATACTAGATCTAGAGTGCATCTTTCTACTTTGTTAGGAAAAAAACCCAAAACATGCCTCATTTGGGGAAAAAAAAAAAAATAAAATTACCATCTTCAATTCCTGTACGAAAAGATTTTATGTGCAGTAAAAAGGCTGGCTGTAAACAGCTGATCTTTGTCCAGGTTATACACTGATCCTAGTTAAAAAACAAAGGTTCAGTAGTGATGAGCGAGGAATATATAAATCACCATTTATGTTTTCTAGGAAGCAGAGCTAGGAAAAAATAAAGGGATGCACATGCCTTCATTTCCCAGAATACAAATCAGTAATGTTTACAATAGGTACTCAGTTTATAATGCATTACTAACATGCACCAAACCCAGAAAAATTCCCTTCAAGGGAAAAACCAGGAACAATGGGCTTAGGGGAAAAAAAAAAAAAAAAAAAAATCAGGAAGACTGTCCATTTTTTTTCCTCCCCTTCAGCCTTTTGCTGTAGATTAAATAGTATTAATCAGTGGTGGTAAAGTTCCCCCCCTCAATCAAAGAATTACAGCATCAAGTAACCAGTCTCACATGAAATTTAACATTAAGTTTACAATGAACTACCTCACTGCTCATTTACAGACTTACCATTGGATAATGCCTGCTGAAGTTCATTATCAGATATTATTCCACTCCTATCTTTATCAACCCTGGGGGAAAAAAAAAGGTGGTAAGCTTTAAATGGCTGATATTAACAGGTTCCAGTTACAGAAGATTTCAACATTCTGGTTCTTACTCACCAGATAAGATTAATCTTTTCCTGAAAAGTTACTAATTGCATTTTACTTGGTAAACCACTCACAGTTACTGCAAATTAAACACTTCATTCAGACTGATGAAACATTCTGGAACATGATTAAAGCTACAAAAAAATCTGCAAGACTTGCTTAGAAATGAAGAGACACACACAAACACACACTGACAATAACACAGTTCAGGCATACTCCACACAAACATTCTTTTTTTATTTATTTATTTTAAAAAGAACTGCAGAGCATGCCATGTTGGTTAAATCCACAAAATGCGTAATGTCACAATTGTAAGCCATTTGGCTCCCAAATTGGAGCCCCGAGTTTGGCACCCTGTTTGTCTCAGTAAGCTGTTGGCAATGGAGAGAAAGCCACTAATGTAGCAAGTGCGAAGTATGGGAAGAATCGACTGCAGGGCTTTGACCCCTTTCAAAGGGGTTCAAAAAGTGGAAAAGCGCAGGCAGGTGCCAGCTTCCGTTAAGCCTTCACAGCCTGCTGTCTTAGAGAATGAAGTTCTATCCTGAAATTAATAAAAACTAAGTAATTTCTGCCCAAATAAAGCAGGATTGTCCTTCTTTAGAAGGATACCTGAAAGTGGTGGGGACTTCCCTCCATTTTAGACAAGGACCTTCCCCTTGACACTGACAGTTATTACTTCCCCTCAGTTACTACCATTCGAAAGCAGAGTCCTGCTCAGCTGATCCCTCTGCAGAAGCTGTTATTTTTTTTCTTTAGTCCTTGTTGTCATTTTCTAGACCTTTTCAGTTCATTCTACTAGATTACTTCCCCATCTCAAAAAATTATATAAACCGCATAAAACATTCAAATTGCAAGCATAAGTTGCACAGATTATAATAACAAAGAGATATTCCCCTTTTTTATTCTCTATTTCCTTTCTAGGTATTCCGAACATTTTTTATGTTCTGTGAGCTGCTACTGAGTGCTAAGTTGCTATTTTCATAAAGATGTGTTATGACCTACTTATCTTGCTCCCAAGCATCATCAGCCAGCTCAGAGCACATTCGTTTTATATACAAAATGATGCAAAGGTAAAGTGGGTCTTCCCCACAGACATCGGGTATGCGCTCTGGATTTCATCTGAGCATCATACAGCGATCATCATCTGGCCACGACAGGGTGATATGACCCAGTCATTCAGGACTCAGAAGCGCTCCTGCAAGTCTTCATAGGCCTCACTTACTACAGGAATCAGTGTCGCCAGCAAACTTCATCTGGCCATTCACCTTCTCCTCCCCCAGCTGCTCCTGAACATACTGAATAAAGATCCCAGAACAGCTCCGCCTGTCTGTGTGGCTGATGACCACACACTCTTTCGTCAGTTACTGATCCACCAAAGGACCTTCCCTTTCATTCTGCATATTCTAGATTTCTTTAAAGGCCTTTTTGATACTTCTGTATGCTGAGTGTCTCTTTAGAAACTAGAAAGATTATATCAATTGCACCTGTTCTAGCCATCATATCCATACCCAATCCTTATCAAACACACTCCCAGGGCTTACACAGTAGTCTGCCAGAGAGGAATACTTGCGGTAAGTACAACTCTCCTGACTGGCTACGTCATTTAAAATGGTTTCTACTGGTTTGCCTGCTACAGAAGTCAGACTGTTCATCTGGTTTTTTTCTGGACCCTTTAAAAAAAGAAATGGCATCATGCATGCCTCCTCCCACTTCTCAGATGAAGTGGGTTTTACGGAAAGCTGGGTAGGTAAGCTGCCACATTCCTGAGTCACTAAGTAAATACTAGACAGTTTTAGCAACTTATTACTGTTTGTCTACTCCTTAACCTCTTCTTGCTGTCACTTGAGTCAAGATAGATCCTCTGACACATCTCCCATAAAAATGGATCCAACGTAGGAACCTCCCCAGTTTCCTCCACATGACACAAACGTGACAAACGCCTTTAGCTTCTTTACTACTACGGTCTCGACAGCGTGTTTTTTAACACGGGCCTGCTAACTGCCTTGCAGGTTCCTGCTCCAGAGGCATCCAGGGGAATATCTGTTGGTCGTTTTTAAGTCTTCCATCAAGCACTTCGCAGATTCCTTTTTCCAAGCCTTCCTGTACTGCTACATCGGTCCTCCGCACTTTACGATCCTTTCCGGATTCTCAGGTCGCAAATGACTTCGGCGTTTTCAAGGTTACCTTCTCGCTTCCATCCGCCCCCCTTCCCTTCCCTCTAAACTACACCCGCACTTACTCCTCCTCCTCAAGCCTTCCTCCAAGCTCCCCCTCAGATCCCCCCCGCAGGGACACAGCCGCCATATTGACCCGCCCTGCCAGCCCCCCCCCCCAAGGCCCCCAAAACCCGCGCCGGGTGCCCGGGGCCGGTGACGGGTTTCCCGTAGCAGCGGGACTTTTCCGGGCACCTCCCAACCCCCGATCCCTCAGTCAGCGGCAGGACTCGGCACCGCGTCCCGGGAACGACGAGGGTGGCGGCTTTCGCCTCAGCCCGGCCCGGCGGCGGTTGGGGTGGGGGGGTGGGGGAGGGGGGGAGGCTCCCCATTAGCCGTTAGCGACGCGGACCGGCCCCGCGAGGGACCCCCGGGGTCGGGCGGCCTCACCTCTGGAAGACGTTCCACAGGAAGGAGGGGTCGGGCAGCGCGGCGCCGCCGCCGCCGTTGGGCCTGTAGTGATACCCCGCCGCCATGGGCCCCCCCCCCCACCTCCGCGGAGCCAGCCGGGCAGCTCGCGCCTTCCTCCCCGCGCTTCCGGCACGGGCCGCCTGACGCAGCGCGGCCGGTGACGTCGCCGAGGCGGGCAGGCGCACGAGGCGCCGCCCCGGGGAATCCCGAGAGGCGAGGCGCTGCGCAGCCCGCCCGTTGCCGTGGCGACGGCGGCGGGGCGGGGCTGAGACAGGCCCCGCCTCCCCGCTGGGGGGGCGGGGGGCGAGTGGGCTCCGCCCCCCCCCCCCCGCTCCGCGTTCGCCGTCCCCGTTCTTCCCGCCGGGGCTCCTGAGGGGAGTTCGGCGGGCTCCGGCCCCGGCGCTGCCCCGCACAAGCCCGCAACCGCCCTGAGGGTCTCCGCAAGGGCAGGAGCCGTCCCCGTGACCGCTCCCGGGCAGGCGGGGAGAGATTAAGGGGTCTCCTGCGGGGGGAAGGGGGTTTGTCGTGGAGGGGAAGGAGAAGTTTGACATCCGTGAGGCGCACGGGGCTCCTGCTGCAGAGGGAGAAGGGGGTATAGGGAGAAACGAAGCCCCATTCAACCAAGTCCCCTTAGAGAAAGCGAAGATCAGACGCACACAGGACAAGAATTGCAGGTACGGGATTGAGATTGAAGCACAACCCAAATTAGTATCGCCTCGATAATTCTTAAGTGAGTTCTTAACCGAGGGCTGAACGCAACCCTCCAAAAATCAGGCTAATTAACTCTCCTACCTGCAGTTTCTAGGAACAGTGTCACACGCCACAGGACCTGGAGTACCGCCAGCCCTCGCTAAAGCTCCTCCCGTACAGAGATTATCGACTTGATGCTCTAGTGAACCGTCCTCATCCTTTAGGAGACGCTGGCTGGCCCTGTCCCTGAAAAAAGTCACAATCTTTGTTTTATCCTTTGTCCGAACTGCTGACCTTGCACGTGTCTCTTCTGGGGTAATGAGGAGTCGGCGAGAGGCCTGAAAGGCACAAGGCCCGGGCGTTCACAGGCCAAACAAATCACATATAGAAACTCCACAACAATGTAGGCTCACATCTTCCTCTGACAACCCTGTTCAGGTACTAACAGATAACGCCTTCATTATGTCCTTCATCAAGTTGTTTTAAAGTCACAACTTTCTCGTAATATTTTATTATTAGAATAGATAATACTGAAAATTGGCCTTAAGCATTACTCTGAAAATACAGTGGAAATAAAAACCAGTATCTTGTGTTTTCAGAAAATTATTAAATCCAAAGTTTATTCACACTTCAAACAAAACAAAGATTTACAACTGTAAATCTATAAGGATGCAAAGAATACATAGCTAAAGGTAGCAATGCTTTAACATTTTCTTGAACTGGTGGTGCTTTATGTGCTGTTTTTAGTGAATCAATAAAAAAAAAAAATGTACCTCGTGTCTTTATTCACGCTATAATCAAATTGCATGGTAGCAATTCCGTTAAGTCCCTTAAGTCAGGAAACTGATTTCATAATTAAGTTTTCTGCAATAAACTATTTTACACCAGAGTAAGTACATACACAAAGTATAATGTGAAAGTGGACTGAGGACATTAATATATATATATGCTCAATGCAGTGCCATATAAAGACAGTTCTAAATGAGTCTGCTTAGGTATTGCAAGCGATGTGTTAGTATATCCAGCACTAATACAGTTCTGTTGGTTTTGGTACAAACATCTTTATACGGCATTGCAGTGCACCGTGCAAACATATTCCACAAGAAAAATGTATTTGCTGACAGCAAAAACGGCTCTAACAAACGGTCAGTAAAAAGCCCCCTGGCCAGTAGAAGCATCATTCTTCAAACATGACCTTTACATCCATCTTCTTTCAGAAATCTTATTACATTTCCCCACATCAAAGTCTTTAGAAAGAAACATGCCTAGCAAGTATCAGTGTATATTGAACTTTACTCCGAACAGCATTGCCAAATTTGCCCTCAAATATTTCAAACCTGTTGATCCCAGACTAGCGATGACACACAAACACGGCGCTGCCAGTTACTTAAGAAGTTTTGGCACAGTCAGAGTAGGAACTGTAATTTCTTTAAAAATTGGCACATAGTTTGGATTCGGTTGGCTTGGACCTTGATCCAAAGTCTCAATGATAGTCTGCTTCATATCTCTGCTGGCATCGCCTCTCACTGTCAGCAAAGCTGCAATATGGTCATCCCTACCAAAGGAAAATGATAAAACTGGCATTAGTAGGAAACTTCACACAAGTAAGATTTTGTCAAAAATATCACTTAGTTGGCAATCCTTTCACTCAGTTTCATTCTTAATCAGATCTCTTGTCACTCAGAACTGGCTTTTCCAGCTCAATATAAAGTACTATTTTGGCTGCTCTTAGGACTCTAAAACATATTTTATCCTCCCAAAACACAGAATGGAAGTATTTTCATTATTCCTTTGCTGTACCTCCTAGTTCAGGTCACATGCATTTTATATTAGCATTATTTTTCATAAGAAAGTGGCTACATTCTAAAATATGAAAAATATGAACACATTTACACATTGTTTTAAAATTTGCCCAAGACTACAAAGAAACTGTGATGTTATCTTTCTTTGAACTTTGCGGGCAAAGAGAATTACCTGATATCTGGGTATTTACTGACTAAAGTTGAAACTTCCAGATAAAGCAGTGAAGGATCAGTTAGCTTGATAACCTCTGCAATGGCTTCAATGATGTCACAGAGTCCTTCAGTGTCCTCTCCAGAGCCCTGCAAGATGAAAAGTAAAAAAAAGATTTCCCCAAAACAAAAGCAATCCCCCCCAATATCTACAAACACTCCTTTAATTAGTATTTTGTCTGACAATGCTGCTGAATTCCTCAAACAGCTGAATTTTCAGACATTAAGAAAACAAAGTATTTGTGAATTGTCACCATAAGCCTCTTCCCTCTTTCCCTGATGTTCTCCATCCAGAGATCTACCCTCAGAATATCAGTAAAGTCATGTCTTACAAACAATATTTTGTATTTATCCACATGGCGATACATTCTAGTCTTTGACTTTTGCTGATGTGCCAGGACAAACATTAGGAATAACTGACATGAAAGCCAGATCTCTTCTGAAACATTACTTAAAAATTGGCCCTGCATTAGCTTCCTTCTAGTCATCTGGCCACCAAGGCAGCTTTCAACAACTGATCAACTGAACTGTCATAGCTATTTAATCTCTGGACTGTTTTAGTGCTCTTAGTTCCAAGGTCATCTGGTCCTGCTGATCTGGTATTGTTCATTTCATTTATTCCATAACCTTTTCTATCAATGCCTTGATCTGAAACAGATGTTATATAGAATCCCACATAATGAAGAACTCTGATGCAGGAGTTGCCCCATGTTCCACAGTGAGCAGAGATGAACACCGCCTCTACCACACCCCCCCAGTTTTTCAGGCTTTATCTTTATCTGCATTCTTACTGCATTTTGTCATCTGTCGGCCCTAGGAGCTTTCTGGCAGATTCCTGCTCCTTATGCAGTTAAAAAAGATTTAGTACTGATTTTAGGCCTATCTTGCACATTCTTTCTTGAATACCTTTTTTGGACTGTCTTTTTTCTACTGCCCTTTAAATGGGGTCAATATACTTGTCTTGTTGATTCTAAATTAATACACTGCATGCCACTTAGGTAGTAAGTAACCCCATCTGTTTGATGCAGTATTGCCCTTTCTTCCAGCTAGGAAAAGCAAAGCCCAATTATTTTTGGTTTTTAGCAAACAACTGCTTTTTTCTTTCACTTACTATTAAAAATTCAGGGTACCTATCTCCATGAAGCCATTCCAATATTCAGCTGCAGAGAGCTGTATAAACACAAAGCAGTAGAAACTGGCGCACAGGAACTTTAGCAGCAGGCCTCTGTGTGTTCAGAAACGCTGTCTGTGCCCTCAGCTGGCATCCTTGATATTCACAAATCACCCAACATTCTGGAGACATGGAGATCTAACTCTAGCCATTTTCCCCAAGCAGTAAACGTGTGTGGTTTATTCTAAATTACCAGGTTAACGGGATTACTCAAAGCAAATACTTACAGCTGCAAGCTTCTTAAACAGAAATCTGAACTGTTCTGCTTCTTTGATCATTCTTTCCGCACCCTCTTTTCTCTCTTCTGCATTTTTGAAAGATATACGTTTTAACATGATTGCTCTTATGTATTCCACAACTACTCTCCGATGGGCCTCAATAGTCATTGTCTGAAAGAAAAGAAAAAGGTGGTGGATTATGCCAGTGATACCTGCAAATGTAGCCATTATTGTTAGTCTTTGAACAATTAATAGGCTTTGAAATATGTATTTGCACTTAATCACCAGTACAGTTTTTGCTTATACTACACATTTTGAGTGGCTTTAGATTTTCACAACGCTAACAGAAATGAAAATCTGTCCTTCCCTAATGAAAAGGATGTACCAATTACTAGAAACAACAAAACCAAGATATCTCTAATGACATGTCTGAATTATTTTTGAGGAGCACCAAAGACAGAAGAACAAACACGAAATAATTTGGATGATCTTTAGAACAGACCTGTGCTTGGACTTACAGCCTTGCTCTCCATTATCTGGTCAAGGAATGACCAGCCATCACAGAGGCTTCTGCTAGATAACTCCAGTATATTGCATAAAACATTGCAAATCTTGCTCACATTATCTGTGCTCTGGGTCAAGTCTGGTAAGAAGCCTGGAGAGCCAGCAGCAATCACTTTCTCAGACCTTCCTTGACTGATTTGCTGTTCTGCACTTATCATTTTATAGGAAATAGCTACTAAGTGAAGCATCTGATATTGGTGCAAGAGTAATGCTGAGGTTTGGAAATAAAGAACAACAACAACAACAAAAAAAAAACCCAAAACCTTTTCATGTTTTTTCAACAGCAGTGTAAGGAGAGTCCTTAAATGCAAGTCCTCAGGCGTTTTTTTTTTCCCCCTAAGCAGAGTGGCAAAGTTACTTATGATTAAGAAAAAGCCTGCACAACAGGTAGCCGCAAACTTTTTATCATATTTTATTAGTATATATCAAGCTTTAGTTTCAATCAACATGTTCTTCAGTCAAAATTTTGGTGAAAGGTTTCAGGAAAGCGAGAAAAGAAAAGGAAAAAAAAAAAAAAAAAGAGAGAAAACAACAGACTGCAAAGTATTGGAAGTCACAGCCCTCATCCAGGACACAGAAAATATGATTTCAAGTCCTGCTCTCAAGACTCTGCAAAAATACGAGAGTTTACTGGTTGTTCACGGATGGCTTCTCTTGCATTGGTGGAATTGATGCCAGTTACACAGAGGAAAATTAACTGCACAGAATAGACTGTGGGAGACTGACATATATGCCCCATCCCACTGAAAAAAGTAAGTGAAGAAGAATAGCTCTACTACAACCGAGAAAAAGAACACTCAAGAACAGCCAACAGCGCGATGACAGGGCATTCACTTTACACGTTAGGAAAATGACAAAGCAGAACGACTGCAAGATTCAGGTCCCCCCTGTTTCAGAACAGTGTACTTTCCATTGGGCTATAGTCTTTTTGCAGGTGCTCTGTTCGTGTGACTATCAAAAATTGGATTTTCAAAACAGGGTTAACTAAGAATATTTTAAAACCAGAAAAAAAGCACACCCCAAACCAGGGAAACAAAAGTGTGTCTCATCCAGTGCTAGAACATACGGTGTCTTGCGTGGGAGATTTTTTTCATGCTGGGAGACAGCGGAATAGCAGGTATGATGAATGCCAAAAAATGTGTTTGTCATCTTCTTCCCCATAAGGTGGCAATAACCACTACATGCTGAAACATATGTGATTGCAGAGGTTGGTATTAACACTTAAAGAAGCTCATGCCAAGCACTATTACCTCACAGTAACAAACCAAATCTGGAAAAGCAAGTTGTTCCATGGATATAGACTAATCCTGGGACCAACCTAACTTCTTTTGTGTACTTCTGGACTGAAAATGCATATCATTTCACTTATATAGTAAGACCTCTAGGACCTGCAAATACTGAAGGTTAGAGGGCATCAGAGGAACTTTGAGCAGTCCCCTCTATCTCTTTAGGAGTTCAGGTAAGAAAGAGTAAGTGTATGATTTTGAGACTGTCTGTTAAGCACTGCTACTTAGTAAGGGTTTGTTCAAAGACCTCACCTAAATCCTGATCTTGCTAGCTTCAAATATTTCCTAAATCTTAGTGAATCAGTTAAGACATGCTATCTTAACTACACAAAACTGACTTTAATTCAATAAAGGGTAAAACCAAGTACAGTAATACTAAAGATTAAAGGATAATAGAGAAATCCAGATATCCTTGACAGACCACGGCAGGGGAGGGGAATACAACCTAACCTAGCACATTATGCTGCTTTAACAGCACTTTAAACATGAGTTATGCATTTGTTAAAACTTATGGCACCAATTTAACTATGCCTCCTTGTACACATTAAAAGTAGGAATTACAGAACGTGCATTTATAAAAAAGTAATTACAGGCCAGCAAAACTCTTTTCAGAAGAGCTAATTTTAACTGAGTAGAAACTTCTGAGGAACGGTAGAAGAGTACCAGCTGGTAAGAATACAATCTAGTAACGTGCCAATACATTTTCTGGACTAAGATCTGCAACTCAGATCTGTCTTTGACAATATTATATGGCTATGCACAAAAAAAGATGAGAGAAATATTAGATTCAGACTTCTGCAATATGATTATGAACATTTTTTCATTTACAGTGATGAATCAATTCCAATTTCTGTATTCCAATTCTGAACTCCATTCAGTATTCAGAAATTCCAAACCAACACGATATTCAGAGTACATTAGCAAAGTATCATAGAATATTTTGCACCTACCTTTTTATAAGGCTTTTTAATTTTTGCAAAGTCATTGAAATAATCCTCTACAGTGACACAGATAGTCCCCACTGCATTAGACCCCATCAACCATTTCTTTGTCATCAGCTCATTGAGATGTGGCTGAGAAGGTAAACAATTGATCAGAACAAATTTTTGACACTTTCATCATATCATTGCAGTTACAAAAAAAATGGGAGACAATTTTAAGTGTCCTACACTTCTAACCTACACTCCTTCAAAAGGAATAAGCAGTTAGTGTAGGAAAATGATGTGATCAGTTGTCAGAATGAGAGTTGCCACAGAGTGCTACCCTGACATACACACTGGTGTGTATGTAAACCAAGTGCACTAACCTGAGCATTTGTTTCATATGAATTCTCTAAAATCCTTTATTACATTCTCTAATTAAATGTCTATGCCAAATAAAAAAGTTAAGGTCCGAGGACAAAACTGACATAAGAGCTGGTGATTCCAATTTTAAATATGAGGCACTTTCAAACTGTTGAGATAATGCAACTTCATGCTTGATTTTTAAACTGCTACTGGCTGCTCAGTATTTCCTCTTTGATGGCCCCACAAACTTCCTGTGCCTATACCAAACTTGGTGGCCTATACACTTTACTCCTTTCCCAGAACTCCACAATACATAATTCCAGTATTCTTTACATCTTGTCCTGGTTTTGGCTGGGATAGAGTTAATTTTCTTTCCAGTAGTTGGTATAGTGTTATGTTTTGGATTTAGTATGAGAATAACGTTGGTAACAGACTGATGTTTTAGTATAAACACTACTTAGCAACAACTAAGTCAAGGATTTTTCAGCTTCTCATGCCAAGCCAGCAAGAAGGCTGGAGGGGGACAAGAAGTTGGGAGGGAACAGAGCCAGGGCAGCTGACCCAAACCGGCCAAAGGGGTATTCCATACCATGTGACATCATGCCCAGTATATAAACTGGGGGGAGTAGTGCTCGGGAACTGACTGGGCATCGGTCAGCGAGCGGTGAGCAATTGCATTGTGCATCACTTGATTTGTATATTCCAATTCTTTTATTATTATTGTCATTTTATTATTGTTCTTATTATAATTATTATTTTTTTCCTTTCTGTTCTATTAAACTGTTCTTATCTCAAACCATAAGTTTCACCTTTTTTCCAAATTCTCTCCCCCATCCCACTGGGTGGGGTGGAAGTGAGTGAGCGGCTGCATGGTGCTTAGTTGCTGGCTGGGGTTAAACCACAACAATCTATATACCCGTCTTGCTTTGCTCTCCCCAGAGGAAAAATTCTTTACATATTAGAGCACAGTATTTTATAAATGATAATAGTGACGTGAAGCTTGAGGTTAATGAATTTCAAAGAATGGTCATTAGAGTAGAGGAGTGTCTTCACATCATCAATGAGCACAGTTAATGAGAAATAAAGGTTTTGCTTAAGAGCTTCAAGTTTAAAATAAACACTGCTCCCACATCTTTCTTAATGTGAGTCACTCAAGGTGTTTACATTAGTTCAAAATATTATTACAAATCTAACAAGTCCCAGAGCAAGTTTCTTCACCCCCACCATTTCTCTGATTTCCCTGCCTCCCTCCCCATACTCCTAATTTCTTTTTAGTAATAAAAAGATGGGATTTTTTCCTGAGGGATTCTATACAAGAAGCTAGAATTCTTAAGCATGGAAATTTATCAGTCAGAAAGGGCCCACCTTTAGAGTAAATTAACTATCTTAATTATAGGTACACTGCACCTGTACAAATATGATAACTTAGTATCAGCAGTAGTTTCCCAAATAATTCTTAGAACTCAACTATGTAAGACTAAGTACAATCTGCTAGAAAATGTTCATTATATACAAAGCACCTGCCTAAAGTCATGCTGTGAAATATAATTAAGCAACCTTTCAGTCTCCTACATGCATACTATATCACTGAAGAACACCACTGACATTTACTGAAATTTTGCTAGCACATCATACATAAAATATGTGTAGCAATCAAAAGGCTTCGTAACTACTTCATTCCTGAATTATTTTTCCTTATAAAATAATACTTCTGTTTTTCTGAGGAAAAAAAGTTCTAACCTCTAAATCCATGAAGACTTCATCTAGCAGACTAGAGCATCCTTCTTTGGCAATGATGTCTAAAGTCGCATCCATGCTTGTATGACTACTTGACAATGTGTCTTCCATTTCAATTTTCAAGTATTTTCTTTTCAGGCTGATTATAGATTCTCTGTGACAAGTAACAAATGTTTTTCATCATCCACTGATGCACAGCTGCATTGTGACTAAATTTTTGGAGTGCACAGAAAGAGACATACTAGACAGTCTTATTTTTGCAAGGGGAAATAATGCCTGCTGCTTGCTTTGGAAGCCTTAATTTACTCTCCAGCATGATTTTAGAGTGATCAGCTTAGACTACTTCTATGTTGGTAACAAACTACTGCTGATTTGTAGACTTGAGAATGGCAGCAGATATAGATGAACATGGGGTTGGATTGCTGAACACTGAAACATGAGCAAGCCTGTTTTCATATTCTTAATAGAGCAACCTCTATCATTACTTTTCTCCAATTCAGTTCACCTTGATCATTGTGAGAGATCAAATGTAAGAAGATGGCAAGCTCCAGAGAAACTAAGTCAGATGACTTCTTCAAATTCTAAAAGCTGAAGATAAATTTTTCTTTGACAATGAAATTCTTGGAATGACAAGTGGATTTTCACCGGTGAGGGGCAATGGCTTGGCTTGCCAAAGGAAAGAGCAATCACATAAGAGTATCTGCCTCTTAGAACAGTAATATATTTAAACCTGTTGTCTTTGTTTAGTCAGCTAAACTATCTTAACTGAAACCCTCTTTGTACACAAAAGAAGAGAAGGACCTGGGAACATGTAGTATTACAAATGAAATATCAATACTTATTTTTCTCAGAATACTGCAAGAACATGCAGACTTACTTAAAGGTTTGACAGTTGTTGATGACTGCAATCATGTATTGAACATAGCATTGAGGATACTGACGATTTTTAAGATGTTCTTCTTTATACAACTGTGCTTCATCTTTGTACCTGTAACATATACAAGGAATGGCATTAAACAGACAGAAATAACTTCAGTACACCTGTAGGACCAAATGCTCCACAAGGGCCTGTCAGGTATTTAGAAGTATTTTATAAAGGGCATGTTGCTTGTGTGATGTTTAGTCAAACTGTTCTGGGCAGAATCCAGCCAAGGAGGTTTTTTTCTGTCTTCCTTATGAGAAAGAGATATAAATTCGAGATATAAAAGAAAGTGGAACTGACTCAAAAAATTAGAGCCATTTGTACAGAGGAACTGAAAGTGTCACTCACTAGCACAGAAGACCTTCTGCAGTGAAACTGGGGAAGGGAGAAAGAAAGCAAGAAAAGGAAAAGGAAGAAAGGCTTGGTTGGCATGGATGTGATAGAACACAGACAAAGCAATAAAGAAACAATCGTAGGAAAAACAAATATTGGAATTGTAGGAACAAAGAGAGGCTGAGGCAGGATAAACCATTTATATTTTAAAAATTGTTACCTGGTTAGAAATGAATTCATTTGTTGAAGACATAGAAGGAGTACCTTTGTTTTCAACTCTTCATTTATCTGAGCAGCCACCTGAAGATTCTGCTCAAACATCTAAGTTAAAAATAGTTTAGTTATAAAGAGAGGCCTTTATCAGTAGTAAACAAAAGACAGAACTCCTGTCTTGTTGGAGACTCTCACTTGCACCAGCTCTACATATGCTTTTTGGTTTTTTGTTTGTTTGTTTTTAAACAAGCCCAGACAATTGCTGCTGACTAAACCAAAACCGATTACTTCCATAAGTGTAATTAATAAATTATTGACAACTATTAATATATGCTGCAGTTTTCTCCTGATACTGAAAACAGATGCATTCTTCAGCAAAAAGAGTACTTAATATTTCTAATTCAGTAGGAATTTGGCTTTACAGTGGATCAAAGTTCTTGGGTCAGCTCCTGCAGCTAGTAATGCATAACCTTAAAACTCGAATTCCTTTGCTTTCCCCATATATGAAAGTAGTAAGTTTACCTTAGTGAAGTAGAAGGGACCCCCTAAACTTCAGAAACACAACTAGGTACAAGATCTAGGTGATCTATAGGGAACTGTGTTTGAGAGGAGGGGGACTGGAAAGGAAGGGTGCAAAGCCAGGTAGAAACATTGCTTTTACGCTGAGATGATTTTTAAAGTTTCACTGTTACATCAATCTCAACACTGCAGCCTTTGACAGCACAACACTAGAGCCAATCAGCCACCAGTTTCCTTGACATCACACACTTTCTGAAAAGGATTGGATGAAGTCAACCTTGTCACTAATACAAATGTGGAAGAACGTAGCAAAAATCCTGGTATAAGACAGGAAAAAAATAAAGTGGGAAATAAATGCAGGAAGAAGAGACCATCTATCTTTCATTGAAGGTACCTAACACAATGTTTGTAAAGAAAAATTACAAAATGAGCATAATAAGCTGACATTTTTCTGGTTGATAAAGATCACTTTAAAAACTCTCCATTTCTACTACCAAGAATAGGGTGGTGGAGGTTGGTTGGTTTTTTTTTTTTTTGTGGTACCCTTTTTTGTTTGTTTGTTTTAAAAGGTCTTAGAAATAGCTTTATCTTTTCTGTTTTGAGGCTATTTAAGAATTTGGACAGGCATTAATGTTGATTAAAGTAGTGTTTAATCAGCAACATTATTGATCTTCAACAGAACTTTTCTTGCCAGTATTAAGGTGTTTGTATAATGAATAATCTGTAGGAACAAATACATGCCTAACTACCTCAGCACCATCTTAACAAAAAATATTCTAATAACTTATAAACGTCTCATCTGGTAAGCTTATCCTACAAATTTACGAAGTAAAAGCAGTTAACTAAATACAAATATCAACTAAATAGGCTGGGAAAAATATGTTTCTAATCTACACATAAAACAAATGAAGTCTCTAAGTGTTAAAGTGAAAAAGGCAAATAAAAACCTCAAAAGAAACGACCCCTCCAACTAACAACTCTACAGGAAAAAAATTCTATACTGCAATAGACACAGAAACAATGGCATTCCAAACAGTTTGGTTCCCCCCTCCCATCCCTCCATTCCCCCAAATCCATGTACTGCTTCTGCAGATTTTCTACAATAACCAAGTTCTCTTATACCTGAAAAACAATAGCTGGGAGCGTAGTCTGATAGTACCCATCTTGATCTGCTTCTGGTTCAGTTTCTTTTATCCAGTCTTTTTTATCTGTCTCCAGTGCTTTTCGTAGCCAGCCAATGATGTTAGACTATATTAAATAAAGCAACCAAGGAAAATAAAAGATTTTTTAATTTAACACAACAAAAAACCCCACTACAATATTTGAAATAGCAGCCATTTCCATAATGAAGAGTCACATAGTAACAGACAATGTTGACCACTCTTGTCATCCCTACAGGATATAGGTAACATATACAAATTAAAATTTGCATTGACAAAGACAAAGGTTGGTACTGGTAAACTAGTGATGTAGTTTGAATCAAGTTTAGGCACATTTTGAAAGGGGAGTGCTCCAAACCCAAAAAGCAAGTCAGTTCGTCAGAATCAACATGTTTACTAACTTTGGAAGCACGTATTAAGCCTCAGGCTTTAGGTTTCGAAGTGAGTTTTTCAACAACTGAAAAAAAAATTAGGGTAATACTTAACGTAGGAAAATTAGCATGTATCTGCTTGTAGCTCCTTTTACCTACATTTTAGGAAACTGATGCTTGTTACCTTTGAGGACAAAAACCCAGGATTAGATTAAATGAGTTGCGTTTCTTGGAAATTAAGTGCTGCAGAAAATAGTGATGGAGATACAATAGTTGGCTCTCCTCCCATCCGACAAGCACATTATACAGCAAAGAGACGTTAAGAACAACTGTTTTTAGAACTAGATTAAGCCAGTTTTCTGATCACTTGCGTGACACAGATACCATGGACATATTTGCAAGAGTAGTTAGTAAAGAACAGCATGTTTACTAAATATGTAATTGGATTATTTGCTTTCTGTCTATCTAAAATAATTATCCCTATGTTTTCAAAGGGTTGAAGGTTTCTGCCTCTTTTCCACTTCATTCACATTTAGTTAAAACCCCTAGTAATATAAAAGTTCATACTTCACAGGTATATTAGCATGCCCTACCTGCAAAATTAAACACGACCAGTAGGCGTATGCAGAAAGGGCAAAAAAGTCTAAAATAGGTATATTTGTTTTTTTAAAATGTTTACTTTTTTTAATGTATTAAATCAGTATCTTTTGGTCAAAACTATCAGCAGATAGGATAAAGGAAAAAACTGAAAGCTTTATGATCTTCCTGCACAAGAAAGGCTGTTAAGCAAACACAGATCTGTAGTTTTCTTCTTCTCCTTTTGACTACAGTGAGTGGCCTATCAAGTGCTGAATCTGCTAAGTACATATAATACCATCTTCAATTATGTGAAATGATGTACTATCTTTTTTCCTCATAAGCATGGAACTGCTCTGATGAGATATGATTTGCAAAGAAGAATTAATCTTTTGAGCCAGCAGCCCAGGGTACATCAACATTTTTCACCTTAAGATGATAATTTACAAGAACTTTTTTTCAAGCTGAGGTGCTTGGGGGGTGGGAAATCTATTATAAATCTGTTAAAATCTATCAGCATTTTATTTCTCATGAAAATGAGTCATTTTTATTGACTTAACCATCAATATTTAAGTTGATAGCTGCAATTTGGAAATAATTTCATTTACTCAAACAGAACTAGTTATATTTTGTTTATAAACAGTTTTAAACACAACATCAAAGGAAATAAAGTAGAAGTAGGGATGTGTAGAAAATAAGATCAGGCTGAATCCTGTGAAACAAATAGGCAGTTTCAGTATTTTCTGAAAAAGAAAATACAGCCAAAAATCTAAACCAGCAAAAGAAAACCACTCTGTGTTTAACAGAACAGCAGTTTTGCTTTATTTTATTCATAGACTATAAATACCACAATGTTTTATATATAATATTTTTCAGTAAGTAGGGAAAAAACATTTCTGAAAAAGCAATATATTTTTTCATCTTAAGAGGGGCAAAAGGAATTCAAAGGCATTTCCTGAGTCAAGCCAAAAGTAGCTTGAGAAAACAAACCAATGTTTTTTTGTCCTAAAGGTAAATGCGGAAAAATAAACTTGCGTCAAAGTCCTAGTAAAGCTAAAGTGAAGCAGAGCCCCTACTGGTAACTTCCTTGAGACATAACATGATCGGTTCATATTATTGTGATGAGTATCAAGTCCAAGCAGTTGTTGTTGCTGGACATATTTTAGTAGCTGACACATCCAAAGCAGCAAAAAATTTCCCTCCTCTGCTTGGCAGAGCTCCTAAACTTAGGAGGACTAGGAATTCAATTGAACAATGTAAGAACAGCAAGTCCAAAATTCCAACTATCCCAACATCCAGTCTCAGAGGCAATCAACAGTGGATCTTTAAAGAAAAATACATTTAAAAACCTGACAATCACATACTGATTCCTTTGCCATGTAGTTGACCAATTTCCAGTGACTCTTAGGATAACCAAGAAGCAGCATCTTTGTATTTAAGATGCACTTGGAATGGCATCCACAAAAGGAAATTATGCTCATGCAGTTGACAGGCATGAAAGGAAAAAGACTGTTAAAAGAATCAAGCTGGCTAACATGAACATCCTGATTACCTTGAAAAGCTCACATCTGTATCATATGTTTACATAGTTATTATAGGGACCAAGCTGCATTCAGTGGCTTGCAAGTATAGTAATACCCAACATACTAGCACTATGAATTTAGATATATGAACACTGGAATTCCTTCCTTTCTAATAAAATATGATTAATACAGTCTGCAAAGCATAATTACTCCTTGAAAGGTGACTATTTACATCTATAAAATCATCTGATTATAACTATATAAACAAACCTACACATAGTATATGAAAATTTATAAAAGTAATGGTATCGAGTTCACATTTGTCACATTAGTTTCCTCTGATGGAGGAACAGCACTGAGGCACTAATGCAGCTACAAACTCATCTTAAGGTGTCTTTGCATTATTGTTACTCACAGTAAGTGTTGACATATACTTGCTGAGAAGCTGGTCTACCACATTTTGTGAAATCAGAGGATTCAGAGAATTTACATCCACTTCGGGAGAAAGTTCTGAATTTCCCATCATCTCTGTACTGATTTTAAAAAAACAAACAAACAAAAAAACAAAACCAAAACCAACACACGTTACAGATTAGTGAAGACAAATGAGATAAAAAGTTTAAAACTACGCAGCTTTTTTTTTTATGACCACTGTAAGGGGCAATTTTCCAATACCTATACATTTCAAAAAGTTCTTAATAGTAGCTGCAACAATAAATGCATTTAAAAGGAATGTAAATAAAACTATACAAAAGAAAGAACAGGATGTAAAAGCTATAGGCTAGCATATATTAAAAAAAATGTTACAGACATTTTAAATATTCAACCCTTTCATGTGTTTCTAACTTTTATGTATGAGAATTAGTGACTGCTTAAGACTGAATAAAAGCCAACTGGTTCAACCTGTGGGCTCTTAATAGGGGACATTTTTATATGTCTTTTAAATTTCAGAGGTCATGACGGACAACTTACAGGCTGAATTTCAGAATGGGAAAGGCCAGTGAAAAGTATGAAATACTCTCCTCAGAGTTTCTCAAAGGAGCTTCTGTTTTCCTACTCGTATCACATCCACAAAAGCTAAAATATATTAAAAGAAAATCTACCAATGCTTCCTGTATTGGTAGAGAATACACCTAATAAAAGAGGAGCAGCATTTTGCATGCCAAATCAAAAGTGCACTTCATGGGTACTGCATTATAACAGCACCATTAGCTATACTTGCTTGCAAAGTAAAATCCTTGGTTTTATAGGATTATAAAGAAACTAGAGCAACCTCAAAAATATTTTGAGAAGGATTATATAAAATACTTTACAGAGATATTTTGCATCTCTATAAGATTATATAATGAGTTGCTTGTGTAACTAAAATGAACAAAGCCATGCCAAAGCACAACATAGCAAGAACTCTTAATATTTCATGCTCAAAAAAAATCAATAACCCAAACCCACACTCTTCAGAGAGTGCTTTATTAACAGTTGATGGATATATATTCAATCATAATAACATAAATTGTTTCACATTCCATTTCTAGCAGGCTTTTCAGAAGGAAGCCACAAATTCTATATTTGCAGTGGCAACTATAAAAAACAAATAGCAAGTTAAAAAAATATCCCTAAACAAGTGTTCAGTCTGTATATTTCTGCAAGTTAAAGTCATTCTCTGGGTACATGCAGTGAGTCAACATAGTGGTGCTTCCACATGATGAAAAAAATCTCAAATAACTAAAAAAAAACCCCACATGCTATGGCTAACTACTTAGAGAACAAAATTCCTGTCTTTGAAACCATAAAAGCCACTGTAACTGAACACTTTACATTCGTAGCATCTTCCTGTGCCTGTAGGAAAAGAGATTGAAGATACTTTAAGTGGCTCGAGCTATTCAGAAAACTGAATTCCATTCTGTCGCCGTTTACATAAAGAATACATGTAATAGCAGGACCTGCTCTAGGCTTATTCAGGGGAAATGTGAGAAGCTGTTTATGGCACTGTGCCATATTAGAAAATATTTCTAGCCTCATTATATCATCATTATCCCTACTTCACAAGGCCAGAGAAACATTAAATCTTTCTCAAAGCTTACCAACTGAAACACCAAAACAAAGACAACAGGCTTCTACCTCTAGCCCTCAAAGACAAAAATTCTTCCTATACACAAGTTCTGTCACCTGATTGCCACAACCCAAACGTCCGGAGGAAAGGAAGGGATAGACAACCCTCTTAGAAGTGTCAGGAGGCTTCTAACTGGGAAAGGAACTTACTTCCCTTCAACAAAAAGTTTATAATCAAGACGAAATTTCAACCAGAATTGTATTATCTGGAAACTAACATTTTAGAAAGCTATTCTGCCTCCTGTGCCAGGCTTGCCACCAACCCTGCTGTCTTGTAAAAAGAGGTGCTCAATCCAGAAACAGCATCCATCTAGATACATAGTACCATTCCTTCTGTTCCTTAGAGTGAAGATTGTTGGCACTGTCTGTAGCAATGTTGGTGAACTCTTAGCAGTTTTGTCAACACTTGATCAGTATCTGATAAAATGATGTTATGAATATGGGCATCAGGATCTTAAAAGACTTGTATTTTCCCTAAAACCCAGATTAGGGTCCTGATCCCAACCCAGTACAGATTTAGTAATAGCAGTATGTTTCTAAAGGTCTCACTGACTTAAATATGAAAGAGAAATACATCTAGCACAGTAAAACTGCTTCCCACTCAAATATTAAAGGCTATTATTCCACATGGAGCATCGCTTTATTTCTCAGCTATGAGTTGAATACAGTTCTACAAACAGCTTCCAAGACATGCTCTGGTAAAGAAGAACACAATTCTTTTAAAACTCCTATCTTGCAAATATTGCAAACAGAAGTTATGCACGGCTTTCTTAACAATTCGTTACATGGAAAAAACCCTCAATGCTTCTCTTAATTGGTCAGTATTTTCTCAGCTGGCTTGGAAGTGCAACTGTAATATGCAAATACAAATGTATATGTTTCCTCTAATATTCAATTACATTTATTAAAAGTAGAGAGAGATGAGAAAGGACAAAACGATCTTCCACCATACAGTGTTCCATAGAAGTGAACAAAGAATGTAACAGCAGTTTAGAACCTATTTCTCATACAGGCAAAAAAGGGTGAAATATCACAGAAACACAGTTCTCATGATGTCGTCTAGGGCATCTTCCCTCACAGTTTATTATAAACATATCCTTATAGAGAACTGTTTATTGTATTGTTAAGAAATGTCCAGTGACATTTGGTAAGCTCTGCAAGTATCCCGCTTGAGCACTTTACTTTTCCCACTCACAAGCCTGAGCCAATTTCTTCTTCCACTGTCCACTACAAACATACACAACAGCTAATTATCATCCTCTTTATAACAGTTTATTGTAATCTATAAAAATACAATTACTGTACTGCCCTCAGGCTCTTTTTTTTTTTTTTTTAAGCGAAGAGAGAAACCCAAAGCCTTAATATTTTTTCCTGAGATATTTCCTCTAATTTCCGTCACACTTGTTACATGGATACCCAGGAGAGAAGTGCGTTCTCAGATATCTTGTACTGTGCCCACTCCTCTCACACTTTCACTTCCTTTACAAGACTCTGCCATCAGGTGCTACGAGCCACATAACTTGCTTTAGCAGGAGTGATCTCATTTTGATTTGTTTGCTTTGTAAATAGATGCAATGCTGGCTTTCCTGCCTCCCTTTGCCCTTCCTGTGACGGAACACATGGATTGAGAGTGCTTTAGCTCTGAATTGTATAACTCAATAGCAATCTGCTCTACGTCTGGGGGGAAGGATAGAAGGGCAATTTTAAGACCAAGAGTTGCTTTACTGGAACATCAGCCTCAGGACATAAATGAAGAACCTGAGAGCTGGATTTCTGCCAAGGCCATGCACCTCTAGGAAGAGGGTTTCACGTATTTCTGATTTGCATTCGCTGTGGAGTTATTCCTCTGGCCTTCTATTAACAAAGAAGAAAAGGCCAATGAACTCAGGTCCGTATTGGTAGCTGCATCTCTCATATACCCTGCACAGGTATGTCATGTAAATATGCATTAGTGAGTGCTCCTGATTGTTCCTTGCAGGGGAGGAAAGCAGGAGAACTTCACAGCGTAGAGCAAAGCAAGCAAAGCACAGAGTTCTGAACACAAAATGAATCTCAAAGCTGGTTATAAAAATTCTAGAGAATGGTATTATCTCCTACCTATTTGCTTTATGGTATTATACTCTAAACCATAGAGTTTGAACTCAAGCATCCAATCTGTTGAATTAGCGAGACTGAACAATTGAAGACAGCAAAAGTGTACACAGCAGAGACTCTGGGTCAATGCCAGCTATTGAAAACAGGATTACAGTCATGAGCCACAGAAAGGCTAGCATTACTTTTTCCCCAAACAAATCAGTTGCTTTAGTAACTGCATGCCAGCAAAAACTAAACAGTTGCCATTTGAGCTGTTTCTACCTGGAAGATGGGGGGAAAAAAATAATAAAAAAGACATAATGCTCAAGTTGTTCCAACAAATCACACAATTCAAAAGAAAACAGTTTAAGAGTATCACAGGAGACAACCTGTAAGCAGAAATTCTTCTAAATAAACAAATCACCGCACAGTTCTGAGAGAAAACCTGAAGGAAGTTATTACATTCTTTCCATTGAACAGTAATGAAGCAACACTGAAACAGTGCCAGCCGCTGTAAAAAAAGAACCATAGAAAATTAATGACCATACAAATCTTCTGGGGCTATGGCCAGCAACAAACATTTTGCTTCACACACAAGAACTCTTAAGTCTCTTCTGCTCTTCCCAGTACTTCACCAAATTGGCACAGAAGTACAAGGTGACTGTAGCTTCAAGCAGGACTTTAACTGCATTAAAACTTCAAGCTTACAAAGCAAGTCAAAAATCACATATTAGAAAATGCAAACAAGTTTTAAGGAGCAATTTCCACAAAGCAAAATACAAAACTGTGTTTTGCATGCTTACCCTCAACTATGGTTAAGAGAAAAAGATAAGGGGACCTTACCTTTTGTATGTATTTAAAACCCAAGTTAGAAGGCTAACAATCTCATTTGCTTCCAGATCCTCTGCAGCAAGCTCTTGCATACGGGTGGACAAAGCTTGATGGTACATGTTTAGCAATCTGTTGAAAATGTCATAATGTGGGGGAAAACGTTGATCCAGCAGGGTTTTAGCCACAAGCAGGTCATCAAGGACGTATTTACGTATGATTTCTAGATGGCGCACAAGCCACATTTTGTCAGATTCTCTAGTATCTGCTTGAGTGCCTTCAATTCGTGTGCTTACAGTTCTTTCCAAAATGTTGAACATTTTTTCTTTCCACTTCTTTGGTCTGCCAGGAGGTATGAACCCAGTTTGTTTTTTCCGGTCTAACATGCGCCTGTCAGTTTTCTCCTCCCTCTCAATTATCCTAACAACAGAAACAAGCAAGGTTGGATCTCGACGGACTGTAACAAGAGATCTTTGAACCACCATCCAAAGTTGCTTTGCCAACTCCTCAGAAAGTTTCTGCATATCCCCAAAGTACGTATGGATGAGGTTCATGTCATGTGTGTTTTTGCTGTCCATGCGATACTGCTCATACATCAGGTTATCACGAGAACACTCTAAATCCATCAGTTTTCGATGAGCTTGCAACAGTTCCCCTCGCTCAATCAGATCTTGGGTCTCCCTGACTATCTCTGGAACTGAAAGAAAAGCAAAGAAGAAGAAAAAACAAAAAGAGTAAAACAACACAATCAAAATACAAAGAATAAATACAAGACAATAACAGCACTAGGAAACAAGCTGGAAAACAGCTGTAGTAATTCTTTTGAAATAATTTGAAGGAAATTATTTTGAAGTATTAAAAAATTCTTAGTAAATGCTGTGTAACTTTACACATTATTAACTCTAATGCTCCATTTTGATCAGTAGCTAAACAAAGATCATAGTGCCAACAGAACATAAATTCCTTTCTCTCCTTCTCCCCCTTAAAAAAAAATATTTTAAAAATCCATGAAAGTCTACTATGAAACAAACTGCAGTACTAGCTTCCTTGTATCTTACACAAAAGGCTTTTAACTTGCCTGACTAAAAGTCGCTTACCCTGTTGAACCTGACGCTGCATATACCCAACAAATACTTAATTTTACTTCCTTCTTGAAAGAACAGTTTTTGCCTGCCTAAGGCACAAAGGAAGAATACGAATAATTACCTATGCTGCTAAACTATTTAGAAGATTTTTTTTTCTTTTTTATTTTTCAGTATTTGAGGAATATTATAGAAGAGGATTAGGATCCTGTGGGGGAAAGAACTGAAAAATCTCAGCAGAAAAATTGTCACTGCAAAAAAGGCAGCTAGTGATGGAACTGGCAGCCCCCAAAGAAGGTTTGCAAAGACAATTATACACAATCATTAATCATGATGAAAACCACTTGGTTGATAAAACATTTGTTTTGCTCAGAGTGAAGTTATCATCAACTATACTGTTTAACAACCCCGGGGGGAGATGCTTCACACTAAAAACCTCTCAGAATGCCAGAAAAGAAAAGGCGTACTGTCTCAATTGCATTCATCAATCTAAAAGAAAACAACACCCCCAAAATTACTCAGCATTGGAACACAGAGAATTTTGTTGTTGTTTTTCATTGCTAGACATTGAATGTAAATACTAGTCTTTTTCTTTAAGTTGCACACCATATCCCAGTTTGGTACCATAGCAGTTAGGCACACTCTTACAGAGATTAAACAAATCAACCTGGTATGACTGGGAAACAATTTTTCTTTAGAGGCACATTTTGGGAATTACTTTCAGAAGAGAAGAGGAGAGAAAAGACTATTTAAATAAAATCAAAGGGGTATGATAGGCTTAGCCCCCTCTATAGAGATAAAATTCTTAAAATTACTTATAAGCAGAAAAGTCCTGGCAAGGAATTCACCCTGATTCAAGATGGAATGGAATGTGCACCAAAAAGGCTGCATAGAAGGACAGAGGTAATACCATTTTCTTTGTCTTTACAGTACCCACTATATCACATAAATCTTATTTAATTTTGAAAACTTTTGCAATTGTGCAGTGGTGCAAGGAAGAACTATTTCCCATGTATAATTCCCTTATGCATGAGCTGGTTTCTGTGATTGTGCTGTCTGACTGGGAAGCCAGGACTGTGCACAGCTGAAACTGAACTTCAGGTAGTTTATACTTACGCTTATAACATTAACGGAAATCCTTCAGGCTCCTAGCTGTTGTGTGAGAAAGACTGCCAGGGAATCTTTGACTGGAGATCTTGCTGTTTCATATTCTGCAAAAATTTTTTGCTTCCTAAAATCATCTGGGACTATTTTTACCCAACCACCTAGGCTTGTTGTAGGTGCCCAACTCACTGGCAACATTTCAGATCCTCACGAATTTTCTTCCTGTACATGCCACTTGCATATTTCAGTCTTTTATACTAAACATGTTATCTTTGCTACTGATTGCTAGCAAGAAGCTTCTTTGTGACTTGTGTCTGATGATGAGATAGGCCAGACTGGAAGTTTTGACAGCACAATTTAGACTTGATATATATGAAATGGTTACCAGCTACTTCCCTGAATGTGATGCGTAGGTGATTCTTCCTTAATTCTTCATTTCCAGTGAGGTTTAAAGTTCTCAGCATTACTTGACAATCTTACAGCTGTTAGTACCATTTTAAAGTGCTTTCACTATGTGATGGATTATATAAATATTAGATTACCTGAAAAGATATTCTTGAGATTTTCTACAGCAGCTGCCAGTTGGCTATGTTGCACTACAGCATCCTTAACATCCTTGAGGTTTTCTATGGTGTTGATGCTCTGTCTCCAGTCCTTATTGACATCTATCAAAGACTGCTGAATGTCCTTCACATCATTCAGTGCATTGTGCAGTTGACTTAAACCTGTTCGTACTCCATCTAACTGTGACTGGATTGCTGCCTTAAATACAAACAATAAAACCAAGAAAGAACTCATATTAATCATTATAGGTTCTGTATTTACAATGTTTCTCAAGAATTAATTTTAATTTCAGTATCTAACATTTTCAGAGGAAAACAAACCTGAAAAGGCAATATTATAGCTTACTAGAAACGTGTAACTTACTCCATGTGTGCGCACATATTCTTTCTTTGAAGTTCTGAAGTTGCATCTAGTTTTAAAGGACCTAGATACAACTGGTTCACCCACAAAGCATAGGAGCTTAGGCAGATAGATCATTATCTTTATAAATCTTTATTAAACCAGGATTATGAGAAGGCAGAATCAGATTTCTTCGCATTTCCTTCATAAATTCACTTCAAAGGGGGCTATCAGAAGAAAGTTGATACAGATGTTTCAACAGAATGCTTGGTGCTTGGTATGTACAGATTCACAAAGCATTTTACCAAGCCAATTAAAAAGTTTGAATGGCAACTGAAAATGTTCTTAAAAAAAAAAAAAAATTAAAATTCTGAAATGTTCTAAAAAAAACCCCTCTCCAGCCTGTCATGCCTGAAAGCAAAAAAAAAGAAAAAAATATATCAAAAAGAATTCAGTCAAAACAAAAAAAAAACCCAACAAAACCCCAACTAAATAAAGTTTTGCACTGTAAAACATCAACAACCAGACCAACAATCCAACTACTAGATTATTTTGGCATAAAGAGAGGTTATTGATATAGATTGCTCTTGTGATAGGTGACACTTGAAATAATCACTCTTTACATAGGCTGTTAGTCCTGAATATAATTTGACTGTCCAGACACCTTACAGAAAATCCATTATAGTGCATATATGAGTGAAAGAAATCAGATCACATCCACAGGATGTTTTTTATATATGTATTTTTAAAAAGATGTGACTAAGATGAAATCAGGTGAGTGGAAAATGAAACTGGAAATAACAGACTTCAAAAGACAAACCAAAGGCAAGACATCAGTGAAAACTCAGTTGCTTACCTCAAGGACTTGAAGTAACCAGTAAAGAAGTGAGGCACTAATGGTTTTGCTAAGCTCAAAACACATTTTTTGCCATATTTTTAATGCCAAAAAGCTTGGGCAGTCATGGAACTTTTTGTCTGATACTAGAAGCCAAAGAGGAAATCCTGGTAACTATGAACAACATTTATTGTGTTTTAAATGTACTGGGAAAGTCCCAGAAAAAAGCAGTGATTCTTAAACTACCGCTATTTATGTACTTTCAAATTATGATGTGCTGATTTCATCAATAAAAATTTATTTTCCTGTCGAACTCAGTACAATTAAGCAGTGGTAAGGCATTTTTATACAATATCTATCTACAGAATTGCTGCATTAACACATTTTTCCCCTACAGAAACTGAGGTAATTAGGATACTCAAACATTCAATATGATACTCAAACACAATCTCCTGAAGCTGATCATAAAGTATTTTAAAAGTCACATGACCATTAAACATTCAATACTTCCCATTTGATATTTCAATTTCTTCTGAGGCAGATCTTCCAAGTATTACATATTCAAATTTTTGCCTATTTAACTTTTGCAGAAACTTGATTATGTTAAACTGAAACAATCACTAATCTTGGTCACTGACACAAACAGCCAGGGAAAAATCTACATCCACCCATGTTCACTTCGTGTTCTAGTAGTCAGCTAGGGCCAGGGAAGGGGGTGGGGGGACAGGGAGTGAGGCATGTCCTAGCATTGTGGACTTGACTTCCAAGAATGCATACCCATCTTAGATTGGACTGACCATCGCTGTATTAAAAAAAACAAAACAAGCCATCCTAGGAACAGGGCTCAAAATTTCATTTTTATCTCTTTTTCAAGTGACAGCTCTCAACATGAAGCCACAGAACCAGGACCCTGGCTGCCTGGTCTCCCTAGAGCCCTATGGTTCAAATTCATGATTGCACAGCCACTAAGAATCAAAAGGTAGAGGATTCAAGCATGTTTATACTCAGGAAAACCCATGACATAGGAACTCTCCTAGGATATGTATGCAGTATTTCTTCAGGGTGAGAGAAAACCAAAACCTAAGTTCTCCCATTGACTGAATATGTGCACAGAGTTGGCTGTAATGCTCATAACTTTTCAGGTTCTGCAATAGAGTCCAAGCAGCTCGTTGCCTACATTTTGGACTGCAGAGCCCAGAAGTACTAGCCTACAGTGCTAGCTGGTGCTTATCCACCCATCATTTCAGAGTTATGCTACCGATGCTTAAAAATACTGCTTCACTAACTGCCATCAGTCTCACGCATGAAGCGGATGAGTCTGACAAATTTCAAAGCAGTTTTTCCTGTAAGAATTTATATAATGCAGGAAGAAATGCAGAGAAGGATGTAAGAAATGGACATAACTAAATATTTGGGAGAGGATATAGAGAGAGGAGTAGGATAACCAACTGAAGGAGATGCTGGTTTTTTGGGCACAACACCATTCCAGACCTCTGCGGCTTCATCCTTGTAAGTGACACACAACTATTACCCTGGTTTTCTACTCTTCACCCTTGTTTGACTTGATTATCTTGATTCATCTGAAGAAAATGATGACAAAGATGAAAGCATATCTAGCCAGAAAGAAGCACCAACATGTCCACACTAAAAGATTTACCATGTGTTCATTCACACAGATGAAGCAGCTGAGGTATTCCAACAGTGATCCAACCTGAAAAGTCAGCAACTCCTGATGACCCTGTCTCTCCATCTTCCACTCCAGACATATACACAATTTAAATACAGAGCAAGAGCATTTCTTGCGTCCTCTGTGCTCCCATCCATTATAGTAATTCTTACAGGAAAAACTGCTCGCTAACCATTCCATCACTAACCGTCACCTGTTTCAGGAATGCATCCTGAATGGATTAAGGGACATTGTACTTCTTTTTGGAACAGGTATTTCTGACCATCTATAGATGACTTAAGTTAAGGTAACTTAAGGAAAATGACAAGAAAATTAGCTATAAAGTGGATTTAGGCATTTACAAAACTTATAGTTATGTTTAGTCATCACTGAATATAGAAGCAGCCAGTAGGCAAATGACTGTGCTCATATATTATAAACAGATCACAGTAACTAAACAGCTGATCCATTATTAATGGACTCCACTATACGCTTCATGCTACAGACAAAAATTAATGTGTAATTTGCTAACAGATTTTTTCACTGTGAAAGAAGGCAGGCTCTCTTCTACTTCATGCAGACCCCCACAAAGAAGGAGCCATCAAATAGTTGTGAGATAAACTAACTTATTCTGAAATGTAAGATTAGATACAGTGTATACCGGCCATTTTGATCTGGTAAACCCAAAAATATTTCCCAAAACACTGTTCTAAGGCTCTACTCCAATTACTTAATACAGTGGTCTAAAACAACTGTTGGCTAGTGAGTACCAGTGAAAGAAGAAAACACAGAACTCAGTAACACACAGACACTAAACATAGGATGACCTCACTCATATTTCAGGCTAAGTCTGTGTGTGTCCATGTGCGTGCGTGCACTCACATGTACACATGTGAAGGAGGGGAAAAATCATGGGGTACACTTCCGCAAGAGACAAAAATGTGATAGATTTTAGCTATCTTCCATAATCCCATGTAAAAGTCAGAGACTAAACTGACTGATCTTTTTCAGTCACCATCATCAACTTTTTGTTACAAGTTCAGCATTCAACCATTAAGACAAAGGTTTGTTGGCTGACAGGCTACACAGTACAAGGGTAGCTGTCCATGGATAAACTGTATAAGTTACAGGACATAAGAACACTTGAAATCCTTGAATAAAATTTCAGTAATATGTACAGCATTAGTTTGCATTACTTTCAGGATGCAAAGTTTCTGTTTTGGACACAGAACAAAAATTAAAGTCTGTGGTTTAAAACTATCCGGATGAAAATGTAGAATCAGAAAACAGAACGCAAAAAAAAGGAGGTACATTCATGCTGCACCACGGACACTCAGGTTTATCGAACTTTGTACCTTGAGTCGAGCTTCTACTGAAGCCTTCTTACGAGCTTCCCTCCTGCGATACTGCTCCACTTTATCCAGCTGATCAGGACGCTGAAGCATTCCCGCTACTCTCTGAACAGCTGTTGCAACTGCTTCCCTATCCGTTTCCTCCATTGTTGATTAGGACCTCAAAATGCCTTCATAATTTAACAGTACTGAAAAGAAATAGAACATTTTTAGAAAATATTTTTTCATTTGATGGCTATGTATCATTTCAAAGTTAACAACTGGAGAACTAACTTTGGCCATAAACACAGTGCAACTTGACAGAACCATCATCAGACTGCATTATAAAGAGTAGTAATCGGAATTCTACAAGAATTGCATTTAAAGTCACTTAACTCTGTTTCATTAGTTTACCCGAAATGTTCTTTGGTTATTGTTTTTGCATTTACCTTGCTCTCTGTAAGTTCGCATTAAAAAAAAAAAACAAACCAAGCCACACCACCAACAACAAAAGAACAGCCAATCTTCATTTAAAAGACAGATTCTATCTAATCCTAGAGTAGGTTTGCCTACTAAAAGGGCAGTGAGACAAGCATAAAGGAATCTTGTCCAACCAACAGTCCTAACTCTTCCTGAACTAGAATCTGGTGGAGCTGAGAGAACTATAGTCCCCCTGCAGCAATAGGTCAAATTTGCTACCAGAAGTGGAGAGAAACATAGCTGTGGAAGCTCTAAATCCAGAGACTTAACTATAAAGCACTTCCATTCAAACTTCCAATGGATGATTTTTTTTATTTCCTACTCTCGTATTCACTTCTTACAGTATCAGTACATCAGAGGTGTAGGTACGCAGGGAAAAATTAATCAAATATTTCATCTAGGTCTCCAGCAGAACTTCTAGTTAAGTCAAGATATGCATGCAAACCAGTATGCAAAAAAAGATAAAATTTGCTGGCCATCAAATCAGACCTGTTCTCTCAAGCTTCACTAGCTGCTAACAGAAAGCAGGGAGGATCCCAGTCACCGAAGATACAAGAACATGGTGTTCACAGAACTCCAAGGAACACATCTGGACTCCCTCATTCCTTCCAAATTCTTTCCAACATTTTATGTCTTCAGTCTTGTAATAAAACAGAACATTTTAGGTTCTGCTGCCACAACTACAGATTATACTCCCTCATATCCATATTACTCCTTCAAAGTAGATATCTACTGTCAAAGCAGTCTGCATTCCTATATCCAGCACATCACTTAATCTCAACAGAACAGTGATCTGATGAAGAACTGTGCCAAGTGCACAGAACTGGAAGAGCAAAAGTGAGAAAACTCATGGGTCGAGAGAAAGACAGTTTGATAGGTGAAGGAAAGTGGAAACACCTCCCACCCCCCCAACCAAAAAAAAACCCCACCCAAAAACAAGTGAAGCAAAGGAAATTGCTCACCACCTCCCACAGGCAAATTAATGCTCCAGACAGTCTCTGAACAACGGCCACCCTGGAAGCCAAAAACCCCCCTTCTTCTTCCTCTGCTTCATCTTTTATTGGTGAGCATGACATTATGTGGTTGGCAATTTCCCTTCGGCCAGTTTGGGTCAGCCATCCCAGCTGTCTTCTCTCTCAGTCTCTTGCCCATCCCCAGCCTATTCAAGGGGAGTGAAGGACAGAGTAGGACAAAAAGAAAGCCTTGACGCTGTGCAAGCACCCTTCAGCAACAGCCAAAACACTGGTGTGTTATCAACACTGTTTTAGCCACAAATCCAAAACAAAGCACCATACAGGCTGCTATGAAGAAAGTTAACTCCATCCCGTACAGACTCAGTGCAGCATTAGTAGAATTAGTCATTTTAGAACTTATCAGGGTTAAAAAAGATTTCAGGCAAGGTTTGCCCAAGAGCTAGTCCATAAGACCCTAAGTCTGATACCTCAAGATCTGTATCTCTCGTATCTTCAAAAATTACACGCATAAATATGCACTTATTCCATAATTATTTCTACAGTGTAAACTCATGTCCTACTTTACCTCCTCAGCTGTGAAACCATACCTATCACTTCTCTACTAATGGCCCATTTAGCTCAAACGTTTGACTTCCTATTCTACATCTCAAGGTTTAGGATCTATTGCTACCACTCATACTTCTGAGTGAATACTCCTGTTTTGTTTAGTCCAAGCCACTTCCAAGCTATCAGGGCTGTATCTACAATTTCTAAAAAAAATTGTTATTTCTAAATATGAATTTACTACAGAAATCTATCTGCAGTAGACAGCTTTATGCTGAATTACTGCCTTTATTAACAACTCTGAATACAATCAACAGAGTTACGACAGCTTTAACCCACACAGCCACTACGCAGGCACATTAAGCAGACCTCACGAACAAAGTTAGTAGTCAGAATACCTCAATGCCCTAACCCATTATGCACTAACTTGCTGAGGTAGACAGGCTGTTGCACAACTACTAACCATTCAAAAGGAAGGGCAAACTTTCAGAAACCACGCCAACTTCACACAGAGGCTACGAGCCAAAGCCACAAACATCTTCAGAGCAAAGTACTGGGAGAAGCGAACAAAAGAAAGTCCCGAGCAGTCTCGGAAAGGCTTCAGCTGCAAAGCACACCCTCGTCCTCCGGACCCAAGCCCCAGCCGGGAGCCGAGAAGCGAGCCAGCGACACGCTCCGCACTCCCCTCCAAAAACGAGCTTCTGGGCTAGAAGCCAGCAACGACAGCCCAAGTTTGGGGCACAAGCCCTCCGAACAAAGCTCGGAGAAAGCTGCGGCAGCCCCCGGCCGGCAGCCCCGGCTCCGCCCGGCCGCCCTCCCCGACGGAGGTGGCTCCCCTCGAATTACCGACACCGACGCAGGTGCCCGTCCCTGCCGGGTAAAGGCCGGAGACCTGTCCCCGGGCACGCAAGCGAGGCTTTCGGCCTCGGCGGAGGCGCCGGAGGAGCCCTCAGCACCCCTTTCTTCGGCCTCGCCATCTCGAGGGGGCTCCCCGGCCTGGCCCGGCCCTACCCGGCCTCTCCCGTCCCCACTCCCCTTCCCGTTACCAGACCCGGATCAGCTACAGACAGCGACGGTGGCGGCAAGGAACCGCCAAAGCGGCGCTCACCGGCCGGGGCACACCCCACCTGGCGCGGGGCCAGCGGCGGCGGCGGCGGGGGCCGAAGGAGCCGCAGCTGCCACTTACCGGCTGCCACCCGCCCCGCGGCGAAGGAGACTGACAGTCCGCCAGTGCGCAGGCGCCGGGCCCACACAGCGGCTCGGCGCGGCGCCGGCCGCGCAGGCGCCTCCACGAAGCCTTCTCCTCCCTCGCCGGTGGCCGGCGCGCATGCGGGCTGGGCGCCCTCACCTGTTGGCAGGAGCGGGCTGCGCCTGCGCGGCAGCGGGAAGTTGCGGGGTGGGGGGGGGACACACGGGGTGAGGCGCCCGGTAACCGAAAAAGCGGTTTTCAGCCGCTTTTTAGCGGCTCAGGCTGCCTTAGTGGCCGCGGAGCACCGCTGCCGGCTCTCCCTGAGGAGTTTCGTCCCGGTGGCGGGGCGGCTGTGTGCGTGTACGCGTTGGTGGGTGCGACGGGAGAGGTGGGAGAGAGGGGAGCGCCCAGGTCTCCTCAGAGCGGGCTCCTCTGCAGCCTGAGGAGGCGGGGGGGGGGCTACCGGCGGCGCCTCCTCATCTTCCTCCCTTCTTGTTTTTTTTTTTTTTTTACAGTCTCTCAGTGTGGAGGGCACTGTTAGTGCTTTTGGGGCCTGATTCAAGGTCACTGAGATAGGTTAAAAAAAAAAAAAATAAAGCGCGGAAGTCCTTTGAAGGGTTAAGCCTTTGGTTTTGAATGGTAACCTACTGCAGTGAAAGCTTGGACGTTGGGTATCGTCTGGAAAAAGGAAGCATGCGAAGTAAAGGTGCTGCAGGTGGATAGGCTGCGAATCATGCAACACCTCTCAGATCTATGTGGAGGTGGCTTTGCCTGGCAGGGGAGTAGGGAAGGTCCTCGTTCAGCCCGTTGTCTCAGCTGTGTCCTTTCTTCACACGTTGCCCAGAACCCGGGTTTTGGCCATCCTGAGAAAGGCTGTGTTGAGGAGACTGGTGTGGCCGCCGAGATGGAGCTCGCTGCGGCCTCCCCTGGCTCTGCACGTCAGAAATGCTGAGGCTCAGGGAAGCTGCTTGCTTAGGATTTAATTCATACGTAAGGGGAAACTATGGTGCGTTTAAAAAGACAAACAGTTATGAAATTAGCGCTGGGTTGGTGGATACAGCAGGAAATGGGGACGGGCGAGGTGCCTCCTGGGGACTGGGTTGTTAGCTGGGTTTGTGTAGGGGTTGCCATAGCAGCTGCCAGCAACTCCAAGTGCCCAGGCAGACCGCAGGCTTAAAAACCCGCCTGAGATTAAGCAAGTGCCTCAGCCAGCACTCTGTGTCCAGTGCTTTGCAGTGGGACCTGCAGCTGTCGTGAAAGAAGGAGCTTAACCTGTCCCTCAATGCGTGAGTTCCCACCTGCAGTAGTCTGATCAGACAGAAATGAGAGTTATGAAATTAGAAATAAAGTTTTGATAATGGGCAACCTTTAAGGAGCTTTTATAATTTTGTAAACTGCTTAGATCTTCTCATTTTGAATTAGCAACCAAAGGTAGAGAATTTTTCTTTTTTCTTTTCCTTGGTAGTCTATCATCTTGGTGCTATAACAGGGATAAAAATACTGAAGGTGTGGTTGGTTTTTACAATATTTCATTATGCAGTCATTTTATGCATTGTTGATTTAGGTTGATTTTTGTGTGGTGATGGAGATGGAGGAGACCGTGGCAGGTGAGACTGAGTTGGGGGGAAGAGTCGAGCCTAGTTCCCCTCCTGGTCACTCTGCACAGCAGGAATCAGAACGACTGAGAGCAACACAACTTTCTTCCAAACCCAACATTGATCTCTGTCCACCTCTCATTACTATAAAAAAAGGTAAGGGAGAAAATAATGATAAGTATTTCATGTTGGCTTTGTATGGAAAAAAATTCCAGGAACAAAATGAGAAACCAAATACTAAGTAGAGTGTTTAAGTTTATAACATACTTATGTATAATGGGTGGGTACGTGCTATTCTGAATGTGCCAGTGTAGGGACTGCAATGTGCAATTTTCAGCTTTATAAATAAATACATACATGTAAATAAATGAATGCATATTTATATATATATATGGATTTATAGGGGCATGCACTGTGCAACTCTGATCTCTTAGCAGATTTCCTAGTGTTGAATCATAGTAAGATGATCAGAGCCTTTTTTCTGGAATTAAAATGAGTAGTGCTCTGTAGTATGGCATGCTCTATAGTATGGCATATAGTATGGTATCTCTTTTCTGGAATATATTAACAGTGATAATAGATCGAATAATTAGTTCAAAGATTATTGAGCGTGGCCTCACAATGAGATCAGCTTGCTCCCTCCGTGCTCTTGGATGCATCCCATCAGGGCCCATGGATTTACACATGCCCACTTTGCTTCAGTACTTTCTAACCTGATCCTCTTCCACAAGGTCAGGGAATACTTAAGCGAAGTGTGCGTATGTAAGACCATGGGCCCTGATGGGATGCACCCAAGAGCACGGAGGGAGCTGGCTGATCTCATTGCAAGGCCACGCTCAATAATCTTTGAATGTTCACAGGAACTGGGAGAGGTGCCTGAGGCCTGGAGGAAAGTTAATGTCACTCCTGTTTCCAAGAAGGGCGAGAAGGAGGACCCAGGGAACTACAGGCTAGTCAGCCTTATCTCAGTCCCTGGGAAGGTGATAGAGCAGCTAATCCTGGATACCACTTCCAGGTACATGAAGGACAAGAAGGTGACTGGGAGTAGTCAGCATGGATTCACCAAGGGAAGAAATGCTTGATCAAACTCATTGCCTTTTGCAATGAAATGATTGGCTTGGTAGGTAAGGGAAGTGCAGTGATTATGGTCTACCTTTTCTTCAGTAAGGCTTTTGACAGTCTCCTGCTGGGAATTTTTTACTGTGCCCCTTGAGATGAATTAAAGACACATTTGTGCTGAAATATAAAAAAAAAATATAATTAATGAACAATGCATTGGACAGCTCTGCTGCTGTAACTGGTTCTATAAGAATTCTGCAAAGGTACTCCACCAGGAGCTTCCTTATATACACTTGCACTAGCACCAGTCCTGTGAACATCAGCATGGAATGCCCTCAGCCCAGCCTTGGGTCCCTCCGCCAGCAGCAGCTCTGCTGCCCAAAGGTAGACCCTGAGTCACATTGCAGGGTGGCTACAAGACAATGCTGTGGCTGTTTCTTATCTCATCACCAAGGGAAACTACACTCCCTTACAGGGAGTTGTTCTGTCTCTGGCATTCCTGCTTCCAGCCAGCTTAACCCGTTCTGCAGTTGGGCCTTCTTGCTCTCCAAGCCAGATCGTTCCTGGGTCACAAATTACCACAGTTGAGCAGTTACAGTTTGAATTTCCCCTTCAATCCTGTAAGATCTTCATAGAGAAGCTAATGAAGTGTGGGCTGGCTGAGCAGACAGGGAGGTGGATTGAAAACTGATTGAACAGACAAGCCCAGAGGGTGGTGATTAGTGGCACAAAGTCCAGTTGGAGGCCAGTAGCTACTGGGGTACCCCAGGAGTGAAGACTGGGTCCAGTCCTGTTTAACATCTTCATTAATGATCTGGATGATGGGGCAGAGCGTACCCTCGGCGAGTTTGCTGATGATACAAAACTGGGAGGGGTGGTCAATACACCAGAGGGTTGTGCTGCCATCCAGAGGGACCTCGACAGGCTGGGGAGTTGGGCTGACGGGAACCTCATGCAGTTCAACGAGGTGAAGTGCAAAGTCCCGCACCTAGGGAGGAACAAGCCCAGGTACCAGTACACGCTGGGGGCTGACCAGCTGGAAAGCAGCTTGGCAGAGAAGGACCTGGGTGGACACCAAGTTGAAGACGAGCCAGCAATGGGCCCTTGTGGCCAAGAAGGCCAAGGGTATCCTGGGCTGCATGAGGAGGAGTGTTGCCAGCAGGCTGAAGGACACGATCCACCTTCTCCACTCAGGACCAGTAGGGCCGTGCCTGGATGCTGTGTCCAGTTCTGGGCTTCCCAGTACAAGAGATATGGATGTGAGAAGGGCCATGCAGATGATGAAGGCAGCAGAGCATCTCTCCTATGAGGAAAGGCTGAGAGAGCTGGAATTGTTTAGCTTGGAGAAGAGAAGGCTCAAGGGGATCTCACCAGCATGTGTAAATACCTGAAGGGAGGGTGTAAAGAAGATGGAGCCAGGCTCTTTTCAGTGGAGCTCAGTGAAAGGACAAGAGGAAATGGGCACAAACTAAAGTATAGGAGGTTCCCTCTGAACGTCAGGAAACACTTTTTCACTCTGAGGGTGACTGAGCACTGGCACACATTGCTCAGAGAGGTTGTGGAGTCTCCATCCTTGGAGGTATTCAAAAACCATCTGGACATGGTCCTGGGCGACCGGCTCTAAGTGGTCCTGCTTGAGCAGGAGGGGTTGGACCAGGTGACCTCCAGAGTTCCCTTCCAAAAACCATTTTATAATTCTGTGAATAATACATTATAGTCAGGGGAAAAGAGGCACAATTTATAAGGAAATCAGTGCTACTGGAATATTAATTTTAGTCACAATCTCATCATTTATTTAGAATATATTAAATGGTAGTTCCTGAAAGTTTAGTGAGCTGCTCATTAGCACTACTGCATGCTCCACTGAGGATCTGATTTGCTGTCAAGGATGGGACCTAAATATCATCTTCTGAGAAATAAAATGGTGGCTTTTTCTTGGGCTAAAAGCAAGCTGTAGCAATTACAAATAGCATTGCTCAGTGCTTTCAAATAATTATCTTTTTGAAGCTAACTAAACCAGTATTTCTGTTAAGGAGAGATAAAGTGATATTTAGGAATGCTTTGTAATTAAAATTTTTAAAAGAGAAATGGTGGCTGTCTGGAGATAAGTTATTGTACTTAGCATCAGGAAAACATAAATACTCTTATTTGTTGCTTTAAATGACTCTAAAAATATTCAAATCCTAATTTCTAGGAAAAACAAAGACATGGAATAAATTTTTTATTAAATAAAGGGCTTCAAAAGCTCTTCAGGAGGCTTAAACAATCAACAGAAGATAGTTACACACTCTAATGATGTATGTCCTGTTTTTATTGCAAATATTAGCAATCTTTATTCTGCAGATATTCCATGTGCTCAAGTTGTCTTGCAAGTCTCTGCAAGTAGCAAGTTTGTCAGAAATGCCCGCGACTGACTGTCCTGGTTTCGGCTGAAATAAAGTTAATTTTCCTCCTAGTAGCTGGTATAGTGGTATGTTTTGGATTTAGGATGAGAAGAATGTTGATAACACACTGATGTTTTCAGTTCTTGCTAAGCAGTGTTTATACTAAGTCAAGGATTTTTCAGCTTCTCATGCCCAGCCAGCAGGAAGGCTGGAGGAGCACGAGAAGCTGGGAGGGGATGCAGCCAGGACAGCTGACCCAAACTGGCCAGAGGGGTATTCCATACCATGTGACGTCATGCCCAGTATATAAACTGGGGGGAGTTGGCCAGGAGGGGCAGGTCGCTGCTCGGGAACTAACTGGGCATTGGTTGGTGAGTGGTGAGCAGTTGCATTGTGCACCACTTGTTTTGTATATTCTAATTCTTTTATTATTATTATTATTATTGTAATTTTATCATTACCGTTATTATTATTTTCTTCCTTTTCTGTCCTATTAAACTGTCTTTATCTCAACCCACGAGTTTTACTTTTTTTTTTAATTCTCTCCCCATCCCACTGGGGGGGGAGAGTGAGCAAGCAGCTGTGTGGTGCTTAGTTGCTGGCTGGGGTTAAACCATGACAGTGACAATCAGAATTTAGATAAAGAAGTAACAGAAGAGGAATAACTGGGTGACAATAGCAAGTGTGAAAAGTGACAATATTTCAGAGTCTCTGTTTTTTCCAGAACAAATTTCTTCAAGCTAGTACCTTAAATTGCTTTTTCTTACCTCTTCTGCTATCAGTAGGGATTGTTTGCAATTGAACTTGAAAGAAAAGCCATTATAAGACATCTTTTCCCCTAATGTCTTGTAAGGGTTTTTTCTGAGGAGCAGGTGTTCTAATGTTCCCTACATGTCTCATTTTCCCCAGCCTGAGAAGAGGTTAGCCAGCAGATATTAAGACACAACACAGCAGGTCTTGTAAATGCATTTGTTGTGCATATACCTGAATAATTAGAGCTTGTCACTTCTTTTAACTAGACACAGAAAGTAAGCATCGTAGATGTGGAGGGGACCTGAAGACGAAGAGCACTGAGCTAGGATCTGCTGTGACTGGATCACCTTTGGCTGCTGTTCTTCCGGCAAGTGTTTTCATGCTAAAATAGGTGGCTACCTTTTGTCTGTTAAATTTTCTTCTGTACAGATTATTCTAGAAGTCTTCATTGACAGAAGTTTGGCCTAATACTGGAGGGTGCTGAATTCCTTCAGTCTCTTAATTACAAGGAGAAAGAACAGCGAACCACTCAAAAGTGTATACAGTGTTAGGCCATTTACTTTTTGTGCTTACAATGTGTGTTGCTGGGATTTTGGTTTTGGGATTGGTTTTTTTTTTTTGATCATCCACTGGTTAATCCCCTTCCTTTGCCCAGATGAAAATTAATATTGGTTAAGAATACTTGAGTAAGGTCATGCTGCATCAGGGAAGGCATATGCAAAACAAGGGGTCCAGCTGTTGGCATGGAAGCCAGAGATGATGAAAGACTGGCATAGATGAGTTGGGACCTACATGGGAGAAGAATAAGTGGTAAATCAGAAAACATGTAGCTTTTAGAGACATCAGAATGGTACTGACCAACAACTACAGGTGTTCAGGCATTCTTGGTGTCTCCTGGTCTCAAAGAGATGCAGGTAGAGACAGGAGTGATGTAAAACATCCATTCAGAGTCTCTGGTAAGACGAAATGGTAGGAGGCAAAGGTAAATGTTGGCCAGCTTGTTGGTTTTTTAATCCAAGAGTAAATCAGGATTGATCAATTAAAATTCCTAGTTTAGAGTACTGGGAAGGTGATGTAATTTATCCTTCTTTCTCTCGAATAAAAGTTGTGAGATACAGAGACACTCCAGACATCCCCAGACTCCAGATATTCATGTCAGTGGCAACTGTGTGTAGCAGGAAATGCTCAGTGTGGTGACTTTTTTACCCAAATCTTTAGTTTTCTGTATAGCTTCTGAAGATTATCTGTTGTCTTAAAAATGTTATTCACCATATCTATTTTCAGTCTTGTTCACACTGTTATGAAGATTTAAAAAAATCCTTTGTCTACATAAATTTCCTTCTTTATCATTCTGCTACTACCTTTATGTGACCTCTGTATTAAATATCAGTTATATATTTGTTCCAGTCGTGACTGATTTTATAGTGGATTTGGTTTATTTATTTCCTTTGAGGTAATAACTTGATACTATATACTAAAATGCTGGCAGTATAGAGATAGATCTGGTCCCAAAACTGGAATATGGACATATGGAAGTTTGGAAGCTGGGTTCACAAGGCTGAGTTTTGAATTAGAGGCTTTATACTGCTAAATTTGTATTGTGACCTTAGCCTGGATCCACATCTGATTCAGAGGTCCTGAAGTTTCCAATCTGAGGTTTCCATTGTAGCAGCTTTATACTGAAAAATAATTCTGACCTAACAAGTTAATTATTACTGATCTTTTCCCTCTGCATTCCTTAGATGTAATTTTTTATGTTACTGCTTGAAGTAGTTTATGAAATCAGCTTGAAGATCAACAATATAAAATACAATCCTTAAGTGAGAAAAAAGAATCTGTCTGTAACAAACTTTTATTTTCTAGACAACTGGTAAGAAAAGTATAGTACTTTCCAGTGAAACTAGGAAAGAACTAGCCAAGCAAGCCAGAGTCGCCAAAGAGGAGAGAAAAGCTCAGATAGATGAAAGACACAAGTATTTGGTATCAAGATTAGCAGATGGTATAGGCTTAAGTGAGCAGCAAGTGGAGGAAGCCATTATTTCTGATGACAAGGTAAATATTAATTAAATTATTATAATTAAATATATTTCAAAAATTTCCAGTCTTTTAAAATTACTTCACAATTAACTGCAATTATAATTTTATTTTTAGTTTCAACTTATAGAACAGTTCTTTGCCCCTAGTGGACTTAAAAAGTTGCTCTTCTTTTACCAAGATGTATTTCAGGTATGTTTCTGTTATTACTTTTACAAAAGCAAAGTTGCATTTTTTTAAAAAATCACGAGTCTTGCAAAATTCAGAAAATCTTAACAGAGATTTTTTTTGCTGTGCATGCCGACGTGGAAAGAACTTAGAGCTCATTGTTTAGATACTGCCATCTTGGCTTACATGAAAACAGGAGAATGCTCTATGGCATGGTTTGATACTGTTCTTGATTTCACAAAAGAAAACTTAAAAATGGCCAAGTAAAGTACAAATCCAGACTTCAGAATTGATAAAGATAACTGAGGCAACGTGTTCACAGTATTCAGAGTTTAAAAATACTAGATTAGCTAACATAAGTGTTAGAGGAGTGGGGGAACTGTCTGTATGAGAACCATTTTGTTTTCTCCTTTTGGTTTGAATTGCACCACCCCCACTATGGACAAAGCACTGATTCAAGAGAGTGAAAAATGATGCAATTTCTTTCTAAATTAAGGTAGCTTCATGTTCAGGTCCGTCCCATTCCATGGAAAATAATCTTAAGCTTGAAAAACTATAACTAGAAATAAGGTAGTTGTGGTCCCCAAGATGTATTTCTCTCCTTTTCAGTTTTGAGAAGGAGAAGCCTCTTTATAAAAAGCAAAATCATTTGTTCAGCTTCCACTGGGTGTGTGGTAATAGAAGGTGCCAAGTGACCTTGAAATTGCCTAACATGACTGTTGTGGGCTTCCTGAACTGCAGAAATCCTTCCTCAGTCCTTTCAGGTTATGCCGCTGAGGAGCCACATTAGGGTGAGCGAACTCACCATGTGGTGGTATTTTAGGCTTGTTGAGGAGAAAAACTGATTGATAATACTTGATCATCAGTTAAGTGCAAGAATGAATTACAGATTCATTATAACCTAGATAAGTTAAAAGAGCTTTTGAGTGTTACTGGAATTGCTTAGAGACTGCAAAGCACAGGATCAGCTCAGCTGTCAAAACAGTTTAATCAGTTTTTCCTTTCCTTGGGACTGTGTGTGCACATTTCTGGAATGAACATGTTGTTCTCTGACTTAAATCAAGATGAAACTAAAAATCTTGAAATTGTTTTCCTTAACTGACAAGCCAGAAATAAATGCCCAGCTTGGGTTAAGTGAAACTTTTAATTTCTGCATTTACTTTTGTTTTATTTTGGTCTTTTTAAACATTAAAATATGAATTTATGAAAATTTTGTTGCAAAAGCAACACAGCATAAAAATAAATGTTTCTGATGGAAAGTATGAATGCCATCTCCAGCATCTTCCACCCCATTCGGATGAGTTGAGATCTCATTACGTTGACTGTTCTGTCAACAGTTTGGTTTCAAACATATTGGAGAATTGGAGATTACTCAGGGGCAGTATCATACATGATTGCCCTGTTCTTATCCATTTTTAGCCGTTCTTGGAGACAAAATACTTGCCAGGGCAGACTGTTGGCCTGACCTAGTAGGCATGTTCCTACCAAGATTTGTCAAAGATCTTTTATTCGGTGCTGCTCATCTCTGTTTTTCACCAGCTTGGGTGCATGATATTCACTTGAGACATGCATACAGGTTAGAAGATGCTGATTTTGGGTAGAAGTGGAGAGACACCACTGCGTATCATGCATCACACATTTAGTCTAGCAGGAGCTGAACATTTGACTTTTTAGGAAGAGGCCTCTCCTCAACTTGAAAGAGAAATACACCTGCAGGCTTCTTCCACATTATTTTCTGTTACATTCTTTCAAGTTTCAACAGATTATTTTTCAAAGTGAGTGACAGAAAATTAGAGGGAAGCAGGTCTTTATCAGTCTTGAGAAGAAGTTGTAGATACATCTCAGTGGAGAGGGACCAGTGACAGCAAGGCTTCTCAGAAAGAAAGTTTTGCAGAGTGATGTATGGTTAAAGGCATGGGCAGAAAACTAAATTTCTTTGCATTGTTGGCAGGCTCTAGCTGACAAGTGTTTCTTGTGAGTCCCACTCACAATTACATTATGACTTTGCAGACCAGGCACATGACTTTCTGCGAGACATCCAGTTTGTTTCCGTGGAGGAAGTTGCTCTAGGAAACACTTTAGATTTAATTTCATTATATTTTTGGAGATTTTTTTCCCCTTCTTCTTTGAGTGTTTTTCTGAAAGAACAGGGCTATGAAACTGTTTACTGGGGATTGTGAGATTTATGCAAAGCTTATTCTCCAGATAAAGCCAACCTCACGATTTCTGTCTGGGAATTACTAATCGACTCAGAATGAGCTTAGTTATAATTCACAAATTCAAATAGGATGAGGTATTTTTATGTTAATAGTTCTTATTTTATTAACCTCTTATTTACAATTTAATTGCTAGCAAAAGTCGAATGCATCATTGAGGTCAGATGGGTCAACGAACAGTTTGCTTCAGAAGAAGTTATTTATTACCATGGGTTCTACTGAGGTATGGTTGAAAAATTCATTAGATGACATTTGAAAAGGAAAATATTGAAAAAAACCCATAACAGTTGTGCAGTGTTAAACAGCTTTTTGTAATTCTTGGATAGATACTTAAGTACTTAGTCCATGTTCTCATAATGCAAGATCTCCCAACATTTCTTGAGCTGAGGTTGGAATTTTTCAGTAAAGAAGTAGTGATTAATGTATTTGCCTATCTGAGAGGAGAGCAGGTCAAATAAACCCTTGTTAAAAAATCGTAGATGCTAACATTTTTGTTAATGACTGCATGTTAAGTATTTTCCAGTGCTTGTGCGCTTCTAGTTTAAAAGTGCAGTTCTTCAGTGTTTTTTTATTTCCTTTCATATAATAATACTGCACATTATTCCAAAAATATCTTTAATAATTCCTTTATTCCATTCAAATTCTTATAACAACCTCCTCGCTGTAATGTCTAAGCATTATTCAGCAGTGTATTCAGAGTAGTCATTAAGATTTCTGATTAATTTCTTTCTTTCCATCTCTTTTGTGGGGAATCCAGTGTACCATATACAATTTTCTTTGAATAAGGCATGGTGATGTCTTTTTTTTTGCCTCAATGAGCTTATATTAACATTGTTATGTTAGAAAAGACATAGCTGAAGAATTCTTTCTTGCTTTCAGAGAAGAAGTGAGGTTCATTCCTCTGCCAGTTGGACCAGTTGGAATGGCTTTTCAAATTTGTTATTGTTGAATTATTAATAGATTAAAAATAAGCATTGTTGCAGTACTGATTTGAAACTTCTACATTACTTTGGTCCATCGAAAAGATGAAAATACATGTTAAACAGTATTTAGATCAGAAGTTTTTAGTAATCTTTGAGTTCCCTTTTTAAAAAATGAAATAAATGTCATTCTAAGATGATCCATTCTGGCCTGAGTATCTATGAAAAGTACTTTAAATGTTTGAAAGCTGAGGATATCTTTAGTTTTTTTCAGTGACTTTAAGTTGGCAGATTCAGAAAGGGATTAGACAATCTCATGGATAGATCCATAAATGGGTACTAAAATGACTAGACAGGAATATGTCATCTAACAGCTCTCATACAACAGTTGCAGGTGGTCAGGGAATACAAGAGGAATGGAGCCCAGAAGCAGCCTAGTCCGCAAGCTCTCCCTGAACTGCATTTTCTTAGTAGAGATGCGATACTGGACTGGTCTGCCCAGAAGGGCATTTTTGACATTCTTCTGTCAGGTGGAGAAAAAACAGTATTTGATTTGAGAGGGACAGATTTTCAAATATCCTACAAACAGTTCACTACCTTTTTGAGTAATTATTTTTTTACAATTTTGTTTTCAGCACATTTTTAGGCTGTTAAGTAAATTACTTTTACTGTACGTGTGTATTCTTTTTAACTGTAGGCATTTTGTCCTTTTCACAGGACTTTACAGGAACTTGTGCATTTTTCCTGAGGACATCAGATAAAGTTATAACTGCATCAAATGTTTCCCAGGTAAGACCAAAATCATGCAGTGTTTGCAGTGTACTTAATATTTTCTTAGACCTTTATTCATGCAACTGGAGTCAGAAAAAGAAGTCGGGAGTGCTTTCATGAAAATGTCTAGTTCTGTGTTTAACAGAAGTTCTTTTTCTTTTTCATTTGAGTAAGTATGATAAAGTAATGTTCTAATGATTTGGAAATTAGCTACTGCAATATTATTAAAAACAAGAATTTAATTAAGAAAAATTCATTATTAATCAGTCATTAAAATATAACTTTTAATGGCAATAGGGAATGAAGACCTAAACCAGGAGATTTTCTTTTAAGTAATGAGCCTAAATTATGGAAATGCTGCACTTACTTAAATAACTGTATCTTTTAAACTTTTAAAATAAAGATCATACTTGAAACTAACTAGAGTAAGGTTTTCCTCCCCCTAATAGCTTTAGTAGTGTATGAGAAAAGTACTGTAACAGCCTTTTCTGACTTTCAGAGATGCTCATGTTCTTGGGAAATACTTGCAATAGAAGACCATCCAGACACTAACATCTAAGAGTAGACATTACAGAAAAAATGTAATAGACCTGAAATCATATTCTCAGATACTGATGCACTCATTTTTATGTTGTACAGATTTTGTCCTTATTAGTCACTAATAGGTTGATGTGTTCCATCTGACCAGGCCAAAGCTGTAGTAAGTTTGTTCTCCAGCTACAGTCATGGAAATTAGTACTTCGGTTTCTGTCAGTCACTTGCTTTATAACAATATTTTTACAAATATGTCATCCAGGGGTGTAGAAGTAATTTCTAGGCTTCCTCTTCTCATGCCCTCTCAGTCCTGCTGCGCTGCTTCAGTTGGGTACCTGTCAGAACGGTTGTCCAAACTCTTCAGTTAGCTGCCTTGGTCCCTTCTCTCTGTGGCTGTCTTGTGATCACCTTCTTTTGGCAGGGACTGTCATGTAGCTGTCATCAAACTTCATTCCTTATGTGAGGCAATATTTTTAGATGCTACAGAAGGTAAAACAAGCCCTAATTTTCAGTGAGCCAGTCTTCACACTGACGAGGCTTGGAGCTCTGGCTCAGACTGGTTTGGCAAATTTTGGTTTATCCCGAAGAGCTGTGTAGGAACAGTTGGAAGGAGAACCTGAGAACTCCCTAGAAATACATGGATTTGCCCCTGTTTTTCAAGAGGAATAGCTGAATCTTCAGTGTCCTGTGGAAAGAGATGGATCAGCTTGTATGTTGACCTTGTCCTAGAGATGCAGAAGTCTTGAAAGAATTTTCCCTGTCTCCCCCTCCCTACACAAATGCAAACACTGTCATATGGGAGAAACTGGCATTGTTAAAAGCATCTGAAGGGGAAAAATAAAGGTCAGTTCACTTCTTCATTACATTGCGTCCTTTCCTTCTGCAATTTTGTTAGTGCACCCTTTTGCAGAAGGAAGTAGTTTAGGAGCATTTCCTTGTTAATAACCTTGTGGGCATTGCCTCCCACAGAACATGCTAAGACATGCAAAGAAACCCGGTCTTCCTTGTAAGCACTTCTTCAAGCAGAATGATGCCTTGATTGTCATCCATCATTCGTCCACTTTTTCAGAAAAAGCTTTCTACCCTCTTGTACTCTAGTGGGATTATAATACTGTAATACCTCTAGGATGTATTACTCCACCCATGCATAACAACTAAATGTCTTAAATGCTCTTCTTTTGCATGATAGCCAAGAATGTCAAAGCCTCTACAAAAGTTAATTTGTCGGTGCCATTCCTAAAACACTCTGGAATTGCTGTGTTTGCACAGGCAAAAGTTGGGAGTAGAAGCTTCCAGGGCAGAACTTGGTACGCTTTCTCCCATATCAGTGAAGCATTCGTTATGATAAAGGCAAAATCAGTGTATGTTTGTGCAGTTCAGAAGTTCTAAATGAGACTCCCTCTCTGCTAACAAGAGACATGACCAGAGCCTAAATGGCTAGCCAGTATGGGTCATAGAAAGCACATGGCCCATGTTCAGGATGTATACATTTGTAAGCAAAATGCCAGTAGCAGAAAAACCAACCAGTCCATAAGCAGATAATGTTGGGAAAAGATACAATCCGTCACTTCTTCCAATTTATGTGTTATGTTCAGCAGTAAAATTTCACTCACCAGTACTGTCTCTTCCTGTCCCCTGCTTCAGCAATTCACTGCTTCTTGCTTCACATTAACTAGAATAGCCTAGAATTGACTATTTCAGCTGGAAGGGACCTACAACAATCATCTAGTCCAACTGCCTGACCAATTCAGGCTGACCAAGTTAAAGCATGTTGTTGAGGGCATTGTCCAAATACCTCTTAAACACTGACAGGCTTGGGGCATCAACCACCTCTCTAGGAAGCCCGTTCCAGTGTTTGACCACCCTCTCGGTAAGGAAGTGCTTCCTAAGCATAAGTTCATTAGCAATGAACTGGAGAGAACTGTGAAACTGAGAGGCATTTCTTGCCTGATACATTTGTTCTTTTTTTAGGCATTTATGATAGATGGAAGCTGTTCCTGTAAAAGAGAAATATAGACGTATAATTGTCTGAAGATTAATTAGTGCATTGATGTTAAATGGTTAATTTTAATTGTTTGCTGGAGTGTTGCTACAATATGGGACTGACTCTTCTGGTGACTCAAACTCAAGGGCAAGTCTTGGAATTTCCAGTTGAATTTTAGTCTATGTCCGATCCAAATTCAGTAGCTGGGGGACAATATCCTCATGGAACCTACGTAGTTATGGACTGTATATATGTCTGCCACATGTCTGAATTTGACTCAAATAGTATAATGTTGCAGAATTTTATGTGCACTCTGCTAATTTTTGTTTCTTCCTGAAGGAGGTGAATTTTGGCATATTTGATTGTACTGAAGGAAATATCCTTCAGGGCCTGGAATTTTTCTTGTCCCAAATCATGATACCAGCACTTAAATCCCAACAGGTAATCAAATAGCTACTCTTTTTTCTCAAGAACATGTGGAATTAAGGCAAGTAGCTACTGCAGTCCTGTTTGTGCATCAGTTGAACATAAAACAGGGTACAAAAAGATACAAGTCTAATATAGGCCTTTACGGCATTCATGCAATTTGTATATAAGTGTTTGAAATTCATATAGTTATTGTTTATTTTCAAGCAGTAGCACCAGCTGTAATGTTCATGACAAAGGAGAACATAGCATAGCAGCCATACTAAGATAAAACTGTGATAACTTAATTAAAACTAGATTAAGCCTGGATTGAAAGAAATGTCAAGTCTTTCTGGCAGCACAAGGGATCAGTCTATGATTTTATTGTAGAGCGTGGACAGCAAGCACTGTATCACAGCCAGAGTATCCAGCTTCTTTGAGTTGTCTTTGTTCTGTGGCACTCACAAAGCATCACAACTGGTTCTGTTGCCTCCAGAAGTACATGTTCAGAGGTAGGAAGTATAATGAAGCTCAGTGTCTGTTAAGAATGATGGCATCGTACACTGTTGCCATATGCTACCATTTTCTCTCATCCAGGAGCAGGAAGAGAGATTAGAATGTGTTTTCTCTGTTCAGAGAGAGCCAAATCAGACTGAAAAAAAAGACAACAATTCAGTGTGAAGACAGAGCAGGGAGACGTTTTTATTTCTTGAGAGCCTCTTGCTTGTTTGTCTTTTCTTGTCTAACAGAATAATTAAATCAATGCACACTTTAAAGTATTTATGTTATAGTACAGATGAGTGTATTTTAAAGGGCATACTGATAAATCTTTATGTACTAACACCTTTCTAATGAAAAATAAGATATCTTTTGTGTTCCAAAAACAAAAGAAAGTGTGACCCTAGTTTTACCTTTTTTTTTTTTTTTTTTGGCATAAATTATAAAATAATCAGAACTGGGGAGCTGTGAAAGAAGGCTTGAAGAACAGCCAGATACAAGACTTTCTGTATTCAGTGGATAAATTTGTGGGTACTTTGTCATCATCAAGGCAGAATATAGAAGATAAAATTCAGCTCACAAAAGTGGATGTTGATATTTATGTCAGCAACTTACAGAACCCATCTGACTACATAACTGCAGGTGAGTAATTCCTATGGCAAAGCAAACACAATGATGCTGTTTATAAAATAAATGTTATGTCATTAGTAAAAATTTACTTTGAAGAATTAATTCATCTTTCCTGAGCTATATACATTTTTCTGCTTACTCTTGCCAGGTTTCTGACTGTCTAGTCATAAAATCATCAATCATTTGCCCATCCTTTAATTCATAGATCTTAAAGGATTAGGTAGTTCCTTGACATACCATGTATGCAGTGGCCCGTGTTTCTCCTAGTTTGCCTGCCAAGTAATTGCTGAGTGAAGCCATCTACTAGTGTGTATACACTTCACTTTCTTTGATACTGGGGAAATCCTATCCTATATTAAGTCTGGCTCTGAGGGCTGTGAGTCAAAACAAGATGTATTTATAAAAATTTATATATATACATATATGTACATGTAAGAAAAAGACTAGTTCTGTCTCTTTGAACAGTAGCTTTCCACCATTTCTTATCACCACATGGATTTTCAGAATGAAATAATGCCAAACCAGTCAATACTTCTGCAATCCCTCTCAGCTCTACATGAGCCTATGGCAGGACAGCTTCCACAGAAGAACTAGTGACTCTTAAGATAAGGCAATAACATTATATAGCTGGACAAGTTCTTTAGATCCATTTAGTAGTACAAGCTTCACAAGTCCTAAATATAATGCACCAAGTGAACTGGACTCTTTCAGCTGTTAGGGCAATCTAAAAGGTGTGCTGACTTATAAATTTTAGGGAGTTTTTGTGACTGTTAATAATGGTGTCCATTACATGATGCTTTTAATGTGGAATAGGCTGCATTGGCAGAAAGAGAGAAACGTAAAATAAGCCTTTACTTAGGAAATACAAGCAGAAAAAGATACAAATAGTAGTTAGTGCATTTCTTGGACCTCTGAAACATGATTCTCCCAAAACCACATCACTGTATTTTTTTTTTCCTTATGAACTCACTGTAGGTAGATACACGTTGTATGTGTGTGCATCTTGTTGTTACAGTCTTAATCTTTTCCTGTTGTTGGTCAGTGATTTAAATATTTTCCGGTTACACAGAGTCTCAGTTTATGCTTGACAAGGACATTTCACTTTAGTTAAAAATTTGTATTTATTTCCTGGTATTTATGAGACTGTCTCATTCTATGATTTTGAAGGTAGTAAACCAGAGGTCACTGAGAAACTTGAAGAAGTGGTCATGATTTGGATCAAACAGATCAGACAAGTTTTAGTGGAGAGTGAACAAATGAGAAGAGAAGCTGATGACATTGGTCCATCTGCAGAGCTAGAACACTGGAAGGCAAGAATGTCATCATTTAACAGGTTAAATCCCTGTATTATTTCTCACAGAGTCTAAAAAAAAAAAGCTTTTTAAAAATAAATCTAAACTTTCATTCCAAAGAGAGTATTAAATATATTTCTTTCTTGAAAGCCTTTTAGATGAGATCAAGAGTTCAAGAGTAAAGAAAATTATAAGTATTCTTCAGGCAGCAAGATCAAAGACATTAAAGCAGTGGAAAGAGCTGGTAATTACTATGTCTTAATAAAAGTTTTAAATGAGTACAGTACTGTATTTGTAATACACACAGAACTGAACACAATGCTAAAAGTAGTTTTGAGTGTTTATGCAGGTTTTGTACTGTGGTTTATTATCCATTTGTTGAAACATATAACACCAATGATTCTGAAGTTAAATAGATAACTTGAGAAGAAGTCAATGCTTCTGTAATGTGTCTTTCATTAACATAGCGGGTGGAATGGTTGTGCAAAAGTAAAGCAATGCAGCAATACAACATTTTTCTGTCTCTCTCCAGCTGTACCCTGTACAGGCCAACTGTAGAGATGTCTGAAAGTTCATCATATTGCTTTTAGAATTATTGACAGCTGGCTTTTTGTAGCATAACTGCTACTTCAGATAAATGGATATCTGTAATGTAAACTTACCAGTCAAAATTGTAGGCAAGTCAGAAAATAAACTGTAGACCATGTACAGCCAGACTCCCCCTCAAAACACCAGAATGTGGATCTTCTAGCACTTGAGAAGGTATTCTACTGTTTTGAAAATAGACCAGGAAAACAGTGTCACCTTACTGAGTGATGAGCCAAAGATGATGAACTAGATTTCTTTCTTCATATGGAATTGCCTCCTAAGTACTGGATAGTTCCACCTGTCATGAACAGAAAGATATAGAGGCATTAGTTGTGAACTCATTTTCCCCTAATAAATGTTTATTAAAAAATGATGGGAATAACCCTGGTACATTTTAGGGATCTTGTCTAATGGGTAGAATGGGTACCATGCTAAAACCATTCTAAAATGTAAGTTGGATTATCAAAACCACACTATTGTACTTTCATCAGGAAGGAAAAACTTTGGGGGTCTAAGTACAGAGTTCTCTAAATCACATCCAAAATGTTGCTGATTGCCAGGTAGATCTTGCCAATTTTCACATGTAAAAGCAGTTATTTCTTGTGTAAAGAAGAAATGGCTTATTTGAGAGAACTTCTGTGAGAAGATGTTTGCAAGATAGTGTCCTGGTTTCAGCTGGGATAGAGTTAACTGTCTTCCTAGTAGCTGGTACAGTGCTATGTTTTGAGTTCAGTATGAGAAGAATGTTGATAACACTGATGTTTTCAGTTGTTGCTCAGTAGTGTTTAGACTATAGTCAAGGATTTTTCAGCTTCTCATGCCCAGCCAGCGAGAAAGCTGGAGGGGCACAAGAAGTTGGCACAGGACACAGCCAGGGCAGCTGACCCAAACTGGCCAACGGTGTATTCCATACCATGGGACGTCCCATCTAGTTTAGGAACTGGGAAGTGGGGGCGGGGGAATTGCCGCTCGGGGACTGGCTGGGTGTCAGTCGGCGGGTGGTGAGCAATTGCCCTGCGCATCATTTATACATTCCAATCCTTTTATTACTACTGTTGTCATTTTATTAGTGTTATCATTATCATTATTAGTTTCTTCTTTTCTGTTCTATTAAACTGTTCTTATCTCAACCCAGGAGTTTTACTTCTTTTTCCCGATTTTCTCCCCCATCCCACTGGATGGGGGGGAGTGAGTGAGCGGCTGCGTGGTGCTTAGTTGCTGGCTGGGGTTAAACCAAGACAGATAGAATCATGGTCTTGTGGTAGCATGCACTGTAAAAGAGCAAGAACCTGTTCAATAAATTTTAACAGTATTCTATTTCTTTTTTTTATCCCTTCAGGATGGTAATATAACAATTGCTGCCAATGAAGCTAAAGACAATGTGAGATATTTATATACATTGGATAAATTTTTTGGTCCACTTGCCAAAGCTTCACCTGTAAGTAGTGCTCTAAAGGCACTTATTGTGAAATTCAGAAAAGAAAGGAAAGGCTTTTGCTGCTGAAAGAAAGATACTCTCTTTTCAGTATTTAAGTCCTATGTTTAATGATTAGTAGACAGCTTAACTCCTTTGGCATTAGTGAATTGAGTTTACAGATTTTGAATAAACCAGAGGAAATGCTAGGAGGCAGTTGTCAATTCAGAAGATAGTTGAAGGGCATGAGAAAAATAAGCAAAAGATTATGTTTTTCCAAACTTGATACTGAGCCTTACATATAGTACCTCTTCCTGTCTCCATGCTTCAGTTAGCAGTTGCTTGTGATTGTTTTAATGCAAATATCATAGAATTATCATAAGCCTTCAGTTGAGCTGGAATCGAGCAGCTACCATTTATTCTACAGGTTAAAGCTGTTTCTCTTGTAGATAGCACATATTTACTGTCATCCTGGTTAAGATGATAAAACTTATTTTCATAACCATGTGGGTCTCAGATTTCATTTTTTAAGTGAGAACATGAATTTTGAAGATACAGCCACCAGGCAAAACTGTTTAAGCTTATACAGTTCCGAAGATTTACACATAATCCAGCTGCTTACAATTTTTCCAAATATTGTTTTCAAAGCTTGAACTCAGTGCTGGTTTACGCTGTTTTTCTTCTGCAAATATTCACCATTCTGCCATATTGGATTTGACTTTTAGATACCATCCTTTTTTTATCCTTTTCTAGACCAGTCACTGTCTCTTGTTCTGGGTTCTCAGTATATCTGGCTTGCATGCATTTCTGTGGAATCTTTCTGTGGGACAGAAAACTCTATAGTTCAGTATCCTCAGTAAGAGAGAAATTATTGTTGCCTTGCCTCCCCCTTCTGGATTTCTCTTCTGTACAGATCTAGGCAAAATGACCAAAGGCCAACTTCCTTCTTCTTGTCCTTCCTACAGCAGGCCAACTCTTTTGTAGCAGCGTGTGACTTCTTTTCCTCAGGTAGCATATTCCTTTGCAAAGCAGACTACAGCACCTTCATATACATGGGAGGCCATGACCAAAAAGAGTACAGCCTCTGGTTTTCCTCTGGAAAGTCACACTCTGGAAGAAGATGTAATAATTTATTCATTACCTGTTCCCCATTTTTTTCTCTTGGTCATAGTGTGTTAGGTCCCCACAAATGAATTGGATGGTCCAGTTCATAATGAGGTGTCTACAAGAACAATGTGTTACAGTCAAAAAGATGTTTATCCACTGACAAACATATTCCCAGAGCTGTCACATTTTCCGTTTTTAATTTTTAGGAAACTCGAATTGCTGACTTTCCCATTTTTTTCTGTTGTAGGTAACAATGATGGAACACGTACCCAGTTTAATGAATACTGTCTGTATGATCTACTGTACATCACCATACTACAACACGTCAGAGCGCGTGACATCTCTTCTTCTTAAAATCACTAATCAAATGATTAACACATGCAAGATGTATCTATGTGAAGGTGTTTCAAAAATCTGGGATCTGGACAGGTGATAGAATTTTAATAATTTAATCTTTTGTTAACACTAGAAGTAAAATTACAGATTAGTCATCAAGATTATTGAAAGGTAAATTTAAGTAGCCCCTTGTCCTCCTTCCAGGCACTGATTCCTATGTTAATTTTAAGCTCGTGACTACTCTTTTTGTGTAGAATTAAGTACTCTGCAAAAACAAATTCACTATGTGTTGTGAAAAAAACTGTTATGAGAAAGCATGTAATGTATATCAGTATACAACACTCAATAGTTTTTCCCCATGGTTTTTTTAAGACCAAAACACACTTGAGCAATTAGAACTGGGAGCTAAGGTTCTTCATAAAGAAGCTCTGAGGACAGACTGGCAAAGTTCCATCTGAGATTTATATTTTGCTGTTAGTGGACAGGAAAGTCAGTTTGAGGAAGGGAACAATATATACCAGGACCAAACTGACAATTTGGTTGTGCAGCATAAGTGGAAGCACAGAAGTGTTTGTATGGAACTTAACAGGTGGGTGGTGAATGCTGATGTCACTGGCAGAACAAGTGTATCTGAAGGATGAGAAGTTAAGTGGAGATGGCCTAGGAAGAACACACACTGTAAGAACAATTCAATTATTTTCATGCAAAAGACAAGGGAGAAACACAGAGACGGGTTAAGATGAGCATAATATCTAAAATTATCAGCTAGAAAAGTAATGATTGGAATAGTCTCTTGAAAGAGTATTAATGGAGCAAGATTATGGTTACTGAGCTGAGAAGGAAAAGGTGTTACAAGCTTCATCAATACATAGACAGTCAGGATGTCTGTGCTTAAATTCCAGCCAAGTCAAAGGTGACACTGAGGTAACAGCCTAAGAGACATAAAAGTAAATCTAACAAATAATTTGGATTCCTCCTGTATTTTGTTGTGGGTAAAGGAAAGTTTTCAGAAATTACCTGTAATCAATTAAGTACTGGCTATGTTTTTTCTAAAGAATGAATGTAAATAAAAGTAGAATACATTTTTTTAGCTGAATTTATTTTTGAGACATTCTTATTTACTTATTTGCTGCTGCTGTCCCTGCAGAAGTTTCTCTCTGTCCCAGTTAGTTGTTTCAGTCTATAAAGTTTGACTATCATTTTAATTCCCAGTGATCTTTTGGAAGGTGAAAGACAAAGCCAAAGTGGAGCAACAGTCTTGGGTAAATGGCTTATGGCTAATTTCCATGCCTCATCTATGTATCTCATGTGTAGTAGTACCTCAGGGTTAATGAACAACTATGTAATAAGATGTAACTATCTGTGGCCTTAGGAACCAAGATCTTCCTGGTGCATCTTTTTAAAGAAACAAGACTTTCCTCATGCTTACTGTAGTCTGGAAAAATACCTCTCCAGTCTTGTCTGCTTAGAAAAAACAAAGAAACAAATGAAGGAAAACCCGTCAGCAATACCCGCTTTACAGAAGATGAGAAATGGCCAAACTGCAGTCATTCAGTAGCCAGGGTTTACCTGGTATAAGTCCTTTCTGGACAATGCTGTGAAAGTTTTGGTTTGATGACAAAAAAAACTAAACTAAAAATATCCAATCTAGATAACAAATTTAAACCAAAAACTTTTAATATAATCCTCATATTTTGAATGTTTTTCAGGTAATGTATAATTTTGTGTTCTTACTTTGCAAAGTTGCATATCTGACTGAAATGTTCTATTTTTATTTATACTCTTTTGAAGACCTCCTTAGGATAATTTTCTGTATTCTGTACTTACTTCCTCAGGCAAGAATTGCTAAAGAGGATACAACAATGCATTTTGCTCAAAGAAAAGTACCAAACATCCTTTCAGAGAATTAGGGAGGAGCTAAAGGAAAATCCAAGTGACAGGCAATTTGATTTCAGGTAAATAATACACTCTAATATTGAATCATATTAATTTATACAATTTATAAATGAGATGTCATTATATCTGCTGGCTAACAGAAAAGCTAAATACTAAATTAAAATGTAGCATTTATTATAATCAGAATATGACCGTTACAGAGTTTTTTTTTATTCAGGAATAAACCAGTGACAGGTTTTTGCCAGTCACTTGTTGATTTAGCAGATGTCCAAGGGGACTTCATGGGAATTTATGCATGGGTTAATTTAATACATATGTTTACATGTGGTCTGAAATCCCAGGAAATTTGAGTCATGAATATAAGTGAAAAGACTCCAGAGGAATTTAGTCAGCTTTGGACTGGGTTGTCTATCACAATACCAAGGGGAATTTTACCTATGTTGACAGTTAAAGCATGGGACATCTCTTAGTATTGTACATTCACATTTTGATCTCCTGCAAATGTCTTATTTAAAAGAGTAACTCCTGTGAAATGTGGTAAAGACTTTTAACCGACATATATAAGTAGTAAGCGTTTTCTGGTTTATATCCATTATTTTAAAATAGTTTTTCTTGATTTGTAATTATTACAGCATAGATTTTTTTATGTGAAACTTGGTAGCAGTTCTGCTAGAATATATGTGGGTTAAATAGAAAAAATCTATTACAAATAGATTTGCATAACAATCCCTTTGTTGCTTTTTTGTTAGTGAAAACTATATATTTGGAAAATTTGATATGTTCTGTAAACGTTTGGAGAAGATTTCAGATATGAGCAATATTATGGAAAGCCTTTTAGAGCTCCAGCATATAAAAATAGAGGGTATTGAAGAGATCAGTACTCATTACCAGACCATTGCTACAAACACCAAATCCAAACAGTATGATGTTCTGGATCACAGGAAAAAAGAGGTACATACATTCAGCACTTGTCTGACAATCACTCCCTTAATTCTATGCTTTTCATGGGAGTTATGCAAAGAAGATTAAATTTTATAACAATGCATATAGTATTTTGCTGTAATAATACTACTTTCATATCTTTTAATACATTTTGACAGTGTTTGGGTAAATTTGGCTTTTATTTCAAATGTTTTTGTTAATTTTTTATAAACTAGGTTTTGTGTGATAGGTAATGCCACAAACAACTTTTCCTAAACTTGTTTATTTTGAGATGCATGTATGTTGAACTGCAGACTGAAAACTAATTGAGGCAGGTCAATGCATTAAATACAGTTTATCTAGTTGCAAGAGTTAGTTACTTGGTGTTACTGAAAATTCTTAGTGGAATAGTAAAGGCGGTATTATAGTAAAGGTAGCAAAGGCACTTAGATGAACATTTTAGAGGGAGAAGGGAATAGTATCACCCCCAGTGCTGAGCAGGGTGGTAAAAACTAAAGTGGCTTTTCAAGTGCTTCAGACTGATGTTTTGAGCTGGTTTTTTTGAGCTGTCCTATTTGCTGCCCAGTCTGGTTTGGTATTGTCTAGCCATTACATGCAACATACATACCCACACAGTATGCACATGCTCCAGTGTCTCTAATTGCTATGATTCATTGTTCCTACTCTGGTTGCTGATGCTTAGACCTCAATACACTCCAGTCTCTCCAGTTGCTGACTCCGCAGGTGCGCAAGCCTCAATGACCCATGGTCTCCATAGAATCATCAGATGGTTTATGGTGGAACCTTTAAAGCTCATCTAGTTCCAACCCCCCTGCCATGGGCAGGGACATCTTCCACTAGATCAGGTCGCTCAAAGCCCTATCCACCCTGACCTTGAACACTTGCAATGATGAGGCATCCAGAACCTCTCTGGGCAACTTGTGCCAGTGTCTTACCACCCTCATTGTAAAGAATACCTAATCTAAATCTACCCTTTTTTCTTTAGTTTAAAGGACAAGACAGACCGTGCTGATCAGGTGCAGAGCATGGCCAGACAAGTGTACTGACCTGTTCACATGTGACTGACTCCTTTTACCCATTGCGTCTCTGTTTTCCCACACTTATTCCTCCCCAAACTACATTGATCTCTGCCTTTGCTTCTCCCCAACTCCTGTAACACATTTTGTGCAGTCCCAAAATGCTTTTCCCCCGTAAACTGTAATAAGTCCCTTACCTCCTAAGCAATAACCTCCTGTAGTCTGTAAGATGCTCTAGAGAGCCTGCCAGTTTGCTCATCTTGATGGGTTTCATACCCTGGACAGTGAGCTGAGCACTCTCCTGTGGTAGTGCTGAGAGTAGCTGATGAGCGTGCTCTGTTCTCTCTGATTAGGTTATTAGATTTCCTCTGCCTGTCCTTGTTCCTCTGTGTTCGTTTGTGTTCATGAAGATGAGGCTTTAATCATATAACTTAACACTTACTTTCTGTTTGGTTTGCTTAGAATGTAAATGCCTTTGTTACCGGTGTTGTCCCTGTTCTCTTTAATTCAGTGCTGAAAACATGTACTGGGCAGATAAAGCAAAGTCCCCAAAAACTTCAGGGAAAGAATTTTGTATGAAATGAAAGCAACACTATAGATGATTTTTTTTTCTTTTACCATTTTCTAGTTTGAAAAAGATTACCTTGAATTTAAGAACCAAATTGCAGCATTGTATGAGTCCATACAAGAATTTGTGGATTCCTGGTTTGGGAAGACCATAACTGTAAGTAATTTTAAAAATGCAAGCCCCTTGTTCTGATGCTCAGAAAGGCTGAGTACCCACAGCTCCTACTGAATTCACTTATTGCTGCCAGTGTTCTGTACTTTACTGGTGGCTGCCTTGAGATAACGTAGGAGGACATCAAGCCTATTACAAGTGTTCTAAAAATCGCTTGCAGAAGTGCTGGAAGATAATGTTCATTGTTACTTCGTGCCAGTTTTATGTTCCATCTTTCCTTACCAATTTTGTAGCCTTATTTTTCTGAAGTTTATTTTCTTTCTTCATCCCGGTGTTCCCCATGCTTCGTGTTGCATTTCTAAGTTATTTCTGTTGGACTGGCAGCATCACTGAAATAATTCCTGCCATCTGTTACCTTAACGTCAGTACTGTTCATTGGTTCAGGCCCTGATCGTGATATGGGATATTAATGAAGCGTGAGTCAAGGTGTAGGTGTTCTACCACAACTGTTTGCAGAAAAAAAGAGTGGTGATTTGAGAGTCAGAAAAAAATTAAATATTCCATTATACTGTAGTGGTAGCAGTTTCTTGGTTCATACTATGGTAAATATATTCTATATGGGACAAAATTCACTAACTTGTCTGGATGGACTCTTCTGTGTTTCTTAAAAAACAACTTACAAACTTACATAACATAAATTAAAAAAACAGTTTATGAACAATGACTTTCTGAACTATTAACATCTTTGCAGTAAATACTCCATTCTCCTTTTTAGACCGAACAGATGCTGGGACTTCTCATGAAGCTTGAACAAATAGGAGAAAATCGTATTGATCTTAATGAGAAGTATACCATTGTCCTTCAGCAGTACAGCCAAGACTTAGAGTTTGTTCAAAAACTCTACCAGAAGCAAAAAGAAAATCCACCTATACCACGTAATATACCACCAGTAAGAATGAAATAAATATGAAAAAAAAAGACTTTGCTTCTTGACTGTTTTTAAGTTAATGGAAATATAACCTCATATCTTCTGTGTTTTAGGTAACAGGGAAGATTATGTGGGCTCAGCAGTTATACAGAAAAATTGACCAT